>NC_057830.1:37545295-38795295 GCF_910594005.1 Cervus elaphus | reverse complement strand
GAGACACATAACTTGAGAAAAAAACACCTGCCAATGTACCAATGCAGATAAACTGGATATGTATAAAAAACTAAAAATAGCTCCCTGTGGGGTGGGGCTGGGGGGAAAACCACCTTCATTAGCAAAGCAAATCAACAAATGTTCATTGCTGCTGCTGCTAAGTTGCTTCAGTCATGTCCAACTCTGTGGGACCCCATGGACCGCAGCCCACCAGGCTCCCCCGTCCCTGGGATTTCATTGAGCACCCCTTAAACTCAAGACACGAAGCTTGGTGTTAAAGAAAATATAAATGTGCTAAAATTAGAATTTCCAGGAGCTGAGGAAAAGAGATTAGAATAACACCATAGTACACATTGTAGAGCGCATTTACAATTTACAAACGTTTTTACATTTGTAATCTTGATTAATCCTTAGATAAAGTTCGTTTCCTAAATGGGTACATCTGTTTCTTATTAAAACTGGCAAGAAAAAAGGGGATGTCTCAGAGATGTGATCTGGTGAAGGTCACCGAGCAAATAATGTTTGAGTTGAATCTTAAACACAATTATTCTGATTTCAATTTCAATGCCCTTTTCACTTTATCCATCTGTCTCTAAATGAAACAAACTCGAAGTGTCAAGGATGTCCATGACTGGGAGAAACAACATAAAATCATATAAACCAGTTTGGAATAGGGGATGCGGACTTTAATCCCCACCCCCTGCCATAAGTTTCTGTAGCCAGGGAAGCAGAAAGAGGGAACTGTGGACTGGGGAAATGTTGAGAGCAAAGGCTTAGAAGAATGAATAAGAAGCAATATATTTAGGGCCCTGTCAGTATTTACAGGGCTTCCCAGGTGGCGCTAGTGATAAAGAACCCGCCTGCCAATGCAAGAAACATAAGAGACGTGGGTTCAATCCCTGGGTCGGGAAGATCCCCTGGAGGCAGGCATGGCAACCCACTCCACTATTCTTGCCTGGAGAATCCCATGGACAGAGGAGCCTAAGGTCGCAAAGAGTCAGACACGACTAGTTACTCAGCATGCATGAACCGTGCACAGTATTTATAAGTTACTGAATGTCACTCTCATTTCACACTTATAATTATTTTCCATGCCTACAAAGCAAGAAAACACCTATTTCCAGGGGCTGATGGAGCATAGGTATACCTCAGAGATACTGCAGATTCAGGTCCAGACCACTGCAATGAAGCAAATATTCCCTAAAGCAAGTCACATGAATTTTGGGGGGGTTCTCAATGTGTGTAAAAGCTATGTTTACACTATAATTTAATCAATAAAGTGTGAATAGTATTATGTTAAATATGGATACATAATTTAATTTTAATATACTTCATTGCCAAAAGGAGTGAAATTCTGCCATTTGCAGAGAAGTGGATGGACCTAGAGACTGGCATACAGAGTGACGTCAGAATTATGCATATATGTGAAATCTACAAAAATGGTATAGATGATTTTATTTGCAAAGCCTGACATAGAGACACCAATGTAGAGAACGAATGAATGAATACCAGGGGCCAAGGGAGGGTGGGATGAATTGAGAGACTGGGATTGATGTATGCACACTATTGATACTGTGTGTAAAATAGATAACTGATGAGAACCTATTACACGGCACAGAGAATTCTATGTAGGGCTTTGTGGAGATCTAAATGGGAAGGAAATCAATGAAAGGGGGACATATGTACACATGTGGCTGGTTCACTTTGCTGTATAGCAGAAATTAGCAAAACATTGTAAAACACCTATATTCCAATAAAAATTAATTTAAAAAAACAAATAGAAACTTTAAGCAAAAAAAAATCTCGTTGCCAAAAAATTATAATCATCATCTGAACCTTGAGCAAACTGTAATTTTTTTTGCAATGATAACATCAAAGGTCACTGATTACAGATCCTCATAGCAAATATAATAATAAAGGAAAAGTTTGAAATATAGCAAGAGTTACCAAAATGTGAAACAGAGACGTGACATGAATAAATGTGGTTGGAAAAATGATACTGACACGACTTGCTCAATTCAAGGTTGCCACAAGCCTTCAATTTGTGAAAAATGCAGTATCTGTGAAGCACTATAAAACAAAGTCTAATAAAACAAGGTATGCCCCTACTGGAATATTTTTCTCCTTTGAGGCAGGGGAGAAGGGTGTTGCAGGCACTTACGTAGGAGGCAGTACTGATGTATATGGGCTTGCTCCAAACTATCTGAGTTCAAATCTCATCGTCATTACTAACTAGCTGTATGATTGTATAACTAGTTGTAAAACATCTTCTGGTTTCCTAATCTATCAAACGGAGTCTCCAAGGGTACCTAATGCCAATGACTTTTGTGAGCATTAAATGAGTTATCTCTTCTACAACACTCATCAAATAAGTGCTAAATAAACTCTGGATTTGAATCCCTCTGAACATCCTATATCTCTCTGCAACAATTGCCCAACAATCCAATATAGAACCCTCAAAGCAAGAAAGGTGCAGAACATGCCCCAAGGCCTGGTTCTGAGCAGTTAGGCTAGTATAGTTCTAACAACAGCACAGGGTGCTAAAACTCCCAGCTGCTACAAATCAGTTGCTTGAGAACCAAAACCAATTCTGAGCAAGCCAAGTCTTATACATCTAATTAGAAAGTATGGCTTTATAGCCCCAAAGAGAGTGGAAGAGTCATATGCGTGTGTGTACATTCTTACAGCCGTCATAAAAGTTAGCTGAAAACTCTTCAGCATCCAAAGTAGCTCTTAGCTCCTTATTTCGCCTAAACATTTACTATCTATTTTTAAAGATCTTAAATCAAAACATTCTACTTTTTTTGTATTTTGAACATTTCTAGTTTATACATGTCTCAATGTTCAGCTTTGGTTTGGTTTCTGTTTTTTTGGATTATGAGCAAATGCAGTCTTTGACTTTCACAGATGTAAAATAGGTTCAACAGTATCATTTTTCTAGATTCCATATATATGCGTTAATACACAACATTTGTTCTTCTCTTC
This sequence comes from Cervus elaphus, assembly GCF_910594005.1. Taxonomy (NCBI): domain Eukaryota; kingdom Metazoa; phylum Chordata; class Mammalia; order Artiodactyla; family Cervidae; genus Cervus; species Cervus elaphus. The sequence goes on along the minus strand of NC_057830.1, from coordinate 38,792,310 downwards.
TGCTCTGACTTACCTCACTCTGTGCTACAGGCTCTAGGTTCATCCACATCACTCCAAGTGACTCATTTTCATTCATTTTTATGGCTGAGTCAGGATGCCCATCATCAAAAAAATCTACAATGAATGCTGGAGAGGGTATGAAGAAAAGCGAACCCTCTCAAACTGTTGATGGGAATGCAAACTGGTACAGCCATAGAACAGAACAGTGCAGTTTGGAGACTCCTTATAAAACTAGGCACAGAACTACCATATGAGCCAGCAATCCTTCTAGTGGGTATATACCCTGAGAAAACCATAACCCAAAAAGACACATGTACTCCCAACGTTCATTGCAGAACCATTTACAATAGCTACAGGACATGGAAGTAACCAAGATGTCCATCAACAGAGGGATGGATAGGGAAGATGTGGTACATGTATACAATGAAAATACTTTTAAAGTTAAAATAATGAGTTCTGGAAGGAAGGGGAAGAAGAAAACAAAATAAGGGAAGAAGCAAAAGTGCCTTGAGGATACTTTGAAACTGCTTAGACAGGAAAGAAAGCTAGCTCCCTCTTGTCTCTGCCCCTGGCCAAAGGAGATACTTAGCTGATTAAAATAGGAACTGGTTCACTTCCAAAAAACTGCATCATCATCTATTTATTAACTTTTATCCTATCTACAGATGGAGGTCTGCAAACATTTCACTTGTTCAAATACCTTCTGTCTGAGACACAGGCTTAACCTGCAGTGAATTTCACTATTCTGCTGACTATACCTGTGACCCCTCTGCCCTTCACCTGTCTTGCTCTTTTCTTCCCATTTGCAACTTTCGCTGACCTGATCAACTAAATCATGCAATATACCTTTGCATGCGTGGCTGACTCTTTGCCACCCGCCAGGCTCCTCTGTCCACGGGATTTCTCAGGCAAAAATACTGGAGTGGGTTGCCATTTCCTACTCCACAATATAGCCTTAAATTTTCATTTTCTTTGGACTCAGAAGCATCATTTGTTCTCCAAAAACTCTGGTGGCCTCTACTTCTAAACTTCTTAACCAGTGGTGTTGTGAAATTTTTTCATTTCTTCATTAACGGCTCCATCCTATAGCTGTCTCACCCAGAATGGTATCTGTGCATCTTTTTTTTAACATGTTTCTATTTTCCTTTGTAACTGTATATGTAAATCTAGTATATTTATATTTTCTACTTCGTGAGTTTCTTTAACTAGGCCAAAGTTTTTTTTAACTTTCCTATAAATGTCATCCAGTGGCTGAGATGGATTAGTCTGGAGTCACCCAAAGCCATTACTGGGCTGACCCAAGAGACCTGTGTCCTGGAGCTGGCAATGCATGGTCTCAGTGAATTTGTAAATAATGAAATGATGAAAGCTATTTAGCACTGCAGTATATTTCATCCATTAATCTAACAGTCTTTTTAAAACCAATCCCCTGCTTTGGTCTCCTTGGAATAGAAAAGACATCTGGACCAACCCCGAGCAACTTATTAAAGACTTCAGAAAAAAACGTAGAGGGAGGGGCTACCTTTTCCTTGGTGATGCCCCTTGTTTCCATCCTTCTGGTTCATTTTGGAAAATATTTTATTTATTTTTTCATTTGCCTGTGTCAGGTCTTAGTTGCAGCATGCAGGATCTTTTTACTGTGACAAGAGAACTCTTAGTTATGGCATGAAGGATCTAGTTCTCTGATCAGAAGTTGAACCTGACCCCCTGAGTTGGGAGAGCAAAGCCTTAGCTACTGAACCACCAGGAAAGTCCTTTCTGGTCCATTTTTACTACACTTTTTTTTTCTCGCATGATTTTCTATTTTTCCAGCTTTAGAAGCCTCATGAACTGGGCTTTGCAAAAGTCCAATGTATCCCTCTTTATATTAAAATGATGGGTTTTAAAACATGGGTTTTAGACTTAGACAGCCTGAGTTCATGTGTTAGATGTGCTGCTAAGTTGCTTGGTGAACTCAGTCAGGTATTAATAATCACCTCTCTAAGCCTCAGTTTTCTCATCCATAAAATGGGAATAATATCTACTTCTCCAGGTTGTATCAGAGATTTTGTACATACTGATACAAAATTGGGGAAAACTGTCTCAATGAAAGCTACTAATAAAGTGTACATACTTCTCAGAGAGTTTTTGAAATGATCTTTTTTCTTCCTGATAACTGTCTTAACATCTCTGAAGATCATTGGAAAAGAGAGACAAAGGATGGGAGTTGCTGAACATCAGAGAGGTTCGCTGATCTGATAGGTGCCAGTGTGCAATAATTTACCCCTTCTGGACTGTCAGGGGTGATCCTTTCCTGCAGCAGGTCAACCGGCCTGCATGGGAGGAGCCTTAGCCTGATGTGTGTGCACTGGTGGGTGGAAGCAGGCTGGTAAATTGAGGAAACAAATGAACTTTTTTTCCATGAGGCTGTGTCAATTTCAGGTTGTTATATTCACTCAAGCTGGTTTAGGGCAGAATGTTGGCACCAAACATTTTGGGGGATGGGGGGGGTTGCGTTATTTTTTTTTTTTTTTTTGCCTTAATATGAAGCTATCCTTAAAGGCATCACAATCTTAGTGTTTTTTTTTAGTTTACTTTTGGTGTCTTTGGGAATCCCAGAATTTTTATTAAAATAAAGGTTTCAAGGACTTATGTGGTGATCCAGTGTTTAAGACATTGCCTTCCAAGATAGGGTGTGCGGGTTCAATCCCTGGTTGGGGAGCTAAAATCCCACAGGACTCACGGCCGAAAAAACAAAATATAAAACACAAGCAATACTGTAACAAATTCAATAAAGACTTTGAAAATGGTCTGTATCCAAAAAAAAAATCTCAAAGGGTTCACCTTCTCCAACATCTATTTTGCATGTTACAACATCAGAAAGTTTCTTTCAATCAGAAGGTACTGAAAACAGCACAGATCACTGAAGGTGACCTCCACCTGGTCTTGCACGCACGGAGCCCTGATAGCTGACACTAGGTGCCTATGGAGGATTGAGCCCGTGCCTACACCTTCCTGCATGCCACTCACAATTGTGGCTATTTTCACTTAATCCTCAGCTGAATAGAAACTATCTTGAGACAAGGTTCATATCTAATTTATTTCACCAGCATTCATAGTCTCTTCAGGATACTGTGCATACAGCAGTTACAGCAAGTGTTTGGGAATGAATTTTAATGACTCAGAACCTGAAGGATGTTGGCCCAACCAAACTTACTTGCCCATTACTCAAAGCCATGTTGGCAATTTCTTTTTTCTTAGAGGAAATTGCAGAACTATGCGGTTGCCTTCATTTCCCCCACCTAATCCCTTTGCTTCGGCCAAGAGGGAAAAAATGTCCATTTAACCTCTTCAATAAATATTCTAATGCCCAGAATAATGAACTGTGTTAATCTTGAGCTTGGGTCAGACAGGCTGTATTACAAAGGGATCCCAGTGTGAACTTAGACTGTTGACATAATCATCTAAACCTTGGCTTTCTCATCTTGAAAATGAGAATACAGTAATGAGTTGACAGGAAGCATACAACACATAACACACACATTAGGAACTCAGTATGAGTTTGCTTCCCTTTGATTTTTTATTTTTTTTTTTAGATCCATCAAATATGGGAAGAAATGTTCAAATTCTCTATTGAAAAGGTGACAATGTTAGTCGCTCAATCGTGTCCGACTTTTTGCAACCCCATGGACTATAGCCCACCAGGATCCTCTGTCTATGGGATTCTCCGGCAAGAATACTGGAGTGGGCTGCCATGCCCTTCTCCAGGGGATTTTATTGACCCAGGGTTTGAACCTGGGTCTCCTGCTTTGCAGGTGGATTCTTTACCATCTGAGTCACCAGAAAAACCCCAAATTCTCTAGCAGTCAGACAAATCCAAAATAAAACAACCCTGCAAGCCCACCACATAATACTAAATGTTGGCAGAGTGTTTAGACAGGAATCTTCTAGGCTGCAAAGGAGAGGATAAACTGGAATAGCCATTTGGGAACGTACTCTGTCAATCCTTGTGAAATTGAGTCTTTACATTATTATCTATACACACAATCAGACACCCCAGTTTTGGGAATATATCTTAGAGAAATTCTCATATAAATCCATAAAGCAGCTAAAATGAGAATAATTATTTCAGACTTGTTGATTATGCTGGGAAGTTGAAGATAATCCATGTAACCATCACAAAATAAAATGTGATAGGTGCACTTAACATTCATGTAAGTGTTAAATGATATAAACTAGATGTATACACCGTGAATGTAGCTTGTTGCAAGGAAAAAAAAAACTGATAGGCCCCCTTTAGGTAAACTGGAGACACATGAAAAACAACATATTTTATGAGCACATACCGATTCAGGGCCATGTATCAAAGTCCTTGGAGCAGGTGTCCATGGGGAGAAAATGAGAGCAAGAATCTAATGATAAAGAAGAGAAAAATCTAAAGAGTGCCTTATACAGGCCGGTGATGACAGTATGCCATATACTGAAGGGGACGATTAATTCAACCTTCTGTACCTGAAGTCCAAAAAAAATTTTTTAAGCTGTGTCTGTGTGTGTGTGCACATGTGCACACACACATGTGCTGAAAGATTCAAATACATTGCAAACTGTATGACACAGCTATTAGCATAGTAACCAGTTGAGGAATTAGACCACCCCCAGCCATGAAGTTCCCTCTTTCAGAAAGTCTGGGGTAACCTAAATGACCGATCTTTGGAGTGACCCTGAGTCTCTGTCCCTGTGCCCTAATTCCTGTTTTCATACTTTAAATTAACCAATAAGGAATCTCCACACTGTTTTCCATAGTGGCTGTACTAGTTTGCATTCCCACCAACAGTGTAAGAGGGTTCCCTTTTCTCCACACCCTCTCCAGCATTTATTGCTTGTAGACTTTTGGATAGCAGCCATCCTGACTGGTGTATAATGGTACCTCATTGTGGTTTTGATTTGCATTTCTCTAATAATGAGTGATGTTGAGCACCTTTTCATGTGTTTGTTAGCCATCTGTATGTCTTCTTTGGAGAAATGTCTGTTTAGTTCTCTGGCCCATTTTTTGATTGGGTCATTTATTTTTCTGGAATTGAGCTTCAAGTGTTGCTTGTATATTTTTGAGATTAATCCTTTGTCTGTTTCTTCATTTGCTATTATTTTCTCCCAATCTGAGGGCTGTCTTTTCACCTTACTTATAGTTTCCTTTGTAGTGCAAAAGCTTTTAAGTTTCATTAGGTCCCATTTGTTTAGTTTTGCTTTTATTTCCAATATTCTGGGAGGTGGGTCATAGAGGATCTTGCTGTGATTTATGTCGGAGAGTGTTTTGCCTATGTTCTCCTCTAGGAGTTTTATAGTTTCTGGTCTTACATTTAGATCTTTAATCCATTTTGAGTTTATTTTTGTGTATGGTGTTAGAAAGTGTTCTAGTTTCATTCTTTTGCAAGTGGTTGACCAGTTTTCCTAGCACCACTTGTTAAAGAGGTTGTCTTTTTTTCCATTGTATATCCTTGCCTCCTTTGTCCACACTGAGGAAACCAGATCTGAAAGAGACACGTGCACCCCAATGTTCATCGCAGCACTGTTTATAATAGCCAGGACATGGAAGCAACCTAGATGCCCATCAGCAGATGAATGGATAAGGAAGCTGTGGTACATATACACCATGGAATATTACTCAGCCGTCAAAAAGAATTCATTTGAACCAGTCCTAATGAGATGGATGAAACTGGAGCCCCTTATACAGAGTGAAGTAAGCCAGAAAGATAAAGAACATTACAGCATACTAACACATATATATGGAATTTAGAAAGATGGTAACGATAACCCTATATGCAAAACAGAAAAAGAGACACAGAAATACAGAACAGACTTTTGAACCCTGTGGGAGAAGGTGAGGGTGGGATGTTTCAAAAGAACAGCATGTATACTATCTATGGTGAAACAGATCACCAGCCCAGGTGGGATGCATGAGACAAGTGCTCGGGCCTGGTACACTGGGAAGACCCAGAGGAATCGAGTGGAGAGGGAGGTGGGAGGGGGGATCGGGATGGGGAATAAGTGTAAATCTATGGCTGATTCATATCAATGTATGACAAAACCCACTGAAATGTTGTGAAGTAATTAGCCTCCAACTAATAAAAAAATTAAAAAAAAAATAATAAATTAACCAATAAACAGTGACTTTGTGATACTCTAGACATTGAACCTCAAGTCCTAATAAAGATAGAGTCCTAGGTCCAATCTTCCGAAAACTGAAGTGATATCAGTATTACAGCCCCCAAAGCAGACCAGGATGTGTGTTCTAAACCTAAACAGGTTTAAAATAATCTGCTAAAACAAAAGATATAACTATCAAGAACCAGGAAAGTCACAACTTGGGGAAGAAAAGACAGAAACAGATACCAGCACTAAGGTGAGTGACGTGCTGAAATTAACTGTCACGGATTGTAAAGGATCCATCATAAAAGTACTTCAGCAGGAAATTACAGATTCTCATGAAACCAATGGAGAAGAAAAGAAAATCCCAAGAAAAAAGTCATAAAAAGGAACCAAAGTGAAATTGCAGACCTAAGAAATACTGTGATAATTTTTCTTAAAACTTCACTGGATGGATTCAAAAGTAATGTGGAAATGGCATACAAAAGAATCATTGAAACTGAGCACAAATCAATAGAATTTACCCAGCTGGAAGAGTGGGAAAAAAAAAAACAAAAAAAAAAAGCAAAAAGAAACCAGAGGTTTAGAAACCTGGGAGACAGTAAAAAGAGATTTAAAATTTGTCATCAGAGTCCCAGAATGACAAGGGAAAAAACGTGAAGTTAAAAAAATATTCACAAAAATCATAGCTAAAAATTTCCCAAATTTGTGAAAAACCTAAACCTACAAATTCAAGAAATTGAGGAAACTCCAAACAGTATTCACTGAAAGAAATCTACATCAAGACACATCATAATTAAACTTCTAAAAGCGGAAGACAAAGAAAACATTAATGAAAGCAGCTAGAAATAAAGGCCACATCCAGGGGAACCATGGTTTGAAAGGCAGTAAGTATCTCATCTGAAACAATCAAACCAACAGGATGCAGGACAATACTTTAAAAATGCTTACAAAAAGAAATGTTACCTTTGAATTCTATACCCAGCAAAAATATTCTTTAGCAGTGAAGGGGAAATAAAGACATTCTCAAAGGAAAGAAAGCTAAGAGAATTTATCATGAACAAACAAAAAAGAATTATCCTAGGAAGTTCTCCAAACAGAAAGTAAGTATAACAGAGGCGATATGGAAATCTGCAAAGGAAGAAAGATCAATAGAATGGGTCAAAATCAACTCAGTAAAATAGGCTATCTTTCTGTTCATGAGTTTTTAAAACTACCTTTGATAGTTGAAGAAAAATATATTATCCAGTGTGGCACTCAGTGTATGAAGAGAAAATAGAGGGTTGGTGAAAAACTTCATTTTGATATTGCTATAAGATCTTACAGAAAAATTCAAACAAGGTTTTGTCCAACTCACTACTAAAAATGCTATATTTTTAAAGTGGAGAGGGTAAATATGCCTAAATGAAAATAAGATTTCTACACTTCACTCAAAGTGGTAAAACTTCATTACCAGTAGAGAGTGATAGGTTATATATGTATATTGTAATATCCAGAGCAATCACTAAGAATATTATGCAAAGTGGTATATTCAAAATCATGACATATAAAGTAGATTCTAAACAAATGTTCAAGAAACCAAAAGGTGGGCAAGAAAAGGATGTTAGAGAAATGGGAAACAGAGGGAACAAACAGAAAACAAAAAATAAAACGGCAGACTTAAGCCCTAACATGTCATAACTTTAACTGTGAATGGCTGAAACATACCAGAGATTGTCATGCCTACTAGGGTGCTTCAGTTGTGTCTGATTCAATTGCCAGAGTGAATTAAAAAAAAATTATTGAACTATTTGCTTGGCATAAACAAATTCACTTTTCAAATATGACATAGTAGGTTGGGAGTGAAAATATGGGAAAAGAAACAGCATGCAAGCATTAAAGCAGAAGAGATTATCCTAGTATTAGATAAAGAAGACCTCAAAGCAAAGAAAATTATTAGAGACAGAGGATCATTACACAATAATAAGGGGTTAATTCACTTAGCAGTCTTCAGTGTGTGTACACCAAACAACAGAGCATCAAAAGCTATAAAGCAAAACCCAACAGAATTGAAAGAAAAATAAAAACTCAGTAGTTTCCCGACGGATGAGTAAAGATCAAATGTTTGAAAGTGTAAAGGAAACTCACAAAGACCACTTACAAGCTTCTTGACAAACAGTCATCTGTATTAAGTGAACAAATGCACTATGGGAATCTGCTGTATTTCTGTATCAGATAAAAAAAAAGGTAATTCCTCTAAATTGGGAAAGATCTTTGTAATGATAGATATCTCTTGTGGTAAATATTGGCAGTTTTTTGCAAATGACTGCACCATATTAATATTCCAATAAATGGATTACAAATATTGATTGGTAACTCAAGAGCACTGTCACTTTAAGGAAAAGAAAAGTCATGGCCATAGGAGAAATGTACAAACACACTTCCCTTCTAGTAAGCACTCAGGTATCTGGACACCTATTTCTCAGCCCATCCCCAGATTTGACCTGGCTATTACCAAGAGCTAGTCATCATGAAATGATATTCCCTGGCCCAGCCTCTATTGGTTTTATATATAAGTACATATGGGGTTCCCCAATGGCTCAGCTGCAAAGAATCCACCTGCCGTGCAGGAGACAGAGGACATGCGGGTTCAGCCCTTGGGTCAGGAAGGTCCCCTGGAGGAGGGCATGGCAACCCCCTCCAGTATTCTTTCCTGGAGAATCCCATGGACAGAGGAGCCTAGCAGGCTACAGTCCATAGGGTTGCAAAGAGCTGGACACAACTGAAGCAACCGAGCATGCATACACATACATATATAATTTTTTACAATGTTGTATTGGTTTCTGCCATACAACAACAAAAATCCCCTCCCTCCCTAGCCTCCCTCCCCAGCCTCCCTCCCCTTCCCCCATCCCATCCCTCCAAGTCATCACAGAGAACCAGACTGGGCTCCCTATGCTACACAGTCACTTCTCACCAACTATCCATCTTACACCTGATAGAGTATATATTGATAGTGTATAAATGATGATGCTTTCTCCATTTGTCTCACTCTCTCCCTCCCCAACTGTGTCCACAAGTCCATTCTCTACAACTGCATCTCAACTCCTTCCCTGCAGATAGGTTCATCAGTATCTATCTCTAGATTCCACACATTTTCCTTAATACACTATATTTGTTTTTCTCTCCGATCTACTTCACGCTGTGTAATAGGCTCTAGGTTCATCCACCTCACTAGAACTGACTCAAATTCATTCTTTATATGGCTGAGTAATATTCCATTGTATATCCTTTCTATTGGTTTTTGACAAGTGCTTTTCTTGATTTATTGGTTGCTGTTTCTACCACTCATGATCAACACAAACCTCTCCTTCTGGCTAAGATGTGATAATAGGGGCCAGGTTTCCCTGCCACTTGAAAAAAATGCACACACACCCCAAATTACTTATTTAGGGACATTATTTTGCCATCTTCTCAGTATTGAGATATATATATATATCAAAATATCAAATATAAATATCAAAACATTTCAAAACACTGTATAAAAGACAAGGAAGGATAGGGACCTCTAGGAGATGGAGAACAGATGAGATAAGTCAAATGGCTGTCCCAGTTTCCTGTTTCAAAGGGCAGGGAGAAAGAATTCAGACAGAGACCAGCAGACTCCCTGAGTTGAGCAGAGAGAACTAAGAGTCTGGGAGAGCAAGGCAATCAGAGTTCTTAGGAGATAATACCCACAAGAAGACTCTGTAGAGAGTGCCAAAGTTCTGTACACAGAGAGAACCCCAGAGATCTCTAAAGCATCTTGCCGGATTATTCATCACTCCAGTGTTTGCAAGTGAGGAAATTACCTAAGGTCAGCAGAAAAAACTTTTTGAAGGATTAGAAGAAGCAGTACCCAGCAGCCAAACAAGTCTGGGGGTAGTCTCTACGCTCATGGGACAGACTGGAAAACCTTATCATTCACGGAGCATTGCACATTGCATAGAGTACTCAGAATCATTTTGCTTCATTAGTGGGGAAAGGTACTGCTCTGATCCCACCTTAAAAGCAAGACTCTTTAACAGGGAAGAAAAAAGTCTGATTCCATGTTGGATCTGTTTCTTTTACTTTAACCCTTGCTCCTCATTGCTTTTTTTCACTGAAAGGATACTGTCTGTACATAATGGCCTGCCTCGGGGAACCCTGCCCCTTGGCCTGAATGTTAAACTAAAATGCCCCTGTTCAGTGAAACGTCCTGACCCTGTCCACCTGTGAATGGCCACAGGAAGGAAGAAATTAACACACAGCACCCCCCCCTTCCCCGCCAAGGATGGCCATTTCAAGAGATATTTGCAAGATTAATGTCCTTTTTACTTTACTTCCTTAACTCCCACATGCTTGAGTTCTAAAAAGAAGTTGGCATCCAGACCCCAGTGAGATGGTTATTTGGGGACATTAGTCTGCCATCTTCTCGGAAGCCTGGCATTTCCGAATGAAGTTGTATTCCTTGCCTCAACACCTCATCTCCAATTTATTGGTCCGTTGTGTGGCAAGCAGAGAGAGCTTTGACTTAATAAGAATTCCAAAGGATTAAACTGTTTCCAAGTTTCTTAACTGCATGTTAAAATTAAGGTAAAGTGTATTTAGAGCAATACAAAAATGTTTGGCACTCAACAAAGGAAAATTCACAATGCATGTATCCAATCAAAGATCACCAGTCTTGTGAGGAAATGGAAACACATGACCAATAATGAGATGGCTAAGAATACCACCTCACCTCACCTCACCACACATGCCACTCCCACACAATCATGGCAACTAGCAATTATTGTATTTCAAACTAAGTAATTAAACTGGTACTTATGAGTTATGACTCTAATGTTTTGGTTTTGTTTGGTTTTGGGTGACTTCTTGGATTTTGGTTGTTTAGGTTTTTTTAACTTCTTCTATTCAGGATAAAACAAGAAAATGAAGATCTCAATACGTTCTCAGGGTCAATGGTTTCTGTCAACTCAACCTCTACTTCAGCATTTAAAAAATACAGGCAAACACAGATTTCTCCCCACCCCCCAATGGATTGAAGGTCAAAGTCCTGTTCTTGGTAAGTCCTAATCAAAAGATCTCAGCTCTGAGAAGTGAAAATTATGATATGCCTGAGCAGCTTTTTTTTTGTATTTGAAGAACCCATGTGGTTAAGCACAAATTGAACAAGCCAAATAGTTGAAATTTGCCTGTGATTATGCTTACCTTGCCCAGCTGTTGAGAATGGCAAAGTGAAAGTCAATGCTGACCTTGCGTTGTGAAGATGGATAGTGTCAATAATCAGATTACCCCCTGCACAAATTGTTTTTGCTGAAACCAGCTCTCCAAATTACGCATAAAGGAAATCCTAGGTCCTACATGAGCCCACAACTTAAAAATCCTCTGTGTCCACTTAATTTACTCTCTGATTCCGATTTGTCAGTTTTTCACCCTCACTCTCTGCATGACCTTGAGCAGGTCAAAAAACATTTTGGGGGCTTGTGTGAATAGATGCAAAGATGGAATTGAATCTATTTTCCATTAATCTCTCTCAGAGAGAATAAAATAAGATTGTGTGCATGGAGCTTTCTTTTGCCAGAAAGGCCTTTGATAGATATATAATACATTATTGTTTTTGGAACAAACCCCAGCCTGCTGCCTTATAAACGGGGGGTGCTCAATCAATACGCTTGGTTGACAGATTGGTTCAGCAAATGAAGATGTTCAAGTGAGAAATCAACAATCATAAATAGCCCCAATAAAACAGATTAAGCAGAACTCCACTAAGTGTGCAGATGCAAATGCCTTATCCTTTCTGAGTCAAATAAGAGACACTGAGGGAACACAGTAAGGTACCAAATGTCTAAAATCCAAGTACTCCCAATAAAATATGTGAATCTACTGACATTGAGCAGCTTCCCTAGTGGCTCAGATGATAAAGAATCTGCCTGCAATGCAAGAGACCAAGGTTGGATCCCTGGGTTGGGAAGAGCCCCTGGAGAAGAGAATGGCTACCCACTCCAGTTCTTTTGCATGGAGGATCCCATGGACAGAGGAGCCTGGCAGGCTACAGTCAATGAGGTTGCAAAGAGTCAGACACTAATGAGGGACTAACACTTTCACTTCACTTTTTCAGTGACACAGAGAAACCAAAGAAATCAGTGACACTAACAGGTATTTATGAAATATCCAAAATTCCATTTATTGGGAAGAATGTAAAACTCCATAAAAGATAAAACTCATACATGTAATACCTCTGTCAGCTGACTCTTCCAAACTCATAGGAATTACTACCCACTTGGCATATGGTAGTCTGTTCTAGTAGCTGTTTTGCCCAGAAAAATGATACAGAATCATACTAGTCTCAGAGTCCAGGAAATTTTTCCAACAAAACACAATCCTCTTCTCTATATATATGATGCTAATGAGCCATAGCTCAGTAAGCCCTGCATATTAAGGAAGCTAAAGATCTGATCATTTTAGATGTGAAAAATTGACAGAGATTTTTAGAAAATCATTGCCTAGGTTGTATTGTTAACACCACTTGAGTTAGAAAAAATTTCATTTTGTCACACTGCAATATCATGCCAGTTGTTATTTTTGTTCAGTCATTAACTCACATCTGAATCTTTGTGACCCCATGAACCGCAGCACACCAGGCTTCCCTGTCCTTCACGATCTTCCAAAATTTGCTCAAACTCATGTCCATTGAGTCAGTGATGCCATGCAACCATCTCATCCTCTTCTGCCCTCTTATCCTTTTGCCTTCAGTCTTTCCTAGCGTCGGGGTCTTTTCCAATGAGTTGGCTCTTTGTATCAGGTGCCCAAAGTATTGGCATTTTAGCATCAATCCTTCCAATAAATATTCAGGGTTGATTTCCTTTAGGATTGACTGGTCTGATCTCCTTGTTGTCCAAGGGACTCTCAAAGAGTCTTCTCCAGCACCACAATTCAAAAGTATCAATTCTTTGGCACTCAGCCTTCATTATGGTCCATCTGTCACATCTGTACATGACTACTGGGAAAACCATATCTTTGACTATAAGGACATTTGTCTGCAAAGTGATGTCTCTATTTTTTAACTGTTGTTTAGGTGTGTCATAGCTTTCCTTCCAAGGAGCAAGCAGCTTTAAACTCACGGCTACAATCACCATCTGCAGTCATGCCTGTCTTGCACTATTTCAGGGATACTTGTACCCTCAAATCCCTGTCCTTTACCAGAGCACACCCCAGTACCAGCCTGTATATCCCTGCCACAATGTTCATAGCTATCTATTGGCATGATTATTTTGGACCTTTTGGAGGAACGTAAATTAACCTTCCAATAATCTAAATTACACAATCTAGGAGGAACTGCATATTGAAAGTTAAAAAAAGTCATTGGAAATCATTTTATTTGATTAACTTAGAACCAACCTTTCAAATGAAACTGGGTCGTGTGTAGTGATGTGGGCGGACCTAGAATCTCATGGAGTGAAGTACGTCAGAAAGAGAAAAACAAATATCATACATGAACACATATATATGGACTCTAGAAAAATGCTACAGGCGAGCCTATTTGCAGGGCAGGAATAGGGACGCAGATGTAGAGAAAGGACACGTGAACACAGTGGATGAAGCAGAGGGAGGGGTGAATTGAAGAGCAGCACTGACGTATATACACTCTCGAGTGTATAATAGACAGCTGGAGGGAAGCTGCTGCATAACGGAGGGAGTTGAGCTCAGTGCTCCGGCATGACCTAGAGGGGTGAGATGGGGAGGGGGGCGATGTGAGGCAGGGGATATGTGTATACATACAGCTGATTCACTTCATTATACAGCAGAAACTAACACAACATTGTAAAGCAGTTATACTCCAATAGCACAATTGTTTAAGACAGTAAATAAATAAATAAGAACCATCTTTTCACTTAACAGCTAGGAGCTTGGGAATAATGAGAAGAACACCCAACAGGACTTAGAAAGAAAAATCAGTGTTAAGTCTTTAAGCACCTTATGTGAAAAGAATGGATACTCTAAAGGAACATGGGGGGAAGTAGATGAATAGGAGCAGACAGACAAATTCATTTTGCTCTGAATTTCTTCTGAGACTTAAACACATTTAATTTGTGGCACTATAAAAGAATTTAGAGAATGAGGAACCAGAGAGTCACAGACTGTCTCAGCTAGAGTGGATTTTTGGAAACTATTCTGTTTCATAATCTGAGATACATTAGATAAGACAGCCCCTTAGCTAGGAGAGAAGTGCCGTTTGATTGCAAGTGCAGAATTCACCTGCAATGCAGGAGATGCAGGAGACTCAGTTTCTATCTCTAGGTCAGGAAGATCCCCTGAAGGAGGAAATGGTAACCCAGTCCAGTATTCTTGCTGGGGTAATCCCATGGACAGAGAGGATACTTGGCGGGCTACAGTCCATGGGGCCTCAAATTGTTGACAAGGAGCCTGGTGGGCTACAGTCCGTGGGGTCTCAAAGAGCTAGACACAGCTGAGTGACTGAACTTGTATACATGCACGCATAGGCTGCCAAAACCTCACACGCATGCTGAGGCTATCCTGCAAGCCATCGGAGGCAATGACTACAGATATCTGGAGGACTCTTGGAAGGAGGAACAGATGCCCCTTGTCAAAAACTATTAAAATTCTCCAAGAAGCAGGTAGGCCCAGAGGCTGACCTTGTAGAAGAGGACATAAAGAATGGAGTGATGCTGTTCAAGAGGGAAGAAAGCCCTCAGGCAGACTCACTTTGATAAATGATTTCAACTGTGATCCCAAAACAACAGGAATGCATTAAGTAGGTGCTGGCAGCGTCAAGGGACAAGCAACACTGCACTTGCATTAATCAGTCCAGTCCCCGTCCCACTGCAGACATGATTCATAAGCCTGTGTGCAGCATTATAAAAAGCAGCCTGATACAGTGAAAGAGGTACTCCACTAGGAGTCAGGAATACCAGGAAATACCTGTGAACATTACTGAGCATCTGCTATTTGCCAGACCCAGACCCTGTGCTAAGCACATTAAGAGGAGTAGCTGCTCAAGCCTCCCACTGCCTTCTGTGATAAACAGTGACGTGTCGGAGCCAGCTTGTATCAGTTGGTGAGAGCATCTCTTTACTGTTTGCATCTTTTCCCTAGTCTATGTTCAGTGACATCACATAGTACCTTAAAATTAGCCACGGTGGAACTACCTACTTAAGAGCAATCAGCAAATACAATTCAGTTTTTTGGGTTTTGTTTTTCTTCCAGAGAACTGGGTGTTAAACATTTACCAGCATATGACTGGTGACTAGTACCATTGTTACTCCTTCTTTATGAATAAGGACACAGTCCCGGAGACATGCAAAAACTCCCCACAAACCATACAACTGGGTAGTGTTGGAACTTAAGCTCAATCTCAAGTCAGTTTGGTTCCAAAGCCAATGCTTATAAACCCTGTGTGCTCAGAAGATACCTGGGCCAGTGCCAAGTATGACGATTTGACGTCACCAAACTTCCTTGAACTCTAGCCTTCTGCTCACTTTTGTTGTTCAGTTGCTCAATCGTGTCTGACTTTTTATGACCCGATGGACTGAAGCACACTAGGCTGCCCTGTCCTTCACTGTCTCCCGGAATTAGCATAAACTCATGTCCATTGAGTCAGTGATGCCATTCAACCATTTCATCCTCTGTTGCCCTTCTCCTCCTGCTCTCAATCTTTCCCAGCATCAGGGTCTTTTCCAGTAAGTCAGTTCGTAGCATCAGGTGGCCAGAGTATTCCAATGAATACTCAGGGTTGATTTCCTTTGGGATTGACAGATTTGATCTCCTTGTAGTCCAAAGGACTCTCAAGAATCTTCTCCAGCACCCCATTTTGAAGGCATCAATTCTTCGGTACTCAGTCATTTTTATTATCCAGCACTCACTTCTATATATGACTACTGGAAAAACCATAGCTTTGACTGTATGGACCTTTATCAGCAAAGTGATATCTCTGCTTTTTAACAAACTGTCTAGGTTTGCCATAGCTTTTCTTCCAAAGAGCAAGTGTCTTTTAATTTCATGGCTGCAATCACTATCTGTAGTTATTTTGGAGCCCAAGAAAGCAAGGTCTCTCACTGTTTCCATTTTTTCCTCCTGCTCACTAAATTGGGTGATTTATATGAAAAAAATCCGTATTTTTAAAATTTTTATTGGATTATAGTTGACTGGCAATGTTCTGTTAGTTTCAGGTGTACAACAAAGTGATTCAGTTATACACACGTTCATTCTTTTTGGGGTTTTTTTCTCATATAGGTTATCACAGAATATTGATAGAATTCCCTGTGCTATATGATAAATAGGTCCTTGCCGATCATCTACCTTATACATAGTAATGTGCATATGTTACTCGCAAGTTCCTGATTTATCACTCTCTTCCAGAGGTCAGCGGTTTTATCCAATTCCTCTGGTCTACTTGTGTGGTTGTCCAACAAATTAATTCACATCACATTATTTAAAACCTTTCTAGAGGAAGAGAGACTAAATCTTGTTGATCTCATTTAAAATTTCTGCAATATATTTATTCTCCAGTGATACCTACCCACTAAAAGTCATCCTTTAGATAAAATAGTCCATGGCTAGATATTATTTCCCTGGCTAAGGGTACCACATTTGGCATTCAAAGGCTTTAATTTTGCTGTAACGAAAAGCTTGGGCTTCCCTGGTGTCTCAGTGGCAAACAATCCGCCTGACAAAGCAGGAGATGAGAGAGATTCAAGTTCGATCCTTGCATTGGGAAGATCCTCTGGAGAAGGAAATGACAACCCACTCTAGTATTCTTGTCTGGAGAATTCCATGGACAGAGGAACCTGGCCGGCTACAGTCCATGGGTTCACAAAGAGTCGGACACAACTCAGCAACTGAGCACACCTGCAAGATTCAGTGATTACCTGAAACTTAACAGAATAAAACATATTTTTTCCACCGGTTTTATAAAGTAACTTCATACTGAAAGGAAGTATTGTGTTATGGATATGAAATAGAATTCCAAAATCAGACAATCCCAAATTTAAATCCAGGGTCTACCATTTATTACCTACATGACCTTGAATAAGTTACCTAATGTTTATGAACCTTTAGTATCTTACCTGTAAAATGGATAATAATCTAGAGAATGTTAAGAGAACTGAGGCTTCCTAGATGGGCTCAGTGGTAAAGAATCAGCCTGCAAATGCAGGAGATGCAAGAGAACTGGGTATGATCTCTGTGTTGGGAAGATCCCCTGGAGTAGGAAATGGCATTCCATTCAAGTATTCTTGTCTCAAAAACCCCATGGATGGAGGAGACTGGCAGGCTAGAGACCATGAGGTCACAAAGAGTCAGACACGACTGAACACACACACATGCACTCATGCAAGAGAACTGAAAACCTACTGTAGACCAAGAACTGAGTACTATGTTTAGTTTATTTAATGCACTCAATAAATGTTTGCTTTTCTATTATTTTATACTAAATTTCTGAACCAACATTTTCTTTTCTGTGTTGTTAATTTTAATAAGGCAGTTGAAACAGTACAGTTCTGCTGTTGTGGAAGAAACATCTATTCCCCATACTGAGAACAAAGGTTTGCTTAGAAGGCAAGAGAAAAAAGGAAGAATGGGAAGAAATTTCCCCTTCGTCTGGTAGCTCCAAGAGATGTTTGGGGTTTTTTTTTTTTCTTTTTGTACGAAATTTAATTTTTTTTTATACTGTTAAAGCCTGAAGAAGTCAAATTTCTCCTGCAAGAACCATAAGTGAGTAAATGGAATTACTTCTACCATTTCTGTTCATAAACATAGGGTATCTCTTACAACAGGCCCTGATTAAAATCACACCAGCTTCTGAGACAGAAAAGATTTGTCTTCCTCAAAAACCTAGAGACAAATGAAAGTACTTAACAGAGATAATTAATGGGGATCATTGCGTTGGCCAGAAATTTTTTGAAAGAAAGATTAGGACTCTTACTTTTAACTACTAAGGATGAAAAAGAGAAATTAAAAAAAGTATACCCTGACTGACCTTAAGTAATTGAAAGGACCTTCTGCTCAATTCCTTTTTGTCACTTACTCCCAAGGGTGTCTACCTCCAAGCTTTCAGGGCAAGGTCAATTTTCTGCTAGAATCCATCTAGAAAAAAAATGCTTTGTGGCTGGAATGTGTCTTGCCTATCACAGCATGGGGGCTGGTTTTCATGCCAAGGCTCAGCAAACATCTGAAAGGACAAATGTGTTTGTGAGAGGTGATATCCCAGGTTATCGAATTGGAAGTTCTTTCCTCTACTGAACTTTTGCAGATCGTGAGAATAAAAGTCAGCCAATGACTCAAACTCTTCAAAGCATTCTTTTTCTTCTGACTGTCCCTGTTGGGGAGTTTTATCCCTCTGCAACCTGACCTTCTTGTTCAAAGCTTCCGATCAATTCCCCAGCTAAGTGTTGTCTCTACAGAGTTGAGATCACTGTTGAAATTTCAAATATTGACATTTTTGAACACCTGGGTGAGAAGCTCCTGGTGAGATAAGACAGAAAAATAACAGTAGGCTCAACAGTGTATATGCAAACCTTGGGCATTCTGGAGACGGACTGACAATGATTCAAAGGGATTAACAGCTTAATGGGGTTCCCTGGTCGCTTGTCTGGTAAAGAACACACCTGCCAATGCAGGAGCTGCAGGTTCAATCCCTGAGTAGGGAAGATACTCTGGAGGAGGAAATGACAATCCACTCCAGTATTCTTGCCTAGAAAATGCCACGGACAGGGGAGCCTGGCAGGCTACAGTCCGTGGGGTCAGAAAAGAGTTGAACATGACTTAGCGACTAAACAACAACCACAGCTTAATACTGTTGGCCAAGGTTCCTAATGTCAACCCCATATACTCCTTTCACTGTGACACGCCCAGGTAGAATGAAATCTTCTCAGCCTTCAAAAATGTTATATTCTTCTGCTTTCATAACGAGATATAGGCAATCCTGAACTGTGGCTGAGATTTCTCCTTTTCAAGATAGAAAATCTTCAATGATCGATCAAATGTTTTCTGGAGTTTCTCTAATGCTTATGTCACCGAAGTTCTGAAGGAGACAAGACACATTTGTCTACATTAGGAAGGAAAAAGCAGGGCAGGCCCCTAGAAATCCCAGTGGCGTGAGAATCAAAGCAGCCTCTTGGCAGAAACACTGATAAGAAATTCAAGTCAGATAAACACAAGTGTCAGAGGCAATTCTCTCCTGGACACATAGCATGTGGAGCACTTTATCTCAAAGGAAAGCAGAGGATGTCCTTGTAGACAGGGTAAGAAATGGGAAAACTGACCATGCATTTCCATCCTAAAGGGAAAAGCAGCACACTTACAAATAACCAAGAGAGTAAGGAAAAGGAAAAATCACGTAAGCAGAAGTGGGAGGTCGGGACCAACATGTACACACTACCAAGTGTAAAACAGCTAGTGAGATCATCCGTACCATCTTTCTAGACTCCATATACATGCATTAATAGACAATAATTGTCTTTCTCTTTCTGACTTACTTCGCAGGGAATAAAGGAGGCACAGACATAAAGAACAGACTTTTGGACTCAGTGGGAGAAGGAGAGAGTGGGATGATTTGAGAGAATAGCATTGAAACACACACATTACCATATGTAAAACAGATAGCCAGTGGGAGTTTTTATGACTCAGGATGCCCAAAGCTGTTGCTCTGTGACAACCGGGGTGCGGGGGGGGGGGGGGAGCTCAGGGGGGTGGGGACACATGTATGCCTATGGCCGACTCATGTTGATGTATGGCAAAATCCATCACAATATTGTAAAGTACTCCAATTAAAATTTTAAAGGTATATTCTAAGAAAATAGCATTTCTAATTTTCCTCCTCCAAATCCTGTCCCTAGCATTCCTAATCAATATCTCTATCAGCTTTAGCAAATAAAGCCTTAAGATCAAGGAAAAAGAAAAGAAAAAGCCAGTGGGAAGCTGCTGCATAGCACAGGGAACTCAGCTTAGTGCTCTGGGATGACCTCTAGAGGGGTAGAATGGGGGACTGGGAGGCAGGTCTAAGGAGGAGAGGATACATGTACACATATAGATGATTCAATTCATTGTACATCAGAAACTAACATGACATAGTTGTAGAGCACCTATATCCCAATTAAAAAAAAAAAAAAAAAAACTCAGTGAGCAAGATAGATCAATCAAACATCCAACTATTGAGGCAGGAGCCATTCTCACCAGGTAAGATAAGCTCATTGATGGTGAAACAAGGCAAGATACAAAAGCAACCTAAGCATCTGTCAGCAGATGAATGGATAAAGAAAATATGTGTAGACACACACACACATATATATACACACTGGACAAACAATACAATTTTTAAAAATAAAAACATTTTTAAAAGATAGGACAGGGCTTCCCAGGTGGCTCAGCAGTAAAGAATCTTCCTATTCATGCAAGAGACACAAGAGATGCGGGTTTGATCCCTGGGCTGGGAAGATTCTCTGGAGGAGGACATGGCAACCCAATCCAATATTCTTGCCAGGAAAATCCCATGCACAGAGGAGCCTAGCAGGCTACAGTCCTGAGAGTGACTGGCAGACCGCTTCAGTATTCTTGCTTTGAGAACCCCATGAACAGTATAAAAAGTACATGGGGTCACAAGGAGTTGTATGAAATTGAAGTCACTAAGCATGCAGTAAGGATGGGACAAAGGAGCTCTGGGGCAGAATTCAGCCCCCAGAAAAGAGGGGTAAACAGAAAATGAGGCGGTCATGGCTGTTAATCTGTTCTCAGACGTTAAAAACGAGGCTGCATTTTCCAAGGGGAACCATCCAAGGCACCAGACTGTCAAGAACCCTCCAAGAAAATTAGTCCAAAAATAGTGAATGTGTGTATAATTATAACTGATTCACTTTGCACACCTGAAATAAACACAACATTGAAAGTCAGCTATGCTTTAATAAAAATCAGAAGAAAACTTTTCCACATGTGGTGAAGATTATTGGGGTGGCCAAAAAATTCGTTCAGGTTTTTCCATCCAATGTTGCAGAAATGAACTTTTTTGGCCAATCCAATAGATTCAGTCAGTTAAGTTTCAGTTTTCTTATGGACACCAAATTAAATTTTTTCATCAGGTTTGTTATGCTAGGAAGGGCGGAAATCACTGCTGGAAGAATGAAGGAAACTGGGCTAATTAGACTACTTCTAAATAATATTTGCTGGGGAGTGGTTTCTAATTTTACCATGAAGCTTGTTTCTCATGGAGCTTGGCCCTGAGTGGGCTGGAACTGGTGGTTCTAGGATTCCTTGCATTAATCCATCTCTCCACCCTCCTCTTTGCCCTGGAACCCATCACTACCATGTCATGTGATAGACTGCCTTTTGTCATCTTTCACAATTTAGCTGAAGATTGTCAGGTAGGATGACAACTGGAGTATCACTTAAACCAGAGATACACTATGCACCTCTCAAAATTATTGTAAAGATTGAATGTGCTCAATCACGCACAGTTGATGGGTATGATGTCTTTACGTACTCAATATATAGTAGCTGTAATCATAATCATCATCTATGAAACATAAGTATCTTTCTCCCTGTTAGCTGATAACTAAGATATCCAAAGGGAATATAAAAATATAGGGAATCCAACATCAGTAATTAAAAAAATAAACAGAAGTGGAATCCTGTAGGGGCTTCCCAGTCAGCACAGTAGTGAAAAATCTTCCTGCCAATGCAGATGTTAAGAGCCACGGGTTTGATCTCTGAGTCAGGAAGATCTCCTTGAGGAGGAAATGGCAACCCACTACAGTCTTCTTGCCTGAAAATTCCCATGGACAGAGAAGCCTGGAGGACTACAGTCCACGGGTCACAAAGAGTCAGACATGACTCAGAACATAGCACACACAAACATAATCCAACAGACAGATAATCCTGTTAGTGGCGTTTCAAACAGCTAACTCACAAAATCCTTTATCCAGAAATTGGTACATTGCCTTAAGTAGTAAATAGAAAAATATTTGCAAACTGTCGTGAACGCCCACTTATCTAAAAGAAAATATCTAAAGTTAAATGAAGGCTGTGAGAAAAACAGAGAGCACTCCATCTTATATCACTTTCACCCCTGTTTTAACTATAGCACACAGATACAGTTTTCCTGGGACATCTAAGAAGAAGTCAGCAGGTGGCGAGTCTTCTGACACAGCAGCTCCTAGAAGGAGCCCATTCACAGCTGCATCATCACCAGGGAGTCTCAAGCCTAGCTGTATGGCTGGATCATTTAGGACCTTTAAGATATACTTACGTGTCTGAGTCCTTTTTGCCCAGAGATTCCAATTTAATTGGTGCATTCCACAGGTTACAACCTGTACCTGTACCTGGCATCTGAAGTATGCATTCAGGGTGGGGGGCAGTCTTAAAGGACTGAACCCTTAAACTGTAAGAGCTGACACTATCTCCTGGTACTAGGAGTCAGCACTGAGTTAAATTATAAAACACACAGCTGGTGTCACAGAGTACTGCTTGGTGTGATGGAAAATCTTTGTGTATTTGGTGAATAGAAGTGACAAGAAGTGAGGTGTTCTATATAAAAGTAAGAGACTCACATGAAAGAAACACACAGACAGGAATAACGGGGTTTTCCTCTACTCAGGAAGAAAAATCTGAGTTTTTCCATTATACTGACAGAGCAATAAAAGAGGAATACTAATCTTAGATAAGATATCTGATACATTTGTACTCTAACAGGTCAAATGGCATCGAGAGGCCATGGTCTTTCATATCTTCCCCAGATTGGTGGATACCAGGCCTATTTGTATCACCGTTCTGTTAGCAAAGCTAAATGATTCTTTGATCTGTCTCCTTTGTCCCCACACACCAATGTCAGTGTGGCTTCGCATAATGAGGTCTGCAATTATGAAGAGACTCTGTTCAGCGCAAACTACTGTAGTTTTTGCTATGACCTTCTTCAGTTTTTTCAATGAGTTATCAATGAAACGCCTTCTGTTTTTGGTTTTTTTTAACTCTCATTTCCCTCCATAGACCAAAACATAATACAAACTCATGCAAGTATTTTCCTCCACTGAAAGCATTCAAATTTTGAATTAAATTTTTTAAAATAAAATGCCAGTGACCAGAACTTGTATTGCTTATTGAGAAAAGAGACAGTTAATAATTGCCTTAACTAATTATAATAACCTTTTGAATTTGAGTTTAAGTAAAATTAAATTTTAAATAGAAATAGATTTTCTTAAGAAAATACTTCATGACACCACAAAACTTGTGGATAATACTATTTATTTTAGTAATACTAAATAATATTGTTATACAATTTTTTCAGTAATTCTTGCACAATTAATTTTTAAAAGTTCTCATAATCTGTCCCATTTCATCTGATCTGTAATCCCATGAGACAGGCAAAAAAAGATGCAATCCTATATTTCAGAAAATAGAACAAGGCATCTAGAAGCAATTATCTCTCCTAATAGTTCATATTTTATGGAAAATGGTCCAACTGCCAAGAGTTGCACACTTTTGCTGGGACTGGGTAATTGACTACGAACATTAGAAAGTAGGAGGAGGGAACTTCCCAGAGTGATTAAGACTCTGCACTTCCAATGTAGGGGGTGCGAGTCTGATCCTTTCTCGAGGAGCTAAGGCTTGGCCAAAATAAATAAATAAATCCCATAGAGCATTTTTAAAAGGGGGAAGGGAACCTGAAATTTTTTGAATACCTACTCCGTGTGAGACATCATTTGCTTGAACAAATAAGGGTGCACTCAACATTGTTATTTAGTACAGCCAGAGAATGTGGCGTTCAGTTACTTAACCTGATTATAAGAATACCTAAATATTCATCAGTTGGCAGTCAAGGCAGAGTGCAGTCATTGTGAGATGTGTAACATTTGAACAAAGAGATGGGTTACAAGAATCAAAAATCAAAAAATTATAAATTACTTGCCTAAGAAGATAATCTATTGACAATATACATCATCATCTTTAGAATCTTGATTCCTTATTCCCAATACAAACACCATTTGAGGTTTAGTTCTACCCACTGGATAAATCATCTGATTCTATTAATATCCAACTCACCCCATATGGCTTAGCATTTTCCTAAATGGTTTTTCATTTTGTTAGGGGAAGCACACTGACTGAAACCACCCACCCTGGCCAGGCACCACGCAACCATTTGCATGAGTCGTTTTATGACAGGAGGTCCTGGTAAGGAACATGAGACTAATAAGCCACCACCAACAGGAAGAGTTTGAGAAAGGTCAAAAGGAGACACCACATTGTCAGACCACCTCCCAGAATCCTCGCTGGCATCCACCTTGATTAAACAAGGCATGCACGCCATCACCATAAAACCTGAGACTGGGAGCCAGGCGGCAGAGCAGTTCTCCCTCTCACCCCACTGCTCTCCACCCAGGTGCCCTTTCCCAGTAAAATCTCTTGCTTTGTCAGCACATGTGTCTTCTTGAACAATTCATTTCTGAGTGTTAGACAACAGCCCAGTTTCTGGCCCTGGAAGGGGTTCCCCCTTCCTGCAACAATTTCAGTTCTACTCTGTGCTGACATTTTTGGGTAAACCATGGTGAATCATGCATGGTCTATTTGGCATGGCAGCTAGCAGTCTTTGTAGGCTATCCAGCACTTGAAATTGTGGTTAATTTAAACAGAGATAAGTGTAAAATACACACTGGGTTTTGAAATTTTAATTCAAATAAATAATGTAAGTTACATCATTAATAAGCTGTTAAGTTGACTAAATATTGAGAGATTTTGTATTCTTGAGTCAAATAAAGTGCAATGTTAATATAAATTTCACCTGTTAACTTTTTACTTTTTTACTGTGGCTTCTGGAAAATTTTAAATTACATGTGTGATATTTCTACTAGAAGTACAATAGTATAGTCAAAGCTATGGTTTTTCTAATAGTCATGTACGGATGTGAGAGTGGGACAATAAAAAGTCTGGGTGCCGAAGAATTGATGCCTTCAAACTGTGGTGCTGGAGAAGACTCTTGACAGTCCCTTGGACAGCAAGGAGATCAAACCAGTCAATCCTAAAGGAAATCAACCATGAATATTCATTGGAAAGACTGATGCTGATGCACTGAAGCTCCAATACTTTGGCCACCTGATACAAAGTAGCATCTCTCTGGCCATCTGATACTGGGAAAGACTGATGGCAAGAGGAGAAGGGGATGACCAAAGACAAGATGGTTGGATGGCATCACCGACTCAATGGACATGAATTTGAGCAGACTCGGAAATAGTGAAGGACAAGGAAGACTGGCGTGCTGCGGTTCATGGGGTCACAAAGAGTCAGACATGACGGAGCAACTGGACAACAAGGAGTGCTATGTCAGTCTTGACTCTTCTTGTGAATGTAACACCACTCAGATTCTCTAATCTATAGAAGAAATAAATAGCTTTCAGAGAATTAAAATGTATCAAAATATGTCTAATCCAAAGCATATACTAAATCAAAATTTATTTTCTGTGATAATTTTGAAGCAAGTTAAAATGTTGTCAAGAGTCAGCACAATTGCAATGCATACTACTTTAGATTAGTGGAGGAAGTAAACTAAAACATGTGAATTCCATGTTACATAGAATGCCCTACTCAGAGTTCCTGGCTGCAAATAACTTGGGTAGGTTCTGGATAGTTAAGCTGAATATAAAAGAATATAAGATAGTTCACAGAATCACTAGAATACCTGAAGTAACAGATCCAAAACTAAATTTCCAAGACCATTATCCCAAAACCAAAATAAAGAAAATGACATTTTTGCCAGCACAATGGGAGCTCATTGTTGAGCCTGTTCACATTACTCATTTCTAAATCAAAGTTCCCTGAGAGAATGTATGCTTGATGGAGTTAATGTCAGTGCCAGGAGCTGGGAGTCTGAGTTTTGAATTGTATGTTGGAAAGTCGATGTCTACAGCATCAGGATTTCTGGAAGTTCACTCAAAAGATGATGATCAACTGCAAACATAGAAAATCAGATAGCATGTGATAAACTATTTTCCTGGAAGATGAGTGTCTTTTGAATATTTGTCATTTTCTCTATAACTTAGCATGAACATGAAGCATTGCCAGTAAGAAAGTAAACTGGTACAGCCCCCAGTTAGACAAAAATAACACATTCCCAATGATTCCATTTAGACGAAGAACTGGACAAAGCAAGATTAATCTATGAAGAGATATCAGAAGGTGAGGTGAGGATTGTGGGAAGGAGTAATAAGGAAGGTTTCTGGGATGATGGACTTGTTCTATGTTCTGATTATGGTGATGGTTACATCAGTGAATATGTTTATCAAAACTCATCAATTTGTACACATACAGTCTGTGCATTGCAATGTATGTAAATTCTACTTCAATGAAAAAAAATGCTTAAATATAGAATGAATAGCTTTATCAGTTTTAAGTGTTACTTTTCTAGTCTGTGTAATTCTATATACAGAGCCTCCCTTAATGTATGAACCTATGTATCACAAGCCACTCCAGGCCTCCTAAATTTCTAGACAATAAATGAGGTAAGCAATAATGTAAGGGAGAAGGAGGTGAATATAATCTGATAATTAAAAACTAAAATATTTATTAAAAATTAGCCACAGAGTGAAAGAGCTATAATCAAAAACTATAATCACTGATGAAAGAAATTGATGAAGACACAAATAAAGGGAAAGATATCCCATGTTTATGGATCAAAAGACTTATTATTGTTAAAATGTCCATACTACCCAAAGCCATATATAGATTTAATGCAATCCCCATCAAAATTCCAAAGAATTTTTTCACATAAATTAAAAGAACAATTCCAAAATTCACATGGGACAACAACAAGCAAAAGATCCCAAATAGCCAAAGGGATCTTGAGAAAGAACAAAGCTGGAGGCATCAAACTTCCTTATTTCAAGCTTTACTACAAAGTTATGGTAATCAAAACAATATGCCTGACATATAGACACATAGAACAGTGGAACAGAATCCAGAGCCCAGAAATAAACACACACACAGTCAACTAAAATTCAACCTGTAATAAGAATATCAAAACAAAGGCAGAGGCACAAGAACTTTTATAAATAGGTTCATATCCAACCCTTCTCACACCATCTATCTGCTTGAGATGTTTTCTTACTAGTTTTTTTGTTGAATCAAATCTATCAAAAAATAATCACTTGTGATTACAATATCAAGGAGCAAAATATTTAGGAAGTAATAATAATAATAAAAACTCAAGGATGGTGGCTAGCTCTTCATCAACCCAAGTGCATTTTTAAAAATTAAACTTTTTAATTTGTTAGTGGGGTGGGAGTTGGGCCACAGTATTTTCTATGTTTGTCTGGAGCAGGACAATTATCATTGAAAAATAATTTTGTATTGCTATGCTTCCTCTCTTCTGGTCCTTTGAATGGAGAGCTTTGGTTCAGGATTTTTTTTTTCTGCACCTGGCAATATTTCTGGGTTGCCAGTTTTTTCAACTCCAAGTTTGGTATATATCAGACAGAAAAGGAACCCAGGCAATTAGCCATCATATCATTCCTTGGGTTTTGAGATCCATCACCTATCTGCCTTCATCTCTACACCTTTCCAAGTCATCTTATGTTAGTTTCTATGTAAATGTTCAAAATTTTTAATTGAACTTACCAAGAGAACTAGGAACAAGTACTGCTTCATCTTCCAGAAGCAGAAGCTTCCCTTGTGTGCATTTTATCATGTCCTTTATCACTTTATCATCTAAATTGTGACTATTGACTTTTCTATATCTCCCGTATCAGGCACTTACTACTATAACAAGCAAGCCACCTCAAAATTCAAAGACTAAAAACTATATACATTTATTTGCTCATAGGTCTATGAATTGATGGTTTAGAACAGATGGCTCATCTGAGCTGAGATGGGCTCTTCACATGCCTTATAGTTGACTAGTTATCAGCTAGGCTCACTTGGCTCTCTTCTGTGAGTTTTTTGCATCCCTCTCAGAGGATAACCCTGATATATGCTCACAGTTCAAGCAGAAGAAAAGGGTGCAAATCCTTTTTTAAGTCTCAGGTGCCTCACCTCTGCTAAAATTCCATTAGCCAAAGTGAGTCACATTTTCAAACTCAGAATCAAGGTGCATAGAAATACACTGTCATTTCAGCCAGAAGAATTCAAAATTTCAAGTCAAATGATTCATGTACATATAGGATGAAGAATTGGGGTCATTTGTACAATCAGTCTGGGCTTCCCTGGTGACTCAGTCAGTAAAGAATTCACTTGCAATGCAGGAGTTGCAGGTTTGATCCCTGGGTGGGGAAGATGCCCTGGAGAAGGAAATGGCAACCCACTCCAGTATTCTTGCCTAGGAAATCCCATGGACAGAGGGGTCTGGGGAGCTACAGTCCATGGGGTCATGAGAGTCACATCACTTAGCGACTAAACTACCACCATACAATCAGTCTACCACTCTCCCACCACCATGGGTAAGCTCCTTCAGAGCAAAGAGATATTCTGTGTTCATCCTTATGTCTCCAACACCTTAGGGGCTAAAAGACTCAGAACAAGTGTTCAATAAAAACTAGTATGAATAAATGAATGAATGACTAGCAGCATTTCATTTATTTGCCATCCACTTGCAGATGGGAAGGCAAATTCCAGGTCTCTGGAATTTGTCTGTAAGTTTGGGTTGTTGGTGTCTAGAGGGATACCAATAATGTGCCCCCCATTGGGGCATTTACCAATTATGAGATTCTGGCCACTTTTTTTCATGAATCTTAACTATTCATTGCAGCTTACCTTGCATTACATCAAATTCACTAGCTAAAAGATCTTACTGTACCAACAGTGAACATTAGAGCTGTCCAGAAATTTCAAAGCAAGCAATATTCCTTCAAAACTAACCAGATTTACTTCATTTTATATCAATCTGTTTGCTTGCCTGGGAATGGAATGAAATCTTGTTACATTCAGGGATACTTGTCCATTTTGGATTACAGATGGCCCTTAGCTTCTGACCCTGCTGTTTCTCCAAGTATCCAACACTTTCTTCTGCCAATCTAGTGTCTTCCATGCTGCTTACAACATGAAGAGAATTATTATATTATGCTTCTCACACTTATGGTAGAACCTTCTTTTCAAAGTTCAGTATACATATCTATACTTAGTCAAGCCCTAGAGATGTCCTTGAGTCTTTAACTGGAATGATGCAATCTATATAAACCAACTTTTATCAAATAGACATATAGTGAATCCTAAAGTTAAACACTCATTTCTTCTAAGATTGTGCAGACTGAAAATGCAATTTAAAGTTGACTTAGACATTCACTCCCGAGGAGTGCTATATTAATACCTTTGTAAAGAAAGCTATGGCATTTCATGATGCTGCTCTACACTTTTGAAGTCAATGCCACCTTGCTCTCCTCCAAAATATATCCCAAAGTCTATGACAAAATAACTTACTATTATTCTTGAAACCTCTAATTTCCCTTCCAAATATAATGGTACATGGTGAAAGATACATAGCAGATTGTGTCAGAGGAAATTTGAAACTTTTATATTTTGGTTTTAAAAAAACTCATCTGCTGCAAAAAGTATTCAAGAAATATCTAAAATTTTTTTTAAATCCTCCTCATTGGAGAGAGAATATGATAGGTTTCACAATGCTCAAGAAAAATGAAATTTTCTGCCTTTACTCCTGTAAAGGGAACAAAATAAATTTATGTAGTGAAGAGAACAAGAAAAGATGTTTCCTGTTTTCTCTTTCCATTTTTTATATTCTTAATCTTAACTATTTCTAATCCACTACCCGCTTGTTTTATATAATGAAAGTGATTGAAAAAGAAAAAAACAAAAACAAAAACAGAACCAAGGTCAAAACTTGAAATGGTTACAAGAATCAAGTTAATCAAGTTAGGGAATTTGTAATTATTGCAATTTTTAAAAAATCTATTATGCAGCAATGACCTGCAGAGATTTTCATTGATTGACTTATCAATAAATATTTAATGAATATCTATTATAAGATCACAATTAAAGAATGCTGAATATAGTGAAAGAATACAAGGATAAATCAGTGTACAGAGTTACAAGAGAAGATTAAAAAATGAAACTAAGTAGCTGAATGGAGAATGAATGGATGAATGAACGAGTGGATGAAGAGAAGATAGATAGATAGAGGATAGAAGAAATATAGTATAAAAAGAAAGAGAATAAAATTAAAATGATGGAGGGGGCGGTCCTAAGATGGCAGAGGAATAAGACGGGGAAACCACTTTCTCCCCCACAAATTCATCGAAAGATCATTCGAACGTTGAGCAAATTCCACAAAACAACTTCTGAATGCTGGCAGAGGACACCAGGCACCCCAAAAGGCAGCCCATTGTCTTTGAAGGGAGGTAGGACAAAATATAAAAGATAAAAAGAGAGACAAAAGAGTTAGGGAAGGAAACCTGTCCTGGGGAGGGAGTTGTAAAAGAGGAGACGTTCCCAAACACCAGGAAACCCTCCCACCAGTGGATCTGTGGGGAGTTTTGGAATCTCAGAGGGCAACATAACAGGGAGGAAAAAACAAATAAATAAAACCCACAGATTACATGCCTAACTGCAACTCCCAGTGGAGAAGTAGCCCAGATGCTCACATCCACCACCAGCAAGCAGGGGCTGAACAGGGAGGCACGGGCTGCATTGCTTAGGGTAAGGACTGGGCCTGAATGCCCTGAGGACAATCTGAGGGAGCTAATGTGAGATTGCAACCGAAACTGTGGGATAGCTGGCGGGGGGCGGGGTGGGGGGGGCGGGGGGGTGGTGGTGGGGAGAAAGAGAGAGAGAGAGAAAAAACCTTCCCGTGAAAAGATCTAACCTAAGGCACTGCTGGGCCCGCTCACAGAACAAAGGACTGAGTGAATACCAGAGGAGAGCTAGCAGGCAGCGGACCGACCCATCCCCTGCCAGAGGCAGGGAGGCAGGCGGGTGACAGCCAGAGCAGAAAGGTGAGGGGCAAACTCAGTCCCAGAGGTGGCATCCCCTACCAAACTGCAAGCAGGCTTCCAGTTGCTAACGAAGTCTTCCTGGGATCCTGGACAGTTGACATCCGCTAGGAGGGTCACGGCCAGAGATCAGCTGCGCAGAGGAGACGCCTGGCACACCTGAGATGGCACTCCCAATCCGCACCCAGGAAACCCAGGGGCTGGCACCAGGGAGGTGATAAGATGCATCGCACCTGGGAAGCGTGCACTGGCCAAGCGCCTGGTCGCCTGAACTTCTCGGACCTGGGCAGGGCACAAAACGCAGGCCCAACCGAGTCTGCGCCTCTGTGGAGTACCCGAGAACCTGAACCTGAGCGGCTTTGACCTGGGAAGTGCACGCAACCCAGGGCCCGCCTCAGACAGTTCCCGGGAGAGCAACCTGGAGCCTGAGCAGTGTAGACTGGGAAAGCACACACGCCGCGAGTGGGGGCAAACCCAGTGTGTCCCAGACACTGTGAGCACTCCCCACACACGCCAGTGAGATTGCTTGCAGTGTTCCTCCCCGCAGCACAATTGAACAAGTGAGCCTAAATAAGTGACCGCCTTCGCCCCCTTGTGCCAGGGCAGAAATTAGACACTGAATAGACTTGCAGACAGAGGAAGCCAAAATAAACAAAGAAGAGGGAACCGCTTTGGAAGTGACAGTTGCAACAGATTAAAAACCTGTCGTTAGCACTGACTACATTGGAAGGGGCCTATAGACCTTGAGAAGAAGTATAAGCTGGAACAAGGAATAATCTGAAACTGAACTGACCCCACACTGCCCTCAACAGCTACAGAGAAATTCCTAGATATATTTCACTATTATCACTTTTAATTTTTAAAATTTGTTTTAATTTTTAACTTCTTTATTACTCCTTTAATTTTCATTTTTAAAACCTACTATTACTTTGCCAAAAAAGACCTTATTTTTAAAGCAAATTTCATATATATATTTTTTATAATTTTTGTGATTTTGTTTTGTTTTTTTAATATCATATTTTTGAGGGTCTAACCTTGACTCTAGATTTTTAATCTTTGCTTTTTGGTATTTGTCATCAATTTTGTACCTTTAAGAATCCAATCTTCAGTACCCATTTTTACTTAGGAGTGTGATTACTGGCTTCATTGCTCTCTCTCCTTTTGACCCTCCTTTTTCTCCCCCAGGTCACTCCTGTCTCCTCCCTCCCCCTTCTCTTCTCTACTTAACTCTGTGAATCCCTTTGGGTGTTTGAGGCTGTGGAGAACACTTAGGGAACTGACCCCAGGCTAGACTGGTCTCTCTCCTTTTGACTCTCCCTCCTCTCGTCCTGGTCTCCTTTATCTCCTTCCTCCCTCTTCTCTTCTCTATGGAACTCCATGAACCTCTCTGAGTGTTCCAGACTGTGAAGAGCATGAAGGGAATTGATTACTGGCTAGATTGCTCTCTCCCTTTTGGATTCCCCCTCTTCTCCTCCTGGTCACCTCTATCTCCCTCCTCCCTCTTCTCTTCTCCATGTAACTCTGTGTACCTCTCTGGTTGTCCCTCACTGTGGAGAGTCTTTTCTCCATTAACCTAGATGTTTTATCATCAGTGTTATATGGAGATTGAAAGCCAGAGGCAGGAGGCTTAAATCCAAAACTTGAGAATACCAGAGAACTCCTGACTACAGGGAACATTAATCGACAAGAGCCCATCCAAAAGCCTCCATACCTACACTGAAACCAAGCTCTACCCAAGAGCCAACAAGTTTCAGAGCAAGACATACCAAGCTAATTCTCCAACAACACAGGAACATAACCCTGAGAATTAAAATACAAGCGGCCAAAATTCACACCAAACCCATAGACACCTCAAAACTCACTACTGGACAGTTCATTGCACTCCAGAGAGAAGAGCTCCAGCTCCACCCACTAGAACACCGATGCAAGCCTCCCTAACCGGGAAACCTTGACAAGCCATTTGTCCAACTCCACCCACAGGGAGGAACCTCCACAATAAAAAGGAACCACAAACTTCCAGCATACAGAAAGGCCACTTCAAACACAGAAATCTAAACAAGATGAAAAGGCAGAGAAATATTCAGTAGGTAAAGGAACATAATAAAAGCCCACCAAACCAAACAAAACAGGAGGAGATAGGGAGTCTACCTGAAAAACAATTCATAATAATGATAGTAAAAATGATCCAAAATCTTGAAAACAAAATGAAGTTACAATAAATAGTCTTGAGACAAGGATTGAGAAGATGCAAGAATGTTTAACAAGGACCTAGAAGAAATAAAAAAGAGTCAGTCAATAATGAATAATGCAATAACTGAGATCAAAAGCATTCTGGAGGGAACCAAGAGTAGAATAACTGAGGCAGAAGATAGGATAAGTGAGGTGGAAGATAGAATGGTGGAAATAAATGAAGCAGAGATGAAAAAAGAAAAAAAGAATTAAAAGAAATGAGGACAACCTCAGAGACCTCTGGGACAATGTTAAATGCCCCAACATTCGAATCATAGGAGTTCCAGAAGAAGAAGACAAAAAGAAAGGCCATGAGAAAATACTTAGGAGATAATAGCTGAAAACTTCCCTAAAATGGGAAAGGAAATAGCCACCCAAGTCCAAGAAACCCTGAGAGTCCCAAACAGGATAAAACCAACGCGAAAAACCCCCAAGACACATAAAGACACATATTCATCAAATTAACAAAGATCAAACACAAAGAACAAATATTAAAAGCAGCAAGGGAAAAAACAAATAACACACAAGGGGTTTCCCATAAGGATAACAGCTGATCTTTCAATAGAAACTCTTCAGGCCAGAAGGGAATGGCAGGACATACTTAAAGTGGTGAAAAAGAAAAACCTACAACCTAGACTACTGTACCCAGCAAGGATCTCACTCAAATATGAAGGAGAAATCAAAAGCTTTACAGACAAGCAAAAGCTAAGAGAATTCGGCACCACCAAACCAGCTCTTCAACAAATGCTAAAGGATCTTCTCTAGACAGGAAGCACAGAAAAGATTTATAGACTCAAACCCAAAACAACAAAGTAAGTGGCAACGGGATCATACTTATCAATAATTACCTTAAATGTAAATGGGTTGAATGCCCCAACCAAAAGACAAAGACTGACTGGATGGATACAAAAACAAGACCCCTATATATGCTGTCTACAAGAGACCCATCTCAAAACAAGGGACACATACAGACTGAAAGTGAAGGGCTGGAAAAAGATATTTCACGCAGATGGAGACCTAAAGAAAGTAGGAGTAGCAATACTCATATCAGATAAAATAGACTTTGTGGTAAAGGCTGTGAAAAGAGACAAAGAAGGACACTACGTAATGATCAAAGGATCAATCCAAGAAGATATACCAATTATAAATATATATGCACCCAACATAGGAGCACTGCAATATGTAAGGCAAATGCTAACAAGTATGAAAGGGGAAATTAACAGTAACACAATAATAGTGGGAGATTTTAATACCCCACTCACACCTATAGATAGATTAACTAAATAGAAAATTAGCAAGGAAACACAAACTTTAAATGATACAATGGACCAGTTAGACCTAATTGATATCTATAAGACATTTCACCCTAAACAATGAATTTCACCTTTTTCTCAAGTGCACACGGAACCTTCTCCAGGATAGATCACATCCTGGGCCATAAATCTAGCCTTGGCAAATTCAAACAAATTAAAATCACCTCAAGCATCTTTTCTTATCACAATATGGTAAGATTAGATGTCAACTACAGGAAAAAAAAACTATTAAAAATACAAACATATGGAGGCTAAGCAACACGCTTCTGAATAACCAACAAATCATGAAGAAATCAAAAGAGAAATCAAAATATGCATAGAAATGAATGAAAATGAAAACACAACAACCCGAAACCTACAGGATTCAGTAAAAGCAGTGCTAAGGGGGAGGTTCATAGCAATACAAGCTTACCTCAAGAAACAGGAGAGAAATCAAATAAATAACCTAACTCTACACCTAAGGCAACTAGATAAAGAAGAAATGAAGAACCCCAGGGATAGTAGAAGGAAAGAAATCATAAAAATTAGGGCAGAAATAAATGCAAAAGAAACAAAGGAGACCATAGCAAAAATCAACAAAGCTAAAAGCTGGTTCTTTGAGAAGATAAATAAAATAGACAAACCTTTAGCAAGACTCATCAAGAAAAAAATGGAGATGAATCAAATCAACAAAATTAGAAAGGAAAATGGAGAAATCACAACAGACAACACAGAAATACAAAGGACCATAAGAGACTACTATCAGCAACAATAAGCCAATAAAATGGACAACCTGGAAGAAATGAACAAATTCTTAGAAAAGTATAACTTTCAAAACTGAACCAGGAAGAAATAGAAAATCTTAATAGACCCATCACAAGCACAGAAATCAAACCTGTAATCAGAAATCTTCCAACAAACAAAAGCCTGGGACCAGATGGCTTCACAGATAAATTCTACCAAAAATTTGCACAAGAAAGCTAACACCTATCCTACTCAAACTCTTTCAGAAAATTGCAGAGGAATCCAAACTCATTCTATGAGGCCACCATCACCCTAATACCAAAACCAGACAAAGATGCCACAAAAAAAAAAGAAAACTACAGGCCAATATCACAGATGAACATAGATGCAAAAATCCTTAACAAAATTCCAGCAAAGAGAATCCAACAACATATTTAAAAGATCATACATCATGACCAAGTGAGCTTTATCCCAGGGATGCAAGTATTCTTCAATATTCACAAATCAATCAATGTGATACACCACATTAACAAATTGAAAGATAAAAACCATATGATTATCTCAATAGATGCAGAGAAAGCCTTTGAAAAACTCAGTATCCATTTATGATTAAAAAAAAAATCCTTCAGAAAGCAGGCATAGAAGGGACATACCTCAACATAATAAAAGCCATATATGAAAAATCCACAGCAAACATTATCCTCAATGGTGAAAAATTGAAAGCATTTCCCCTAAAGTCAGGAACAAGACAAGGGTGCCCATTCTCACCACTGCTATTCAACATAGTTTTGGAAGTTTTAGCCATGGCAATGAGAGAAGAAAAAGAAATAAAAAGGAATCCAGATTGGAAAAGAAGAAGTAAAAACTCTCACTGTTTACAGATGACATGATCCTCTACATAGAAAACCCTAAAGACTCCACCAGAAAATTACTAGAGCTAATCAAGGAATATAGTAAAGTGACAGGATGTAAAATTAACACACAGAAATCCCTTGCATTCTGATACACTAACAATGAGAAAACAGAGCAATTAAGGAAACAATTCCATTCACCATTGCAACAAGAAGAATAAAATACTTAGGAATAAAGCTACCTAAAGAAACAAAAGACCTATATATAGAAAATTATAAAACACTGATGAAAAAATCAAAGATGACACAAATAGATGGAGAAATATACCATGTTCATGAATTAGAAGAATCAATACAGCGAAAATGAGTATACTACCCAAAAAATCTATAGATTCAATGCAATCCCTATCAAGCTACCGACAGTATTTTTCAGAGAACTAAAACAAATAATTTCACAATTTGTATGTAAATACAAAACACCTCAAATAGATAAAACAATCTTGAGAAAGAAGAATGGAACTAGAGAAATCAACCTGTCTGACTTCAGACTATACTACAAAGCTACAGTCATCAAGTACAGTATGGTGCTGGCACAAAGACAGAAATATAGATCAATGGAACAGAATAGAAAGCCCAGAGATAAATCCACACACCTATGGACACCTTATCTTTGACAAAGGAAACAAGAATATGCAATGGAGAAAAGACAATCTCATTAACAAGTGGTGCTGGGAAAACTGGTCAACCACTTGTAAAAGAATGAAACTAAAACACTTTCTAACACCATACACCAATATAAACTCAAAATGGATTAAAGATCTAAATGTAAAACCAGAAACTATAAAACTCATAGAGGAAAACATAGGCAAAACACTCTCTGACGTAAATCATAGCAGGATCCTCTATGACCCACCTCCCACAGTAATGGAAATAAAAGCAAAAATAAACAAATGGGACCTAATTAAACTTAAAAGCTTCTGCACAATGCAGGAAACTATAAGCAAGGTGAAAAGACAGCCTTCAGACTGGGAGAAAATAATAGCAAATGAAGCAACAGACGAAGGATTAATCTCAAAAATATACAAGCAACACCTACAGCTCAGTTCCAGAAAATTAAGCAACCCAATCAAAAAATGGGCCAAAGAACTAAACAGACATTTCTCCAAAGAAGACATACAGATGGCTAACAAACACATGAAAAGATGCTCAACATCACTCATTATCAGAGAAATGCAAATCAAACCCACAATGAGGTACCATCACACACTAGCCAGAATGGCTGCCATCAGAAAGTCTACAAAGAATAAATGCTGGCAAGGGTGCAGAGAAAAAGGAATCCTCTAACACTGTTGGTGTGAATGCAAACTAGTACAACCACTATGGAGAACAGTATGGAGATTCCTTAAAAAACTGGAAATAGAACCGCCATACGACCCAGCAATCCCACTGCTAGGCATACACACTGAGGAAATCAGAACTGAAAGAGACACATGTACCCCAATGTTCATCACAGCACTGTTTACAATACCCAGAACATGGAAGCAGCCTAGATGTCCATTGGCAGATGACTGAATAAGAAAACTGTGGTACATATACACAATGGAATATTACTCAGCTATTAAAAAGAATGCATTTGAATCAGTTCTAATGAGGTGGATGAAACTGGAGCCTATTATACATAGTGAAGTTAAGTCAGAAAGTAAAACACCAATACAGTATATTAATGCATATATATGGAATTCAGAAAGATGGTAACGATGACCCTATATGTGAGACAGAAAAGAGACACAGGTGTAAAGAACACATTTTTTGGACTCTGTGGGAGAAGGCGAGGGTGGGATTATTTGAGAGAATGTCATTGAAACATGTATATTATCATACGTGAAATAGGTCGCCAGTCCAGGTTTGATGCATGAGACAGGGTGCTCAGGGCTGGTGCACTGGGATGACCCTGAGGGATGAGATGGGGAGGGAGGTGGGAGGGGGGGCTCAAGATGGGAAACACATGTACACCCATGGCTGAATCATGTGAATGTATGGCAAAAACTAACAAAATATTGTAAAGTAATTATCCTCCAATTAAAATAAAAAATTAATTAATTAATTTAAAAAATTGAAATGATGGAAAGTAAGTGCTATAGGAAGTCAAAGAAAAAATTTGCAATGGCTGGTCCGCAGAAAGAAGCAGTGGTTTAGAATACAGAAAAGGTAAGGACAGAGTTTGGACATGAGGTGATAAGTACTCTTTTAGAAGAGTTAACTGAAGCTAGAGAAACACAAGAAAAGAGAAAAGGTTGCAAAACAGGAAAGTGTGCAAATATCTAGGGGGAAAAAAAGAAGTGGTTCAGTTTGATAGGTGCACAGAGATATTCAAGAAATGCAAGAAACAAGACTATCAATGTAATTCCAGGAAACTTGTATCCCAGAGGGGAATGTTGCATACATAACCAGCATCAAAAACAAATCTTAAATTAAGCAGATGTGTTATGTCTCCTGTCTACTACATTTTAGTGTAGCTAATTATAAACTCTCTACATAAACTAGGATTATAAAAAACAATCACTAAATACATACTGGGACATTTTAAAAAATAAGAATATATTCTGTTACAGCCCTAATACTTTCTTGTGTATAATTCCAAAAGGCAGCACAAGGTTTTTCTCTGCATAGTTAGATGATAAACTGAAATAATTTTATCCCACCAAAAGCTACACAACCAAAGCCAGAGCAAATAGCAAAGGCTAAACAGAAAAATAAGCACATATGTAACAAAAAGAGAGAGAGAGAGAAGTCAATATTGATCCAAAAGCCAATAAGCTATCTGAAGAATTTATGCTGTATTTTGCCCAGTTTTGAAAATTGGAGGAAATAATATTGTAGTATCCCAAGCTGTGCAATTATATATTTTACAGCAACTTCATTTGCTTTAAAACCATATCCAGAGCAAAGACACCATAAGCTTTTCCACATACAACCTTTATCTCTGAGAGGGTGTGTAAATGAAAGTATCACAAATGTACTGAGAGCTGATACTTGGCAGTCAATCAAGATTTTGCCATTTCTGAAATGAAATGGAATGGCCCCTCCCAGAATGGGAGATGAGGGGACAATTGAAAGGCTGCTGTGTTATTTCTGAAACTATGAGCCAGATGGTTTTAAAAGTCAAATGCTTCATAAATGAGTAAGTCGCTGCTTTAAATGAATTACTTTGGGATCTGTAAAATTGAACCTGAGCTGTTTGTACTACTGGGACATGTTCCACTGCACCAACAATCTTTGAGAGTAAAGCACCACCTCATCTGACATTTTCCCTAAAGAGAAATGGTGGCAAAGGACCTAAATAACATGTTTAGAAAAAGCATCATGTAATCTTTAGCATGTATGGCTAAGACAGAACCTCAAATCATGTGTGGAACAATCTTTCCTTTCAGGCAGATGGGGACCTATAGACCAATAGCAGAT
This sequence comes from Cervus elaphus, assembly GCF_910594005.1. Classification (NCBI taxonomy): domain Eukaryota; kingdom Metazoa; phylum Chordata; class Mammalia; order Artiodactyla; family Cervidae; genus Cervus; species Cervus elaphus. The sequence continues at coordinate 38,752,680 of NC_057830.1, read as the reverse complement.
GTGTAGAAAATAAATTGCTGCTAGTAAAGTGAAAACTATGAAAGCAACACAACTTTAATGAAGTATAGGTTCTAGAGCTAAAGTAGATTTTGTGAAGATGTGGTGTCTATGAAACCCACACAGTCCTGAACATCTGATTAAAAGATTTATTTTTTCTTTTTGAAGGTTAAATACACAATAGTAGGAAGTATAGGAGGGATGCTCTGAAAAGGTTTCATTAAAAATGCCTTGGACAAAAAAAAAAAAAAAAATGCCTTGGACAGCTCTCTGTGAAATAGCTGATGCTTCTTCTTTAACCAGATTTGTCTGCAATGTGTGTAGGGAATGCAGGTTATTTACACAGTAGTTCAGTTCAGTTCAGTTCAGTCACTCAGTCATGTCTGACTTTTCGCGACCCCATGGACCACAGCACACCAAGCCTCCCTGTCCATCACCAACTCCCAGAGTTTACTCAAACTCGTGTCCATTGAGTTGGTGATGCCATCCAACCATCTCATCCTCTGCCATCCTCTTCTCCTGCCTTCAATCTTTCCCAGCATCAGAGTCTTTTCCAATGAGTCAGTTCTTCGCATCAGGTGGCCAAAATACTGGAGCTTCAGCTTCAGCATCAGTCCTTCCAATGAATATTCAAGACTGATCTCCTTTAGGATGGACTGGTTGGATCTCCTTGCAGTGCAGGGGACTCTCAAGAGTCTTCTCCAACACCGCAGTTCAAAAGCATCAATTCTTCAGCGCTCAGCTTTCTTTATAGTCCAACTCTCACATCCATACATGACCACTGGAAAAACCAAAGCCTTGACTAGACAGACCTTTGTTAACAAAGTAATGTCTCTGCTTTTTAATATGCTGTCTAGGTTGGTCAGAAGCTTCCTTCCAAGGAGTAAGTGTCTTTTAATTTCATGGCCGCAGTCACCATCTGGAGTGATTTTGGAGCCCAAAAAAATAAAGTCAGTCACTGTTTCCACTGTTTCCCCATCTATTTGCCATGAAGAGATGGGACCAAATGCCATGATGTTAGTTTTCTGATATTGAGCTTTAAGCCAACTTTTTCACTCTCCTGTTTCACTTTGGTCAAGAGGCTCTTTAGTTCTGCTGCTGCTGTTTCTAAGTTGTTTCAGTCGTGTCCGATGCTGTGCGATCCCTAGACGGCAGCCCACCAGGCTCCCCTGTCCCTGGGATTCTCCAGGCAAGAACAATGGAGTGGGTTGCCATTTCCTTCTCCAGTGCATGAAAGTGAAAAATGAAAGTGAAGTCGCTCAGCGGCGTCTGACTCAGCGATCCCATGGACTGCAGCTTACCAGGCTCCTCTGTCCATGGGATTTTCCAGGCAAGAGAACTGGATGGGTTGCCATTGTCTTCTCCCTTAGTTCTTCTTCACTTTCTGCAATAAGGGTGATGTCATCTGCATATCTGAGGTTATTGATATTTCTCCCAGCAATCTTGGTTCCAGCTTGTGCTTCATCCAGCCCAGCATTTCTCATGATGTACTCTGCATATAAGTTAAACAAACAGGGTGACAATATACAACCTTGAAGTACACCTTTCCTATTTGGAACCAGTCTGTTGTTCCATGTCCAGTTCTAACTGTTGCTTCCTGACCAGCACACAGGTTTCTCAAAAGAGGCAAGTCAGGTGGTCTGGTATTCCCATCTCTTTCAGAATTTTCCACAGTTTATTGTGATCCACACAGTCAAAGGCTTTGGCACAGTCAATAAAGCAGAAATAGATGTTTTTCTTGAACTCTTGCTTTTTTATGATCCAGCGAATGTTGGCAATTTGACCTCTGGCTCCTCTGCCTTTTCTAAAACCAGCTCGAACATCTGAACATTCATGGTTCACGTATTGCTGAAGCCTGGCTTGGAGAATTTTGAGCATTACTTTACTAGCATGTGAGATGAATGCAACTGTGCGGTAGTTTGAGCATTCTTTGGCATTGCCTTTCTTAGAGATTGGAATGAAAACTGACCTTTTCCAGTCCTGTGGCCACAGTAGAGTGTACAGAAATGGCAGAGTGAAAATTATCCTTTGACTTGCTATTAGAGAAAATTCTCTGATGGTTATTGAAGGCAAACAAACAGAGAATTCCTATAGGATGTTTAAAAGGTCTTTTTCTTTCTTCCTCCATTTCTCCAGGTCTCCCTCCATCCTGTTCCCCTTCTCCTCTATCCTTTGAATTAACAGTAAATAAACATACTCTGGAAATGATAGAAAACTTTACAAGATCATTTCACTTCAAATATTTGAACATAATAGAAATCTTTAGTTTTCCATTCACTTGACCTGATTAACCTTAATATATCAAAGTATAGGATAACTATAAGAACTGGAAAGCTCCATAATCATAAAAATGATTTTTCCTATCTCCTCCAATGGAGCTGTCATAATAAAAGCAATCCTTGTTGATTTGATCTTTCCGTATGTGAAACACTAATAGTGCTTGAGAATTGTTTTGCACAATGGAGACCTGGACCTCAGCTACTCTCCGTTTTGCTTAACTGTTGCTTATAAAGTATCATGCCTCTTCAACTTGAATGGAAGCTTCTCCAATAACTTACATTTGTTCTGTTTTCTTTTCAATACATGGAACAGCATTGAAAAAGTTTGACATTTACTAAACATATTTATTTGACTTATTGGTTGAAATGTGTACTGAAAATTTGTGTTGTTTTTAACCAAAATAACACTTTGGAAATTTACTTGTATTATCCTTTCTATGAATTTTATTTTAAAGGGCATGATTTCTCTTAAGTCATCACATTATTTGCCTGCATTTTTTAGCCACATTACCATTCTTTATCATCAGCTTACCCCTTTCTTCCCAAATATTAAATGATTTATAAACAAACACTTCTTCATTTTGGAAAAAATTATTCAGTCTATCTTTTTTCCCCCATAACTTAGTCTTAAAAATATAATCTTTTAGAATACTATTTTAGTACATTCAGGTTACTACTTTAAAATACCATAGGCTGGGTAGTTTATAAAAAAAGAAATTTATTACTCACAGTCCTGGAGGCTAGGAAGTCCAAAATGAAGACACCTTCAGACTCTGTGTCTGGTGAGAATCTGCTTTCTTGTTCATAGAGAGTACCTTCTTGCCAGTGGTATTCTTATATGATAGAAGGGGTGAAGGAACTCTCTCAGATCTCTTTCATAAGGTTATTAATTTCATTTATAAGAGCTTTGCCCTCATAACCTAATCACCTCCTAAACACCTCCTCCCAAAGACCACCCCCCACCACCTCTTAATATCATTACCTTGGGGGATTAGATTTCAACATATGAATTTGGAAGGAACACTTTTCATGGCAAATATGAAGGACACATATTCATAGCTAATATGAATAATCACTATCACTCCTAATTTATTCATTAGCCTCTAATATAATATTTTCTTAAAGAGTGCAAACTATAAGACAACTAACCAGTTCTAAAAAAGTGAGAAAATTAATATAGAGTAAGCTTCATGATAAACTGTGAGCTTTGGAGTCATCACAGGGATTCTCTGTGTTCATCAAAACACTCTTGTTTCTTTCCAACTTCCTAGCAGTGTGAAGAATAAGGGGAGATTATATACCAAAGACCCCAGAAGCTTTAAAAACATAACATTTTCAAACTAATATCTCAAGATTTATATTAGTACCCGTAGTGTTTCAACCAGAGAACTGAAGGACAGCCAACTGGGTGGCAGAATATAAGGAAACAGCAGAAGTTTTAGTTTAAATCAGTTGACCAGCCTTCCATGGAAACAGAAAAGTTGTCCAAAGCAGAAGCAGTGACTCTATCATTTTTTCTACATGGACTCTCACCAGGTAGAAATAAAAACCTGTTTTCCTGGACTTGTAACTTGGAGAATGAAAGGTTGATGAAGATATGAATATGCTATAATAAAATAACATAAAGCTCATAAGAATCCCCTTAGATAAATTTCTACTCTTCTCAAATGTTTCAAGAGGCTGAGCATGGGCATATGCACCTAAGATTATTCAAATTCACCTGGCTCCTCATTGACACATTATGACAAAGAATTAAAGCCCATCTTCCAAAGAACTCTGAAGCACTGACCTTGGATATTCAATTCTCTATTGCTATGGCAACTCAGAGACCTTGTCCAGTTTGGAAAATACAAAGAAATAGTCAGCTCACGTACCATGTACAAGCCAGAATTCAGGAGATTTCAATCTTATACATGGCCCTAATTCTGACAATTAGAGAGATGTTGAGTTCTTATACTTCAGCTTGCTCATCCAAAAACTGAGGAACATAGTAATACTCTCTCCTCCTTGCATATGAAGACTCATTAGACCAGAGAGTTGATGCACTTTAATGTCAAGAAAAATGATGCATATGTAAAAAGAATATTGAATACTCAGCAGAACATCTCTGCTTATGTCTCTGTTACCAAATTCTGTAGATCCCAGGCCCTATAAATTGAGACATTAAGAGGAATATGCTCCCTGAAAGGCCATTCAGGGTAAAGTTATTTCTATTCATCGCCATTACTTTGAGAACAATCTGCCAAACACAAATTACCTGCCCAAGAAAACTCACCAAAAAAGTCTTTGTTCCCAAAGCTATAATATCTTAATTTTATCTTGGTTGGTTTCCACTCTCCAAAACCATAAATCCTATACTATCTCCATCAAAGCTAGTGCCAAATTACAAATATCTCCTCTGGCTGTCATCTGAGAGATGGCTATTATTCAGGCTTCTATCAACTATGTGGAAAGAAAAGACTAATGATAGCCTAGGCATTAAAAGTCAATAGACAGAAATCATTTCTGAAAGTCCCTTAGGTGATACCTTTGATACCACCACTGTTTTTCATTAGAAAAGGTGAGTATCCCTGTTCATATTAATACAATGGCAGAACCATGAGAACTAACAAACTTAGAAGCAATTAATCAGTTGATGAAATTAGCATGAGCTAATATGCAGGCTCATGGCTGACACTCACAACCTGGGTTCAAATTCAGTGTTTCAAGAGGGAGTTAGAGTTGGAGCTTGTCATTTCACTTCCTTATCCCAGGAACGTTCTTTTGAACATGGCCTTGAGACATCATAAAAAACATACAACATAAAAAACATAAAAAGAAGAACAAATGAAACTCAAAGTTAGTAGAAGGAAGGAAATAAAGATTAGAGCAGAAATGAAGACTAAAAAGACAAGTTAAAAGATCAATGAAACTGAGTTGATTCTTTGAAAAGGTAAACAAAATTGACAAACTTTAGTTAGACTCACCAAGAAAAAAAGAGAATTCAAATAAATTAAATCAAAAATGAAAGAAGAGATGTTACAACTGATACCACAGAAACAGAAATATTCATAAGAGATTACTACAACTATATGTAAACAAACTGGGAAAAAACTGATTAAAAAGAACAAACTCCTAGAAACATACAACTTGCCAAGACTGAGTCATGATGAAGTTGAAAATCTGAACAGATACTTTACTAGTAGGGAGACTGAATCTATAGTCAAATACCTTCCAACAAATCAAAGTCCAGGACCAGATGGCTTTACTATTGGTTTGTACCAAGCATTCAAAGAATTGAATTATTGATAATACCAATATTTCCTCAGTCTTTTTAAATAGAAAGGGAGTAATTCTTCCTAACATGTTTTATGAAGTCAACATTACTCTGATGCCAAAACCAAACAAGTATACCAAAAAAGAGAGAGATTACAAGCCAATATCCCTGATGAAAATAGATGCAAAACTCCTTAACAAATTAATAGCAAAACACATTCAACAGTACGTTAAAAGAATTACACAACATGATCAAATGGGATTTATTCCAGGGATGAAAAGATATTTCAACATCACAGTCAATTTGATACACATCATTAAGATGAAGGATAAAAATCATATAATCATTTTAATAGGTATAAAAAAAGCATTTGGGAAAATTCAACATCCATGTATGATAAAATCTCTCAATAAAATAAGTATAAAGGAAATGTACTTCAACATATGAAAGGCCATATATAGCAATTGCACAGCTAATAGCACACTCAATGGTAAAAACTGAGACTTTTTACTCTAAGATCAAGAACAATACAAGGATGCTCACACTCACTATTTCTATTCAATACAGTATTGGGGGTCTTAACCAGAGCAATTAGGCAAGAAAAAGAGATAAAAGGTATCCAAACTGGAAAGGAAGAAGTAAAACTATCACTATTTGCAGATGACATGATATTATGTGTACACTGTAACTTGTCAGGCTCCTCTGTCCATGGAATTCTTCAGGCAAGAATACCAGAGCAGGTAGCCATTCCCTTCTCCAAGAGATCTTCCAGACCCAGGGATTGAACCTGGGTCTCTTGCATTGCAGGCAGGGTCTTTACTATCTGAGCTACCAGGGAAGCCCATATATATAATATATATACATGTGTAAAACTCCATAAAATGCACTACTGGAACAAATAAATGAATTAAGTTGCATGATATAAAATCAATACACAAAAATCTATTGAGTTTCTACATACAAATAATAAATTATCAGAAAGAGAAATTAAGAAAAGTATCTCATTTAAAACTGTATCTTAAAGAAAAAATATCTAGGGATGAATTTAAGGATGTGAAAGACATTAATATTGAAAATTATAAAACATTAATGAAAGAAACTGAAGAAGGCACAAATAAATGGAAAGATATTCTATGCTCATGAATTGGGAAAATTAATATTGTTAAATGTCTATATGCCCAGTGTAATCTATAGACTCAATGCAATTTCCTGTCAAAATGCCAGTGGCATTCTTCATAGGTTTGGAAACAAATAATTCTAAAATTTGTATGAAATTTAAAAGACACCAAATATCCAAGCAATCCTGAAAAATAACAAAGCTGGAGATATCATGCTCCCTGATTTTAAGCAGTATTACAAAGCTATTATAATTAAAACAATATGATATTGCCATAAAAGGCACATAGATCAATAAAACAGAACAAAGAGTTCAGAATTAAATCCATACATACATGGGCAATTATTCAGTTTATGGCCAAAGAGCCATATTTCTCTATTTGAGAAAGGACAGTGTCTTCAAAAATGGTGCTGGGAAAAATGGATAGCCACATGCAAAAGAATGAAACTGAACTACCATATTATATCATACACAAAAATTAACACAAAATGAATTTAGGATCTAAAAATAAGACCTGAAACTATAAAATTACTGGAAGAAAACATGGGCAGGAAGTTTCTTAACATGGGTCTTGATGATGTTTTTTAAAAATCTGACACCAATGGCAAAAACAACAAAAGCAAAGATAAACAGGTGGGACTACATCAAACTAAAAGCTTCTGCACAACAAAGGAAGCCATCAACAAAATGAAAAGGCAATCTACCAAAAGAGAAAGTGTTTGAAAATCATATATCAGGTAAAGTGTTAATACCGAAAACATGTAGAACTCATAAACTCAGTAACAAAGAAAAAAAGCATTTAAAAATAAGCCAAAGATCTGAATAAACATTTTTCTAGAGAAGACATACAGACGACCAATAGGTACATTTTAAAAAATGCTGTATATCATTAATCATCAGAGAAATGCAAATCAAATCTGCAAAGATCATGTCCATTAATGGATAAATGAAGAAATTGTGATATTCATATATTATATGTATGTATGTATATGGTTATATAATATTCAGCTATAAAAAGAATGAAATCTTGCCATCTGAAGCAACATAAGTGGACCTCAAGGGTATTATGTTAAGCAAAATAAGTCAGATGGGGAACAACAAATATTGTATGATATCTCCTACATGTGGAATTTAGAGAGAAAAAAAGGAACAACAACAAAGCAGCAAGCTCATGGGTACAGAGAACATATTGTTCATCGCAAGAGGAAGGGAGTGGGACAGTGGGAGAAATGCTTTTTTTTGTTGAAGTTTAAAGAAATTAAAATTTTTGTTTCTTTAGGAATTAAGAAACCAAATCTTCATTACCACCAGTTAAAAAGAAAAGAAAAGGAAATAGTCTAATGAGTCATGGTAAAAGAAAGAATCTGGAAAACTGATAGCTTGATAGAATTTGGTGGTCATGTTTCCTAAAATAAAATAAAAATTTAAAGATATGTGATGTTACACTTTGGTCTTCACAACTCCTAAAGTTCTAGTACATTGAAAAATCTGTTCTCCTCATTTTAAGGTTGCAAAATTCTCCCAAAGCTTTGTTTTATACCTTAAGTTATTACCTTCTTTCATATCAGCTTTGTTATAACCATTATAATCACCGCAGCTTAATTTAGCAGACAGTTGGAACTGAACAATGAACAATTCTTCTCAGAGGAATTAAATATGGTTATGTGATTTTCCAAGTTGATTTGAAAGAATTAGAGTACAAACAATATTTAAATTTCAGTATTAGCTCAGAATCATAGGTGCTTTCTTTTATTTACTTCTATATTTTGAATATCTATGATGAACTGGATTGGTCTTTTAGTTTTTTAGCTCTTTATGCTTTTTAATAAAAGCAATGAATAATCAATTTTTTTATGCCAATAATGGGGGGGAAAGCAATCACACTGTTGGGAGAGCCCTTAGAGCCCAATCCCAACCTACTTCTGTTTGAAAACATCCTGAGAAAGAATGGTCTTAGGGTTTATGCCCTCAACCCCAAAGAACAGAATATCAAACTCAAAAGATTACTTTCCATTTTTTCAAGACTTTTCTCAAAGAGATAAAATTTCAGCTGGACTTCTAAGACAACTGGTGTTTCAAGGGAAGGTGTTACACACAATAAGTCCTTGGAATGCATGGCTACCTAACTTCAGAGAGTTGCTGAGCTGAGAGCTTTATCAGCCTCGCCACGGACCCGAGTTTTTTGCCATCATTCTTTTGAATATCCTCAGCATCTCTTCTCTGTCCCCAGACTAGCTGCCCTTGGGGCTATCAGTTGGCCTGCAGAGTTCCAGAAGTCATACCTGTGACCAGCAACACCGTTTTTTGGGGTACCTTTTTTTTAAAACAATGAGTCCTTTTTCAAAAGCTGCTAGCAGACACACCTCTTTTCTCTTTGGTCAGAACTGGATCATACAAGTAACTAACCCTATCTATCTATTAGAAAATGGAATTATCAATACTGTGATAACTTAGGTAAATGCAAATGAACCTCATTTAAAAAAAAAAAAATGTGAAGTCATTCAGTTGTGTCTGACTCTTTATGACACCATGGACTGTGTACCAGGCTCCTCCATCCATGGAATTTTCCAGGCAAGAGTACTGGAGTGGGTTGCCATTTGAACCTCATAGTTGGTGATAAAGTCACCTTCCTTACAGTCAGTTGCATGAAGGAAGCAGCTGTGCAAAGAATCCTGGAGATCTGTCAATAAAAAAGAAGGGAAACAAAAAATGAGTAGGCAACCAACTGTGTCCTCTACACTAATTAAGAAAAAAAAATGCTTTGTTTTTTTATAAATTTTGATTAAATGGATTTATTCATTCATATGACTTGAAAAAGGCAGTAAGTGGAGATGTTTAAATTATCTGAAAGAGACACTTGCACCCCAATGTTCATCACAGCACTGTTTATAATAGCCAGGACATGGAAGCAACCTAGATGCCCATCAGCAGATGAATGGATAAGAAAGCTGTGGTACATATACACCGTGGAATATTACTCAGCCGTTAAAAAGAATACATTTGAATCAGTTCTAATGAGATGGATGAAACTGGAGCCCATTTAGAGTGAAGTAAGCCAGAAAGATAAAGACCAATACCGTATACTAACGCATATATATGGAATTTTAAAAGATGGTAACAATAACTCTATGTGCAAGACAGAAAAAGAGACACAGATATACAGAACAGACTTTTGGACTCTGTGGGAGAAGGTGAGGGTGGGATGTTCTGAGAGAACAACATTGAAACAAGTATACTATCAAGGGTGAAACAGATCACCAGCCCAGGTTGGATGCATGAGACAAGTACTCAGGGCTGGTGCACTGGGAAGACCCAGAGGGATGGGATGGGGAGGGAGGTGGGAGGGGGGATCGGGATGGGGAACACATGTAAATCTGTGGCTGATTCATGTCAATGTATGGCAAAACCCACTGAAAAAATAAATTAATTAATTAAAAAAAAAAAAGATGGTAACGATAACTCTATGTGCAAGACAGAAAAAGAGACACAGATATACAGAACAGACTTTTGGACTCTGTGGGAGAAGGTGAGGGTGGGATGTTCTGAGAGAACAACATTGAAACAAGTATACTATCAAGGGTGAAACAGATCACCAGCCCAGGTTGGATGCATGAGACAAGTACTCAGGGCTGGTGCACTGGGAAGACCCAGAGGGATGGGATGGGGAGGGAGGTGGGAGGGGGGATCGGGATGGGGAACACATGTAAATCCGTGGCTGATTCATGTCAATGTATGGCAAAAACCACTACAATATTGTAAAGTAATTAACCTCCAACTAATAAAAATAAATGAAAAAAAAAAAAAGAAAAAAGAAATAAATGAAAAACAAAAATCTTTTGCCCTATACCTCCCAATTTCTAGTTTTTCATACAGGAGTAACAATTTTTAACCTTTCAAGCTATTTCTAAAATTGTATTTCTGATTATTACTTTCAGTGTTTAAATTTCCACCCTCTTTCTTGATTTATTAATTTGAGATAATGACTTCCTACTTTGACATGAGATAATTCTCATATCATCCAAGCCCCATCCCACCAATGTGATACTTATCCTCTTTTTTTGCTTTTCTTTTAATTATTTTTGTAACTTTAAATAAATGTCCCCCATTATATTTCTTTTTGTAGCGACTATAAGCAACATCTCTTGCCTTTAAAATGTCAAGGTGGATAATGTTTACATCCTTTTCCAATGGCAAAACTATCTTCTATGATTAGCTATAGTTTGATTGTAAAAATAGACCGATGTTTTGCTTGTTATTCCTTTGTAGGTACTGTTCTTTTCAGAGTCAAGTAGTTGGTTTTGATTTTTGTATAGCTTTTGAATTTTTTTGGAGTTTCTAAGTACCTTCTTATTTTCTCATTTTGATTGCTCTATTACATTGTTAAGTAGTTCTACCTTCTTGGGGATAATATCAAATGTATGAAATGCTTTTTTTTTTGCTAGGTGCCTCCCTCTTGAATCCTTTGTTCCCTTACTTTTGTCTAAACTGCTGCAAAGCTGACATTCTGGGACTCCTGCCTTTCTCACCTACCTTCAACCTACCTTTCCCTGGAGTCCATGTTGTCTGTCCATTCTTATTCACTCTTCTAATTTTGCTAAAGTATATCCTCAAGTAAGGTCCTAGGAAAGTTTGTCTGGGAAGTAAACTCATTTAGCTTCTGTAAACATCTTCTTTACTCATCCTGATGAGAATTTTACTTGGTATTCAAAAATTCCTTGGGGAATTCCCTGGAGGTCCAGTGGTTAGGATAATATTTACCATATTATATTAATATTTACTATATACTTCCTTTTAGTATCCAGTATTGCTGATGTGAAATTAATATTAGTCTGAATCTCATTCTTTATAAGTGAACACACTTTATTCTCTGGAAGATTTTAGAATTTTTCATTTATTCTGACATTGTAAAATGTCACTGATATGTCTAGTAGCATTTTTATAATTTGTGGCATTTAAACCCTTTCAATCTGAGGGCACTTGTACTTCATCTGTGGGAATTTATCTTCTAACATTTGCTCTATCCTTCTACATACTTTCTCTGTATCTCCTGTTAGTCAAATGACTACCTCCATTTTCAATCCTCTCATCTTTTCATTTAGTTTTTCTATTTGTCTATTTTTTTAGGTAGTGAAAAAATTTCCTAAAACTTATATTTCAGTTGCATGATTGGAATTTTTATATATTAACATTTTTACTATTTTGATTTTCAAATATATATATATATATTTTATTCTATAACTTACTTATTTTTCAAGCCTCTTCTGATCTAATTACAGAGATAATGTTTTCTTAAGTTGTTCTGAGGGTACTGAGGTATTTTAAAGATTACTTCTATACCTGAAGTGAAATCTTCTATATCTTAAATTTTGTTAGGGTTATCTTTTCTTATTGATTTTTTTTCTTTCCTCTGAAATGTTGCAAAATTGCCTCATGCTGATTGGATGATTTCTTTATGTGAACAGAGACGCCATCATCAGGCTTCAACTCAGAAGTGGCCAGGGAGATGGCTGGGGGTGCCAGAATGCAAACGTCTTTATTTTATAGCTTTTTTAATTTTTGTATTGGAGTATAGCTGATTAACAGTGTTGTGATAGTTTCAGGAGGACAGAAAAGGGACACAGTCATACATACACATATGTCTTCTCCCCCAAGCTCCCCTCCCATCTAGGCTCCCACAAAACCCTGAGCAGAGTACTCTGTGCTATGCAGTAGGACCTTGTTGGTTATCCATTCTAAATATACCAGAATGTACAAGTCCAACCCAAACTCCCTAACTAGTCCTTCCTTTCTTCTTTCCCACCAGTAACTGTCAGTTCCTTCTCTAAGTCTGTGAGTATGTTTCTGTTTTGTAAATAAGTTCATTTGTATCATTAAATAATTTCACAATTCAGACTAGCATCCTCAGTTTCTGATTCAGATGATCTGGGTAAGGCCTGAGAGTTAGCATTTGTAACTAGCGATCAGGTGACAATGACACTGACAATCTGAGAATCTTACTTTGAGAACCAATGTTCTATAGCTCTATAAGGGACTGCTGCTCCTGCCTCAGTTGACCCCACCAGCCACATACATTTTAGAACCCAATTTCCTTCACTCTGCTTAATCAGCCGTCTGTCTTCTTACCTTCTTTCCATCTTCCACAAAGTTGCTACAATCTCTATTCTACTAATGGTCCACCCTCAATGTTTCATTAAGGGTGATACTTTGTTTTGCTTTTGTTTGTTTTCTTTACCTTTGTTTCCTTTAAAAACTTTTGAGAAAAGAGAAAATATAAATGTGTGTCATCTGCCTGCCTTGCTAAGTCAAAACCATTCTATTTCAATGCATAAGAATGCCCCTAGAACCAACATGTTTGTCTTCAGATCTTCCTCTGTGTCCATTATTCTCACTGTCAACTAAATAATTTCTGGTTAAATTGTTTAAAATCAATTCTAGTTGATTTTAAGTATATAAAGGAAGGTACATGGGGAATAGAAGATATTTTTAAGTAACTCAAAAATAAAAGATAGCATAGTTGGTCTAGATGTTTACCAAGCCTGATTTCTCTTCTGGGACACACAGAATATCCCCACGTTATTAGTTCCTGATGATGTGTTATAAGTAAAAATGACATATATCACCTCTAGGCTAATGTGTTTAATAAGTAGATGGACCTTCTTTACCCTCTCCTTCCTTTTCAGAGGCCCTCTCTCTGAGGTCTTGAGGATAATAGAGCTACAAGATGGAAAGAAACTGGATCTTTGAAAGATTAACACAAAGAAAGTGTCAAAATTTTCATTATATTGCTATGTGCTAAGCCACTGAAATCTTAGAGTATATCTTACAGAAATTTACTTTACCCTTATTAATAAATTAAATGATTAAATAAGGTCGCTCTTGAGTCTATAAATGTGTTTAGGTTAAACTAACTCTGTGTTAGACTATTTTCTGTACGAACTTCTGATTTATGAGAGCTACAGATCCACATAGAATTTCACCACAGCAATATATTAAGTCATTTTTAGTTGACATATTGCTTAAAATTTGGTCTTATGAATCTAAAGACAATGTTCTTGTTTCATCTCCACTTTAATAAATAAGATCTAAGATTTGCAATGATGATGTATTGAATGAGGTAATAGATAAAAATGCTTTCCAAAATTAAAAATATGATACAAGTGTTACACAATAAACTTTTCTGAGGAGCAAAGGTGAATTAGAGATAATTCTAAATTTCTCTTTGTATTAATTTGTTCAAGAAACTTGTAACTTTTAGATTCTTTCCAAAAGGAAGCAGACTCAAGGTTATAAGAGAACTTAAGTTAGCTTTATTAGCTCAACTCTTGACTTGGTACCACTGCATTATTGTAAGAAACTTAATTTTTACATTATGCAATTTTATAAATATGGGAAATTTTAATTAAACATCACCAGTGCTTTAAACCATTGGAAATTCTGAGGTTCCAACTGCAGTATGGCATAAGTCATCTAAGATGATTGAGGACCCAAAGACCAAATGAGGCTAATCAGGCATTTTCTACTTTGGTAATTGAACCACTGTCTTCATGGCACATGCCTAGACTGGCCTCTTGAAAGTGAGTTATCCTCTAGCCTTAAGCATCAACGTTAAGATCTGCCTCCAAAGAGACAGGATAAGAGGAAAAGATTTTCAAGAGTACTACAATACTTCTGTGGATGTGACATTCAATTGGCCATTTTAAAAAATCTCATATTTCTACATTTAACTTAGAAAATGTGTATTAAGCACATAAGTTATATCATATTATGGGAGGCAGTCATAATGTGAGGGCAGGGAGTTAACTTATGTTGCTTGAAGAAAATTCAGTTCTCAAAAGCTTTATGTTTATAGGAGAAGTTTTCTGTTTCCTGTACAATAAAACCTAAAATACTCATGCCTTAAATCAGCACCAGGAAGATTCGCAAAGACCTCATGAAATCTTGTCAGTTCAGACTGAGTCCACATGTGATTGTTTTGACTGAAGGCGGCACTTACTCTTGTGACACTTTACTGGCACTTACTTTAGTACTCAATGGGGGGGCGGGGAGATTAAAATGTGATAAGCAAAAAAAAAAAATGTTAAAAAGATAGAAAAAACTTACCTTATTTTGTTTTAAGGTGAAAATTGGAAGGGCTTTATTAATATCTACATATAGAAAAAAATTAGTGGCCTAGTACAAATCATCTATATCATGCCACGAACAAGACTAGAAAATTTTCCATTTGACAATCTTTTTGCTCCATTGATGTTGCTGTAGATATTCAAAATGGCTTAACACTGCTTATTAGTAGTCTGGCTCTCTCTAACTCTGAGCCAAGTTAGTTGTTCACTAAGCACTCTCTACTAAAATTCAAGCAATGTTTATTGAACATCTACTCCATGCCACTGTGTTCATCATTGAGATAAGATTTAATATGAGTGGTCCCTACCCTCCAAAACCTCGAATAAGCTGGAGAAATTTTAATGACATGAAAAAATAATTAGCAACAGATGACATTCAAATAATACAAACAAGTTCTACTACAGTACAGAGAATGCAAAGATCACTTTCAGTTTTCTCAAGACTTTTCTCAAAGCAATAAAATTTCAGCTGGACTTCAAAGACTGGCAGCAAGGAAGATGCATATTTCAGGGCAACAAAATATGTCCATAGTAAGATGGGAAAACCCATAGCAGTTTAAGAGCCATTGAGAGGTCAGTATAAACCAAGTAGGAGAGAGGGAAGAATAGAACAGTAACATTCCAAGCTGATCTGAAAAGATGATGAGTTTTGATGACAGAAGACTTCAGTCTGGTTTCTATCCTGAAAAATGAAGCTACATGACCTTGGGTAATTATTTAATCCCTCAGAGCTCCCCTTCTACATTTAAAAAATGGAAATTACAGACCTAATTGTGAATTTCTGAATGTGAAGGTAAAATAAAGTAATATGAAAGTAATATATGTAAAACCCCTATCAAATTAAGCTTCAACATGTTAGTACCTCCTTTCTGTAGTACTCCAATTAGGTATTTATTTATTTTCATAAGTAATAGATTTATATATTTGCTTTCAGACCAAAATTATGATCTGATATTACTATTTAAAAGATATACCAAGGGTCAGTCCGTCAGATTCTTTCGGGAGTTGGGGATTTAAAAAATAACTAAGAAATTCTGTATTAAACAAAAAGGTTTACTCAGCTCAATGCATATCTTAATCAATTTCTCATATTTCTCTTTCAAAAACAGTGGTCAAACATGATCCTCTACATAGAAAACCCTAAAGACTCTACTAGAAAATTACTAGAGTTAATCAATGAATACAATAATGTTGCAGGATATAAAATTAACACACAGAAATCCCTTGCATTCCTATACACTAACAATGAGAAAACAGAAAGAGAAATTAAGGAAACAATACCATTCACCATTGCAACAAAAAGAATAAAATACTTAGGAGTATATCTACCTAAAGAAACAAAAGACCTATATATAGAAAACTATAAAACACTGATGAAAGAAATCAAAGAGGACACAAACAGATGGAGAAACATACCGTGTTCATGGATTGGAAGAATCAATATTGTGAAAATGACTATGCTACCCAAAGCAATCTATAGATTCAATGCAATCCCTATCAAGCTACCAACGGTATTTTTCACAGAACTAGAACAAATAATTTCACAATTTGTATGGAAATACAAAAAACCTTGAATAGCCAAAGTAATCTTGAGAAAGAAGAATGGAACTGGAGGAATCAACCTGCCTGACTTCAGACTCTACTACAAAGCCACAGTCATCAAGACAGTATGGTACTGGCACAAAGACAGAAATATAGATCAATGGAACAGAATAGAAAGCCCAGAGATAAATCCACACACCTATGGACACCTTATCTTTGACAAAGGAGGCAAGGATATACAGTGGAAAAAAGACAACCTCTTTAATAAGTGGTGCTGGGAAAACTGGTCAACTGCTTGTAAAAGAATGAAACTAGCGGCCTCGCGCGGGCGCCACCGCACCTGGGGGCGGGGCCAGGCCCGCGGCCCGCCCCCCCCCCCAAAAAAAAAAAAGAATGAAACTAGAACCCTTTCTAACACCATACACAAAAATAAACTCAAAATGGATTAAAGATCTAAATGTAAGACCAGAAACTATAAAACTCCTAGAGGAGAACATAGGCAAAACACTCTCCGACATAAATCACAGCAAGATCCTCTATGACCCACCTCCCAGAATATTGGAAATAAAAGCAAAAATAAACAAATGGGACCTAATGAAACTTAAAAGCTTTTGCACAACAAAGGAAACTATAAGCAAGGTGAAAAGACAGCCTTCAGAATGGGAGAAAATAATAGCAAATGAAGAAACAGACAAAGGATCAATCTCAAAAATATACAGGCAACTCTTGAAGCTCAATTCCAGAAAAATAAATGACCCAATCAAAAAATGAGCCAAAGAACTAAACAGGCATTTCCCCAAAGAAGACATACAGATGGCTAGCAAACACATGAAAAGATGCTCAACATCACTCATTATTAGAGAAATGCAAATCAGAACCACAATGAGGTATCATTACACGCCAGTCAGAATGGCTGCTATCCAAGAGTCTACAAGCAATAAATGCTGGAGAGGGTGTGGAGAAAAGGGAACCCTCTTACACTGTTGGTGGGAATGCAAACTAGTACAGCCACTATGGAGAACAGTGTGGAGATTCCTTAAAAAACTGGAAATGGAACTGCCATATGACCCAGCAATCCCACTCCTGGGCATACACACTGAGGAAACCAGAACTGAAAGAGACACGTGCACCCCAATGTTCATCGCAGCACTGTTTATAATAGCCAGGACATGGAAGCAACCTAGATGCCCATCAGCAGACAAATGGATAAGAAAGCTGTGGTACATATGCACAATGGAATATTACTCAGCCATTAAAAAGAATTCATTTGAATCAGTTCTAATGAGATGGGTGAAACTGGAGCCCATTTACAGAGCCAGAAAGATAAAGACCAATACAGTATACTAAGGCATATATATGGAATTTTAAAAGATGGTAACGATAACCCTATGTGCAAGACAGAAAAAGAGACACAGATATACAGAACAGACTTTTGGACTCTGTGGGAGAAGGCCAGGGTCGGATGTTCTGAGAGAATAGCATTGAAACAAGTATACCATCAAAGGTGAAACAGATCACCAGCCGAGGTTGGACGTAGGAGACAAGTGCTCAGGGCTGGTGCACTGGGAAGACCCAGAGGGATGGGATGGGGAGGGAGGTGGGAGGGGGGATCGGGATGGGGAACACATGTAAATCCATGGCTGATTCATATCAATGTATGGCAAAAACCACTGCAATATTGTAAAGTAATTAGCCTCCAACTAATAAAAATAAATGAAAAAATAAATAAATAAATAAATGAAGCAAAAGCAATGGTCAAAGAGCAAGAAATTCTATTCCCATTTATTTTTTTTCCAGTTTTATTGAGAAATAATTAACATGCATCCTGTGTAGGTTAGGTGAAAGGTGTAGGTTAGGTGAAAGGTGTAGAGCATGATGGTTTGATTCATATGTATTGTGAAATGACTACCAGAATAGATTCAGTTAACATCTATGTTCTCATAATACAATAAAAAGAAAAGAAGGAAGAAATTTCTCTTTGTGATGAGAACTCATAAGGTTTATTTTCAACGTCTTTTCTATATACATACAGCAGGCTTAGCCATAGTCATTCTGTTGTACACTGCACCCTTAGTGCCAATTGATCTTGTAACTTGAAGTTTATACCTTTAGACTACCATCCTCCAATCTCCACTTCCCCCATCTTCCACCTACAGTAACCATAAGTCTGATTTCTTTTTCTATGAGTTTGGTGGTGGTGTTTGTTTTTAATATTCTGTATATATGTGAAATCATATAGTATGCTTTTCTCTGATTTATTTCACTTAATATAATAAGTGAAAAGTCCATCCACGATGTAGAAAATGGTAGGATGTCCTCATTTTAATGGCTATATACAATGTTAACAATGTTAATGTTATACACAAACAATGGAATATTATTTATATACCAAAACTTTGTTATCTATTCATCCATCAGTGGACACTTAGGTTGTAGCCATATCTTGGCTATTGCATATAATGCTGCTACAAACACAAGGGTTCAGGTTCCTTTTCAAGTTATTGTTTTTACTTCCCTTGGATATATTCCCAGAAGTAGAATTCCTGGATCAAATGGTGAAAAGTGAAACTGTTAGTCACTCATCTGGGTGACTTTTTGTGACCCCATGGACTGTAACCTGCCAAACTCCTCTGTCCATGGAACTCTCCAGGCAAGAATACTGGAGTGGGTTGCCATTCCCCTCTTCAGGGAATCTTCCTGACCAGGGATCAGACCCTGGTCTCCTGCATTGAAGGCAGATTCTTTACCATTTGAGCCAGCAGGGAAGCCTGGATCATATAGCAATTTTACTTTTAATCTTCCATACTGTTTTCTGTAGTGGCTGTACCTATATTACCATTTAATATCCAAATCTTATAGATAAGAATTATATGATATAAAAAATAACCTATACAGAACTTTTTTTAAAAAATGCTAACTGATATGCCATATAACTTTCTGGATTTCAATGTTTTCATAGAAATAATGAAATGAATAAATTTGCCCTAGCTAGGTGTCATGATTGTTATGAAAAGTAACATATGATAACGTGGGTGAAAATGTCGTGGAAATTTATAGTCGGTAAAGAATCTGCCTGCAATGCAGGAGACCCGGTTCAACTCCTGGGTCAGGAAGATCCGCTGGAGAAGAGATAGGCTACCCACTCCAGTATTCTTCGGCTTCCCATGTGGCTCAGCTGGTAAAGAATCTGCCAGCAGTGTGGGAGACCTGGGTTCAATCCCTGATTGGGAAGATCCTCTGGAAAAGGGAAAGGCTACACACTCCAGTATTCTGGCCTGGAGCATTCCATGAACTGTATGGGGTCTCAAAGAGTCGGACACAACTGAGCGACTTTCACTTGAAAACTCACCAGATCCACTGAGTCATAATCTGTGGTATTGAACATTCACTCAGAGCCATTCTCTATAGTCAGTGTTAGATGTAGCCCTCATCTCACTCTAATTCTAACAATTCATGTAAACACATTGTTCATAACCCTTGCATTTCAAAGTGGCTCCAAGCATATCTCCTGTCAATAAGTACTAGCTTTCTTTCACATAGTTTCATTCTGATTAAAGTTATTTACCACTGTTAATAGACTGTAGGAGAGCATTTGCAGGTTTATCCAGCCATGAGATCAGATGAAAAGTTGGGTTGTATCATGGGCAACGCACAGGTTTTAGAATTAGGCAGAATTATTTTTGGTCTCTGATTCACTGACACTTACCAGCGATGTGTCATTGAGCAATTTAACCTCTCTAAAGAACTTCCATGTAAAATGGGAAAACATGTTTCTTACAAACTGTAAAATTTAGCACCTAATAAGTGCTAAATGTTCCATTTGTTCCCTCTTTCTGAGTATATAAACAGAATTCAGCTCTACTTTATAGCCATAAAGTAACTGTTATGTTAATTCATTAGACCTAGGCTGCTACAAATCATGTCATTCACTAATGGATAAGGATGATGTTGAAGAAGGAGGAGGAAAAGAAGAAGAAAAGGGCAAGAGAAAGGAGGAGAAAGTTTGATAACAAAGCATATTAACATAGCAAACTGGAACTGGATTTCTTTCTTCTGGATCTTAATCCTGTTCATTTTTATATGATCTCAGTATTTGATGCTTTTGAATTGTGGTGCTGGGGAAGACTCTTATGAGTCCCATGGACTGCAAGATCAAACCAGCTAATCCTAAAGGAAATCAACCTTGAAGATTCATTGGAAGAACTGATGCTGAAGCTGAAGTTCCAATACTTTGGCCACCTGATGCAAAGAGCCGACTCTTTGGCAAAGATTCTGCTACTGGTAAAGATTGAAGGCAAAAGGAGAAGAGGGCGGCAGAGGATGAGATGGTTAGGTAGCATCACTGACTCAATGGACATAAAACTGAGCAAACTCCAGGAGATAGTGAAGGACAGGGAAGCTTGGCATGCTGCATTCCATGGGGTCACAAATAGCCAGACATGACTTAGCAACTGAACAACTACTACTGGTAGCTAAGACTGTAAAGAATCCATCTGCAATGCAGGAGACCTGGATTCAATCGCTGGGTTGGGAAGATCCCCTGGAGAAGGGAATGGTTACCCACTCCAGTATTCTTGGCTGGAGAATTCCATGGACAGAGGTGCCTTGCAGGCTACAGTCCATGGGGTTGCAAAGAGTCAGACATGACTGAATGACTAACACACTTCTGGATTTTAATCCTGTACATTTTTATATGATTCCAGTATCATGTATATACTTCCTGGTATCTAATACAAAGTCAATTGGATATATAAAACTCAGAACTTACAGCTGTTGCTAACATTGTTATATCATTTTTTATTTTTATCTCCCTAACCACCCCTAAGTTGGATGAAGTAAATGAGTCTGAAGTCTAAGTAGGTGTCTATGCTGAATTTTGCACTGAATTTGTAAGTAGATTAAGCATGAATTTCAATACGGCTCCATGTACTTTTGCCCCTTCACTGTTTTACAATTGAGGTTAACTTGTCTCATGAATAATGAGGTAATGTCAACAGAAAATGCTTTGTCTTTTAGATGATTAAGGTAAAATAACTGACTCATCCTCAGAAAACTGACATAATTTTGGCAAATATAAAAATGTAAACATTTTACATAATAAGGTACCGCATCTAGAGTCTTCTCCAAGAACCCTAGATTTCTCTGCTAGCCAAGTTTATCTACATTTTACCTTATCACTATCATTAAAATGACATTTTGTCATTATATTTATGTATGAAATAATAATCCATTGTTTGTGTATTATTTATAATATACACAGTGAGTAACTGTCACAAACTTAACCAGTCTATGGAGTCCTAACTTCACTTTAATGGCCAAGACACAGTGGTCCAAGTCAATAGCCAATTTGACTCAGTGTTTCATCAACTTTATCTTTTCAACTAGTGTTTAAGTTTTTAAGTGGAAATCCTTTCCTCTTGTTGAAAATGAAAATGAAACATTGAAATTCACTAACATTTTGGAACAACTAGAAAGTTTATCACCGGGGGTCATTTAAACGTTTCTTAAGACAGTTTTGTTGCGGCTGGCCCCTAAGCCAGCATCCAGTACTGAACAGTTCTTCCACCCCTCATTGGGTTTCTCTGGTCAGGAACTTTTTCTGACATTACTACATTTCCCAGGGTTGCAGGCATGCATGCTATGTTGCCTCAGTCATGTCGCACTCTTTCTTTAATTAATTAATTTATTTATTTTACTTTATATCATTGTATTGGTTTTGCCATACATTGACTTGGATCCGCCATGGGTGTACATGTGTTCCCCATCCTGAACCCCCATCCCACCTCCCTCCCCATCCCATCCCTCTGGGTCAATCCCAGCGCATCAGCCCAAGAGCATCCTGTATCATGCATCGAAACTGGACTGGTGATTCGTTTCACATATGATCATTTACATGTTTCAATGCCATTCTCCCATATCATCCTGCCCTTGCCCTCTCCCGCAGAGTCCAAAAGACTGTTCTGACCCTATGGACTGTAGCCCACCAGGCTGCTCTGTCCATGACATTCTCCAGGCAGGAATACTGGAGTGGGTTGCCATGCCCTTCTCCATGGATTGAACCCGCGACTCTCCTGCATTAGCAGGCAGCTTCTTTGCCATTAGTGCCACCTGGGAAGGCCCTGCCCAAGGTTATGGTTATTGAATTGTAAATAAAACCAGGTCCATAATTTCACAATCCAGACAACATTATGCTGCAATAATTTTAGGCTGCTGTCTTTCCTGAAGTTTTTTCCTCCTAGTTTCTCATCAAACTTTTCAAGTCCTTCCCACAATCTACATCCCAGCTCTACATCATCTGAAAATAATGGAACTAAGATGAACATAGCCACAGCTCCCCAAGAACAGGAAATGATATGCAGGTTTGGACACCTGAAACTAAAGTTCAGGGGGAAATATCCCGGTTGTAAGTGTAACCTACAAAAAAATAAGGGCAAATTAAAAAAGAAATATCTGTATTACATTGCTCTACAGAATACTGTTTTTCAGGCTGAAGTGTTAACATCTGGAGTGTTTCATTGCATTCAGGTCTTCCACAAGAATAAGAGGTGGGAACATAGTCTTTATTTGCCTAAGTAAAAGGATTCTTTCAAGGATTAAATTATTTCCCCCAAGATCAGTGAGTCACTCTTCTTCAAAGTTTCTATCTTAGAGGGCGGAAATTGTTTATAATGTTTTAAACAGCAAGGAGGTGGTTATTGTTGTCGTTTTAGCTTAATAAAAAGGATAAGTACAAGTTTCATCTTCACCACCTGCTGAGAACCAATCACTATGTGCTAAAAATATATCTGATCTGATGATTGAGAAATGCAGAAACAGAACCACAAGTGCTAAACGATTTGTCCTGCAGAATGTAACCTCGCATATGGAAAAACAAAAGCTATTACTTGTGCTCCTTTTTTTCAAATCCAGTAAGCCTCTATCTGTTCAGTGTTTGGACACATAAGCCCTTAAGAATGGTTGACAAGGTGGTCAGAATCTAAATTTTATCTGCTTTATCCTTGCATTGAAAAATCCATCTCCTTTTCTGTTTGAAGCTCTCTCGATTATACTTCAACGATCTTCTCCTCTGTAAAACTTCCACTGAGTTTCTCACACCAGCTATGTTGTCTGTGCCCTATTTCAATGACAATCTTTATGTGACTGTGCATTACACAGAAGACAGAGTTGTTAATTTCATTTGCTTTTATTTATCCACAGTTTACCACAGCACCTAGCATAATTTTGGGCATACAGGTAGACCTTGGAGATATTTCTGCTTCAGTTCCAGGGCACCACAATAAAGCAGATATTGCAACGAAGCAGGTCACGTGAATTTTCTTGGCTTGCCAGTGCATATAAAAGTGACTTTGTACTACACTGCAGTCTATTAAGTATACAATAGCATTATGGTTAAAAAAAAAAAAGGTATACACATTAATTTTAAACACTTTATTGCTAAAAGTTTCTAACCATCATCTGAGCCTTCAGCAAGTTGCAATCTTTTTGCTGGTAGAAAGTTTGAAGCATTCCAAGAATTATCAAAATGTGACAAAGAGACATAGAGTGAGCAAATGATGTTGGAAAATGGCGCTGATACACTTGCTTGATCCAGGGTTGCCACAAACCTTCAATTTGTAAAAATGAAATATTTATGAAGCACAATAAAGCAAAGAGCAATAAAATGAAGCATGCCCATATTGTAGTGTCATTAAGAAGAAATAAGGAATGAATAAATACATGGAAAGAGCATCTACAGGATGGCAGAAGAATTAGCTAGATTAATGTCTTTCAAAATTATATGTTCAATATCTTAGATTTATACACACGTTTTTGTGCCAATGAAGACTGTAGGTTGATTCCCTTTTTCCCCCAGAACAAAAACAAAGGTTGAGAAGATGGTAGCAAATAGCTGTTTAAAAGGTTTAATATAGTAAAAATTTGCAGTCAGGTGACTTTTGAATAAGTAATAAATAATGTAGGATGAATTAAGGAGAAATAGTGTTCTAAGTTGTTTGTTGTTTCCTGGGGTTAGCTATGACCAACCATTTACATTCTTCGAGGTTCCCTCCTCCCTCCAACAAAGGTCATCAATGACACAGAAAGAGCTGGATTTTGGCAACACCAATCACAGCATCTGAGCCCAGAGAGAAGAAAAGAGAGCAAGGGAGAAGAGGAATCTCTGTGCACACAGCAATGGTGATGATGATATTTCTTGAAATAAGACTTGCTTGACAATAGTTGTTTAGAATGGATGCTAGTATTACCTCCTCCTAAACTTCCTATTGATAAAATGTTCTTTAAAGACACATGCATACTAATTTTCTTATCTTCCCACTCTTCTGACATGTAATCTAACTTATTAAAACATTAATTGGATACTTCATGAATTTTATCTTTTACACACATGCATTCTTTATGATTTTTTCAAATCAGACATGCCATTATACACTTCCACTAGTAATATATGGGCTCTTTTAGACTTCTACATATCAATATAAATTTTAGAATCACCTTGAGATTTTCCACAAATAAACCGGCAGAGATTTTGATTGGAATTGCATTGAAATCCATAGATTGATTCTGAAAGAATGAACATTTAACAATACTGAGCCTTGCAATTCATGAACATATTATCATCCCGTTTATGGAGGTCGGCAATGTTTAATCTCACTCAGCAACATTATGTATTGTAGTTTAGCATAGCAGGCTTGACTATCTTATGTTCAGCTTATTCCTAGTTATTGCATATTTTATACTATTGTAAATAAATTTCCATTTGCTTGCTGCTAGTATATGGAAAAACAGTTGATATCTCTACTCATATTGCATTCTGCACTCTTACTAAATTTGCATATTAGATCTAAATTTTTTTAGACATCTTGGATCTTTCAGTGTTCAAAAAAATCATATCAACTATAAACAGAGATTGTTTGACTTGCTCTTTTACTGTCTATTGTAAATAATTACTTTATTTCTCTTACCTTATTACAGTGGCTTAGGCAAATTCATTTATTCTAATTTTAAAAGTATTAGTTCAGTTCAGTCACTCAGTCATGTCCAACTCTTTGTGACTCCATGAACTGCAGCATGCCAGGACATCCTGTCTATCACCAGCTCCCGGAGTTTACTCAAATTCATGTCCATTGAGTTGGTGATGCCATCTAACCATCTCATCCTCTGTCATCCCCTTCTGCTACTGCCTTCAATCTTTTCAAATGAGTCAGTTCTACACATCAGGTGTCCAAAGTATTGGAGTTTCAGCTTTAGCATCAGTCCTTCCAATGAATATTCAGGACTGATTTCCTTTAGGATGGACCGGTTAGATCTCCTTGCTGTCCAAGGGACTTTCAAGAGTCTTCTCCAACATCACAGTTCAAAAGCATCAATTCTTCAGTGCTCAGTTTTCTTTATAGTCCAACTCTCATATCCATACATGACTACTGGAAAAACCATAGCTTTAACTAGACAGAACTTTGTTAGCAAAGTAATGTCTCTGCTTTAATATGTTGTCTAGGTTGGTCATAACTTTTCTTTCAAGGAGTAAGCATCTTAAAAGTATTAGTGTTGGTAATTTGTCTCTTTCAAAGAATTTTTCCAATTTAAATTTTCTAAATTTCAGATTTGTTGGTTTGAAGTAATTCATAATATCCCCTTACTATCATTTCCATTCTATTGCATATCTGATGGTGTTCTCTCAATTATTCCTGATAATAGTAATATGTATTTTTCTCCTTCCTTTCTTGATTAATCTAGCTTGAGGTTTATAAATCAAAATGATGTGTTCAAAGAAACAGTTTTGCTTTCATTTATCTTCTTTATTTTATTCATTTTCCGTTTTACTAATTTCTACTCTTATCTTTTTATTCCCTTCCCTCCACTTATTTGAGTTTACTTTGCTCTTTCTTCCTGGGTTCTTAAGATGGAAGTTTAGGTTTTTACGACCTCTGAGATGTTTTGTGAAGTTTTTTCTTTTATCATACCTTCTTAACATTCCTCTAAGCAACATTTTAATTAATAGACTTTATAGAACAGTTTTAGTTTTTTACAAATATGACAAGAAAACACAGAGTTCCCATATATCTTCTCATCATTACCTCTCATCACTTCTCCCTCATTACCTCCCCTTCATTCTTCCCAATATTCACATCATTCATAGCTATTATTGTTTAGTTGACTCTTTTGCAGCTGCATGGATTGCAGCCTTCCAGCCTCCTCTCTCCATGGAATTTCCCAAGCAAGAATACTGGAATGGGTTGCCATTTCCTTTTCCAGGGGATCTTCCCAAACCAGGGATCAAATCCACATCTCTGGCAGTGCAAGCAGATTCTTTACCACTGAGCCACCTGGGAAGTTAGAATTTATAAATATTGCTTTATTGAGCATCTGGATTTCGTTGTCCCCACTTAAAGATGTTGACTTTTATTTTGGCCAGTAATAAAGACATACATGGACCTCCTTGAGTCTCTTGAGACAGGTTTTCAAGATTTGTTGGGGTGCATCCAGAATAGCCTATACCTCAAAGTGAGCTGAGCTCTACTACTAAGGCATGATTCCTCCAAGACATGTGCAGAATGTCTTGAGCATTCCATGAGGTATCTCCACCATGGTTCATGAAAACTTCAACATTCCCTACCATTCTGTTGAGCTCCTGGAATCTCAGCTTCCACAGACAGACCTTTGTTGTTGTTCTGTCTCTCAGCCATGCCTGACTTTGAGACCCCATGAACTGCAGCATGCCAGGCTTCCCTGTCCTTCACTATCTCTTGGAGTTTGCTCAAACTCGGGTCCATTCAGTCGATAATGTCATCCAACCATCTCATCCTCTATCACCCCTTTCTCCTCCTGCCCTCAATCTTTCCCAGCATCAGGGTCTTTTCCCGTGAGTCAGCTCTTCGCATCAGGTGGCCAAAGTATTGGAACTTCACCTTCAGCATTAGTCATTCCAATGAATATTCAGGACTGATTTCCTTTAGGATGGACTGGTTGGATCTCCTGGCTGTCCAAGATGACTCTCAAGAGTCTTCTCCATACAGACCTTAGTGTTCGGTCAAAGTCTCCAAGCGATTTTTGTACAGATTTCTGGAGATACTCCTTTGCACAGTTCCCACCTCTCCAATGTTCTTGCCCATAAATTTCAGCTGCCTCAAGTTACCCAAACCCTAATATTCTAATCTCTATGCTCTTGACTCTGGAATATCATATTCCTCTGCTTGAGTTCTCCTTCCCCACCATACCGAAGGTTCTTCCAAGCAGAAATCCAGGAAGATTATCTTTCTTATCTTGGTTTTAACTCTTCTCTCAAAAGTCTCAGTCCTATGCAACCTGCTTTCCAATGCCTACAGACAGTTGTTCCATATATATGCTCTGTTTTCCAGAAGTTTATGGCAGGAAAAAAAAGACTGATACAGTTGTTTCATCATGCTGTAAGTATTAGTTGATTTTTATAAATTAAAAAATGTCCCATAATCACTAAAGTTTGATTTTTTTTTGCATTGAAAGAGAGAAATGTGACTCATGTGCATTCTTAATACGTTGAGTTATCTATCATCATCATATACTTTTTTCTATAAATATGTATAATATTTGCACTATTAAATTCAGACTGTACATATCATAGTTAGCTTTTTTTCACTAAACTCTACATTTTTTGTGATGTTACTTTTCGTGTCCATGGTTTTTAATGTCTTGACCTTGTGACATTATACAAATTATATACACCAGGACACACATAATTTATGGACATTTTTGGCCTCCATTGTCATATCAATGTTCCTCTTCTTCCCTCACCCTTATTCTTCTCAAGAAAGATTCAGAAAACAGGGGAAATAGTTAATGTCTCCTAGAGGAGGGTATATTGCTCAAGTTCAAGAGTATGCATTATGACTGCATATTTTTTTTTTTTTTGGAGGATGATTACTTTTATTTTATTTTATTTTTTTTACCATCTGGGTGTAATATCTTTATTTTTTTTTATTTTTTTGCTTTTCAGAGTAATTTTATTTATTTTTTTTTTCAGTGGGTTTTGTCATACATTGATATGAATCAGCCATAGATTTACACGTATTCCCCATCCCGATCCCCCCTCCCACCTCCCTCTCCACCCGATTCCTCTGGGTCTTCCCAGTGCACCAGGCCTGAGCACTTGTCTCATGCATCCCACCTGGGCTGGTGATCTGTTTCACCATAGATAATATACATGCTGTTCTTTTGAAACATCCCACCCTCACCTTCTCCCACAGAGTTCAAAAGTCTGTTCTGTACTTCTGTGTCTCTTTTTCTGTTTTGCATATAGGGTTATCGTTATCATCTTTCTAAATTCCATATATATGTGTTAGTATGCTGTAATGTTCTTTATCTTTCTGGCTTACTTCACTCTGTAAATGGGCTCCAGTTTCATCCATCTCATTAGAACTGATTCAAATGAATTCTTTTTAACAGCTGAGTAATATTCCATGGTGTATATGTACCACAGCTTCCTTATCCATTCATCTGCTGATGGGCATCTAGGTTGCTTCCATGTCCTGGCTATTATAAACAGTGCTGCGATGAACATTGGGGTGCATGTGTCTCTTTCAGATCTGGTTTCCTCAGTGTGTATGCCCAGGAGTGGGATTGCTGGGTCTATGGCAGTTCTATTTCCAGTTTTTTAAGAAATCTCCACACTGTTCTCCAATAGTGGCTGTACTAGTTTGCATTCCCACCAACAGTGTAAGAGGGTTCCCTTTTCTCCACACCCTCTCCAGCATTTATTGCTTGTAGACTTTTGGATAGCAGCCATCCTGACTGGTGTGTAATGGTACCTCATTGTGGTTTTGATTTGCATTTCTCTGATAATGAGTGATGTTGAGCATCTTTTCATGTGTTTGTTAGCCATCTGTATGTCTTCTTTGGAGAAATGTCTGTTTAGTTATTTGGCCCATTTTTTGATTGGGTCATTTATTTTTCTGGAATTGAGCTTCAAGTGTTGCTTGTATATTTTTGAGATTAGTCCTTTGTCTGTTTCTTCATTTGCTATTATTTTCTCCCAATCTGAGGGCTGTCTTTTCACCTTACTTATAGTTTCCTTTGTAGTGCAAAAGCTTTTAAGTTTCATTAGGTCCCATTTGTTTATTTTTGCTTTTATTTCCAATATTCTGGGAGGTGGGTCATAGAGGATCTTGCTGTGATTTATGTCGGAGAGTGTTTTGCCTATGTTCTCCTCTAGGAGTTTTATAGTTTCTGGTCTTACATTTAGATCTTTCATCCATTTTGAGTTTATTTTTGTATATGGTGTTAGAGAGTGTTCTAGTTCCATTCTTTTACAAGTGGTTGACCAGTTATCCCAGCACCACTTGTTAAAGAGGTTGTCTTTTTTCCACTGTATATCCTTGCCTCCTTTGTCAAAGATAAGGTGTCCATAGGTTCGTGGATTTATCTCTGGGCTTTCTATTCTGTTCCATTGATCTATATTCCTGTCTTTGTGCCAGTACCATACTGTCTTGATGACTGTGGCTTTGTAGTAGAGTCTGAAGTCACGCAGGTTGATTCCTCCAGTTCCATTCTTCTTTCTCAAGATTACTTTGGCTATTCGAGGTTTTTTGCATTTCCATACAAATTGTGAAATTATTTGTTCTAGTTCTGTGAAAAATACCGTTGGTAGCTTGATAGGGATTGCATTGAATCTATAGATTGCTTTGGGTAGCATAGTCATTTCACAATATTGATTCTTCCAATCCATGAACACGGTATGTTTCTCCATCTGTTTGTGCCCTCTGATGATTTCTTTCATCAGTGTTTTATAGTTTTCTATACATAGGTCTTTTGTTTCTTTAGGTAGATATACTCCTAAGTATTTTATTCTTTTTGTTGCAATGGTGAATGGTATTGTTTCCTTAATTTCTCTTTCTGTTTTTTCATTGTTAGTATATAGGAATGCAAGGGATTTCTGTGTGTTAATTTTATATCCTGCCACTTTCCTATATTCATTGATTAGCTCTAGTAATTTTCTGGAAGAGTCTTTAGGGTTTTCTATGTAGAGGATCATGTCATCTGCAACAGCGAGAGTTTCACTTCTTCTTTTCCTATCTGGATTCCTTTTACTTCTTTTTCTGCTCTGATTGCTGTGGCCAAAACTTCCAACACTATGTTGAATAGTAGTGGTGAGAGTGGGCACCCTTGTCTTGTTCCTGATTTCAGGGGAAATGCTTTCAATTTTTCACCATTGAGGGTGATGCTTGCTGTGGGTTTGTATGACTGTATTTTTTAAGCAGTGATGTTTTGAAGGGATAAATTTCAGCATTTGTAGCCATTGCTATTCTCACTTTCTTCTGTCTTTGAAAACACATTGTTTCAGGCAGAGATTCTTCTGAAATGTTAGAAAATCCAATCATACATTTCTATCAAGGTAACTAAATCTGTTTCTACCAAGTATAGTCCACACCAGAAAAAGTTACACAAGACTCGATATTTGAAGAAAGTCAGGGAGAAAGTCCAATGATAGTGATTGAGAAGGAAACATTTACTCTTTTCTTTTTTGCTATTTTGTAGGCTCATGTCATCTGGTATAATGAATATGGATTTTTGACTCATTGAAGTGGTAAATTCTAAGACAATCCAGAGAAAAGGTCAAAGAATATTACTTTGCCCCTCAAGATCATTCAAGCTGACCTAGTAAAATAAAATTTTCTCTACATGGCCCAATTTGTCTGAAGTTCAGAGCACAGCTAACATGTAACTTTGCCTTCCACTGACACTTTTCTTTTCCTATATATAGAAATATATTTCCCTCTGGTCTTCTTAGGAAGATATGATGGTATTAATTTGTATTGACAAGTTTCTGGTTCTCTTAATAGCAAAGTAATAGCCCAACGACCTGAACTTAACTCTGATAGGCATTTGTTCCTAATATTTTACTATTCAAAACTGCAACTAATATATTTATATTAAATCTTTGTGTGTGACTTATTTTTATGGAAATTGATTCCTAAAATTTGACTTGTATTGTTAAAGAATAATGAATTGAACATTATATACATTTTTAATCAAACCACCAAATTACCCTTCAAGAGAGTTGTACAAATGTATAGTCTTGACTATACATTTTGTAGTCAAATGTATTGACTACAAACTGGACTTATCTTTTTTTCATATCCTCATCAATACTGGTCAATATTTTTTAAAAAATTCTTTGCCAAATTAACAGAAAAAAATGATCACATTTTGTTTGTTCTACAACTTTCATTACTTTTTATTAGTGGGCCTTTGTTCTTTTTGCTGTGAATTGCCATTTCATGCTTATTAATTTTTCTTATTAGGTTTCTTAATCTTATTAACAACTGTCTATCTTCTATAATGTTTGTTTCTTCATATTGATTCAGAATGTGTCAGTCGCTTATCACCTTTACTTATGAAGTAATGTCTTACTTATGCTCTGAAATTCTGCCATCAGCCTATTCTCTAACTATGATTGACTTTCAAATCTATTTATACTTCTATTTCCATCACCTGACCAGTTAAGTATCACAAGATCTGATGCACAGTGGCAAAGTTAACATATTGTCTAGACGCAGAGGCCCTTCAAATCACCTTCTGTCTCCTTACTTCTTGCAGTTTGACATCATCTAACTCAAAATAAGTTCTCACTTGTGTGCAAACTCCAGGTTTTTTGAGGCAGGCAGGGATTCTGATGAGCAAGAGCACATTAACTTTCCACATCCTGCTTTTGTTTTCTCTTCCCTATCTATCAGAGTCCACATCCTGTACCCATCCCCACTCCCCACCCACCATGGTCTGTCAAAGACAAAGCCCTGCTCTGGCTCTAGACACATCTGGCCAATACCTTGAGGGTGTCTATCTATGAAAATTAATTGAGTGCTTGGATCAAGTGGAATGCACATCAAGATATCCTGATGGGGTAAAGGAGGGAGGAACGTTGGGGTGTACAGCCACAGACAAGACACCTTAGTCCAAGCACATGCCATGGAAGCACTGGTTTTCCCTACAACCAGAGTGGAGGGTGACAGGGCAGCTAAAGAAAGAGGTTGAGTGCTGAGATTGTCTAGGCTTTCTTTCAGCTTTCCTAGACTCCTGGAGGGGTTTCTAGTCCTTATTTTAGTTGTTTAGTTTTGGGTTTTTTTGCAGACACAGATAGCAACATCTAAAATACCAAACTCTCTGAAACGCCACCTTTGACATTGTCTTACGAAACAGCAGGCGCTTTGCTTTATAGACTGATACCCTAGAAATATACCCTCAAACTTAGGGTATGACACAATATACAATATTAAGCTTATTCAACAGGCAATATTGTACTAATGCTCTTGAGGATACTCAAGCTGTCTTGCTCTGAGTAAGGAGATAATATGGATTCAAGATGTAACAGCGACAAAGAGATAAACATCAAGAGAACATTTCATGTACAGCTGGGCTTCTCAGGTACTGCAGTGGTAAAGAATCTGCCTACCAAGGCAGGAGATGTAAGAGATGAGGATTCAACCCCTTGATCGAGAAGATACTCTGGAGAAGGAAATGGCAACTCACCCCAGTATTCTTGCCCGGGAAATCCCATGGACAGAGGAGCCTGGTGGGTTAAAGTCTAAGGAATTGCAAATAGTTGGACATGACTGAGCCACTGAGTGTGTGCGTGCACACACACACACATGCACACGAAGAAATTTACAATAAGGCTTCCAGCCAGTGATAGATAATTCCTCTTTCATTCTACATCACTAAACCATTGCCACTGCTATTAACACATTTGTAAATGTTTATGTAACCAAATTGGTATAAATAATTCAAAGGAATACTATCTTTGATGTTCAAACATATTTTCCTCTGAAGGCACCTTGGATAGTATTGGGGGTATTGCTATTTTCATTAGAGAAGGTTTTGATCTGGTGGTTCTTGTGGATTTTTTTTTTCTTAAGCCAAATTCTCTAAGGTTTAGTTTATGAAGGGCTGCAGTTGACTCTCTCAGAGCCAAATCATTTTAGAAGTCATTCCAGTACAGGAAGTAAAGATGAATATTCTTCTCTACTTCCAGTGGAAAATAAGGCACATTCTCCAAAAAGCAAAGTGAATTCAGTCCCTGTGGGGGATGACAGAAATCTGTGGAAGCAGAAAGAGAGACAAGGAGAGGAGGTTAAGATACGCAAAAGAAACAAGGCAATGGCAATGAAGAGACAAGGGGAGACATTCAGCCCACACCCCTGAGAGAAGTCAGCTTATATCCAAGGCTGGTCTTTAGGAGATTCACTCTCCCATTTTTCCTGTGATGAGTTTGCAGCCTCTGGAGAGGAGAATGCTGGTCAGGCTAGTGCTGTGAGAACCAAGTTTGCCCTGGCTTCAGAATGTTAATGAACAATCAAATCCATCTATAATATATCTGCCCTCAGAATATGAAATAGCAACTCGCCAAGTGTCATCCAAGATGTTCTTCATCCCTCTAAGAATGAAAAAAAAGAAATCCTCTAAGAATCCATGAGAGGTCAGCCACATAATCTGATTTACTGGTGACCTTCCTTTGAAGGGGACTGGAGATCCATGGTCTCACCAGGTCCCTCCCAGCACTAGGCACCTACAAAAATACATCCTGCTCATTTCCTCCCCTGAGCGAATCACTCCCAGCAGCGTGCTGTCCTTGAATAAAACTGCCTGCAACCCTAAACTTCCCCCGGGAAGGTAGTGGAGGAGCAGGAAGTTGGGGAGCAAAGGAAACAGTACAAATTGGATTTGGAGGCAAGAGGGGGAGGGAACCTCCCTGGGATTTCAGCTCCAGAGCAACCGGCTGCATTGACCTCTGCCTGTCTCCTTCACTCTGCACTGTTCCTCTTCAGTTTGGTTTCTTTTATGCAGGGGAGTAGGCTGTGCGTGGGATAAGCTAAATCATCAGTAATCAGTATATAACGCCTCCCAACACCCAGAGAATTCTTAAAAGGAAGAAGATACATGAGCAAGCTTACACCTAGTCACCTTCCTTTTCCTTCATGCAAAACTCAAGCTACTCCCATGAATAACAAATAAACTCAGACTTCACAGGAAGGGACTCTCTTCCTGTGGGTCTATCCATTACCTACCTCAGTGAAGGGCAGGTGGCCCAAGCCACCCATGTGGGGGTAAAAAATGAACCTTCTCTCTGAGAGCAGATATCCCTGCTGGGAGAATGAGGCAGTTTTTGCAAACCCTGTATCTCTGTGGGTTAGCCTGCTCTAGTTATGGGCTACCTCATTGTGGCATCAGATCTCTGCTCTCACAAAAAAGAAAAAAAAGAGGAAAGAAACTCTTAGTACAGTCGATCTAAATGCTTGTAAAAACTCATCTTGAGATTTGTTTCCGGCAGGGCCCACAGAAGCATCTACCAGGTGGGTGAGGTGGGATAGATGATCGGATGCTTAAAAAGAAAATTCTAACTCAGCCTCTTTGTTTCCTGCCAGCTGCAGTTCTCAGGATTTCAGTTGTCAGTCTTCTTGCGGAGGACATGCTTTCTTTTGGCAAAATGAACACCATTGGGCACCCCTTGCCTGTACATAATGCTGGGTCCCTCACAACCACCATCCAAAAGAACTCAGTCAAGTGGCTGGAGGCTGGTGCTGCTTTTAATGAGAAAAAGATAAACTTCCTATACATTTTTTAAACTAAATAAGCTTTCTGAATTATTCATTTTTCACCTCCCTTCCTAAAAGAAAGTATGGATATGATTATGTTTTAAACGTCATTATTTTCCTCAATAGAATAATCAATTTGCTCCAGTAAGCTCTCCAGGATAACCTCAGCAGAAGTGCCTACTCTGAATTGCTATCGCATTTATGATCAGTCAGTCCTGCTCACGTGGTGCGTTGTGTGGATTGCTTTACAGCTATTTATGACCACAAGACCTGGCGGTGCCTGAGTAACTACCCAGGAGACAGGAAAAAGAACCTGAGCTCCATTTGTTGTGGTCACACTAATTCTAAGTGACTGGATGTTCACCCTGTCATTAACAACCCAAGGTGACTGAGGGACATCACAGAAGCTGAATGCAAGCTTGTCAAGAGCTGGGCACCCAAATTCAAATCTTCTCTAAAAGCATCAGTGGTTGAAACAGCATCTATCTTAATCAATGTTAAAGGTTAATGTACGGACATGGTTAGCTCTGAAGAAAGAACATTTTCTTCTCTTCCTGGCTTTTTGCTATGAAAAAAAAAAAAATCATCTTCAGAAGCCAAGAGGAGGTAATTAAATAGCAAATGCCAGTTGTCTTCCAAAGCATCCATTTTCTGTGTCCGACCACGTGATACTGTCCTTGCAGTGTCCTTGGCCACGGGTCACCTGAGAGCTCTGCAGGACAAGGTGATGCTGACTCAGACAGAACTCTGCAGTCCTCATCTTAACTGCAATCTCCCTCCTCACTGGTGAATTCTCCTCCTCTGTTTGCTCAATGGGATAGTATCAGCTTACCAAGACCCAACCAATGAGTGGGTGCCTATTTATCTTCTCTCTTTTGCAGTCCCAAAGGATTTAAAAATATGCACCTAAGCCTCTAGAAGGCAAAAGGCAGAGGGGGTATCAAGCTGCCCTGCTTGCTGACTCTCGAGTCCAGAGAGGCTGCAGCTCTTTCTCTGAGTCAGTGCAATGACGAGGCACTTGGTTTCAGCATCTCTGTGCAAAGAACTATGTGTGTGTCAGCTCTGCAGAAATACTGGGCCAAAAGGGCGGATTGCTAGTTTGCAGTACAACCCCCCAGGAGAGATTTGTTTTTCTTCCTTCTTGCAGGGGACATACATCACAGTCAGCAAATGCTAGCAAAGGCACGAGATGAGGTGTACCAGCTGGTCAGAGGATATAGCCCCCGCAGAGCAGTGCAGTAAGTCAGCACTCTTCCTATATCCAGGCAGCAGCATCTGTGAACGGAGCTGTGGCTATTTAGGTGATTGTTCCATTGTTCCACATGGAAGTAATCCCTTCATCAGGTCTTCTTTTTTTAATTAGGATGATGATGCTTACTCACCATAGAACTTAGGCAAACTCTATGCCAAACCCTTTTGTAGAGAAAGCGACAAAGACAGACAAAGACAAAGACATGGTGCTGAGGAGACAGGAGGCCAGTGTTCTCGATCTAACTCTGCACCAACTTCACAGAATCCAAGGGAAGGAACCACAGCACCTCTCTGGGTCTTGATTCTGAGGTGGCCATGAGCCGTGTCTTTCTCTCCATGTACTTTTTGCTGGCAGAACTCCAGTTTTGATTGGATAGGCAGCTTCCCCTGAGCCCAAGGAAGATGAGTACTTCTCAGCCCCAGGCGATGAATATTGATTATAGTATTTCCATTACCCTTACTGTTATCATTATAAACATGGACATGTAAAGCAATCTGGCAATTGAGATCTAAGACAGCATGCCCCTAAAGACATTTTTCTCACTTGTTAGAAGGGACATAGATGGGGACTTGGCCCTTCCTGCATTTGGATCTTCTCTATGAGGATGTAATTAGTGTTTGGAGCTGAGGCAGCCATCCTGTGACCATGAGGAGAAAAGCCACCCATATAACAAAGATGGCAGGGCAGGAAAACAGAAAGCACTTGGGTGTTTGAGGACATGGTTATGCTACTGAATTAACTCTGGGAAGGTAAAATAAATGATCTCTTGTTATTAAGCCACTCAGTCTTGTAGCTTTTAACATATAGTTAAAGTAATCATCTAAATATATTAACCTTACAGGTGCAGGGTTTTTTTTTTTTCTTTAGTTAATAGTTAGGGAGACAGAAATTCAATGTTCTCCGGAAACTTCTTCTCCTTATTAGAGAATCTGTCCACATAAAGAAAATGGGTAAAACTGGCTCCTTACCTAAGGTCACTGCTATCCTTTAGGAGGAATTCAAGCATTCACCTTTCATTCCAACTTTGAGAAGGAGAGGTTCAGACTTTCTCTTTTAGGCTGTATTTGGACATTTTTAGAGTTATAGTAAAGAGACTTAAACTCATGATTTGTGCCATAATTGCTTTGCAGTCTTAAGTCTTTAGATGTCTTCTCTCTCTATGCACCCGTCTAGTTGGAATGTTCAGATAAACAAGGCCATTGTCCCTGTGTGGGTAACATCTCCTACTAAACAGAAGCTTAGCAGTGGGATGCTTCTCTTGACTCTAGCCTAGACTATAGGAAGAAGACATTCATTTAGTACCATTTTACCTGGGCTTAGATGTCTTTCCTTCTTGTCCCTATAAGTGAAACAAAACAAACTCAGAATCTGGGGTCTTCCCAGCCTCCATCTGGTGAGAATCTTAGGCCTGAGTCCCAAAGGAAGTTTCCATAGTTCACAAATGATTCAGTCCTACTTATCAGTTATAAGGGAACCTGAATCCAAAATTTAAAAGTGTCCATTTTCCCCCTTTCTATCCTTCTCATGAGACTGAAATTATAGTAGAAGACAAAACCTTAAGACAACAGTCTTAAGACAAAAGAAGCATCCTATCACAGGACTTCCCTGGTGGTCCAGTGGTTAAAACACTCCCTTCCAATGCAGGGGGTGTGGGTTCAATCCCTGGTGGGAGAGCTAAGATTTCACATGCTTCTCAGATAAAAAACCAGAACATAAAACAGAAACAATATTGTAACAAATTCAATAAAAAAGTTAAAAAATGATCCACAATTAAAAAAAGATACATCCTATCATGGATGTATGCTGTTGTTTTCCCAGTATTCCTGGTTCTTCTCCCAGGCACAAAGTAGAATAGCATTCCTTCACCCTAAGCGTGGAAGTGGTTGTGTAGCTGAATTTGAAATGTGAGAGTCACTTCTATTAGAAGCTATAAGAGCCAATCCATGATTTACCATGCTCTTTCTCTCTGGAAAACATCTGACATTATTCAGAAAGGTGGCCCTCTGTTATCTCTGGGCCCCTGGGTGACAACAGTGAACCCTGCTGGGCTAGAATGGATGTGTTGCATTAACGAGAGATAAGTTTTCATTGGTTTATGCCACTGAACTTTATTTTTCTGGTTTGTTTTTTGTTTTCACAGCAAAATGTAGCTTGTAATGACAGCAACAGAGGCCACTGCCTCTGGCCTCTAGGACCATGTGCAGTGGCAGAATCCCATAAGAGTTGTGGTCCTGGACTTAAATATTCTGTAATAAAATTGGAATGCTCTAAGCCTCGCCCCATGAAAAATGGGTTTTGGGGCAGTGTTTTGAACATGGAAGGTTTCTATGAGCAATAACCAAAATGACTAGGATGAAAAATGTATCTCTAATTATAGACTGCTTACTGGAAAATTCCCCCAGGTTTTTTTATTTTTGAGTTAATATGTGGAAAATTCCTATTTGGTCGGGGTGGGGGGGGCGGTGAGTGGAAAGAGGAAGGAGGGAAATGAAAAAAAGGGAGCTTTGAGGGACAGATATAAATTCTCATAGATTATATGCTACATGCTAGGTCTGAGGCAAAGTATTGCTGATGACATGAAATAGTAAACCAGAAGACCTATATGAAACTTACATTAGAAAGCAAACTAGTCATATCACATTTACGTCTCTGAGGTGGTAAAATATAAACAGTTTTGGAGTATAGAATAAGTAACAGCACAACAAAATAATACAAAGTATTAGCAT
Source organism: Cervus elaphus (assembly GCF_910594005.1). Lineage (NCBI taxonomy): Eukaryota > Metazoa > Chordata > Mammalia > Artiodactyla > Cervidae > Cervus > Cervus elaphus. Next base: position 38,713,831 of record NC_057830.1, on the reverse strand, counting down.
GTCCTTCATGCTGCCATTCAATTAAAAATAGGATAAGAAACCCATAAGGAAAAACGCTCACTTGTAAACAGAGTTGAGAATAGTAATTGAGATGATAATACTTGAGTGTGGGTATTACCCAAAAGAGATTTTTAAATTTGAAAGGAATTAATGAAAAGATAAATTTTTTTTTCTGATTGGTAATGGGAGATAATTAAGGAAATCGAAAAGAAAGCAAAATGGTGTTTCAGTTATATATGCGTCTGATTTATTAATGATACAAGAAAAATAATATAAATGCTATAAGAAAATTAGATAATACACTCTACCAAGTAGCTCACTTAGTAGATGCAGTAGCCTGGCCCACAAAGGGGCCATAAGAAAATACTGGAATCCTTACTGCCATATGGAAGGGAGGAAGAGGTCACCATCCTACCTATACAAAGCTTTGGAACAAGAGTTAAAACAGGAAATAGAGATTCTGACTCCACATAAAATGTTCTCTCATGGTCCAAGTGACATGATCACAGAAGTTCCAGGTAATACGCTAAAATTCCTCTCAGTGTTTACAAAATTCAAGTTTGGATTTTCTTGGGACAATCAGGATAAAAAAGATATTCGACTACAAAGGTGATCAGTAAGTCAGTCATTTCAGTCACTCAGTCATGCACAAATCTTTGTGACCTCATGGACTGCAGCAGTCCAGGCTTCCCTGTCCATCACCAGCTCCCGGAGCACATTCAGACTCATGTCCATCAAGTCAGTGATGCCATCCAACCATCTCATCCTCTGTCGTCCCTTTCTCCCACCTTCAATCAGGGTCTTTTCCAATGAGTCAGTTCTTTGCATCAGGTGGCCAAAGTATTGGAGTTTCAGCATCAGCATCAGTCCTTCCAATGAATATTCAGGACTGATTTCCTTTAGGATTGACTGGTTGGATCTCCTTGCTGTCCAAGGAACTCTCAAGAGTCTTCTCCAACACCACAGTTCAAAAGCATCAATACTTTGGCACGCAGCTTTATTTACAGTTCAATTCTCACATCCATACATGACTACTGGAAAAACCGTAGCTTTGACTAGACAAACATTTGTTGGCAGGTAATGTCTCCGCTTTTTAATATGCTGTCTGGGTTGGTCATACCTTTTCTTCCAAGGAGCAAGCGTCTTTTAATTTCGTGGCTGCAATCACCATCTGCAGTAATTTTGGAGCCCCAAAAAATAGTCTCTCACTGTTTCCATTGTTTCCCCACCTATTTGCCGCAAAGTGATGGGACCGGATGCCATGATCTTAGTTTTCTGGATCTCGAGTTTTAAGCCAACTTTTTCACTCTCCTCTTTCAGGTTCATTTAAAGGCTCTTTAGTTCTTCTTCACTTTCTGCCATAAGGGTGGTGTCATCTGCATATCTGAGGTTATTGATATTCCTCCCGGCAAACTTGATTCCAGCTTATGCTTCATCCAGCCCAGAATTTCTCATGATGTACTATGCATATAAGTTAAATAATCAGGGTGAGAGTATACAGCCTTGACATACTCCTTTCCTGATTTGGAACCAGTCTGTTGTTCCATGACTGGTTCTAACTGTTGCTTCTTAACCTGCATACAGACTTCTCAGGAGGCAGGTAAGATGGTCTGCTATTCCGATCTCTTTCAGAATTTTCCATAGTTTTTGTGATCCACACAGTCAAAGGCATAGTCAATAAAGCAGAAGTAGATGTTTTTCAGGAACTCTCTTGCTTTTTCGATGATCCAACGGATGTTGGCAATTTGATCTCTGGTTCCACTGCCATTGTTAAATCCAGCTTGAACATCTGGAAGTTCTTGGTTCACGTATTGCTGAAGCCCGGCTTGGAGAATTTTGACCATTACTTTGCTAGCATGTGAGATGAGTACAATTGTGCGGTAGTTTGAGCATTCTTTGGGATTGCCTTTGCTTATGACTGGAATGAAAACTGACCTTTCCCAGTCCTGTGACCACTGCTGAGTTTCCCAAATTTGCTGGCATATTGAGTGCAGCACTTTCACAGCATAATCTTTTAGAATTTGAAATAGCTCAACTAGAATTCCATCACCTTCACTAGCTTTGTTTGTAGTGATGCTTCCTAAGGCCCGCTTGACTTCACATTCCAGGATGTCTGGCTCCAAGCGAGTGATCACACCACCATGATTATCTGGGTCATGAAGATCTTTTTTGTATAGTTCTTCTGTGTATTCTTGCCACCTCTTCTTAATATCTTCTGCTTCTGTTAGGTCCATACCATTTCTGTCCTTTATTGTGCCCATCTTTGCATGAAATGTTCCCTTGGCATCTTTAATTTTCTTGAAGAGATCTCTAGTCTTTCCCATTCTGTTGTTTTCCTCTATTTCTTTGCACTGATCACTGAGAAAGGCTTTTTTATCTCTCTCTGCTATTCTTTGGAACTCTGTATTCAAATGGGTGTATCTTTCCTTTTCTCCTTTGCCTTTAGTGGCTCTTCTTTACTCAGCTATTTGTAAGGCCTCGTCAGACAACCATTTTGCCTTTTTGCATTTCTTTTTCTTGGAGATGGTTTTGATCACTGCTCCTGTGCAATGTCATGAACCTCTGTCCATAGTTCTTCAGGCACTCTATCATATCTAATCCCTCAAATCTTTTTGTCACTTCTACTGTATAATCATAAAGGATTTGATTTAAGTCATACCTGAATGGCCTAGTGGTTTTCCCTACTTTCTTCAATTTAAGTCTGAATTTGGCAATAAGGAGTTTATGATCTGAGCCACAGTCAGCTCCTGGTCTTGTTTTTGCTGACTGTATAGAGCTTCTCCATCTTTGGCTGCAAAGAATATAATCAATCTGATTTTGGTATTGACCGTCTGGTGATGTCCATGTGTACAGTCTTCTCTTGTGCTGTTGGAAGAGGTTGTTCACTATGACCGGTGTGGTCTCTTGCCAAAACACTGTTAGCCTTTGACCTGTTTCATTCTGTACTCCAAGGTCAAATTTTCCTTTTACTTCAGGTATCTCTTGACTTCCTACTTTTGCATTCCAGTCCCCTATAATGAAGAGGACATTTTTTTTTGGTGTTAGTTCTAGAAGGTCTTGCAGGTCTTCACAGAACCCTTCAACTTCAGCTTCTTCAGCATTACTGGTCAGGGCATAGACTTGGATTACTGTGATATTGAATGTTTGTCTTGGAAAGGAACAGAGATCATTCTGCAGTTTTTGAGATTGCCCCCAAGTACTGCATTTCAGACTCTTTTGTTGACTATGAGGGCCACTCCATTTATTCTAAGGGATTCTTGCTCACAGTAGTAAATATAATGGTCATCTGAGTTAAACTTATCCATTTGTTAAATTCACAAAGGTGATAGAAGGAACTTCTTCTGAACGTGAATCCTCTCTTTAGTCTCAATGAAGGGATTATGTTGCAAAAGGTTAAAAGGTATATTGGGGAAACTTGAGTCTCTAGGCACTAATCCAGTATCACAGACAGATAACCTCCTGGTATGATGATGTTTGCAAGAATTATTTTATACCCATATGTCTTAGAGGTACTGATCTATAAAAGTGGCCCCAGGAAAGAAGCCATGCCAAAGACAGCTTTATCAGCATTCTGAGAGGAAATGCATACAGTGGTTAAGAGCATCAATTTCAGCATTAGACAGACTTAAATGCACTCTTAATTCTGACATCTGCTCACTATGTGACTTTGTACAATTGTATCTCTTGCTATCAATCTTCCCATCGATGAAATGGAGTTAATAATGGAATCTACCTCATAGGGAAGACGCTGAAGATAAATCAATATAATACTTGTAAAATGTTTAGTTCCTGGCATTTGGTGCAAAATCAATGTATGTTTGCTATTGTTAGAGCTTAAAGTTTTCCCTTTGGGCCTGAGGAATGCCCCAACCTCATTCCAATATTAGATCAACAATCAATTGCAGTTGGAAAATTTAACTAGCTGATACTGTTGACATTCAGCCCAGAATATGAAATCCTACTTAGAATATCTGTAGGATGTTCCAGGATTGATCCAAGCAACAACAGTCATTAGGAATTACAAGAGGTAATATTACTAAGACACAAAATCAAATAATTCTCTTAGGACAAAGTGAAGTTGAAAAGATCTGAGCAGTTCTCCAAGCCTAGTCTGAATTTAAAGGTCACTTGAAACGGGTCTTTTATGCTTTAGTTTGGGACCCTGTCTTCCCTGTGGATAAAAGTCCTAGAAAAGAAGAAATCAAAGAAAGTCTTCATATGAGCCCACATCAGTACACAAGGAGTGCTTGGCACCAAGTGTGCCTTAGGAAAGATCAAGTCTTTGCTCAAAACACATCAGGTTTTCAAGTAGCTAGGAATCACGAGGATTTTCATCTCAAATTTCAGCACTCAGCACTGAATTCACAATAGTTCTATTTCCAATGTCTCAGCATATTTAAGAATGTGATCGGCACTGACGTCTCTGGGACACTCTGAGTAAAATATTAAGAAAGATGATAGAACTTTGGTCAAATAAATTGCTTCCCAGGAGGGGAGGTCAAATAAAGTGCTTCCCAGGAGGGGAAGAGTATAAAAAGTAGGATGATATTGACCATAGATAGCTAAATCTCTATGTAACCTCTTTCATTTGGGTCACTTAGGTAAAGAATCTGCCTGCAATGTAGGAGACCTGAGTTCAATCCCTGGGTTGGGAAGATCCCCTGAAGGAGGGAGGGTATGGCAACCCACTCCAGTATTCTTGCCTGGAGAATTGCTATGGACAGAGGAGCCTGGTGGGCTACAATCCATGGGGTCACAGAGTTGGACATGACTGAGCGACTAACCACAAGAATAAATACAAGCTTTATCTTAGAAGTCAAATCATGGATTTTTGTGACTCTTTGAATTCAGTCATTCTTTATCTCATTATTTTAAAAAAATCATTTATAATTGTTATAATTCACTTAGCTTGGAAGACAAATATGACATACATCTCTTTTAGTTTTCCAATTCATGTCTCTAGTGGTAACATGGCTTAATTAATACAAAGTTCAGTGCTGAAGACTTGTCCTGAATCATCCAAAGGAGATTTCTGTTAAGCATATAAGTTGTTGAGAAGAATGATTTCTATTGTCCTGAAATTATGACTCAGGCACAGAGCGAGGGGGGGAAATATCCTAAGGACTTCACATTTTAAGGTTGAGATCTACCAACAGCTGGACCTAACCACTTCCTAATGAGGTTTGCTGACAGGCACCAGGGCAAAAAGAACTTACCACATCAGCCATTATAGTAAGAGGATTAGGGGTGTGGGAGTAGGTTGTCAGCCTTTCTGGGGAAGAAAAATGTGCCTTGAAAGATATTATTCCCTTCTTTTTCCATGAGAAGCCAAGGAAGGGAGATCCCAGAAAATTATTTGAGAAGAGTTCCTAAAGAATGGTAACTTGAATTTTGTTTCTTGTTTAAATACTGAATTATCCAGCAAGCCTTTCAAAATAGTCCTGTGCTACTTAGATGAAAAGGGAACTGGAGATAAATAGTGTAGGTAAGAGAGGGAATCCAACAAAGCAACCTAAAGGCCTATGTTTCTTTTCTCTTTCTTTCTTCTTAAGCTGTGTTGGGTCTTAGCTGCAGCATGTTGGCTCTTTGTTGCAATGCATAGGCTTTTCTCCAGTTGCAGGGCACGGCCCTAGTTGCCCCACTGCATGTGGGATCTGATTTCCCCGACCAAGGATGGAACTCTGGTCCCCTGCATTGGAAGGTGGATTCTTAACCACTGAACCATCAAGGAAGTCCCAAGCCTACTGTTTCATGTGGAAAAGGCAAAGAGTTTTCTTGGGGCTGAGTGAATACCTAGGAAAGTAGGCTCGAACCCCTTTTGCAGGTATTTCACTGGATAAGGAGACTCCACCAGCAGATGCTTGGTAGTGATGGCAGGAGTTAGGGGCTCGTATAAGAGATTGAGCCAGAACTGAAACTCTTACATTACAGATTTATGTCATGAAGAGATCCCAATGGATTCTCTAAAGAACTCTTACATATGCCCCACAAAGGAGCCAACATTTATATACAAGCTCTTCTGAAGGTAGGACAATCAGATTATGTTAGACAGAAAAACAAGGACAACTATGAAAGGAGAAACTGGGGTTGGGGGTAGAAACACTTTCTAAACAAAAGGAAAAATATGTGCAAAGATTCTGTGGTGGAGGTAAGATCAAGTAGCTATTTAGTAGGCAAAATCAATAGGAGTCAGAGATAAATATAGGAGAGGAAGACAGAGTGTATGGTTTTTGTACATTATAATGTCTTCTCTGAGTCAGAGGGCACTGAGGTAAAACAATCTGAACTAAAACCAAATTATGAATTTGGCTTATTGAAGTATACAAAGCTTTTTTTTCTTTTTAGATTGTAAAACAATTGCATATCCATTCATTTAACTTCTTATTTTATATTGGAGTATAGTTGGTTAACAATGTTGTGTCCATTTCGGGTATACAGCAAAGTGATTCAGCTATTCTTTTCCAAATTCTCTTCCCATTTAGGTTGTCACATAACATTGAGCAGAGTTCTCTGTGCTGTAAAGCAGGTCATTGTTGGTTATCCATTTTAAACACAGCAGTGTGTATATGTCCCTCCGAAACTCCCTAACTATCCTTTCTCTCCACCGCCCTGGTATATGTCTGGAGAAAAACAAGGTCCAAAAGGATACATGCATCCCAATGCTCATTACAGTACTGTTTACAATATCCAGTCATATATTTTTAAACAATTTTATTTATATAATTAATTCTGTGCTAAACATAGTATGAATGAAATTAAGCACAGCTGGAAACTCAAATAAAATGTGCTTAAAGCCATCTTCTCTGAAAATTCAATTCCTTAGGACTTAACAACCTTTTCATGTCACAAATTCATTCTCATCCTTCTCCTTTTTCTTCCTTCTTCCTCTCCTCCTCCTGCTTCTCTTCCTCCCCCCATCTTCCTCCTCCTTCTCCTCCTCTTCCTCTCTCTCTTCCTCTCTCTCTGAAATATTTTTGAGTACCTACTACATGCCTGGTATTATTTTACATTGTACAAAGACAGTGGCAACAGCATCTGTCTTCAAAGAGTTTATAGTTTTAGGAAAAAAAATTTAAGTAGACCATCACAATATACTGTTATAAATGGCTTCAGAAGGGGAAAGTAGAGAATTTTGTGGGAGTACATAACAAGGATCCATAATCCAGACTTGCAGAACAGGATCAAGAATTCTTCTCAGGAAGCAGTGACATCTAAGGTAAAGCCAGAAGGATAAGGAAAAGTTAGCCCATCAAACAACAGGCATGGAAAGGAAGAGAGATCCAAAGAGAAGAAATTAAGAGGAGAGAGAGAGAGAGATGGTGGGGAAAGAGACTGAAAGAGAAGAGGCAAAGAAAGAAGAGAGGAAGAGAAAGACCATGAAATAGTCAAGGAGTTGTAACTAGCTTAATAAGACTAAGAGTAGACTTGGATAATAGTAATAGCAGGTGATAAGGCCACGAAGAAGTTTGAACTTTTTCCTGAGAATCCTTGGAAATAAAAAAAGTTTTGAATGTAGGGGTTGCTGACAATATGATTAGATTTGCACTTTATTGCTTTCTTAGATTTGCACTTTAGAAAAGCAAATTCTAGAGGTGTGTGTACTAGAGGAAAGGGGAATTGGACACCAAATGGTGTGCTGTTGCAAGGATCTAGGTAAAAAAGAAAGTTGGCTAGTGAAAACAAAGAGAAACAGGTGGAAAATACAATCTGGAAATTAGAATTGTCTTCACTTGTTCTTTCATTAGGTGAATGGGAGAATGACAGAAAAAGATGTTCAAGATTGAAAAATACAGAGGCTTGACTTCGGAACAGAATTAGTAGTTGAATCAGTTTCTTGGGAAAAGTTTATGATTTTGGACACACTAAGCTTTGGGTATCAGCTGAATATCCACATAGAGACACTTAGTCAGTAGTTGGAATTTATGAGTCTGAAGCTCAAGAGGAGACTATAGGGCAAGAGATATAAATCTGATCACCATTAGTTAAATCAGATCATTGGGAAGGGGGGAAGAAATGAGATAGATAAGGACAGTGTGGGGAAATTGTGCATGTTTAGAAGGAAACAGGCTAAGTTGAAATCCTGAAAAACAGGGGCAACTAAGAGACAGCCGAGGAGTGGTGCCTGGAAAAGATATTTAGAAAAAGCAGGGAGATAAGAGGAACTCCAGGATCTGCCTTTGTCTAATAAGTGGTAATGTGGAGCATATTTTCATGTGATTCCTGCCCATCTGTATGTCTTCTTTGGAGAAATGTCTTTAGGTCTTCTGCCCATTTTTTGATTGGGCTGTTTCCTTCTTTTGATATTGAGCTGCATGACCTGTTTGTGTATTAAGTCAGAAAAGGAAAAACAAATATCATCTATTAACACATATGTAGAATCTATAAAAATGGTACAGATGAACCTACTTGCAGGACAAGAATAGAAATGCAGAAGTAGAGAATGGACATGTGGACCTGGGGGTGAGGGAAGGGAGAGGAGGGTGGGATGAACTGGGAGAGCAGCACTGACATGAACACACTATCGTGTGTAAACTAGACGGCTAGTGGGGACCGGCTGGGCACCGGGAGCTGTACGGCTCTGTGCTCTGCGGTGACCCAGACGAGTAAGAGGGGGAGTCAGTAGGAGGGCGGTCCAAGAGGGAGGGGATTTATGTATTAATGACACCACTGTTATGGCAGAGAGTGAAGAAGAACTACAGAGCCTCTTGATGAAAGTGAAAGAGGAGAGTGAAGAAGTTGGCTTAAAGCTCAACATTCAGAAAAAGAAGATCATGGCATCTGGTCCCAAAACTTATGGCAAATAGATGGGGAAACAGTGAGCTGACTTAATTTTTCTGGACTCCAAAATCACTGCAGATCGTGACTGCCACCATGAAATTAAAAGGTGCTTACTCCTTGGAAGGAAAGTTATGACCAACCTAGACAGCATATTAAAAAGCAGAGACATTATTTTGCCAACAAAGGTCCATCTAGTCAAGGCTATGGTTTTTCCAGTGGTCGTGTATGGATGTGAGAGTTGGACTATAAAGAAAGCTGAGTGCCAAAGAATTGATGCTTTTGAACTGTGGTGTTGGAGAAGACTCTTGAGAGTCCCTTGGACTGCAAGGAGATCCAACCAGTCCATCCTAAAGGAGATCAGTCCCGGGCATTCATTGGAAGGACTGATGCTGAAGCTGAAAGCCTAATACTTTGGCCACCTGATGCGAAGAGCTGACTCACTGGAAAAGACCCTGATGCTGGGAAAGATTGAGGGCAGGAGGAGAAGGGGACAACAGAGGATGAGATGGTTGGATGGCATCATTGACTTGATGGACATGGGTTTGGGTGGACTCCAGGAGTTGGTGATGGACAGGGAGGCCTGGCATGCTGTGGTTCATGGAGTCACAAAGAGTCGGACACGACTGAGTGACTGAAACGAACTGAACTGAACTGAACATATAGCTGCTTTCCCAGGCAGTGCTAGCTGTAAAGAATCTGCCTGCAAATGCAGGATACCTAAGATACACAAGTTCAATCCCTGGGTCAGGATGATCCCCTGGAGTAGGAAATGGCAACCCATTCCAGTATTCTTGCCTGGAGAATCCCATGGACAGTGGAGCCTGGTGGACTACAGTTATGGGGTCACTAAGAGTAGGACATGACTGAAGCAACTTAGGATGGATGAATACATATAACTGATTCACTTCATTGAACAGCATAAATCAACACAACATTGTAAAAAAACTATACCCCAATTTTTAAAAAACGGGAAAGAATTGAGTCACAGATGCCAAAGAAAAAGACTGTGGAGAAGGGAGGGAGTGCTAATGATAGCCAACACTATCCTCTCTGAAAATTTAATTACTCAGGATTTACCCTTTTAATGTTATCAACTCTCTTCTTCTCTTTCCCTCTCTTCCATAAGTTTTTTTTTTGGGGGGCACCTACGACACACCGGGCATTGTTCTAGGGGCTGCAGAGAGAGTGTCAGCAGGGCCTGAGAGTGGCAGAACTCTTCAAAGACTGCAAGTCTTTGGAAACAAAACAATTTAATAGGCAATTACAACATAGTGCCTTCAGAAGCGGAGACTTCTATGAGAGCACAGAATAAGGACCCATAATTCAGCCTCAGAGGGCGGGATCAAGAATACTTACTGGGAGGTAATAATGTCTAAGATAAAGGCTAGGCATACAGAGTTAAGATGGTAAAGTAACAGGTATCAGTGGCTCTCACACAGTGTTCTGGTTCTGAATGAATGAATGAAATGCCTTGTGAGGTTTCAGATACCTGCTGAAAACCTGATTTTAAAGAAGGATAGGAAACACTGTCAGACCTTCAAAGACATGTATCAAATAAAGAACCAATGCTGCTTTATTACCAGGAGAATTACCCTAATCCTACAGAACTGCATACTTCATAAATAGTGGTGTTTCTGCTAACTGACATGTTCTAAGGAAGCATTTTTATTTTAATCTTCAGCTATGACCTTATCACCATCATTTCAGAGACTCTATTAATCCCCCTTTCTGAACCATCTGTCATTGCTAAATAAAGGATTCAAACCTCAAGATCACCTTTCTGGGAAAAAAATCATTCCTGTGTTTCTTGGGAGTATCCATTCAGGAAGCTTAGCTTAAGTGCTTTTCATTTTCTTCTGTGGTATTGATTGTTCTGCAAGCAGAACAGGAGACTCGGTTTATCTGCTCTCCATCAAGATCAGAGCACAAAGATTAAAATGTTTACCAAGGTTCCAGAAATATTGCTGATGACTGGCATTCATCAGGGTCACTCTAGAGAATGTATTGACAAGAAAAATGGGGGTAACAACGCCTCCATGTAGCTGTGATGTATTTGCCCGCCCTTTAAATACCTCCTGAGTCATCAGGGCCTCATGCCACTCTTTGTAGCACTGTATCTATGATGGAAAACTAATAAAAGCAAATTAGAAGCTCAGAGTGGCCTAATGCTCATTATTCACCAAGAGGAAACATACAGGAAACTGACTCATAAGTGGCCCTCCAGTCTTACATCTCTGTGATCCATTTATCACAATGTTACCAGAGTTGTTTTTATGAAGCACATGTCAATCTGGGTTTGCCTTGTTTAACATCCTTAATGGCTTCTTTAACTTACAGGATAAAGCCATAGCTCCATATGGGGTAATAACAATAACAACAACGCAGTAAACAATAACAATAGTAAATGACACATACCAAGGATTGTTTTAAGTTTCTTAAATATACTCCATACCTTTTAAAACCTTTTAAAGGATCTATGATATAGGGTCTATTAGTACCCACATTTTAGGAATCATCAAAAATTCCATTCTACGGGCAAGAAAACTGAGGTATGCAGGATTTCAGTAATATTTTCAAAGAAGATGAGTCTTAAGTGGCTCAGACAGGATTTGAAGCCTGGAGGTGGCTTAAAATCGAGGGCTCTTAACCACTATGGATATCCCTAGTACAGGCACAATCTCTCCAGGATTTTCTCCCATCACTCCACTTTCTGTGTTCCTGCTACATCAACACTGTAACATTGCTCTTTTTTTTTCTTCTGAAAACTAATCATAAAAAAATAACAACAATGGGGCCTCCCTGGCAGTTCAGCCATTAAGACTTTGCCTTCCAATCCCAGGGGTACAGGTTTTATCCCTAGTCAGGAAGCTAAGAACGCACAAGCCTCCCACCAAAAAACCAAAACAGAAACAATATTGTAACAAATGCAATAAAGACTTTAAAAATGGTCCACATCAAAAAAAAAAAAAAAGTTTAAAAAAACCCAATAACAATTATCATCCTGTTTTTCCATACCTCTGTGTCTTTCATATGCTATCTTTTCTTACTCTAGGGGAAATTCTTTCTTCTTCGTTTATATTCATGGAATAATCTTAAGTAATATTCAAGCCTCAAGTTCTCTGATGGCCTTTTCTTTAACTTACCACCATCCACCCATCCAGCGTTCCCTCATGTACCCTTGTAACAAACAGCTTTGTAATATAAGGACATATATTAATCTCCTTTGACAGGCAGGGCCAGTGAGGCTTAAAGAAATTAACCACCCATCTGAAAGTTGCAAATTTGTGGGTGAGTCAAACTTCTATGCCTAAATTTCTAAACCCAGGACCAGAAACTCCTTTTGATTTTGTATAATCATTCTGTCAAAGGCTGAGCCAAGTATGTTGAAATTGTCAGCTACTTTTATCTGACATTTGATTCTCTTACATATTTCTATATAGAAATGATTCACTTTATATATAGTCTGCTGATATGGTATCTGAACTACAAAGCTTCAAGACTATTTTGACATATTTTTGTATCCTATATATAAAAATATTATCTTTGTACTTCTCTTTGAAAATTACCATATTGATATGCATTTTTTTATTACACCGAGTTTTTATGTCTTTCTACAACTTATACTTTAACCCTGCTGAATCAATAAATTTTGGCTGTCTTATAAATAATATACTTATAAAAATTTTTACCCAATCTAGGAATTTACAAATTATCTTTTCCTTTTTTCAACACATGTATTCTACATATTTTTGTAAGCATGAAGGTAATGCATGTTTTGGTAGTAAGTTTAGAAAATAGAAAAAGATAAAAAGAAATCAAAGTACATGGATTTCTTAAGCCAATGGATATTACAGAAGTTACACTTGTTTTTGTTTTGTTTTAGACTTTTATAGTTTAATCAGAAATTATTTGTGCAGGTCCAGTCTTTAGGAGGGGACGACAGAGGATGAGATGGCTGGATGGCATCACCAACTCGATCGGCATGAGTTTGAGTCAACTCCGGGAGTTGGTGACGGACAGGGAGGCCTGGCATGCTGCACTTCATGGGGTCGCAGAGTCGGACACGACTGAGCGACTGAACTGAACTGAACTGACTGAGTCTTTTGCTTGTTTGCTTTGCTTTTGTCTTGCTTTTGCTTTTAGGCTGATGGATCTCTGTATCAGTGTTCTCACCCTAGAAGCTCATCCAGTCAGAAATCACATCACACTTCATCCCTACTCCTTTCTCTCATTCCCCAGCTCTCACCGCCAACCCTGTGGCTGTCTACAGTGTTTGTCTTAAAGATGTACACCCCCTGATTCAATAGGCAGGCTTCACAATACAACTGCCCTAATGGCCATCAGAGGCAATCACCTCTGAAGCTGAAGTGTGACCACACCGGTCCCAACCATCTGTCCACCCACCAGGAATCTACCACTTCCAGAAAAGGCTACTCCACCAGACAGACATCCACTCACACCAAGAACTTCCATTTTCATTCTGTTGTTGATGCCATTATCTTTTTTGCTTTAAATCTACTTCCAGTTATTGGTTCACAGGGAAAATCTCCATTAACATTTTTGTGATCATTAACTCATCCAATTTCTTTCCTCATACTCCAGTGACAATTCTCATCCCCTATTTTCATTCTTTCACTTTTCCCTGTTTCCCAAACTCTGCCCTTTGGCCACACAAACACACAGACACTCTTTTTAAAAAAATATCTAGAATTATTAGACTATGCATTATTACTATTTTTAAAATATGCATCTACTCTTCCTATTTGAATAAGACTAGCTCTAGATTATCCTGGCATTTATCTCAATGGAGGTAGTTAATTTCCATACTACTATACTATGTGAAAGTGAGAATGTTAGTCTCTCATCGTGTCCAACTCTTTGTGACCCCATGATCTGTAGCCCACCAGGCTCCTCTGTCCATGGGATTCTCCAGGCAAGAATACCAAAGTGGGTTGTCATGCCCTTCTCCAGGGGATCTTCCCAACCCAGGGATCAAACCCAAGTCTCCTGCACTGCAAGTGGATTCTTTACCATCTGAACCCCCAGGGAAGCCCCCATATTCTATATATATTTTATATACTATATTTTCCATACTATTAACTATTAACAGCTTTCCTTACTATTCCTCCAGCTTTATTAGAATTCTCCCATGTGTTGTCTGGAGAAGGGATGATGCCAGCTTAAACATTTCTGACCCGTGACTTCACAGTATGAGAAAGACAGAGAGGGAACTGCACTAAGAATAATCCCAGCAGGTAGATTTTTGTTTCAGTATGACTTCTTCTCTGTGTTTATTGAAAATATTATACCAAGGAGGTTTTCTGTACCCAGTTTCTCTTCAGCCAAAGCTCCATCTTATACTCTGTGACTTGACTGGTATTACTACTGCCTGCACCATCTGGAGAGAGCACTGCAGTGGTCAGGAATTATTCCTAGAGCATGAGGATGAGCCCTGGAACATTCTGGAAAATAACTGAGTCAAAACAAATTCTACAGGCTCTGTCAAGTTTGGCAGCCTCACAAAGAACCTCCAAGTGCAGCCATCTCTGGATACAAACTTCTCTGGAACAACGCCCCCAACATCTCTCCTTTTCCCTCCCTCTACCTTGCCCCTCCTCCTTCCTCCCTCTCTCCCTTCTCTCTCCCCACACCCTGCCCACAACTGCATGACTTGTGAATTTTCCTTGTGAGTTTCCAGCACATTCCACGAGCGAGAGTGAGTTAGGCTTCTGACAGCTTTCACGCCGGTTCCATCTGCCTGAGAACCAGCAGAGACTCTTTGCCTTTTGTGGCAATGACTGACACCCCTTCAGGAGATGTAAAGAAACGCGGGTTTGATCCCTGGGTCAGGAAGATCCCCTGGAGGAGGGCACAACTGAAGTGACTTAGCTCACATGCACATACATCACTGATCCTGGTTTTCTTCTATTTTTATATTTCTTTGTTCATTTCAGCCAGTTCTCACGGAAACGGAGGGGCCGGGACCTGAGTATTTGTGTTCCCACTGCCATTCTTCCCAGAACTCTGCAGCGTCTGTTCCTTCTAATTAAGATAATCAGCATCATATTGGGTAAATGTGACTTGACCATTCTGCTGACAGAGATACTCTGGTTTTCCTAGCCATTGTGAAGAAGGTGCTATTTTAAAAGACCATGTGCCTTCTGACATGTATTATTATTTAATACATATATTTGAATTTAACTTAATTTCCCGTGACTTCTCCTCCTCAGAGAGACGGAAATCTGGATCCTATGAGACAGAGGCTTTGTCCAAAGACACTGAAGATTTGATTAGAATAGATCACAGACGTTTTCCTGAAACTATTTTCCCACTGTCCTGGGAATAAACATTCACCAGTCTCCTTTGAAATGCTTTGTTTAGACCCAACCATTATGATCACTAAATACCCTTCAGTGAAAACTTATCCATTTTCATCAGTCACGTAATTAGAAAATATAACTGTCTCTAAATCAATTGTCTCTAAATCCTGTACATATTCTGGCTATTCAGTGGTGTTGACTTTTACCCTAGGACAAAGGCCTCTTGGTACCAGATGATCATTTGTAAAAGCAGAAGGAGTCGGTTATCTTTGCCTACTAACATATCATAGAATGTTAGCATAAGCTACAGAGAAGTATGTAGTACAACCCCTCATTTTAGCAGAAGTTAAAAAATAAAGGTGTAAGAATTAGAGATCAAGGGCTACATAGTCAGTTAGTAGAAAACAGTGCCCAGAATTCAATATAGTATGACCCACAGTCCAGCGTTCTCCCTTCCACACTATCATTTTAAATATTCATAAAGCACACACACAAACACACATTCCACACACACACAAATCCCTTTCTTTTGTACCAGGAACTGAATGGGATATTTCTAGTGAGTGTTGTATGGGACAAAAAGTATCTCACATACCCAGGAGAACATTTAGTTTCCATCTATAAGAAAACCTGCACATTTCTTCTACACTGTGAAGTTAGAAGATACTAATATCTTCCTCTTTCCTCATGAAATAATGAAATAAAGCCGCCAGAGGGCTCCTTCATCCAGAGGTAAGTCACTATTTAGACCTACCTGAGCCCCCCATGGGCCCTGTTTCTCCCCTTCCTACTAAGTCACTAACACCATCCACATTTGCCTTCTTGTTCTTTTCTCTTTTTGCTTCTCTTTTCTCTTTTTCTTTTCTTTTAAATATACTTACTGATTATATTGTCATGCTGCACCATAACTACTTTTAATTTCTAGGTAAGTTATTTTTACAGAATTATTTTTGATTCTTAGATGAGTGAAAAATTTACCCATAAATCCATTACCATCGCAGACAATAGTTTTCTAAAGAAAGAAGAGTAAGCTGTTGCAATCTACATGTGCATACAACCGAATATACACTCTTCAGATAACATGGTATTATAATTTTCCATGGTGGAACACAGTTCTCATGCATGCTTGTGCTAAGTCGCTTCAGTCATGTCCAACTCTTTGCGACCCCACAGACTGTAGCCTGCCAGGCTCCACTGTCCATGGGATTCTCCAGGCAAGAATACTGGAGTGGGTTGCCATTCACTTCTCCAGGGGATCTTCCTGACCCAGGGATCCAACCTGCATCTCTTACATCTCCTCCATTGGCAGGTGGGTTCTTTATCACTTGCTCCACCTGGTAGCCATCACTTAATATAGATGATGAAAAATACATATTCTTTAAAGAAAATATTGGCAATGGGTTAAACATTGTTAATTGTTTGAATATATCTGCATATTTTGTTTGGGTCTATTTTTGCTCCATTGTTGTTTTAGTTATGTCCAGTACTTTGCGACCCCATGGACTGTAGCCCACCAGGCTCCTCTGTCTATGAAATTCTCCAAGCAAGAATACTGGAATAGGTTGCCATTTCCTTCTCCAGGAAATCTTCCCAACCCAGGGATCGAGCCCACATCTCCTGCATCAGCAGGCAGGTTCCTTACCACTGAGCAACCTGGGAAGCCCAGTGGGCTCTTAGGGCTTCCATATTGATAATGTTCACTTTCTTACCCCAGGTTTGTTTTTTGGGTTTCTTTTTTGTCTCTCGTATGACAGGACAAAAATCATTACCCTTGATCACTCACAGCTTTTATGTTCCCATGACCTAATAAAACTTCTCTGTTAGCTGCTTATTCATGGTCATTAGCTTGATAATTAGGGCCCTGAACAATCTGACTGCAAGTTTCTGTTTTTTCATTCAGTAGCCCTCTTTAAAGCCATGTGCCCCTCAAAGTGGTTCACAGACTACCCTTAGCCCCCTACCCTCTCTACACTTTTATTAACAACGGTACACCCATCTATAAGGTCCTTCCCCACCGGCTCTACCCACACTAAGCTCCTCTTCAGCCGTCTCGGCAAGCCTCTCCCCAGATCATTCCTGCCTGAAGTCAAAGCCATTATGTATCTGAGTTTTGACAGAAGTCACTGCCTGAGCAATCTGTTGACTATTATGCATTGTGGCAGTGCTTTTATTGTTGCTTTGAATTATTCAAATACTTTAGCGTTACTTAACTTGCTATGTATTTCCCCTCATTTTAAATGTCTCAGCACTCAGGGTTTAAATATAGCAGGCTTTTACCAAATGTGCAGTGATATAAAGGCCATGATAATTGTTTAAAAGATAAATTGATGGATTAGTATGCTAAACAGCACAGTATCACAGAAAGAGCTTTTTATTAACTTTTTACTACTTATTTTTTCTGATGTCTCCAAACAGTTAACTGGAGAAGAGAGTCAAACAAAAAAATCTGATGTCAAACCTAGATCTTCTCAAAAACCAACTGGCATAGATGGCATTTGTTCTCAAATTCATACTGTTACTATCACCACTATGCCAGTTTGGCATGAAGTAAGAAAACAGAGAAATCTTGACAATCTTCTAAAGAAAATTGTTACTACTGTAATTGCTTTGACTTTTTTAGCTATAAAGTATTTTCTAATTAAAGTATGTACATAGTTTTTTATACATAATGCTACTACACACTTAATAAACTACAGTATAATGTAAACACAAATTTTATATGAAGTATAAAACCAAAAACTTCACGTTACTTGCTTTGTTGAAACATTTATTTTATTGCAGTGGTCTGGAATTGAACACACAACATTTCTGAAGCCTGTATAGGAGACTGAACAATAATATTGACACACTTTGTCTAAGTGACCACAGAGACACCCTCACCACATTTTAAAACATTAAAATCACATGCTTAATCAAAGCCTTATTAACATAAATAATTATTATATAAAAAACCAAACTATCTAGAAAATCATCTATTTTAACATTAGGAAACACACTTCTATCAAGAGGTCTGTGGTACAACATTGCGTGTCTAGTTAACAGTGCTATACTGTGCACTTAGAATTTCTCAGAAAAGGAACCTCATGTTAGTTGTCTTTACCACAATTAGAAAAAGGCCCCATTAGGAACTTGACAATTTTCTCCTTTTGAAAAGAGATGTCTGGTCTATGCCTGTCCATCACTGCATCTTGGAAACACGCAACCTGCTGTCTGGTTTCTCAGTTTCAGAGCTGGAGAGAAATTTTGCCTCAGGATTAACCACACCTCAAGTCTCACCCACACCTGATTTAGATGATATGTAGATGAGATTTGGGGCTGCAGGAAGAGTTAGGACCTTGGGGTCTATTAAGATGGAGTGAATGTCTTTTGCATGCAAGAAGAACATGATTTAGGGGAGCCAGAGAATAGAATACCATGAGTTGAATTTGTTTCCCCCCAAATTCATATACTGAGTCTTAACACTGGATTCAATGTAAGTCCTAACACTGGGTTCAAATTTCCTTATAAGAAGAGGGAGTTTGGCCACAGAAAAGCCCAGAGGGAAGACTCAAGAAGACCCATTTCAAGCCGAGCAGAGAAGCCTCAGAAGGAACCAACCCTGTAGACACCTTAGTCTTAGACTTCCAGCCTCAAGAACTATGAGGCAGTAAATGACTATTTAAGTCCCGGAGTCTGTAGTACTTTGTTACGGCAGCCCTAGAAAACTAATATACCACGTGATCTAGCAATTCCATTTCTGATCATGTGCCCCAAAGAAGTGAAAATAGGTACTTAAACAGATATTTGTACACTCATGTTCATAGCAGCATTATTCACAATAGCAAAAAAGGTGAAACAACTTGTGTCCATTGATGGATTAATGAACAACATATAATCTATTTATGCAATGAAATATTATTGAGCCTTACAAGGGAAGAAAATTTTAACACATGCTACAACACAGATGAACATAAAAGACACTAAGTGAAATAAGCCAGTCAAAGGGACAAATACTGTATGATTCCATTTACACAAGGTTCCTAGGGTAGTCAACCTCTAGAGACAGTAAGAATGGTGGTTGATGGGACTGTGAAAGAAGAGAATGGGGAGTTAATATTTAAATGGGTACAAAGTTGCATTTGTGTATAAAGAAAAAGTTCTGAACATGGATAGTGATGAAGGAAACATAACAATGTAAATGTATCTAATACCATAGACCAGTACATCTTAAAATGATTAAAATGATAAATTTTGTTTTATATATTTTACAATAACAAATGAAGGAGAAATACTTTGAGACAAAATATGAAAAAATTCATCAGCAGTATACCTTCATACTATGAAATATTAAAGAAAGAAGGAAAATGTCACCAATTAGATACTGGTTCTACATAAATTAATGAAGAGCATTATAAAGGGTAAATATGTGGACAAGCACAAAAGACACTTTTTATCACTTTTAATCTCTGCAAAAGATATTTGATTATTGAAAGTAAAAATAATAATGCATTGTGGTGTTTATGGCATACACCAAACTAAAATGTCTGAAAATAGCTCAAAGAACAGGAGGGAAGGCTTGGGTGAATTCTGCTGTACATTTTTTATGCCATTTGTGAAGTGGAAGAGTAGCACTTGAAAGTTAAACCCTAACTTTCCAATGATACTAAAGTTAAATGCTAAAAAACAAAACAAGGTATAGATAATAAAAGAATCATATTTTTTTTAACTGAATCCAAAAGAAAGAGGGGGAAGGAACAAAGAGAAAATGGGAGAAAATGACAATAAATAGCAAGATGGCAGATTGAAACTAAATTATGCTGATAATTATATTAAACATACCTTCTTTCAGCCCAGGTCTTCCAAGAAACAGATGCCAAAATGAGATTAGAGGGGTGAGAGATTTGCTGGGGAGCACGCTTGTGGAGGAGCACCAGGAGACCACTGGGGCAGGCTGGGAGAGCCTTTAGACCCTGATACAGATCCAACATCTGTGAAAGAAGCAAAAAATGAAAAAGAAAATTGGAGCCTCAGATCATTTCATAGTTCTGAGAGTATCACAGCAGGTTGATGAAATCTCACTAGCAAAGGTTTCCCATTAGAGGCAGGAATGTCCCAACTCTAATAATTCTACCATGCTGGGAACAACCCAAAGAAAGCATGGTTTCAGAGTGAGCACTCTGTTATATCTAAAGGTATAAATGGAGATGTTTATCTAACTACGCTTCCTTCAGAAGATCTGCTTGCTGAGAGAGTGTGCAGTTCCCTCCATGGCCACCACAGTCCATCTTTGTCTTGCACAGAGGCGCACGGCTAGACATCTTCCATGGTTCTGTTGACCTCTTTCCCTACAGCCCTCATTGCTGCCATTGGTTTCAGGGCTACAGTCGATATTAATCATCTCCCTCCCTTACCATTCACTATACATGTCTCTACCCTCAGCTGGTACCTATAAACGTTTTGGTGTCTTGCATGCTCATGTGTGCTCAGTTGCTTGTTATATCTGACTCTTTGCAACCCCATGGACTGTCTGTAGCCCACTATGCTCCTCTGTCCATGGGATTCTCCAGGCTAGAGTACTAGAGTGGGTTGCCAGGGGATCTTCCCGACCCAGGGATGGAACCCGTGTCTCCTACAGTGCAGGCAGATTCTTTATCACTGAACCACCAAGGAAGCCTTTTGTGTCTTACTTAGTATTTTAAACCAAACCTTTTCTGAAGAATCTGAATGTATGGTCATCATACCATCCTTAGGGGTTGCCACACGTGTTCAATCAGAGTCACAACTGGGCAAGAGAGCATTACGAGGGATTTAAGTGCATCACCTGGGTACCACAAATGTTCCTCTCTACCTCTACTATGAAAAAGCAGATGTGCCTGTTTCTACTCTTGTCATCAATTACTCCTGTCAATACAATTTCTCCTCTTCTCATCTGTTGGTCCCTGTAAAAATGACTCTAAGATACCCTGGCAGTTTGGATGGCATACAGTTCAATAAGTTCTTACAGTGTCTCCTAGTAACAGGGTGCCTCCTTTGGGGCCAGAATCTCTAACCTTGTAGAGCCTACAGTTGCAGAGATGGGAAGCACAGACTCTACCAAAAAGACATTAGATTCCACTCAAATTTTTCTGTAAACCTAAAAGTGTTAAATAAATAAATAGCATGTTAATTTTTTTTAAATGAGGAGAGTCAGGTTCCTCTGTCCATGGGATTCTCCAGGCAAGAATACTGGAGTGGGTTGCCATTTCCTTCTCCAGGAGATCTTTCCGGCCCAGAGATAGACAGATAGAACCCAGGTCTCCTTCATTGCAGGCCAGTTCTTTAACAACTGAGCTTTGAGGAAATTCCATTAAATAAATAAATAGTATGCTAATTTTTAAAAAGAGGGAAGAGTCATGCCATGTCATTCCTTTGCTCTGAACACTCCCCATTTCATTCAGAGTCCAAGCCAAAGATTTCTATAAGGTCTACAAGACCTCATTTCATTACCCTATGATTTCATCTGCTACTAAAATTTCCCTCCTATTGTTTTACTCCAGGCAAGCTTCTGGCATAGAACATTAGCACTGGACATTTTCTATTATCTGGAATGCTCTTCCCTTAGGTATCCCCATGGCTAATCCCTTATCTCCTTCAGGTCATTGCTTCAAAGAACATATAAAACATAAAACCCACAAAAAGATAAATAAAAAAGACAAATATCCCAGTTGAAAGAAACTGTGTATAAAATTTGAATAAACTCTTTTCAAAACAGGAAATCCAAATGGTTACTAAAAAAGGAAGATATGATCAGCTCCTTAGCAAGCAAATGAAAGCAAATTAAGACCATTAAGACCAAGGTCTGACAGAAAACCATTACAGACCTATTCAGTTCACTTCAGATCAGTCGCTCAGTAATGTCTGACTCTTTGTGACTCCATGAACCACAGCACGCCAGGCCTCCCTGCCCATCACCAACTCCTGGAGTCCACCCAAACTCATGGCCATCGAGTCGATGATGTCATCCAACCATCTCATCCTCTGCTGTCCCCTTCTCCTCCTGCCCTCAATCTTACCCAGCATCAGGGTCTTTTCCAATGAGTCAGCTCTTCGCATCAGGTGGCCAAAGTATTAGGCTTTCAGCTTCAGCATCAGTCCTTCCAATGAATGCCCGGGACTGATCTCCTTTAGGATGGACTGGTTGGATCTCCTTGCAGTCCAAGGGACTCTCAAGAGTCTTCTCCAACACCACAGTTCAAAAGCATCAATTCTTTGGCACTCAGCTTTCTTTATAGTCCAACTCTCACATCCATACACGACCACTGGAAAAACCATAGCCTTGACTAGATGGACCTTTGTTGGCAAAATAATGTCTCTGCTTTTTAGTATGCTATCTAGGTTGATCATAACTTTCCTTCCAAGGAGTAAGCGCCTTTTAATTTCATGGTGGCAGTCACCATCTGCAGTGATTTTGGAGCCCAGAAAAATTAAGTCAGCCATTGTTTTCACTGTTTCCCCATCTATTTGCCATGAAGTGATAGAACAGACCTATTAGATTCACAAAAAAACATACTGTCTGACAATTTCAAGTGTTGGTGAGAAAGCTGAATAACAGGAACTCTCTCAGGAGTGAAAACCGATACAAATTCTTTGCAAATAGTTTAGCATGTTCTAATAAAGTTAAAGGTAGCAGTCCATCCTGAATTAGACATACTGGAGAAACTCTAGTACACAGCTAGGAATTAGGTACCAGAGAGTTCACAGCGGCATCATTCAAATTAGCTCCAAATTGGAAATCATCCCAGGTGCATTGAGATAGAGTCAATACAAAAACTATTACTAATATAATATTAAGCTATACAACAGTAAAAAGGCATAAACTGTGTATATATCCATCAACATGGATGAACCTTACAAATATATTGTTGAGTGAAAGAAGCCATCAAAAAATAAAACAAACTACAATTTGCTTATATAAATTAAGAAAGCAAACAAAATCCAGCTGAAGCCCTTAGTGAGTAAACTAAGGGTTTACCCTTAGTGAAATATCTATAGAGATAAGCAAGGCCAGATAGTCACCTTTCTTTGGTTGATTTTATGTCTGATTGGGGAAAAGTCTGTTCTGACTGTGGAGAGGCATGTGGCCAGTTTCCACTTGGTCTGAGTGATTCACAAATGTTGCTCTGCAATTGTTGTTTAACCTGTACATATGTTTTATGTCCTTTTCTGTATGTATAAAACATTTCACAAGAAGAGAAATAAACAAACCTTAAAAAGACAGATTGATGATAGATCTAAATCCACGGGCATCAATATGAATGGAAGATACTGTCATAAAATTAAGCAAACATCTTGTTTATCTTTTTTCTTCACTTTTCTCACTGCTTTGGCTTGCACTGAGTACTAATTATCCACTGTTCGTGTTGCTGCCTATGCATTTTAGTAGCTGTTCACTGGTCTAGTCCGACCTTATGCTTAGTAATTTCAAGTAGTCAGCAGGAGGCATTAAATTGCATCAAGACATAATGCATTATGCAATATTGTAAAAACTAAGGTAAGATGATGCTAGGGCTTGCAAAGCAGCAATATGTAAATGAGACCCCTTGGTTACAAGACATGGCTTTAATTGGAAGAGAAATGTCACACGATTGAGGTGTAGTGGTCTCAAGGGCAAAAAAAAAAAAGAGAGACTAAGAACTTTTGCTTCCTCCTGCTCCCAGGATTCTGAACTGAAATCCCTTTAATCATTTTCACACTTTTGATTTCAGTTCTGAGCAGGGCTATTACACAATTTGGCAAATCCACTTCAGAAAGGCTGTTGCCAAGGTTATTTCCTAATCACGTAGGGTAGGACGGCTTGAAAAATAAACTAAAGCAGATCCAAGTTTTGAAAGTGAGAGTCTCTAATTTAAAAAACTTTATTAGCTGCCATGTGACCTAGTCTCCCTAAAAGGGCTCTTGGTGATTTTCAGAACCATTTATTCAATATCCTTTAGAGGCCATACTCAAGCTTCATAAAACTGGTTTGGTATGTAATTGTGACTATAGAAGTTGTATGAAATTTTCCCTCTCTAAGTCAACTCAAAAATAAAATAGAAATGGTTTCAATAATACAATCAGTTTGCCATTGAGACATTTCTGTAACAAAATACAGTGTTACAGCACGGGAAGCTGCCTGGATCAGGATCCAAAGACCTTAGAGTTTGTACGACTTTGGGCAAATCATACAATCTTTATATACACAATTTGTCTAATCTGCACCATGAATAACATCTATCCAGCCAATCTCACATTGGATGAACCAAATGAGATGGAAGATATGAAAATGATCTATAAATTTTAAATCATCCTGCAAGTGTTTTACTAGTATCACAAAAGCCAAATGGAGATTCTCAAAATTTCTCCTCCTTAAAGTCTTCAGATATTGTACACATTTAATGGCAATTCTCTTCCCAGTTACATGTGGCAGCACATCTCACCAGGTTTAGTTATGCCAATACCTTCACCTCCATATGTAAAATTTGTAACTCCTCAGAGATGCACTTTATAGGGATGTTAACAGGAAAAATGAATAGAAGGGCAAAATGACACATAAGACTGGACTGAATTTTGGATTCTTATTTTCCTGTGTGACCTTAGATGTTTGAAACAGATGATTGCTTGTGTCCTATCTATTCTAAAGCTTAATATAAAGAGTGCATTGAGATGGGAGTCCTGCTGACTGTCCAGCCATAGAACATATGCTTTGAAGTTTTCTATAATAATGATGAGGGCCTGGCTCCAACCCAACACTCACCAGGTCCTCCAGTATGGACTCATTTCCAAGATGAACCCACTAGCGTTTGCAATTTCAGACTAGAGCCATAAGAGAAATTTCTGTCCTGTGTAAAGTAAACTGGATCATATGGGGTCTGAATCCATGACCTTGGCCTTGTTAGCCGAGCTCTAACTAGGTGAGGTAATACGTCCAGATGGTAACAAGATGTAGAACACTGCAGAAGTCATTCGGTACTTATATAGATCAGAGATGACTTCCAAAAACTGAATCCTTTGATAGCAGGTACTGTTTCACCCCTGGGTCCTAGTCCACGCTTCTACAGAAGCAAAAGTAGGGAGACAGATGGTCAAGCTGGAGGGAAGGAAAAAGAGAACAAACATAAAGGGAAGGAAGAAAATGTTGGGATTCTGGCCAATGCCCAGAAATCTGAAATATAACAGAAAGCTGATAAATCTCAAAGCATCAGAAACTTAAGCAAAGACATTAGTTGTTGCAGTACAAAGCTTAGCCATCAACATGAAATATCTCCCCTTCGAGAGAACACACTATCATCAAAACAAAGTATAGTACAAAATTGGGTTGGTAAATATTCATGAAAGTTCTCCAACCATGAATAATGTGTTGATATGAAGGGAAATAATACTGAGGTTAGGAACACTTGAGAAGAATTCCAAAGTTAAAGGAATCAGGAACAAGGCTACGGGGTGGCTGGAGACACTTCCAGCAGCAAGGAGAGTTCCTCGCAATCCCTGTTACTAAGGAAATTTCAGAACTGGTCTATAAATAGCTCCCTGCCATTAGCCCCGCCAGAAACAAGGTTTTATAACAACACTGCAGCTCTGTGTGCTGCTGAAGGAAATCTAATTCTAACCAATTCTTTTTTTCCAGTTTTTTTGCTTTCTGCCAGACAGAAAGATAAATATCACAGGAAAGAAAATGGAAGTGTGGATAGATGTATAGCTCGAGACTGCAATGCTTCTTTTACACAAGAATTTTAACTCATGCAACTATGAAAATAATGCATGTGCATTATTAATACTCCTTCCAGTATTAAGCTAGGTAGGAGTTCAGTTGCTGTACTTTCAAGGTTGGCATCAAAGGCCTGTTTTTCATGGGTCCTAAAGAAGGAATTAGTATAATAATCTAGTATCTTTTCTTTTATTGAATAAACTCTAATTCCCTTACAAAGTTTCTTTCATCTAAGATGTTCACATAAAAGAATTTATTTTAGTTTGTCAGTACTCTTATTTTGATAAATTGTAAACTTTTCCTCCTACGCATCACGATTCTTGCCTTTTTCTCCTACTATTTGTTTCTGTTTTCCTTTGAATTTGTTCCCAACAAATTACTGAGTAATTTGAAAATATTAATTTATTTAAACAAATGTAAATATCAGTTTGGGGGGAAATGGCTATGATGTAACTTATTGGACATTATTCCAGCAGGTAGTTTTTATCAAAATTACTGTATCTGTAAAGGTCAAGTCTAATCTTTAGCAAATGCATGGAGATAGAGAAATTGATTTCAATGTCTGCCCCCTTCTTTCTTCTGCCTTTGGAACTCTCCTATCCAGAGGGTCTCAGACCATATGTTTAAATCCACAAGATCAACTCAACTAACCCTGTTTAATCTGTGGGTATTTTGCTTTCTTCTTCCTCTCCAAAGCAAAACTCTCTCCCCATATTAATTTGTAAACTCAATACAAGCAAGTCCCACTGGAATTGAGCAAATTATAACACTTGGTTGGAGGAGTAAATATATAAGAATACTCAGAAGGGACTTCTCTGGTGGTCCAGTGGTTAAGAATTCACTTTATAATGCAGGGGACACAAGTTCAAGCCCTGGTCAGGGAACTAGGACTCCACATGCCATGGAGCAACTAAGCCTGTGGGCTGCAACCAGAGTCTGTGTGCCGCAATGAAAGATCCTGCATGATGCAGTGAAGACCCAAAGCAGCCAAATAAATAAATATATTTTTTAAAAACAAAGAGTCAACAAACATTTTAAAAGAAGGATAGGAAGAATAATGAGAGAGGGATTTACCCTGGAAAATAGCAAAATACGCTAAAAAAAAAAAAAAGATTTAAAACAGCACACAAGTGAAGACAAGCAAACCAATGAACAGAGAAGAGAAACCTGATACATGACTATATATCCACCTACGTATGTATGTATAAAATATAAAATATGAAAAGATGGTATTTTAAATCATTGGGAAACATTATTGGACAATTGGCTTTCCATCCATCAAAATAACAGATTTCTTACCATATACTATATACAAAATTAAACTCTAAATGTTAAAGGTTCAAATGTAAAAAATTTGAAAAATACTGTAATAAAATATGAAAGACAATGCTCATAAGCTTACAGTGGAATAGAAGAGAGGAAGCCCATAAGCCCAGAAGCTCCAAAGGAAAACATGAATATATTTGACCATGTAAACTATCAAGTCATCAATATAATGAAAGACACGGTAAATCGAGTATATACAATACCCAGAGAGAAAATAGTGCAAGATATATAACAAATGAAATGTTAGTATCCATTACATAAATCTTTAAAAATCAATAAGAAAAAAGGTAAATGACTAAGTAGGAAAAATAGACAAAGAATCTGAACCATTTTGGGGAGAGAAAAAAAAACAGTGACTGAAAAGCATAAAAAAGGATAGTCTCCCTAGAGGTCAGAGAAACACAAGATGAAATAAAATGAGATTTTTGTTTTTTAGCTACCATGGTAGCAAAGATTTAAAACTGATAATATCTAGAATTAGTCAAATTATACAAAAAAGGCTGAGTGCCGAAGAACTGATGCTTTCGAACTTTGGTGCTGGAGGAGATTCTTGAGAGACCCGTGGACATCAAGGAGATTAAATTCATCAATCCTAAAAGAAATCAACCCCAAATATTCATCAGAAGGATTGATGCTGAAGCTCCAATACTTTGACCACCTGATTCGAAGTGCTGACTCATTGGAAGAGACCCTGATGCTGGGAAAGATTGAGGGCAGGAGGAGAAGGGGACAACAGAAGATGAGATAGTTAGATGGCATCATCGGCTCAATGGACATAAGTCTGAGCAAACTTCAGGAGATAATGAAGGACAGGGAAGCCTGGCATGCTATAGACCACGGGGTCACAAAGAGTTGGACACAACTGAGTGACTGAACAGCAAGTCAAATTATGGAGAAAGAGATCTCACATATGTTCCATCTATCCTGGTTAAGTAAATCTTTCTGCTTACTCTCTAGCTGCTCATATACAGCCAGAACAATCTGGAGAAAAATACACAATTGCCCTGAAAGTTTAACTGCAAACTCATGACTACAAATCTCTTCTAGGCACAAAACACCGTCCAACAATCTCATTACCCTTTCCGGGATGCTCAGTCACCCATTCTCCAAAAATATTGTTAGCATTATGCTTCTATTTTTTCAAACCCTCAATGTTTCCAAACTTCCTTTACAGTTACTTCCTTTACAGCTAATCTTGTCTGACATTTTATTAAGAAAAAATATGCAATTAGTCATGCCTCATTTTGCCATCACTATATCAACCAATTTCTGCATCTGCACCTATACCATCTTCTTTGCCTTTGTTACTGTAGATAAAATATCACTAACCGAATTTGAGGACAATCCTGCCTTTGTTCTTTGGATCTCACCACTTTTTTTTAAAAGGACTTTTGTTGTTGTTCAGTCACTCAGCTGTGTCCAGCTCTTTGTCACCCTATGGACTATAGCACACCAGGCTTCCCTGTCCTTCACTGTCTCCAGGAGTTTGTTGAAACTCATGTCCATTGGGTCGATGATGCCATCCAACCATCTCATCCTCTATCACCCCCTTTTCCTTCTGCCCTCAATCCTTCCCAGCATCAGGGTCTTAATCCCACATTAATCATCACTGATTTATCCCTGTACTGAATCAATTTTATCTGCATACAAACCTAATCTAGCCTCATCCATCTTCACACACAGAGCATCAGAGCATCTAGCTGGTAGTCATTAAGTCGTGTCGGACTCTTGCGACCCCATGGACTGTAGCCTGCCAGGCTCCGCTGTCCATGGGATTCCCCAGGCAAGAATACTGGAGTGGGTTGTCATTTCCTTCTCCAGGGGATCTTCCCTATCCAGGGATCAAACCTGGGTCTCCCGCATTGCAGACAGATTCTTTACCAGCTGAGCTATGAGGGAAGCCAGGAGTCATCCGCATCTAGATGGTATTTCATACCCCATATACCCCATGTCCTCCTCCAGTTAGCACCCCATTTCTCTGTTTCCTTTCTAAGCAAAACTTCCATCCTATGAGTTGAGTTATCTAGCAAGGCTTTCTTCACTTCCTCTCATCACATCTTCTCTAGTCTGAGGCACTGGGCCTCCATCACTACCACTTCACTGAAACTATGAAAATTAAAGTGATCCGTGACATCCAGTCACTCCTGCTGCCAGTGACTTTCCTGTCATCTTACTTGACCTCTCAGCAACATTCAACAAAGTTCACCTCCTCTCCCTGTTTAAACAACTTCCTACTCTTGAATTCTGTCACTTCCCAAACTGTTAAACTTTTCCTTATGTCACTGACCACGTTTGGTTTCTCCTTCTTCACTTGACATCAGTACATTAAACGATTCAAGACTCTGTTCTATGTTGTCCACTTTTCTGTCTATACTCTCTCCTTAAGAGATCCCTTTCATTCCGGTGTCCTTAATAAATACAGTCTAGATGCTGGTGACTTGTAAAATTTGCATCTTCGTTCCTAACATTTACTGAACTCCAAGTTTATAAATCTAAAATCCCTCTTGTACCACCACACGGAAGCCTAACAGTCATTACAAAATTAACATAGACAAAGCAGAATTCTTCATATATCATATTATAGCCAAGTCTATTTTTTCTTATTTTCCCCATTCCAGTAAATGGCCACCACAAACCAACCATTTGCTTAATCCCAAATTCTAATAGTTACTCTATTTATCCTATTTCATCATCACTTATGAAATTAATAACCGAGTCTTATCTCTTTCATCTACAAAACCTGTTTCTAACCCATTTAATTTTTCCCACTTTGCTACTAATATCTCAAGGCACTCTCCTTTCTTAAATGAATTATGATGGATTTTTAGTCTTTTCTCTTGTCTATTTGAAATCCACTCTCCACAGAGCAATTAGAAAACTTTCTAAAACACAAATCAGATCCTCTACAATGGCTTTCCACTGGATTTAGAATGAAAAGACTTTGCATTCATCTGATTTCAACCTATACCTTCAAGCTTATTATTTCCCATAGGGTCTAGCCATACAGATCTAAGTCCACTCAAAATACTAAATGTTTCAGGATCTGTCCATGTGCCTTTCTATTCCTATTTCACTCTGTTCTTAGCTCTCTATTTGGATGGCTATCTTTTTTTATACTTCACACCTCAGTAAAACTTTTTCTAACCACCTAACCTAAAATAATAAGATCATCATCATTCTCTATCACATAATCACTTTATTTTTTCATACCTTATATAAACTCCAAATAGTTCTCTTGTTCATTTAATTGCCCATCTCCCTTCCACCCATCCCATCTCTAAGTCTTTGCTGGAATACAGGCTACATGATACACCTCATCTGTTTTTTTCAGAACTGTATTCTTTGTGCCTAAGGAGAAAAAAAGCCAAATATAAACCAGAGATTATCCTGGATTATCTCAGTGGACCCAATGTAATCAAAACAGTCATGTAAGAAGGAGAAAGGAAGACCAGGGTCAAGGAGAGAGTATGTGAGGACAGAAGCAAAGGTCAAAGAGGAGATAGGAATGGTATGCTTCTGGCTTTAAAGATGGAGGGAGGAGTCAGAAGGCAACCTCTACAAACTGAGAAAGGTGACGAAGTGGGTATCCCCTAGATCCTCCAGAAGGAATGCACACCTGCCAACATCTTGATTTTAACTCAGTAAAACTGATTTAATATTTCTAATCTCTAGAACTGTAAGATAATAAATTGGTGTTCTTTAAGTAGCTAAATGTGTAGTCATTTGTTACAGCAGCAAGAGGAAAGTCATACAGTCTGTCATCATTTGGATTAACATGGTTTTTAATGTAGTAATTTCACCCCAAGAAATCTATCCTATGAAAAGTCAGAACTATGATTTCTATAAGTTTGTTGTTCAGTAGCTAAGACATGTCCAACTCTTTGAGACCCTGTGGACTGCAGCACACCAGGCCTCCCTGTCCCTCACCATCTCCTGGAGTTAAGTTCATGTCCATTGAATCGGTGATGCTATCCAACCATCTCAATCATCTCATCCTATACCTTAAACTGTCCATTGTTGTTCTTCAGTATTGTGTCAGCTTTCCATGTAAACTTTTTCCTTTCCATATAAACTTTAGAATAATTTGTTTATATCTACAAAATAGCTTGTTGAGATTTTGATTACAATTGCCTTGAATCTATGGATCAAACCAGGAGGGACTGACATTTTAACAATATTAAGTCTTCTAATCCATGAACACAAAATATATTTCCATTTATTTAGATCTCCTTTGATTTCTTTCATCAGTATTCTCTATCATTAAGATCCTATACATAATATTTTTTTTAGATTTGTAACTAAGCATGTTCATTTTTATGCAATGGTAAATATCATTAATTTTTTATTTCAAATTACAATTGTTCATTGCTAATATATAGAAAAAACAATTGATTTTGTGTGTAACCTCGAATTCTGCAAACTTGGTAGACATGCTTAGTAGTCCAAAACTTTTTCTGATAAATTTGGGCATTATCTCCATACACAATCAGGGCTTCCCAGGTGGCACAGTGGTAAAGAATCTGCCTGCTAATGCAGGAGATGCAGGTTCAATCCATGGGTCTGGAAGATCCCCTGGAGGAGGGTATGGCAACCCACACCAGTATTCTTGCCTGGAAAATTCCATG
The DNA here is from genome assembly GCF_910594005.1 of Cervus elaphus. Lineage (NCBI taxonomy): Eukaryota > Metazoa > Chordata > Mammalia > Artiodactyla > Cervidae > Cervus > Cervus elaphus. The sequence goes on along the minus strand of NC_057830.1, from coordinate 38,682,080 downwards.
GACAGAGGAGGCTCGTGGGCTCCCTCCATGGGATCAGAGTTAGACACAACTGAGTGACTAACATTTATGGTGATAGATATTAACTAGACTTATTACGTGATTATTTCACAATATACACAGATAGTGAACCATATTGTTGTATACCTGAAATTAATATAATGTTATACATCAATTAAATATGTTTAAATTTTTAATAAAATAAACATAAGTCTACTAGGACTATTTCTCTTTGTATGAGTTTTGGTAGTTGGCTTCTTTCAAAGAATTAGTCCCTGTTATCTAAGTTATCAAATTTGTGGGCACAGAATTGTTTACAATATTTCTTTATTATCTTTGCCATGTCGACAGAATCAGTAGTGCTGGCCTCTGTTTCATTTTTATTATTGGTAATTTATGTCTTTTCTCTTTATTTCCTCATTAACCTAGCTATAGCTTATTGTTTTACTGATTTTTTTAATAACCAATTTCGATACAACAGATTATTGTTATTGTTTCCCTATTTTTCATTTCACTGATTTCTGCTCTAATTTTTATTACATCTTTTTCTGCTTGCCGTAGATTTCTTTCTCTAGTTTCCTAAGGTGGAAGATTAAGTCACTGAATTTAAATCTGCCTAATTTTCTTATATATTTGATATAATTACTATAAATTTCTAAGTATTGCTTTAGCTACATCCTACAAATCTTGATTTTTTATTTTGCTTTACTAAAAATGTATTTTTATTTTGAGACTTTTTCTTTGGTCAATGGTTGTATAAAAATATGTTCTTCAATTTACAACTATTCTGGGAATTTCTTCCAGTTTAATTCTTTTGTAGTATGAAAATCCACTTTGTATTATTTCTATTCTTTTAAATTTGTAATCTTTTAAGGCCCAGAATATAGTTTATCTTGGTGAGTCTTCCATAAGAGTTTGAGAAAAAAGCCTATTCTCCCATTATTTGATGAAGTAATCTATAAATGTCAATTAGGTCAATTTTGATTGATAGTGCTGTTCAGGTCATCTGTCTCCTTACTGATTTCCAAGCTATTTGTTCCTTCAATCACTAATCAAAGAATGTTGAATTCTCTAACAATAGTGGATTTGTCAATTTCTCCTTTCATTTCCATCAGTTTTTGCCTCACATATTTTAATGCTGTGCTGTTAGTTACATAAAAACTTAGGATTGATTTGTCTTCTTGGAAAATTGACTCCTTTATCACTATGTAATGCTTCTCTGTTTCCCTGATTATCTTCCTAGCCGTGACATCTACTTCCTCTGAAACTAACATAGCTACTCCAGCTTTCATGAGAGTGATATATCTTTTTCACTCCATTTACTTTTTTAACCTGAGTCTTTACAGTTAATTTCTTGTATACTATATGTAAATGGGTCCTTTATAGCTACACTTTTAGATCAATGGAGAATATGAAAATTTAAAGTATTTATTTTATCTTTATTTCTCTGATGCTCTTTTTTATATAGATTCAATTTTTTCTGTATTTTGAATGTTGTGTCATAACATTCACATTTAGTGCAATTACTGATATAGTTGGATTGATATCTACCATGTTTGTAACCACTTTCCATTCATCACATTTGTTCTGTATTTTTTTTCTACCTCTTCTTCTGACTTCTCTGATTTTAATTAAGCATTTTATATGATTCCATTTTACCCCTTCTCTTAGCATATACTTATGCCTCTATTTTTTAGCCATTGCTATTGATGCTATAGTTACTAATAAAAATTTTTAACTAATCTAAGTTCACCTTCACATAACATTATATGACCTCACACGGAGTACACATATAGGGAGGAATCCAAATTCCTTCTTCCTATCCCTCGTGAAATTGTTTTCATTCATCAATATGATATAAATCCCCTAATAAACTGTTACTCATTTATTTAAATGAAGTTTTCTTTTAGATCAGCAGAGAATATGAAAAATAAAATTATTATTTTACCTTTATTTCTTCTCTGATGCTTTTTATTATGTACATCCAATTTTTCATTCTGTATCATTTTCCTCTACTTGAAGAACTTTCAACATTTCTTGCAGTAGAGGTCTGCTGCTGATAAATTCTTAGTTTTTGTTGTTGTTGTTATTTTTTCTGATAGGGTCTTTTTTTCCTCTTCACTTTGAAAGATAATGTTGTTGAATATAGAATTTCCTCTCTCAACACTTAATATTTCACACCATTCCCTTCTAACTTGCATAGTTTATGAAAAGAAGTTTGGTATGATTCTTATCCTTGCTACAGGTAAAATAATTTTCCCTCCTGGTTTCTTTCCAGAGTATCCTTTTGTTATTCCTTCCTGCAGTTTGTATGTGACATGCCCAGATGTGGTTAACTTTTGGTATTTATCCCTCAGCTTCCAAAATATCTGCCTTGTCATCTATAGTTTGGAAAGCTTACAACCATAATTAATTCAAATATTTCTTCCGTTTCATCTTCTCTTTGTTCTCTTTCTGGTATTTCAATCAAGAAAAATTACACCTTTTGAAATTGTCCCACATTTCTTAGATATTCTATCTTTTCTTCATTCTTCATTCTCTTTGAATTTTAGTTTGGGAAGTTTCTATAGATCTAGTTTTAAGATCATTAATTCTTTCCTCAGTTGTGTTGAGTCCACTGGTGGCCCATTAAACACTTTCAGTTCTATTACAGTGTTTTTGATCTAACACCTGCTTTAGCTTTTTCCTTAGTTTCCATTTGCTTTTCCATTTCACATATGTTGTTATAGCTTGTCTACTTTTCACTTTTAGAGTCTTTAACAAATTAATCAGACTTATTTTAAGTGTCCTTTTTGATAATTACAACATCTCTGTGACCTGTCTGGTTCCAATGATTACTTTGTCTCTTGAGACTGTTTTTCTTGCCTTGGGCATATATTGTAATTTTCTGTTGAAAGCTGGACTTGATGTATTAGGTAATAGGAACTGAGGTAAGTAGGCCTTTGACGTGAGGATTTATATTAACTTGGCAAGGACCTTGGCTGTATTTAATGTTTTCCATAGCCAGAAGCATCAGGTTTCTTAATGTCCTTGTTTTTGTCCCCCCTGTTGACTTTGGGCTTCCTTAAGTGCTTCTCCTTGGGGAGAATCTATGCCTCAGGGCTCTTTCCATGGTAATTCACTGTAATACCAGAACTCTGTTAGTGTGATGATAAGGTACGGGGGAAGAGAAGCATTCTATCATCTTATAATTAAATCTCAGCTTTTAGCAGGACTCTGTCTCTGGTCTTTGACCTTTACAAGTGACTTTCCAGTGGTATAGCCTTTTTTCTTCCCCATTAGTTTCTCAGGCTACAATATTTCAAGTCTATTTCTTTAAAGCCCTGATCCCCCTTTGCTATATACTTACCACCTCTAGGTGATACAAGAATGGTAGAGGGTTCAAGAGTGGCAAGAACATCCTACCCCAGCTAAGACTGGCAAAGTCTCTTCCTCTGGAGAGAAGGCATTTGTTATGAAGGCAATGGTGGCTCAGATGATAAAGAATCTACCTGTAGTGCAGGAGACCCAGGTTCAATCCCTGGGTCAGGAAGAGCCCCTGGAGAAGGGAATGGCAACTCCAATATTCTTGCCTGGGAAATTCCATGGACAGAGGAGCCTGGTGAGCTGCAGTTCACGGGGTTGCAAAAGGTCGGACTTGACTGAGCAGCTAACACTTTCTCTCACTTTCTCCTAGCCAGAGTTTTGAGGAGCTTTTCCTTAGGTCTTCAGGAGGAAAACCTGGTGGAGTTCATGGAGGTGAAGCCCACAAAAGTGTGTGAGACCCTCTAAGAATGTTGCCTCCAGTTCCCAGTAATTCATCAAAATAACCACTTAAGTTTCTCACTCATTTATGACTGCAGGAGCTTCTGCAAGCAAAAGAGGTTAGGGGATTATGAGATTTAAAAACAAATACTGTAAATCTTGAGTGAAGAATTCCACCAGGAGTGATGAAATACTAAAAATAGCTCCATGACCTGAGGATTGAGGAAGTTTCTCTGGACTCTGGGTAGGAAAATAAACTTAGCAATTCTTAAGGTTGAACAATTCTTAGTAATTCTTAATGTTGAACCTGTGCTTCACACAGGTTTGACATCCAAATTTACACACCCAGAAAGAGTAGAAAAAGATATTTTAGCAATGCAGAAACAACTGTGTCAGAAGTAACTATAATATTGTAAGTTGTGATGACAATAGAGCTTAAATATTCTCACTATACAACACAATGAAATAGTAATCAAGTGAGGTGAAGAATGTATTGTCTAACTTTATTGTGGTAATCATTTTGCAATATATATGTGTATCAAATCATATTTTACAACTGAAACTTACACAATGCTATATGTCAATTACATTTCAATAAAGCTGGGGAAAAAGAAGTAAAAAAATTAAAATAAAAACAGCTCCGTGACCTCATGGATCTCTTTACTAAAAAATTGAAAGGAAGAACCCTTCTTATTTATAACTTTGTTTTTAAATTCAAGCTTCAAGAAATATTACAGAAAGAATACAAGGAGTAATCATGACACTTTTCCAAATCAATTAATTGTTTGCCTTTAGGTAGATTCATATTAGTATATATGAATATATGTATGTGTGTTTAGTCACTCAGTCATGTCTAGCTCTTTGTGACCCTTTGGGCTATAGCCCATCAGGCTCCTCTGTCCATGGGGTTTTCCAGGCAAGAATACTGGGGTGAGTTGCCATTTTCTTCTCCAGGGGAATCTCCCTGACCCGGGGATCGAATCTGTGTCTCTTGTGTCTCCTGTATTGCAGGCAGATTCCTTACCCACTGAGTCATCAGGGAATCCCACATATGAATATATATGAATATTATTATATATAAATATAGTATGTATGTGAATATTATTATATATAAATATAATATACACATGAATATGTTATATATGAGTATTATTTTCTCTGAATTATTTGAAAGGAAGTTGGAGACATCATGTCCCTTTACCTGGTACTTCAGTGTATATCGCTTAAGAAAAAAATTAACTTACATAAACACATTACAGCTTTCAAACTCAGGAGATTTAACTTTGATACACTATATGACACTATTGAATTATCTACAGTCCATCATCGAGTTTTGCCAATTGCCCAATGACAATGTCTACCTGTTTGAAGATTACACACTGCATTTAATACCATGTCTCTGTAATTACCTTTGTAAGAAAATGACTTGAAATGCATTGGAGTAGCAGTAAGCTTGAGAAGAAATTATTTCTGTGGAAGGGAAGAGTGGCTTGGGCTGAACAAGCATCCCTTGGAGGCTTAAAGGTAAAGAAAAGGAAGAAAATGACAATTGAAATTATTGACGTTTATCAGAATCACAAAATGGGAAAACATACCGAGTCATAAGAATTATCACCAATTCAAGAAACTGCACTTTACTAACAGAACAAAGTAATTTTGATATAAGAAACCAAGAACACAATGAAACCTCTAATTCCTGCCAACATACAGCTATTAATGCTGATTCAGAAAAATGCAACATTTAAAGATGAAGAGAAAGATAACAGAAAACTGTATACTTACAAAGCCAGTCTATGAAGAAAATGAGAATAAAAATATTGCAGCTAATGTAACAATTGAAATGATTAACAGAAATGACCATCCAAATGATGAAATGAAGAAAACAGTCATGGAAAATAAGATGAAAGTACAAAATACTTAAGGATGGAATTGGAAAAATAAGTCTGACATGGTTGACAGCTATGTATGTACTAGAAATTATTAGACTTTGAAGATAAATAAAAATATAGTCTGAGCCTCCAGGTAAAAGACCAGGTTACTCACAAAAGAAATAAAATTATCTTGTTATCACACAACTTGAAAAAGTATTTTTAAATGTCAAGGAGAAAAGTGTGAGATAGTTTTAGACATAGTTAAATATTTCTTTAAATATCAAAGTTAAAAGAAAAAAAAACCCATAGTTGACAGGCTTAAAAACTCAGAAAAGATTTAAAGAAAAAGAAACATTTCTTGGGGAATTTTCTAGATGACAAGTTTTATTAAACCAAGAATTTGAGGATATTGTAGCAAAAAGAATAATAACAAAATTTTGATGTATTTACCTGGACATAAGATAAAAGCAAATGTAAAGGACAAGTGAAAGGTTAACATTTAACTCTTGTATAATGTAAAGAAAAAAAAATAGAAGTGATGCACTAAAATAATGGGAGAATTAAAAAAAGTACAATCTTCTCAGTTATTATCCCTAGATTATCAGTGAGAATTAGCTGATATTATTTAAAAAGGTTTCCCTGATGGCTTAGATGGTAAAGAATCTGCCAGCAATGTGGAAGATCTGGGTTTGATCCCTGGGTTAGGAAGATCCCCTGGAGAAGGGAATGGCTACCCACTCCAGTATTCTGGTCTTAAAACTGAAAGCCAAATAGTAGAAGCCTAAATAAGGAAAAGAGGATTGATGTCAGCATAGGAAAAATAATGACTAGAATAAAAATAAAGCCTTCAAACATTCAGAAAGAAACATCCAAAAAAGTAAAGAAAACACATCAAATAGAGGAAATATATAGTGAGTATGGCTTAATATCTCATAATATTTCCCTGAGAAAAGTCAGTTTTGTTTCTGTTTACAGTAATGAACAATCTGAAAAGGAAATTAAGAAAACAGCTCCATTAAAAACAGCATCAAAAAGAAATACTTAAGAATAAATCTAACAAAGTAGGTAAAAGACTTGTACACTGAAAACTAGAAAGCATTGCTGAAAGAACGTAAAGATCTAAACAAATGGAAAGACATTCTGCACTCATGGATAAGAAGAGTTGATATTATTAATATATCAATGTTAACCAGAGTGATCTACAGATTCAATGCAGTTCTCATGAAATTTTAGAAGTCCTTATAGTCAATCTTCAAAATCATATGGAATTGCAAGGGACTGTGAATCACCAAAACAACCTTGAAAAAGAAAAATAAAGTTGATGGACTCACACCTCCTGAGTTTAAAATGATCTACAAAGCTACAGTGACTAAAACAGTTTGGTACAGGCATAAGTGGAAACATATGAATCAATGGAATTGAATAGAAAATCCAGAAGTAAAATCACACACATACAATCAATTAATTTTCGACAAGTATGCCAAGGCCATTCAGTGGAGAAATAAATGGTTCTAGGACAACAAATGGTTCCAGGAAAATTGGATATTCACATGCAAAAAAAAAAAAAAAACAATGATGTTGGACTCTTACCTAATACCACACGGAAAAATTTACCCAAAATGGACCAAAAATCTACATGTAACAACTAAATCTACAAAATTCTTAACAGAAAACACTGGGGAAAATCTTCATGACATTGGATTTGGCAAAGCATAGGCAACAAAAGAAAAAATAAATCCGCTTCATCAAAACTGAGAACTTTCATTCATCAACAGACACTATTAAGACAAAGTCCTGAAAGAGTGAAAATAATTGCACATCACATATCTAATAAGGGACTCGTATCCAGAATAAGTAGCAAATAAATGGCAAATAGATGGAGAAACAATGGAAACAGTGAGAGATTTAATTTTGAGGGGCCCCAAAATCACTGCAGATGGTGACAGCAGCCATGATATTAAAAAGACACTTCCTCCTTGGCAGGAATGGAGAAGGAAATGGCAACCCACTCCAGTATATTTGCCTAGAGAATCCTGTGGACAGAGGAGCCTGGTGGGCTGCTATCCATAGGGTCGCATACAGTCAGACACAACTGAAGCAACTTAGCATGCATGCATGCATTGGAGATGGAAATGGCAACCCACTTCAGTGTTCTTGCCTGGAGAATCCCAGGGACGGAGGAGCCTGGTGGGCTGCCGTCTATGGGGTCGCACAGAGTTGGACATGACTGAAGCAACTTAGCAGCAGCAGCAGCCTTGGCAGGAATGGTATGACCAACCTAGATAGCATATTAAAAAGCAAAGACATTACTTTGCCAACAAAGGTCCATCTAGTCAAGGCTATGGTTTTTCCAGTGGTCAAGTATGGATGTGAGAGTTGGACCATAAAGAAAGCTGAGCGCTGAAGAATTGATGCTTTTGAACTGTGGTGTTGGAGAAGACTCTTGGTTGTCCCTTGGACTGCAAGGAGACCCAACCAGTCCATCCTAAAGGAGATCAGTCCTGGGTGTTCTTTGGAAGGACTGATGTTGAAGCTGAAACTCTAATACTTTGGCCACCTTGATGCAAAGAGCTGACTCATTTGAAAAGACCCTGAAGCTGGAAAAGATTGAAGGAGAAAAGAGAAGGAGACAACAGAAGATGAAATGGTTGGATGGCATCACTGACTCAATGAGTTTGGGTAGACTCCGGGAGTTGGTGATGGACAGGGAGGCCTGGCGTACTGCTGTCCGTAAGGTTGCAAAGAATCGGACACGACTGAGGTACTGAACTGAACTGAATCACAGAGTTTAGATAAACAGTGCTAGAACCAAAATGAGGACAGGATTGATTAGTTAGGAAAGCTAGGATCAAGGAGCAACAGGAGTCAGAGATAACTGGAAAGTGGTCAGATGACTTCCTGAAATTGAGTTCTTATAACTATGACAGCCTTTCTTCTGGTCCAATATACTTTTATGGATGAACTGGGTTCTTTGAAATTAGTGCTAGTTCATTTTCAAGTGTCATTCAGAATTTTCAAGTTATGGGTTTTATGTTGCCAAATAACCATATGGCTCTTAAATTCTCAAAATCATTGTATATATTGTGTCTGAATAAATAAAGATTACATTAGTGTGACAAAGTAGAGGAGCCTCTGAAATAGAAGTCAGGAAATATGACTCTGGTAGAAATAGCTCTTTGACCTTAAACAAATAATAAACGTTTGTTTGTGCCTCAGTTTTATCACTGACAAAATGTCCAGGCTAAATATGACTGCCACAGTCAGTTCTTCAAGTTTAAAATTACATAATTACATTATATATTTATATCCTTAAAATTTTATTACTGTGGTCACTACCCTTATTATTCTTGGTATTCTCTCTCAAACAGCCCAAAAGTGCTTTGGACCAGGATTGTAAATATTGTATAGAGACAAATTGTCTGAACCAATTATATTAGCAACAGTCTGAAAAATAGAGCTATATAACCCAAATGACCCCAGAATATCTTTGAAGTCCTGCCTTAAGATATTTTGCCCTTTTTTCTTTCTTTTTCTTTTCTTTCTTTTTTCTTTTTCTTTTTTTTTTTTTGCCACATGTCTTGTGGGATCTTAGTTCCCCAACCAGGAATTGAACTGGGGCCAGGGGATGGGCTTTGGCAGTGAGCACATGGAGTCCTAATCACTGGACTGCCAGGAATTCCCCTTATTCTTTTTTAAGAGCATGGTGTCTGGCAGAATTTATCATCCTCTCCAATAAGTTGCATCTATTATCATCACTCTGCTATGTGTCTTTCTTTCTAAACAATCTTATTATTGTGGTAAAATATACCTGGCATGTATCATTTTAACCATTCGTAGGTGTATAATTCAATACATTTGCAGTGTTGTGTAACTGTCAACACTACCCATACCTATACTTGCTATTAATTTATAATATATTATTTTTGATTACAGACATCCTAATGACTATGAAGTGGCATCTAATAGCAGTTTTGATTTTCATTTTCCTAATGACTACCCATGTGAAGCATAGAGCATATTTTCTTGTGCTTATTGGTCATTTGTGTATCTTCCTTGAAGAAATACCTTTTTTAATCCAGTTTTGAAGTTAATATTTGGTTTTTTTCATTTTTATTTTTTGGTTGTTGTTGTTTTGTTGAGTTTTAGTTCTTTATTCTGGATCAGCTCAGTTCAGTTGCTCAGTCATGTCCGATTCTTTACGATCCCATGGACTGCAACATGCCAGGCCTCCCTGTCCATCATCAACTGCCAGAGCTTGCTCAAACTCATGTCCATCAAGTTGGTGATGCCACCAACTATCTCATCAGTGGACAACAGAGGATGAGATGGTTGGATGGCATCACCAACTCAATGGACATGGGTTTGGATAAACTCCAGGAGTTGGTGATGGACAGGGAGGCCTGGCATGCTGCGGTTCATAGGGTTGCAAAGAGTTGGACACGGCTGAGCGACTGAACTGAACTGAACCGACCTGGGGAGTTCATCTTTCAGTGCCCTGTCTTTTTGCCTTTTCATACTGTTCATGGGGTTCTCAAGGCAAGAATACTGAAGTGGTTTGCCATTCTGTTCTCCAGTGGACCATATTTTGTCAGAACTCTCCACCATGACCCATCCATCTTAGGTGGCCTTACATGGCATGGCTCATAGTTTCATTGAGTTAGACAACGATGTGATCCATGTGATTAGCAACCAAATATTGGCTTTTACTGCAACATAGTATTCCCCACCCGCCCATGTAGCCCATAATACTGGGTTTGGCCAAAGAAGCTCGTTAGGATTTTTCAGGAAGATGTTATGGAAAAACCCAAATGAATTTTTTGGCCAACCCAATAATTTTGTTACTTGTTCTATATATGTATGAACCATGAGGAACAACATAAGACAAGAACACATGCTTGGACTACCTGGGACTGAGCATCCCTCTTCCAATGCTTGTCAGAGGTTACAGAACATGTTAGAGGAGACAGTAAGTGCTATCTGATTTACCAATACAACCAATGTTCAAATGTACTCAGTAGCTTCAATAATAATACAGTTGTCCAGCCCTGCCTGCCCACTTGTATCTCATAACTAAGCTGTCTATTTCTGGCTGTTAGAGAATATTTTCTTATATTCAAATAAACTGTGTCTCCTTCTGACTTCTACTTCATTGGTTTCAGCTGTATTCCTTGGAGTAAAACAGAATTTACCAGCTCCATCCTCCACATGGTATCTTCGAATATTTTTAAAGATTTTAGAAGTCACCCATCTAAATCTGCTGTTCCCCATTCTGAGATAAGGGATAATTCCCTTATCTCAGAAAATGTATAAAATGAGTCTTTTTAATTTCTTAAAGTTTCTTTAACTCTTTCAAAACATCATCCAGTTCTTTCATGCTCCTCTTCAAGCGTATGCACAGAATTAGATAGAACCCTCATCCTCAGGTGTCAATGTCTGTGTCTCCTGAGAGCAAAAAGAGTAAGATGGTCTGTGTTTCAGATACAGCATCTCATTCCCATTTCTCCATTCTCCAGTTACATCACGCTGCCTCCAGCATCTTGCTCCATTTACAACTGCACCCTTTTTCAGAGCCAATGTTATTTTCTCTTCCCTAGGTGATTGCAACTCACCCTACTTGGAAAGAGCCTCTCTCTCCTTGCACGGAATTTCAGTGTTCTAGTTTCAGTACCTTATCTTTCTTCTTGGTGAAAAAAAGAAGGTAACTCCAATTCTTCCAGTAAACCTAGGGTGAAAGGTGTTTGACAAGTCTTCTGAGTGCAGTGACTAACTTTTAGCTTACATAAACATAGCTGATAATTGTTTACCACAAAAGACAAGTATGTCATATCTCCTGAAAGCTCTATTGTTTTACCATTGCTAGCAACACACTAAGATTTTTTCAAAACTAGGACCTGCCCACAATGCCCATACTGACCCTCAACCACACCTCTCAGTACTGGCTGTATCAGAATTACCTGTGAAATTTCTTAGATGTCTTTTTTAAAATGGCCCCTCTCTCAAGGATTCTTATTCAGTGTCTTCATTGTTATTGCCATTGTTAATGTGAATGTTATTTTTGAGCTCATAGGTGATTTTTCTATCTAAAGCTTGAGTTGAGAACAATGCTTGAGACTCTGAAGTTTTGCTCAATCTATTAGTTATGAGATATGGGCGAGCTGCTTAAAGAATGTGAACTTCAGTTTTTCACCTATGAAATGAAATATAAATAAATCATATTCCATAGGTTCTTAATATAATGCATGTAAAACATTTAGCACCATATTTGATGTAAAATTTATACTTGATTCATGGTTGCTACCTAGGCAAATCCTACTATGCAAATAAATGCCTACTTACCTTTTTGGTCTATCTTTACCACTTCCCCAGACTTCCCTTGTGGCTCAGATGGTAAAGAATCTGCCTGCAATGTAGGAGACCTGGGTTTGATCCCTGGGTTGGGAAGATCACCTGGAGAAGGGAAAAGCTACCCACTTCAGTATTCTGGCCTGGAGAATTCCATGGACTGTATAGCCCACTGGGTCGCAAAGAGTCGGACATGACTGAGCAACTTTCACTTTCACTTACCACTTCTCTATTCAAAGACAGAGTTAAAGGCTCCCAAATCTAGGTGCTAAGCACTTCATACAATCTCAATTATTGTACTTTTCAAACAATTGGATTATAAAGACCTAGCAATGAAATATTCCTCTGAACTTTTTATCAAAGCAGTATTCCTGAAGTCTTTAGCTCTGACAATTTTTTAATAACTATTCAAAATTATTTATTTGTGATCTTTACCAAAAACTCATAGTAGATTATACAAAACAACCAATTAAAAATCATTCTGTAAAGTATCCTTCACTAAGGGACACAAACTAATAGCTAAAGAATGAAATTTTTTAAAACATAACCTGTAAGATGCTTTGAAATCTTCTTTGAGGTGGTTTTTCTTTTTGTTTCTTTACTTAAAAAACACAAAGAAGAAGAAAGACCTCTATATTCTACTTGCAAATCCATCATATGAATTATTGGCAGATTCACTTTTGTTGGATGAGCTAATGTGATTTTCAAAACTCCCTACTGAGCTAATGTAATTACACTGGGTTCCCATTAACCAGGGTCAGCCTGAGCCGAATCCCTGCCCCTGACCTAACACAAGCTGGGGTCAGTAATGGAAGAAAATTCTGGCAGCTGCTCAATAGGGAAACCATCCCAGTCACCAGATTGTATGCAGAAGAGCAAAGCTGTGTTGGTACTGCTCTCTCATCATTTACAAAATGTCCAAAAGGATGTATATAAACATCTCAAAGACAGCGAACTTGTCATACCAGACGTAGAAAACCTCACAGTTTAACTCCCTTTTGCACACATGAGGAAGTTAGAACCTGGAAGGGAGAAACCACTAACCTTAGGTCCAGATGGTGGCATGATATTTTCAACACACCATAAGAGTTCAGATGATTTTCTAGCAAAAATGCAGGTGAGCCCAGTAAAGTGGGGGGTGGGGGGCGGCATTTGAAAGTGCCCCACCCATAAACTATGCCTCAGAGCGTAAAGATATTTCTTCTATCCTCTCTCCCCCCATCAAAAAAAGTAAGGAGAATTATGTTGTTGTTTAATTGCTAGGTCATGTCAGACTCTTTGTGACCCCGTGGGCTATAGCCCACCAGACTCCTCTGACCATGGGATTTTCCAGGCAAGAATACTAGAATGGGTTGCCATGCCCTTCTCCAGGGGATCTTCCTGACACAGGTATCAAACCATGTCTCAGGATTCTTTATCACTGAGCCACCCGGCAAGCCCCAAGGAGAATTAAAAGCAACTTAAAATTAAGACTTATTTGCAATGGTTTTCAAGTGATTAAAATGTTTACTTTTTCCCTGAGTTACTTATAATGAATTGTACAATTTTGTTTTTTCTCCTGTGTCTCGGGAACTGAAAAGGATCCCACACTAGGGAAATAAATTTGCTCCTAAACTAAGACGGGCAAACCTTGATTCCAAGCTTCTGTGAATGAAGAAGCTTTGTCCAAAAATGTCTTTACAAAAATGATTTGCATTGACAGGTAAAGCATGTTAAACACCCCAAGGATATTTTGAATAGCTTACTCTTCATATGTATCACATTCATATCTGTGGCTTAGCACTCAATACACCAAAATAGTTTCTTCCATATCTCCCGTTTTCTCCTTCTGCTCCTACCGTTCCCTCTCTTTTTTCTCCCCACACCTCTCCCTCCTGTCTCTTTGCGCGTTTCTCTCCCTCTCCATCACAAAATCACTCCCAGTTTTGTCTTCGATTGCTAATATACACCTAGCTATAAGTCAATCTCATACCTAATTCATGGTGAGCATTACAAGAAACATAAACACAAAATAAATGTATTAAAGTTGAATTAAGAAAACTGAGTAAAATTGATCAAAGAATGGTATATTTTTGATGCATTTAAAGCCATAAAAATTGATGAAAGAGTATTGGACTTAGAGGGAATTATTCTCACCAAAGAAATCCCCCAGTGGCAAAATGCCTGGATTGCTAATATGTGATTGATGAACCATACATTCATCTTAAAATTTAAATTGAAAAGAATTGATTCTGATAAAATTAACTTTCTAAAATAAAAATGAAAATGGGAAAACTGGAAATGGCTTAACTGATCTTTTAAAAAAGCAGCCACAAAATTAAACTGATTTAATATCATTTACTATTGTCTTAAAATTTTATCTGCATCATAATGGTGACTAAAATGCTTGCATTAAAATGGTGAAGTCAAAATATTCTGTACCCCATGAGCGAATGCCAATAATGATAAAAAGTTTAAGACTGGTCTAAGAGTAACTCCACAGCTTCTATCATGGTAGATAATATCTTTATCTTCAATAATAAGTATATTCAAGTTTTTTAAAGTGCCAGAAGCCTACTGTTCTCCAGAAGCTGGTGCCTAGCTCTGAATGAAAGATTTCAGTCATGACTGATGTACACGGGCAGGTCCATAGATTACAGTACATAATTTAGCCTTACAAAGTTTAGATGTCCCTTATAAATAGAAACTTCTTCTATACTGTGGTTAATGCCAGTGTTTCAGCATTCTGTCTGGCTTTTCACTGAGTTCTTAAGAAAGCAATTTCCCAAATCCTTGATCAAAGCAACAATGAAAATGGGAGAACCTACATCTATAAAGAGATATATAGGAATGAATTGACTGCTGTCTCTCCTGAGCTATTGCTGTTATGGAAAATGGCTTAAGTACACAGACAGTTGATTCATGTGGTAAGTGTGTGCACGTATGTAAATAAATATACATATGTGTATTATGTTTAAACATGAGAACATATATAGAGAATATTTTATATATATATGTAGGTATATATATATATATATATAATGCACATTTTAATCACTTGTAAACCATTGCAAATAAACCTCAATTTGAAGTTGCTTCTAATTCTCCTTGCGGCTTCCCTGGCAGCTCAGTTGGTAAAGAATCTGCCTGCAATGGAGGAGAGCCAGGTTCAGTCCCTGGGTGGGGAAGATCCCCTGAGAAAGAAATGGCAACCCACTCCAGTATTCTTGCCTGGAAAATCTCATGGATAGAGGAGTTTGGTGGGTTACAGTCCATGAGATCACAAAGAATCTGACACAACTTAATGACTAAACCACCATAATGCACAATATATATAACTGACATATACATAGTTTTGTACAAATGTACACATTTTGCAGTGGGAAAGGGGGCTTTCCAGTGTGAAATAAAATTCATATTTTATGGCAAGACAAGAAAAAAAATTAGACGTAACGAATTGTCTCTCCCCTTTTTTCTCCCCTCTACTGGGCATTGCGTAAAATCTCATCAACCAAACCTCCCCATGGGCAGAAATACCTGCTCAACCAGAAACAGCAATATTCTCCTAGCACCAACAAGACAGCTGCTTCAAAAACAGCATTCCTTCCTGATCTGATAAGAGGCCATGATGACCTCCACTTTGTACCTGCAAACCTTGGTTGTGCAAACTATCTAAGTCATTTGTCTCAAAAACTTATACAACTGAGCTTTTTTACCTTAAACAGGGGGAAACAGTTCTCAGAGCTTTCTGAGAGGCTATTCCTGGATTCTAATCCACACTTCGGTTTGAATAAAATTTTCCATTTCTTTCTTAGATCAATTGATTAATTTTTTCCTCAACACCAGGCAGGGGTAGCAGCATGTTCCAAGTTTCTTCGGTAAAAAAGCAATAAGCTCAATCAGCCTCAAGTGGTGCTAAGTTTCTGGACTGTGGAAGACGAAGTTGGTGACTTCTGCATCCCTAAGTGAACATAATGGGTCTCAATGAATAACTTACTAGTTATTTTTCCTTCCACTTTTATAAGCTCAAAGCCTAACCTAAAAGCAGCTACTTTACCCTGGATGTAAATACAATATGGAGAATTACCTACTCAATTATGCAAAGAAACCAAAAGCACTAAAGTCACAGACAGCAGAGGGAAAAATGTGTGAAGATGAATGACTTAGATTGGAAGAGGAAAAAATCCATCCACCTATGAATGGCCCCAGACAAAACTGTCAAAATTAAGAACTTCTTTTCAGCTGCCCTTAATTTCTGTCTTTGTTAGATTTCCTTTCTCTTTGCTTTTTAGCTCTACCTCAGTGCTCTTAGCCTGTCACCAGGGTCAACTTTGTGTTTGATTTCAAGATTTACATTTTAAAAGTGGATATTTTCATGCTGGAGTATTTAGAAGAAAGGTTATTAATAGCTGCAATTTACTTTAAAATGCATTTAAAATAAGATACATTAAAATGGAAGGGGGCCTGGGTAGTGGGTAGATGTGTGATAAAAACAGTAGAGTAAAAGGTTAACAGTACAATCTAGGGATAGGAGGAAAGGTGTATATACATTGCTGTATGTATGAATACTTTCCTAATAAAATGCTGAAGAAACTGTGGACATATTGGACCAAATTTGGCCAGCAGAAGACTCTGCAATTTTGTTCCTGGGTCATTTTTATATGAATCTAGTGTCTTCAATAGCTTATTTGTTATCTGTTATGACATGTTCCAGTCTCATCCTGTTTATTTCCTGTTTCCACCTAGAAACAGACAATTCAGCGGAAAACAGTGTTTCAAGACGACAATCAAGGTAAGCTAGGGATACTCATTGAGACTGGGCTGGACATTGTTTTATGGGCCTTTTCAGAGGACAGAGTGGAACTGAGAAGTGGTACCTTGTGGGACACCTTCCCCCCAAGAAGTACAAAGCCCCCTTGATGTCCCCTGCCTCTTGTTTATAGAAAAGCTGATCTCCCAGGCCTCCCTGAGTCCCAAAAGAGCAAGCTCAAGTAGCTAATGCTTAGGACAATCGAGTCAAAGTCCCGGGTCTGATGTACATTCCTGAGTTGTTTTATAGGTGCTAAAGCTTCCGCGAGAGGGGAAGAGCTGACTGACTGATAACCAGACTGCAGCCGTGACAGACTGTCCCAGCTAGAGCAGTACTGAGTGTGACCAGCACAGTTCCAAAAACTGGCCTTAAGAGGATAGGATTGATGTGGTTTTCTATGTCAAAAATGTGAAAGCAGTGAATACATGATTTATGTCAAGTGGATTTGATAAAATTCAACACTGATTTTTAAAAAAATTTTAAGCCATTAGCAAACTAAAAATAAGTAAACTGCTTCACCTGATTAAAAAAATCTATAATAATACTATAGAGATTCATAACTAAGAATAAACTCGATTGCTATATCTGCTACTCTTTATTCAATATTGCACTAAAGGACCTAATTTAAGTACAGGTAAGAAAAATAAATTTCGAATTAGGGTGATGGTGGCCTCACAGAATGAGTTTGGAAGTTTACCTTCTTCTGCAATTTTCTGGAAGAGTTTGATAAGATAGGTGTTAGCTCTTCTCTAAAAAATATGGAACGCCTCACGAATTTGCATGTCATCCTTGCGCAGGGGCCGTGCTAATCTTCTCTGTATCGTTTCAATTTTAGTATATGTGCTGCCGAAGTGAGCACAGAAAAATAAATTTAAAAAGAGAATGGGATTAGCACTGTTGTTCATAATAATCTATACTTACTTTTCAAACATCAAAATAATTGAAGATTGTTCTGCCCATATAGATAAACAGGCAAGTACAACTGTCAGAAAGAGCTACTACAGACAGATGTCAAAATCTTCCACCCTAAGAACATTACACCCTATGTCAGCATGAAGAAGTTACAGAAGACGAAACTTCATCCACAATCTAATAGAAATGGAATGATGTTCTGACAAGTGGGGATTTATAAGACCTCTTTCCAGGATGGAGCTCTCTGCAGGAGGCCCCTTTGTCTTGACAGGAACCTTAAATCAGGCACCCCCATGCTCTACTCATCTCTGGCCCTAGTACACCTTTCGTATCTTCTGATTACACAGTATCTTTCCTAAACTATTGGTTCTTTCCATAGATCAAAGAAGTAAAAATGAAAACCAATACTTTACAGATAACCAGATCTCTTTCCTAGCTTTCCCTTCAGTAATCTCACAAACACACTTCATGCAAAAGATAACCTCTAAGGAAAGATCACAAGAAGTCAACAAGCCTGCACCCAGTGAGTGATGGTGATGACTCTGACCCCCATCTCAATGATTAACTGAGACTACTTCCCTTTTTCCCTTTAAAAATTTTCACAGCTGAGCAGAATCTTCGGAGATAGTTTGGGGGGACACTGAGTTCACCATCTGCCCAGATTGCCAACATTCTGATCAAAAGTTCTTCTCCAACCACTGCTTCTTGGGCATTGATTTTTGAGAATGAACAGTAGGACCTGAGTTCAGTAACAAGAACTAAAATAGAGATAAGAGGAAAGAGAAGCAGGGAGATTATTTTTTAAGATAAGATGTCTCATGAGTACATTTTCATATTTCCTTTTTAAATAAGTACTGGAGGAATTTCCTTTACCCAGTCCTATATTACTTCTGCATTTTTTCCACACTGAGAATCTTAATTCTCAAGGCACAGACATGATAGAACTAGAATAACCCACAATTCCTTTTTGCTCTATCCCACATTATACAAACAACAATCTTTGAAAAGTGATACTAATATAGCAATTTTGATCACTTAAACCAATTAAAAACTTTTGCATATGCTTACCCCATTCTGCTCCCATTTTTTAAAGTAATTTTTTAACATTATCAGGGCATATAGCTGTTATATACTATCCTCTCTTTTAATCCTCATTTAGTCTTATTTCTACAGGTAACTTAATGCTCACCATTGACATCTCCCTACTCATTTTCATCTAGAATATTCTCTAGTAGATTCCTCAAGAAAAGCTCATGGAAACAATATTTCTTTAGTTCATTCAAGTTAATTATAGTTTGTGTCCTTTATAAATGAAAATCAGTTTCTGTTAAAATCCTTAGCTCACATTTTCTTTCCGTGAATATCTTCATTACCCCATTTTCTTTAGGTATGAAAGATCACCATTGAAAAGTCTGATGATAATCTAACTTGTCTCCTTAAACATCTCTTCTATTTAGACATCCAAAGGATTTTTTTGTTTCTCTTTACAGTCCAGTAGTTTTACTAGAATAAGTCTTGACATTGGTTATTCTAGATTTATATTTTCAGGTACATGGTATGTTCTTTCCACTGAGCATCAATAATAAGAAGAAATACAAGAGACTGAAGCCTATCAAATTATATTTAAAACTAGGTGTTTATAATCATATAATAAATCAGTTGAAAAAATAATCAATTAGTCATGTTGGAGGAAAACAGGAAATCAACTCCTTAGCTTGAAAACTGATAGAGGCCCAGGGGTCAAGACTTGGTCTTCCAATGCAGTAGATGTAGGTTCAATCCCTGGTCAAGGAGCTAGATCCCACATGCTTCATGGCCAAAAATCCAAAACATAAACCAGAAGCAATATAGTAACAAATTCAATAAAGACTAAAAATGGTCACATCAAAAAAAATCTTTAAAAAAAATACCCAATATAGATAATAGAGCTAGATTTTCCTAAGAGCTTACTGTGTGCAGCCCTGGTGAATCTCATCTGATTCTTGCAACAAAACTTTGAGGAATGGACTATTATTTACCCCAATTTATAAACTGTACATTTCTCCTGGGTTATAGCTTGTTCCTGAAACTAGTCACTTTTATGAAGGTGACATTTTATTGACTGACTGACACTGAGTTTGACTATGGAGAAGTTTCATAGGAGGTTTGGAAACTTTTCCAAATATGCAACAAACATGGCAATAAAGAAAACCAGCATGAGTCTGAGAAACAAGAGATGGAAAGAATAGTGGAGAGCTTCTGTCTACTTGCAATG
The DNA here is from genome assembly GCF_910594005.1 of Cervus elaphus. NCBI lineage: Eukaryota > Metazoa > Chordata > Mammalia > Artiodactyla > Cervidae > Cervus > Cervus elaphus. Next base: position 38,662,171 of record NC_057830.1, on the reverse strand, counting down.
ATCCTTACAGACATTCCCAAAGGTAGTTTCCAATTTCTCTTCCTAAGAAAGTTGCTGCATCCAGAGAGCAGTCAGAAGGCTGCTTCTACACTTTCCGCATTGAAGAAGATAGGGATGAGGCTTCCTAATCTGTCCCATAAACTTGCAGAATCAAGTGCCTCCAGTATTGACAGAGCCACTGGTATAGCAGTTCCAGAACCCTAGAGGAGAACAATACTTGAAATGATGGAGGTCCCCGTTAGAACCGCCAACAGACCAGGTTATTCCTCAAAACCCACACTCTACAGAAGATGAGTCACAACTTTTTTGGCATAAGATACCTCAAGAGAATAGTAACAATTTCTATTAGTTCTGAAGCCCAAAGAGAAATCACTGTACTAGGAGAAATATCACAAAATAATAGACCTTTCCTTACTTAAAGATGAATAAATAGAAAATAACAATGAAATCTGAAAAATAAATGGAGCAGCATAAAAGAGAAAAATAACAGCACACAAGGCAGGGAAAGGACATATTTTAAAAAATTATTTATTCTAGTAAACATTGGTTTTATAATCCCAATGAAAGGAAGAATAACCAAACATAAAGCAAAAGGTAAAAGATGATAACATCTAAAATTGAGAAGCCATTCTAAGGGAAGAACACAGGGAAACTATGATAAGATTTAACATGGCATAGGCAGCAATAAAGGACAGAATCTATGTTCTGTTGTAGATTACGGACTTACTGCTATGATCTGAATGTTTGTGTCCCTGCAAAATTCATATGTTGATATCCCAACCACCAAGATGATGATATGAGGCAATGGAAACTTCGAGAGGTGACTAGGTTATGTGAGCAGAACAGTGCCCTTATAAAGGAGGCTCCAGAAAGTAAGCTTGTCTCTTCTGCCATGTGAGGTTACAGCAGGCTCTCATCAAACACTGAATCTCCTGATGCCATGACCTTGGATTTCTCAGCCTTCAGAAATATGAAAAATAAGGACTTCCCCGGTGGCACAGTGGATAAGAATTCACCTGCCAATACAGGGGACATAGGTTCAATTTCTGATCCGGGAAGATTCCACAAGCCACAGAGCAACTAACCCCTTGTGCCCCAACTACTCAGCCTACACTCCAGAACCCGCAAGCCACAACTATTGAACCCACATGCTGCAATTGCTGAAGCCTAGAGCTAGTGCTCTGCAACAGGAGAAGTCCCTGCAATGAGAAGCCCACACACTGCAGCCAAGAGTAGCCCCTGGTTGCTGCAACTAGAGAAAGCCCAAGCAAAGCAGCAAACACCCAGCACAGCCAAAAAAAAAAAATTTGTTTAAAGAAATGTGAGAAACGAATTTTGTTGTCACCCAGTTTGCAGTATTTTTATCACAGTCCAAATGGATTAAAGCACAAACTTGAGAATTCTCCTAAAATGAAAAATTACAAAAGCAATCAGAATGAAGAAATGAGATTATGAATAGCTTGTAATTTAAAATATGGATAGTCAGTGTAGTCAGTGCTTCAGTGAAATCAGAATCAATATTATAAAAGCAAAAATCAACTGCATAAAAGAAATATTTTCCCACCTATATGTACATCTGCAAATTTGTAGGACAGATCATTAAAAAAGAATATTCATGATAGAAACAAACATTAAATTTATGCCAGTGATTTTTTTAACTTTTAGCTTGAAGAATTAATGATGCCAGCATCTAGGCAACTACAAAGAAAAAAAAAAGAAAGCTGAACTCCCAATTGTCTATAGCAACTCTAATTGCCAAAGAATGAAGAACTAAGATCTTTTGAGCAAAAAATAACCATGACCAAGAATTCTAAAGTCAGCACCTTATCATTTACATGTGAAAGCAACAGAAAGTCACTGAAATATGCAAGTACTCAGATAATAACCTTTGTATATAATTTTTCTGGGAAAAAAAGAACTATTTTCAAAGTAATAGGAAAAAAGCAACATAAATAACTAAAACTCAGAAAATATATACTGTTATAAGGAATAGCACTGAAAACAGTAAAATATAGAATTAAATCCAGAAATCTCATATAAATGTTTTATTGTGCATATCATAAATACTATTTGAATAAAATATGTAGCCTTAACCTTGGGTTAAATCTTTTTTTAAATTATTTTTAAAATAATAGTAATAAACTCCAAATAAATTTCCAAATTTTTCTGACAAAAGAAAATAAATGAGTGAAGAAAAATTGGAGGCAGTAAAATTTACTAATTGACTTTTGTAATAAGAGAGACAGTTTTATTGTTGACATTGCTTGGGAAGTATAGTTTTTAAGTTATTTTTTAAGAAAAGGAAACTATGAAACAGATACAGCCATCTAAGAAAGGGCTCTTTGAAATTTAAAATATTGTACCTAAAATAGAAGACTTAATACAAAAATTGAAAAATAGGGTCAAGAAAATCCACCAAAGCATTTAATAGTATAAAATAGAAAGGTGAGACAGATGGAAGAAGAGGTAGAGGATATGATAGCAACCCTAATCTCATTTTAGACAGTAGGAAATCAAAGGACATGATCTAAATTTTATAGAATAAGAAATAAAGCTCTAATCATATTATTTAAAGTTATGAAGGAAATCAGGAGGGTAATAAAAATAACACTATAATTATCAAAACATGGGAGATAAGAAAAGGGAAAAAAAGGAAGAATGTTAGTGGGCTAAATATTTTTCTGAGCCCAGAGTCAGTGATCATTAAACATTCAGCAAATATTTGTTGAACATTTATATGCATTAAGCACTGTTCAGGATGCATGAGACCTATGAACAGACAACAAACTGCCTGTTCTCGTGGAGCTTCCATGATAAAGCAGAAAAACAGACAATAATCAATAGGTCTATGATTAAGGAAGGGAGCCGCTATAGAAGCATGGAACCAGGAAAGGCCCAGCATATAGGAACAGTGAACCTGGCTCAAGGCAGTTGGCCAGTATAATAGGATCCTGTCAAGAGCTCAGGTCCATGCAAGTTGACCTTCAGGGTACAGAGCATAGAGGTTTAGGGTGAAGAGTGGATGAGGAAGGACAAAGCGAAGACATCCAATAAAACATAATAAATAAAGGAAGTTGTTTGAAGATGACCCATGCTCTATGGGAAAGGAAACTATGGTAAGATGAATCAGAAATGATGGTGTAGGAAGGGACCTGCACTTTTAAACAAAGGTGCTCAGATAACATCTCACTGAGAAGATTTCATTTAAGCAAATTCTTGGAAAAGGTGAAGAGGTGAGCCTTGTGGATATCTAGTGCAAAAGTATTCCAAGGAGCAGAAGCAGCCAGTGTAAATTCCAATCATGGGACCAACCTTGAAGATAGAACACAGAACGTGAAAATAATCTTTCAACTTCAGAATATTAGAGAGGTAAGGGTCCAGTACCGCAGCATTCATTCAAGAAACTTTTACGGATCACCAAGGATCCATGGACATGCTTGTTATTCTTCTAGGTCTGAAGGTCCAGGATATTTGAAGAGAGAAGTTTATAAGCATTCTGGAAGCTTACATGCTAATGGGATAAATATCAACTACCTGTTGATATTTAAACAAGGAGATAAATAAGATGACTTTACATCATGTGTTCTGTAAGGGGCTTCCCTGGTGTCTAAGACAATAAAGAATCTGCCTGAAATGCAGGAGACCCAGGTTCAATCCCTTGGTCGGAAAGATCACCTGGAGAAGGGAATGGCTGCCCACTCCAGTATTCTTGCCTGGGAAATCCCATGGACATGTCCTGTAAGGAAAACAAAGCAAGGTAAAATTTTTAAAAGGGAAGTGGGAAGGCAGGGCCTGTTACAGATTGAGTGGTCTCCATAGGCATCTCTGAAGAAATGACCAGACACTGAGATAGTGAGGACGCAGCCGAAGGAAGAGCTGAGTGGGAGGGTTCCAGCCGGAGGGATAACAAACCCAGAGATCTGGAGTGAGGGAGAGCTCGGGGCATTTACACATTTGAAAGAAGATTGGTTAAGAAATAAAAAACAAACCAGAACAAAAAGAAATAATTAAGTCAGACAGACAAAGACAAATATCGTATGACATCACTTATATGTAGAATCTAAAGAAGTGGTACAAACGAACGTATTTACAAAACAGAAGTTGAGTCACAGATGTAGAAATCAAATTTGTGGTTACCATAGAGGAAAGGAGGAGGAGAGGATTGGGAAATTGATATTAACATATACACACTATGACATATATAAAATAGGCAGCTATTAGCTATTGTAGAGCACTTATTATATAGCACAGGGAACTCTATTCAGTACTCTGTAATGACCTATATGGGAATAGAATCTATGAAAGAGTGGATATATGTATATGAATAACTGAGTCACTTTGCTCTACAGAAGAAACTAACATAACATTGCAAATCAACTATATTCTAAAAAAAATTAATTTAAGAAATAATTAAGCATCGATTGTCTTTAGGATGCAAAACTGGTAATGAAGATCAACAAAGGAAGAAACTATTTGTCTTTCAGTTCTATTTGATGAAATATAAAACTCTTGAAATACTGCAAGTTGTATAACAATATCAAAATATACAAAGTAAAAGCAAGGTGACTGAGATACGCGTCGGAACAATTGGAGTCTTTAACACATATCTGTTTGTCCTTCAGTTCATTTCAGTCACTCAGTCATATCCGACTCTTTGTGACCCCATGAACCGCAGCACGCCAGGCCTCCCTGTCCATCACCAACTCCCAGAGTCCATCCAAACCCATGTCCATTGAGTCGGTGATGCCATCTAACCATCTTATCCTCTGTTGTCCCCTTCTCCTCCTACCCTCAATCTTTCCCAGCGTCAGGGTCTTGTCAAATGAGTCAGCTCTTTGCATCAGGTGGCCAAAGTATTGGAGTTTCAGCTTCAGCATCAGCCCTTCCAATGAACACCTAGGACTGATCTCCTTTAGAATGAACTGTTTGGATCTGCTTGCAGTCCAAGGGACTCTCAAGAGTCTTCTCCAACACCACAGTTCAAAAGCATCAATTCTTCGGTGCTCAGCTTTCTTTATAGTCCAACTCTCACATCCATACAAATTAAATGAAAAAGGGACAAGTTGGAGGAGTGAGAAGATTCTAAGCTCAGCACCTTCCACGAACTCACCAAAACTACATACAGAGAGCAACTATCTCTAAGAATGACCTGAAGCCAAGCAGAAACAATCTCCTATAACTAAGGACAGAAAGATAAAACCACATTGAGACGGGTTAAGAGCAGCAGAGACAGGCTTCCCAGGTGGTGTTAGTGGTAAAGAACCTGCCTGCCAATGCAGGAGACATAAGAGACAATGGGTTCGATTCCTGAGTCAGGAAGATCCCTTGGAGGAGGAAACAGCAACCCACTCTGGTATTCTTGCCTGGAGAATCCCAGGTACAAAGGAGCCTGCAGGCTTCGGTTTATAGGGTCACAAAGAGTCAGACATGCCTGAAGCGATGTAGCACACACATGAGCATAAGGGCAGTTCTGGCCTCAGCCTGTAGCGTTGGCATGGCAACTCACAAGCAGGAGGGGAATTTACAGTGTGGGGGTCCTCCCCGAGGAGCAAGAGAGCCACTCCCCACAACTGGGTACCCAGGCCAGAGAATCTGCTCTGGGAAGACAAGCCCCCTAAGGTCTGGCTTTGAAAACTAGCAGGGCTCAGGTCCAGAAGAGCAAGGCTTCACTCTTCAAAGGAACACGGAGGGACTTCCTTCGTGGTCCAGAAATTAATACTCAGAGCTCCCAATGCAGGGGACACGGGTTCCCTCCCTGGTCAGGGAACTAAGATCCTGCATGACCCTTGATATGACCAAAAAATAAATTTTAAATAGGAACACAAAAACTCTTACACTCTCAGTCCTGGTGCAGAGGCAGCAGTTTGAAAGCACCTGGGTCATACATGAAGGAGATTCATAGAAATTTTAGGGCATGAACCCAAGAGGCAGGGCACTTCTTCCAGATACAGAGTTACGGGCAGGCTACCCAAAGCAATCTGTAGATTCAATGCAAGTCTTATCAAAATACCAATGGCATTTTTCACAGAACAAATAATACTAAAATTTGCATGAAAAATGCTTTTGAGTTGGGTTTTTGATCATTGCCAACTCATTTCTCAAGTCTCCTACCAACATTTTTATCTAATAACATTCCTCTGTCCAAATATCAAGTCTTCATTAACCTTCTAATCAATTTCCTCCACCACTACTCAGCCCCCAACCTCAGTCCCCTCTATTTCATGATATCTCACCAGATCTTTCTGATGTATAAATACAGTCAAATTATTTGCTTATTTAAGAGGTCACTGGATCCTTCTGGTTAAAATTCATACTCCCCCCATATGGACCCCTGGGTTCTTTCTGATTGGATCCCTTTGTTATACTATCCCACTGCCCCCCAGTTATTGTCCTGTAGCCATTCCCAAAAGTTTCAGATGCCATTCTGCTTCCCTCTTCTGTGCCTTTTTTCCCACTACTCTTTAAATCTGGACATGTACACGCTACCATGTGTAAAATAGATAGCTAGTGGGAAGCTTCTATATAGCACAGGGAGCTCAAGTCAGTGCTCTGCGACAACCTCAAGGGGTGCGATGGGGGTGGGAGGGAGGTTCAAGAGGGCGGGGATATATATATACTATGTACATATAAGTATATGTATATATAATATACATATGTATATAATATATGTAATATAATAATATTAATAAGTACCTATATTAATATATACATATACACTTAGAGCTGATTCATGTAGTTGTTCACCAGAAACCAATACAACATTTGTAAAGCAATTATATTGCAATAATAAAATAAATAAATCTGGAAAGTCCTCCCCATCTCCTGAATCTGAGGCCTGAGGAGTGAAGAAACCCAGGCTGCAGTAAATGGTTGATCACTGAAAAGAGAAACCAGCAGCCTGAATTGGGATGCATGCAGAGAAAGAAAATTTTCCGGGGCCTGAGACATGTCCCTGACACTAAACGTAGAGTTGTCCTGTGGTTTCCTTGAGAGTTAACACTGGAACAGAGAAGTTTACAAGGTTGGTTCCCAAAGGTCAAAGAACTGAGGGAAATGCTTCATGATAATGAAGGAAAAGACAGAATCATACGTGGGAGAGAGAAGTGTGGTGGGGAAAGTTCAAAACATGAGTTGCTACTGATAAGGACATGGGGACCGTATAAGGAATTGGAATGAGAATGAGGCCAGAAAAGCTGACATCAGAAGTACAAAAAGGGTGAAAAGGAGCTTTTTACACATGTGCGTGAGTGTGTACTTAGTTGTGTCCAACTCTTTGCAAACCTATGGACTGTAGGCCACCATGCTCCTCTGTTCATGGGATTTTCCAGGCAAGAATACTAGACTGGGTTACCGTTTCCTTCTCCAGGGGATCTTCCCAGCCCATGAATCGAATCAGTGTCTCCTGCATTGCAGGTGAATTCTTTATTGCTGAGCCAGCGAGGAAGACTTTTACATGTGTGAGCCTAGTTCAAAAAGAAAACAAGGAGATTGGTGATTCCTTCAAAGATTTGCCCAGTTGCCCAGTTGCATAGTGGTTCCTTCAAAGAGCATCCACAGTTTTATGAGTAGAGTTGGAAAGCAAAAAGAATTACCACAAAATATGCATTTTTCTCGAGTCAAAGCCCTTGTCAGCCTGCTCTACATATGTCATAATGTCCTCAGAACTAGGAAGCGTTCAAATTTCATGCAACCTCAGTTATGAGGTTAATAATTAAAGCAGAAGATATGATCTGAATACACATTTTAAAATGCAACAGATGCTTTAAAAGGGTATTATTTCCTGCACCAAAGATAAAGTGTGAGTAAAAAATTCATGTATGAAATATCACCTTGAAAATATGAGGACAGCTGTACACACTATTAAATGAAGACACAAGTAAAAAATTTTCAGTGAGAAAGAATTTAATAGAGACTAAAAACACCAAAAAAAAAAGAACAAGAAAGAAAGAAATGGAGGGGTGCAAGAAGCACATTTGACATTACCTTACAGAGCTATAAAAGACAAATCTTTTGTAATAACATAAAAACACTTTTGTTACAACAGAGGTAATTTGTGTACCTTATAAAAAGAACAAATGAGAAAAAGAAAATCAGAGTCACAAATAATCACAAACTAGCAATTACACCTATTAACATTTTGACAATTCTCCTTCCATATTTCTATGCATGCATGTACCCCAAAGTATCTTAGATATAATCGTTAATGCTTTACAACCTGATTTTTTACTTTATAAAATATCACAAACACTTTCTGCATTAATTATTCTTCTAAACCATATGTCATTACTACAGTATTCAATTAAATAGATCTAGAATTCTTTATTTACAGAGAACGTACTCAAACATTTATTAAGTGTTAACAACCTTTGCTCTTATATATGATGTTGTTATGAACATCCGTATAGCTCAGTTTTACAGGCTTTCATAATAATGTCATTGAGATAATATTTCTCAAACCATAATATATGGTGGTTTGATCTCTTGAAGTACTCCCCCCCACAAAATGGTTCTGTAGTCAAATAAGTTTAGACAAGAGTGTTTGTTTATATTTTTTTGGAATATAAAACTTCACAATATACATTAGCACATAAAAATTCTGAGAAATTATCATGGTTAACAGCTTTATTTAAGTAAGCATTTGCCAAACTGTTTAAACCACTGAAAATCCTTGCTGTTCATGTACAATCATTAATATGCCTCAGAAATGCTTGTCTTAGAATTTCTAAAAAACTAAATTCTTTATCAAAGTGTAGGACGTTTTCAGGGTTTCTGAAATCTATTACTAAAAAGTCTTCTAAAAAGGGTCTGCAGTATAAAAGGCTCTAAACTAATGACAACAATGAGGATAATCATTTTTTGCCTTTGTCAATTTGATTTTCTTTCCAGTGTTATTATTACATAATTGACATACAACACAGTACAGGCTTAATGTGTACAACATATTTTTCTGACTTACATACATCATGAAGTGATGACTACAACAAATTTAGTGAACCACCACTATCTTGTATAGATACAAATTTTTTGAAGAAGAAACAAAGATCTTTCCTTGTGATGAGAACTCAGGATTTACTCTCCTAATGGTTAATTATAGTAATCATGTTGTACATCACATCCTCTGTACTTAGCTTCCCTTCATAACTGGAACTTTGTACCTTTTGATAACCTTCATTCATTCTTCCCCACCTCCACCTCCCACCACTGCCACCTCTGGTAACCACAAATCTGATCTCTCTTTATTTCACTGAGTCTGTTTGTCCTTTTTTGTTAGTTAATTACAGTGTTGTGTTAGTTTCAAGTGCATTGCAAAGTGATTCAGTTATACATATATGTTTATATCTAGTCTTTTTCAGATTAGTTTCCATTATATGTTATTACAAAATATTGAATACAATATGCTATAGTGTATTCAATGCTATCCAGTAGCATTGCTATGTATAGCTATACTATAGAGTTGCTAGCTCATTTCATATATAGTAGTGTGTACTATGTTAATCTCCAACTCCTAATTTATCTCTTCCCCTCTTATCTCTTTAATATGTTTGTTCTTGAGGTATAAGTTACCTACAACACTGTGTTTTTTCCTGGTGCACAACATATTGACTCAGTATCTCTATACACGACTAAATGATCATCAGGATAAGTAGAGTAACTTGTCACTATACAAAGAGCTTACATTATTATTGACTCTTTCCCATGCTGTACATCTAATCCTCATGATTCATTTATTTCATAAACGGACATTTGTACCTCATAATCTTCCACCTATTTCATTCATCTCCTCTTCTCCATCCCCTCTAGAAACCACCAGTTCATTCTTGAATCTGTGACTCTGTTTCTGTCTTGTGTTTGTTCATTTCTTTTGCTTTTTAGATTCTGTGTAGAGTAATCATATAGTGTTTGTCTCATGTATTTCAAACGCTGTCTCAGATATTTTTCAAATATTTTTATGTTTTAAAATCTTAGTTATTTCTTTTTACACAAACAAAACTGGAAAAAATGTTCATGCCTGATTTCTGCCTCATTGTCTTAGTAGAAGGTTTTCCCCACTTAAAAATCGTATAAGCTTTAACTACTAAACTAACAAGAAAGACCAGGAAGGAAATATACATGGTACAAGAGCAATATACTACAGTCAACATATTTTCTATAAAAAGATTCTATTTACCATAAAAGAAGCAAACACTATAAAATTTCTAGGAATAAACTTTATAAGAGGTATGCAAGACTTTTATGGAAAATACTATAAAATTTTATTGAAGGACATAAAAAGAATCCAGAATAAGTGGGAAAATATTATATGATATTGGAAAGGAAAACTCAATATTGCAAAGACATCAAACTTTCCAAATTAATCTATAAAGTTAATTCAATTTTAATAAAAGCCTCAAAGAATTTTTTTAAACTTGACAGTCTAATTCCAGAATTAATATGAAAATGTAAACATGTAAGAACAGCCAAGAAAATTGAGAAAGCATTAGTTAATATTTAGAATTATAATATGTGGTAGCTAATGTATAGGACTAGAAAAATAAATCACTGAAATAGAATAAATAGCTCAAAATAAACCCATATGTACAAGGTATGTATTTTAGTATACTACAAAAGTGATATTTCAAGTTAGAAGAAGCAACTATTAACTAAGAACTGTTGGAACCAGTGATTATCTACTTAAAAAATAAAGAAGCTAGGTCCCAACTCATGTCATATAAAACAAAGCAAAAAAAAAAAAAAAAAAAAACTAAAAGAATTAGAGGAAAACACAGTGTATATCTTTTCCTACTAATAGGAAAGTTCTTCTTAAACAAGAAATAGCAAACGGAATTTATAAATTAAAGTTGCTAAATCTGGTCACATTAAAATTCAAGTATCTGTGAAAAATGACTTCATAAAAAGATTTTTAGAACATGCAAGAAGTATTCACACCAAACATGAAAAATAAAAGAACAATCAGTAGCTCACTCAACTCATTACAACCTTACTGCACATTAGAGACAGGAAAACAAAATTATATTTTTCAGTGTCCTGTGCAGTTTGGATTTGATATACAACCTAACTGCCACTAAGCAGTTACACATTTATGAGATTTGGAAGAAAAAAATGAGACAAAGGTAAGATTCCTACTTCTGTTGTTCCATTTGGAAAGCTCAGTCATGGAGTACTTAGCTTTCCTTTGGGCAGTGGTGGCAAATATTTCAAGGTCAAGGCTCTAGAATCATGTATGTGGAGAGCCAGAATCCTGTGGACATCCATTTTGAGAGAATGGATTACAGCTAAGATGCTGTGGTCCAGGAGGTTGACCTGCTAAGAAACTGTTGTCAAATTCACACCTGTACCTTTGGTATCCACTTACAGCACCTCTGAATCCCATTTCTGTTGCTCCAAGCCTTCAGCAAAGTCTGTTAAAAGTCATAGTCATGGTCTCAATTATGCTGAGGGGAATTAGCTATAGTATTTTGCCCCCTTCATGGCCAAGAGCAGAACAATAAGAGAGACACAGAAAGAGGGAAAGAGACACACACAGAGAGACGGAGACAGAGAACCTGAAGGACAGCCATATTACAAGCTTCAGAAGACACGTGTTGACAAATTGAGGGGACCAGAAAGAGGTATTCATGGAATTTGTTTCAGGTTGGACACCCAATTGTAGAAACCACCAGATTCTGGAAGGGTTAATTTCCAGCAAGTTGGTTGGTGCAGGCTCGTGCTGGGGAAAAAAAAAGATACAAAAGGGAAGTATAACCTATTTTATGGCCATGGAGTGGTAACACAGGGGACTTACAGGTTACAGTAAGAAATGTTATCCTAGTCCCAGATTAATTATTCAGGAAGCCACAAATGCCACTGAGATCATAAGATGCTCTCAGAAGAGTGAAACTATCATTTCTGCACTCCATGGCTCAATTAGGGAAACCATTAAGTCAGGTGAAAGCATATTCTCATCGATAATGAGGCTACCAGGGAGACCTCAAGCATGCCTATTTTCCTGGACCCACATAAATCTGAAAACACACAGGCAACATGGGTTACACCAGACTCTGCTTCCCACTCAAGAAAGGACTGGTTGAAATTCTGCTCAAATAATAATCTAAATTAAAGGGAAAGTCTTAAAAAAAATAAAAAATAAAGGGCAAGTCTTAAAAACTAGAGATATGAAGAATCACTGGGATGTTAGAAATCATGTCATCTAATCACTTGTTTTTCAGTTGAAGAAACTGAATTTTTTCAGAGAATTAAAGACTTCTTTAATTAAAAATTAAAGAAATTATATTCTTTATTAAAAATTAAAGAGAATTAAAATGTTTTTCCTAAATACTGACAGCTAAAAAGTCAGAAGCAATAAACAGTATTTGAAACTTTTAGCTTATATTACTATTAGCCTATTATTTTTAAAAGGATATGTAATTCTATGCCACCAAGTGAAAAATCAGTTGATTCATACTCTTTGGGAGTAACTGATTTTTTTTTATTTTGTTTAATCTCTTTTGTTGAATACTTTAGCCATAACATTTTGTTTAAGTATTTAGTGATTGCTCTAATGATTACAATGTTCATCTTTAATTGAAACACTTTCTGTCCTGAATTAATACTATGACATTTTGTGTATAAAGCTATAACATTTAGATAATGACTCCAATCTCCACTTTACAGTAATATCATCTTACATTTTACTTCTCCAAGTATTAGAAACCCTACAATGTACTGTAAATATTTGTTTGCTCTGAATAGTCAAGTATCTTTTAAATAAATTAACAAATTTAAAAATTATTTTATATATACCAACATGTTTATCATTTTGGCTGCTCTTCATTCCATCAGGTAGGTCCAAATATCTACTAATACACTTTTCCTTTATCCTGAAGAGCTCCTGTTAACATCTCTTGTAGTATAAGCCTGTGTGCTTAGCCACTCAGTAGTGTCTGACTCTTTCCAACCACACTGACTAGCCCAACAGCTCTTCTGTCCGTGGGAATTCTCCAGGCAAGAATACTGGAGTGGGTTGCCATGCCCTCCTCCAGGGGATCTTCCCAACCCAGGGATTGCACCCAAGTCTCCCACACAGATTACCGTCTGAGCCACCAGGGAAGCCTACAGAGACAAATTCTCTTAGCTTTTGTTTATCTGAAAGTGTCTTTATCTTCATTTTTTGAAAAAAAAAAATGGATGAATGCAGAAATGCGAGGTTGACAGCTTTTGTTCCACTGTCAATCACTTTGAAAATATTAGTCCATGGCATTCAGGCTTGCTTACATTGCTTCTGTTGAGAACTAATGATAATTTTTACCTTTGCTCCCATATAACAAATATGTCTTTTAAGATTTTCTCTTATAAACTTGGTTTTTAGATATTTTACTATAATGTAGCCTTTTTTGTATTTATGCTGCTTAGGATTGTATTTTCTCACTAAACATGGAATTTGTTAAGTCATTATTTGCTTTTACAATTCTATTCAAAATAAGACTGAAGCTCCTAGCTAGTGCACTAAATGAAAAATAAAGATATTTGAGCCATACAGATTGGAAAGTAGAACTGGTTTTTTGCAGATGTGATGTATACATAGGAAATCATAAGAAATATGCAAAATATCTACCAGAGCTAGTAAGCAAACTTAGTACAATCATAAAAGACAAGTATCATATACCTAAGTATCAGTTTATTTGTAAAACAAGCATTAAACAATTAGAAAAGTTTTAAGTAATACATTTTGCAATTGTTTTAAAAAAAATTAATAAAACACTTGGATATAAATGTAATAAGAGATATTTTGTACTTCTACACCAAAAAGCACATCAACTTTCTGAGAGAAATGTAAAATATAAATATAAATGGAGAGATATATCTTCTTTCGGTCTTGGAAGATTCAGTATTTTTAAGATGTCAGTTCTCTTCAGATTAATCTCTATATTTAACACATTCCTAATAAAAACCACAATAGGCTTTTTGTAGAAATTGACAAGTTGATTCTAAAATTTACAGGGAATTACAAAAGACCTAGAGCAGCTGAAACAATCTCAGGAGGTTATAGTTGGAAGATTTGCATTCTCATGTCATAATACTTAATATGAAGCCACAGTAATCAAAATATTTTGGTGTTGGAAGAAAGTCAACAAATGAATCAAAGGAATGGAAAAGAGTACAGAAATGCACCCTCACTTATAGAGGCATCAAAGCAATTCAGGGGGGAAAGAAAAGATTTTTCAACAAATTGTACTGAAACAACTAGATATCTATATGATTGAATCTCAATCTTTATCTCACCCATACACAAAAATTAATTTCAGATGGATCATAGACCAAAGGAAAAAAAATCTATAAAGCTTCTATAAGAAAACATGGGAGAATACCTTGATTGGATTAAGCAGAAATTTCTTGGATAGACACAAAAAGCACTCATAATAAACATATAATGATAAATTCAATTTCATCAAAATTCAGCACTTCAGCTCATAAAAGAAAAAACTATAAGAGAATAAATAGGTAAAACCATAGACAAAGGGACAACTTCACAATACACAGATCTAATAAAGGACCTCTTTCCAGAATACAATAAGAACCTCTGTACTTAATAGTAAAAAAAAAAACAGACTAATTTTTTAAATGGGCAAAAACCTTGAACACTTTGAAAAGAAAGATCTGAAATGGCCAATAAGCATATGAAGAAGCGTTCAGCATCTTTAATCACAAATGAAACTCAAACTAAAACCATTTTTAAATATCACTACAAACTCACTGAAATGTCTAAAATGTAAGAGATTAATAGTAGTTGGTCTGAGTGTTGGGGTTTAAAATTGAATGTTGGTTAACCAACAGCAGTTGGTTAAATATTGGCAGGGATGTGGTTAACCTAAACTCTCACACTTACACTACTCTTAGGAATGTAAAATGGTACTTTGCAAAACCATTAGGCAGTTTCTTATAAGATTGCACATATACCTATCCTATGACGCAGCAATTATGGTCATGTATATTTACCCAAAGAATAATAAAACAAATGTTTGCAAAAATATATGTATAAGAATATTCATGGCAGCCTCATACAAGGTAGCCCAAAACTAGACATAGCCAGAACATTCATCAATAGGAGAAAGAAGGAACAAATTGTGATATACATATATAAAAAAATACTATAGAGCAATAAAAATTAACACAGTAGGGATACTAGCAGTTGTGCTTAAATCTAAAAAAAAAAAAGTATGGTGATCCAAAAATGGAAACAAAAGAGCCATGTTATTTCATTTAAATAAAGCTCTAGAAGTAGAAAAACTGATCCATGATGAAAGAAACACAGAACATTGGGAGTTTGTGAGCAAGGACTTTTGGAAAGGGGAATGAGGGAAATTTCTGGAATGATGGAATATAGGTAACAACATCAAATGATGCCCTTAAGGTCTATCTATAATTTTCATTGTAAGTAAACTTGCCTTAATAAACAATTTTTAAAAGTTAAAACAATATGGTCTCTGGATGCCTTGTTGGGTCTCACTCTCTGTGTCTTTTTCTGTCTGATTTTGAAAGCAGTAGGCAGACCCCATTCTCTGTCTCCTGTTGCTTCAGTTGGGCACTAGTGTTCTAGATCAGTGTTCTGGATCTTCTTCCATCATTTTGAAATGCTGTCCTCCAGACAATGCATTGGCTATGCAATTCTGACTTCCTCAGAGAACTCTAATTTTTGGTGCTGATCACAAAACATCCAGGATAGTGCTACTTACTATTATCATTCATGCAAAATAAATTTCATTAGATATAATTTTTGTTTTGTGTGGAATTTCTCCTAGGAGTGTCCTTCTACCCCTGCAAAAACAGATGTTCTAAACAGTGCTATATTTGATGAAGACCATGATGAGACAGTGATTGTGAAGGACATAGACATGTTTTCCATGTGTGAACATCATCTAGTTCCTTTTGTTGGAAAGAAATCAAGCCCTGAGCCTTTGGAGTGGGAACACTGACTCCAAGACCCTAGACTACCAGAGAACTAACCCTAGGGAGTATCAAATAGTGAGAACTCAAACAAAAGAAACCACTTGAATACAAGACCTGGCATCACCCAACCACAGTAGCACCCTGTGCAGGACACCTCATCTAAACAACAAACAAACAAAAAAAATACAAACCCAATCATCAGCAGACAGGATTACCGCCTCACTCAGCCTTGCCCATCAGAGGAAAACAAATAAACAAACAAAAGCTCAGCACAAATCTCACCCTGAACAAACACTTACACAAACCACTGGGCCAACCTTCCAAAAGGAAGAAAGAATTCAAACCTGAAGCCTGGGGAAAGGAGATCCCAAACACAATAAGTTAAAAAAAAAAAAAACGAAAAGGCAGACAAACTCTATACAAATGAAGGAACAAACTAGAAACCCAAAAGTCCAAATAAATGAAGAGGAAACAGGCAAACTACCTGAAAAAGAATTCAGAATAATGATAGTAAAGATGATCAAAAACCTTGAAAACAAAATGGAGAAAATGCAAGAATCAAATAACAAAGACCTAGAAGAATTCAAGAATAAACAGAGATAAACAACACAATTAATGAAATTAAAAATACTCTAAAAGGAATCAATAGCAGAACATATGAAGCAGAAGAATGAATCAGTGAGTTGGAAGATAAAATGGTGGAAATAACTTCTGAAGGGCAGAATAAAATAAAAAGAATGAAAAGAGCTGAGGATAGTCTCAGAGACCTCCAGGACAATATTAAACGCACCAGCACTCAAATTATAGGCATTCCAGAAGAAAAACAGAAAAATCAAGGGTATGAGAAAATTTTTGAAGAGATTATGGTTGAAAATTTCCCCAACATGGAAAAGGAAATAGTCAATCGATTCCAAGAGGCACAAAGAGTCCCATACAGGATAAACCCAAGGAGAAACACACCATGACACATACTAATCAAACTAACAAAGACTAAACACAAAGAAGGAGTTGTGAAGTAATTAGCCTCCAACTAATAAAAATAAATAAATAAATAAATAAAATAAAATCAGCAAGGGAGAAGCAACAAGTAACATACAAGGGAAACCCCATACACTTAACAGCTGATCTTTCAACAGAAACTCTGCAGGCCAGAAGGGAATAGTAGGATATATTTAAAGTACTGAAAGGGGAAAATCTACAATCAACATAACTGTACCCAGCAAGGATCTTGTTCAAAACTAATGGAGAAATAAAAAGCTTTTCAGACAAGCAAAAATTAAGAGAATTCAGTACCACCAAACCAGCTTCACAACAAATGTTAAAGGGACTCATATAGTTAAGAAATACAAAGAAGAAGAAAGAGCTACAAAATCAACCCCAAACAATTAAGAAAATGGCAATAGGAACATATATATCAATAACTAAATGTAAATGGATTAAATACTCCAACCAAAAGACACAGAATGGATACAAAAACAAGACCCATATATATGCTGTCTACAAGAAACTCACTTCAGACCTAAAGACCCAGACAGACTGAAAGTGAGAGGATGGAAAAATATATTCCATGCAAATGGGAAGCAAAAGAAATCTGAAGTAGCAATCCTCATATCAGACAAAATAGACCTTAAAATAAAGAATATTACAAAAGATAAGGAAAGACACTACATAATGATCAAGGGATCAATCCAAGAGGAAGACATAACAATCATAAATATCTATGTACCTAACATAGGAGCACCTCAATATAAGATGAACACTAACAGACATAAAAGGAGAAATTGACAGTAACACAGTAATAGTAGGAGACTTTAACACCCCATTCACACCAATGGACAGATCATCAAGACAGAAAATTAATAAGGAAACACAAGTCTTAAATGATACATTAGATGAGATGGATGGAAACACAAGTCTTAACTGATACATTAGATGAGATGGATCTCATTGATATCTTTGGGACATTCCATCCAAATGCAGGAGAATACATCTTCTTCTCAAGAGTACATGGAACATTCTCCAGGATAGACCACATCTTGGGTCACAAATTGAACCTCAGTAAATTTAAGGAAATTAAAGTTGTATCAAGCATCTTTTCCAACAACACTATGAGACTAGATATCAATTATGAGGAAAAAAAACCTGTAAGAAGCACAAACACATGGAGGTTAAACAACACATTTCTAAATAACTAACAGGTTACTGAAGTATCAAAAGGGAAATCAAAAAATATTTAGAAACAAATGACAATGAAAACATGACAACTCAAAACCTATGGGATGCAGCAAAAGCAGTCCTAAGAGGGAAGTATATAGCAATACAATCCTACCTCAAGAAACAAGGAAAATATCAAATAGACAACCTAACTTTACACCTAAAACAACTGGAAAAAGAACAAGCCCAAAAAAAAAGTAGTAGAAGGAAAGAAATCATAAAGTCTGAGCAGAAATAAATGAAAAAGGAATGAAAGAAACAATAGTAAAGATTAATAAAACTAAAAGCTGGTTCTTCGAGAAGATAAACAAAATTGACAAACCTTTAGCCAGACCCATCAAGAAAAAAAGAGAAAATAATCAAATTAACAAAATTAGAAATTAAAATAGAGAGGTTATAACAGATGATGCAGAAATACAAAGGATTATAAGAGACTATTACAAACAACTATCTGGCAATAAAATGGATAACCTAGAAGAAATGGACAGATTCTTAGTAAGGTTCAGTCTTCCAAGACTGAACCAGGAAGAAATAGAAATTATGAACAACCCAATTACAAGCACTGAAATTGAAGCTGTGATCAAAAATATCCCAGAAAACAAAAGCTCAGGACCAGATGGCTTCACAGGAGAATTCTATCAAACACTTAGAGAAGAGCTAATGCCTCTTCTCTATCCTTCTAAAACTCTTTCCTATCCTTCTAAAACTCTTTCAAAAAATTGCAGAGGAAGGATCACTTCCAAATTCATTCTACAAGGCCACCATCACCCTGATACCAAAATCAAAGATAACACAAAAAAAGAAAACTACAGGCCAATATCACTGATGAACATAGATGTAAAAATCCTCAACAAAATCTTAGCAAACAGAATTCAGCAGCACATCAAAAAGCTCATACACCATGATCAAGTGGGTTTATTCCAGGAATGCAAGGATTCTTCAATACACGCAAATCAATGTAATATACCATATTAACAAATTGAAAGATAAAACCATGTGATAATCTCTATAGCCCTTGACAAAATTCTGCACCCATTTATGGTTAAAACTTTTCAAAAAATGGGCATAGAAGGAACCTACCTCAATATAGTAAAGGCCATATATGATAAGCCTACAGCAAACATTATCTCAGTGGTGAAAAACTGAAAGCATTCCCCCTAAGACCAGGAACAAGACAAGGGTGTCCACTTTCACTACTATTATTTAACATAGTTTTAGAAGTCCTAGCTACAGCAATCAGAGAAGAAAAAGAAATAAAAGGAATCCAGATCAGAAAAGAAGAAGCAAAACTCTCACTGTTTGCAGATGACATGATACTGTACACAGAAAATCCTAAAGATAACATCAGAAAATTACTAGAGCTAATCAGTGAATTTAGCAAAGTTGCAGGATACAAAATCAATACACAAAATCACTTTCTTTTCTATATACACACAATGAAAAATCAGAAAGAGAAATTAAGGAATCAATGCCATTCACCATTGCAACAAAGAGAATTAAATATCTAGGAATAAACTTACCTAAGGAGACAAAAGAACTGTACACAGAAAATTATAAGACACTAATGAAAGAAATCAAAGATGACATAAACAGATGGAGAGATATTCCATGTTCCTGGGTAGGAAGAATCAAGATTATGAAAATGACTATACTACCAAACACAATCTACAGATTCAGTGCTGCTGCTGCTGCTAAGTCGCTTCAGTCGCATCCGACTCTGTGCAACCCCATAGATGGAAGCCCACCAGGCTGCCCCATCCCTGGGATTCTCCAGGCAAGAACACTGGAATGGGTTTCCATTTCCTTCTCCAATACAGATTCAGTGCAATCCTTACCAAATTACCAATGGCATTTTTCACAGAACTAGAACAAAAAATTTTCACAATTCATATGGAAACACAGAAGACCCCAAATAGCCAAAGCAGTCTTGAGAAAGAAGAATGGAGCTGGAGGAATCAACCTTCCCTACTTCAGATTATACTACAAAGCTACAGTCATCAAGAGAGTATGAAACTGGCACAAAAACAGAAATATAGACCAATGGAACAAGATAAAAAGCCCAGATATAAACCCATGCACCTATGGGTACCTTATTTTTGACAAAAGAGACAAGAATACACCATGGGGCAAAGACAGCCTCTTCAATAAACGGTGCTGAGAAAACTGGACAGCTACATGTAAAAGAATGAAATTAGAACACTTCCTAACACCATACAGAAAGATAAACTCAAAATGGATTAAAGACCTAAATGTAAGACCAGAAACTATAAAACTCTTAGAGGAAAACATAGGCAAAACACTCGATGATAAAAATCAAAGCAAGATCTACGACCCACTTCCTAGAGCAATGGAAATAAAAACAAAAATAAACAAGTAGGACTTGATTAAACTTAAAAGCTTTTGCACAGCAAAGGAAACTATAAGCAAGGTGAAAAGACAACCCTCAGAATGGGAAAAAATGACAGCATGTGAAACAACTGACAAAAGATTAATTTCCGAAATATACAAGTTGCTCATACAACTCAATGCAAGAAAAACAAACAATCCAATCAAAAAGTGGGGAAAAGACCTAAACAGACATTTTTCCAAAGAAGACCTACAGATGGCTAACAAACACATGGAAAGATGCTCAACATCTCTCATTACTAGAGAAATGCAAGTAAAATCACAATGAGATATCACCTCACACCAGTCAGACTGGCCATCATCAAAAAGTACACAAACAACAAATGCTGGAGAGAGTGTGGAGAAAAGGGAACAGTCTTGCACTATTGGCAGGAATGTAAATTGATACAACCACTATGGAAGACTGTGTAGAGATTCCTTAAAAAACTAGGAATAAAACCACCATATAACCCAGCAATCCCACTCCTAGGCATATAGTCTGAGGAAACCAAAATTGAAAAAGACACATACATCCCATTGTTCACTGCAGCATTATTTACAATAGCAAGAACATAGAAGCAACCTAGATGTTCATCAACAGATGAATGGATAGAGTGGGTGAGATGTATGGAAAGAGTAACATGGAAACTTACATTACCATATGTAAAACAGAAAGCCAACGGGAATATTCTGTATGGCTCAGGAAACTCAAACAGGGACTCTGAATCAACCTAGAGGGGTGGGATGGGGAGGGCATGGGAGGGAGGTTCAAAAGGGAGGGGATATATGTACACCCATGGCTAATTCATGTTGAGGTTTGACAGAAGGCAGCAAAATTCTGTAAAGCAATTATCCTTCAATTAAAAAAATAAATTAAGAAGGAAAAAAAATAAAAGTAGTCATGAATCTTCATCAAATGGGTTCAAAACAAAGCATGAACTGTCTAAAATGCATACAGCAACTGACAAACGTGAAAAGAGTAGGAACACCAATCACCTCCCAACATCATTATGGACAAAAGGATATACAGAGCAGAATAATACAGTTTTGGCAAAAAGGCAAGCTTAAACTTAAAAAAACTGAACTGGCTGTTGTGTAACAAGAAAATTAGAAATTCAAGATTAAAACCCCAGCTATTTATTTTTTTATTCTTTCTAGTTGGAGGATAATTGCTTTACAATGTTTATTGATTTCTGCTGTACAACAATGCAAATTGGTTAAAAATAATAATAATAATATGGTTTCTCTTTTTATTCATATCATTTACTATTATAAACCATTTGTCAATTTTTTGTGAAACTTGGATCATGACATTCTTGTACAGCTTTTCTCATTGTCTTTTCTTTCTCTTGAAAAAGAAAAAAAGAAACTTGTGCCTACATCACATCTTTAAAATTTCCCACCTTCTTTCTCATACAAATTGTAATGGCACTCACTTTAGTGTCTAATGGAATCATCACAGGACTTTCTGTTCTAATTGCCTTCAGTTGTATTTCAGGCTAGCAGCATAGCTCTCAACATATGGTTTCTTTTTATGGCATTACTGTTTTAGGCCCACTGTTTCTTCGACATCACTTTTTTAAGATTCCTTTTTCATTTTTCTGGAGTATAATCTCAAGCAACATTTCAGAAACTTTATAGGAGATAAACCTTTTAAATAATTGCATTCTGAAAAGCCCCCCTATTTTGCTCTTAGAGTGGGTTGATAATTTAGAAATGTATAGAGTTCTACCAAAATTACTTTCCTTTAAACCCTGAAGATTTTTTGACAACCAAAAAGATCTGATTTTTCATTCACCTGTAGGTAAACCCTTTTCCCTTCTTTTTTTAAAACGCATTTCAGACCTCCTTTTATCCTTGGTGATTTAAAATTTCAAGATAGGTCGATGGGTAGGTTGAATTCCAAATTTGAGGTTATAGTAAACAGATTTAGAAATCAAATGCCAGCAGCCACAGAATTCATCAGAATTTAAGGTTCTCGGAACATGAAACATTTAATGTGTTAACATATGTTTTTTTATTTCAACAAAGAGAATTGAAAACCTATCACATCCTGGGGACTACGTGAGGAACTTGGGATACAAGAGTGAAATAAAAATAGTTAAAAATCTATACCTTCCCTGTTCTCATTTATATTCTACTAGAGAGAGGCAGACAATAAACAATCAATACAAGCAAAAAATAAACAACTGTGTAAAATATACAAACATATAAAAAGTAAGCTGATAAGTACTATGGAGAATAATAGGCATAATATAGGGAATTGAGGATATGAAAAATCTGCAATGGCATGGATTGAAATTTCAGATACAGAGATTAGCACTACTTTACTGAAATGGAAATGTTTGAGCAAAGACTGAAGACGGCAAGGGATGCATCTAAGAAAAGAGCATCACAGGCAGAAGGAAGCGCTGTTGCCAGTGAAATACCGGCATATTTGAGAAACAGCAGAGAGGTCAGAATGACCAGACAAGAGTGAGTAGGAAAGAAAATAATAGGAGATAACACACCTGGTGAATACAGAATAGGAGATAACATACCTGGCAAATATATAATCGGAGATAACGTACCCGGTGAATATATAATAGGAGATAACGTACCTGGTGAATATATAATAGGAGATAACACACCTGGCGAATATATAATAGGAGATAACGTACCTGGCGAATATATAATAGGAGATAACGTACCTGGTGAATATATAATAGGAGATAACGTACCTGGTGAATATATAATAGGAAATAACGTACCTGATGAATATATATGTGGGAAAAGCAAACTATATGTGGGGAAAGCAAATTATGTACAACCTTTTTAAGCCTTGAAAGGTATTTAGAATGATATCTAGATTATGTTTTTAAAGAGCCAATGATCAATCAATTATAGACAGATAGACATCATACATATTATATATGCACACTCCATCTTTTTTTAAACACTTACTTTATATTGGAGTAGAGCCAGTTAACAATGTTGTGATTGTGTCAGGTGAACAAGTGAAGGGACGCACCCATCCATATAAACGGATCCATTCTCCCCCAAACCCCCCTGCCACCCAAGCCGCCACATAACACTGAGCAGAATTCCGTGTGCTGTACGGTAGGATCTTGTCGGTTATCCATTGTAAATACAGCAAAGTGTACATGTCGATCCCAGACTCCCTAACTATCCCTTTGTCCCAGTCTTTTCCCCTGGAAATCATAAATTCATTCTGTTTTTGTAAATACATTCACTGTATTATTTCTTTTTAGATTCTTCCAATAAAGGATGTCATACGATATTTCTTCTTCTCTGTCTGACTTACTTCACTCAGTATGATAGTCTCTAGGTCCATCCATATTGCTGCAAATAGCACTATTTCATTCTTTTTAAAGGCTGAGTAATATTTCATCGTATTCACGTACCACATCTTCTCTATCCAGTCCCCTGTCGATGACATTTAGGTTGCTTCCACGTCTTGGCTATTGTAACAGCACTGGGTATATCTCCAAGAGTGGGATTGCAGGTCATATCATAGCTCTATTTTAAGTTTCTCAAGGAACCTTCATACTATTCTCCATAGTGGCTATTCCAATTTACATTCCCACCAATACTGTAGGAGGGCTCCCTTCTCTCCACACCTTCTCCAGCATGTTTTGTTTGTGGATTTTTTGATGATAGCCATTTTGACTGTCATGCACACTACAATCTTTTTCATAAGAATATACTTCTGATTAATTGTTTTCTTATCTTTTAGAGTAACCTTCTTTCCTTAATATAAATGAAAACCTCCACAAGCATTCCATGAGCCTCCAGTAGGTATCTGACACTATCCATGGTGCTGAAGATATTTAGGAAAATTGAAACGGTTGCTTCTTTCATGGAGAAAATCAAGAAATAATAAACTAATAAATAAACAATAAAACAATCAGTATACCATTGACTGTGAGAGGGAAGTATAAGACACAGATGAGTTGTAGAATGACTTGATGGCCACTTTAGAGGTGATGGTTGGGGAACATCACTCTGGGGAAGTAGCAATTAAGCTAAGACCTAGGAAGCTATAAGATAGGCAAGGGAAGAGCTGAGGGAAAACAAGAAAAATAAGCTCACTCTAGACAAAAAACAAAAACCATAGTGTAGTAAATCATACTGGTTACCGGGAAACTAGAGACTTAAGTAGGGGGTCACATTATGGGGCTGGGGGGACACAGTTTGAATGAGGATGATAGTAAAAGAGATGGTGTGGACAAATTGAGTTCAGAATAGGACTGGAAGCAAGGGGAAATATAAGGCTTCCCTGAGTTAGTCATGCAGGCCTGTTATTCTCTGTCTTGCTAGAGAGAAGATGGTTTTCAAGTCCATGAAATCTTTAAACATTTATTTGGTAAAAATTTTGTGTAAGGCATATTGAAATTCCATGGAGTTGTCTTTAATGAGGGCTTAAAGCTCCCTAGAAAAACTTCAGACATAGCAGGATTTTTAAATAAAACAACTTTTTTTTCTTGCCTCTAAAACTGGGACACAATGCCCTAGGTTTGCTTGCCAGGTCAGTGGCCACCAAAGTAAAAGGTGAAAGTGAGTGCAATCTAATGAAAAAAATACAGGATCAAAGCAGAGCACAGCCAGACTCAACTTATCCAACATCATGGAGAAACAAGCGTTCTGTGTGAGGGATCTCTCCAGCTACCAATGAACTACTCAAACAAAACTTCTCAAAGAAACCAGCCCGACTTAGATTAGACTTATTTGACTGTTTTATTAAATAGGACATGAATTTTAGAGTCAAACTGGTGTAAATGTGAATTCTAGCTGTTTACTGGGTAGCCATGAGCCAAGGCGCTTGACTTTTCTAAACCTTCACTTCTTCACTTACAAAGAAAATAATATATCTACCTCATGCACTTGTTGTGAGAATCAGTGAATCAATTAATTCATTGAATTAATTTAGAAAGAAACTTTACATGAAATGTCAATACTGTCCAGTGGTCAATGGCTGTTTTGTAATGTCTTCTCTGTAAAGTCACTGCCAAGTTGTACAGGTAATATAAATTATGTGGGTAGAAAATGATTCAATTGAGTAATCTTTCTTTAACAGCTGGTATGTAAAAGAAAATCACAGAAAAGGCTCCTGTTGCTTTCTCAGTTGGAAAAATGTACATCCTAATAAGCATAAAGATTATCTTAAACTTCCCTGGTGGTGCAGTGGATAAGAATCTGCCTGCCCATGCAGGGGACACAGGTTAGATTCCTGGTCCAGGAAGATTCCACATGTTGCGGAGTAACCAAGCCCAGGTACCACAACTACTGAGCCTGTGCTCTAGAGCCCACGAGCAGCAACTGCAGAGACTGCGTGCTCTAAACTCTCTGCTCCACAGCAAGAGAAGCCAACACAACGAGAAGCCCACACACCACAAAGAAAAGCAGCCCCCGCTCGCCACAACTAGACAAAGCCTGTGTTGTCACTGACTCCATATTAATAGTTTAACAAAGTAAATGAATGACTTCTTGGAGAAAAGAGATGCTGAGTTTGTAAGATTTTCCACTGTGGAGCTCTCTAACTCCTTTCTTCCTTTTCATTACCTCATATGGTTGACTTACAATAAAAAGTGATCATCAAATACTGACATGATCAACGATCAGAGAGGCAGCAGAGGTAAGACGGGGAGAGGAGCAAGAGTTGTAAGCTGAGTACAAGGAATGCACCACTTGCTCTGCTGGATAGTTTTAATCTTTCCACCAATCCTCAGATGGTAAAGAATCTGCCAGCAATGCAGGAAACCTGGGTTTGATCCTGGGTTGGGAAGATCTCATAGAGAAGGGAATGGCAACCCACTCCAGTATTCTTGCCTGGAGAACTCTATGGACAGAGGAGCCTGACAAGCTATAGTCCATGAAACCGCAGAGTCACACAACTGAGTGGCTAACACTTTCACTTTCCAACTCTCAAGGAGGATGCTTTTTCCCCTCTTGCAGATGAAGAAACTGTTGCATATGGGAGTTATGTAAGGTGTCCCAAGTCACACAACTATGAGGAGGCAGAAGAATTCGGACCCAAGCCTGTCTGACTTCAAAGTCCAGGTGACTTCCATCACATCAGGAGAAAAGAGACACCCATCCCAGGCTGTTTGGCAGAAGGACAGCCAGCAGCCTCAAGGATGGGAGTGATTATGAGAAGAAAGTGAGTGTTGCCTAAATAATGATTTCATGCAATCTTAGTTTTTGCTTTGTCACATGTTATTTCTCATGTACGTTGTGTAGTCTAGCCAGCACTGTTCCCCTCTGCTCTTCCCCTGGTCTCTGCTGCATGGAGTTCTAAGTGGCTCTGGCTGTGGTCCTCTTCACAGGGGACCTTCAGCACCCAGGACCTAGAGTATTGCCATCTCCTTCCTCTCACATCAGTCTTGTCAAAGACTATTTACTTCATATTCTTATTTCAAATTTTTTTTTCTTCTTGGCCATTCCAACACAAAACCACTCAACTCTGACTCACAAACTTTCAGTGGGAACTGAGAGGCACATTTTCATAGAATACAGAAAGGATGGCAACTTTTCAAAAGGAAATTCTCAGAGAAAGAAACATGTAAAGGCCCCAGAAGAGCAAAGGATGTTTTCCTTTGTCAAAAATTCTTGAACATTGATTAATGATGTGCTAGAAGGTACAGTCACCCAGGACTTTTGAAATATCTTAATGTATTTAGTGAGTGTGGAAACCCTGTCTCTCTCCATGAAACTTCTGAGACACATGGCTACTCAAATTTCTCCTTGATGAAAATTAGATGCATTTTTCTGGAAAGTATACCTTTTTTTTCTTACTATCCTTTTTCTCATTTAAAAATTATCCAGGGCTCATTGAAAGGAAATTTAATTAGTGAAAAGCTAGCCGGGCTTCTCTTAGGCTTCTAAATCACAGCCGTGTCCAAAAAACATTCTTAGTCACAAATCCATGTCAAGGGACAAAAAAAGAAATAAAGCAAGAATTTAATACCTTTATAATTTATATAGATATTCCAATCTAAAACGATTCTATTCTCTGTTAGAGAAAATACTAAAAACAATAACACTGAAATCTCTCCTAATAAGATCTTATATTTGAATCATTGCTTTTAATTTTCCAAAACACTTTCATACCCATTATATAATTTTATGTCCAAAACTATAGAATAAAGGAAAAATAACAGTATTCCTATTTCACAAGTTAGAAAGGTGAGGCATAGGAGTCTTATGTGATCCCCTGAAATTCACATGGCTGGTTAGTGACAGAGCTAGTCTAGATAATTTATTGTAACTTCTGAAATTATTTTCTCTCTTAGTTTGTTATTCCTATCATTTTTTTCTATTTATATAAAAGGAATAATTATGCATCCATTCAACAAATATTTGTCGAGCACCTATTATTTGACAGGGGCATCTGGGAGGCAGAGACATATTGGTGAAGACAGATAATATCTCCACTCACATGAAGCATCCTTTCTGGTGGGGAAAGAAAAACAAAACAAAGTAAATTGAAAAATCAGAAAAATAAGGGACTTTTCTGGTGGTCCAGTGGTAAAGACTCCATGCTTCCACTGCAGGGGACATGGAAACGGCAACCCACTCCAGTACTCTTGGCTGGAGAATCCCATGGACAGAGGAGCCTGGCAGGTTACAGTCCACGGGGTCGCAGAGAGTCAGACACAACTGAAGTGACTGAGCATGCACGCACACAATGTCCCTCGCTGGCCTCAGCTTGTTGGCAGCTGCTCTTCTGCCTTCCTGTCCCTCAATGCAAAGGCAATTTACTCCAATCATCATTCCCCAGCTTATGGCACCTTCCTCCAGGAGTTGGCCAAGCTCTGAATTCAGACCTTGTCTGCAATGCTTTGGGATTTCCATAAAACTCAAACAGATCTCTATATTCATGTCCTTTCAAGAGCCTCCTGTGGTACTTTTTCCTTTTAAGGCTCAGCAAAAATGCTTTCAAGAGGACATGAATGGAAGGACAGGAGAGCATAATACATAGTTTCTATCAGAAATCAACGGCTACTAAAAATATTCCACATGAAACACCCTGAATGAAGCACTTCTAGTCTCAGCGGAAGTCTTTGGGGAGCACATAGGCTTTAGCTGTGAGGTCTCCTGGGGACACTTCCTGAAGTGAAAGGTATTTTTCTTTCAGGCAAGGACATTGCTTAAATTATGTGCTGCAGCTAACACTTAGATCTTCTCTCAGATAGATATATGCTGAGGCCTACAAAATGCTGTATTCACATAATCAATGATGCAAGAAGACTCAAGAGGAAACCTTTAATGCCAACATGGTTGAAAAACTGCCAATACTTCAGTGGTTGTCAGTGGCTGGTGAATGTCACCAGGTGTTGAGAACCCACAAGGAGAAAAAAGAGTGGAAATTTCTATCACAAACACATATAGATCCATAGAGAGTTTACAATGTCAGGCTTGTTCCTCTCCCAATGATGCCCCTGGTTTTCATACTGGACAAAAGGAGCTGTTGACTAGTATGATTATAGTCACCAGATCCTCATTTCTATGTCTATAATCCATTTATTTCCCTAATTTATGTGCTCTCTAAGTCAAATTTCAAAGCTTAATCTACTCTCATTGTATCATCTACATGCTTCACTCTCAGCACCCATCTTTCAATTTACTGAGAAAATAGGAGTGTTTAGGCAGGAATTCTCTCAACTGTGTGCTGTCTCACTTGTGGTTATTTCCCACCATTCCACCCTTTCCTTCTTATTCCTGTTGCAAGAGTTGCCCTGTTTCCCATCTGCAGCTCACCCCTCCACCTGTACCCTAGATCTCATCCCTTCTTTTGGAGAATGAAAGAAAGTGAAAGTGTGAAAGTGCCAATCGCTCAGTCGTGTCTGACTCTCTGCGACCCCATGGACAGTAGCCCGCCAGGCTCCTCTGTCCATGGAATTCTCCAGGCAAGAATACTAGAGTGGGTTGCCATTTCCTCCTCCAGAAGATCTTCCCAACCCAGGGATCAATCCCGGGTCTCCTGCATTGCAGGCAGATTCTTTACCAACTCAGCCACCAGGGAAGATGCTACATACGCCAAATATCCCTAAATCTCTCCTTCTGTTGGTTTCTGCTTGTCAATGTGGGAAAAACACGTTCAGCATTCCTACACAGAGGAGGTAAGCACAAAAAACAAAACCTTCAGACAGTAAATTGCCAATGTTAAGTATTGCCCTGGGTCTGATTTTTTTTTTCTATTCTGCACATTTTCTTTGCATAAACTCAAGCAGTCTCGATGCTTCCATCATCCCCCGTTTGCTGATGACACCTAAGTCTCCCTAATCTCCAATGCAGGCCTCTCTTCTGACCTTCAGACTTGTGTGTCCATCTATTTCCTAGACATGGATGTACCATGAGGTTATGCCACTACCACATACACAAAACTGAACTTAGCATCTCCTCTCACCACCACCCCAATTTCCCATCAAACTGGCTACTTCACCGCTTCTTTCATTAAATGGCACCACACTCACTCTTACCACCTGAGCAAGGAAACTGGGATCGTCTTAGACTTTTTCTCTTCTTTCCTTACTAACCATCCCACCATGTGTCATCACCAGGTCTTTTTGATTCTACTCCTTAGTTTATGTAGAATCTATCAGGGTGATACAGCATGGTATGCCAAGCAGAACCTGCCATAGGGCTCTATCATCAAATAGATGAATACTTATGAAAGACCATGTAAGACCATACACAATAAGTGGGACATATAAAGATTGATAAAGCAGACGTGCATAACAAGACATGCAAAGGGTTGGGCTGGAGTTTGAAAAAAATTTTTAACAGATGGAAAAAGGGATCTTTCCCAAAAAATAAAGAGCATTGGAAGTGTAAATATCTGGCCAAATAGAAAGACTATTTTCCTGTTAACTTTTTAAAATGCATATAAGTCCTTAAAGCAAGACAGTCTCTTATTAGTTTTATATCATCTCAATGTCATCATTTTAATAACTTTTAAAGAAAAAAATTTAGTGTCCATTTTGTAGATTATACCCCCTTGTTTTATAATCTTAATATCATTTTATATCATTTTAATATTATCTTATTGGCTTATAATACATGTAGTTTTAATACATATTACAACAATAGCATAAAAAACATGGTACATCCACAATGGCCATCTGGCTTCATTGTGAATGCCTGAACCACAGCTATCCCATTTTTATTTTTAAATGTATTCTTTTCTTTAATGATTAAAGCAGATGTACAATGAACATTTGACAGGTAATAACATAGGTTGTTCTAGTTAGTATAAAGTTTAAGGTAAATTATATACCAGCCAGAATGACTTCCCTATACTTCAATATGTGAAAATTTCTTCCATTAGTAAATAATATTTCACTGAATATGAGTACACATTATCTTTCAATTCAGATTTTTATGTTCTTTGGATATATACTCAGAACTAGAATTGCTAGATCATAAAGCAGTTCTAGTATTTTTTTTCTGAGGTCACCATATTGTTTTCAGTAGTGGTTGCACCAATCTATTTTTTTCATCAGAAATTGAACTCTATTTTTTACTTTTTTAATGTTATTGAAGTATAATTGATTTGCAACATTGTGCTACTTTCTGCTGTACAGAAAAATAAATCAGTTATATATAGATACTGATACATATCTCCACAGTTTTTTAGATTCTTTTCCCAAATAGGTCATTACAGAGTCTTGAGTAGAGTTCTCTGTGCTATACAGTAGGTCCTTTATAGTTACCTACTTTACATATAGTAGAGTGAATATGTCAATCCCAATTTTCTATTTAAATTCCCACCAATAGTATATGAGGGTTCCCTTTTCTCCACATCTTCTCCAACTCTTGCTAATTCTTCTTTTTTTGATAATACCCATTCTAACCAATGTGAGGTGACATCTCATCATGGTTTTGACTTGTATTTCCATAATAATTAGTGGTGTTGAACATCTTTTCATGTGCCTGTTGACCATCTGTTTTTCTTCTTTGAAAAAAATGTCCATTCAGCACTTCTGCCAATTTTTAACTGGATTTGACAATTTTTATTTGGATTGTTTGGGTTTTTGTTGCATTGTATTCATCCTTTATATCCTTTGGATATTAATTCCTTATCAGATATATGATTTTCAAATATATTTTCCCATTTATCAGGTTGCTTTTTCGTTTTGATGTTGATTTCCTATGCCATGCAGAGGCGTTTTAGTTTGATGTACTCCCATTTGTTTATTTTTTTGTTTTGTTTCCCTCGCCTTTGAAGTCAGACCCACAAAAACATTGTTAAGACTGATGCCAATGAGGTTACCACCTACACTTTACATTCGAGTCTTTAAACCACTTTGACTTAATGCTTCTGTATGGTGTAAGATGGTAGTTTCATTCTTTTCCATGTGATTGTCCAGTTTTCCCAGCATCATTTATTGAAGAGATTATCCTTTCTCCATCACATATTCTTTGCTCCTTTGTCATAAATTAATTGTTCATATATATGTGGGTTTATTTCTGATCTCTCCATTCTATTTCTTTGATACGTGGGTCTGTTTTTGTGCAAGTACCATACTGATTTAATTACTAAATCTTTGTAGTAGTTTGAAGTCAGGGAGCATGATACTACCAGTTTCATTCTTCTTTCTCAAGATTATTGTTGTTACTGGGAATATTTTGTGTTTCCATACAGATTTTAGGAAATGTGTTCTAGTTCTGTGAAATATGCCATTGGAATTTTGATAGCAACTGCACTGAATCCATAGATTGCTTTGGGTAGTATGGACATTTTAACAATATTAATTCTTCCAGCTCATGAATATGATATATCTCTTCATTTGTATCATCTTCAACTTCTTCCATCAAGGTCTTACAGTTTTCCAAGTGTAGGTCTTTTACTTCCTTGGTTAGATTTATTCCTAGGTTTTATTCTTTTTGATGCAATGGTAAATGGAATTTTCCTCTTAATTGTGCTTTCTGATAGTTCATTATTAGGATATAAAATTGTCACTGATTTCTGTCATTTTGAATCATATAACTTTGCTGAAATATTTATTATTTCTAACAGATTCTAGGTGGGATCTTTAGGATTTTTCTATATATATAGCATCATATCATTTGCAAATAATAACAGTTTCACTTCTTCTTTTCTGATTTGAATGTACTTCATCTTTTTTCTTGCCTAAATGCTCTACCTAAGATTTCCAATACTATGTTGCATAACAGTGGTGATAGGGGGCATCCTTATCTTGTTTCTGATCTTAGAGGAAAAGTTTTCCCTTTTCGGTACTGAGTATGATGCTGGCTGTGGCCTTGTCACACTTGGCTTTTGTTACACTGAGATATGTTCCCTCTATCCCGACTTTATTGAGACTTTTTTTGGTCATAAATGGATGTTGAATTTTCTCAAATGCTTTTTCTGCATCTATTGAGACAATATTGTGATTTTTCACTCATTTTGTTAATGTGGTGTATTATGCTGATTGATTTTTCAGATGTTGAAGCATCCTTGCATTCCTGACATTAATCTTGATGTATAATCTTTACAATCTATTCTTTAATTCAGTTTGCTAATATTTTTTTGAGGATTTCTGCATCTATGTTTATGAGAAATTTTAGCCTAAATTTTTCTTTTTTTGTGGTATTTTTGTCTGGTTTTGGTATCAGGGTAATGCTGGTTTCCTAAAATGTATATGAAAGTGTTCCCTCCTCTTCAATTTTGGATGACTTTGAAAAGGATAGGTGTTAATTCTTTAAATACCTAGAAGAATTCTCCAGTGAAACAGTCTGGTCCTGAGGTAGGAGATGCACAACCAATGCCCTGTGGACCCAGATAAACTTCAGTTCTACAGTTAAGTATCAGTTCTACAGCCTAAGTATCCTTAGGCTCAAACTGGGCATCTTGCTAATGATAATTAAGCAACTGATTGTGCCTTTGTTTCCTGTTGGTTCTAAGAAATCCAAATGCAAACTTATAGCCCAAATATAGCACTCCATGCTCTCTTTCATGATTATAAGTTATGTTCATTTTTAAATGTGATCATGGCTTTCCATTTTTTTTAATATTTTCCTGGCATTGTTTCCCTATTTCTTGTATCACCTATCACTGTTTATGGCATGAATTTTTATCATTGCAGCTCTTCAGTAGTCCAAGTAGCCAGGAATTACTCAGGACTAGAGGTCTTCTTTCAGTCTATTCATTTCATTCATTCTATTCATTCATCTCTTTATTTCATAAAATATATTCAGTCTCTCCTCATCTCTGGAGGACTTTAAGTTATTAAAACTGATTGCTATAAATACCTAATATTTATTGTGATCAAGAATGATTTAAAATGGGAAGTAAATCAATAAAGGGATGTATAATACAGTGTTGAGGATTTAATATACCACTCCTTTCAGGAAGACTAACATACCAAAAAAAATAAATAAAAACTGTTTAAACATTGTTAATTCAAGTTAAGCAATTCATGGAAGAGATTCATGAAAACAAGACCTTCCCCAAACTCCTGAGATAAGGTCTCCATAGGTAATTTTCTTGCTTCAAAATTCTAATGTAAAAGTGAGATCATCTGAGCATGTTCAAAACTCTTTCAGTAAATAAAATATTGTCTTCTCTCCTTTCTCTAATCCAGAAAAGTATTTATATCATGCAGCTTGTGAATCACACTTGTGTACATGAATGGGGAATGAGAAAAAAAATAACAGCTTTGCCAAATGAGCAGTGTATGTATACAAAGAAATTCACAAATTACAGTGATTATTCTGAACATCTGATTCAAGAGAGAATCACCCCCCAGTCATAGAAACATCTGAAGATGAAAATCCAAGAGTAAATCCTATTGACTCCAGCATATATACTCAATCTGTTTTAAATTTTATCTGCATTAACACCACCCTTGTCACAAGGACCATGAACATTTGCCTGGACTATCCAATTGCCTTGGAATTAGACCCCTTTATTCCTTGCATGTTCCTTACAATCCATTCTTCAGAAAGAATACAGAGAGAATTTTCTAATGTAATGATTCACCCAAGCTTTAGGACAGTACTTATATCTAAAGAGGGAGAAAATGAGGAAGGGCTGAGGCAAAGAGAAGGGACACTTTAACTATAGTTCAATGTTTTATCTCTTTTAAAAGAGAGAAATCTGAAAGGTATAAAACAACAGACAATTTAATATCTGTTTTTATTCAGTGGTGGGAACATAATCTCTTTTATTAATTTCTGTTTCTTTTTTATTTTAATTGTGCTGAAATACATAAAATTTATCAACTTAATCAGTTTTAAGTGTACAGTTCAGTAGCTTTAGGTATATTCACATTGCTGGCTACCATCACCACCATCCACTCAGAAAACCCTTTTCATCTTGCAAAACCAAACTCTGTACCTGTTAAATAACAACTCCCCGCTCCCCCCTACTCCAAGCCCCTGGTAACCACATTCTACTTTGTTTTTCTATGAATTTGATCAATCACGGTATCTCAAAAAAGTGGAATCACACAATATTTGTCCTCTCCATTTCTTGATCTAACTGAAATATACCATTATTTAAATACTTCTATGAAATAAAGTAAAAGCAAAGCTCTCTTCCATCACATCTTAGAGAAAACCAGTTTTAAGATTTTTTAATGTTAAGTGTTTTAATTTAACACATATCCTTCCAGATTATACACAGAGGGATACAATGGAACAGATTCTACCAGTTTTTGCACTAACGGTATCTTGGTATCCTATTTATCTTTCTCGGATAATATTATAATTATCTATGTGAGAGTCTCTCTAGTCCACTAGAAAACTTTACCCTCAATTATGGGAATGGCATCTTACTTCCCTTTTCACTTCCAATGTTAAGCACAGTTACTGGCACATAACAGATGCTTAATAAATACCTACTGAATAAATGAATGAACTAACTTCTCTATTAAGACTGCTTTATTGTGAAACCATTGAACTCAGATTGATAATTTGAAAACCTCTCCTTGAAATATGTTGGGACTTTACCTTCCAATGCAGAGGGTACAGGTTTGATCCCTGGTTGGGGAGTTAGGATCCCACGTGCCTCACAGCCAGAGAACCAAGGCATGAAACAAGCAATATTGTGGCAAATTTGATAAAGACTAAGAATGGTCCACATCAAAAGGAGCACATGTAAGTCAGGTCTAGTGAGGTGGGTGAACCTGGAGCCTATTATACAGAAGTAAGTCAGAGAAAAATAAATATCACATATTAATGCATATATATGGAATATAGAAAGATGGTAATGATGAACCTTTTGTAGGGTAGCAATGGAGATGCAGACATAGAGAACAGACTTGTGGACATATTGGGGAAAAGAGGGTGGGACAAACTGAGAGAGTAGCATTGAAACATATATATTACCATATGTAAATCAGACAGCCAGTGGGAACTTGCTACCTGACACAGGGAGCTCACACGCAGTGCTCTGTGACAACCTAAAGGGGTGGGATGGAGGTGAGAGATGGGAGGGAAGTTCAAGAGCGAGGGGAAATATGTATACCTATGACTGATTCACGTTAATGTATGGCAGAAACCAACACAATATTGTAAAGCAATTATCCTCCAATTAAAAATAAATAAATTTTTTTAAAAAGAAGGATGTACATCAAAAAAAGAAAAATATGTAATTTGTTCCAAATACATCATCGGTTTTAAGTCATTTTCTTTATCTTTCTTTCTTGCCTTTACAGTAAACTCAACTCTTCTTGAAGCTTCAGTAGCACAAGGAGATTTCTCTTGCCTGCAATTCGTCAGTCATATGAATGAATGCAAAGACAAGCATTCATTCATATGACTGATCTCTCTTCCTTACAGCCTTATCTTGCTACATCACGCATTTGAAACTCTAAGTAATTTCCAGGCAGCTGTAACTGAAGAGATATTATGGCTGTTGAAGTTGTGCCAGTTGCCGCTTAACCGTAGCCATAACTCAAACACAGCACAGACAAGCACAACCTTCATGGGGAAAAAAGGCTTATCATTCATTATTTTATAGCAATTACTTCCTGTATTCTGCCAAATCTGCCATTGCTCAGGATGCCAAGGAAAAAGAATTGATCATAACGGATCACAAATTCAAACTCCTGGGAAATGTTAAATAAATGAAATAAAACAAGGAATTAAATTATCCTTAATTAAATATATCAGTAAAAATGAACCCAAATCCAGTCTGTGTCTTAGATGCAGCAACATGGACCAGCGAAAGATCATATACTTTGGATGGAGAACACCTCAACTCATGTCCCGTTTTGATGTGTGACCATGGACAATTCTCATACTTTGCTAACATTTTATTTCCTCAAGTGGGAAGAATATAGAGGATTAAATGAGAAAGGGTAATGTTAATATTTTTTATATACTGTAATCTTACACTAAAAATGAGATCACATATTTATTAGAAGAATTTGTCAAAGAAATAGCTGAAGACTAAGAAGTGGGTATATCAAAGGGTAAAAGGGTTAAAAAAAAAAAAAAAAAAAGGAGGGGGGTAAAATTGAGCTCAGATTTCTATGTTGAAGAACACTGACTTTTGTGACAAAGAACTTTCAGCTCAGTTTTCTATGTTCCTCTGTGACAATCACAGAGAAGGCAATGGCAGCTAACTCCAGTACTCTTGCCTGGAGAATCCCATGGACGGAGGAGCCTGGTGGGCTGCAGTCCATGGGGTCGCTGAGAGTTGGACACAACTGAGCGACTTCACTTTCACTTTTCACTTTCATGCATTGGAGAAGGAAATGGCAACCCACTCCAGTGTTCTTGCCTGAAGAATGCCAGGGATGGGGGAGCCTGGTGGGCTGCCATCTACAAGGTCGCACAGAGTCAGACACGACTGAAGTGACTTAGCAGCAGCAGCAGCTGTGACAATCAGAAGGGGATAATGGTGATATTTTAGACTATCACCTCATGAGGTGATAGTCTATTGACACTCATAGACTAGCAAAGACATCTCATTAGGCTAACAAATCTGCATTCAGAATTTCAACTGGGCTCTCAACACTGTCCAGCAACCCTACTACTGCAGCTACCGCAACTCTTTAGTCAATTCATTTTCTCACTCTCCAAGGTGATTGTATTAAATCATTTGCACCAGCCTCAGAACCAAGGTACAACTTTCAAAAGCTCCCTCCATCTCAGCAAATAATCTCTCCTCAACCCCACAGAGAAACTAGAAGCCATTAGAGAGGAACCCTGCTCTCATACATACAACATATCTACATCTGTTCCCCTCTCCTTTTCAATTTCAGTAAAGCCACCTGCCTTCTTCCTACTTACAGTCGTCATCATCGATCTGTATGCTGTAGTCCATCTCTTCAAGAATATTATCCTATTACAGTAAATGCTGGAAAGGGTGTGAAGAAAAAGAAATCCTTCTACACAGTTAGTGAGAATGTAAACTGGTATAGCCACTATTGAGAACAGCATGAAGTTTCCTTAAAAAAGTAAAAATAGACTTACCATATGATTCAACGATCCCACCACTGGAAACCATCACTGAGAAAACCATAATTAGAAAATGTACACATACCCCAATTTTCATTGCAGCATTATTTATAATTACCAAGATATGGAGTCAACCTAAACATCCACAGAGAGACGAATGGATAAAGAAGACGTGGTACATATACACAATGGAATATTACTCAGCCATAAAAAAGAATAAAGTACTGCCACTTGCAGCAACATGGATGCAACTAGAGATTATCATCACACTAAGTGAAGTAAGTCAGACAGAGAAAGACAAATATCATATGATATCACTTATATGTGGAATCTTAAAAAATTGATACAAATGAATTTATATACCACACAGAAACAGACTCACAGACTTTGAGAACAAACTTATGGTCACCAAAGGGGAAAGATTGTGGGGAGGGATAAATTATGAGTTTTGGATTAACATATATGCACTTTTATAGGCAATCAACAGATTATCTACAGAAAATGGATAATCAACAAAGCTACGGTTTTTCCAGTAGTCATGTAGAGATGTGAGAGTTGGACCATAAAGAAGGCTGAGCACCAAAGAATTGATGCTTTTGAATTGTTGTGCTGAAGAAGACTCTGTCCCTTACACAGCAGGGAAATCCTAAGAAAATCAACCCTGAATATTCATTGGAAGTACTGATGCTGAAACTGAAACTCCAAGATTTTGGCCACCTGATGCAAAGAGTTTACTCATTGGAAAAGACCCCAGTGCTGGGAAAGACTGAGGGCAAGAGGAGGCAACAAAAGATGAGATGGTTGGATGGCATCACCTACTCAATGGAGTGGTGAGTTTGAGTGAACTCTGGGAGACAGGGAAGGACAGAGAAGCCTGGCATGCTGCAGTTCATGGAGTCACAATGAGTTGGACATGACTCAGTGACTGAACAACAATAACCATGCAGGTATACAACCCGAGGGCCAGTAGTGATCCTAAGGCTGCCTTTGTCCGCTGGCCTTATAATGCTTGTGCTATCTCCCCAGCTATTGAAATGAACTTCTAATTGCCCCTCCCATCTCCCTCTTACCTCCCTCCAGCCCATTCTTTATACTCAACCAGAAGGAGTAAGCTTTTTAAAACATTACCGGGTAGCTCAGAGGTAAAGAATTCACCTGCCAATGCAGGAGACAGAGGAGACACTGGTTTGATACCTGGGTCAGGAAGATCCACTGGAGGAGGAAATGGTAACCCACTCCAATATTCTTGCATATGGAAAAATTCCATGGACAGAGGAGCCTAGCAGGCTACAGTCCATAGGGTCACAAAGATTCGGACACAGCTTAGTGACTGAACACAAGCACAAACACACATCTTACCCCCTAGCTTGTCTTCCTAGTGCATTTAAGATAAAGATCAAAATTTCTCTAATGGAGTCACCAGGTCCTGCAAGATTTGGTCCCTACCTCCCACCCAGTCAAGATTCTAACTACTCAAAATGCCATTCAGGCCCTAAAAGAGGCAATGTTCCTTCTTGCCTCAGGCCCCTTGCATATGCTGTTTTCTCTTTCTGGAATGATCCACCTTCTACCCACTCAACCCGAGTAACACCTTCCATCCATCAGATCTCAGCTTTAATGACGTTTTCTCAGAGAAGCTTCTCTGACCCTCCATATCCCTAGGAAACAATACTGGGTCACCATAGCCATCAGCATAGTTGCAATGGTAACTAAACACCTAAGAGAATACAGCTCATCCCCTTTGTTCCTGAATTCTGTGCTCACTAAAGTTTATTTGCAATCTGAAAATCAGTACTATCAGAGCACTCTAGATTTTTTAGTCTTTTTTTCCAATTTATTGGGAATCCATTTTTGCATTTGTTCAACAAATTCTTTTAAAGTGTTAACCAGCAATGATTACTGAATAACAAAATATACAAATATCAGTTAAATGTTCAACAGGTACTCAAGTTAATTCATCACGGCCTTCTCCCCCTCCAAACAAGCTTCCCCCCCAAACATGCTTCTCCCCATCACTATTTCCCCTGTGACCCAAGTCAGAACCCTAGAAGTTATCCTCACATTTCCCAATGCTTCCTATATATATCCACTACTTCTCCAGAACCTCTTGATGACCTCCTTAGTGAAATTATAGCCCTTCCGAAGACTCCAAACCTGTCTTCCCACACTCTCCCAATTCTCTCTGCAATACCAGTTTGGGCCAGATTCAGTGATTTCTGGCTCCCCAGGTGTGCCGTGCTCTCCCTGCAGCCGGCTTATTTTGGATCACCCTTGAGAATCCCTTCACCTGGTTGGTTTCCTCCTGCTTACCCCTCAGGCCCCAGCTTACATATTCTTCCACAAAGAAAGCTTCCTACATCCTTGAGGTTGAGGAAGAGTCCTTCTTCACATTCCTTGTGATGACTCCATTACACTGCTTACAGGATTCCTATTTTCTAAGTTTATCTCCTCTGTCTCCCCTAGAGACTCCTTGAGATCTTAACACATACCATATTTCGTGGTTATAGCTTCTGAACTTAGCATAGTGTCAGACATAAGAAAGTTGCTCATGTCCATTCCTGCCCTGCAAATAGGTTCATCTGTACCATTTTTATGAGATTCCACACATATGCATGAATATATGATATTTGTTTTTCTTTCCATTTCACTCTGTATGACAGGTCCAATCACATCACTAGAAATGATGTAATTTCATTCTTTTTTATGGCTGAGTAATATTCCATTGTGTATACATATACCACCACTTCTTAATCCTTTCATCTGTCATTGGATGTTTAGGCTGTTCCCATGTCTTGGCTATTAAAATTAGTGTTGCAACAAACATTGGGGTACATGTGTCAATTTGAATTATGATTTTCAGGGTATATGCCTAATAGTGAGATTGCTGGGCCATATGGCAGTCCTATTTTTAGTTTTTTAAAAATGTTCATACTGTTCTAAACAGGGGCTGTATCACTAGATGGATGGGATGAGGGGGAGGTCTAAAAGGAAGGGAATATATGTGCATATACATAGATGATGCTCTTTATGGTACAACAGAAACTAACACAGTACTGTAAAGCAATTCAGTCTCAGTTCAGTTCAGTTGCTCACTCATGTCTGACTCTGTGACACCACAGACTGCAGCACACCAGGCTTCCCTGTCCATCACCAACTCCTGGAGCTTGCTCAAACTCATGTCCATCAAGTTGGTGATACCATCCAGCCATCTCATCCTCTGTCCTCCCCTTCTCCTCCTGCCTTCCATCTTTCCCAGCATCAGAGTCTTTTCCAATGAGTCAGCTCTTCCCATCAGGTGGCCAAAGTACTGAAGCTGAAGCTTCAGTATCAGTCCTTCCAATGAATATTCAGGACCGATGTCCTTCAGGATTGACTAGTTTAATCTCCTTGCAGTCCAAGGGACTCTCAAGAGTCTTCTCCAATCCCACAGTTCAAAAGCATCAACTCTTCAGCACTCAGCTTTGTTTATGGTTCAACTCTTACATCCATACGTGACCACTGGAAAAACCATAGCTTTGATGTGATGGGCCTTTGTCAACAAAGTATGTCTCTACTTTTTAATATGCTGTCTAGGTTTGTCATAGCTTTTTTTCAAAGGAACACGCCTCTTTTAATTTCATGGCTGCAGTCACCATATGCAGTGGAGCCCAAGAAAATAAAGTCTGTCACATCACCGTTTCCATTGTTTCTCCATCTATTTGCCAGGAAGTGATGGGACCAGATGCCATGATCTTAGTTTTCTGAATGTTGAGCTTTAAGCCAGGTTTTGACTCTCCTCTTTCACTTTCATCAAGAGGGTCTTTAGTTCTTCTTCACTTTCTGCAATAAGGGTGGTGTCATCCGCATATCTGAGGTTATTGATATTTCTCCCGGCAATCTTGATTCCAGCTTGTGCTTCATCCACCCCAGCATTTCACATGATATACTCTGCATATTAGTTAAATAAGCAGGGTGACAATATACATCCTTGACTTACTCCTTTCCCAGTTTGGAACCAGTCCATTGTTCCATGTCTGGTTCTAACTGTTGCTTCTTGACTTGCATACAGATTTCTCAGGAGGCAGGTAAGGTGGTCTGGAATTCCCATTTCTCGTAGAATCTTCCACAATTTGTCATGATCCACATTGTCAAAGGCTTTGGCATAGTCAATAAAGCAGAAGTAGATGTTTTTCTGGAACTCTCTTGCTTTTTTGATAATACAACGGAGGTTGGCGATTTGATCTCTGATTCCTCTACCTTTTCTAAATCCAACTTGCACATCTGGAAATTCATGGTTCATGTACTGTTGAAGCCTGGCTTAGAGAATTTTGAGTATTACTTTGCTAGTGTGTGAAATGAATGCAATTGTGCAGTAGCTTGAGCATTCTTTGGCATTGCCTTTCTTTGGGGTTGGAATGAAAACTGACCTTTTCCAGTCCTGTGGCCACTGCTGAGTTTTCCAGATTTGCTGGCATATTGAGTGCCGCACTTTCACAGCATCATCTTTTAGGATTTGAAATAGCTCAGCTGGAATTCCATCACCTCCACTAGCTTTGTTCGTGTGATGCTTCCTGAGGCCTACTAGACTTCACATTCCAGAATGTCTGACTCTAGGTGAGTGATCACATCAGCATGGTTACCGGGGTCCTTAAGATCTTCTTTTTTAATTAATTTACTTACTTTAATTGGAGGATAATTTCTTTACAATACTGTGGTGGTCTTTGCCATTCATCGACATGAATCACTCATGGGTGAACATGTGTCCCCGTCTCCTGAACCCCCTTCCCACCTCCCTCCCCTCAGAGCACCAGCTTTGAGTGCCCTGCTTCATGCATCAAACTTGCACTGGTTATCTATTTTTGTATAGTTCTTCTGTG
Source organism: Cervus elaphus (assembly GCF_910594005.1). Taxonomy (NCBI): domain Eukaryota; kingdom Metazoa; phylum Chordata; class Mammalia; order Artiodactyla; family Cervidae; genus Cervus; species Cervus elaphus. The sequence continues at coordinate 38,619,377 of NC_057830.1, read as the reverse complement.
TATTCTTCCACCTCTTCTTAATATCTTCTGCTTCTGTTAGGTCCATACCATTTCTATCCTTTATTGTGTCCATCTTTGCATGAAATGTCCCCTTGGTATCTTTAATTTTCTTATAGAGATCTCTAGTCTTTCCCATTCTAGTGTTTTCCTCTATTTCTTAGCATTGATCACTAAGAAAGTCTTTCTTATCTCTCCTTGCTATCCTTTGGAACTCTGCATTCAAATGGGTATATCTTTCCTTTTCTCCTTTGTCTTTCGCTTCTCTATTTTTCTCAGCTATTTGTAAGGCCTCGTCAGACAACCATTTTGCCTTTTTGTGTTTCTTTTTCTTGGGTGTGGTCTTGATCACTGCCTCCCATACAGTGTCACAAACCTCTAGTTCTTCAGGCACTCTGTCTATCAAATCTAATGCCTTGAATCTATTTGTCATTTCCACTGTATAATCATAAGGGATTTAATTTAGGTCATACCTGAATAGTGTAGTGGTTTTCCCTACTTTCTTCAATTTAAGTCTGAATTTGGCAATAAGAAGTTCATGATCTGAGCCACAGTCAGCTCCCAGTCTTGGTTTTGCTGACTGTATAGAGCTTCTCCATCTTTGACTGCAAAGTATATAATCAATCTGATTTTGGTATTGACCATCTGGGGATGTCCACGTGTAGAGTCGTCTCTTATGTTGTTGGAAGAGGGTGTTCACTATGACCGGTGTGTTCTCTTGGCAAAACTCTGTTAGCCTTTGCCCTGCTTCATTTTGTACTCCAAGGCCAGACTTGCCTGTTACTCCAGGTATCTCTTGACTTTCTACTTTCACATTCCAGTCCCCTATGATGAAAAGGACATTTTTTTTGGTGTTAGTTCTAGAAGATCTTGTAGGTCATCATAGAACTGTTAAACTTCAGCTTCTTTGGCATTAGTGGTTCAGGCATAGACTTGGATTATTGTGATATTGAACGGTTTGCCTTGGAAACGAGCAGAGATCATTTTGTTGTTTTTGAGATTGCACCCAAGTACTGCATTTTGGACTCTTGTTGACTACGAGGGCTACCCCATTTCTTCTAAGGGATTCTTGCCCACAGTAGTAGATATAATGGTCATCAGAATTAATTTCACCCACTCCAGTCCATCTTAGTCCAAGATGATGGAGTAGAAGGATGTGCATTCATCTTCTCCAGTGAGAACTCCAAAATTACAAAGCAGTTATACTTCAATTAAAAAAAAGTTGCTCAGAAATACTCATTGGAATGAATGAAACATTCCTCACTGAATCATAGTTTTACCTTTATGCAGTATTTTTTTTAATTTATTTACTTTTTAATTGAAGGATAATTGCTTTATGGAATTTTGTTGTTTTGTCAAACCTCAACATGAATCAGCCGTAGGTATACATATATCCCCTCCCTACAAAATATACTAAGATCTATTTCCAGATCCTATTTTGTTTAAGCTATGCCTGCTTATCTTTGCACCAGTGTCACATCATTTTAGTATATTATAGTTTTATGGCACATTTTAATATCTAATAAGGCACACCCTCCCACACATTACTATTTTCTCATTTCTTTAGTCCATTAGATGACCTTGAGAACTACGTGCTACGTTTTTAAAAATTCATTGTAAATTTTCTTTGGTGCTTTAATGGCCGTACATTAGATCTAAAGGAAAATTATATCATGGGGAAATAATACTTCTGTCTTCCTCTGAAAATGTTATAGTTCTCATTTCTGTTACTTGGGTTACTGCATTGGCTAGAACTTTGGGGAATAATAAATACACTGATGACGCAGATATCTCTGGAAATGTCTCTTTGGTAACCATATTTTACTAAAATTATAGGGTACTAAATGCTTAAGAAACACTAATGTATGAGGGAGGGTCAGGATGGGGAACACATGTCTACCCATGGCTGATTCATGTGAATGTATGGAAAAACCATAACAATATTGTAAAATAATTAACCTTCAATTAAAATAAATTTTTAAAAAAAGATTAATGTAGTGCATTACTATATGAAGTAACAGCTTTGTGCAGTGGCAGTATCGTAGCCAATGAGGTTTATCCAAGGCGCAATTATTGCTAATTGAAAACTATATGAAGTAACAAAGCTATTTACAGAAAGAAAAAAAAAGAAAAAAAAAAAACCAGAAACCTAATCTGCCTTAATGGTCTTTTATCCTAAGGGCTTTGATGTTCCCTCAGAAATGTAAAATAATAACTTAACATTCCAAACAGAATATCTGAGAGCTGATGAGATTCTCATCCTCCATCAGATTTATCTTCCTTTCCAGCGCTGACCTACAGGAAGAAATTTTACTGCGACCCTAATGAGAATGGTTAATAGACATCATGGAGTTTGTGTGTTTGTGCTTTCCTTTGTTTTGTTCTGTTTCTGAGAGAACTAGTTTTAGTTCAATTTCTCCACAGCCTTTCTAGAGAATTAGAGTTCTTCCTCCATCTTTGATTGTGAATAACAAAGTCATACTATCATTTATTGACCTCTTAGTATATACAGGAACCATGCCAAATTCTTTGCATGCATTGTCTCATTTAACATTCTATCAATTGATCAATGGGTATTCTCCAGAGAACAAAACCAATAAGATAGACAGAGCATTTCTATTATATGATGGTGGTGGTTTAGACATTAAGTTGTGTCTGACTCTTGTAATCCCATGGACTGTAGCCCACTAGGCTCCTTTGTTCGTAGGATTCTCTAGGTAAGAATACTGGAGTGGGTTGCCATTTCCTTCTCCAATATCTATTATATAATATAAGGTAAAATGTGAGACATATATTTATGTGTATGTGTGTGTATGCCACCATATGTCCATAAAATAAATCTCTTTATTATATATGTGTGTGTGTGTATATATATATATATATATATATATATATATATACATTTGAATGATAATGCACACACGCATGTATATACATATAATCAGTTCAGTCCAGTTCAGTCACTCAGTCATGTCCAACTCTTTGCAGCCCCATGGACTGCAGCACGCCAGGCTTCCCTGTCCATGACTAACACCCAGAGCTTGCTCAAACTCATATCCATCAGTTGGGTGATGCCATCCCACTGTCTCATCCTCTGTCATCCCCTTCTCCTCCTGCCTTCAGTTGTGCCCAGCATCAGGGTCTTTTCCAATGAGTCAGTTCTTCACATCAGGTGGCCAAAGTATACATATAATAAAGATATTTATTTTAAGATATTGACAGCACTGAGGGAGGACACTGATACCAACTGCCCTTTGCAGCTGAGCATCTTAGGAAAAGGTGATTCTACTGAAACAGGGGCTAAAAATGATTTGTCAACAGTTTGCAAGTTTGACTTGCATCTGTGTTCATTCACATTTCAGTAACAGGCCTGAGAGAAAAGGCCTCATCTTTGCTCACTGGCACAAGTTCAGAAATATTTCACATAGAATGTGCAAATAATGTTTGTGTGGTGTTCAGTGAGGAAAAGAAAAGAAATTGGCTCACAGGACTGTTATGACTGGCAAGTTTAAAATTTGTAGGGCAGGCCAACAGCCTGGAAACTCAAGCTGAATTTCCATGTTACAGTCTTGAGGCAGAATTCTTTCCTCAGTTTATCTTTTTTTTTTCCCTAGTATTTTACTGTAAACAGCAAAGACATGTCAGATCACCTCTTCCACGTTTTGTTTGGAAATTTCCTCAGCTAAATATCCATGTTCCTCATTCACACGTTCTACTTTCCACCAATGACAGAGCCATAATTCAGACAAGTTCTCTGCTTGTTTATATCAAGGATCTCCTTTCCTTGCGCGTCCAGTAACACATTCTTCCTTTCCATCTGGGATCTTACCAGAAGCACTTTAATGTTCCTATTTCTAGCAACATTCTGTTCATAATTGTATACAGTCTCTAAGACAATAGAGCTCTCACTATAGCTTTCCTCTCCTCTTTCTGAGCCCACACCAAAATTACCTTTAATGTCCATGTTTTTATCAACAATCTCTTCAAGGCAATCTGGATTTTTACTATCAAATGCCTCAAAACCTTTCCAGCCTACATCCATCATTGTTTGTTTTTATTGTTTAGTCGCTAAGTGGTGTCCAACTCTTTGCAACCCCATGGACCGTAGTCCACCAGGCTCCTCTGTCCATGGGATCTCCCAGGCAAGAATACTGGAGTGGCTTGCCGTTTCCTTCTGCAGGGATCTTCCCAACCCAGGGATCGAACCACATCTCCTGCATTGGCAGGTGGATTCTTTACCACTGAGCCACGGGAGTAAGCCCCCACACTCATTACGCAATTCCAAAACCCCTTCCATCTTTCCATGTATTTGTTATGGCAACATCATGCTTTTCAGCACCGAAATCTTTGTGAGTTCCCTCGGGCTGTCTAAACAAAGGACTGCATACTGGGTGACTCCAAACAACAAAAATGTATTCTCTCCCAATTCTGGAGGGTGCAAGTCACTTATAGAAGTGCTATTGATGATTTATTCAATTTTTGGAAGCAACCATGTGTAACTTTCAATAAGTAAATGGATAAACTGTACATCCCTAAAATGGAATATTATTCAGCACTAAAAAATAATGAGCTATCAAGCCATGAAAAGACATGGAAGAATCTTAAATTCACAATACTAAATAAAAGAAACCAATATGAAAAGGCTACCTACCATATAATTCCTGGAAAAGGCAAAGCTGTGGAGTTAAAAAAGATTAGTGGTTATCAGGAGTTAGAGAGAGATAGGGATACAGGTGAAATACAAAGGATTTTTAGGGCAACAAAACTATTTTATATAGTACTATAATGATGGATACATGTCATTTTACACTTGTCAAAACATAGAATATAAACACCAAGAGTGAACCCTAAGGTAAACTATGGACATAGGGTGATTATGATGTGTCAGTGTAGGTTCACCAGTTGTCGCAAATATACCACTCAGGTGGGGGATGTTGATAATGGGAACAAAGGGCGTGTGGCAATTCTTTGCATGTACCTTCTTCTCAGTTTTGCTAAAATTGATCTACAAATCCTAAAATTGCTCCTAAAAAGTCTATTTTAAAAACTGAAAAGGAAATAAAAATTATTCAGATAAACTCTAGAAACTTAGAAGCCTAAGGTTGAAAGACAATGAAAGAAAGCATGGTAAAGGCAAGTGGTGACCGTCACTGATTTACAACTGGACTCAAGACCAGTCCTTCTAGCACACGCCCTCATATGCCAAGATCATTTGTGAGTTCTCAGTAGCAGCCATGTAATGACATATTCTATCAAGGAGGACCCTCCAAGTCCTCAGAACTTTTCATCTGGCTAAGCTCTGGAACTGATGGTCACAACATCAAGGTGGGTGCATGGGTAGCAGATAGACACAGAAATCAAGAAGCAAGGCAAGTGAATCTACCAACATGAGATAGAGTCAAATGGGAAACACACAAAAGAGAACAGCAGGCCCATAAACCAAGAAGAAACAGATGCAGGTCTCCAGGAGAGAGGAACAGCCTAGGGCCTCTGAGGGTGCAGTGGAGTGAGCTCCTTGTGACAGTGATAACACCTTACCCTTGAAACCCAGGCCTGAGCATGAAGAAGAAGAAGCAAAAACACATATTAGCAAATTGAGGAAGAAATCAATCTTTTCAGTGCTGCAGTCCCTCCACATTAATAAAGCTGGTGGTCAGATGCAAGTCTGTCTGATTGCATGCTCTCTTCTTCCAGCAGCACTTAATGACTACAACTGGCACATTAAAAAGTCAAGGCAAACCAACATGCATACTTTTATATATTCTCCCATGGTCAGCAGGTTTGAGAAGCTGGATGTCTCTTCTCAGGAAGCTGGGAATGGGTTTTTTAAGAAATTTATAAATCCTAAGAACGGTGCCGCAGAACAATCAGGCATTAATTTCTCACAGAGCTGAAGTGCAAATTACCTACCTGCAGCTTTCTCCTCTCCAGATTGTCTGGTTCCTTAATCTCGGTTCAGATTTAACTCACTGCTAACCATATTTCTTACTAGCTGTCCCTGCTCCCTGCCCCTGCATTACCTGCTGTACGCTAAGGGAATGCAGACTGGAGTAAATGACTGTCTGAACAAAGAGGCAGACCATTGGCACTACATCAAGTATCTGAGAGGAAATGACAAGCCTGGAACTGTGAGTCAGTCCCTGCTTCCTATTTCAGAGATGTTCTGAATCATGAACATAAGGCCAGTGCTATGGAGAAGGCACATTCTGTGAGCAGCTGGAGGGGTCCTCTTGGACACAGTGGTCAACACTGGAGAGAGGGGCTTGTCCCCAAAGATATGGCTCTAGGCAGGCCAATAAGGCAAATCAAGAACCTCCTCTTGGTATTCCACAAATTTTGCATATTACAAAAAGTACAAATTTAGTAAAAAAAAAAAAAAGGAGGGGGGTGAGGTGTGAAAAAAAACACAAGAACAGGAGACAACTGAAGAATTCTTTTTTTATGCTGCAAGTTATTTACCTTTTTTAACCTACCAAAACAGCACTAATTGTTTTTCAAATGAATGGCCTCTGGATACATGACATTGAAATTTTGCCAGGCCTCCACTAAGATACCAGTGGCTTTTTTGCTTAGTCATTATGTTATGTTGTCACTGAAATCTTTACGCCTTTTCATTCCAGATCATGGGGGTTGGTTACTCTTCTGTGGAGACTTGCAATTCAGTCTAGAATGTGTCAACCTCCCCCTCATTTCAAGGAAGAAGTACAACTGGATAGTTGAAGAAACAATAGATGTGAGTAGCAGGGAACTCCTCCATCACAACCAAAATCTCCCTGGAGGTAAAGTTATTAAAGTTTGATGTACTTGACAATTTGAGGGGAAAAAAATGTGAGGCAGGAACAAATCACCACCTCCCACGGTAATGATAGACTTTTCCCTAAGAGCTGACAAAGACAATCATGGAAAGATATTCATCAGCAGAGTGGGTGAGAAAAAAATGACTCAGGTATTGTATTTTCTGTATTTTAGTCAGGGAATGCATCACTCTGCAGATGGGTCTAATTTAGTCATGTTATGGAAAACCAAACACAGTTCTGGTCCATAACAGTACTAGCCAGCATTATTTGAGGCCAGTAAGTAACAGGTAAAACTCAGCAGTGGCCACAGGACTGGAAAAAGTGAGTTTTTATTCCAATCCCAAAGAAGGACAATGCTAAAGAATGTTCAAACTACCATACAATTGAGCTCATTTCACATGTTAGTACAATTATGCTCAAAATCCTTCAAGCCAGTCTTCAGTAGTATGTGAACCAAAAACTTCCAGATGTACAAGCTGGGTTTAGGAAAGGCAGAGGAACCAGGGATCAAATTGTCAACATTTGCTGGATCATAAAGAAAGTAAGGAAATTCCAGAAAAATATTTTTTAATACTTCTGCTTCATTGACTATGCTCAAGCCTTTGACTGTGTGGATCACAATAAACTGTGGAAAATTCTTCAAAAGATGGGAATATCAGACTACCTTACCCATCTCCTGAGAAATCTATATGCAGTCAAGAAGCAACAGTTAGAACTGGACATGGAACAACTGATTGATTCAAAATTGGAAAAGGAGTACTGTCACACTATTTATTTAACTTATATGCAGAATGAGTGAGTGAGTGATAGTTGCTCAGTCATGTCCAACTCTTTGCAACCGGTTGGACTGTAGCCTGCCAGGCTCCTCTGTTCATGGAATTTTTCAGGCAAGAATACTGGATTGGGTTGCCATTTCCTTCTCCATATAGAAAGTGAAGTCACTTAGTCGTGTCCGACTCCTTGTGACTCCATGGACTGTAGCCCACCAGTCCCACCAGCCCACTGTAGCTCCTCCACCCATGGAATTTTCTAGGCAAGAGTACTGGAGTGGGTTGCCATTTCCTTCTCCAGGAGATCTTCCCAACACAGAGATCGAACCCGGGTCTCCTGCACTGTGGGAGGACGCTTTCCTGTCTGAGCCACCAGGCAATCTCTCCATATATGCAGACTACATCATGCGAAATGCCAGACCAGATGAATCACAAGCTAGAAACAAGATTGCCAGGATAAATATCTACAACCTCAGATATGAAGATGGCAGGAAGTGAAGAGGAACTAAAGAACCTCTTGATAAGGGTGAAACAGGAGAGTGAAAATGCTAGCCTGAAACTCAACATGAAAAAAACTAAGATCATGGCATACAGTCCCATCACTTCATGGCAAATAGAAAAAGTGGAAGCAATGACATATTTTCTTTTTTGGGCTCCAAAATCACAGTGAACAGTGACTGCAGCCATGAAATTAAAAGATGCTTTCTCCTTGGAAGAAAAGCTATGACAGACCCACACAGCATATTAAAAACCAGAGACATCACTTTGCTGACAAAGGTCTGTAGAGTCAAAGCTATGGTTTTTCTAGTAGTCATATACTGATCTGAGAGTTGGACCAGAGAGAAGGCTTAGTGCCAAAAAATTGATTTTTTCAAATTGTGGTACTGGAGAAGATTCTTGAGAGCCCCTTGGAAGAGGGAGGAGATCAAATCAGTCAATCCTAAAGGAAATCAACCCCAAATATTAATTGGAAGGACTGAGGCTGAAGCTGAAGCTCCAATAATTTGGCCACCTGAAGGGAAGAGCTGACTCACTGGAAAAGACACTGACCCTGGGGAAAAAAATGAAGGCAAAAGGAGGAGGGGGAGGCAGAGGGTGAAATGGTTAGATAGTATCACCAACTCAACGAACATGAATTTGAGCAAACTCCGGGAGATAGTGAATAACCAGGGAGCCTAGCGTGCTGCAGTCCATGGGGTCACAGTGTCGGGCATGACTGAGTGACAGAACAACAGATGTAACAGGTGTGGTGCATGTATTTGCTGTGATTCTCACTCAATTCCTTCATAGCTGCTCATTTTTCAATTTTACTGATAAGTCACCTGCACTCTCAGACAGTAAGTAATTACTTAAGATCACATGGTTAGCAAGTACCCCAATACTACCTCCTTACCCTTACTGAGACCTATGCTAAAAAGTTGGCTGGGTAAACTAAAACACATCCAGAGAAGCCTGGAACTCTCTCACTTATTCTCTGCAGGTAGCTGAGGACCTGGAAAACAGAAATGTTTTCTACTTTACAAGAGGAATAACTCAAGTGATAATGAGCAGAACAAGTTAAGCAGTGTAATCCCAGAAGACCATAACCAGCAACAATGTGTGAGAACAATCACAGAGAATAGAATAATCTAACAACGTCTACACAAATAAGGAGCTGCTTGTTCATATCCCATCTAGAAGGCACTCTTTCTGGAAAAAAACAGGCACTAGGCCTTTCTGTAGTTTCAGTAGTTCACTGTCAACAGGAGAGACCCATAGTGCTGCACAATATGTAGATGCCTTTCATATTTATGTACAGGTCATTGGTGATAGATGTTTCTCAGAACACAATGGAAGAAGTAAGCCTCTTTCAAAATGCAGTGAATACAGCCACTATTTAAATATTTAACTCTGAGCAGTTTCAGGAGAGAGACTCTCTGCAAGCATCCCAGCTCAGGACAGAAGTAACACAAGAGTAGATAAGAACAGAGAATAAGAATCAAGAGAACACAGACAGCAAAGAAGGAGCAATGGGGTTCAGCGAGGCCTTGGGTCAGACTAGATTCAGCACATTTGCTCCTTACTTAAAGATAACTTGTTCTGCTTCTCATACAGCCATTTACGTTGCTTGTTGAATGTTTACTTGCACTAAAGCTCCCAGCAGAATAAATGGGATATGGTAACTTTTTCCTCCTATGTAAGCACTCACTCTCAATGAATAACTGCCATCTGTAATTGTGGTGTAAGGGACCTCATATACAGACAGCTGACTTAACCACTCAGCCATGCTGTCTTATTGTATTTTATTTTTCTCTTTCATCCCCACTCCTGCTCTAGAATCCTCCCTCCCTCCTATAGGCACCCACTCTATTGAATTTTATACATCATCTACAATGCTTCAGTTCAGTTCAGTCACTCAGTCGTGTCCAACTCTTTTGCGACCCCATGAATTGCAGCACGCCAGGCCTCCCTGACCATCACAAACTCCCGGAGTTTACTCAAACTCATGTCCATCGAGTCGGTGATGCCATCCAGCCATCTCATCCTCTGTCGTCCTCTTCTGCTCCTGCCCCCAATCGCTCCAAGCATCAGGGTCTTTTCCAATGAGTCAACTCTTCGCATGAGGTGGCCAAAGTATTGGAGTTTCAGCTTCAGCATCAGTCCTTCCAATGAACACCCAAGACTTATTTCCTTCAGGATGGACTGGTTGGATTTCCTCGCTGTCCAAGGGACTCTCAAGAGTCTTCTCCAACACCACAGTTCAAAAGCATCAATTTTTCAGCACTCAGCTTTCTTCACAGTCCAACTCTCACATCCATACATGATCACTGGAAAAACCACAGCCTTGACCAGACGGACCTTTGTTGGCAAAGTAATGTCTCTGCTTTTTGATCTGCTATCTATGTTGGTCATAAGTTTCCTTCCAAGGAGTAAGCGTCTTTTAATTTCATGGCTGCAGTCACCACCTGCAGTGATTTTGGAGCCCAAAAAAATAAAGTCTGACACTGTTTCCACTGTCTCCCTATCTATTTCCCATGAGGTGATGGGACCAGATGCCATGATCTTAATTTTGTGAATGTTGAGTTTTAAGCCAATTTTTTCACTCTCCTCTTTCACTTTCATCAAGAAGATTTTTAGTTCCTCTTCACTTTCTGCCATAAGGGTGGTGTCATCTGCATATCTGAGGTTATTGATATTTCTCCCGGCAATCTTGATTCCAGCTTGTGCTTCTTCCAGTCCAGCTTTTCTCATGATGTACTCTGCATATAAGTTAAACAAGCAGGGTGACAATATACAGCCTTGATGTACTCCTTTTCCTATTTGGAACCAGTCTGTAGTTCCATGTCCAGTTCTAACTGTTGCTTGGTAACCTGCATACAGGTTTCTCAAGAGGCAGGTCAGGTGGTCTGGTATTCCCATCTCTTTCAGAGTTTTCCACAGTTTATCGTGATCCACACAATCGAACTCTTTGGCGTAGTCAATAAAGCAGAAATAGATGTTTTTCTGGAACTCTCTTGCTTTTTCAATGATCCAGCGGATATTGGCAATTTGATCTCTGGTTCCTCTGCCTTTTCTAAAACCAGCTTGAACATCTGGAAATTCTTGGTTCACGTGTTGCTGAAGCCTGGCTTGGAGAATTTTGAGCATTACTTTACTAGCGTGTGAGATGAGTGCAATTGTGCAGTAGCTTGAGCATTCATTGGGATTGCTTTTCTTAGGGATTGGAATGAAAATGGACCTTTTCCAGTCCTGTGGCCACTGCTGAGTTTTCCAGATTTGCTGGCATATTGAGTGCAGCACTTTCACAGCATCATCTTTCAGGATTTGAAATAGCTCAACTGGAATTCCATCACCTCCACTAGCTTTGTTCGTAGTGATGCTTTCTAAGGCCCACTTGACTTCACATTCCAGGATATCTGGCTCTAGGTGAGTGATCACACCATTGTGATTATCTGGGTCATGAAGATCTTTTTTGTACAGTGCTTCTGTGTATTCTTGCCACCTCTTCTTAATATCTTCTGCTTCTGTTAGGTCCACACCATTTCTGTCATTTATCGATCCCATCTTTGCATGAAATGTTCCCTTGGTATCTCTAATTTTCTTGGAGAGATCTCTAGTCTTTCCCATTCTGTTGTTTTCCTCTATTTCTTTGCATTGATTGCTGAGGAAGGCTTTCTTATCTCTCCTGGCTATTCTTTGGAACCCTGCATTCAAATGGAAATATCTTTCCTTTTCTCCTTTGCTTTTTTGCTTCTCTTCTTTTCACAGCTATTTGTAAGGCCTCCTCAGACAACCACTTTGCCTTTTTGCATTTCTTTTCCATGGGGATGGTCTTGATCCCTGTCTCCTGTATAATGTCACGAACCTCTGTCCATAGTTCATCAGGCTCTCTATCAGATCTAGTCCCTTAAGTCTATTTCTAGTCCCTTAAATCTATTTCTCACTTCCACTGTATATTCATAAGGGATTTGATTTAGGTCATACCTGAATGGTCTAGTGGTTATCCCAACTCTCTTCAGTTTAAGTCTGAATTTGGCAATAAGGAGTTCATGATCTGAGCCACAGTCAGATCCTGGTCTTGTCTTTGCTGACTGTATAGAGCTTTTCCATCTTTGGCTGCAAAGAATATAATCAATCTGATTTTGCTGTTGGCCATCTGGTGATGTCCATGTGTAGAGTCTTCTCTTGTGTTGTTGGAAGAGGGTGTTTGCTATGACCAGTGCGTTCTCTTGGAAAAACTCTATTAGCCTTTGCCCTGCTTCATTCCGTACTCCAAGGCCAAATTTGCCTGTTACTCCAGGTGTTTCTTGACTTCCTACTTTAGCATTCCAGTCCCCTATAATGAAAAGGACATCTTTTTTGGGTGTTAGTTCTAAAAGGTCTTGTAGGTCTTCATAGAACTGTTCAACTTCGGCTTCTTCAGCATTACTGGTTGGGGCATAGGCTTGGATTACTGTGATGTTGAATGGTTTGCCTTGGAAACAAACAGAGATCATTCTGTCGTTTTTGAGATTGCATCCAAGCACTGCATTTCGGACTCTTTTGTTGACTACGATGGCTACTCCATTTCTTCTAAGGGATTCCTGACCAATGCTTATGTCATTGTAGAACCATAGTTCTAGAACTTCCCTGGTAGTAGTTAAGTATCTGCCTGCCAATGCAGAGGACACGGGTTCAATTCTTGGTGTGGGAAAACTCCACATGCCACAGAGCAACTAAGCCCATGAGGTTCAAATACTGAAGCGCACTAGCCCTAGAGCCCATGCTCTGCAACAAGAGAAGCCCTCACATGCCCCAACTAGAGAAAGCCTGCCTGCTCAACAACGAAGACCCAGCGCCCCAAAAGTAAAAAAGCAATTTTTTTAAAAAGCTAGTTCTGCATATATATACATATATATATATATGTATATATATACATATATATATATATGCTTAGTTGTGTCTGACTTTCGGTGACCCCATGGACTATAGCCCACCAGACTCCTCTGCTCATGGGATTTTTCCCAGGGAAGAATGCTAGACTGGGTTGCCATTTCCTCCTCCAGGGGATCTTCCCAACCCAAGGACTGAACTCACATCTCCTGTGTCTCCTGCACTGGCAAGCAGGTTCTTTACCACAAAGCCACCTGGGAAGTCCATGCATGTTTGTGTGTGTTTGTGTGTTGGGGTGGGGGTGGGGCTTAATTTAGAAATGATAGTATGTTTTGTATCTTGCTCTGCTTTTTCCAGTTTCTTTTTTTTACTAAGCCACAATGTTTTTAAGATCTCTGTATATGCCATATATATCATTATTTCACTGCTTCTGAATACTGCACAATACTTCACAGAAGGCATTTCCTCTTTTCACTTATCCACCCCACTAGTGATAGACAATCAGATGACCCCACTTCCACAGATATTCTCATATAGGTGCTCTATAAACCCATGAGTTTTTCTGAAGCAAATACAGAAGTGGCATTTTTTTGGATCTTCAGGCATGTGTGTATTTCATTTCAGTAAATCCTGAAGGAGCACCTTCTAAATGGCTGCATCGGTTTCTCCTCCCACTAGGAGTGCTTCCTATTTCCCTACATCCTTATCAACTCTGTGTTCTACAATTAGCCCTTTTTTGCTGAACTTATATATGTTGGATAGTATCTTATTTCAATTTGCAGTGACTGGATGACAAATGCAGTCAATCTTTCCTTCCTGTGTGTGTTAGTCAATTCATATTTGTTATTCTTTGACTGCCTGGTCTTCTTTTCTTTAAACCACCTAGGAGCTTCTGCCTTTTTCATACTGATTTGTCTGAAGTTCCTTTATATTTTAGATATTAACACCTTGTCACTTTTACATTGTGAACATCTTCTCCCAGTCTGTCACTTGTCTGTTAACTTATTCTACGGGTCTTCTGTCATCTTTCTAAAGTTCCAAGTTTAAAAAAAAATTGAATACTGTTATAATTATATTTTAGAGCAAGATGAGTCCTGACAGTTGCAGTAAGGATTTGGTATCCACAATGGGCAGACTAGATAACTATTTTAGAGTGTGGTCCCAGGAAAATATATGCCAGTCTGGCTGTCACATTTTAAAAACATTTGGGGACTTCACTAAATTCACTTAGTTTATTTTACAGCTGATGCTTGTCTGCCTCCATTTCCCTGAGACAAACTATTCTGAAACTACAGATAAATTATATCCATAGCTTGTTGGTGATCTCATCTTTAAAAATTTCTCACTGCCTCATCCCTAACCCCTGACACAACAGGGCACACACTTTCTTGGAGAGCTTGCACTTCTTTCACAATATTATGTTTTTCATGATGACTACACTTTGAAGACTATTGCACCCACTCTTGTATATCACTAGAATGTGCTTCTCTGTTCAAAAATTCTTGTTTTGTCAACCTCTCTGCATGGAAGTCTCGTAGATTCTTGACCTTCTAAAATCAAGTTGGCTGGAGCACTCTCCCACATTTCTTTGATCCAGCAAAGTCCCCTTGTGTTATGCATGGACCTCAACCCAAAGGCTGCATGACCCAACAAACATTTTTTTCCCATCATATCATGCTACTTTCTGCCATCAAGGCTGACTTGAATCATTCAAGAGAAATAAACTAGCACCTTATCATAGGAACCGTCATCTGGACCAGAAATTGTACTTTGAGAAAAAGCATTAATTATAATAAACTATACAAAGTTACTCTTAAAATACCTACAACCAGAGGAATTCCCTGGAGGTACACTGCAGGGGCAACTACAGCTTCCACCCCTGGTCGAGGAACTAAGGTCCTGCAAGCCATGTGGTGTGGCCAAAAATAAATTAATTAAATAAAATATCTACAACCAGCAATCACTTACTTAGTATATAAAGCACAAAGTGATGGCTCCACAAGACCTCTGTACATTCTATTTCCTTCACCTTCTTTCATCACAAAATGTGGGGCTTCAATTTTGAGCTACACAGTGAAGGCTTAAAGCATTATCAAGTGGTGTGTATACTAGCAATTTCCAAGCCTTTTACCTTGAGGAAGAAAAAAGCGTTAGGAGTTGGCCTGGCCTCACAGCTAGGCCAGGGAGTTCTCCTGTTGGACATGAACAATTTCTCCAAACATCAATATCAGACAAGCCATTCTGAGGCTGCAATGTGCTGAGACAAAGACAAACCATTCCACAGTCATGTCAAAAACAATATGAGAATATTATCCGAGTCACAGGATATCAAACATCCCAACTTGTTCAACTACAGGTATGCTCATGGTATTTTTTTTTTTTTTTTTTTGGCTGTAGGACATTGGAATTTCATTAAACTCATGAAATATGATAGCATATAGTATAGTGAGAAAAGCATAGACTTTAGGATTCTGACTCTACTTCTTGTTGGCTTTATTATTTGAAAGTGTTACTTGATTTGTCCAAATCTCTTTTTTTTTTTCCATTCATCAATTAGAATAACTTAGATTGTTCAAAAAGTCTGCAAATATACTTCATATGGGTTTTTCGAGCAGGTCCTCCAGGGACAGCCAAACAGATTGCGCACAACACGACTGCAAAGGACACCATTCGCTTGGACCTGGAATCAGCTGTAAGTAGTCCTCTATGAAATAATGTGGGGCTTCCCTAGTGGCTCAGATGGTAAAGCGTCTGTCTGCAATGCAGGAGACCCGGGTTCGATCCCTGGGTTGGGAAGTCCCCTGGAGAAGGAAATGGCAGCCCACTCCAGTATTCTTGCCTAGAAAATCCCATGGACCGCGGAGCCTAGTAGGCTATTGTTAATGGGGTCACAAAGAATCAGACACGACTGAGTGACTTCACTCACTCACTATGAAATAACGTAAGTCAGGAGGTTGGCATCATGTCTCTCATGCGTTAGAGGCACAAGAAGTGGTAAGTGGAATCACAAAACATGCTGGAGTTTGTAACAGAGTCAGCATTGTCTTAAGTATCAGTGCTGCCCTTCTAACTGAGCAAGTGGCTGCCTACTGATGTGATTCGATTAGTAAAATCAGTTCAAAGCAGGTGCCAAGATAGACACAGAGAACCGCCTTATGGTTGCCAAGGGGGAGAGGGGATGGGGAAGCGATGGACTGAAAGTTTGGGATTAGCAGATACAAACTAGTGTGTATAGGATGGACAAACAGCAAGGTCCTACCGCTTAGCACAGGGAACTATATTCAATATTCTGTGATAAACCACAATGGAAAAGAATATGAAAAAGAATGCAATGCATGTATATGCATAACTGAATTACTTTTCTGTACAGCAGAAATTAACACAACACTGCAAATACTTCAATAAAATAACTGCTTTTGAAAAGAGGTGCCAAGAAACTAGTACCTATAACAAAAAAGAAGCAGTCAGACAGATACAGAGAACAAACTAGTGGTTACCAGTGGAGAAAGGGAAAGAGGGAGGGGCAGTATAGGGACAGAGAATTAAGAGGTACAGACTATTAGATGTAAAAATGCTACAAAGATATATTGTACTACATAGAAAATACAGCCAATATTTTTATAATAAATGGAGTACAACCTCTAGAAATTGTAAATCACTATATTGTACACCTGTAAACATAATACTGTACAGCTACCATACTTCAATAAAAATATATATTCATATATTTCCCCCAAAAAGTGTACCAAGAGCACCATCTGGCCTACACACAGAGGATTATAAAATACCCAGCATCCCACAATCCAGACCCTATGTGATAAAAACTGATGCCTTCTCCCTGAAGACAGTAAGCCACAGGAATGATAGCGATAGTATGACATCTCCAGTTTACAAACCTTTCCATCCCTTATTTCTTTTAATCCTCACCTTCTCTTGTCAAGGTAAGTATCTAGGGAATGTTCTCAGGACACCTATTTCACAGACAATAAAAATATGTTCAGAAACAAAAATATACACCAACTCTGTGCAAAAGCAAGACATTAACCGAGACTTCTTCTGACCCCAAACCCACTGCTCATTGGCAACAACACACACACTAGATTCTCAGGACTGAGAACATCTGGCTGCAAGTGCCAAACTCTTGGGACGTTATGAGAAAGCTTCAAGAGGGCCCTTGCTAATGGCATGATGTCCACGCAGCAAATGAGGACAGTGACACCATAAGAGGTCATCTTAGGTGTTAGTCTAGCATCTGTAAAGTGGACTAGATAAGCTACCTCCCAGCTGTGACATGTCAAGATTTAATGATGCTGTAATGAATGTAACCACCCAATCAGTGTGGTTAGTACACCACTGATAGTACCTCTTTGGCTGGCATATTTCTTTGATTTCCGAATTATCAGTCAGTCTCCTCCAGATCCTAGTTTCAAAGGAAGGAGAAAGGAAGGCTAACACAGATCAAGCATCTGCTAGAGAAGGTGCAGTGCCAAGTGACTGACAAGAATTATCTCACTGAAATCTCACAACAAGCCTGTGGGATAGGTGTTATTTTTGCCATTTAATGGATAAGGAACTGAGGCTAAAATGTTAAGTCACTTAGCCATACTCTCAACGTAAGTGGAGTCAGGATTTTATAATAATACCAGACTATGTAACTCTAAATTCCAGGCACAGTCCATTTACCACTCTGCTTGCCAAACATGAAAAAGTGGAAACATGTCAAGCTGGTCTGAAAATGAGCACAGGGAAGCACACTGTGTTACCTCTTCCTCTTCTAAATGCCTATTACAAAGTCACTTTTACTTCCCAGGGGGCTTCAATGTCTTCACTAAAAATACTGGCTGGTTGGGACTTTCCTGATGGTCCAGTGGTTAGGACTCTGAACTTCCACTACAGGGGACACAGGTTTAATCCCTGACCAAGGAACTAAGATCCCACACGGCATGGCCAAAAATAAATACAAAAAAAGCTGAGTTTACCAATAATTAGATTCTCAGCATAATCAGAAACAGAACTGCCCCACCTCTGAGGAGCTCTGAGTTTCCAGACCCTCCTTTCACCTGCTGCTAGACTCTCTTCTTTAAAAAAAAAAAAAAAAAAAATCAAGCTAGTTAACATGGGGACTATAGCCAATATTTTGTAATAAGTGCAAATAGAATGTAACCTTTAAAACTTGCATCAAAGGTTTTATAACTAAATTTAGTCACAAAAATTCTAAATTATAAATAAATAGAAAAATTGTGGCTAGTGACATGAATTGTCAGCAGACTAGTGGGAAAGATAGTGAGAGATCTTGAGCCAGAATGACCGAGCTAAGCTGTTTTCCATGGTTTTTCCAGTAGTCACATGTGGATGTGACAGCTGGACTATAAAGAAAGCTGAGCGCTGAAGAATAGATGATTTTGAACTGTAGTTTTGGAGAAGACTCTTGAGAGTCCCTTGGACTACAAGGAGATTAAACCAGTCACTCCTAAAGGAGATCAGTCCTGAATATTCACTGAAAGGACTGATGCTGAATCTGAAACCCCACTGCTTTGGCCACCTGATGCTAAGAACTGACTCACTGGAAAAGACCCTGATACTGGGAAAGCTTGAAGGCAGGAGGAGAATGGGACAACAGAGGATGAGATGGTTGGATGGCATCACCAATTCGATGGACATGAGTTTGAGCAAGCTCAGGGAACTAGTGATGGACAGGGAAGCCTGGTGTGCTGCAGTCCATGGGGGTGGTAAAGAGCCAGACATGACTGAGCAACTGAACTGAACCCTCAGAAATTATGTGGGATAATTTCAGACAGTGAAGAATTTGCCTACAGTGCAGGAGACCCAGGTTTGATAGCTGGGTTGGGAAGATCCCGTAGAGAAAGAAACAGCAACGCACTCCAGTATTCTTGCCTGGGAAATCCCATGGACAGAGGAGCCTGACCGGCTACAGTCCATGGAGTTGCAAAGAGTCAGACATGACTAAGCAACCAACACTTTCATTTTCTAATAAACTGTTGTTTTTAAATGACTAAACCTGGGATATTTGTCATGCAGCAGGAAATAACTAACTCAGGGGGCCTTTGAGGAATAACTGATTCTCTCAGTGTCACCCACAGATTAGCCACAGAATCGGGTCTGAATGTCACCCCTTCACTCTTTACTCCCCCAAGTTGCCTCCACAGAAGGCTTTTCCTCACACGACGGAAAGCACTGCCAGTCGTTAATGTACAAGAGCATCTCCAAGCCGAGGGAAAAGAGGACGGAGGACACACAGGGCGGGGAGGATTCAGGGAGAAGTAAGGGACGGAGGTGTTAAAGAACTTGAGTCACCTTGGCTTTAGGCTCACCTCTGCTGGGCCTTCTCTGAAGCCACATCTGTTTTTCAGGAGGAAGGAACAGGAACCGTTCACTGTAAGGGCCCGCCTAAACCAGGCGCCAAGCAAAGTGCTTGCTTGAGTGGTCTCATAGTAGGAGACCCTGAGAAGGAACACGGTGCTGCCTGCTGCCGCCGGGGCAGAAAAACTGACCTGGAGAATTTCGGAGCAGGCAAAAGGAGCCGGGAGACCAGCAGCCCATAGTATGTCATAAAACTAACTTGGGAGAATTTGGGAGGAACCAATGGGTGGGAGGGGTTTCCACGGTGGTAAAGAATCCACCTGCAAAGCAGGAGACCTGGGTTAACCCCTGGAGGAGGAAATGGCAACTCACTCCCGTATTCTCCCCTGGGAAATCCCATGGACAGAGTGGCCTGGAAGGCTACAATCCATGGGGTTGCAAAGAGTCAGACAGGACTTAGCGACCAAACAACAGAAGGGAGGAGTTGGCAGCCCATACGTCCCACTGTGAAAGAAAAATTCAAAACGACTCCATTTTAGATAGCACCGCCATTCTGAGTGAAAACCCCTCCCGAGAAGAAGAAAGAAACTTTTTCAAACCAACCAATCAGAAGGAGACAAGTTGCCCTCCACCCCTAGGCAATCTAAGAAGGGCGGGAAAGTCCCTCACCCCAGCCTCACCCCACCAAGACTTCCCGCTTCCCCTGCTGCGCAGTATGAATTAACCAATCCCCTTAAGCTTCCCTTCCCGCTTACCCTGCTATACAGTATAAAAAAGATTCGCCGCTTTCACTCGGGGCTCCTTCACCATTGTGTGAAGAGAGGCCCTGCTCGAGCTTGTAATAAAGTTCCTCACTGCTTTTGCATCGATCCGCGGCTCCTGTGGTGTTTGGTGGGATTCCGCGATCCGGGTACAACACCACCTATATCCCAGGAACCCTTGCGCGGGAAACCATCTTAACCAAGAGATGCACGGACCACAGGTGAAAGCGTTAGTCTCTCAGTCGTGTCCAGACTCTTTGCAACCCCATGGGCTATAACTCACCAGGCTCCTCTGTCCTTGGAATTCTCCAGACAAGAATTCTGGGATGGGTTATTGTTGTTCAGTCAGTAAGTCATGTCTGACTCTAGACACCATGGACTGCAGCTTCCTGTCCTTCACCACCTCCCCGAAGTTTGCTCAAACTCATGTGCATTGATTTGATGATTCTGTCCGACCATCTCATCCTTTATCTCCTCTGGCCCTCAATCTTTCCCGGCATCAGGATCTTTTCCAATGAGTCAACTCTTTGCAGCAGGTGGCCAAAGTATTAGAGCTTCAGCTTCAGTCCTTCTAATGAATATTCAGAGTTTATTTCTTTGTGGGTAGCCATTCCTTTCCCCAGGGGATCTTCCCAATCCAGGGCTCCAACCCAGGTCACTTTCACTGCCCCAGAGAGGGTGTTGAATTGGACAAAATATGGGCACAGCCAAGATGATTGGCCGGAGACAAACTGGAAAGCTAACCTCGTTACCATAAAACCTAAGACTCCAAGCAGCTTAGCTGAGCAGCTCTTCTGGGTTCCCCCCACCCTGCTGCTCTCTCCACTGGCACCCTTCCCCAATAAGGTCTTTTGCTTTGTCCATATGTGTATCTCCTCTGAAAATTCTCAGGCTCTGGGAGGGGGCCCCCTTCCTGCTAATAGATGGGGCACCATTAGAGGAATGTATTCAAAGAGAAAAGCAAAACCCATGTCCACAGGTTGTGGAACAATGGTGGGCCACTAACGAATTTGATTATTCAAAGCAACTCACAACTTGATGGAAGAGCTGCATTCTTAGAAAACTCATCTTCTGATTATATCTCAATCTCCAGATGCTTGAAATAGAGAATCTCTTATTGCAAACCCATCAGTCAAGCCTCAATTAGATATAGAGCTATCCACACTAGGTAACTGGTTTAATTTGTCAGTGTCTTACAAAATAATAATCCTATTAGATAATCCACTTGCAAATCACATATGGAATTTATTTGCAGGAGCCAAAGGCAGTGGGATGCAACTGAGATCATATAAAAGGGCTTTGCAAGATATCTATTACCAGGAGCAATTCTTTCATTGTATGCACATTCAAAAGTACAAGCCAATATCTGTCTACAAAACATAACATTGTCACATGGCTATTTTTTAGAGGAGACGGGGTAATAACCAGAAGTATTTGGACAATATAAATTCGCATCTGCAAAATATCTGCCTAGAAAGTATTGATTTTTGCCTTCCCGAATAGCCTATTAAAGGGAAACATTTTTCTAACGCTTTCCAGGGGGCCTGCAGGAAATCATTACTGGTGGTGACTGTTGTTTTATGATCCTTTGGAAAGGGAGCTTTAAATGGGAACATGAAATGTGAAAAGGAAGGAAGTGATATGCAGAAGCCTGCCTTTTACTCCTTGCCATCCCCTCGTCTATTTCTCCAGGCAATTAGCCCAGGGTGTCATTCTGGGAACCGTGCATTGAATGGTTCCTCCTTCTGCAGGAAATTTTTTCAGAGCCCAAGGCTGGATTCCTCATCTGGGCTCCCCACCCCCGCACACCCCGCCCGTCCTTTCTACCTCTTCCTGAAAGCCCACTTTTTCCCATCACCAGTTTCTCACTGGGGTTCCCGCTCTCACATGTGTAGGCTAACGCAGGACACACACGGAGCCTGGGCTGCAGCATAAGACCAGGAAGAGCTAGGAAAACCTCTGTGCAGAGTTATCTCTGCGCCAGGGGAGGGGGAGGGGGAGGGGCGGCAAACCGCGCTGTCTAAAGGTGTGGCGCCATCAGAAACTGTTGACGCAGGCACAACACATTCTTACTTAACTAGAGGTCACCCTCCTGGGATTTTTGTAAACCTTCAAATCTGAGAGCTCCATCCTAGTGATGAGGATGCGAATGATGAAGATGAGGAAGTTAAAAGTGGCTTGGTTCTATTGAGTACCTACGTGAGCACATGCTCCCTGATGTACTCCTTACAACTCTGGGAGGTAAGCACTATCATCCCCAGTTTACCAATGAGGGGTGCATTTGCCTTTGGTCACTTATGATTACTGAAGTGGGATTCAGATTCAAGCGCAGTGGATTCCAAAGCCCTCACTCTAAGCCACTGACCCCCTCTGAGGGATCAGACTAGACCTGCTCATTGGGTTTATGGTAGTTATAGACTGCCCATTTCTCTATAGTAGTTAGAGCAAGCAAGTGCTATTCTCACTGCGGCAGCTTCTCTTGTGGCGGAGCACAGCCTGCAGGGTGCGTGGGCACAGTAGTTGCAGCGCAAGGGCTTAGATGTCCCAGACATGTGGGGGTCCTCCCAGACCAGGGACCAAACCCTGTCCCTTGTATTGGCAGGCAGATTCTTAACCACTGGACCACCAGGGACATCCAAGACCTGCTCTGTTCTTGCTCACAATCAGGTTCATCTAACTAAGCCTTGAGAACAGGTGACTGTGAGCTCTCTCCATAAACTTGAGGCACAGCCAGTGGGAACATATTTCACTGATTATTTAATCACAAAACATCTATTCTTTCTCAGGAATGTGCAATGGAAATAAAGAGTAAGGATGCTAGGGCAGAGGGGAGATGTTCTATAAACTAATTAACACAAAAATAAAGACAGAACACAAGTCAGGAAAAAGCTATGGAGGACCCATGGTGAATGCCATGGGCACCGTGATAGGAACCTAATTGATGTGAAGGGGCCAGAGAGGTCTCTCTAAAAATAAAGGGATGAGTGGGAGTTAGGAGTTAACCATGAAGGGAAGGAGGAGGAAAGAGCAGATTCGAAGACCCTGAAAAGGGGGCAGGGGATTAAGGCGTTTGAAGAACTGAAAAAAGGTCCTTGTGGCTGCCAACGAGAAGCAAGGAGAAAGGCAGTCCATACTGTTAGGAAAGAACGCCACGGGAGGAAAAAAGCCGCCTCTAAGGACGGGTGGTAAAGGCCTTTATTAAGCGTCGCTCTCGGGCAGAACTCCTGGGGGCGGGTGAGTGAGGAGACAAAGGGAGTCTGAGAGGTATGAGGGGTGGGGAGGGTTTTATAGCCAGGGTCGGCGTCCAAGCCAGGTCTTTTCATATAAGGAAGAAAGCGCGGGCTACAGCAGTGGTCAGTGTCCGAGGGCTCTATGTTGGTACCTGATTGGACCAGGCTGCAGGGGGCCAGCCCCTGGAAGTTTAGCCAGCCTCCGGAATTTGCCTTGCAGCACTTTTCCCGGGGGCATGCCCCAACCTTTCACATACAACTGGAGAGAGGGCAGAGGGAGAAGCCCTTGTAGTTAGGGAATTCTGGTGTCCTCCTGGGTGAAATAAAGAAGCCTTTAAAATGTCCTGGCATGGGAAAGACATTGTTATCATGTGTATTATTAAAAGCTCACTGGGGCTGCTATAAGGAACTGGACTTGAGCCAAGAATCATTAAGAGACAGCTGCAGTGGGTTAAAAGAGACAGACAAGATGGGGGTTAGGACCCAGAAATGGAATAGAAATGAAAAGAGCTAACTAAGCCTACTTCATTTAGTTCCCTGGAAAGAAGGGAAGGGTGTCCATTTCCTAGAGCTGCTGTAACAACAAATTACCACAAACCTGGCGGCTTAAATTAACAGCAGAAACTTTTTCTTCATCTTTCCTGAGGCTAGATGTGCAAAATCAAAGTGTCAACGGGGCTTACTCCCTCCAAAGACTCTAGAGGAGGCCCTCTGCTTGTCTCAGCTTCCGAGGGCTCCCAGAAGTCCTTGTCATGTCTGGGCCTGTAAATGCATCACTCCATTTCCTGTGTCTATTTTCACATGGCTTTCTTCCCTATGTGTCTCTGCTGTGCCTCTGTATCCGAAACTCCCTCTCTTTTCCCTTATTTTTTAGTTTTCTTATTATGTATTTATTGGCTGCATTGGGTCTTGTGACATGCAGAACCTTTGACCTTCATTGCAGCACGTGGGATCTTTTAGTTTCAGTATCTGTACTCCTAATTGCAGCATGGGGAACCTAATTTCCCAACCAGGGATTGGGAGCACAGGACTCCCTGCATTTGGAGCCCAGAGTCTTAACCACTGGCCCACCAGGAAAGTCCCTCTTTTCCCCTGCAAAGACATCAGTTATTGGATTGATGGTCACCCTCACCTATAAGGACCTCATCTTACAGTGGCTATGTCAGTAAAGAAGCTATTTCCTAAAAAAAGTCACTTCACAGGTCCTGGGGATTAGGACTTGAGCATCTTTTGGGGGAGACAGTTCAACACACTATAGGATGTAAAGATGTCAAGTATAGCTTCCAAATTCCCTTTAGGAGCAACTTAGTCAATTGCTCAGTCGTGTCCAACTCTTTGCAACCCCATGGACTGTAGCCCGCCAGGCTCCTCTGTCCATGGCATTCTCCAGGCAACAATACTGGAATAGGGCTCCATTTCCTCCTCCGGGGGATCTTCCCAACCCAGGGATCGAACTCATGTCTCTTGTATCTCCTGCATTGCCAGGCAGATTTTTTACCACTAGGGCCACCTGGGAAACCCAACTTGGTCAATGTGTGACCTGTGCGCTCGGTCTCTCAGCCGTGTCAATGGAGATATTCAATTTACTAAATTGGAAAGAATGAAGGAGAAGCAGTTTGGGGTCCAGTCCAGGGCGTGTTATGTATGAAATACCAATGAATGCAGATGTTAGATTGATAGTTTATATGAAGATATTAAGCAAAAGAGAGAAGTCTGGGCTGGAGATAAATATTAAAATGCAAAGCACTCACTCAAAGGAGTGAGTATAATAATGCAGTATTATAAACAAAATTTTTTTCAACAAATTTTAATGCCATCAAAAAAACTTGCTTAAAACTGCTTTCCAAGTTACTTAGGTTATTACTTGTCTTCACCATCCCTTTCAATGGGTGATGTAATTCATTTATAATACATTTAGTTTCCTTTGTTTAAAAAGAAAGAGGAGGAGCTAAGATGGCGGAGGAATAGGACGGGGAGACCACTTTCTCCCCTACAAATTCATCGAAAGAACATTTGAACGCTGAGCAAACAGCATAAAACAACTTCTGATCACTAGCAGAGGACATCAGGCGCCCAGAAAAGCAGCCCATTGTCTTCGAAAGGAGAGAGAAGAAATCCAGTTCCACGCACCAGAACGCACCGTCGCAAGCTTCCCTAACCAGGAAACCTTGACAAGCCAGTCGTCCAACCCCATCCCCTGGGAGAAACCTCCACAATAAAAAGGAAACACAGACCACCAGAATACAGAAAGGCCACTCCAAACACAGCAATCTAAACAAGATGAAAAGGCAGAGAAATACCCAGCAGGTAAAGGAACATGAAAAATGCCCACCAAGCCAAAAAGAAAGAAAGAAAGCATGCTTAATGACTGCAAAAATGTACAAAATTGTATATATTTATGTGGTTAATTATGTTTTATGCGAAACAAATAATACATACATTTATTTTTATATAGAAGAAGAAAGGAAATTGACAAATATTGATAGTGACCATCCTGATGGCTACTTTTGTTTTCTTATGCCTTGCAGAATTTTTCAAATTTACTACAACTGATTATATGTTTCTTTAATGAGATTTTTTTTTTTCAAAGACAAGCTGCATTCAGAAATTTAATGTGACTGGAATATGAGTGTGAAAAAAGACTGAAAAAAAAGGTGACTCTAACTGGTCTAATTTGCTAAACAAAGCAATTTCTTTTTCATCCTATATGCAACAGGGAATTCAAAAAGCCTTGAAAAATGGAAGCAGGATGATTACCTCATGGAATTTAGTTAGCTATTTTCCTGACTGTAGAAGTGATACATTCTCATTATAGAGAATAAAAAATAGAGCTATAGGAAATTACATATCCACCGTTAACATTTTTTCAGTATTTCCTCCAAATATTCGATTTTGCACAGATTAAATCAAATTTTAAACAGATTCCTTTCTTAAATCCACCATAATATGATACATCTTTCACAGTGAATTTGAAAATCCTGAAAGTATAATTTTACTATCTGGCCATACCGTGGAGATAACATTATTTACTTACCCATCCTTCTACATTTGAATATGTTTGTCATTTCTAATTTTAAGTAAATTCTAAATACTGTTGCAATAAGCATCTTTATCCATAGATTTCCACCAGAACATTTATCGATCACCAAGTGTGCACAGACACTGCAGATGTTAAGAAAGCCAAGCTGAATGCCATCTCCTACTCTCCACCTGGTCCTAGAGCTGCGCCTGGCTCCTGACATGCAATAATGCCATCTGCCCAGTAGAGGGAACTCTCTGCATATTTAAGTCGGTCTCCTTGGCGCTGAGCTAAAATAGCAAACTGGCCAAGTCAGCCATGAAAAATGTTTTCTTAGCTGGGCGGTGCAATTCAATCCCATTGCCTCGCATTCCAGGCTTCGGATGCCCCTGTAACTGGCATTGTTCTGCTAACCTAGTAAGTAGCTCTTTTGACACTAACTAGTCAAGTCGACTTTGATGCTACATCTGAGATGCTCTGGGAGCCAGTCGCAACCACTCAAGTGCCCTCTGAAGCATTCTGTCCATAAGACATTTGAGCTTTCTGAAACCACAAGTTTCCATTCATCTATTCTGCCCACCATTTCATTTTCAGTGTCTGGCTTGGTGCCTGGTACTTCATGTTGTTGTTTAGTCGCTAAGCCATGTCCAACTCTTTGCAACACCATGGACTGTAGCCCGCCAGGCTCCTCTGTCCATGGGATTTCTCAGGCCAGAACACTGGAGTGGATTGTCATTTCCTACTCCAGGGGACCTTCCTGACCCAGGGGTCAAACTCACATCTCCTGCATTGCAGGCAGATTCTTTCCACTTCACCACCTGGGAAGCCCATCTGGTACTTATTGGACATGTAGTGAGCACTATTATGTGAATGACTGAACCAATCTTTTGGTGACCAGAGTGGCTTGACAAGAACCATAGCTTCTTTTGAATTCCTGGAGGTCAGTCCTTGAAGTCATGTCAGTTGACTTTTCCCACAAGACTGATTCTGCTGCTTGTTCTGCCCCAAACAAAGACCAGCTTTCCTCTCTGCAGCTTTCTTTCCTCATTTCCTGTGATGAACAACTCTACCTGCTTTGAACACAAGGGCCTATGAACAAATGCAGGCAGCTTGTTGATAAGTCACTGGGTACATCACACTGCTACAACCTGAGAAGTATTTTTATAATGCAACAGCCACACAGTGAAAGCCATCTAAAGATATTTTCTAATACAAACGTTTATCACAGTCTTCTCCTGCTAGTGCAGGAGACGTGAGATCGATCCCTGTCCTGGAAGATCCCACATGCCGCAGAGTAACTAAGCCTTGTGCGACAACTATTGAGCCTGTGCTCTAGACCCCATGAGCTCCAACTACTGAAGCTCACTTGCCCTGGAGCCTGGACTCCACAACGCAATTAGCCACCGCAACTGGAGAGTAGCCCCCACGCACCGCAACTAAAGAGAGCCTGCACAGCAACCAAGACACAACACAGCCAAATACAAATTAATAAATAAAATGTTTTAAAAAATAAAGATCATGCAGGTGATTCTGGCGGGTGTGAGTACACACACACACTGGCACACACCCCATGCCACTCCCATGCCCAGCATTCTGAGAGCCACTACTATGGACTAGCTAGCTGTTCCATACCTTGGATGCACATCAAAATCACCCAGAGACATTATTTAATAAATTATGTTGATGCCCAACCCAAATCTCAGACAAATTGAAATCTCTAAGAAAGAGGCTTGGGCCTCAGGGATTTACTTGTACCGCCTTGACTGAGATTCTAGATGATGCAGACACTTGGAGAAGCTAGTTAAGAGTCACCTTAGTCCCGCCCTGCATACAGAACCTTCCAATTCAACGTGAACAACAAGGAGATTACTACACAATGACCACACCCAAAGTGGCCCAGAGTGCAACCTAGTGAGAAAACCACTGGCCCCAGCGGGCTTAGATTTATCACTTGATATGTTACTTCTGGTCTTAAAGACTTAGTTTTTCCATCTATGAAAGAAGAATACTTATAACACAGAGATGGTAAAAGGACCAAATAAAACAATGAGGTGAATTATTTGTAAATTGTAAACAGTTATGAATTTGGAAAGGAGTATTATGGGAAAATATCACATAAATATTTTTAGATAATTTTTAAAGTAATTTTTAAAATTAGTTCTGTCTTGGGACTTCCCTGACAGTCCAGTAGTTAAGAGTCCCTGTATCCACTGCAGAGAGCCCTGGTTCAATCCCTGGTGGAGGGAACTATAATCCCATGTACTGTGCAGCACGATCAAAATAAATAAATAAGTTTAAAAAAAAAAAAAAACTAAATTAAAAAAAAAATAGTTCAGTCTTGAAATTCACTTAGTATTTATCGTGGCATCTGTCAGAAGATTCCTATTTCTTTAGTGTTTCAAGCCTGTTACCCGGCTTCCACAGCCTTCTCTTTTCTCTTTCTTCCTCAGCCAATTGCATTCCCAACTGCTACAACACTCCCTGACATCATATCACCAAAAAGTCAGAGTATCTCTCACCAATGTTTTCAGTCACTTATTTTACATCATCACAAACTCCCACTATTTTCCTTTATGATATTTTCTATCAATAGGATGCTAAAGGTAATTGAAGTCCTTTATTCCAGTAGCAGGCTTTTGAAGTCCCAAAGTAGAGTCTTTTCTGGTGCAATTTCAGCCATCACCAACAAGCCAGTCAGAGAGCTGTTTCTGATCAATGATCTGCCTTTGACTTCACAAACAGTGCCCTTCAGGGATATCAAACCACAAGCAGAGTTGTTAAGAAACTCTGGATAGCTTCCCATCAAACTCACAGGATGTCTTTGTCTTAAATAAGTCAACTAGACTTAATTTTGAGATGTGCCGTTAACCTAGACACTAACAAAACCAGCATGGGAAATGCTTACATATGTCACACAGATTTTTTTTTTTCCCTAAATTGTGACTGTAGGTAAGATTTTTGGCCCTGATTTTCCTTAGTGGCAGATCAATAAAATTTTGTAAACTATGGAGGTGTGATGAAAAGACAGAAGAGAGCTGGTTGTGAGTCTAAAACTGGGCAGTAAAGAGAAGCTCAGTGTGAATGGAAAAACATTGGTGGCAGGAAGGAGAACTCACTGTATTTATTTGACACAATCCTACAATGAAGCAAGTAACCCTTCATTTCAACCCCAAGACCCCAACTCATGCTCTATCTACAAAGAAAAAAGCAAATGAATGGTAAAAGAATTATCTAATTGGAATGGGACAAGCAGATAAGGTTTTTGTTATCAATTATATTTAAGGTTTTGGTCTCCTCATAGTTTGAAGATAGTGGTTTTTCTGTGTTTGTTTGTATGAATATATTCAGCCAGAGCCATCCAACTTTCCAATGTTATGATTAAATGAAAGAAAGTAAATCCATTTGGAAAACAGAAAAAGTCTTTGAAATCTAATTGAGTCTACTGTTAAAACGGAGACAGAATATAGTCATATAAGTAAGATTCAGTTCAAATTTAAGAAATAATCGTCAATAAAATAAAAAGCTTCAACCTTACTGAATAAACTGGAAGATTAAAATGCAAGTAGCCCTATTTTACAT
Source organism: Cervus elaphus (assembly GCF_910594005.1). NCBI lineage: Eukaryota > Metazoa > Chordata > Mammalia > Artiodactyla > Cervidae > Cervus > Cervus elaphus. Next base: position 38,589,551 of record NC_057830.1, on the reverse strand, counting down.
TAAAGACATTTTACTTAGATTTGTGGTGTTGATGGTCTAGGTCAAGGGAATTTTCTTCCTCCAATGAGAATGGATCTGCTGGAGGTCCAGATACACCACACATTTTTATATTATTTACAACTCCTGGTACAATTGTTCTTCATATAAGCTTCACATTAGAATTTCCTGGTGATTTTTTTAATAAAGTAAAAACTGTGTCTTTGTGTCTACCCAACTCTGCCTCTGGGTCCAAACATAGGTTCTTATTTTCTTTTTTTCACTTTCCCACGTGATTCTCAGTTTCTGAGAACAACTATTCAGCCATTTTCTCAGCTGAATTTGAGCAGAATGTGGTGGAACAGTAGTAACTGGGAATCAAGAAATCTGGATTCTAGTTTGGGCTCAAATGCTAAGAAGCAAAGCAGAACTTTGCTATGCCCCATTTCTTTATCTCTGAATTTACAGGGTTGGCCTAAATAAAACATACGAAGACTGCTTCCAGCTCTCAATTTTCATTGTTCTGTTCAATAAATCAGACTTTTTACAAATTCAGAGTTGTCTTTCCTTAATCAATGTGACTCAGGAGGATGTGGAATAATCTTTGAATTAAGACTGAGGCTCAATTTTCCTCAAGCCTGCGTCTCCGGTTCTTACCACAGTACCTGGCATGGAACTGATCCAATAAATACTTGACGGTATTTATTGCCATCAGCAGTGGAGCTTGTATGTGTTGCAAAATGCACAGACCGGTATTAGAGGATATATTTACATGAGCTGTAGATGAATGGACATAGAAGATAAACATAACTCCAAACATTTAGCACCTTCTGACTTCTATCCACCGCATACCTGCAAGCAGTCCTCAGTCTCACACTGCGCTTTGTTCTCACACTGCAACCCAGAAGACAAAAAAAAGTGGTGTGTAAAATAAAGCTCCACCTCTGGAATTAGAGGACGGGTGTTTGGATGTTTAAATTCTGTTTTCTGGGTGAGTGACCTTGAACCCATGATGTAAATTTTCCATTTTCTCCTGTATAAACTGAGATCAGATTACCCAGAATCTTTTTTTTTTTCCCCTAGTGCTGAGATCCTATGATTTGGAGAATAAGCAAGATGAAGCTAACCACAGCTTTCTTGTCCAACATTTTTTATCTCTAGCAGCTAGGATGATGATCAAAAACTAGATGGAAGAAGCCATGCTAAGATCAAGAAGAGTTTGTGGGGTTTGTTTTTTGTTTTTTTTTTTTCTAAATAATAAGTAACAGACTCAGCAAATATAAAAGATGTCAAGAAATTGATTACTCAGGCCCTCTTTCACATGAGGAGACTAGAACTTGGCAGATCATTCCCCGTTCTTGTTGACATAGATGCTCTGGGGTAGACTGCCTTATACTCAGTATTCTGGCCCCAAATTTGCCTTGATACTGAGGAAGTGTTTATTAACTGACAGACATGTCTTTAGTGAGGTCCAAGAAGAAATCTTGTCTTTATTAAGCTAGGACTAGACCACAAATTTTAATTAGAAAAAATAGGAAGTGAAGCATCCAACATGACACTCAGGGACTTCCCTGGTGGTCCAGTGGCTAAGACTCCCTGCTCAAAATGCAGGGGGCCTGGGTTCGATCCCTGGTCAGGGAACTAGATCCAACATGCAGCAACAAAGATCGAACATCCCACATGCCACAACCAGGACCCAGAACAGTCAAATAAATAAATAAAATATTTTAAAAATATGACACTCAGATTTTAAGCAAGAGTGATCGAAGAAGTGATGGTGGCAGCTTCAGATAGTTGAGAATCACTGGCCAGAAGATCATTCTAGAGGGGTCTTAAGCAGTTGAAGTTTGAGATCAAGAACTGAGAATCCATCCGTGTATCTACAAAGATGTAGAAACTCTGTTACAAATTAGTATTTTAGTGCACAGTCTGAAGCCAATAAGAGTAGGTATTGAACTAGTAAAATGGGTTCCAGAATGTAAGCCAAGCTGTGTCCTCTATAAATCCAAGTATATCCGAGTATAGGCATATATTTTTCCTATACTGATTCGCTCCTTCTCCTCCCTCAACTCCTAATTCCTAGATAGAAAAAGGGAGAAATTTATATTTTTAAAAATATAAAAAAGCCAAGTTGCACAAGGCTTGTCGTGTTCAGGGCTCCCTCAAATCGTTACATTTATTATTATTCTCAGATGATCTCCTAGCCTTATGACTTTTCGGCAAACAGCATAATCCTGGAACAAGAGAAGCAGCAAATAAAAGATTGCACCCCCAGATTTTCAGAACAAAACTCAGGGTACAAAGCAACGTGAGGATCTGGCCAGATTACACTTAAGCTCATTACTCTTGCAGGCATTGAGCATTTCTTTTTTACTATTTTTTATTGGAGCACAGTTGGTTTACAATGTTGTGTTAGTTTCAGATGTACAGCAAAGTAAATCAGTTACACACACACATATATCCACTCTTTTTCAGTCATAGGGCATTTCTACCCACCTGCCTCAGCAGAGAGGCTGTAGAAGTGAAAAGGCAAAATGATCTCATTGGGAGAAGAAAGGATATTCTGCAATAAATGAACAAGTGAAGGTAGCAGTTCATAAACCAGCTAGAAGCCCCACACACTTCTTCCCAGCCCACCCTCAAATCCACCCGTCCCCTGATCACATATTCCCACATTTGATAATATCATTTAATCCAGACAGAAGACTTAGAAAGAGGCTGAGGATCCAGTTACTTAAGAATGAACTATGGCACTACCCAGATTGGTGTGACCTGAAGGAATTGGAGGAATCAGCATGAAAAACCATGTTTTCCAGAAAGAATGTGCTTTCCAATTCCAGCTCTGTGGTTCATTAACTAGAAAGAACTTTCTGGAACCTGGTTATTTTAGTCTAGAAAATGAGAGCAATACTGAGCTTACAGTGTCATTTGGAGGGTTAAAACTAATGTACATAATAGAAGTTACCTTCCTAGAGCATTGCTCCTGACTACGGAGCACTCCACCTGCCATTGTTTTAAAGTCTGTCTCCACCGTGGTTTCTCCAGATACTAGCCTGGTCTCATTTGTTTCTGATTTTCCAAGAAAAGACCACGGTGAAAATGGGGTAACAGTTGCTTTAAACTGTAGGAGGGCTCTGTACAAAGTCATTCTCACACTCTTTAAGGCAAGCCTTTATTTATCATCAGAAATTTGTCAGACAATATTCAGATCCAAGCTGGACACATTTCTAACTCTACACCCTGAGACCTGTGAGGAGTGTTCACAACTCCTAGCCCAAATTTTAATCATTGTAGAACCCCATAGCATGATCACGGACTAGTCGAATGAATGAATGAACGCACCTCGGTGAGGCAGTTTAGGAAGACCAAATTGATCAAAGTCATTTAAGAGATGATTTTTGGGCCAAGGTACCGGTAATCATGGGTTAATGATGTGATTCTTCTTTATTTTAGAGACCTAGTCAGTACCAGGCAAAGAAACAGTCTAAGGCACTGGAAGAATTGAGGAAATTTTCAATTGTGAGAACTATAGCTTATCCCAGAAGAAATACCAAAGTGGAACCAGAGGAACAGTACATTAAAGAAAATGCTTATCTTATAGGAGAATTATTACAAACTGTGTGGGAAATAGTGGGATAAATAACAAATAACTCGTAATATTGTATTTCTGAACCTTTCATTCTATTCCAAAGAGAAAGGTATCAGTATTTCTGGGCATGGTTTTCTACATTTTGATTTTTAATGAGGTATTTAACATTAACCTAAGACATATTCCTGCATTTTTAGTAGTCTTTTATTCAACCACTTAAGAAAATACTTTGTTTTAACTAAATGTGGATTCTCCTCTTGATAGGGTTTTTTTGAACAAGCTAATTTCCATCTACTTAAAATCATTTTGTCTCAATCATACCTGGATTCAGTTAATCTTTCAAAGAAATTTTCACGTTCAGACTCTACCATTTTGTTCCATCAGTGGGATAGATCACTACCAATCAGGGGCTAACAAAAAATAGGGTCTAAAAAATACTTTCACAGATACGGCTCATAAAAACACTGTCACTGACAAATTTGAGTGCTTCCAAATCACTTTGGAAATATAAAATGTGATATAAATGCTTAATTAAAAAATGACATGTGACACAGTTGCTATTTTTACTACCTGTCTAACAAGAACCCACGCACGCTTTTCTAAAATAACTGAATTTGAAACCAAGAAGAAACTGAAGACAAGATATGGAATGCTGCACTTTGATTTCAGAGGGAATGCATATTCAGACCCCTTGCAATTGTTCTTGATATCCAAGAATGGAGCAGATCCCTTAGGGGAAAAAAGAAAAAGGAGACATCCACCAGTTTGGAAGACCTCCCCTCTCAGATCTTCTTTGAAAACCAAAGGCTCCACCTCCAGACAAGGATCTTCAGCAAGCATCATCACCAAAGGGCTTTTCTTCCCTTTTCTCCCTTTCTATGCAAATTCACTTAAAGTAGATACAATGCCTACTCAGCAGCAAGCAGAAATCAAAAGGGCAATCGATGACATTAATGATCGATTGCCTGCATGGGGTATAGACGGCACCTCAAGATAAGAATTCTCCTTTGGGAGCCAAAAGGTCAAAGTCAACCGTTTTCTACAAATGGATTAGAAGAGATCAATGGGGAAGAGAAGCTCATTTTTTTCTCCCCTCACTGTCCTTCAAGTTTGCCATCTGCTCACCAAACATTAATTGGCCACTGACTCTGTATATAAAATGCCGAAACACATAATCATCCTTGTCACTTTATGTATGTTTTAGTGGCTTGGTAGTGTCCAACTCTGTGCGACCCTGTAGACTGTAGTTCACTAGGTTCCTCTGACCATGGGATTCTCCAGGCAAGAATACTGGAGTGGGTTGCCATTCCCTTCTCCAGGGGATCTTCCTGACCCAGGGATCAAACCCAGGTCTCCTGCATTGCAGGCAGATTCCTTACCATCTGAGCCACTAGGAAAGTCCATGTTTGTCATCGGTCCTAGTTAAAACTTGCCTTATAAAGGTGATGTGGCTGTGCACTGTCTTCATAAACATGGGAGATAAGCCGAAGTGCGGAGTTCCATTGCTGCCGGTTGTCATTGTTACAATCCAGGCACCTGAAATGAGCGTGACTCCTGGCTGCTGCCATCTTGGTTTTGATTTTGCTTGACCTACACTCTGGACCTAAGGAAGGCATTCCCAAGTGAACGTCCTGGGAGGATTCTCCCCAGGACATCAGGTGGCCAAAATTTAAACTTAAGTAAACCTAATGAAGTTGCCAATCAAAAGGCCAGGAAACAACAAGGGTCAAAACCCTGTTTCCTCTGAGCCTAGGAAATCTTAACTCTGATGCTTTCTTTGATTTCGTTTAAATCAATGTGTCTGTTTATAAAGCACATGCTGTTACTCGTTATTGTTCTACAGGGTTAGGGACTGAGAGCGGTGAAACAAAGCAGCATTAAGAAGCAGTCTTTGGTTTCTGCTATACACCAACATGAATCAGCAACACGATATTGTAAAGCAATTATCCTCCAATAAAAAAAAATTCTTAAGTAAATCTGAATCAAGAAAAAAAAAGGTCTGTGGGGACTTCCTAGTGATCCAGTGGCTAAGACTTCGCCCTCCAGTGCAGACAGAGCAGGTTCGAGCCCTGATCAAAGAGCTAAAATCCCACATGCTTCGAGTCCAAAAAAACAAAACATAGAACAGAAGCAATATTGTCACAAATTCAATAAAGATTTTTTTTTAATGGTTCACATCAAGAAAAAACTTACATTTTTTTTAAAGTAATCTTTGACTTTAGAAACTGAAAGTTTCCCTGCAAGAACAAGATTTATCTACCAGTTTAATGTAAAACTTAAAGTTCCCTTGTGGCTCAGCTGGTAAAGAATGCAGGAAACCTGGGTTCGATACCTGGATTGGAAAGATTCCTGGAGAAGGGAAAGGCTACCCACTCCAGTATTCAGCCTGAAGGATTCCATGGACTGTATAGTCCACGGGGTCACAAAGAGTCGGACATGACTGAGCGACTTTCACTTTCACTTTCCTTAATGTAAAACAACAGGAACCAGGGCAATCACTAAATCCTACTACACCAACTTAGTGCTGGAAGAACTTAAAGGAGAGAAGAGAGGAAGTAATGAAGTCTTCACGAAGAGGTAGAGACTGAGCTGTGTTCTAGCAAATAGAATTTGGATAGGAGCTGAGTCTTTACCATCTGAGCCCAGGTGGTACTAGTGGTAAAGAACCCGCCTGCCAATGTTGGAGACATAAGAGACACAGGTTCGATCCCTGGGTCAGAAAGATCCCTTGGTGGAGGAAATGGAGTCCATTCCAATATTCTTGCCTGGAGAATCCCACGGACAGAGAGGCAGGTGAGCTATACCCCTAAGAGCTGCAAAGAGTTGGACATGACTGAAGCGACTTAACACAGACACAAACAGAAGCTGAGTCATGGATGAAACATTCAGGAAGAACAGAATATCATCACAAGGGAACTCTAAGCATAGTACCCTCTGAACACCCTCCAATTCAGTAAAATCTCACTTTAAAAAAAAATATGATATTCTTTTTATTTTTAAATATTTATTTTATTTATTGACTGCACTGAGTCTTAGTTGCAATATGTGAGATCTTTAGTTTGGGCATGTGAATCTAGTTCCTTGACCAGGGTTTAAACCTGCATCCCCTGCATTGGGAGCTCGGAGTCTTAGCCACTGAACCACCAGGGAAGACCTAAAATCTCATTTTTTAACTGTGATGTGGTGGAGAACACCTTGTTTTGGCATCAGATAGATGTATTTCCACCCCCAGACATGCCAGTATGAGCCCTTTGAGCTTGGCTAAATTGTGAAACATCTATGAAGCTCTGTTTTCTTCTGTGGTATAATGTCATTAATATCTACCTTGCAGAGCTATTGAGATAATAAAACACGGTGTGTACTGAGCTAGCTCGTAGAAGAAGTGCAAACGGCACTAGTTTACTTTCACCTTCAGAGCACACAGACAGTTCTAACTGTAGACAGAGTGGTATTTATCCACTAAATCTCTCTTTCTTCAATAGTAATAGAGACAGCATGGACATCCCCAGCCACAGACTGCACTTGCCAGCAACCCTGGCAGCCTCTATATTTTTAAGGTTTTTTAATAGTAATTTATTTGGCTGCAATGGGTCTTAGTTGCAGCACGCAAGCTTCATTGCTCTGTGGTATGTGGGATCTTAGCTCCCCAACCAGAGAATGAACCCTGTTCCCCTGCATTGCAAGGTAGATTCTTAACCACTGGACCATCAGGGAAACCTCCCTGACAGTTTCCTGATCTGTGTGAGTTTGTGGCATGTAAGTGCACTTATAAGCAGAAGGCTTTGTGTCTCTTCTAGGCCTGGACTTGAAAAGATCCTGTCACTTTTTCCTCTTCCGGTGATGTAGAAGATGGATTTGCTGAAAATCATTTCAGACCATGAAGATAAGAACCTTAGGATGTGGCAAAGAAACAGGTTGTGAGGAACCCAGAACCACCTCACTCCTCGACAAAGTGACTATGCGGAGAACAGGCTACCTACCTTCCAGGATCAGTACAGAAAAGAGGAACAACCCTCTTTGCCCTTTTAGTCACTCTTCTCTTGGATCTCTTGTTACATCCTCTTAGCCTTTTCATCTAACTAATGTGAGACTTCATTTAACCTTTGAAAAAAGTAGTCTCTTTTTAGGTAGATCAGATATTATCCCCCATTTGACAGAGGAACAAACTAAACCCAAGGAAGGCCAGACCATCTGCCACATCAGTGTCACTGATTCCCAGAGCCTCAGTCTGGGAAAGTTGCTTGTGACAACGTTATCACTTCTATTGCCTGAGGTTTCAAACAGAAGAACTGTTTAGATTTAGGTGTTGATGAAAGCTTGACAAGGTTGAATATTACATTTCAAATATAGAATCAGGAAACTAGATTTTAAATTAAGCAGCACACTGCAAGTGGTTCTCCTAATTATTGCTGTTATACATGTGTTGCTACTGCAAAATTTCAAGAAGCACTGGAAGATGTAATTGCCACACAGAGGTCTGAAATCCAGGGCAGAAATGTTTGGCATTGGGGGTAATTTACACCCATAATGTAATTAAACAGGAGAAACAGGAGGCAATTTGCATTCAGATTTACACGTTACGGGATTTTTTTCTGATTTCAAAAAAAAATTTTTTTTTTAAGCTTTCGCAAGCATAGGAGGTTTCTGAGTGTTCTGACAATTAGTATTTTAGACAAATGACATTGGGAAAGAGGGCTTTCTCATCCTTTTCTGGAGTTGTTGCAGTTTGCTACGAAAATAAATAATAAGCTGTCTGTCAGATATTTTAATATGAAATATGCTGTGATAAATAACTTTCACCCCCACATTATTCTTGCTCATATATATTTATAAGTTTTCTCTGATTCTCACCTATTGATAGGATCTTCCTATAAATCAAAGATTTGAAAGGCATAAACCTAAACGCTCAGGATAGATAAGAATTGAAGCGTCATACTGGCAAAGAAATTAGGACTTGGGGTGATTTTTTTTCAATATATTGATTATATCAAAAAACTGTATTGAATTTGAAAAGGGTACTAGACACGGTGCCCTTCCTCTCACTGCCTAAAAGAGACACCTCAAATATCTGCCAGATATTTCAGCTCAGTAGGTCTCACTCTCCTGTTTAAACAAGAGAAAAGAAAGGAAGCAGAAAGAAAAGTATAGTATTATCTCACTTAGCTGATGGAAATATAAAGTAAGATATTTACAGAAGTGTGCCCAGCATACAATAGATTAGTAAATACTTGCTAAGTTGTTAAAGCCAAAACATAGGGAAAGTACTTATTTCATCATAACTAGCATTTATTGTGCACTACTTGAAGGCAACTCCACAAGAGGGTACTAATGTTGTCTCTACCTTATTACAGATGAAGATAATGATGAGTGGAAGGAGTTGATGTTTGTCTGAATTCACACAGCTGGAAAGCAGTGAAGCTAAGATTTGAACTCTGGGATCCAGATTTTCTAGATTTTGTAGGTAACTACCAGGCTATATTGGGCTTCCCAGGTGGTGCTAGTGGTAAAGATTCTGCCTGCCAATGCAGGAGGCATAAGAGATGCAGGTCTGATCCCTGGGTCCAGAAGATCTTCTGGAGTAGGAAATGGCAACCCACTCCAGTATTCTTACCTGGAGAATCCCATGGACAGGGGAGCCTGGCAGACTATCGTCCATGGGGTTACAAAGAGTCAGACACGACTAAGCGTAACACAACAACCAGGCTATATTACATCACCCCATAAAGAGGCTTCCTCTCCTGAACTAAAGTCCACAGGACTTCCGATTTGTGCTTTGCCAGATACATCACTGATGGCCATGAGACAAAAGATTTGATCTCTACTCAAGGTCGAACGTTTATTCACAAAGATACATGTTCTGTTCATTTGATTAGTCAACATGTAGTTTGTACAACTGTAAACAGAGAAGGAATAGAAATCAAAAAGAAAAGAAAATAAGAACAATCTGCCCTGTGTGTGTGTGTGTGTGTGTGTGTGTGTGTGCGTGTGTGTGTGTGTGTGTGTGTGTCTGTGTTCACTTACCAAGTCATGTCCAGCTCTTTTTGACCCCAGGGATGTTAGCCCACCAGGCTCTTCTGTCCATAGGATTCTCCAGGCAAGAATACTGGAGTAGGTTGTCATTACCTACACCAGGGGATCTTCCCAACCCAGGGATATAACCCATGAATCTGCCCTATATCATCTACTATATGTATTACCCTCAACAAGGCAATTTGCTCTGTCTACTATATCTGTGTGCAAGAAACTTAGTCGGGAATGGGAGGGAGTATCCTGTTAAATATGTTCACATACTCGGTCATTTGAGAAAACAAATGTTTCTGTTTTCTTGACATTGAACTATTTGCCTGAGATTAAGTACCCAACAACATTCTGATTGAATAGGTTTATAATCATCTTAGTTCTTTTTACTGCCAAACCTAGGGAGCTAAAACACATCAGTTTACCTCTCTTCTACCCAGGGAAAAAGTCCTGCCTCTCTGACAAGCCTTTAAACTCTTCCTGTTAGGGTTACATGACACACCTGTCTTTAACCTTTCCTGGAGAAAGGGGGACCACATACCCCATGCCCAGCACCGTGGAAAGCACCGCGGAGGTGAGGTTAGTCATCACCATCATGGTAGTAGGAATAACCGTCACTATATATGCTGTTTCATTTAATCCTCAAAACCACATTGTGAAGTAGGTGCCATTATTATTGGGCTTCCTTGCTGGCTCAGAAGGTAAAGAACGCACCTGCAATGAGAGAGACGTGGGTTCGATCCCTGGGTTAGAAAGATCCCCTGGAGAAGAAAATGGCAACCCACTCCAGTATGCTTGCCTGGGAAATCCCAAGGACAGAGGGCCTGGTGGGCTACTGTCCATGGGGTCACAGAGAGTCAAACATGACTGAGTGACTTTCACTTTTCACCGTTATCATTGCTGTTCTGCAAATAAAGAAAATGAGACACAGCATGGACTGTCTGTCCCGTAGAGAGCGGGTCTTCCCTTCTAAATGAGGGAACTCAAACACCTGGAAAGTTCTTCATGCAACAGCCTCACAGACACCCCAGATTCAGCAGGTACAGCAGGAAGGGGCAGAGTGTGAGGAGAAGGAATTGTGAGAGGAGGCAGATCAGAGAGGAGAAATGTGTGCTGCTGCTGACTCTGAAAACAGGGGAAGGGGCCATGCATCCAAGAACATAAAAGCCTCTAGAAGCTGGAGAAGGCAAGGAGATAGATTCTCCCTAGAGCTACCAGAGGAGCTTCCCAGGTGGTACAGTGGTAAATAACCTACCTGCAATGCAGGAGACAAGTGTTCGATCCCTGGGGCAGGAAGATCCCCTGGAGAAGGAAATGGCAACCTACTCCAGTATCCTTGCCTGGAGAATCCCATGGACAGAGGAGACTGGCAGGCTGCAGTCCATGGGACCACAAAGACTTGGACTCGACTGAGCATACACAAACACACACACACACACACACACACACACCCCAGAAGACAACATTGTCCAGTCAACCCCTTGATTTTAGTCCACTGAGAATGAATTTAGACTTTTGGCCTCCAGAACCATAAGATAATAAATCTGTGTTATTTTCGGCCACCAGGTTTGTGGCAATCCATGACAGCAGTCATGGCAAAAGAAATCAGGGGATGACCTCGCCATTCATCTGTTCCTCCAGATCTTTCTCATTGTCCCTGCCTCTTCTCACCCCTCCTTTCTGAATTGACACCCTTCTCCAATCGCATCTGGATGATCGCAACAGCTTGCAAACAGATTTTCCTTCTTCCAGTCCCGTTTCATCCTCTATTCTGCTCATGTTTGTCCATGTAATTTGTCTAAAATTTCTTCTTAAGTGCTTCACTGACTCTAATTAGCTTTAAAATAAATGCAAATGTCTCATCACTACATTGTCTTGGTCTCTCTTCTGCTTCAACCTCCAGCCCAGGCTACTTGTCCCTGATCTTGTCCACCTTGCTTCTTTGTCCTCTTTCTTGTTTTTTTAAATTAAAAAAAAAAAAAATTTGGCAACACTTTGCAGTTATATGGGATCTTAGCTCCCCTACCATGGGATCTTAGCTCCACCTCCTGCCTTAGAAGCACAGAGTCATAACCAGCAGACCACCAAGTAACTCCATATGGCCTCTTTCTATCCTCGATCACCTGTTCCCCTTTCCTCCTGGACTGTATCTGCCTTTCTCCAGGCTGTGTTATACGACTCTATCTCTTATCCAGACTGCATTCGCTCCCCTCCAGCCAAAGTTGTAGGCTCCCCCTGATTCTACTCACAGTTGAGCGTACTGATCCTACCCTCACTCCAGGGCCTTTGGTTGCTGGTCTCCCCGTCTTTATTTAAGCACTACTTATACCTCCAAACTCACCTCAGGTGTCCCCTCCTCCAGAAAGCTCTCCACGAGGCTCTTCAAACCTTATCACCAATTGGTTTAGTTGCTCATCCTCTCATGCTCCCGTGATACACTTTGCTTCTCTCCACTTTGTTTATCTCTAGCGTAGCTAAAGCCTTACCTCATAGCTCAGATAGTAAAGAATACACCTGCAATGTTCAATCCCTGGGTTGGGAAGATCCCCTGGAGAACGAAATGTCTACCCACTCCAGTATTCTTGCTTGGGGAATTCCATGGACTGAGGAGTCTAGTGGGATACAGTCCCTGGGTTGCAAAGAGTCAGACACTGCTGAGGGACTTTCACTCACTCACTCAGCATAGCTAAAGACAGTGGCCCCACAGTTACCCACGGTAACTATGTCTTATGTGCCTGAATTCTCCACTGGAATCCATTCGTCCGTGAATTCCCCAATGGTCCAGTGGTTAGGACTCTGCCTTTCATACAGAGGGGTCACAGGTTCAACCCATTGTTGGAGAACTAAGATCCCACATGCCACTCAACAAAACAGGAACAAACAAAAAAGAATGTGTTCAGGACTCCCCTAGTGGTCCAGTGGCTAAGAATTCACACTCCCAACGTGGGGGGTCCAGGTTTGAGCCCTGGCCAAGGAACTAGACCTGCATGCTGCAACTAATGATCTCGTGTGCCACAACTAAGACCTGGTGCAGACAAACAAATAAATAAATCAATTTTTTTAAAGAATATGTTTATCCAAGCTAGAGTTGTGTCTTTCATATCACTCTCTAATGTCCAACACAGTGCCTGGTATTGAAGAGGCTGGTGTTGGTTGGAAGTCACTTTTAGAAAAAAAAAAATGTAGAACTTCATTTACTCATTAATGCAATAAGCATTGATTTAGGCATCTACTATTGGTAAAATATTGTGTGTGTGTGCTCAATTGTATCCAACTAGTTGTGATTCTATGGACTGTAGCTCACCAGGCTCCTCTGTCCATGGGATTTCCCAGGGGAGAATACTGGAGTGGGCTGTCATTTCCTACTCCAGGGATTTTTCCTACCCAGGGATTGAACCCACGTCTCTTGTGATTCCTACATTGGCAGACAGATTCTTTACCACTGCACCACCTAGGAAACCCATACGTCGTGAAAAGTCAAAACATTGTGGGACTCACAAATACATACAAGACTTGCTATCTACTCCTTGGAATTTAAAGTTTAGTGAGAGAGTTGAGATGTTACTTAAATGTCCAGCAGGTGGTAGTACCTAACCAGACCACAAACACAGCCTCAAGGATGGAGAGAAAGAATTCTTCCCTGAAAAAAATGAAAAAGATCTGGAGAAGTGAAAGTTTCCAAGAGCCAAGTCACAGGAGTACAAATGAGACCAGAAACCCAGAAGCAGAAGGCTATCATTGATGTGGGGTCTTCAATAAACACCTGAAGCCTTGATCATTACATGCACATGCCCTGTGTTAAAGCGCACTTGTCACTCTTAGGAGATTCCACGATAAATTTCCAAGGTATATCAACATGACAGAAGGAAAGGACCATGTAGACTAACAGAAAGCAGGAGAAAACACAGCAAACTGTACTGAGTCACAGTGGCTAAGCAAGAATTTCATCACTAGGCATTCGGTTCCTAATAATTTTATATAATCTGAATCCAGAAGCTGACTGCTATCATGACTAATACAAGATACATGTTGTTTCTTTTCAAGGTCACCTTTTGTTCAGGAAAAATGGGAAATAGTTCTCTTCTTTGACCTTATATGATACAGCAGAAGCCAAAGCAGATTTATACAAATGAAAATAAGGGTGAGTGAGCGCACTTTATCCCATAAATAACAAAAATGGATTAAGGCTGACTTGTCTCCAGGCAACCTATATAAATACAGTCACATAACCATGATTTTAGTATATGAAATAGATAATCAAGAGATTCACTTAAAATTATTCACGGCTGTCTCTTCACTGATTTAATAGATTTAAAAAGCTGCTTCCTGCCAGCCATTCCATTGTAAGCCTTCCCTGATGAAGACTGTGGGGTCAAGCTATTTCTTCTGTTGAGATTCACATGCTTACTATTAGTTTTCTCAAAGTAGATTTGGTTTCAAAAGTTTCACATCTACAAAAAATAGTGAACACATAACGATGAAAGATTTTCAATCTAAGCGTATGTAAGTATATGGCTATATAGCAAATGAATGATAAGATACATGAATGTATAATACAAATTAAAACCTCCTAAAAACTAAACCAAAAGTGCAGGTAAACATGAATGATAGATACTAGATAAAATAATAGATAAATGATTAAGGATACTATCCACCTGATCAAGGACTAGAACGAGTGAGCTAAATGTCCTTCAAATTACATAGAAGCAAGTTAACTTAGGATAAAAAAAAAGACAAGTAACCCAAAGTTTTCATTTTTAATATTTTTAATAAAGTCACAAAGCAAGAAATAATGGTATCTGAAAAATATTAAAATGTTTCATATTTATATAAATGGGTGGAAAAGGCAGCAAAAGAATTCATAGTGAATGTCTTCGGTTTTAATATGATCTAACAGTAAGTAGTTTTAAAAGAAAATGTTTAAGACGGACCGTATGTTTAAGACAGACGTATGGATGCTGAAGCGGCCTCACACTGCAGCGAGGGCCATCTCTCCTGCAGAGCCCGACACGCAGCGATTCCGTCTCGGTCCATGCCTAGCTGCCTGTGGTTCTCAGCCTCTCTATGCCTGTGTGCTCAGCTCCATTTTCCCACAAAATGCAGACACAGTGGTGTCACCTCAAAGGGTTGCTGCAATAGTTAAGTGTGATAATCCAGTAAAATCTTGGCACAGCGCTGGCCACCCAGTAAGCACTTAATAAATACCAGTTATTGTTGCTGATATTGCTAATATCTGCCTACCTTTAATTTTCATTCATGCTGGTGGAGACTGGATTTGATGCCCTACAAAAAGAAATTTTTTTTTTTATGTTAGCCCTGCTATCAGAAGAGTGGGAGGGAGGCTCCAGAGAGAGGGAATGTATGTATACATAGAGCTGATTCACACTGTTGTACACCAGAAAGTAACACATCATTGTAAAACTTTATACTCCAATTCAAAAAGAAGTAAGTAAATAAATAAATAAATCTGAGGTCTAGTTTTGGCTCCATCATTTACCAGATATGTGGCCTTGGACGAATCTCTTCATCAGTTTTACCAACTGTAAAATGGAAATAATAATTTATGTTCTGCCCTGTCTATTCCTGGTACTCAGGCCAGATGATATAACACAGTTATGTTTTGCTTCTTTGATGTAAAGTGTTATTCACATACAGAAGCTGATGGTGATGATTATGACGATGATGGCTTTGGGATTCAGGATACCATTAAAATACAAAAAATACAGTAGTCAGACCTGACAAGGCCAGATTACAGGTCACCATTTCTGACTATCACATCACCGCCTCCAACTTCATGATGACACTTCTCTCAATAAATAAGGAGACAGAGAGGCAGACAGAGAGAGAGAGAGAGAAATTAATACTCAGACCCAATTAGATATCCTGACCTATTATTATTACTCTTGTATTATTAATTGTTATTATTATGTTATCATTCTTGATCTAAATCCTTTATTAAAGAAGAAAATGAAAGTCAATGTTTAGCCAGAACCCAAATCTCGTGACAGAACCACATTCTTTCCTCTAAAGTAGTAATTTACATATTGAGATACATTTATAAAGTGGGGTGTGAAATTCCATAAACAGAAATATCCCCTCTATATTTAAATTACAGAGGAAAAACTAGAAGGAAATACTTCAATTATTATTTCTCTGAATTTTAAATGTCTACAAGTATAAGTTAATTTTAACCAAAAAAAGTGAGTAAAAGTATTTTAAAATATATGAGACTCTTGACAATCTAAGTGAAAAGAGACGCCTGTGACAAGAAGTCCATTTCCTGAGGATAATGAAAGAATACTGCTTTTTTAGAATCGCTAAGATCATGGAGAAAGAATCCAGTCTTGGGACAATAAGACTTGTTAAGTGAAGCTGCTTTTTGAATTTATGTCCTGGGCTTAGCTCTTCTCAGAAATTTGTTCCAAAGATAATAGATCATTGATCTACCTCAGTTTTACAAGGCTCATTTTAATTAAGAGTTTCTAATAAAAGAATTATGCCTCTTGTTAAAACAAGCCTTGGTAAGCTAGGGATAAAATATACCATAAATATTACACAGCTGCACTGGTGCAAAGTTATATGCAATGCAGGGTTTTAAAAATTCAAGTGCATATTACAAGATCTGCCGTTTGATCGGTAAAGCCAACACTACCCATTAAAAGCATGCTGAAAATGAATACAACAGTGCTATTTCATTAGGCATCTACTTAACCTTATTTTTAGACTTTTAGGAAAGCTACCTCAAATACTTTTTAAAAATTCTAAGTCCTTTTCTTCTGGCTTTCACAAACTGTTTCCCGGTGGTAAGGTGAAGGCATTACACAGCAAAAAAAAAAAAAAAAAAATCAGCAAGCTATATTAAAGCTGAAAGCTAAGTCTTTCCCCCATAAAACAAGACATTTTCTGATACAGAATTTCAAAACTGATTAAGCTTATATTTGGAACAACAGAAAGATATAAAATATTTTTAATTTTATAAATACTTAAATTAACTTTTCATAAAAGCAGTCACTCACAGAAATACAAGGCAGTGTTCAAGGAAAAAAAAAATTGGCCAGGAAAACAAAACAAACACCATAACGGTGCTTAGTGTTTCAGATGGATTTGTTTTAATTAAAGACAATAGGGATATATATGTCCCAATTCTTGGCAAGAAACAGCTTCCTCCCTGAGGATATTTTTATTTTGCTTTCAACATTTCAAATCAAAAAAGACCAAGAGTCCAGGCTGCTTTTCAAGTTTGACATTCTGAGGCTCCAGTAGAAATAAGTATCATAGTTTTCACTTCGCCTGTGTTCCACCCCAAGGGACTCAGTCCCGAGTTTCCTACATCAACAAGCCCTGAAACAATCAGCAAAGGACAATTTATTTAAAAAATTACTTATCATGAGTTCTAGAATTAGATTCCAGGCAAAAGGACAAGATTCAAGACATCACAGCAAATTGGGACAAGGTCCAGATCATCTAGTCTGAAACAGATTCAGCCCACCAATTTCACAGTGGTGTCTTCCACCCGAAGCATCTTGCTTGTTGGCCAGTTCTCACATCCTCCTTAAATTTTTGTGTCTCAAAAATGTATTCTTTAAAATGGAAGGAAATATACAAAGGAGGAAGAAAATGTCCAACTTCTTATTTTCCTAACCTTATTTTTGACCCAAAGAATAAACCCCTTATGCAAAGAATATTTCTCCATTATCATTAGATAAGACGTCACAATAGCTATCTCTTAATTACAAAGTCAATATTTGCACTTTACCTACGGAAGGAACACACAGCATGCTGTGTATTTCTCCATAGAAAGATATCGATTCAAAATACAGTGTAGCTACTGGTACAGCAACCCAGATATAATTTCATTTAAAATGTCTTTTATCTAAATCACATGTAACTTCTTGTTTAAAATAAATTATAAAAGTATTATTGTCAGACTCAACAGTGTTGTAAATTCAAATAAATCCTTATGCTTGTTTTCTCTCGTTAATAATTTCAGAAGATTCCATAGCCTTAGTAAATGTAAGGTGAAAAATGCATTAAGGTAAAAAATGTAAAAGTTTACATTTCTTTCTATATAAAATATTAAGGTAGTCAATGTTCTTCAAAAACATGAGACAAAGAGGGGGAAAAGAATGTCATAACTTTTTTTAAAAGTTTATATACTAAATTCACTGACCATAACCTTCAAGTCACCTTCAGAAAGAGTGATTAAAGTGAAAAGTCTGATGTAAAATAAAACTTTTTGCTAAATCTGGAACTGGATCAATCTTTTTTAATTAATTTATTTATTTTTATTGAAGTATGTTGATTTACAATGCTGTGTTAGTTTCAGGTGTACCAGCAAAGTGATTCAGTTATATATACATTATATCTATTTTTTTCAGATTCTTTCCCCTTATAGGTTATTAGAAAATACTGAGTATAGTTTCCTGTGCTCAGAACAGTATAGTTTCCAGCAGGTCCTCAGAACAATTATTTTTTAAGTCATGGAAATTTTTTCCTTGATAAGGTGACTGTTATAATTCTCTGCATTATCTCATGGCCAGACTGAGCAACACTTCCTGTGATACTGAAGTTACAATTTTAAGCTGCAGACACTAACTGGACTTAGCCTGGGTAGTTAGCCATTATTTCATTTGTATACAAGGCTTTCTTCCTTCTGTCATCAGTTAAAAGCTGAACAGTTTCTGAGCCAGCTTAGATACAACGTAAAGCAGACTAATTGTGAAGTTAGACTTGTGCTCCTTTGTAAATTTCTCTCTGCAGAGTCATCTCATTTTCAAAATCCTGAAAGAAAACTACCAGCAGCCGCCTGCCGGTTACCCGTTTGCTCTCACTGCAGAAAGTGCTCGCAGAGCATGTGCAGCAGCAAAACTAACAAGGGCTTGCGTATTTTTTAATAAGAAAGTACTAAGTATATAAATAAGGCATAATTACTACACAAGTAGTGCTTAGCTTTATCTGATGACATCTCTCAGAGTCCAACCTGGAGACTGGCAGTACTTTACAGGACAGGAATTCTCTTTTTTTTATTTTTAATTTATCCCTCTGAAGCCAGAAAATCTTCTTGCAATATTCACAAGTCAGTCCTTTTACTCGGCTGTCACCTGTCTCTCCCAACAGCTTGATACACAGGCTCTCTTGGCTTGAAAGATAACCTCTCTCTTAGTAAACTAGAACACCCTCTCCTCACAGAACCTGCAATGCTGCAGTTTCACATTAATATGCCAAAAGAAATTCCCTGAATTAACCCATTCTATTTTAAAATACAAAAAGACCAAGACCAATTATTTTACTTTTAATAAAAGTAAAAACCTCCAGAAACCCAAGATTTTTCTGATGACTTACTGATCGAAAGGACCTCATCACTTAATAAAACAAGGACTAGAGAAAGCATGCTGTGAAACAAAATACACTGAAGTCTGGGGTCTCGACTTTTCACAAGCAATGGGTTTGTTCTTAGCAAGCATTTAGCAGGCAGTCACTTATGCCTGTGGTCTCAGCAAGCATGACTTCACTTTGTCTTGCAGTATTCTGAACTTTTTTTTACTCTGAATTACCCCCAAAGCACAATGCAAAATAAAGGAACACTTTAACAGCTAGCAGTGCACCAGACATCAGGAAGTCTGTGTAGGCTTCTTATTTAAGTAAACATGTTTAAAAATATAGATAATCTATTGCAAATCAGTCACTAAAATCTAAATGTAAGGGAAAAAAAATCTGGTTTTATTCAAAGTTGTGGTGAATCTGTTTGGGAACTTTCCAATTAATCTGAAATTAACTCAGTGCTTTTCAGTCATGGCAGTTACATACAGGGAGTACTGAACAGAGGATGACAAGGCAATTGCTTCTGTTCAAACTCATCATAAGCTATATTTCCCTGGACTTTTCATCTCAACAGATTTCATCTCAAATTCCCCTTTCCAAGAGGTACTTGACCTTCAAATTTCAAGTCCTGTATGTCTTGATTTCCTGCTTCCATCATATGTTAGAAAACTCAAACTTGGCTACAAGTATATTATCTCCGTTACCTGACTTTAAAAAATTTTGTTTTTCAAATCTGCAGTCTGTTCTGTGCCAACCCTGCATTGCAGAGAGATCTTTGCGTGCGATCCCAGTTTGGCTCCTTCAAACAGAGTCACTACGAACTGGCTTTTAACCGTATTTACTACTACAGAAAGCAGGGAGGAAACCCCCGCCAACCTAAGCAGACTAGCAATGCTGGGCGACAAACCCCGAGTGGCTGAATCTTCCAGCAAGCCGAGCTGGGCGCTGTCCTTGGTGCTGCCGGCGCCATAGCGAACACAAGCGCCTTACCTTCTGCCCCTGCGGAAGCTGCGGACGTCCCCCAAACGTTAAGCAGAATGCAGCGCCTTATCCCACTTTTAATACAAACAAATACCCCAGCCCATCCGCTTTGTCCCCTTCCCGAAGACTTCAGGCTGACCGTTCCTCAAAGTCTTTTTGTTTTTCTCTTCTAGGCCCAACTCGGGGCCTGCGCTCATCTCGGGCTGCTTTAAGGCAGGGAGTGGGGGAAGGGGAGGGAGGCGAGGGGCGACGAGGCTGGAGGAGGGGCGGGAAGAAGGGGGAGGGGAGGAGGGAGGCGGCGGGGGGAAAGGCTGGGGGGGAAAAGGTCCAGGAGGAAGGGGCTCTGCAAGAAGGGAGGAGTGAGTGGAGCTAAAGAAGGCTTAAAGTGGGAGGGCGAAGAGATGCCAAAAACAGGGGGAAGTGATTAAGCACAGAATATGGGTAAAGAAAAAAGTAATAGAGAAAGGGCAAAAGAAGAGAAAAGTGTGAGGATAAGAGTGCAGAAGGGGGAAAAAAAAAACCCACAAGGTGGCCAGGGGGTCGTTAGAAAAGCTGCCCGAACGGCGGAAGAGTGACTACACAAAGAAAGGACTTTGGGTGAATTTCCCACCGAGGGTGTAAAATGCAATCTGAAGGTGAAGAGAAATGGAGAGGGGGCCTGCGGGGAGAGACAGGTGGTCTGGCACCGAAAGAAGAGCTGGGGGGAGGGGTCGGGCCCAAGGCAGCGAAGTCCAGGGTCCGATGCGGCTGGGCCCACGTGGAGCCGGCGCTGAATCACTGCTGGGCTCTCTTCACCCCCCATCCTCCCCCCTCTCCCGGCCGGGTGCCCGCAGTCCCCGCCTTCTCGGCCGCCGCCTCCACGGGGCGGGGCCCTGGCCCGGGGACCAGCCGCCGCGGCTATAAATGGGCTGCGGCGAGGCCAGCAGAACGCTGTGACAGCCACACGCCCCGAGGCCTCCAAGATGAGCTACACGTTGGACTCGCTGGGCAACCCGTCCGCCTACCGGCGGGTGACCGAGACCCGCTCGAGCTTCAGCCGCATCAGCGGCTCCCCGTCCAGCGGCTTCCGCTCGCAGTCGTGGTCCCGCGGCTCACCCAGCACCGTGTCTTCCTCCTACAAGCGCAGCGCGCTGGCCCCGCGCCTCGCCTACAGCTCCGCCATGCTCAGCTCGGCCGAGAGCAGCCTCGACTTCAGCCAGTCCTCGTCTCTGCTTAACGGCGGTTCTGGGCCGGGCGGCGACTACAAGCTGTCCCGCTCCAACGAGAAGGAGCAGCTGCAGGGCCTGAACGACCGCTTCGCGGGCTACATCGAGAAAGTCCACTACCTGGAGCAGCAGAACAAGGAGATCGAGGCAGAGATCCAGGCGCTGCGGCAGAAGCAGGCCTCGCACGCCCAGCTGGGCGACGCGTACGACCAGGAAATCCGCGAGCTGCGCGCCACCCTGGAGATGGTGAACCACGAGAAGGCGCAGGTACAGCTGGACTCGGACCACCTGGAAGAGGACATCCACCGGCTCAAGGAGCGCTTCGAGGAGGAGGCACGGCTGCGCGACGACACGGAGGCGGCCATCCGCGCGCTGCGCAAAGACATCGAGGAGTCGTCGCTGGTCAAGGTGGAGCTGGACAAGAAGGTGCAGTCGCTGCAGGATGAGGTGGCCTTCCTGCGGAGCAATCACGAGGAGGAGGTGGCCGACCTGCTGGCCCAGATCCAAGCGTCACACATCACCGTGGAGCGCAAAGACTACCTGAAGACGGACATCTCGACGGCGCTGAAAGAGATCCGCTCCCAGCTCGAGTGTCACTCCGACCAGAACATGCACCAGGCCGAAGAGTGGTTTAAGTGCCGCTACGCCAAGCTCACCGAGGCGGCCGAGCAGAACAAGGAAGCCATCCGCTCCGCCAAGGAAGAGATCGCCGAGTACCGGCGCCAACTGCAGTCCAAGAGCATCGAGCTCGAGTCAGTGCGCGGCACCAAGGAGTCCCTGGAGCGGCAGCTCAGCGACATTGAGGAGCGCCACAACCACGACCTTAGCAGCTACCAGGTAGGAACCGCGGCTGCGCGGCCAGCCTGCGCCAGCGCCAGCGCCGCGCGCTCCCGACACTCAGGCCCGCGCCCCGCCGAGCTCTCCGCCGCGCTCCCTAGCGGCCGCTAGCCCGTGCGCGCGCGCGCCGCAAAGCCAAGTTGGAAGCTCAAAGCTTCCTCGCCCCTTCGCATCCCCTCCGCGCCCCTCCCCCCGCACACCATCCCCAACTCTAAGAGCCTTGGCCTTTTCCAAAACGTGCTTCTTTTCCTCGGAAGTTCTAGTTTTGCACGCTTGCGAATTTCAAGTAGAAGTATACATTGGGGTAGTTGATAAAGCAGCAACTTTAGGAGAGGCGTGAAGAAACTCATGTATTCTCAACTTTTCCAGCTGCGATCGGAAGAATTCCCAAAATTGATTTCAGCCCAAAGGGCTCAGATGGGAAGGGCCAGATCAGCCTTGGGGTTTCCCCATGGATGTTTGTTTCCTGCTGAGACGTTCTAGATCCACCGGTCCTAGTGCGTGACACGCCCAGGAAACATCTAATTGTCTTACTGATTCTGTTTGTTTGTGAATTCCTTAGATTTTTGTTTTAAGCGGGGAGGGGGTCTGGAAGTAGTACCCGAAGTACGCTGGAGGGGCTCGAGGGAGGGGAGGAAGCTGGAGGGAGGGGAGGAAGCAAGTGTTTTGCGAAAGAAGTGGCTGTTTGGAAGGATGAGTTTGTGGCCGTGTCGGTTTCAGGACACCATCCAGCAGCTGGAAAATGAGCTTCGGGGCACGAAGTGGGAAATGGCTCGTCATCTGCGAGAATACCAAGATCTCCTCAACGTCAAGATGGCTCTGGATATTGAGATTGCCGCGTACAGGTAGGCTGCTCACTGCGGACGTGGCCGAAGTACTAGCCGCAGTGCAGAGGCCATGTTGGCATAACCTTCACCACTTGAGTTAAAGCAAGTAGGTTGCAGGAGTCTTAACTCAGTGCCTGGTTGTCTTTCCTAATTAATAAGTAGTTACTCTAAAAAACTGCAACTTTTATGCAGCTTAAAAAAAAAGTAAGCAGTTAAACTAATGTATTTGAATAAAAAGTGTTTTGAGGGAGATCGGCGATTAATTTCAGTGCTTATGCTTAACCTTTATTTTAGTGAAAAATGCTTTCCGAATATTTGAAACAAAAACAGTTTTAATTTCTTTTTTATATTTTTCTCTAGTGCTTTCAATTTTTCAACTTTATAATGTCAAGGACAAACACCAGGACATTTCTTATCTCTTTCTCAGTCACAGCTTACTATTGCCATCATCTGGCTGGGAATAAGTATGATTGGTAGAATATATACTTTTTATTCAGACTGCTATTTCTAGATCTAGATAGACAGACATCCAGAGAAGGAGAAGAGATTTATATATATATATATATAAACTGATGTCACCTTGCTGTTGATTAAATTCATAGGTGAAAATTCTTGGCTGAACAGTTTTATTTTCCCCAGTAAAGTCATTCATATTACAAGAATAAATCACACTCAACTCAGAGCCATCTAAGTTTTCAGGAAAGGTGAAAAGTTATATAAAATAGACACTTTATGATTAAAATTACAGACTAACTTACACAATACATATATATTATCACCTAGCTATGACATATATAGCCTGAATTCTGATGTATTCTAAATAGCTTTGTAAATTTTTTGGATAGTATATTTGTTAAAAGACATTTGGTATACACCTGAAAGTTCAAATGCTCAAGAAGGTGACTTTAAGGGGCTTTTGGGGGGTCTCTGGGGAGCTTATTGGCATATTCATGTTGCAGCAAAGGAGACTGCGGCAGAGCTGAGAGTTGGCAGTTAGGTGTAGGGAGTGGACTGTTGGGTGTGGTTAGTTACTGCACTGGGCAATTGGCTGATTGTCCCTGAAGATCCTTCTCTGTCATTGAATATGACACAATGGACTGGTGAAATGATAGCAAGTATTACATCATGTGATTCTATTTATTCAAAGGTATCCACCACCTTACACATACTGTAATGAAGGTCACAAGGCCCAATGAGATTTTAATTACCTTTTGTCTTCTTTGACTCTCTCCTAAGGAAACTCCTGGAGGGTGAAGAGACCAGATTTAGCACATTCGCAGGAAGCATCACTGGGCCGCTGTATACATACCGACAGCCCTCCATCGCCATATCCAGTAAGATTCAGAAAACCAAGGTAGAGGCTCCCAAGCTAAAGGTACAACACAAATTTGTTGAGGAGATCATAGAGGAAACCAAGGTGGAAGATGAGAAATCAGAAATGGAAGAAGCCCTGACGGCCATTACCGAGGAATTGGCCGTTTCCATGAAAGAGGAGGTCAAGGAAGAGGAGGCTGAACAAAAGGAGGAGAAAGAAGCGGCTGAAGAAGAAGTTGTCGCTGCCAAAAAGTCTCCAGTGAAAGCTGCTGCACCGGAACTTAAAGAAGAGGAAGCAGAAAAGGAGGAGGAAGAGGGCCAAGAGGAAGAGGAAGAGGAAGAGGAGGCCGCTAAGTCAGACCAAGCCGAGGAAGGAGGATCTGAGAAGGAAGGTTCTAGTGAAAAAGAGGAGGAAGGAGAAACAGAGGCTGAGGGGGAAGGAGAGGAAGCCGCAGCCGAAGCTAAGGAGGAAAAGAAAACGGAGGAAAAGGCCGAAGAAGTGGCTGCAAAGGAGGAGCTGGTGGCAGAAGCCAAGGTGGAGAAGCCGGAGAAAGCCAAGTCCCCGGTGGCCAAGTCCCCAGCGGCAAAATCCCCGCCGGCCAAGTCCCCAGAGGCAAAGTCCCCAGCGGCAAAATCCCCGCCGGCCAAGTCCCCAGAGGCAAAGTCCCCAGCTGCAAAATCCCCGCCGGCCAAGTCCCCAGAGGCAAAGTCCCCAGTGGCAAAATCCCCACCAGCCAAGTCCCCAGAGGCAAAGTCCCCAGCGGCAAAATCCCCGCCGGCCAAGTCCCCAGAGGCAAAGTCCCCAGCAGCAAAATCCCCGCCGGCCAAGTCCCCAGCGGCAAAATCACCCGTGGAGGAAGTGAAACCCAAAGCAGAAGCTGGAGCTGAGAAAGAACAGAAAGAGAAGGTGGAGGAAGAAAAGAAAGAAGAAGCCAAGGCATCTCCCAAGGAAGAGAAGGTAGAGAAGAAGGAGGAGAAGCCAAAGGATGTGCCAGAGAAGAAGGCTGAGTCCCCAGTGAAGGCGGAGTCCCCCGTGAAGGAGGAGGTGCCCGCCAAGCCCGTAAAGGTGAGCCCCGAGAAGGAAGCCAAAGAGGAGAAGCCACAGGAGAAGGAGAAGGAGAAAGTGGAAGAGGTGGGAGGGAAGGAGGAGGGAGGTTTGAAGGAATCCAGGAAGGAAGACATAGCCATCAATGGGGAGGTGGAGGGGAAGGAGGAAGAACAGGAAACTAAGGAGAAAGGCAGTGGGGGAGAAGAGGAGAAAGGAGTCGTCACCAACGGGCTCGACGTGAGCCCAGCGGATGAAAAGAAGGGCGGTGAGAAAAGTGAGGAGAAAGTGATGGTAACCAAAATGGTAGAAAAAATCACCAGTGAGGGGGGAGATGGTGCTACCAAGTATATCACCAAATCTGTAACCGTCACTCAAAAGGTCGAAGAGCATGAAGAGACCTTTGAGGAGAAACTAGTGTCTACTAAAAAGGTAGAGAAAGTCACTTCACACGCCATAGTAAAGGAAGTCACCCACAGTGACTAATATTTGAGTCCATCGCAAAAGGTTAAGCCATATGACAATTTCAAAAATGCATGTGATTGACAGCTTCAAAACAGAACGGGTTCTCCCATGGGGGCTCCAGACATTGTATTTTACTTTGTGCAATATGAGGGACCTGCATGCAAGCTCAGGGTGCTCCCCACCCCCAGTCTTTGGGTGATTCAAATGCATGATAACTGTATGTACCTGGGGAATTGGCCAATTTCCTAAGCTGTTGGAAGGGGGGCACTCGGGGAATGTCTTGAGGTGTATTATGCAAAGAACCAACTGAGCCAAAAATAATAAATGAAACACAGAACTCTCTTAGCCTTAAGAAAGCTATATATGAATAATTATGTTTACCTCACTGGTGCATTTAAAAAGGACTTTTGTTCATGGGAGAACCTCGTTGACATGCACAGTTTGCAACTTTTAGTTGATTGATGTTAAATGTCACAGCAGTACTTGCTCAATAAAGGTCATATTGGAAACATAGTCAATTGCTTCAGGTCGTGTCATTTTGAAGTGAATTCTCCACTGCCTGACCCTTCTTTCCCTAAAGCAGAATATTTGGGGGGCTTATGACTTCCCTGGTGGCTCAGACGGTAAAGCGTCTGCCTACAGTCCGGGAGACCTGGGTTCAATCCCTGGGTTGGGAAGATCTCCTGGAGAAGGAAATGGCACCCCACTCCAGTATTCTTGCCTGGAAAATCCCATGGACGTAGGAACCTGGTAGGCTACAGTCCATGTGGTCGCAAAGAGTCGGACACGACTGAGAGACTTCACTTTCACTTATGAACGACTTGCATTTCTTATCACTATTTCCCTGAGAGTGGTTACTGGAAAAACTGCCGAAAAAAGCATCTGTAAAAAGGTAAAAATAGGGGCATGGAAGTCTTCCATCTTCAGGTGTTCTGATGGAACTCAGAAAACCTCAAGGTAGGAGGGGCAAGAAAAGAGTCTTAACTTGCTCCTTGGAGTTGGGGCAAAAGGACCTCACTGCGTTTATATAAATGTGTTCAGAAGAAGCAGGACTGGAACCTCTTAACAGTCTTAACAGGAAACACCCAGCCTCAAATGCATGATTCTGGTACACACACATGCTTATCTGCAGCACTGATTCTTAATTTGGTCAACAGAGGTTTATACTTTCTGTGTTTTCCTAATTAGGGAAAATAATGCCCCACTCCACCTAGAAAAAGTATAACAGGATTCTCTGATACGAGCAGTAAATGTTTTTAGTTTGGGGGTGGGGTGGGGGGTTAAGTCCTGGGAAAAAAAATAAAATTTAATTTAAAAAAAATTTAAAGGTCTGATCTTGACCATGGAAATATTACCACACCCTTTTCAAAATATATCTGTCATAAACCTTTAAAACCACTAAAAATATATTTGTTCCAAGTCTTTCTTATCAATAAGGATCATCCCAATAATACAATCCAGGATGATCTCTTTAATGACTTTCCAAGATATCTCAGTTTTAATCCCAGAATACATCTAATATATTACATTGCTAGTGTAAATAATTGTAATGATGTTTTCCAATCATCAGTCCTTTACCAGTCCTCACAATGTTTGCTATTTCTGCATATCATTTGTACTATTACTTACATATTTTTTCTTTAAAACCACCATGTTTTATGTTAATACAATCCTTTTTCTAAAGCAATAACATCCAAAGTGAAACAGAATTTTTCAGTGTAATCAGAAAAACTTACTCTAGTTATGTAGAATTTTACACATTGAAAAGAGTATACTGGAAAAATACAGCATAAATTCTAGGATAGAGGGATAAGTCAAAGAGGCAATTGGAGGGAAGGACAGTTCCAGGAATGGAGACAGCAGAAATCATCAGGCAGTCACATGGCTAATGAAACTTGAGACTTTGTCACTTCATTGGCAAGTCAGAAAAAGAGCACGCGTTTGACCAGCAGGGGAAGAAGCGCTTTGATTGACAGCCCCATCAAGACTGACTGCAGTCATTTCCCCAGAGAAAAGTCTGGGAGCTGCTGCCTGAAGTAGGAATAGGGCCTCCCCTGGTGGCTCAGATGGTAAGGAATCCGTCTGCAATGTGGGAGGGTCGGGAAGATCCCCTGGAGAAGGGAATGGCTACCCACTCCAGTGTTCTTTCCTAGAGAAGCCCATGGACAGAGGAGCCTTGTGGACTACAGTCCATGGGGTCGCAAAGAGTCAGACGCAACTGAGCAAAGTATATATATACATATATATATATATATATATATATATATATATATATGTAGAGAACAGGCTGGGCTTCCCAGGTGGCGCTAGTGGTTAAGAACCCACCTGCCAGTGCAGGAGACATAAGAGACTTGGGTTTGATTCCTGGGTTGGTAAGAACCCCTGGAGGAGGGCACAGCAACCCACTCCAGTATTCTTGCCTGAAGAATTCCATGGACAGAGGAGCCTGGTAGGCTACAGAACAGAGGGTCACAAAGAGTCGGACACAACTGAAGCAACACAGCATTCACTATAGAAGAGGCTACTTGAATTTTAAAATACCTACTAAATATATAGCCACTGCTATAAAAATCTTCATCTGTCTACACCTAGAACTCTCATAACAGAGCTACCTCGTGAGTTTAGAAACCTCTTGTGTTGCATATGCTGTCTAAAAATGATAGGATCAATCAACAAACACCCGTCCACCCACCCAAAGGTCAGCACTAGACACATTCCTTCAGCTCGTAATTTTATTTTTAATCATTTCCTTTTCTTTCCTGATACGGAAAAAAATTTAATAATATTTCTAAGTATTCCAAAAGACAGACCATTGTTTTGCCCTCTTTAAAAATAACAGAACAGCATACCCTTGATAAGCCAAGAAGACATTTCTAAATATCAAATTGCTCGGTTGATTCCTAAATTTAATGAATATTTTACTGTGGACTATGGCTCGGGTAAGGGGCTTCCCTGGTGCTTCAAGGGTAAAGAAAGCAATGCAGGAGACATAAGAGATGTGGATTCGATCCCTGGATCAGAAAGATCCCCTGAAGTAGGAAATGGCAACCTACTCCAGTATTCTTGCCTGGAAAATTCCATGGACAGAGGAGCCTGGTTAGCTACAGTCCACGGGGTTGCAAAGAGTTGGACATGATTGAGCACACACACCCATCACTTGCGTATACAATGATCTTACCTTGAAGAATTCACTAATTCTGTTGTCAGTGTCAATCATCGCACTGCTATTTAAAGAGAAAGCAATTTGAAATTCATGTTTCCAATTATGTTCAGTGACAGGGAGAGGCTCTATTCAAAACTAGGCACAAACTTCCAATTTATTAGGAAATTAAGATATCTTTTCTCTGCCTATAGTCAGTACCTGGCTGCAAAGACATCAAGCCACTGAAAACAGGATTTCTACTTTTCCAGTAAATTACCTTAGAGATACTATTTTGTTTTAAGGCTTGTAAGAAGTCCTAAAGCTGATTAGCTCTCAATCTTCAAACATGAGGAAACTGAAGCACAGATTTTCTTTTTAAGCTTTCTTTACGTTACACAGCTAAAAGAGAAAACCCACATAGTCCAGCTCCAGAGCATATATTCTTTCTTTATTTTGGGTGGATAATTGCTTTACAACATGGTGGCAGTTTCTGCCATAGCACAACAGTGAATCAGCTGTAAGTGTGTGTGTATATATAGCCTCCCTCTTTAAAAAAAAAAAAAAAATTTGACCACACTGTGTAGCATGTGGGATCTTAGTTTCCTGACTAGGAATCCAATCCGTGCCTCTTGCAGTGGAAGCACAGTGTCTTAACCGCAGGATCACCAGGGAAGTCCACATATCCTCCTCCTTGAGCCTCCCTCCCACCCCACCCCACCTCATCCCACGCCTCTAGGCCACCAGGGAGCACTGAGCTGAGCTCTATGTGCGATGCAGCAGCTTCTAAATAGCCATCTGATTGACACATGGTAGGATATATACATCAGTGCTACTTTCTCAATTTGTTCCACCCTATCCTTCCCCCCACAGTGTCCACAATCCCATTCTCTATGTCCAGAGCACATATTCTTAACCCCCTGTACTATTACATTGCCCCTCAAACCCATCCATCATGGCCATCTCAGTTTATAAGGAGGATTTACTGCATTCTCTTTTTTTCTTTCCAGCTTGAAAGAAAGAAAATAGATCTATGCCATGCATCTTTCATTTAATATGCTTACAAATCTCTTCACATTAAATAAAAATGATGCAATGGCATTCTTTGCATCATGAGAAGAGTAAAACATCCAGAAACAACATAAGTGGTGATTCTTTCTACCACAACAGCTTGCAGTGTACAAAAATGTGGCAGCCACTTTCTCCTGGTAACTTTAATAGTCAATGGAAAAGGAAAGTGTTATTTCTAGCACCGCCTTCTATTGCCAGTCATTGCAGAGACAGTATTAAAACACTGGGATATTCATTTCCACAACAAATAGGTTGGTCGTTCCAGTTTGGAGCAAGTTATTTTTTCTTAGTGGTTTATATAATTGGCCCAAAGGAAAAGAGGAGCTATTTTTAAGTGAATTATTTTATCCAGTCAACACAAAACTCATCTACTTCCAGGGCTCCTCTGCCCTTAGAAGTGTAGAGCTTTTGCAAACACACTGAGTCAACAGACAGTAAAATTGTGTGTTGTGGGTCCACTATATTATTAATGTATAAAATATACTAATTTATTAATATATAGTATAGATATTATATAATATATTATATATATATTAACATACATATATATATAATATGTTTGTGAAGTTTGTGTTCCTTTGGATGTGGAGCCAGTATGAGATGATGAGATCATGAGAGTGGGGCCCTCATGAATGGGATTAGTGCCCTTGTTAAAGAGACCCCAGAGAGTTCCCTTGCTCCTTCCACCACATGAGAGCATTGAGAAGACAGTCATCTATGAACCAGGATATGGGCTTTCACCAGACACAGAATCAGGAGGCCTTGACCTTGGACTTTCCAGCCTCCAGAGCTGTGAGAAATAAATTTCTGTTGTTTGCAAGCCACTCAAGTCTTTGAAATTTTGTTAAAGCAGACCAAACTAAGACAGCTTCCACTTTCCTATCTGTAATAAACGGGCACTAACATACTTCAAAGGGCTGCTGAGGGACTTCCCGTGGTCAGGTGGCTAAGAATCCATACTCCTGATGCAGGGGGCCCAGGCTCCACCTCTTGCTGGGGAACTAGATCCTACATACAGCAACTAAGAGTTTGTACGTCACAGATGAAGATCTGGCCTACCACAACTAAGACTTGACACAGCCAGATAAATAAATAAAATCTTTTTTTATAAATGGCTCCTCAGGTTATTAAATGAGATAGTATCTGTACAAAGTGCCTAGCATTGTAACAAGTACATAGTAGCTTGTCAAAATCATTTGTTGAATGAATTGAATTTAAAATTGAATCAAAGCTATAGGTGTAGAATTTACTTAATTTGAAGATATCAAATAGAACATTAGTTTCCTTACATATTATTTCAATACAGACTGCATTGCAATGAGTTAACAAAAATAAGCACACAATATAGATATGTACTCATATGCACATATATTTCTTCTTCAGTGTATTCTGATAATACATTGTACAATATATTTACTGTTCATATAGAAAATTGGGGTGGAAAATAATTGCATTTTGCACTGCAATAAACTATAGAAATTACTTAGACAACCAATAATCCACCTACATAATCATGGGGCTTAAATTTTTCTTGATGCAAATTATTTAAAACAATATTGAGAGCAGGAGAGAGAAACAATTTTGCACTAGGCCTATGAAGGCAACTTTAAATCCCCATATCCATGTTGGTTGTGCTCAACAGCATAGTGCAAAGTTCTCAGGGTTCTCTTCAATTTCTTATTTGAGATCACTTGAAAATCATCACATCATATCTTAAATAAATTACTAGTTTTAGGTAATACTACTTAAGTCATTTCTGTAAGTCAATGTTGTCTTAGAAGGGAGCATAGTTTTAAAAATTAATAGGTAACTTGGTCAAAAACCCTTTTTAAAAATAATACTTAAGAGGAAGGTGATCATTCTAAAGACCATTGGACTTTAGGCCCTTAGGCCTATAGCTTTGTTTTGGGGGGCAGGTGTTGTGGGGAGATGAGTAAGTACCAAATGAAATTATTTCCATGCATC
The DNA here is from genome assembly GCF_910594005.1 of Cervus elaphus. Taxonomy (NCBI): domain Eukaryota; kingdom Metazoa; phylum Chordata; class Mammalia; order Artiodactyla; family Cervidae; genus Cervus; species Cervus elaphus. The sequence continues at coordinate 38,557,798 of NC_057830.1, read as the reverse complement.
GTTAGTTTTGTATGGCTCTAGTAAAGTGTACCTTGAATATAACTTGTTAGAAATTTGGACATATTTGGATATGTCACTTCCACATCCCACCCGCCAAAATCTGTTACTGTCATAGCTTGAGAGGGAATTTCTCTTTGCTGGGCATTATTGTCCAGCTTAATAATCACCATGTTGCTGTGAAAGCAGTTTCCCTCCACCCACTGAGCTCATTCCCTTGGCCATTATAACTAGACGCAAATTATGTGTCCATGACATTTGGAGAGCTGATGCCTGTTTTTATTCATCAGCCACCCATGAACAGCCACCAGTGTTTCTAAAGTGATCACTTTCTCATTAGCAATTAGTAAGTTGCTTTGGCTCATATTCTTAGCGAGAAACGTGCTTACAGTTCTCAGGAAGACACGTGGATCTCAACATCCTCATTAAAAGATGCAACATATAAGATCCAGGGAGGAAAAGTGAAAGCTCCCGAAGTATCTACATTCTCCACCAATTTGGTAGAAAGAAGTAAACTCTTGATGGAAAAAGGACAAAGACTTGACAAAGAATGAGAAAAGTAAATAACATTAAAAATGTGTCCCTTGCCCACACTAACATTCAATATTTTCTCATACTTCTAGAGGCTAGACATCCAAGATCAGAATGCCAACATCATCGTGTTCTGATGAGATCTCCCTTCCTGGTTTACTTAGAGAAGTCACTTTCTCCCTTACAGGCAGGGGAGAGACAGCCTTTTCCCGTATCTTCTTTTTTGATTGGAATATAATTGCTTTACAATTATGTTAGTCTCTGCTGTACAATGAAGTGAATCAGCTATACGTATGCATATACCCTCTCCCTCTCGGATTTCCCTCCACCCCTCCATCTCACCCATCCAGGTCCCCACAGAACATTGAACTGACCTCCCTGTGCTACCCAGCGCCTTCCCATGAGCTGTCTATTTTATACACGTGGTGCATATATGTCAACGCCACTCTCCCGATTCATCCCACCCTCCCTTTTCTGCCCAGTGTCCAAACGCCCGCTCTCCAAGTCTGTGTCTCTTATTTAAGGACTCTGATTCAATCAGATCAGGGCCCCACTCTTATGGCCTCGAGGGGGAAATGGCAACCCACTCCAGTATTCTTGCCTGGGAAATCCCACGGGTGGAAGAGCCTTCCAGGCTACAGTCGGTGAGGTCTCAAAGAGTCCTGAGTGCTGAGCAACTCAGCACACACCCCTTTATGGCTCATTTAACCTTAATTAATTCCCTAAAGACCCTATCACTGAATACAAGGGGTTAAAGCTTCAACGTGTGAATCTGGAAGGGACACAGTTCAGTCTACAGCAGGAGATACAAAGCAATGGAAAGAAACCTCAGTAATCGCCTCTGAAATTGGAGTGACACCCGGAAGTAAATGTTGTTACCAGAGCCCAGAAGCCAAGGCCATCCAGCTGGAGGTGGAACCACAGCAGCAGAGGCAGTTTAGTGAGAACTCAGGCCCTGGAGGGAGGAACAGTCCAAGGAAGACAGAATCCAGAAGGAGATGCAGCTGCCTGAGCAGGGTCATGATGGCAGGGAGGCATTCTCCGGTTCTCCCCTCGGGGCCCCCCATCCACCCTTTCCACTCTTTCGTTAGTACCTCTAGTACCTCCAACTGGCCAGTGTTACCAGGAATCCTCATCAAGGGAGCGTGGGACATGTAGTTTCCTGCCTTGCAGGGCAGAGGGGCACAGGTGAGACGTGAAGCTGAAAACAAACCGACAGAGGAAGCATACGCTCACTGTGTGACCTTGGGCAATTCACTTTTCTGAGCATCAGTTTTTGCATCTGTAAAATGGAACCAATATAGAGCTATTTTAAGGACTGAAGAATACAATTTTGTAACGCATTTGTTGTGGTGGTGGTGGTTGTCGCTCAGTCGTGTCTGACTCTTTGCAACCCCATGGACTGTAGCTCACTAGGCTCCTCTGTCCATGAAATTCTCCAGGCAAGAATACTGGAGTGGGTAGCCATGTCCCTTTTCCACAGAATCTTCCCATCCTAGGGATCAAACCCAGGTCTCTGGCATTGCAGGCAGATTCTTTACTGTCTGAGCCACCAGGGTGTGAAGCATTTAGGACAGTATAAATTTTCTATGATAAGAGCTCAATAAATGCTACTTATTGTTAGTCAGGGCATGTTTTTTTTAACTCTGGTGTTAACAGTGATTTTAATGTAAAAAAAATATGAAACAGATATTTTGATATTGATTAATTAGTTGATGCTATTCTGGAAGCATTGTTAACGTTTTTAAAAATGATCATAGTATGGTTATCTTTTTAAAAGAGTCTTACGAATTTTAGAGTTACATACTGTAATACAGATAAATGATATGATATTTGGGGATTTGCTAACTATTATCCAATGGGCATGGAGAGTAGGAATTTTGTAGAGCTAAAAGAAATTTGACTAATAAGCTGATCATGGTTGAAGTGGAGTCATAACAGACTTGTATATATGTTTACATTTTTCTGTGATAAAATTTTTGTAAAAAAATAAAATGAAACATAAAATATAGAAAAAATGACTCTGCCTAGTCAGGAAACTATGGTCAATAGAAGAGGATCAATAAACCAGGAAGATCCAAAAGTTGGATTTGTAAAGCAGAACTTCTAAGAAGGTGAGAACACCTGCAGTGTCCTTCCCAGCTTCCCTTTGCTTTTCTACTTCTTTTCTCCTTCTTATACATCCATCAGAGGTCCCTGCCTTCTTCTCCCTCTGAGCCAAAGGCTCCACGATTGTGAACATGCATGCCTGGTGTGTGACCATCAAGATCATTCATTATTGGATCAATTGATCATTCATCTATTCAGATTTTTCCCCACTTCCCATCTTAGACAAAGGGAATGCATAGGCCTGCAATGTAAATACTCTTCTTTATGAAATGGTTCAAAATGTTCAGGAATGTGGGTCCTAGCAGATGTCCTTTGGTGATAAAGGATGAATAATGGGCAATAGAGCCACCCAGCATATGTCCCACCATCACGCACTGCTTGTCAACGGGAAAGTTGTATCATTCTGCTAAGGCGATATCTCTCCCTACCAGGAGAAGCAATGCAGCAAAGATGGCAAATGGAATGGATCTCACCTACTCTGTGTCTCTCTCTGGAACAACTGCACATCTCAGACCAAAAGAGGCCCAAGGCAGAATGCCACCAGTCAGGCAGAGGCCCCCAGAGAAGGCTCCAGCTATTCCCCACATGAATCAAGGTGAGGGCACCTGTTCAGCTTTGGAACTAGAAGAATGACAGGAGCTGGATGAAAGTACAAGAAGTAATCAGGCTTCCCTGGTTGCTCAATGGTAAAGAATCCTCATGCCAGTGCAGGAGACGCAGGTTCGAACCCTGGATCAGGAAGATCCCCTGGAGAAGGAAATGGCAACCCACTCCAGAATTCTTGCCTGGAGAATCCCTTGGACAGAGGAGCCTGGCAGTCTACAGTCCATGGGGTCACAAAGAGTTAGACTCAGTGACCAAACAACAGTAAGTAATCACGACACGGCAGCGTTGTCAAGGATAGGAGGGCCAGAGATAACAGATGCAAAATTCACAGCTTTACCTACTTGAAATAATGCTCAAGCAGGAATCTTTCAAGGACTAATCTGCCAGGAAAACCAAAATCTTGCTGAAAACAATCGTAATCACGTGTGCTCAGTCGCTAAGTCATGTCCAATGCTTTGCAACCCCATGGACTGTAGCCTGTCAGCCTCCTCTGTCCATGGGATTCTCCAGGCAAGAATACTGGAATGGGTTGCCATGCCCTCCTGCAGGGGATCTTCCCAACCAGGGATCGAACCCACATCTCTTGCATCTCCTACACTGGCAGGTGGATTCTTTACCACTGCACCAAAAACAGTGGTGTTTTCTCATTCCAGATCTTCTTTTTTCCCCTGAGCACATGCAGTGTGGTCACTCGAGAGGTAAATGAGACCTGAGTATTTCTACCCCAAAAAAGACAAGACAGCCAGAAGATATTCTGGGCAAGAGCCACATCAAAGATAGCTGTTCACCTGAGTCTCAACAGCAAGGCCAATAATTAAATCATCTGAAACCATACATTTCTCTACAGTTTAGAAAGCAATTGCAGATACATCATCCCGCTTAAACTTCACATGTGTAGAACAGATGTTGTGATTTCTCTTTTCAATTTGCACAAAACAGAAGCTCAGAGAAGTGATTTATCTCCTTGAGAGGAAAGCCTACAGGACTCTTTTTTTTTTTTTTAATGAAAAGATATTTTCATTTTCAAATTCAAAATACAACAATTATTCCTTGTAGAATACTCACCCACATTTTGGCCATCTTAGATAACTGTTTATTTTGGTGTATTTCTACCTTTCTTTTATGCACAAATTTGATAAGGCTGTGATCATTCTGAAAATATCATTCAGTAACAATATGCTATAATGTTCTCACATTTTATTTCAAATTCATCATCATGACAAGGTAGTGCATGAACCCCTGGCATTTATCACATCCCCCTCCATCCTTCTGCACACAACTCCCCATGTTTATGGCCACTGTAACCCTTTCATTCCAGTTGATTCAATAGTCTCAAAATCATAACACAAAAGCCCACATTCAAGTTATGAAAATAAACATGTTTGGTTGACAATAACAATCTTTATTATGACAAATACTGTTATCCTCGACCCTTCCTTGAAACCTGAGCGATCAATGCTTATCAACAGATGTTTACTGAGCATCCAGTTTATGCAGAGGATATATCAGCTCTAGGAGTGAATGAGTTGATATTCTGTTCATCCCACGTAACGATGAGTCAGTGTAAGCAATCTGGGGTGACGTTGTTTTTGGTTTAAAAATTGACATTAGGCAAAATAACTATCAGTGGCAAAGATCGCAATGTAGGCGAGATGGGCTTGAGAAAAAAATTTCAAAATAGAAAGCAATCGAGAGACCAGGGAGAATCAGGAGAGGCAAGAATCTTCCCAGAACTAAAGAAGAAATCCTGAAGGGAAGAAATTGACAATATACAGGGTTGGCCAAAAAGTTCATTCATAAAACATTATGGAAATCCCTAACTTTGTAGCCAAATAGTCTGGTGAGAAAAGCATGATCTAGCTAGAGTCAACAGGTACGTTCATCACTCAGGTGGCCTTGGGCAGGTCCCCTACTGCTTCTCAGTATCCCAAGGCTGGAAGGGGCATTAGTATCATCATATATCATGTTTGTTATGAATTTGTTAAGTATCAGGAACCAGGGCAACTGCTTTACATAGATTATATCAGTAATAACCACCGTATGAGAATATATAAAATGTGTTATGATTTTGAGACTATCAAATCAACTCAAATGAAAGGGTTACAGTGGCCATAAACACGGGGAGTTGTGTGCAGAAGGATGGAGGGGGATGTGATAAATGCCAGGGATTCATGCAATACATGCTGCTGCTGCTGCTAAGTCGCTTCAGTCGTGTCCGACTCTGTGTGACCCCTTAGACGGCAGCCCACCAGGCTCCGCTTTCCCTGGGATTCTCCAGGCAAGAATACTGGAGTGGGCTGCCATTTCCTTCTCCAAATGCAATACATGAATCCCTCCTAATCCTAAAGGATTGCGGTTAGGAAAGTTAAATACATTATCCAAAGTCACAGAACCAGTATCAGAGAAAAGACTCAACCCAGTTCTCTCTGACACACGCTTTCTACTCTACATTATGCTGTTTTCCTTGAAGAACATCAAATTTGGCCAAACTCCTGTGATCTTTCAGTCCATTTATATCAAACTGCCAATATGGGAAATTCCTTCGAGGATGGGATCTCCTGGCTACTAAGGCAGCCCATTCCATCTTGGAATATCTCTGAACTCGTTAACTCACATTCATTCATTCAACAAGTATTTCTAAGTACAAATACTTTATGGGACAGGTGTAGTGCCAGGCTACCCCCAGGCAATATAGGAGTGACCAGATTAAGTCCCTGCCGTCATGAAGTTTATATTCCTGTAAGAAGAAGGGGAAAAAAAAAATAAAGGTTTAGAGGGTGATAATTGCTTTGGAAAAAAAAATAGAGTAAGGAGGTTTAGGAGAGGGGATAAACAGTTTGTTATTTCATATAGGGAAGTTAAGGAAGGTCTCTCTAATAAAGATATGAGACATTTATGAGATAATATGCACATATCTATGAGAGATTCACAGATATATAAATATGACAGAATCCATTCCAGGCAGAAAAAGAACAAGTACAAAGGCTCTAGGTAAAACCTTATTCAGCACAGTTGTAGAATAATAAGGAACCATGGTGGTGGAAACAGAAAGGGCAAGGAAGCAGGGGTCAGAGAGACGGGGGACCTGATCAGTGAAGCTCTTGTAGCTACAGTCAATGCAGAGCTTTAGAAGGTTTTGAGCAAAGACGTGACACAGGTATATATAGAAAGAACCACTTTGGATGCTATGTTGAGTACAAATAGTCCAGAACAAAAGGGCCAGTTAGGAAGCAATTATACTCCTCTCCTGGCTCAGTGGTAAAGAATCCACCTGCAGTGAAGAGCCTGTCTGTGATTAAGAAGACGTGAGTTCAGTCCCTGAATCGGGAAGATCCCCTGGAGAAGGACATAGCAACCCACTCCAGTATTCTTGCCTGGGAAATCCCATGGACAGAGGAGCCTGGCAGACTACAGTCCATGGGGTCACAACAGTCGGACACGACTTAGCGACCAAACCATCACCACAGGAAAGTATTACAAGAATGTAGGCAAAACAGTTTTGTGCCTAGAATCCAAAGGAAGCATTGGTGATGCAGGCCACTGGTCAATTCCATATGATTTGCTGATGGAAATTTGTAAAGAGTAGGACAAAAGAGAAAGCAAAGATGATGTGAGGGGTGTTTGGCCTCAGAAACAGGAAGAATAGGGTTTCCATCTATTGACATGGGAATGACTGGGAAAGATTTTAGAAAAGGGCAGGAAGGGAGGGAAGAGAAAGGAAAACAGGACATTGACTTTGCCCTGGGAAGTTGACAACTGCCCATGAGACATTAGTAAGCAGATGGGAACGTCCCTGGTGGTTCAATGGTTAAGATGTCACACTTCCAATGCAGGGGATACAGGTTCAATCCTTGCTCTGGGAACTAAGATCCCACATGCTGCTCGGTATGGCCAAAAAGTAAAAATTTTTTAAATAAAAAAAAATAACATGCAGAAGGCAGCTCAAGGGAAACTAATTGCTATAAACCCTGTGCTCTTATTTTACCTGCAAAATGTGTGAAATACACATCCTAGCTCTCAGTGTTAGGAGGAAAGATGTTGAGTGCTCTTGAAAGTAAAGCACATCATCAAACCAAGACTTGATCCTGATAATTTTTTATAATCATAGAAGTTAAAATCTCAACAGTGAAGAATGAAAGGAACACACAGATGGGGAATGTGGCCCCATATGGGTAGTAGGATGAGAACAGAGGAGAAAACAAGCCTGATCGCGGAGATGTAAAATGAATGTGTTGGCTTTAATGGTGTGTTGTAGCCTTGGAGATGATGACTCGCTTGGGCAGCTTGCAAGCTCCACGTGATTAGTTAAGTCTTTCAAAGCCATTTTCTCATTCTGATGCTTCATGATCAAGTAATTCCTGGCAAGAAAGATCTGCTTTTATTCCTCAGGAATGATGATTGCTCTAAAAAGAAATGCCTGGCTTTGTTTCATGGCCTTTTCATGGGCCTTATTTCATGGTCCACAGCGCCTCATGCTTCAGCTTCATGTCCCACATGTCTCTGGAGAAAGGGACTCTCACAATAGATACAGCTTCAGACTCCAAGTTGATAGAGTGACAGCCATATCTTCCAAGATGACAGCACTGGGCGGGCATCACCACCTTGCTCTCCACGCAGGAATGCTGGGTCCTCCTCTCGGGGAGAAAGAGCAGTGTGGGCTCTCTCTGTGACTTACACACAGTGTCTAAGTTCCGATTTACTCAAACTAGTTCACTGAATTCAAAACTAGGCAGTTAAATTCAGCTTGTTTATTTCAAAAGCAAATAGTTAAAAAGAAGAAAACTTCAAGGGACTCCTCAAACTGCATTTTTTTTTTGGTGTTTTTTTTTTTACATAAACAATTCATTGTTGATTTGAAGAGCAAAAGAAGATGAATGAGTGTTCACGACACTTGGAGCTAGCCTGATTTTGGTTTTGGCTGTGGGATTTTTTCTTTTTTTTTTTTTTTTTCTGCTTGTGGGATCTTAGTTCCTTGACCAGGGGATGAACCTGGGCCCTCAACATCAGCAGTGAGAGTTTGGAGTCCTAACCACTGGACCGCCAGGGAATTCTGGGACTGGCCTGATTTATACACTTACTTTTACTTAAATCAAGGTGACCTCTAATAGTACTATTTTATGCATCAATGTGCATGGAGGTACGTGCCCAGTCACGTCCAACTCTTGTACGATCCCACAGACTGTGGTTCCTCTGTCCATGGGATTTTCCCAGCAAGAAAACTGGAGTGGGTTGCCACTTCTCCCTCCAGGGCATCTTCCCAACCCAGGGATGGAACCTGAGTCTCCTGCATTTCCTGCACTGGCATGCAAATTCTTTAGCACTGCATCACCTAGGAAACCCAAATAATCAGTAATAAAGTCAAAAATCCCAGAAAGAGAGGAGAAAGAAAGAAAAAAAAAAAAAAACCCAGAGACAGGAGGGAAAGAAAATTCCATGTTAAAATGGTACCAATCTGTTCATTGTTGTACTAATGCTGCTATAACCAAACAAGACTATTTTTTACTAAGCGACACAGTCTGCTAAAATCTGGGCCATCAATAAAGAGCTGAAATAACAATAACATTTTTTCTGAGGAGGCAGCACTCTGTAGGTCAGGGAAAATACACTGGAATCTTAGAATCTAGCTCCAGCTCGGCTAAAACCAATGACATCACGTTTGGCAAGTCAATTTACCCACCCTAAATCTCTGTTTCCTTCTGTTTAAAATAAGAAATTATTTCTTAGGTAGCTTCTCACTTTGGAGTTCTATCATCCTATTATATTATATTATATTATATTATAAGTGCTTAGAGGACTGAAGGGAAAACTGCCAAACACTAGCAAGGGGACTGCCCTCGAAGTCCAGTGGTTGACTTCCCCTTCCAGTGCAGGGGGTACAGGTTTGATCCCTGGTCAGGGAACTAAGATCCCACATTCTCCTCCACCAAACAAAAGAAAACAAAACAAAACAAAAACTTAAAAAAAGAAGAAGCAATATTGTGACAAATTCAATAAACACTTTAAAAATAATCCACATCAAAAAAAATCTTAAAAAAAAAAAAATTTGCAAGACTTCTATCTCAAGCACTGAACTTCAGGCACACACATCCGGCCACACCAGCCTCCTCATTCTTATCCCAACCCACTGAGCATGCTCAGACCTCAGCTCCCTGGATGGTTGTACCCTTCACCTGTATGACTTTTGCATGACAGTGGTGAAGAATCTGCCTACCCATGCAGGAGACACAGGAGATGCAAGTTCAATCCCTGGACTGGTAAGTTCCCCTGGAAGAGGAAATGGCAACCCACTCCAGCATTCTTGCCTGAAGAATCCCATGAAAGCATGCCATGTTCACACTTCCCTCTAGGATACGGCGGGGCAGGGCGTCTATCAGGCCGATGACCTCACTTGTGCTGACCAGAGGATTTCTGCTTGACTGGTTTAACCCTCCATTTCCGGGAGAGACCAAAACTGTAGCTGAGTCTCAATTTGATGACGGGGACTGAGCGTAAGTGACTCCATTTGTGGATTACTGTCTTGTTTTTAACAGGAGAATTATTTCTTGTGCATTTTTTTAACATCACCACCTCTATCCTGAGGAGATGACAAGGGAACATACACTGGTAACTTTTATTCAGAGTCCCCTCTGAGTTCATACGGCTCTGCCATAGGGGCCTGGGCAGCCTCTACCATTCAGAGAAGGAAGGCTCCAGAACATCCTAAAAGAGAGGTGCCCAGCCCTACCTCAACAGGCCTTGAGAGGGAAGTGCACACTGGCCCTCAAGATTCCACACTCGTTCTTCCGGCCTGCAGTATGGGGTAGTGAGTGGATGTTTAGAAAACCAGGGGATAACCTCTTGCGTTCCTTCCCCCAGTACTTAGCTAGTGAAGTGAAGTCGCTAAGTCGTGTCCGACTCTTTGCAACCCTGTGGACTGTAGCCTACCACGCTCCTCCGTCCATGGGATTTTCCAGGCAAGAGTACTGGAGTGGGTTGCCATTTCTAGTTACATGCAAATGAAGAACATTCAGCCTCTTGTTAAGCAGCAGTGTTCTCCTACCTTCTTCCAGGTCTCCCCTGCCACATCTATGTGCATTATGCGGTGCTGGGAGTAGGGGCTGGGATAGGGGGCAGTGAGTTGCAGTCCCCAACGCAACACTTTACTAGAGATTCTCACTACCTGCTCCTGAATCACCTGAGTATCTGGTTAAATGCAGCGGTGCTTCCATTGGCATTCTTTGCTTTGGGCTTCGCTGGTGGCTCAGACAGTAAAGAATCTGCCTGCAGTGCCGGAGGCCTGGGTTCAATCCCTGGGTCTGGATGATACCCTACAGAAAGAAATGGCAACCGACTCCAGTATTCTAGCCTGGAGAATTCCACGGACAGAGGAGGCTAGCGGGCTGCAGTCCATAGGATCTGTACTGCCCTGTGGACTGTCTGATTCGACTGACAATTCATAGCGTCTGTCCATAGGGTCTGTACAGTCCATAGGGCCACACAGACCCTGTGGAGTCTGACACGACTGTGTGACTAACACTTTCACTGATACCAGTTCAGAATGCCTGGACTGGGGCTATGACTGCATTTCTAACAAGCAAGTGCTCCAAAGGCAGCCGGCCCAGGCTTCACTAAGGAGTCTGGATCCGCAGGCTCTAGGCTCGCCGCGTACCTCCTGCGTGATCTCCTCTCGCCAGCTTCCACACCCACTGCAGCATGGCCACAGCCTCAGAGTCCGGCTTCTTTACTTTAAAATCAAATTTCAGAACGTCTTGAGCTCCAGGCCAAGCCTCAGTGGGCAGGGGGTGCCCCCTTCCTCGTTCGCGCCTGGGCTTCCCGACCCCCCCACCTCCAACGATCTCTCCGCTTACAGAGAAGAACCGGTGATATAAGTTTCCAGAAAGAACTCCCACCCACCTCCAAGCCTCTCCTTTCAGCAGAGCGCTGCGTTTCTGGCGGTGCTCCAGGTCGCGCCAGCCCGCCGCCAGGACGCAGAGGGCGTGGTGCCTCTGCGGCGTTCTCTGGGCGGGGCGACTTGGAGAAAGATCTAGCAAAAACAAGATTCCGGTAGCATCTTCCCTTCCTTTCTCCGCTCCATCCCCAAAAGACTTCCTGATGAAAAAAATGTGTCACCCGGTCTGCTTTAAAATATTTTAAATCTCCGAGCCGTACTATTTACGCGGGTGGCGTGGAGGTGAGAGTCTTCAAAGGGTAAGACTTAGCAGCCGCGGCTTTTTGCACTTTTTGCAGAGATCGCACTCAGCAGGGAGATGCGGGCTGCGCGCAGTGCAAAGTTTCAGGCAGAAAGCATCCTTGGGCTCCGTCCAGGTACCAAGCTATGGAAGCCGCCTTATAGCCCTTTCCACCCCCCATGCCCCATGAAGAAGATACAGTGACCTGGGGCTTTTGGAGGCTGCGGTGGCTCCGTGCTGCTCAATCATCTAGTCGGGTCCCACGTTTTGCGACCCATAGACTGTAGCCCCCGCCCCGCCCCCCAGGGTCCTCGGTCCATGGGATTTCCCAGGCAAGAATGCTGGAGTGGGTTGCCATTTCCTCCTCCAGGGGATCTTCCTGACCCAGGGATCCAATCCATCTCCCCTGCATTGGCAGGCGGATTCCTTACCACTGAGCCACCAGGGAAGCGGTGGCTCTGAGGCAGAATTGAATATGCAGAAACCCGAGGGGAATGTCTGCTCTTAAAGGGGGGCGGGGAGCAAAAAAGTGATAGACAGTTTTGATTTTTCAAAGCCTTTCAACTCAGTTCATTAGATTCTCACAGGCTAGGGAGGTTTGTTGTTAAACTACAGAAAGATGATTAAATGTTACATATTTCCAGTGAAATCCTAAAACACCATCAGATGCTCTCGGGCCTGTCGGGAAGCACGCCCAGCTCCTCACAGAGGACGCCACACCGAGGGCTGGCGGGAGTCCCGGAAGGAAGAAGTGGGCGCGGAGCAGAGGGGGCCGATCCCGGAGGCCTTCCTGCTTTCCCCCACACCGCAGGCGGGGGAGGAGGTGTCGCAGCATCTTGCTGCCGCGAGGTCCAGCCTGGGAAATGAGACAGATACCTTCGTCAAGAAGCAGACCTCCCCCATCTCTTCGAGAAACAGCCAGTGGCTTAAAGGAAGCACGTTTCTTCTCGTTTTGTTTAAATTATCCCTGAGTTTGAGCAGTGTTGTTTTACAGGTGGGAAGGGGAGGGGGCGGGGCTTCAAGACTTCTAACTGGAAAAGCAAGAAGGCTGTCCTGCCTCTCTGGGAACAATAAGATGAAGATGTTGCTGATCAGTTGCTCAGTCGTATCTGACTCTCTGCGACGCTCTGGACTGCAGCACGCCAGCCTTCCCTGTTCTTAACTATCTCCCACAGTTTGCTCAAACTCATTGAGTCCATTCGTGTCCACCTAGCTAAGGATATGGGGTCTAAATAATATCCCTCCCACTCCCCACCCCCTCCAAAAAAACGACCTAGTGATTGCTTGTTTTGCTTGAAAGGGGGCCATTTGTTTAAGGGTTGTGACCCCATCCGCACCCCCACACACCCAGAAGGGATGCTGTAAAAGCTGAAATCAGCTCCCTCTCTATCGTCTGGAGAGTTCAGAGGTTCTCAGTGGTTAAAACACTTTCAGAAGTCACACTTCCCAGTTTCTGCTCTTTGGAAGAAATTGGGAGGAATTAAGGGCAGGACAGAGGGGAAACGGAGCAAGCTCAGTCTCTTGTTCCTTTATTCTTCCATCCCAGGTGCTCTAAGTCACTGAGGTAGCCCTGGTTCGCTTATCCACCCCCGTCCCCCTTACTCCCGTGGACACAGAACATGTTACCACGGCTTTTAGTCTTCGGAACCCAGCCAACCCTGGAGGCCTACCGACTAACACCCTGAGTCCGTGTCTGGAGAAGGTGGTGCGTCTCACTCTCACTTCAATATCGCCCTCCGATTTCACACTTCTGACACCAGTTTTTCTGTCTCAAAGTGAGAATGATTTGTGACTTACAGCTGAGATGCTCTCTTCCGCATATTCTCCTGTGTGGTTGTCTTCGTGGGAGGAAGAAAAACAGGAAGGGTGGGGGGGCATCTCTCTCCTCTGAAGTAAAAAGGGGAGATTCTCCAGTGAATAAATGACTCCAAACAAACCAACAGGTCAGAATGAGCAGATGATTCTTTCCTCTTCAGCCATGCAGGTAAGTTGCAAGTAAAATGCAGATAGAGATTTTAATGTAGGGTTTCTGTCTTTCCTGGTGGTCTGGTTATAGAATAAAAAGGGAATATTTGTTTTGCTGCATCAAAGCATCCTTCCTGATAGTTGTTTTCTTTTAAATGGTTATATCAGGAAATGGTCTGTACTCCACATGAAATTAATAAGGATGTGGGGTGGTTATAGACTGAAAGAATGGCATTAAGCTAAAAGCAGAGGAATTAATGGTCATCAGTACACAAGCAAAAATGTCTTTAATAGCTCCAGAAACCTGAGCCTCTCAAAGTGAGAAACATCGAGCATTTCAGTTATTTTTATAAAGCCATTTCATATTTGATTATTTGTAATCCATATTACTTGTGTTTATTAGATATATCCACTTTAAAGTCATGTGTGTACTATATCAGACCTGAAGGTATTAAAAAAATCTAAGGTGTCAACTCAGATGGGTCTGACCATCTAATAAAACAATAAGCACTTATTTTTCTTAACACCTTAAGTTCTGTATTAGCTGCCACTGTATTTATCTCAGTTAACTAGACTAATACTGCATTTCAAATGAATTAATGCAGGGAAGTTAAGGCCTTGAAGTATAGCTATGATGCTTTATAGAAAAAAAAAATTGTGGAGAATTCCTTGGTGGTCCAGTGGTTAAGAATCTGCCTTCCAGTGCAGGAGATGAGGTTCGATCCCTGGTGGAGAAACTAAGATTCCACATGTTGTAGGCCCTCACACCGCACCTGGAGAAGCCTGTGTGCTTTACTAAGAACCAATGGAGCCAAGTAAATATTTAAATATTGTTTTACAAAAAGATAAAAAATGTGGGGATACATATGAGGAACTAGTAAAATGTAAACTAGTAAAATGCCTAGAACTCTTTGAACAGATATCCCACTAGGGATATTAATAAAGAAATCCTTCATTAGAAGGACAAACTGAAAATAACCATTAATATATTCATTACCAGCCTGTCCATAGTTTTCACAAACATATTTTTAAACTTAAATTAGGACACATGATCAGGTAAGAATGAGTACATGAATGAGAACAATAGAGCACGATATTTGAACCTGAAATGGTTTCAGAATTTCTTGAGTGGATGATTGCTATTCATAAAAGAAATAACGCCCATAATTAACAACTTTATGGAAGCCTCTGGTGACCTTCATACTCAATGCTCATGTCCTTGTGTAGTTCCTTCCCACAATGAATCAGACAGACTGGTCTCTGCCTCCAATAGAACAATGGTAGTGATGATGTGTGTCTTTCTAAACCAGGTCATAAGAGGCATAGCTTTGATTTCTTGAATGTCTTGCTCCAGGGGCAGCCAGTTGCCATGTTGCAAGAATCTGCAAGCAGCTGTGCAGAAGACCCACACGGACAAGAAATTGCCATCCTAGTGAGTGAGCCACCTTAAAGGAGATTCTGGAGGCCTAATCAAGCCTCCAGATAGATAACAGTAACCTCATACAACATCTGACTGCAACACCACTAGAGCCCCAGAGTCAGAACATCCCAACAAAGCCATCCCTAAATTCCTAATTTGTGGAAATTATGAAATAAATGATTGGGATTGATCCTAAACGTTTGTGATCTTTGAAAATAAACCTCAAATTCATCTCTGTTTATAAAACCTGGTTCTTGTCTTCTTGCAGCTTAAAATTTGGCAGAGGGGCTTATATGGACATAAATAATCAAAGGATTGGAAGAAAAACTTAAGCATTCTCAGTTACTGCAGTGGAACACTGTGAATGCCGATGTGCCCTTGAACTTTACGAAGACTGTAAGAATGCCGGTGATTGTGTGAAAGTTTCCAAGGTGCTATCACAACACATGCCTGTGAAAATATGCTCTGATTCCACAAGGAATTCCCAAGCTGGACCGCAAAGGATAGTCAGTGCAATAGTTGGTTGAGAGCATGGACTTTAGAGCTGGCCTGGGATATTTGAGGGGCTCTCCCCACGTGGTACCAGTGGTAAAGAACCTGCCTGGCATTGCAGGAGACATAAGAGATGCAGGTCAGATCCCTGGGTCAGGAAGATTCCCTGCAGGAGGGCATGGCAACCCACTCCAGTATTCTTGCCTGGTAAATCCCATGGGCAGAGGAGCCCCAAGGGCTACAGTCAATGGGGTCACAAAGAGTTGGACACGACCAAAACAAATTAGGAGGCATGCATGCATGGGAGATTTGGCTCTCAGCCTGCCACAAACTAGCTTGTGACCTTGGTCAAGTCACTTAACAACTCATCTGTAAAATGGGGATGATAATCATACTAGACTGATAACATTGTCATAAGAAAGAAATCCATGAGATGACACATATTAATAATGCACTTAGATCAACGCCTGGGACACAGCGCATATTCTTATAGCACTACAATCTCCATGGAGGGAAAAAAGCAACCCAATTAATTGCTAACCAACTTAATGCTAGGGAAGAAACTTTACATGAAGTTAAGCAATTCCCTTTAAGTGATGGACTTTAGTGTGGACATAATAGTGATATGTACATTTCCCATTCAGCCATTTATCTTGAACTTTTAAAAGCTTTTCAGGAAATTTTTAATCATTAATCTAGAGTGGATCTGAGAAATTAAGTGCTGAAGCCTTTTGTAGCTAAGAAGACTGAGGCCAGAATTGGGGTGGGGCTGGGGCTGGCCAGCCTTCCCTAACAAACAACACTAAAACCAAGAATAGACAGCTGATTTTTGGTTCTCTGCTCCTTCCACGAGTGTTCACTGGACTGGGACTGAGTGTTGAATACTCTTGACTTTCTAGTCACTGCAAAGGCATTTTAGCCTACCAAGAAAGTATTAATTCAATCAACATTTACTGTGATGGCTCAGCAGTTGAAGAATCCACTTGCAGAGCAAGAGACGCTAGAGACAAGGGTTCAATCCCTGGGTCAGGAAGATCCCTGGAGAAGGAAATGGCAACCCACTCCAATATTCTTGCCTGGTAAATCCCATGGACAAGGAGTGTGATAGGCTATAGTCCAAAGGATCACAAAGAGTAGGACCCCACTGAATGACTAAGCATGCCCAGTGACAGGAATGATGCTAGGTGCTGAGGAGCAAAAGGTCTGATTGCCATGTTTCTGAGGACCGCTCTACAGTAGAGGTTGCAGACATTTACTAAATGATTGTGAAAATAGATGCCACTTCTGACTGTGTAAGTATCTTGTTGTTGTTCAGCCACTAAGTCATGTTTGACTCTTTGCAACCCCATGGACTTCAGGGGGTTTCACACTAGGCTTCCCTGTCCTCAACTAGCTCCCAGAGTTTGCTCAAGTTCATGTCAATAGAGTCAGTGATGCTTATAAACACACTTGGTAGAGGAATTTGGCTCCATCAGGAAAGACTTCCCCAAGGGAATGACAGTTGAGCCTAAATCTGGGCAAGGCTGAGGACAGGATAGAAAAGATGAGTGTTCCAAACAGAGAAAGCAGCCAAAACATTTACAGAGGGCAGGGGTGGCCAGAACACCAAAGTGAGGGAGGGGAAAGGGGGTCCACAGAGGGTGAGGCTTGAGAAGTAGTTTCAGGTCAGGTCTAGACAGACCTTGAAGGTCATCTTAAAGATTTGGGGTTTTATATTAAAAGAAATGGATAACTACTGGAGAGTTTTAATCAAAGAGACAGTGTGATCACAATTCCCTTTTCTAAAGATTACCTTTCTCTGGAACAGGAGTCCCCAGACTCCGGGATCTAATGCCTATTGATCTGAAGTGGAGTTGACGTAATAATAATAGAAACAAAGTGCACAATAAATGTAATGCTCTTGAATCATCCTGAAACCATCCCTCCTCCCTCGGTCGGTGGAAAAACTGTCTTCCATGAAAAGAGTCCCTGGAGCCAGGACACAAGAGGTTCCTTAGGGTGGTGGCAGTGTAAATAGGGAAATGTGGATGGATTGAAGATACCTAGGTAGTAAAATCAATAGGCTTTGGTGATAGATTAGAACAGAAAGATTGGAGAGAGGAAATGGGAGGATGATGGCATGCCCGATATCTGGTCTGCAGAACTGGATGGCTGGGGAGTGATGTCATTAACTAGGGGAGGGGATACAGAACAAGAGTTTGAGAGGAGCAGAAGGGAGAGGGAGATTGGCCAAGGTACCACATTTGAGGAATTTTTTTTTAAAGACTCCAAATCCAATCAGTTTAGATTTTTCAGTATTTTATTATGGCACACAGGATAGAGTATGGTACAGTGTTCTTACTTCAAGAAATTCTTAAACCAACCATTTCCATTTGGCTAAGGTTACTTTTTCACATGTAATTTGCTTCTGTCTGACATTGACCATGTGCAGCATCCCATGTGTAATGAACATAAATGTGAAAAGCTTGATTTCTGAGGCAACTCCTAGTCTTTACAGAAGCCAATGTACGGAGAATCCTCATAGTTCAAATCCATAGCATCAGGGCAAATAAAGAAATATTTTACATATTTGCTTTGGTGAGATATATGTAACTCGAAATATGTGGTGTGATGGGATCTGTAAACTTTAAATGGAGACCACTTTGCTTCCAGATTAAATTCATGACCTTTAAGAGGTGTCTAAACAACAAATATTGAACAACCTTAGCTGACAAAGCAATTGTCTAAGAACAGAAGCAGAATAAAGGATAATCAGCAATTTCATTGACATTTCACATCAAGTGCAAGTGCAAGAGCTTTCATAACTTTACAGTGAACGGGATGGACGGGTGGGGGTGTGTATTTGATGCAATGTCCAACCAGTTGGAGCTATCACTGAAATCCGAATAGTCCCCAATAAAGACATGCAGACCTATGGCAATGTAACACACAAGTATAGAATCCCCCCCTTTAGTGACTGATCACAATTTCATTATCTATATCTGTAGTTCTTAAAAAATTGAAATAGGTGGTATTGAAGGCTACTTGAGGCAACAGAATTAAGCTAACTATACACTCAATCATGAGCTCAGGACTGCAGGCAACATGTTTGCAATGGCAAATAAGCTTCAATATTCTTAGCTCCCTTAAAAATTACACATTGAGAAAAATTTATTCCTTCTGATTACATCATTTGCTTGGGCTTCAACTTCTGCTCATGATAGTTAGACTATACTTTTTAAATGTGGTTACAGTGACAGATGAGTGGGATTTACATTCTACCCATATGCTTTTACTATTATATATCAGTGTTCAAGTTACCTGTTTACTGTAAAGGTAAACATGATTCAGACTGCCTCCAAGAAAGCCATTCCCAACATTATACAGTACACTTACGGGGCAAAGTATATTGCTATTTACCAAAGAAAGAGAACCCCAGGGATTCTCATTTATTCAAGTTTATTATCAGTAAAATTTTCGAGGGGAGAGACTTCATGAATGGTCATGACCTAATCGTATCCTCAGAATTACCAATTAAGGGGGGAAAACCGCATTGTAATTGTTAAAATTTTGACTTGAAAAAATTTGGAAGTCAATAGTCTGCATCTATGTGTCTGCTATTGGTGCCCTCTTTAAGATATCTGAATTAAGTCAACAAGCACAGCAAGGAACGTCATTCAGTGTAACTTTATTTACTATTTATTGCACATAATTCGAGGTCTTTAATTTCTAACCACCAAAGATTCAAAGGACTATTTTTTCCCCATGAAGTTTAACATTAACATTAGTGAATTCATTTTTTCATGGTGTGGTTTTTTAATTGTAAACATCTGAATTATTCACATTGCCATAGATCCTGAACTCATAAGCGAACCATGCACAGGCTGGCAGCAAGCCAGGAAGCCACTCTGCAAGCAGACAGGTACTCTGCGGAAGGAGAAGATTCATAGCACAACATTTAATGTCCAGCCTAAGTCATCTCAGAATTATACATAGATTGACTTCTTAATTCATATAGTATCTGCAACTCAACTGGTTGGTTGGTGATAGGGTTGACCTGATTTCGGGAGAATTACTCCTGGAATAATTAAGGGAAGGGAAGGGCTCAGTCTTTCTTCTTGGTGGCTTGCTCCTCCCCAGCACCTTCATCTTTTTTCTCTTCCTCCTCCGCTTCTTTGGTTTCTTCTACTGCTTCGCCTTCACCTCCTTCTTCTTCCTCCTTTGCTTCCTCAGCATCTTCCTTGGCAGCTTTAACATAAAAAGCAAATGTACAAACTCCAAATGCAGGGTGAGTCCAATCAAAACATTTCTGCTTTAGTTTTGTGGAGAAATACAAGTGTCAGAAAACTTCCCCCAAACCTCCATCTCCATGCAACCAAGCGACCACACCTGCTGGGCACAACTTGCCACTGAACAGATATTTAAATAGAATGGATTATGTTCTAGGTACTGGATGCTCTGTTCTTTCCAGGACCTCGGGTTTTCTTTTATTATGTGTTCGGAATTCATTTTTGTGTTTTAGGACACCAAATGGCTGAGTTAAATGAATAGATTTTAAAATGTTTAATTAGGAATAAAAAGCAGCAGGAGGATTTTTTTTTTTTCTTTTCTTATGTTACTTTCAAAAAAGTACCATGCTAATCAGAGATCGTGTGTCTCTGGGAGAACAGCCAATTTGAGCAATGAGGTGCTTACTAAAGATCTGTTGAGGAAATAGAAAGATGTATTTTCTTTTTAAGATCATCAACTCTTATCTGAATAACATTTCCTGGGCCTAAGTGAGGTTTCATGTATCTTACCCACCTCCTAACCAATATCCATGCCCACAGTGCCCCTGGAGTCGGAGGGTGGTTTTGTTTTTTATTTGGTTTTGTGTTTTGTTTTAATCCTACCTTCTTCCTCTTGGGCTCCCTCCTCTTCCTCAGCCTCAGCTTCGGCTTCGGCCTCGGCCTCGGCCTCAGCCTCTTCCTTCTCCTTCTCCTCCTCCTCCGCCTCTCCTTCAGAGGGGGGCTCGTCCTTGGCTTCCTCAGCTTTAGCAGCCTCGATGGTCTCCTCCACCTCGATCTGCTCCTCCTGGACGTGGCTGGTGTAGTAGGACGGGAAGGAGCGGGCGGACATCAAATAGGAGCTGGTCTGCAAACCGCCATAGGCGGATCGGCCGAAGACCTGGGAGCTCTGGGTGTAGCCGGTGGTTAGGCTGCCCACACTCGTGAAACTCAGCCGGGTCTCCTCACCTTCCAAGAGTTTCCTGGGGAGGCAGGGGTTAACAAACGTGAACACCGGAAGTGTGCTCAGCCCACCACTCACCACCTTCCCCAATGCCAGGCTGAAAGGCAAAGGCAGGGTTGGGAATTACTGTAACTGGGGATGCTGTGACTGAGTCCAGGAGAAATACACAAAACAACAATGAAAAAAGGGCCTTAAAATATAGTCCTGTTCCGCTACACTTGAAATGTAATGGGAAGCTAAGAATAGGCCTCATTATTACAGGATTAAATTCTTCTTGGAAAAGGCCAAAAAGTAACACAATTACTCCAAAGGACTATTTTTGAAGGTTTCTGATTCAACACAGGAAGTCTGATTTTCTAAGGCTGACAGGCTGCTACCTTGGCACTTCCATTTTTACCTGTAAGCTGCAATCTCAATGTCCAAAGCCATCTTGACATTGAGGAGGTCTTGGTATTCCTTGAGGTATCTTGCCATTTCGCTCTTTGTGGTTCTCAATTCATTTTCCAATTTGTTGATTGTGTCCTGATGGAAGACAACCGAAAAAAAAAATCTAAGTGTAAATCTCCACTACTATCATTTTACTACAGCATAGCTGCAAAGGCCTAGGTTTAATTAAAATCAAGTGTGCACATCCTAGATAAAATCTCCCCTAAAATAACTGTCATTTTTCTTTTTAAACCTTTGCTTGCCTTAAAAAAAAAAAAAAAAATCCAGCTTCACAAAGCAAGAGATGAAAACCAAAAAAAGAGAAAAAAAAACTGATAGAAGAAAAATTTTTTGTTTTCATTAATACACCTAATGATCATCATAAAATGCCTGCAAAGAACTAAATGGATTTTTTTAATTGTTTCTCACTCATTAGTTAGCTTTATCAACTTTATCCAGATTATATACAAGAAATCCACTTATTTATAGGAGAATGAAGTAGATAAATTTATCTCTAAAATATTTTCTATGTATCTTATTTTTTCTTCTCTCTAGAAAAAAATGGAGATCCTTAAAAAAAAGAAATGTTTTACTGTGACCATCATCACAATTTTGACTGTATTCCTGTCTCACTGCTAAGGGAAGGCAGTGGTTGGTAAAACTAGTCAGAAAGGATAACTGGTCACAGTTATTCTTCAAAACTAATGAGATCTCCTCGCTGTATTTATTAATCAGACGATCCAATCTCTGCAGCAAAGCACCTTGGGCTGAATGCAGGACAGCAGAGAGGCAGACCAGAGGCAAAGTCCAGGTCCAGTCCCTCCTCCCAGCCCCACCCAATATCCTGCAGGGCTGGGCAGCTTTAATGAGGAAAGGAGATCCAACTGCACTCAGCACCTCTTAGCACACCGCAGTCGCCCCCCGCCCCGCCGTCCAAGGGCCCCACCCCCTCCCACACTGCCTCCAAGAAGTCAAGTTCCACCTCCTTATTATCTGCTTGCAGAAGCCTCATCCCAGTTCTCCTCTTTCTAGGCGTGCCCTCAACTCTCCGCAGCACCCCCACTCCCGCCCATCCTAACTCGATTCTGCAGCACCCTCCCCGCCCCCTCTGCCTTTCGCCCGGCGCCTTACCTGCATGGCGCTAATGTCGGCGTTCTGCTTGTCCTCTAGCTCCTGCAACTGCTTCTCCAGCGCTTCGTTCATGCCCCGGCATGCTTCGATCTCCAGGGTCTTGGCCTTAAGCAGGCGGCGGCTCTCGGACACCTCGTCCTTGGCGGCGCGCACCGCATCGGTGTTCTTGGCGGCGCTCTCGGTCAGCACCGTGAAACGGCTCTTGAACCATTCTTCGGCGTTCTGCATGTTCTTGGCGGCCAGCTTCTCATACTGGGCGCGGATGTCCTTGAGCGCGGCGGACAGGTCGGGCTTGGAGGACACGTCCATCTCCACGGAGATCTGTGCGTACTGGATCTGCGCCTGCAGCTCGGCGATCTCCTCTTCGTGCACTTTCTTCAGAAAGGCGATTTCGTCCATCAGGCTGTCGATGCGCTTTTCGAGCTCGGCGCGGGCGAGAGCCGCCTCGTCGGCCCCTTTGCGCGCTTCCATCAGCCGGCCCTCGGCGTCCTCACGGCTCAGCACCTCCTCTTCGTAGCGCGCCTGCAGGTTGCGCAGGGTCTCCTCCAGCCCCTCGCGCTCGCCCTGGAGCGCCTGCTTCTCGTTGGTGGCGTCTTCCGCTGCCAGACGCAGATCGCGGATCTCCTGCTCGTAGAGCGCCCGGAAGCGGGAGGGCTCGGAGTGCTTCTGGCGCAGCACCAGCAGCTCGGCTTCCAGGACCTTGTTCTGCTGCTCCAGCTCGTGCACGCGCTCGATGAAGCTGGCGAAACGGTCGTTGAGGTCCTGCAGCTGCGCCTTCTCCTGGGTGCGGATCGACTTGAGGTCGTTGCTGATGGCGGCGACCTGGCTCAGGTCGAGGCTCTCGAGGCTGGGCATCAAGGAGCCGGAGCTGGAGGAGTAGCTGCGCCGCACGGACAGCGAGGAGGAGACGGGCGCGGAGTAGCTGGAGTAAGCGGAGCGCGCGGTGCTGTAGCCGCTGCGCACGCTGGAGATGTGCACCCGAGGCGTTTCCACGTAGCGCCGTTTGTAGGAGGTCGAGTAGTATGGCTCGTAGCTGAAGGAACTCATGGTGCCGGTCGGTGCCCCCCTGGCCGGCGGCGGAGATGGGGGCCTAGAGAGAAGAACGGGGAAGAGAGGAGGAAGGGAGGATGGATGGCTGTGTGCGGCTCAGCTCGGTCCTGCCACCCCTATTTATACTCGGAGAGGACTCTGACGCAGCTGCGATCGATCACGGCGCGCCCGGCCAGTGGGGGCAGCGCGCTGCTGCAGCCAAGGCAAGGATTCTGCGCAAAAGGAAGGTGGGGGCGAGCCGCGGCCCGCGGGGATGCTGCGGCTGTAGTCCTTTGCACTTTTCTCTGAGACCCTCTGTTTTCTCTCAGACCCCGAACCCCCTCACTCATTTCCTTTCCCTAACCCCACCCCATCCTACTTAATCCTTGACCCCTGTATTACTCAGATTCGATCGTGCCTCCAATAGGTTATCATTCCCAACTGACACCTTAGTTTTCCATACCCCACCCAGTACCATGGAGACCGCTGCTGCTGCTAAGTCACTTCAGTCGTGTCCAACTCTGTGCGACCCCACAGACGGCAGCCCACCAGGCTCCGCCGTCCCTGGGATTCTCCAGGCAAGAACACTGGAGTGGGTTGCCATTTCCTTCTCCCCATGGAGACACACTACCCCTCTAAGTCGCCCCTTCCCCACCGGGGTTCAGCTTGCCCCTGGTATTTATGGTGCCTCCAGGGCATTGGAGATACAAATGATTGTCTAAGGTTGCATGTATGCGGCATATATGGAGGAAAGTTTTCTATTTCTCTGTAGCTCTTTCTGGCACTTTATCTTTTTCACCTGATTGTTTTTTTGTTAATTCTTTCATGCGCTCCTCTACCACACGCGCGCGCGCGCGCACACACACACACAGACACACACGTGAAACTGCGGCACCGCCGCTGTTGATTTTACTGTTTCTAAACCCTTTGCGCAGTTCATATCAACCTTTTAGTGTTCCTAGATTTTCTCATTTCTTTCTGGGGAATGAGGCCTCAAATACTTTGAGCGTGTTGAAGCGTATAAGTGGAGGGGAGCTGAGAAGGTGTTTGAAACTAACAGGGGAGAAAACCGACTTGCAAAGGCAGCGGCCAGCTCTGCGGCGGGGGAACTTCGACTGTTACACGTTGCCTGTATGTTCTTCATCCCTAAATTCCTGCTCCACACCACTAACTCCATCACATTGAAAGTCTCTTTCCCTCTTTTTAGACTCGTGTTGCACCCAACCTGATGATTTCAAGGAGCTAGGCAGGTGGCTGATTTTCAGAGGGAAGCTGCTGCCGCCGCCGGGAGTGCGGAGCATGTCTCCAGGGAGCAGAGCTCCGACCGAGACACGTTGTTCTGGGACGGGTGGAAAATAGCTGTGTGGTTCTGCCCCCGAACTCCTCTGATAAATACACAACAGATACAGTACGAAATCCATTGGTTTCTTTTAGGGAAAACCCAGGTACCTGAAAGAGTGTGCACGTCGTAATGCACATTGATAAAACCCTGCGGTTACAGAGCATTTTCACACACGTTATGTTAGGGAGTTCTCCGGTTTCAGGGACAGATTGCAGAGATATACGTAGGACACCTAAGCTTTTTCTAAGCAAGCATTTAATCTGTGTTTTCTTTGTATAAGAGTAGCATTTGCGGTGCAACATTCTGATTTTTTTTAAAGAAGCAAAGGAAGGGGAAACGTGAGAGTTTTCAAACAGAGAAGCCGGTATCGCTTTCGCTGTGATGCTGAGAGGGACGAAGTACTTGGAGCTGGTACCACAGATGCTGCCGGAGCAACTGCAGCCTCTCCCCTGGACAGGACAAGATGAGGTTCTTTGTGACTTTAAAAGACCTTTCCCTTTCTGTGGTCGAGACTGCAGCAGAGAACTTGTATGAGATTTCTAGACAATCTTTAAGGTCTCAAGTAATGCAACTTTAGAAACATTAATATTAGTCATTTAAATCTATCAAGCGGTCCATCCACACTCAGTCATCCTGGGATCTTCAAGCCGAGGCTGTCCTGCATTTTGCCTGACCCAGGCAGATGTGATTAGGCACTTATTATGATGCCTTTTTCGGCCCATGCATCTTTGGTCTTCTCATTGATCAGTGACTCAACACTGGGAAAGGCTTCTCTGGGGAAGGAGAGGGGAGTGTTGGTAAAACTTCAGTAAGCCATATTTTTATCCGCTCCCAATTACCTATATATGGATGACAAGTGACAGAATGGATTTTTTTAACCTGCCCCCATTTAAACCACATTGTTTCACACTCACTGTGTGAGTCCGCCTATGCCGCTTAGGTATTCATGAGTTCATTTCCTTTGTGCCAGCTCCTTTCCGTCCAGTTCAGGTCACCCTCAGAGATCTTAAGTCCATCAGCGTTTTTGTTTTTTTTTTTTTTTTTGCCATGGCTCCTGGCTGAAGCCTTTGACTGCGGAGGGAGTGGCTCAGAAAGAGGGAGGCGGCTGACGGATGCTGCAGGGACACGGAGATGCTGCGGAGAGAAGGAATCTGTGGGCCTCTGCTGCGGTCCTTTGAGCAGCTGAAAAGAAAGGCACCCTGGAGTGTGAAGGGTAGGAATGAGAGGGCAGGGACCCTTGTCTTTGCTGAGCCTGGTGAACAGGGTGTGGGGAGAGGGGCAGATCAACGCTATTTATGAATGTAGAGCTCAGGTCTTTTTCAATAGCTCCACTACAGCTTTGCTTTAGAGGGGCTCCCAGAACCAGCCTGTGTTTGAGTTTTGGTGACACTTTACCTTCAGCCTTCCTCTGCTAGGTACCAGCTCCTTTTTAAAATATTCTGTCCACTGAGTGAAGTAAGTCAGCCAGAAACGGAAAAATATCATATGGCATTCCTTATATATGGAATCTGAAAAGAAATAATACAAATGTACTTAAAAACAGAGACTCACAGACTTAGAGAATGCTTGTGGTTCCCCAGGGAAAGGATGGAAGGAAGGGGTAGTTAGGCAGTTTGAGATGGACATGTCCACTCTGCTATATTTAAAGTGGGCGACCAACAAGGACCTAATCTACAGCACATGGAACGATGCTCAGTGGTATGCAGCAGCCTGGATGGGAGGGGAGTTTGGGAGAGAATGGATACATGCATATGTATTTGTATATGTATGTGTATATATGTATAGATAGATAGATATGGCTGAGTCCTTTTGTTGTTCACCTGAAATTATTACAACATTGTTCATCGGCTATATGCCAATACAAAATAAAAAGCTTAAGTAAATAAATAAAATATTCTGTCTAGTCATTCTTCTTTTTAACTCCTCTTCTCAGCACTTTGTTCTGGATACCCCTGTGGCATCATTTCTGTGTGTCAAAGCAAAGGTAAAATGAACAACTTTAGAATCTGTTTTAAAAAAGAATCTTGACTTTCCTTCCCTTATCACAGATGATTCTGCATTAGTGCTATTTGCAGGGGTGTCGTTATTTCTTTAGAAGAAGGCTCTGGGGTCTTGTTACACATCTGTGCATTTATTCCCCTTTAAGCACATTCTCCACCAACATGAAATTGGTTGAGGACTGCCAACAAAACCCACTCCTAGGAGATAAAAAATATTTTTAAAATAAATAGACAAGTATGTTGATGAAATTCATAGAATTTCTGCCACTCTGGTTATCCCTGATAGCTCTGTAATGCCCCTAAATGACTGTTTGAAGTAGTTTAGTTTAAAAGTAAAATGTTCTAGCATTATCACAGAGCTCATAAAATATAACTCTTCGAAGCACTGAGAAAATTTAACCCTCTCATGCTGGGAGAGTCAGAAGTGTCAGATGGCTAGAACCTGGTGACTTTCATTATTTTAAAATCCTTTGGCAAATGAGAAGTACTGTATTTGCATTTGATTGGAAAAGCTCAGCTCTAGGCTGAGATTCTTATGAGGCAGATCTCCTGAGAACATCATTCCTGGGGTCAAGAGAACAAAGTTCTCCTGCCACCAGTGAGCAGCAGGAATAGTCCTCTTCCCTATCCGGTCTCCACGCCTCACCTTCCAGTATATCCATCATTGTGAGCAACATTGGCATCAGCTTGTCCATGCAAAGAAGGATGAAAGAAATATACATGTGCAGATAGGCGTTTGATATCTTATTATTTCATAATTCCCACATCTCCATGAGATGGTTATTGTTTGTTCTGAGCAAACAACTGAGGCCCAGAGAGGGTAAGTCATGTGCCAACTCACCCAGCTGCTCCACACCTAAGCTCAAGCTGCTTCCAGTCTGACTAGGCCTCTATCCATTACACATGCCGCTGGCCTTTGCTGCTGCTTGCAGTCTCTGCGGAATGTGATCATTGTATGCTATAGTCTCTGTGCTTGTGCTAAACTTTACACTCATGTTTGCGGGGGAGACCAGTAGGAACTGATTTACACCGTGAAGAAACTGTTCATGAGCCTGTTTTATTTGGACACCTAGTGCTGGCAATAAACTGCAGAATTATTATAGGTTTCCTAAGAGTTCCAAAAATAAAATGGAAGCTACCCCCAGAACATGACACATAACTGATGATGTGACTTTCTCGACACTCCTCTAAACATCAGTTTACAAGACACCTTTTCTGGAATGAACCACCTAAATGCAACTTCGCTGATTTAAACGCTTTAGAATAACTACATTGTGACATCTACCTTTTTACTAATTAAAATATCTTTGTTTTCCACTCTTGTAATAGGTCTTCTTTAGCAAAATGACCTTTAAAATTGCTCTAAAGAATAAAAGAAGAAATGCTGGCAGCCAACATCTCATTATGGGAGTTTGTCATGCTTTCTCTACATCTTTACCTTTTTTGGAAAGAAATACAAGTAAAATCAACAGAAAATGTATATCCTATGGAAACCACAAATGTATTACCTCTCTACTTTTTAGAACCAGTTTATTTCCTGATGTATTATGCTTGCCATTGGAATCATCATACACAAATCTCTCCATCCCTGGGGAAATATATTTGAAAGAAAACTTTCCTCCTTGTAATATAAAATATGACTAATTTTACAGCATCACATTCTGAAGTGATGTATCGTAAAAAGTGCTATGCGGCGTTATGACATGTAGACGGCGGCAGGAATGAGAATGTCACTTGAATAAATTAAAAATGAACAGTACCCTTGTATTCAGGACACGTGCAATATTGGAAATGACAGGAAGTTGCTGCCGTCCAAGCAGAAATGATGACCATAGGTTTAAACTCCTAAATGCTTGCTGCATGGAACCAGTCAAGGGAATGTATGTTCTCCCTAGAGACCTGTTTCACAGTGCCCTGCCCTTAATCACAGTCAAAGATGCATAGGTAAAAAGAGGCTATAAAAGGGACTTTAAAGGGCTTCATTTGCAGTCAGTCCAGGCAGGTCCCCGCCCTATGGGTCCGAACCAGCAGTACTAACCCTGATTGTTGAGATGTGCTTGTGTAACTGCCAGGATCACTCCAGTATTCTTGCCTGGAGAATCCCAAGGACAGAGGAGCCTGGTGGGCTGCTACTGATGGAGTCACAGGGAATCAAACATGACCGAAGCTACTTAGCACACACACAGGTGCAAAGAAGTACAAGCTGCTTCTGCAATCTGGGTAGCAACTAGCCACAAAGACATGCCAGGAAGCACCTGGATTTCTTGGCCAACCTTTGCAGTGGTTTAACAAATCAGTCGGAGGAATGTGAGGTTTACTGTTTGCAAAGACAGCGGATAAGCATTTCCGTCTGCAAGAGACAAAGACCCAAGGTCGGCTCTTTCACAGCCAGGCTGGAGCCCCAGCCAGAGCCGCGGTTCCTTTCTTTGCCGTGGGAATGCAGCAAATGCGGTTGCAGCAATGCTCATGGGCGGATCCCTGGGTTTTTCCGGGACAGCAGACAGACTGCTGACACCAGGACAGATGCCTAGCACTGGTGTTTGGTAAGTTGAACGTACAAGAGACAGTCTGGATTAGAAAAGCAAGACCAGATTGTGTCTAAATGGCTTCTTGATGGATTAAATAACTCCTATGTGCATTTATACACTGCATCACCGTATGCCATTAGAACACTTAGAATACACACAATTCTAAGTGCCTGGTGAAGCGGGGGCCTGCAAGGAGTTAGAGCAGAATCCTGCCTCCAAGGGCTTGAAAAATACCTGAGCACAATAGAAAGACCAGCTACTGATACACAGAGCATGGATGAATCTGATACTGAGTCCAAGAGGTCTTATACCCTATGCATAGAAGGATACATGGTATATAGTTCCATTTATATGAAATTCTAGAACAGGGGAACTAAGCTATGATGTTTTCCATTGTAGATTTCCAATCTGATTTCCAATGTATCCTTTAATACACTCTATTTATATGAAATTCTAGAACAGGTGAACTAATCTATGATGGAAAACAATCAGGGCAGTGATGGCTTCAAGGTGAGGAATGACTGGGAGGAGGCAGGAGGGAATTTTCTGGGGGATGGTATTGTTTTAGGTCTCAATGGATGGGACAGGTGTCTGCATTTTTCAAACTTCAGAACCTAGTAGGATTTCTGCATTTCATTGAATATAAGTTTTACGTCAGGAGAGAAAAATGTAAACCATACATAGACATATACACCTCTAATTATAAACATAAATTAACAATATAAAATATATTTACAAATAAAAAGCACATAACCAATCACTTTAAAAAGAGCTAAGCAGACAAGGCCCGTGTATGTGAAATTTCAAAGAACTATGCAAAAGTCATTAGTAAAAAGCAAAATTCTAGGCATTGTCTCAAGGAGGAGAAGAAAGTTTCTGGCCAAGTTTGCCATGATCTCAGAGAAAGGTCACATGAATGAAGAGAATCAACATTCTGTAGCTGGTTACTATGCCAGATGCTCTGGGCAGATTTTGAATTTAATTCCCACAGTAGCTCTATGAAATGGATGTTCTTATTATTCTGAAGATGAATAAGTGGGGGAGGGAAGGGTTGAGAGGTTGGGATTAGCAGATGCATACATATGCATACTAATGCATACATTAGTACATACAGGATGGATAAATAAGGTCCTATGGTATAGGACAGGGAACAATGTTTAATATTCTGTAGTAAACCATGATGGAAAAGAATATAAACAAGAATATTTATATATATATATGTATAACTGAGTCACTTTCCTAGACAACAGAAATTAACACAACATCGTAAACCAGCTATTCTTCAATAAAATTTAAAAATTTTAAAAATAAAGATGAGTAGGTATTGTATTTCTGTTAGCCCATCCCAATATTGCATTTAACATTTTTAGCCATCTTGCTTTGCTGCCTCATGCTGAATTTGTATCAACTTAAAAAGAAACCTTGAAAGCTAAGGCTATTCACTTATACTGTGACTTTTATAAAAACCTAAAAATATACCTTTTGTTTCTTTTCTTCAAATCTAATCTTTAATATAAATGCTTTGAATCCATTGGTCAACCCTGCTGTAATAGTTTTAAAACCTTCCAACTTTATATCAAATTCAATAATGGATGAATTTTCTAATTTTTAAAAAATTAATGCCATTATAATGGGAGTTTTTTGTGCTGTATTTCATAGACTCTTGGGATTGGGAAGTAATTTAAATACTTTCCACTCAAGTCCTCCACTGGCTGCTTCATCTTCAGCAGCTCTTAACCTTTCCTTTGCTTGTCACATTTTGCGGAATGAGTTATATCTTCTTACCCTCCCCCAACACCGAAGCCACTGGACATTACTTCTAAACAGAGCTGAAATTTCTAGAAAGGCAGCAACATTAGTGCCCCAAAATGAGCTTTGGTTTTCACTTTTTGTTTCTCATTATGCTCCAGTTTCTTTTCCACATGATTCAATAGCATCGTCATATAACAGAGATGATAACAGCGATATTTATGTGGAGAACAGAGAGTTTCCCACCACTTCAGCATGATATCACTGGATCCTTGTAACCATGCTGTGAGACCAAAAACAGTTCTACAGGGGTTACAGTCCTTGCTTCCTAAACAAGGATGCTGAGAAGTCTTAGCAGAGGCAAAGGATTTCCTCCCAAATCCTATCTTCTGTAACAATGAGGCCAGAGCTCTTACCCAGGTTATCTGTCATCAAATTCACTGGGAATTTGTCCTCCGCATCTTACATTTGACTATGTATTAAGCCTATCCTTTTCCAGATCCCCTCCTAGTCCCCTTCCAGAAAGATAGGAAAGCCCTAGGTGCTTCTCACTTTTAGGTTGGATTCTTCTTCTTCTTTTTCTTTTAGTGTTTATTTATTTGGCTGTGCTGGGTCTTAGTTGCGGCATGGAGGATCTTCAATCTTCATTGCGGCATGAGGGATCTTTAGTTGCGGCACATAAACTCTTAGTTGTGGCAGATAAACTCTTAGTTGTGGCAGGTGGGATCCAGTTCCTTGACCAGGACTCTGCATTGGGAGCACAGAGTCTTAGCCAGTGGACCACCAGGGAAGTCCCTCAGATTGGATTCTTGATGTACAATTACTCAAATCAAAGCTTCATCTCTTTAGCTTGCATGGCTATTAAAATGTCAGCATCAGTAGGAAAGGTAAGAGTTAAAGTTGATATTAGTCCTTTATATCTAAGACTAAATATAGGTTAATAACTCCTTTTGAAATAATTAAAGTTTGAGAACCTTGAGCAGTGAGGAACTGGAAAAGGACAGTAAGTGTCATTATCATAAAGAAGCTGGTCAGAGAATAAGCCAGAAAGGCTCCTGTCTCCCTGATATGAGTTGACCAGGATATAATTCATATCAGTCAGAACCAATGAATTCTGGGATGACCCAGATGTATTTAAGTCAGGGAAGACACTCAAAGCTTTATTTTGAGATGTCTTCTCCCATCTGAACTTTGGCCAATGAAGTTCTCGCATTGATAGACATTTGTCTCAGCTTCTTTGCTCTTACATCTTCAGGAAGGTACCAATCAACCAACTGGGAAACCATCAAATGGAGAAGGAGATGGAAAGAGAAGAAGTAAAATGGCATAATAATTTAGCACATACCAAGTACCCAAGTCTGAGCAAGGAAATTAAAGCATAAACCTAAATTTAAAAAGGAATATGAAAGTCTTGCATGTATTAAGCATAATTGCATGCAATAATATTAATAGAAGCTTTATATCAGGCACAATCCTAAGTTGTTTTCTTGGATAATTTCATTTAATCATCACAAAATTTGATGAGTTGGGTATTTTTTATGTGGATCATCTTTTTAAAGTCTTTATTGAATTTGTTACAATATTGTTTCTGTTTTATGTTTTGGTTTTTATGGCCATGAGGCATGTGGGATCTTAGCTTCCCTGCACTGGAAGGCGAAGTCTTAACCACTGGACTGGCAGGAAAGTTCTGAGTTGGGTATTTAAATAGTCCTCATTTTAAAGATGTGGAATATAAGGTTTAGACTAGAGCCTACACCATATATCTAAAGAATTCAGGCATATGTCACTGACCTCTAATGAATTACGTATTACTGTCATTCCATAAGGAGAAAGAAGGAAAATGAGATTCAGAGAGTTTAAGACTATTGATCAAGGTCGCACAGCTGGGTCAAGGTTTGTCTGAATTCTCACACTTCCTGTTATGACCGAAGTGCCAGAATGTTCTTGAGAGGTGCTAGGCAAATAGCATCACTCACTATATTTTTCCTGTGCAGTTTCAATTTGTAGACTGATACAAGAAAACGCTGCAACAGAGTTGAGGTTACACAAATCATGAGCAAGGAAAATAATCCATATAATGGTCATTTAGACAAAGCACCACAAACACACTCCAAATAAGTCATCTCTTGGTTTCATTAGCAGGCTGTAAAAATAGCCATCTATCACTGCAGTCATTTACAAGAAGCAAATTGCATTGGACCATCTCTCTCCAGACACAGGCTCCCTGCCTTATTGTTAACTAGCAATTTCTTTTATTATATTATCTGGAAGAGAAAAAGGCACACTGACAAAGATTCCCTGCACCTTTCAGTATCACTTTATCCTACGAATTTAATAAACTGCACTACCAAATCTCGTTACAGCAACAGATGTGCTGTTAAAGAGGCCTGAGATATTTCAATTTGCAAAGTGTTTTCTTTTCTTTATGCCAAAAAAGTTTTTGTCCATTACACTGATTAAAGCAGCTTCCAAATTAAAATTTTCTTCCAAATGAATTCCCCAATTCAGAAAGGTCACTTAAGCAAGGCACACAGCTCTGTCTTAACAATTAAATGTACAGATGAGTGTAAGACTTGGTGGAGGAGACTGCTCCGGGCACAAAGTCACAGCAGTTCAGAAAGGAATCACTTCAACTCTGAGCTGGCCTTGACCTTAGATGGCATCTCAGATCCTCTGCCAACCTGAGATTTTCTGATTCAAAAGTATGGAAGAGGCCAAAAGCGCTGGGTAAGCCAGGACCAAGGAGAGCTCTCACCTTTTAAGTGATGATAGATGAGAGTTCAAAAGCATAGGGTTGCAACAAAAACTGAGACTTGCTAATATCTTAGTTTAGATAGAAGCCAGACAGAATATGAGCAAATGCCATCAGAATGAGATTTTGGGGGGAAGAAACCATTACTAATTGAAGTTTTCAGGGAATTATATATTTGCTTATTTGTATTAAAGTCATCTTTCCTGGGGCTTCCCAGATGGCTCAGTGGTAAAGAATGTGCATACCAATGCAGAAGACACAGGAGACGTGGATTTGACCTCTGGGTCAGGAAGATGCCCTGGAGAAAGAAATGGCAACCACTAAAGTATTCTTGCCTGGAAAATCTGATGGACAGAGGAGCCTGGTGGGCTCACAAGGAGTCAGACCCCACTGAGTGGCCGAGCACGCACGCTTGCACCTTCTTACAGCACAGAGCTAATAGTAAACAGCCGAACAGTTATCAATATTTTATCAGTTGAATTGGTTCCCGTTCACCTAAGACAATAGAATTTCATTTTCTCTCCTCTGGTGTTTACCTAACACAATAGGATTCAACTTCTCATTTCTAATTTTTTCTTCCCGTGGGTTGATTATGAAAGAAATGAGAGAAAAACAGATCCTCCTCCTAAATCTTGCTTCAGGATTAAGTGTTGAAACAGAGCATAGATAGGGCTTTTGGCATTTTTTCCCCCCTAGGGCCCAAACCCCAGGATGAAGAATAGAAACAACTTCTCTCACTGTCTCTGTCTTCCTTTCTCCTTTTTAAAGTCTTTGGTTCTTTCTCTCCTCCTGAAACGTATGTATTGCTGATTTCTCTTTGAAGAAAGGAACCTAAGCCTTTGAACTCAATGCCCAGGAAATAGTAGGCTGTGGCATTTGGGGTTAAAGAGAGGACAGGCAAATAATCTCTACGTATCACTATGGTAACCATTCTAGACAGTGAGTGGAGCCTGCTGTTATTAAGAAAAAAAAAAAAAAAAGACAAACAACTAAAAGAAATAAACAAATAAGCTAAATGTATCAAATATTATCTTTTCCAGATAATGAAATTTTGGGGATGCACTGTTGTTCTACAGCTCATACAAAGTCCATATAATCTTGGCAGACCACATTGAAGAGTGGGAAAGCGCTGGATTTGAGCCTGAGGTATTTGATCCTAGATCTAGCTCTGTCGCTAACAAAGCACAAATGCCTTTGAGCTGGGCCATCTGTTCCCCTGAAGGGATTGGAAGACTTTTTAAGGGGTTCACGGAGAATAAGTAGTGCTAAGGGAGTCTATTTCCAGATCCCCAATTGCCATATGCAGTCTTTTGTAAAATCTATCTGCTTGAGAATTTGTGCTAATTCCGCTTTCCCCCCTTCGCTATAAATTGAATGAGCTAAATCTGCAACAACAAGCTTTTGACAAAAATGAATTTAAATCACATGGGAAATAAGATAATTTTATTAATAACATATTGATAAAGATGTATTGAAATTAAAAGATTAAAAGTATTCTTTATTCCAACCCTTTCTAAGTTTGATGAGTTAAGTAAGGTGCCTGTAAGTGAAAATAAACAGGTATAATTAACAGTCATTTGATAAGACTTGGTGAAGCCTCTTTTGCTATCTTCCCAGAAATGAAGGGAGTAAATTACTTTAACTATGCAGAAATAAATCTTTATGCAAGCTAGGTGTTTTCTAATTCTATGCTTTCAGCAAAATTAAAGGAGCACTTAATTAATTAGCAGATAGATCATTAAAATAATTATTTTATTTTTTAATTGAAGTATGGTTGATTTGCAACATCATGCTCAGTTTCAGGTGTGTGATAAAGTGATTCAGCTATATTCCTTTTTGGAATCTTTTCCTTTATGGGTTATTATAAAATATTCAGTGTAATTCCCTATGCTATACAGTAGGTCCTTGTGGGTTATCTATTTTATATGTAGTAATGTCTATATGTTAATCCCAAACTCCTAATTTATCCCTCCCCAATATTTTTATAATAGGTCAATA
Source organism: Cervus elaphus (assembly GCF_910594005.1). Lineage (NCBI taxonomy): Eukaryota > Metazoa > Chordata > Mammalia > Artiodactyla > Cervidae > Cervus > Cervus elaphus. The sequence goes on along the minus strand of NC_057830.1, from coordinate 38,522,347 downwards.
TGTGCGTTTTGGCTTCAAATTTGGAAAGATTTTAAATACTGAGTAACATTCTAAAGCAATAAAAACAACACCAATATTTCTATTCCTGTATACTTATATATTTTTTTACTTTTATACTTGTATGTGTACTTGTATAGTTTTATATTTATTTAGGTAAACAAAATTTCTACAATTTTATGTTATATATATATATGTGTGTATATAGTTATTTAAAAGAAGGGAATTGTTTTATTATTTATTCTAGCCATCAGTACTATTCATTTATAAATGTATAATTAATTGAGACGCATTCTAAATAAAAGTTCATTCTTTATTTTAACTCTGTATTTCCATTTTGCCAATGATCAAGACTGTCGAATTCATGTGCTCATCAACCACTCATATACCTTCTTTGGGGAATGTCTATTAAATCAGATCCAGCATTTCTACTCCTAGGAATCTACTCAGAAGAAATGAAAACATATGTCTACACAAAGATTTGTACATGAGTATTCATAGCAGCAACTGAAGCGACTTAGCAGCAGCAGCATTCATAGCAGCATTATTCATAATGGCCAGAACAACTGAAATGCCCATCAGCTAGATCAATAAAATATATTTTAGCGATGGAATGTTATTTGGCCAGGAAAATGAACTACTGATACATGCCATAGTGTGGACAAAATTTGAAAACAGTATGAAACATTGTATGAAAGAAGCCAGTCACATAAAAACACACAGTCGATAGTCCATTATATGACTTTTTGAGTGACAGAATGAGATCTGGGCTCTGTGAGCTGCCTTGCTTCACTACCACTAGAATGGTAAAATGCGGAAGACTATTCTGAGGCCCTTCTATAGTTCTCTCTAGACAGTTTGATCAGTTTCTTCAGAAAAACTCTCCCATCTTCCCATGGTATTATGTAGTCTGATTGGGGAGGGGAAGCGGTCGCAGTGACTGAATGCCTGAAGGACCTGGGCTGGCTAGGCTGGTAATAGGGAGTTAAGGAAGAGAATGGGGGGATCAAGTGTTTCATAACACCCCCCATCAATCTCAGGGCCCTGTGCCCGTCCACCCTGCTCCTTTGTTTTATCTGCAGTCTCTACACTATAGCTTCTCCAGGGCTGTCCCTGGGCAGGTCGGCAGCCTCCTTACTGTAGGGCCCTCCATGCACATTGAGGGGTTTGCCTTCTTCACTTCACAGATCAAAACCCTTTAATCTACACCTGACTTTCAGAAATGTGTTGAACGCAGGGAAAGGAGAGGGTGGGACAGATTGAGAAAGCAGCATTGACATATATATGCTCTCGTGTGTAAAATAGATAGCTAGCGGGAAGCTGCTGCGTAAGTAACACAGGGGACACGGCCCGGACTTGCACTCTGCGACAACGCAGAAGAGTGGGATGGGAGGGCGCGGGGAGGGGGCAGGGAGGCCAAAATGCGAGGGGATATATATATATACGCATATGTGTAAATATATACGTAATTATGACTGATTGGCATGAACCAACACAGCACTGTAAAGCAATTATCCTCCAATAAGAAAAAAAAAATCTGTTGAGCTCTTCCTTAGTCTGTCTAGTCTCATAAGCTGTTGTGAAATTATATCTTTCTTAACTTCTTAATTATCATCAAATGGTGTCTCAGAAGAGAGGATAAATATATTCAGTTTAACATCTTGAATTAGATAAGTTTTATAATTCTATTATTCTATCTCCTATGTAGAAAAAAATTTTTTTACAGTGTTTAAATCAGCTCTGTCTGCATTTTCACCAGTCCAATCCTATGATTAGTGTCAGAGCAGACAATCAAAATCAGTAAGTAAAAAAAATACCAGTAAGAACCAAGGGCCTAAATATATTTTTATATATATGTACATATGTGTGTGTATATGTGTTTCATGTGCCATATTTCAATCTGTTTCCTTTCATGATCAAACAGTGGTAATTTAAATTGAAATTTGAATGACAGATTTTTATTGAAAATCTTCTAGCAGGCACGATCAGCCCCTGGAAAGATTTTTTTTAATTACAGCTCACAGAAAACTATAAAAAACATTATAATAAGCACCATATATCTCTTGCTCACCTGTCAAAATTTAACATTTTATCAGATTTACTTAGAATCTTAAAACAAAAATTACAGGTACCATCAAAGACTTCTATACAGCTTTCCTCAATCTCTTTCTCCATCTTTTTTTCCCAGAGAAAAGCAACAGACTGAGTTTAGCATTAATTACTCCTTTGCATGTTTATCGTCCATGGGATTCTCCAGGCCACAATACTGGAATGGGTAGCCTTTCCCTTCTCCAGGGGATCTTCCCAACCCAGGGATGAAACCCAGGTCTCCCACATTGCAGGCAGATTCTTTACCAGCTGAGCCACAAGGGAAGCCCAAGAATACTGGAGTGGGTAGCCTATCCCTTCTCCAGTGGATCTTCCCAACTCAGGAATTGAACTGGGGTCTCCTGCATTTCAGGTGGATACTTTACCAACTGAGCTATCAGGGAAGCCTGTTTTTCAAACTCCTATCCATAAATAATATGGATGTGTCTATAATAATATAGACATAGTCACTAATAAACACTATCATGTTTTTTTCCTTATTCTGTAAATGTGATCAATTACCTTAATGTTTCTAATGTTAATTCATCTTTACATTGTTGTGATTAGACACAGATATACAATATTCATATTCATATACATATACATACATTCAGTCTTAGGTTCAGTGTGCCTATATGTGTTTAAGATTTTTGCATATATATTCATAAAGTCAGGTTAACCTCCTCTTTCTTCCGTATTCCTTGCCTGATCTAGGCTAACCTCAGTAACTGAGTTTAGTTGTTTCCTCATGTTTTATTTTTTGGAAAGATTTACATAACTCTGGGCTATCAGTTTTTGGATGTTTAGTAGAATTTGCTTATAAAATCATCTACATATAGTGTTTTATTTTGTACAAATTTTAACTATTGAAAAAAGTCAATACCTTAATGGTTACAGGATCATTAAGTTTCTCTATTTCTTCTTGAGTAAGTATTAGGACTTTATATTTTTCCAGATAATTGTACATTGTAAGTTTTCAGTCATGTTAATATCAAACTATTGGTATTGGTAATATTCCTTTATTACTTTCATGTCTTGGATCTTTTGAAAGTTATACAGCTCTATAAACCCACTTTTTGTTCTTTGTAAAGAGAAATCTTTACTTCTTGCTTTTCCCCACTTTCTAAATATATACATTTAGCATGCTCTGTTCCCTCTGCCTGAAATGCTTCTCTCTCAACTCTTTTCATAGATGCTCATTCCTGTTTTTAGGGTATTATTTTATTTCATTATTTTCGTATTCTTGCCTTGAGAACATCATGAATAGTATGAAAAGGCAAAAACGTAGGACACTGAAAGATGAACTTCCCAGGTCAGTAGGTGCCCAATATGCTACTGGAGAGAATGGGGAAATAACTCCAGAAAGAATGAACAGACGGAGCCAAAGCAAAAACAACAACCAGTTGTGGATGTGACAGGTAATAGAAGTAAAGTCCGATGCCGTAAAGAGCAATATTGCATAGGAACCTGGAATGTTAGGTCCATGAAAGAAAAAGAAGGAACGTGAAGTCGTTCAGTCATGCCCAACTCTGCAACCCCATGGGCTGTAGCCTACCAAGTCCTCTGTCCATGGAATTTTCCAGGCAAGAATACTGGAATGGGTTGCCATTTCCTTCCCCGGGGGATCCTCCCAACTCAGGGATCGAACCTGGGTCTCCCACATTGCAGGCAGACACTTTACCATCTAAACCACCAGGAAAGCCCATAGGTCCATGAATCAAGGCAAATTGGAAGTGGTCAAACAAGAGATGGCAAGAGTGAACATCAACATTTTAGGAATCAGTGAACTAAACTGGACTGGAATTGGTAAATTTAACTCAGATGACCATTATATCTACTACTGTGGGCAAGAATCCCTTAGAAGAAATGGAGTAGCCATCGTAGTCAACAAGAGTCCAAAATGCAGTACTAGGATGCAATCTCAAAAGCAACAGAATGATCTCTGTTCGTTTCCAAGGCAAACCATTCAATATCACAGTAATCCAAGTCTATGCCCCAACCAGTAATGCTGAAGAAGCCGAAGTTGAAAGGTTCTGTGAAGACCTACAAGACCATCTAGAACTAACACCCAAAAAAGATGTCCCTTCATTATAGGGGACTGGAATGCAAAAGTAGGAAGTCAAGAAACACCTGGAGTAACAGGCAAATTTGGCCTTGGAGTCCAAAATAGCAGGGCAAAGGCTAATAGAGTTTTTCCAAGAGAACGCACTGGTCATAGCAAACACCCTCTTCCAACAACACAAGAGAAGACTCTACACATGGACATCACCAGATGGCCAACAGCAAAATCAGATTGATTATATTCTTTGCAGCCAAAAATGGAGAAGCTCTATACAGTCAGCAAAAACAAGACCAGGAGCTAACTGTAGATCAGACCATGAACTCCTTATTGTCAAATTCAGACTTAAATTGAAGAAAGTAGGGAAAAACCACTAGACCATTCAGGTATGACCTAAATCTAATCCCTTACAATTATACAGTGGAAGTAACAAATAGATTCAAGGGATTAGATCTGATAGACAGAGTGCCTGAAGAACTATGGAAGGAGGTTCTTGACACTACAGTAGACAGTGGTCAAGATCATCCCCAAGAAAAGGAAATGCAAAAAGGCAAAATGGTTGTCTGATGAGGCCTTACAAATAGCTGAGAAAAGAAGAGAGGCTAAAGGCAAAGGAGAAAAGGAAAGATATACCCATTTGAATGCAGAATTCCAAAGAATAGCAAGGAGAGATAAGAAAGCCTTCCTCAGCGATCAATGCAAAGAAATAGAGGGAAACACTGGAATGGGATAGAATAGAGATCTTTTCAAGAAAATTAGAGATACCAAGGGAATATTTCATGCAAAGTTGAGCACAATAAAGGACAGAAATGGTATGGACCTAACAGAAGCAGAAGATATTAAGAGGTGACAAGAACACACAGAAGAACTATGCAAAAAAGATCTTCATGACCCAGATAACCACAATGGTGTGATCACTCACCTAAAGCCAGACATCCTGGAGTGTGAAGTCAAGTGGGCCTTAGGAAGCATCAATATGAATAAAGCTAGTGCAGGTGATGGAATTCCAGTTGAGTTATTTCAAATCCTAAAAGATGATGCTGTAAAAGTGCTGCACTCAATATGCCAGCAAACCTGGAAAACTCAGCAGTGACCACAGGACTAGAAAAGGTCAGTTTTCATTTCAGTCATAAGCAAAGGCAATGCCAAAGAATGCTCAGACTACCACACAATTGCACTCTTCTCACATGCTAGTAAAGTAATGCTCAAAATTCTCCAAGCCAGGCTTCAATAGTACATGAACTGTAAACTTCCAGATGTTCAAGCTGGATTTAGAAAAGGCAGAGGAACCAGAGATCAAATTGCCAACATCCACTGGATCATCAAAAAAGCAAGAGAGTTCCAGAAAAACATCTTTATTGACTACGCCAAAATCTTTAACTGTGTGGATCACAATAAACTATGGAAAATTCTGAAAGAGACGGGAATACAAGACCATCTTACCTGCCTCCTGAGAAATCTGTATGCAGATCAAGAAGCAGCAGTCAGAACTGGACATGGAACAACACACTGGTTCCAAATCAGAAAAGGAGTACGTCAAGGCTGTATATTGTCACCCTGCTTATTTAACTTATATGCAGAGTACATCATGAGAAATGCTGAGCTGGATGAAGCACAAGCTGGAATCAAGATTGCCAGGAGAAATATCAATAACCACAGATATGCAGATGATACCACCCTTATAGCAGAAAGCGAAGAAGAACTAAAGAGCCTCTTGATGAAAGTGAAAGGGGAGAGTGAAAAAGTTGGCTTAAAGCTCAACATTCAGAAAACTAAGATCATGGCATCTGGTCCCATCACTTCATGGCAAATAGATGGGGAAACAAAGGAAACAGTGAGAGATTTTATTGTCTTGGGCTCCAAAATCACTGCAGCTGGTGGCTGCAGCCATGAAATTAAAAGAAGCTTGCTCCTTGAAAGAAAAGCTATGACCAACCTAGACAGCATATTAAAAGGCAGAGACATTACTTTACCAACAAAGGTCTGTCTAGTCAAAGGTATGGTTTTACCAGTAGTCATGTATGGATGTGAGAGTTGGACTATAAAGAAAGCTGAGTGCCAAAGTATTGATGCTTTTGAACTGTGATGTTGAAGACTCTTGAGAGTCCCTTGGACTGCAAGGAGACCCAGCCAGTCAATCCTAAAGAAAATCAGTCCTGAATATTCACTGGAAGAATTGATGCTGAAGCTGAAACTCCAATACTTTGGTCACCTGATGAGAAGAAGCAACTCATTGGAAAAGACCCTGATGCTGGGAAAGATTGAAGGCAGGAGAAGGGGATGACAGGGGATGAGATGGTTAGATGGCATCACTGACGCAATGGATATGAGTTTGAGCAAGCTCCAGGAGTTGATGATGGACAGGAAAGCCTGGCATGCTGCAGTCCATGGGGTCACAAAGAGTTGGACATGACTGAGGGACTGAACACACTCATTCCTGTTCTTAGGGTATTTTTTTTCATTATTTTTAATGAAGTATCATTGACATGTAATTACATTAATTACATTAGAATCAGGTGTACAACATAATGTATTGATATTTGCATATATTACAAAATGATCATCTCAGTATCATGTCTTTGTTTTATCTGTGATTATGTCTCCTTTTTCATTACTCCTCTGTATCTTATCTTTTTGAAGTATAGCTGATTTGCAATATTTTGATAGTTTCTGGTATACAGCAAAGTGATTTGGTTGTAAACATACATATATGGGCTTCCCAGGTGGCTCAGTGGTAAAGAACCCACCTGCCAATGCAGAATATGTAGGTTCTATTTCTGGGTCAGGAAGATCCCCTGGAGAAGGAAATGGCAATCTACTCCAATATTCTTGCTTGGGAAATCCCATGGTCAAAAGGTGGGGTGTAAGCCATGGGGTCGAAAAGAGTCAGAGTCAGACACGACTTAGCCACTAAACGACAACAACAAATATATATGTATATTCTTTGTATCAATTCTTTTCCATTATAGTTTATTACAATGTGGTTTCCTGGGTTAGGCAGTAAATCCTTGTTGTTTGCTTTATACATAGTATTATGTATTTGTTAATTTCATACTCCTAATTTATCCCTTCTTTTTTCCCATTTAATAACTATAAGTTTGTTTTCTATGGCTGTGAGTCTATTTCTGTTTTGTAAATAAGTTTATTTGTATTTTTTATATTCCACATATATGTGATATCATGTTTGTCTTTGACTTACTTAACTTAGTATGATAATCTCCAGATCCATTCATGTTGCTGCAAATGGCATTATTTCATTCTTTTTTATGGCTGAATCGATCATATACATACCACATCATTTTTATCCATTCATCTGTTGAAGGACATTTAGGTTGTTTCCATTTCTTGACCATTGTAAATAGTACTGTTATGAACATTGGGGTGCATGTGTCTTTTTTCATTAAAATTTTCATTTTTCTAGATATATGCCCAGGAGTGAAACTGCTGAATCATATGTTGTTATTGTTGTTCAGTTGCTCAGCCGTGTCTGCTTCTTTGCAACCCCGTGGACTGCAATACACCAGGCTTCCCTGACTCTCACCATCTCCCAGAGGATCATGTTAGCTCTACTTTTAGTTTTTTAAGGAACCTGAATGCTGTTTTCCACAGTGGCTGGACCGATTTACATTCCTACCAATAGTGTAGAAAGGTTCTCTTTTATTCACACCCTCTCCAGCATTTATTATTTGCAGGATTTTTTGCATCTTCTCTTTTTAAAAATTTTAATTGTAGTGAAAGACATGTAACATAAAATTTATGTTAACCATCTTTCCATATACAGTTAAGTATATTCATATTGTTTTACAACAGATCTGTACAACTGTTTTCATCCTGCAAATCCGAAACTCTATAGCCATTAAACAATAACTCCATGTTTCCCCCTCCCCTATGCCTTGGCAGCCACCACTGCATTTTCTGTTTCTATGACTTTGACAACTTTAGAGACCTTATGGAAGTGGAATCACACAGTAATTTTTTTTTAATTGGCTTATTTCATTTTGCATAATGCCCTCCAGGTTCATCCATGTTGTAACATATGACAGGGTTTTCTTCTTTTTTAAAGCCTAAATAATATTGCAGTGTGTTGCTATACCGTAATTTATTTATCCATCCATCCATCAATGGACATATCTATTGCTTTGACCTCTTGGTTATTGAGAAAAATGCTGCAATAAACACGGGTGTGCAAATATCTCTTCAAGATCCTGCTTTCATTTCAGTGTTGCCCATCCGTGCCTTTATTCCACCAGCCCACTCAGGTTATCTGCATGTGGGTTTGTTTGCGTGCCCAATAACATTATTTCCTCAATGAAAATCCCCGTGTGCGTAGCTGCAGTGTGGGGAAGGGACCCTGGATTTCAAGCCCAAAGTTTTGCATTCACATCTCAGTTTCACAACTTACTAACAGCAGGGTCTTGAAACAACTTTTCTGAGTTTTAATTTTCCATACACAGAGTCAAATATGCCTATCAATATGTTGGGAGGGTTAAATAAGATAATTGTGTAAGCCATCTATTATGTCACTTGAGTAATAACTGGTGGACAATTAATATTTGGTAGCTTCTCTGTTGTTTTACTTTCAAAGTCTTGATCTTGAGTCCTGAAAGACTTACTAAGTTTAAACGATTTTATGTTTTGATTCCTTTGTAGATGAAGGTGCATTGCTGATTATTTTGTGTGCTATCATTTTTTGTTGTTTTGGTTATAAGAAATCAGCCAGTTTCCAAGCCATAAACCTGCGTATCATCTTCTAAACAAAGAAAATGAATCAATGCTCTTTTCTAAATTGGACTGCTAAATTTCCCCACTTTCCCTCAGCTTGCTAAGTTTTCTTGGAGCTATATATGTGTAATTGCACAGGCATTTTCCTGACAGATTAAACATTCAGGCCAATAAAGAAGCAAGACACAGATCCATTTTACAGTTCACTTATTTTTGTTGGTGTTAGTCAACTTGATTGCTGAAAGGAAGCAGGAAAATTTCAAAAGGGGGACTTATTAAATAAACTAAGAATAATTTAATTCAAATAACATAAGTGCCAATTATCTCAGTGTAAACTCCATGCTGCTAAGGTCAGAAGATCTTAGCTTCTGGACTAACCTACAAGACTCAGTAGGGTTTTGGAATCAGAGGCTTAGATTTTGTTAAACCCACTGTAGGTATCCAAGTAACTCACGCACAGAACTCTGAATGAAGACACAAGTACAGTTTTAGGAAGCACTATAAAGTCGTGGCTTGAATCTGTTTGATTAATTCTTATACAATTATCTACACTATTTATTAAGAATTAATCGGATTAGTTGGATGTTTTTAAGGAGTTTTCTATATCTTAAAAAGTGCCCTTAACACTTTTTCTGAAGGGCAAAACAACCTTTCAAAGTTATCAAAACGGCAAGACCAACATCTAGTGGTGAAATAAGTATACTGCAGGATGAATTTAGACCTTTAAATTTTAGCAGTATTTCCAACTCTTCCAGAAAGAGGTATCTGCTTTAAAAAAAAAACGGGATGCCTAGAGTTACCCCAAAAGACTGTCAAAAATGGTTAAGAAGACAGTATAAGTGATTCAGACTTAAACACTTCATGAAGCAGTCTCCAGAGAACTGCAAAATGGGGCAAAGATAGGAAACTTTTATAGGAAAAAGAATAAAGAACAAGGAATACAAAAATAGAAATAGACAGCCTCCAATCAGAGGACTGCAAAATGGGACAAAGACAGGAAACTTTTATATGATAAAGAATAAAGTACAAAAAAAAAAAAAGAAGAATAAAGCACAAGGAAGAGAAAAGTAAAAGGAGAAGGTATAGAACGTATGTTGGCTGAAGCCACATGGTCAACCTTGATTGGGGTGAGAAGGAACAGGAAGTAAGTGAGGAGCCCAGAGTTGGCGTGGTGTCTGGGAACTGGCTGACTGGATGCAGTGTATTTCTGGTCAAGTGGAGGAATGTTTACCAGGATGCAAAATTTACCTGACTTTTGGCTTGCTGTGTAGCTCTGTGAGCAGGAATGACTCAATCTTGGCCCTAGAAATCTACTTCAACAAGACTAAATCATTAGTGGTAGAATTTCAGGTAATTAACTGTTAAACAGAGGAAATCTTTGGGAAAAAGATGAGAGTGGTCTTTTGGTGCTATCCCATACAATAAAAGCAAATGACTAACCAACTTATTTTTAAGAGCTCTAAGCTGAAAGAAGCTGTGCCAGAATTTTAGAGAAATTTTATATCCACTGTAGAAGATGCAGCTTGAAAATCATTTATAATTTTTACTGATGTTCCTGGCACACAGTAGAATCATTACTGCTTTAAATAAATGTCTAATGTAAAAGTTAGCTTCTCGTCAAGTAGTTAACTACTTTATACATTATTTTTACAGCTAGATTGCCTCAGCAAATAAATCTGTTTCTCCTGAATCCATAAAGCTCATTAGGAGCACTTATGAAGCATACTCTTTATAATTTATATCTCAGGATCATTATTATTCAGATGCAGGAAGCTGCTTCACGGGAGTCATAGATGGTTAAGCCTAAGACAATGACTCTGAGACCATTTGAAGAGCCCCAGTCCTGCCCACATGTTCTCAGAGATCGCTGCCTACGTACTCACTCCTCTTTCACCCTGGATTTTTAGAATGCTTCTCCTTGATGAGATGCTTGAAGGCCCATTTGCTGTTGACCAGAAATACAGACAAAAGCCATCAGGGCCAAACTTGCCACGATCCCAAGCCAGCTTCAGTAGCTGTAAGGTGTTACAACAACTCATTTTGGCTTCAGAACACAAATACATCTTCCAGTTGGCTAGCTCTGGATGGTTTCCCGTGACGACCACGGGTAAAATAGAAGCTGGTGAGAAATTGCTGTATCACACAGGAAGCCTAGCCAGGTGTTCTGTGATGATCTAGAGGGGTGGGATGAGGTGAGGCGGGGGAGGTGATATGTGTATCATTATGGCTGATTTGTGTTGTTGTATGGCAGAAACCATCATCACACTGTAAAGCAATTTTCCTTCAATTAAAAAATAAATTAAAAAAAGACAAATGTATATCTCTGTCCCTTCTTCCCAGGAACCGACTGGGAGGCCCACTGAGCACATTCAGTGGTTCTGGGTGCGGGTCCTTATGGTTTCTGACTCAGGCGCAGTGTGGAGGCTGGCTTGCCTCCATTGCCCCATCTCAAAGTGCCCTTCTCCCCTGGAGCAAAGAACAGTTTCAACTTCACAGAAATGAAACTGTGACAGTCTTTTTTTTTTTTTTTGACAGTCTTTTATGAATAGTGCTGGGTAAGGTTTGTGTCCTCAGCTGTGTCCGACTCTTCGATACCTCATGGACTGTAGCCCACCAGGCTCTTCTCTCCATGGGATTTCCCAGGCAAGAACACTGGAGTGGGTTGCCATTCCCTCCTCCAGGGGAATTTTCCAGACCCAAGGATAGAACTCTCATCTCTTGCATTGCACGAAGATTCTTTACTGACTGAACCACCAGGTAATGTTTAAGGGTGGCTGTTTAGTAAGTTCTCTTTGGCTTCATCACATATGCTTTGTTCAGCCTCCACATCAAGAAAGGGTGAGAGCACTGTAAATAAATGGCTCTTTTCATCAGGTTATGTTATTCACTGGCTTGCTGTCTGTTGCTTCGATGACTCACCCAAACTGAGCTTTGTGCTCTGACTTCAGCTTTTCATCCCCTCTCTAATAATGTTCTGTATCTGGATTTTGATGCTAAAATTAACACCGGGATTCAGGATAATCCAACAGAAGAACCAATGGCTCCATACCTGAATACAAATCATTTAAGAGAGAACAGGCTCCCTGGGTCCTTCATTTCCTAAATCACATTCAGGAATCCAAAGTTCCCTCTGCCTCCGTCCACACACTCACTGTGCGGAGGGCAGATTTGACATTGTCATCAGCCCCTGATCAGCCTCGTCCTTGGCTCCTCAGTGCCTGCTCGATCCCTTTCATGGCCTGCACCAAACTTGCCCTTGTCTTGCCCATACTGTGCCCTTTTTTTCCACTACTTTTTTACCCACCCTTCAAGGTTGAGTTCAAATGTCTACTTGTTTATCTCCTCTGAACTGCAGTAACTCAGATATCACATCTTTCTATTTCATCTTCGAATATTTCCTTATTCACCTCATTCTCCTTTCATGTAGCTATTTGCTTGGGAGGCTCTACAGTTTATCTTTCTCACTTCTGAACTCCCCGAGTCTGGTTCTTGTGCGTGCATGCGAAGTCGCTTCAGTCGGGTCCAACACTCTGCGACCCCATCGACGGTAGCCCACCAGGCTCCTCTGTCCATGGGATTCTCCAGGCAAGAATACTGGAGTGGGTTGCCCTTCCCTCCTTCAGGGAATCTTCCCAACTCAGGGATCAAACCTGTGTCTGGCGGTTTCTTTACAACTAGCGCCACCTGGGAAGCCCCTAGTGCTTACTAGGAGTTAAACAAATGTTGCTTCAATGAGCAAACACCTTTTAAAAAGTGCAGTGGTCCAGTGACTTTAATTTGGGGAGCCTCTTCCTTGGCATATGTCCACTTTGAAGGCTTGGCTGCACTATGAATGTAAACAGAGGGCTCCATCCTCATTTCTGGAGAAAGTGGGATGTCTCATTCTCCCATATCCTTGGCAGATGAATCCCTCCCTCCACTCCCTGTCTGAGTGAAACGCAGCAATAAGAGCTAAGTTGAAAATATATTGCAGAGACAGTCCATGACTGGCGTAAATTAAAGTGTTGGGATGTGAAAGATACCACAGTGCACACGGACAGCACAGCTTGTGCCCGTGAACTCAGCAGTAGGCTGATGAGAGGGGGGGATGCAGTGGGAGAGGAGTAGATGGTCTTTCTCTTTGTCCAGAGAAAGTGCCCTGTGAGGAAGGTCTGGGGGACAGGACCAGCACCTACTCACAGCCTCGTTTGGTTCTGTGAGACTGGCCATTTGAGGATTATGACGCGTTTTGTGTGGTCTGGCATCTGTAGCACAATGAAGGGCTTCAATTTCATCCTCTATAATGGCCCCCGCAGACTATGCTCTCATGATGCACCCAGGACTGGGCTGAGCTGTGAAATAGGCCCTGTGGTTACCAGTATTTCTGGCTTTCCTGGTGGCTCGATGGTAAAGAACCTGTCGGCCAATGCAGGAGCCTCGGGTTCGATCCCTGGGTTGGGAAGATCCCCTGGAGAAAGAAACGGCAACCTACTCCAGTATTCTTGCCTGGAGAATCCCATGGACAGAGGAGACTGGCAGGCTATACTCTGTGGGGCCTCAAAGAGTCAGACACGACTAAGTGACTAAACAACGACAACAACAAATGGATATTTGGGACAAAATAAATAACTTGTCCCAGGGTCACAGCTGGTGAGCAGGAGGGTAGATCTTGTGATCAGGTCTGGCTGCTCCCAGAGCCCACGCTCCCAATCTGTGTGCTCCTCAGCCTCCCCCGAAGGAGCACCCAACGAAGGGTCAGAGCGTCTGCAGTTCAACCTAAACTCCACCTCTCATCTGCTATTGACTCTAGAAAACTCATTTCATTCCCTCCTCAGCTATACAATGTGATTTTCTGCCATGCCTATCTCATGTGAAGCCCAAATGAGATCATGGTAAGTAAAGGTAATACTTGAAGAATAAATGAGCTGTAAAATATCAATCATCCTTTTACTTATTAAATGCCTGGTTGCCAGCCCCTGGGGCTTCCCTGGTAGCCCGGACAGGAAAGAATCCACTTGCATTGCAGGAGATCTGAGTTCAATCCCTGGGTCAGGAAGATCCCCTGGAGAAGGGTATGGCAACCCACTCCAGTATTCTTGCCTGAAGAACTCCATGGACAGAGGATGTTGTACTATACTACTGTACTTTTCAAGGTATTATTCTAAAAGATTTAAAATGTTTTCTTTAAAAAAATTAATTTAAAAAATAAATGTCTCATATATATTAGCTACTGCAGCAGGCATTTGACATGAAGAATTTAGATTCACAGTCCCTGTCCTGGAAGAGTTTTCAGTCTAAAGAAGGAGATAAACAATCTGACGGTAGCTAGAATAGTAACTGCTATGCCAGGGCTGGCACACAGGCAACTGGACCATAAAATAAAAGGCAGCATCTTTAGGCCGATGGTGGGGAAGGAAGTGTCGGGGAGGACTTCCCCTCTGATGACAATCAGAGCCAACGTTCACCAAGAGTTTAACTGTGTTCTCCTAAAGGCAAATGTTCTCATGAATTATTTCATCTCAGCAGCTGCCCTCCATTGAAGGTTCTCCACTTGTGCCCATTTAACAGATGAGATGCTTCTTGAGGTGAGGGTGCATGATCACGTTACAGGGGCAGGACATGGAGTCAAGTCTGTCTGATAGGGAAGTCAGCATGCTTAGTGGCCGCACTACTGCAGATCTGCCTTCCTCTGGAAGCCAGAAAAACCCGAGTCCTGACGGACATGTACCCACTGGCCAGGTCAGTAATCAAGTGTATTTTGGATAGGAAGAACAGCATGAGCAGAAACTTAAAGAGGACAGTTGGGAGAGTTTGAGGACCAGTTTGGCTGGAGCTTAAGATGCCTTTGGGAGAAGCAGCCAGGGTGGAGGAGTGGAGATTAAACGGTTGCCTGGTTCTGAAAGATCTCATCCTGTCTTCTTTAAATCTATGAACCTTGACCTTTCTGATGGCCCTTGGAGAGTGTCCCAGTTTCTCAAAAAGAAATGAGATTTGATTCGATGACTCTAGTACTGTTGGTAGATAAGTCAATAGACTGCTGAAAAAAAATGCACTGGGTTTCCAGAACAGAGTTAGCAATACTCCTGGTGTCTTTCTCTCCTTGAGTGCCTAAAATATCAAAGCAGTCACTAGAACTAATTAAGGTGTCAGGAAAGATCCACTGGAGCCAAACACACCATTTGCAAAATTGCATGTAGAGTCATAAAACATTGGATCCATGAAGCATTCATTTTGGGAAAGGAACTTTGGACACGTTTCTTCGTTAACGCACTTTTTCTTTTCCCCGACCCTCAGTCTAGGGCTTTCTTTTGGTGAGACAGGGTATGTATGTGTCTGTGGTGGGGGAGTGTGGTGTGCAGCATACTGGTGGGGAGGAAGCCTGGGCTTGGAGGCAGCCAGGCTGGCTCAGAGTCAGCCTCTCCCACATGCTCTTGCTGTGACCCAGACCAAGTTAGTTAACCATGGGAAGCCTTTGTTTCCAGGTCCATAATCGAAGCTAACTGTTCCGCTCCATCAGAGCAGGCCTGGGGAGCCAGCAGTGCACAGATGCCCAGCACAGTGCCTAGCCTGTTGTTATAGCTTAGTCACTCCATAGTTGTGAGGCGAGCAGAAGTAATGCCATGGCAGGCAGCTTAGATTAGGAGTAGGCCTTCCTACTTCTGGGTGGTAAGATTATCAGGCCACCTGGATCAGCTTTCGCTTAACACTGACCGCTGTTTGCCAATTAGGAATGGGGCGGAAACCCCTGGGAAAGTCCCGCGCGCGCGCGAAAGTTTTGACCATGCAATCCGCTTAAACCAACTACCAAAGGAGTGTGCTCACCCTATATATTTGTGTAACAGCTTGGGCTCAGGGCTCTCTGACCCCGCACCACTGCATTGGATGCGGCAGGAGCCCTGACTCAAGTCAGCAATAAACTTCCCTTTTTGCGAGTTGCATTGTCTTGGAGGCCTTCTCTCTTCCCGCTTGGGGATTCGGACATCAGGCATAACATAGTGTCCGACTCTTTTCGAACCCATGCACTGCAGCCCGCTAGGCTCCTCTGTTGATGGGATTTCCCAGGCAAGAATACTGGAGTGGGCTGCCATTTCCTTTTACAGGGGATCTTCCTGACCCAGGGATCTAACCCGTGTCTCCTGCATTTCCTGCATTGCCATGTGGCTTCTTTACCACTGAGCCACCAGGGAAGCAAGTTGTTAGGCCTCTATTAGTGACAAACATTATGATAATGAGCCATGACGCCTCAGTTACCATCCAGATTCCCAACCCCACCAAACACATACTGACCGTGAAATATCCACTCCATACAGAGGGAACCCCAAACTGGTGCCAGCTTCAAACCTACATCACAGGGCAATTCTCTGTGGAGAAGGGCAGGGACAGCACTCTTGTGGATACCCCCACTCCCAGAAGTAATCAGACTCACATAGGCTGAGTTCAGCGACTGGAAAGTGTGCTGTTGATCTGCACAGAAGCTGCTTTTCATTGCACTAATCATTCTATTTTTGCTGGTCATGGACGTAATTGCTCCAGTGTGTCTCAGATTCAACTCTTTTATTTTTTAAAATTTATTTATTAATATTTATCTTATTTTTTAATAATTAAATTTATCTATTTTAATTGAAGGATAATTGCTTTATAATACTATGTTGGTTTCTGCCAAACATCAACGTGAATCAGCCATAGGCGAGCCTATGTCCCCTCTCTCTCGGACCTCCCTCCCAGCTCCCTCCCCATCCCATCCCTCTAGGTTGTTTCAGAGCCCCTGGAGCCAGAGCCCAGTGTGAGTTCCCTGAGTCATAGAGCAAACTCCCACTGACTATCTCTTTTACATATGGCAATGTACCTTTCCATGTTACTCTCTCCCACCCTCTCCTTCTTCCCCCCTCCCCACTGTGTCCAGAAGTCTGTTCTCTATGCCTGTGTCTCCACTGTTGCCCTGCAAATAGGTTCATCAGTACCATCTGGCTAGATCCCACATATAAGCATTAGTATACAATATTTGTTTTTCTCTTTCTAACTTACTTCACTCTGTATAATAGGCTCTAGGTTCATCCACTTTTCAAGTTCAATCCTTATGGCTCTTATTTTGAGCCAACAGTGATGATGATTGGAGGAGAGTGGGGAGCAGGAATCAGTCCTCAAGGCCATGGGAGAATGACAACCAAGTGTAATTTTGAATCATTGTTTTTTTTTTTCAATATATGTGCAGCTAAGGATTTCAACTGAATACATATCCTACAAGTGACTCCAGAAATGAATCACTGGATATTACACATTCTGTTCAGCATTCACTCAGCATCCAACAACATCGACCATGTGCCTGGGTTGCTGAAAAACAGATATTAATAAGATATTGAGGACTTCCCTCATGGTCCAGTGGTAAGAATCTGCCTGTCAGTGCAGGGGACATGAGTTCAATCCCTGGTCAGGGAAGATTCCACTTGCCACAGAGCAACCAAGCCCATGGGCCACAGCTACTGAGCCCATATGCCTAGAATCTGTGCTCTACAATGAGAAAAACCACCACAATGAGAAGCCCACACATTGTAACTAGTGAGCAGACCCCACTCACCACAACCAGAGAAACCCCATGCACAGCAACAGAGACTCACTGCAGCCAAAAATAAATAAACAAATGAATAGAATTATATATGGAAAAGATACTGACAGAGTCAGTTTGGGCTGCTATAATGGGATATCATAGACTCTGTAGCTTAAACATTTATGTTACAGTTTATTTGCACTTCAGGAGGCTGAGAAGTCCAAGATCAAGGTGCCAACAGATGTCTGTTTGTTGTCTGGCAAGAGCCCACTTCCTGGTCTTGTTGCTGTGTCCTTACATGACAGGGAGAGAGAGAGAGAGAAAGAGGGCTTATCTCTTTCATGTCTCTTCTTATTAGGACACTAATCCCATAGGTGGCACAGGGGTAAAGAATCCACCTGCCAGTTGCAGTAGATGTAAGAGATTCAGATTCAATCCCTGGGTCGGGAAGATCCCCTGGAGGAGGTAATGGCAACCCACTCCAGTCGTCATGCCTGGAGAATCCCATGGACAGAGGAGCCTGGCGGGCTACAGTCCACGGGGTTGCAAAGAGTCAAACATGGCTGAGTGACTGAGCACATACCCACTCAAGGGGGCTTCTCCCTTATGACCTAATTACCTCTCAAAGGCCCACCTCCAAATGTCGCCCCAATAGGAATTAGTGTTAGGAGAGGACATAAACAATCCACAGCAGATATCCACGTCACCCACCAGCAGCTTTATCTGTAGAGCTTATGGTATGTAAATAAATTATCTTAAGGAAACTGTGAATACTATAGGAGAGAGAGAACCAAGTTAAAGGAGTTCACAAGACTGAGAAAGATTATTTCTGGTTGAGGACTCCAAAAAATATCCCCAAAGAACCAATATTTATATTAGGCTTTGAAAGAAAGAGGGCTTCCGTGGCTCAAGTGGTAAAGACAGCACCTGCCAATGCAGGGGACCTGGGTTCAATCCCTGGTCCAGGAACCCTGGAAAAGGAAATGGCAACCTACTTTAGTATTCTTGCCTGGGAAATCCCATGGACAGTGGAGCCTGGTGGTCACAAAGAGTCAGACTTGACTGAGCGACTAATGGAGTTACTATCTCCAGAGTAGATACAAAAGTTACTTCTGAGAAAAATTGGAAATCTCTGTTATTTGCTTCGATTTTGCCTCTTCTGGCTGGATTTCTGTCATGTGGGTTCTTGCTCACAGTGGAAGGAGTCTTATAGTGTGTCTGGGATCAAGATATCACATGCCCTCTAATTACCTAAGTATCAGTTTCCTTGCTGTGAGCCGCAGATGCCAGAATAGAGATAATAAAGTCCCCAGGATTGCATTTGCAGTCAATTATTTTTAATGATATGACAGAAGTCAGGTCATCAGATTGAAATCCCTCTGTGTATGATAGAAATGTCTCATAATGCATTCTGTGAAATCAGGGCAAAGTCTTCAAAAAGCTCACATTCTGTTCTAGCCAACTCTTTTTTTCTGCTAACAAAAAATGATACATGCCAACTTTAGAAGCTACCAAAAAATGTATACTGAAGAAAATATATTATGGTTTTCAAAAATCTTCACATAGTTAATTTTGATAGGCTTTCTTTAAATGTATGTATATTATAGTCAACTAAAGATATTTACATAGCCTATTTACATAGTTGGGTTTCCCTAATGGCTCAGATGGTAAAGAATCTGCCTGTAATGCAGGAGACCTGGGTTTGATCCCTGAGTCAGGAAGATCCTCTGGAAAAGGGAATGGCAATCCACTCCAGTATTCTAGCCTGGAGAATTTCATGGATAGAGGAGCCTACAGGCTACCGTCCATGAGTTGCAAAGAGTCAGACATCTCTGAGCAATTAACACTACCACTATTTACATAGTTAGCAAGTCTATAATATCCATGTATGATGTTTTCACTTAACTTCTATCAGAAGTCTTAAAAAGGAGTTTATTTAGTACTTGAACTCTATAAAGAAGATAGCATTGAAGTGAATTGCACAGGTTCTCCTATGGACACTTTCGTAACACAGGACTAAACTCATTTTACCCCACTACCACAGGAAAGTAATAAGTCCAGATACATCACTGACAGGCCAAGAAACTGGCTTCCAGAACAAGTGATGGATCACCACTGTCTCAGCACAGCTGGAAATATCTTCTGAGCCTAAAAATAATGGGCCACGTTAGCTAATGCGGAACAGTTATTTGGCTAAATTAAACTTCAGCTACTATCAAGAGACTCATTCCCAAATGGGATTCTTTTTTTAAAGTAATAATAGTAGTGCCTTAT
The DNA here is from genome assembly GCF_910594005.1 of Cervus elaphus. NCBI lineage: Eukaryota > Metazoa > Chordata > Mammalia > Artiodactyla > Cervidae > Cervus > Cervus elaphus. The sequence goes on along the minus strand of NC_057830.1, from coordinate 38,502,683 downwards.
TAATTATTTATAAAATAATTATGGTTGAGCCCCTGCAGTTTCCATCTATCCAAATGGCACCAAAGCTGAGGTGAAGGAAGGAGATAGATAGGTATATACTCCCATTTTTTTAAAAATCAAAGATGGTATTTTTAGAGGTTGAGAGTGTGTCTCAGTAAAGTGTATAATCTAAGATTTTTATAACGTTTATATGGGTGTGTTTTGTAGAGGTGATGTTTCATCACATGTGTGACATTCTATGATGTTACAAGCTTTTCTTTAAATTCATAAAGTATACTTAGGGCAAATGAAGCTGAAGACAGGAACGTCTGATCACATCCAATCACGGGATGCTACTAGTTACAATTTCAGTGACAGCAGACAGCCAGTTTTGTGTGCTGTAGCTGAAGTTCCCATTAACTTTCTCTCAGCAGAGACTCAGGACAAAGAAAATATACAACCTCCTCCTGACAAACCCACTGAATGAAGACTTCATCAAGTCTTTTGTCCAGAAAATTCAGTAGTAAAATTCTGGGACAATGAATGCTCCACTGAGGCATAATACCAACAACAGCAAGAAAAAAAGAAAGCATACAGACAGCTCTCTGACCTAGGAATAAGGCCCAGGTCAGTCGCTGGAATAGGTGTCACACACATACACATGCCTAATAATAACTAAATGAATGGCCATGATGTTCCCTCCAGTCTTTTAAATTCACAAAGGATGAGAGGTGATGGGTAAGTGAGGAGGCGGATGTGGGGTGGCTTCAGGGTCAAATATGCCTAGTATAGAAAATCCAAAACAATTTTGCACAAGTAAAGTTCTTAGAAAATCACCAAAGAAAATTGCTGTTAATATCTTAGCATATTCTGGTTCAGACTTTTCAAAACATTCATGCATGTTTATGTGACATTTTACCTAAATCGGGATTATGTCTATTGTAATATTAAATCTTATTTTTTTAACTAATATTGTGTATTTTTAAAGCGTACTTTCAAGTAGTTAAATATTCATGACTCATTTGAAAAGCTTCTTAAATTTCTTTCACATGTTGTGAATTATAATATGTTTAATTTAACTCATCTTGTTGAACATGAGACTAGATTTCCAGTTTCTTATTAATATTAATAATATGACGAAAAATATCTCTACACATACATTTTTGTCCCTTCTTATACTGTTTCCTTATAATACGTCCCTATACCTTATTTTGTTCAGAGTAGATGAACAGTTTTCAAGCCTACACTCCCTCCACCAGAGTATGGTAACATCTAATTCTCAAAATCTTCATTAATATTGAACATAATCATTATTTAAATCTTTCAGATTAGGCAAGTGAAAAATTCGGGAGATGGATGACGAGAGTTGCACAACAAGGTGAATGTCCTTAGTGCCACTGAACTATTCAGTTAAATATGGTTAAAATAGTATGTTTTATAGTATGTGACTTTTACCACAATAAAAAAAAAATCTTAAGCAACCAGATGAAATTTGACATCAATAAATCTAACATTTTGAAAAAAATATTAATAAATTTCATTATTTAATAGGCAAAGTACATATTGTCACTGCTTTGACTTGTCCTTGCCTGATTAAATAGGTAGCTAAATGGTTGTTTTTCATTTTGTTCTGTTTTTTTTTTTGTTCTGGAAACAGTACATTTATGTCCACTCCCTTCCCTTTTGGATTGTTAGTTTATGTCTTATAAATTTCTAACCAAATGCTTTTATTATATTTGTGGCAAATGACTAACTGGTAAGTAGACTAGCATTTTCCCTTTGCAATTCTCTTTATGGCTTTTACACGTAGGAAGTTCTGCTTCACGCTAAGGTAAGATACATCTTTGTGATTACCTATTAAAAGTATACATGTGCACACACACTGCGTCAATCCAGTGAGTCCAACCCTTTTGTATTAACTCATGGTTTGCTTTAAAAATTATTTTCAAATGAGCACAGACTCAGTCTCCCCACCTTGAAAAATGGCGAGATGAATGTGTCCCTTTCCCTCCCCTTTAAGGTTTAGTTGAGACATGTGCTTATGTGTGGGCATTCCAGCACACACCTCGATCTGGTAACTGTGCAGCCAGGGGCGTGTTCATTCTATTAAACCTACTGGAGTTGGCTTAATTTGCAATACTGCATTCTACTCTACCCCTCCTGTGTTCGATTTTGATACAATGAGAGATCATTTTTACTTAGTTTTTTGAGAATTAAAAGGAAAGGAAAACTAAATTAATCTAAACTGAACTGGTCTTCCAAGAGAACCCTTAAAAAAAAAAAACTCAATGCCCAGATTTAAATCGAGAGAAAGCCATGCCTAAATTCTCAGCCTTAACCAAATACTACTGGGTGATTTAGACAAGGACCTCTCCTCTTGTTAGGTTTTGGTTTCCTTATTTATGAAGCTCTAGTTTACATCACTGCGTGATGGTTAAGCAAAATAATGTTCCTAGCCCAGGGCTTTAGTAAATCGGCACTTAATAATGTATGCTGAATGTGAATTTAAGGGAGGGTGAATCAAAGTAATGACGGCTGCAGGCATGCATGCTCCGTCACTAAACGGCTGCTACAAGGCTTTAAATTCCAGCCTGGCAAGATTCAGGCCCTCTGTTCTTTCCTTAATCCTAAAGTCCTTCTCTAGAGTGTAATTTACTGCAGTTACTGACACAAGAACTGGGGACATTGGAATGATATGTTCCAAATGACTTGAAAACTTTTTTTTTTTGGCTGCACCACACAGCTTGGAGGATCTTAGTTTCCTGACCAGGGTTTGAAGCCAGGCCCCTGCAGTGAAAGTCCAGAGTTCTAACCACTGAACTGCCAAAAAATTCCCTTGAAAACTTTTAAAGAAGAAAATTCTTCAAGAAATGAAAAACAGGGGAAATAAGTATATAAACAGGAAGCCTGATCTCCTAACACCTAGGTTTGTATTTAATTGTAAAAGGAAAAATAATTATGGTGAAGATGTATTTGAGGGCTGACCATGTCCCAAGCACTAAGTAAGCAGGATATTTTCTCATCCTCCCACCACCCTGGATGGGGTGGGCACTGTTGTGAGCACCATTTACAGATGAGAAGACAGAGTCTTGTCTACGTCTACGCAGATGTGACCCCAGAACCCAGGCCTAACGGCCATGCATTCATAAGAATTGATGCTTTTGAACTGTGGTGTTGGAGAAGACTCTTGAGAGTCCCTTGGACTGCGGGGAGATCCAACCAGTCCATCCTAAAGGAGATCAGTCCTGGGTATTCATTGGAAAGGCTGATGTTGAAGCTCCAATACTTTGGCCACTGGATGCGAAGAGCTGACTCACTGGAAAAGACCCTTATGCTGGGAAAGAATGAAGGCAGGAGGAGAAGGGGATGACAGAGGATGAGATGGTTGGATGGCATCACTGACTCAATGGACTCAAACTCATGTGTCCAACCAGGAGTTGGTGATGGACAGGGAGGCCTGGCATGCTGTGGTCCATGGGGTTGCAAAGAGTCGGACACGACTGAGAGATTGAACTGAACTGATTCATAATAATAACTTGTCATCCAATGAAACCACACCTGCATCACTTACCCAGCCAGGATTATTTCCAAGGTGTTCTGGAAGGAATTTCTGCTTCCCTGATACCTTCTCTATTCCTCTTATCAGAATATTTTATGTTCTGGAATCCAAACCTTTTCATTTCAAACTCAGATATGTCTTAAAATGTCACTGCCCCAGTGGCGCTTCTATTTTGATATATGTTCCCATGAAGGTGTGACTGTTGCTAGATTCTTAGCAACAAAAGGTTTGGCTGGGTGAGGAAAAGCTTGTGAGGAAATAAAGGGCAGGAGAAGGGCAGATTGGAGGAGCCAGGGAACTCCAAAAAAAAAAATCTTGATTCCACAAGCTTGCTTTGAACTGCCCTGAATACAATATAACTTTTTTTTAATGTATTAGAACCAAATTGGCAATTTGCTGTGTGAAGAATTAATAGAGAAGAAAAAACCTATTTCTACTTTACTTGGATTTTATTTTTCCTCTTAAATAACAGGACATCCAAACACTTTAAAAATTTTTAATTTTGTAATTTTTTATTAAAGTATAATTTACAGTTTCAAGTGTACAGCATAGTGAATCAGTATCTGTAAGAATTATGCTCCCAAACTCTTTCATTAAATTCCTTAATTAAAATCTTTCACTTCTTAAAAGTAGAATTTTTGCTAAAATAAGAAAATATAGAAAAATATTTTTTATTTGAATATTCCCTCTTTGTCTGCTCATAATCTTTATTCCCTAATGTTCTTTCTGGAGACTGTCATGATTGAGTATATTGAGTCTCTGTTCTATGTTTGAAACAAAATCATCAAAGGGCTTTTATATTTAATATTTCTTGCCAAAGTCAAATCTGAACAACTTTAATGGCCATATTATATATTCAGCTTGGTTTATTTGCTTCCCTTCTCTTCTCATAATACAACCTATGCATCATGAAGCATGGAATTATGGTAAAATTTACAACATCATTCAGGGACAAATATATTCTTTTAGCCAGAGAGGTGACATTACAAGACCCAAGGGGACTGCAGGAGCCATGACTATGAGATAAACATCTTTGATTTATTGATGAACTGTATTTGTGCTTATTATTTAAAAAGAAGAAAAAAGGTAAGTGATCAGAGATGTCCATATTTCTTAAATTATGTTCCTGTCTCAACAAGCCCATCTTTGACTCCATAAGGTCGTGTGGCTGACAAAGCATTATTGCCTATATGACTCTGATTCATCCACACAATGTAAAAGTGCACAGAGGACCAGTAAAAAGTCACCATAAGATTTAGAATCTGAAGCCCAAATGCCATTTTCCTCATTGGTCCACCACAATTGCTCTGAGTAGCTCCCACTTTCCAAATCTGGGCGTAACTGCGTTTATTCCAGCAGCCCTTCTTAGCTCAGCTCACCCCCTTAAAGCTGACTAGTGACTGGCTGCAGCCGGCTCGTTTATGAAGAAAGCTTTTAGATGGATTAAAATGTCAGACACTCAGACAGTTTAAATTGAGAGCTAGGGCTGTTTACCTAAGCATGTAGCTCTCTGCCGCATAAGGGTGGCCCTCACCCACCCACCCCCTCTTCAGCGGCCAGAAGAGAGACAAAGAGGTTTGAAGGATGGTAAGCAGTTCATCTTGGCGTGTCTAAAGCAATTGTTTGAGCTGTACACAGACTGGAACGGGAACTGCGATGTGTCTGCCTTCCAGCCAGACTGCACATTAGGCAGGAACGGTCCTCTGCTTCTTGACCTACCCGCTGCCCTCAAGTGCCCTAATGTGTCAACTGGAAGGATATCCAAGAGACTCCATAGTGACAATTTTTTCACAACTCCCTCACCCACCCATCCTCGTGCATCTCTCCTTCCTTCAAGACATTGCCTGATGATGAACATACTACTGACTTGTAATAGTAAAAGAAAACGAATTCTTTTACTATTAAAAGTATTAAAACGTAGTATTGGGACCTCCCTGGCAGACCAATGGTTAAGACTTTGCCTTCCAATGCAGGGAATGTGGGTTCAATCCCTGATCAGTGAGTTAAGATTCCAGGTGCCTTGCGGTCAGAAAGCCAAAAAAAACATACAACAGAAGCAATGCTGTAACAGATTCAATACAGACTTTTTAAATGGCCCACATCAAAAAAATCTTTTTTAAAAAAAAACTAATATTAAAAGATATTAACACATCGATCTTCCCAAAAATAAATGTGTGTGTGTGAGAGAGAGACAGACAGACAGACAGACAGACAGAGACAGAGCATCCTGGTTTTCCAGGTGGCTCAGGGGTAAACAGAAGACTCAAGAGACATAGGTTCGATCCCTGGGCCGGGAAGATCCCCTGGAGGAGGAAATGGCAACCCACTACAGTCTTCTTACTTGGAGAATCCAACGGACAGAGGAGCCTGGCAGGCTACAGTCCATGGGGTTGAAAAGAGTCGGACACAACTGAGTGACCGACACAGCATACACAGAAAACACAGCAAAGAGAACGAAGGGTCTTGGGCTCTAAAGTTAGAACTAAATAAAGCTAGCCAGCCCCTTAGCCTGCCCGAGCCTAGTTTCCTACTCAGAAAAGGAGATAACTGGACTAGTACTCCAAGGTTTGCAGGCATGTTTCAGTCTAAAGGGAGGTGTGTTAAAAGCACAACATCCTTTCTGCAGCACTTTGTCTTTATGCGTAGCACTGGCAACACACTTAACACGCCAGCCTGTAAACCAAGCGCCTGGTCTCTCTTGAACGGTATACATTCTGATGGGTTAGATTTGCAGCTTGACTGCACTGTCTGCAAATGGCACATCTTTTGATCAGTCCCTCAGCCGGAGAAAGCATACACCAGTGTGTTTCACAGTTGTGCCAACAAGAGTCCACAAAGGGATCTGAGGTTGGTCCAGCCATTAACAGGTTACAGCCCAAGTTCGTCTTTTCCACCAGAGACATTATCTCATTGGCAGGTCTCACCAGAGGCCCAAGTTCTGTCTCATTAAGATTCTCCCAAGCACTGAGAATCTGCTTTGTCACAGACAGTCATTTAGTTTATAGTTCTGCTATGTCATTAGGCAACCTTTCCGTAGGGACACAGCAAAGAAGAGGCTTCGATTAACCCATTCAAGGCAGAAAGGAATGAAGACAATCACAGAACCACAGAATACCCAAGATAGCAACAAAAAAATTCAAATTTCTATCATAACGAGAGACTTGAGGGCATGGATTGCAAAGAGAATGCCCAAAGCATGTAAAAATGAGTGAATGAATCGCCCTTTCTCTGCTAGGCATAGGGTGAAGGAAATAGTACAAAGCACTAGAAAACAACTTGGATGAGTAGGGGGAATTATGAGGCTGGAGGCCGGACCCAAAGAGAAACTGAGAAGATGTCAGAGGAATTGGAGAGGAGGGACACACATAGATCTGGATAGGAAAGGAGTCAATAGACTTTTTCTATAGATTAGCGGCTGCACCAAGAATCTGGGATAAATATTTAAATAGGTTGGGCTAGAAAATGGCATAACATAGAAGGAAAGAGGTGGCCCTTACTTACATCTAATATTTTCTATTAACTGGGCTAATTAAATTTTCAGCCTGTCAACCAATGAGAATCAAAAAGAGAAACTTAACTGCTTATTTTTAGTGCCTTTCTTTTTAAAATTAATCTTATTGGAGTATGAAAGTGAAAGTCACTCAGTCCTGTCTGACTCTTTGTGACCCCATGGACTCTACAGTCCAAGGAATTCTCCAGGCCAGAATTCCGGAGAGGGTACCCTTTCCCTTCTCCAGGGGATCTTCCCAACCCAGGGATCGAATCCAGCTGTATAATTGCTTTATAACGTTGTGTTACTGTACAGCAAAGTGAATCAGCTACACATATACACCCTCTTTTTCGGATTTCCTTCCCACTTAGCTCACCACCTCCCTGGACTTCCCTGGTGGCTCAGACGGTAAAGCGTCTGCCTACATTATGGGTTCAATGCCTGGGTCGGGAAGATCTCCTGGAGAAGGAAATGACCACCCCACTCCAGTACTCTTGCCTGGAAAATCCCATGGATGGAGGAGCCTGGTAGGCTACCGTCCATGGGGTCGCAGAGTCGGACACGACTGAGCGACTTCATTTCAGCTCACCACTCTTTCTTTTGGAAATGCTTTCCAGTTTTCCTCTGCCCTGAACCATGCAGTTGTGCCCAGAACGCTCTGTGCCATGCCGGCCTCCCCATTTTTCTGGAAGAACTCGCCACCGCAATGGCTGCCCATTCCTTGGGACAGCGCTTTGCCCGCTGCGACAGCGCCCCTGCTGGTGAGATTCATTAGGGCGCTGAAGCGGGAACAGCAAGTGCCCAGGGCGCAGACCCGGCTCCTAGCGCGTCGCCTTCAGTTTCTGCAGATTTGGGTTCCCCATCAATGCGCTGTTTGGTGCAAAACATGTGTGGGAAATCTTTGTTTCACACTGGCTCCCTCCTCCGCCCCGGAGTGGGACGCCTACGCGGGTACCCAAGCCTCTCCCCTTCCCCGGCCCCCGCAAGCTGCCGCTGCAGCATCCTTTAGGGTCCAAGTTCAACACTGCTGCAACTTTTCTGGGAAATTAAAAAAAAAAAAAAGAGCTGAGAGCAGGAGGGTGCGAGGGAGAGGGAGCCAAAGGGCGCTGCAGAGGGGTACTTTATCTCTCCCGTGAGGGCTACCACAGGGCGGCCAGCCAGCCTGCATGGGGCCAGCCAGCCTGTATGGGCTCAGTGGCGCGGCGTGGGTCACCCAGGAGGCTGCATCCGGAGTCCGCGGGGCCCGGGGCCAGAGAGAGAAGGGAAGTTCCTCGGTCAAAAGAGACATCCAGGTTGGTGGCAGCCCAAAACGCCAAGCGCGGGGGAGCTCGGGCTCTGGGCGGTGCCTCTCCTCTCCAGCGCCCGGCGGAGGATGCTGAGTCACCCCTTCTCTGCAGCGCGGGCGCGCCCCCTCTTCTTCCCACTCGCGTCCCAGCTGTGGCCCCGGACCCCGCCCCTGCGCTGTAGACCAGCTGGGGGGCTGTGCAGGAACCCCCTAAGAATGCGCCCCACCTGATGTGTATTTGTGCACTGGCGCGTTTCTGGGGAGAAAGAATAAATCGAGCTTTCATTGCCTCATAAAGGCGTTTTTGACTCCGAAAGGACCTTGGGTCTGGCTGTCCAAGCAAGGCCACTGTTTCACAAACGGCTTTCCCAAGCCTCCGGTCTCCCGTGCGAGCCCCTTTACATTAAAGTCCCTGCTCTAGCTTTTACATTTTGACATCTAGAGACTCCCTGGGCTCTGTCCTTTTCCCCATCTAATTACTCCCCTCCGTGGTTGGCCAGAAGAATCTTCTCTGTCCATTTTTAGTTATTTCTGCGGTTTCCCCACAGAGAATTCCTCTGCCCATTCCCAGATCTGTTTTCTCTTCAGAGGGCTCCACCCTTTGATCACACCGGTTTTGGCCCTGGGTTACTGCTGCAGGCGCCAGAAGCACCCTGGGGAAAGGTGTGCTGTGCTAAGTCACTCAGTTGTGTCTGACTCTTTGTGACCCTGTGGACTGTAGCCCACCAGGCTCCTCTGTTCCATGGGGTTCTCCAGGCAAGAATACAGTAGCGGGTTTCCATGCCTTCCTCCAGAGGATCTTCCCAACCCAGGAATTGAACCCAGGTCTCCCGCATTGCGGGCAGATTCTTTACCAGCTGAGCCACAAGAGAAGCCCAAGAATACTGGGGTGGGTAGCCTGTCCCTTCTTCAGGGGAACTTAGCCACCCAAGAATCGAACCGGAGTCTACTGCATTGCAGTCCTATTCTTTACCAGCTCAGCCACCACATTACCTGGAAAATGTGTGCTGGTCTGTGCAAAATGCTGCAATAACCAGTCCAGGCACACCACACACACACACACACACACACACACACACACACACACACAAACACACACACACATGTCCTTCTGGAATCTCTTAGTGGTTTGAATTTTAAGGAACTTTGTAGGGTTTTTTTCTATTTAATTTTTTTAATTTTTTATTTTATAGTGGAGTATTGTTGATTCACCATGTTGTCTTAGTTTCAGGTGTTCGGCAAAGTGATTCAGTTATACATACACATGTATCTATTCTTTCTCAGATTCTCCTCCTACATAGTATTGAGCAGAGTTCCCTGTGCTATACAGTCAGTCCTTGTTTCTGCTCTTCTTGATGGCAGCTTCCCAGGGTGGAATAAGAAGGTGGGGACTGTGGGTGGGAGGAAAAAGCCAATCCTAAAAGATCTTGTATTGCATATATTGGGCTTCCCAGGTGGTAAAGAATCTGCCTGCAATACAAGTGGCACACGAGACTTGGGTTTAATCACTGGGTCAGGAAGATCCTCCCAAGGAGGGCATGGCAACCCACTCTAGTATTCTTGCGTGGAGAATCCCATGGTCAGAGGAGCCTGGCGGGCTACAGTCCATGGGTTGCAAAGAGTCAGGCATGACTGAACAACTGAGCAGGCACTGCATATACTACAGCCCCTTGCTAATGTGCCAAGCGCCAGGCCAGAGAACCAGGATGACCCTACCCTTTCTGAGCATGGTATACATAAAGACTCTCTCCTAGGGTAGCCACGGGCGATGTGGACAGCCCTCACTGTATCCTAAACTGTCCAACCCTTCCATTTAGTCTGATCTTTTGAAACCAAGGAGCAGCGCCCAGAGTAGAGGGCTTGAGCTGCTGGAGCAGAGGTGGGCACTGGGGAAGGGGTGTGGAGCATGCAGCCCGCGCATTTCCAGTCTCCTGATCCCATTTCTCTACTATTTCATTTCTATTGAGTTGGTCTGGTCTTTCAGGATCTCAACCTTTCACTCCAGATTTTGCTAGTCAGTTGAACAGGACTCCATATTAATCACTCATCCTTGAAACTGTTTGAAATAAGATCCATATTCTAGTGGTTTAAAGCTCTTCTCTCTGTTCCAGGAATCAGTTTATTTTTCTGCCTTTCTTATCAGACTGATTTTAGATTTCCCCCATGGGTTTTTGGCACAGCCCCCAGGCAGGCTGTATTATTTACTGTGTCATTGTGGAGGGCAGGGCTACTCTTTAGCTGTGTGTCTTTGACTGCCCTATCTTTGTTCTTGAGTGAGTAAGCAGCTGTATTCCATAATACATGAAGGTTTTATCTGAGAGCAGCGTCACTCACCCGTATCAGCCGGGGTAGATAAAATTAACTAGAGGGTCATGGTTGTATCTTCTGGGCACTTGCTTATTGCTGTAATCATACAGGTAGTGAGCATTTGACTATCTTCTCTGTGCTCACACATTTTTAACCCTCACAACCCTGGCAAAAGAGGAATGATTTTTCTGTGTTTTTTCTTTTTTGGTCATTATTGTTTTCTGTTTTGTTGTTGTGTGTGTGGTTTGGTTTTGTTTTTGGCTGCAACTCAGCTTGCAGGATAGTTCCCTGAGCCAGGACCCCTGCCATGGAAGTGCAAAGCCCTAATCACTGGACCCCCATGGAATTGCTGTTTTCCTCAGTTTTTTAGAGGGTACCAAGGTCTGGATTTGAACCCAAACCTATTTCAAAGCCTTTTCCATTGGCTAGGAAGAGATTTGGGGGCATGAAGGCTAAGAGGTCAAGACTATTGGGAATTATTTCGAATTCTAGGAATTCCAGGATTATGGAATCAATTTTTTTTTTCTTTTTTTTAGGACAGAGGCAATTGTTAATGAATACAGCATAGGGATTGGAAGTACAGGCTGAAGTCTTACGGCCCTCATTAGACTCTGTGCTGATTACCATCCACTAGAAACTACTTATGTCCCCAAACATTATTATTGTAATCTGAAGATGAGGCAAAATAATAATACACACCTCACAGGTTCACTGAGGAAATTAGGTATGTTTGCAATAGTTAGGTCAAGGGCAAACAGAAGGTGCTTAATTGATGTTAGTGCTTATAAATATTAAGATAAAAGAAGGGTGAGTGAAAAATTGGCTTCTTAAACTAACACTTCGATATTGCCTTTCTTAGCTTGTCCTCTTAGGTGTAGATAGGCTGATTTCAGCCTTGGGAAAATTATACCATGTCTTATCTATTTCTGCTTCCTCAATATTGCATGCGAGTAAAATCAGTTTAAAACAAAGAGTAAGCCACAAACAGATAGCCCTGTGAATCATGCCCTGTGAATCCTGGCAGGAGCCAGGATTTCCCTGTTGGTCCACAGGCTAACATTCCGGGCTCCCAGTGGAGGGGGCCTCACGTTCAATCCCTGGTCAAGGAACTAGACCAGGAGCTGCAACTACTGAAGCCCATATACCTTGTGGCTCCACAACAAGAGAAACCAGCTCGATGAGAAGCCCGCACACTGCAGCTAGAGAGTAGCCCCCACTTCTCTGCAACTGGAGAGAAGTCCACACAGGAGTGAAGACCCAGTACAGTCATAAATAAATAAATAATTCTTAAAGAGTGAAAAAAGCTTTCTCATTAAAAAAAAAAAAAATCAGCTTCCACCTGCCGAGGGTCCCCCAGCACACTTCAGCTCCCCTTGGCTTGGAAGTCTCTGTCCAAAGTAGGGGATAACATATGTCGGTGGCTGCTTTCTAATGTTAAGGGAAAATGTTGCGTCTCTCAGAAACTGATCATAATGCGGGAAATTGTTTGTTAGGTAAGAGACATAACAGGTTCCCTCTTTCCTACTCAGTGCTCTGGAGATTCGAAATTGAAGAATATAGCCGACCTGCTCTTAAGGAGCAAATGGTCCTTCAGGACAAGACACTTCTGAATGAAAAGAAAATGCACCTTCTAAGAAAGCACAAAAGAGCAGCACAGATGGTAAGCACTGAGGTGTGTAGACAGGGGAAACCATGAAGACTTCTTGGAGGAGGTGAGATGGAGCATGGTTAGAGAATGAGTGCAGGGAAGGAAATTCAAAGCTACGAAACCGAGAGATGGGTAGATTTCACAGGTGGACTTGGAGAGATTTGTGAACTTACCTACAAGTTTTCCTGCATCTGCGCATTTTTCTGGAGAGAGGGACCATATATAGCATAAGATTTTCAGAGGAGTCTTTAACAACCTCAAAAGTCAGAACAAGTACTGTAGGGGCTAGAGAATTATGAGCAGCTTTTCATTGGTCTCACAGTGAGACACCAGCTGCCTTGACGTCTTTTTTTTTTTTAATTACCTATAACTAATTCAGATCTAGATCATTTCAGAACTATAGGGAGGGTGCCGAGGCCAGCAGTGGGGGAGACACTGAGGACAGAAAGTTCTTTGGGCACTTCTAACACATGGGTTATTGAAGTGGCTGCCTCTTTGAGAAACAGCTGTGCTCATTAATTCTGGAATCAGAATACCTGGGGTGTCCAATAGGAAACCATGTCTCTTGATTTGGAAAATGTCAGCTATGGTAATTTTCTGGTGTGTTTACATGAATAATACTTGACCTACATGTGGAAATATGAAGGTTTTCATCTTTCTTCCTCCTCAGGGCCACCCCTAGAGGATTGCAGTGGTCAGTAGCCCCTAGACCTTTGAAGAAGCTTATTTAATATTCTTGCCCTCCCTTCCCCTGCCCACAGCAACCCCATCTTCCACTCCAATTCCAAATTTCTCCTATTTCTAGGAGTATTTTGGGATGCTGCACCTCCTTGCCTGCTTTCAAGAATATTATCATCTAAAACCTGAAAGCTTTTTTTTTCTTTAAATTTAGATCAAAGCAGAGAGAAACCATTTTGCAAATATCTTTACTAGATACTTTAGTTACTTTAAGCTGTGAGTTGATTAATTAGAATTGATTTTTGTCAGGAAAATGAGGCTGGAGGATTTTCTGGTGTTATACCCAGGCATGAGTCATGACGCCCATATTACAGTGACTCATCACTTCAGAGAGAGTCATTTTGATGCTACTAGAGTTTTGCTCCACTAGGAGTTTCATAGTGAAGTTCTTTTTGTTCTCACTTAGACACCAACAACAGGCAACCTGGGCTTTGCACAGATACCAAGTTTTCTTAAATAAAATCTGTTTTCACTTTCAGGGTAGGATTTTTTTTCCCTGTCTCCTCTGCCTCTTTTTGAGAGAAAGAATCTTTAGACAGGAAAAAGCTCTGAGCTACTAAAAAATTCTCCCTAATGTTGTGGAAACGTATTTCACTCTGAAACAGTATAGAGAAGAGATAGAGCCTCTTGATTGAAGAGCAAAGCAGAGACATCGTGAATGGTGTAAGAGTTTAATCTTCTACCCTGATACCATCTCAAGAATATTGCACTCCTGGAGTTTCTTTATTGCCATCTATTGCTTAATGCCAGGACAAAAGGAATAATTTGATAACAAGCAAAGACAGCACAGTCTGTTCCTCCTGCTTTTGAGTTTCTTTCAGTTTTTCTGTCATTTTTTAAATTATTTTTTAAAATGGCACTCAAAATGTATCAGGTGCAACATGGAAGCTATTTAGTACCTCGGGCTGTATTGCAGACCCTGCGATAGCTTAAGACAATGGATGAAAGGAGCTCTCTGCTTCTTGGGTAGTTAACAAAATGATAAAAGGATCCTGCATGGGATATTTGATTCATTCTCCCTTGGGAAAGGAATATATGTTACTCTTAATTGCTGAGTTATGGATCTGTTATAATTAGTTAGTTACTAGGAAATAAATGGACTTCCCTGGTGGCTTGGATGGTAAAGAATCTGCCTGCAATGCAGGACACCTGGGTTCCATCCCTGAGTCAGGAAGTCTCCTGGAGGAGGGCATGGAAACCCATTCCAGTATTCTTGCCTGGAGAATTCCATGGACAGAGAAGTCTGGGGAGCTAAATCCATAGGGTCACAAAGAGTCAGACACAACTGAAGCAGCTTAGCATGCACGTTCAGTATACCAGACACTCACTATTGGATTGGAAAGGGGACCAGAAAGAGTAAGGTAGTACTCATGAAAGGCATGTGGTGCTCAGCAGGCACCCATAAAGGAAAAGGACAGAAATGATGGTAGAAGTCATTTCCCTCCAGTGGAGTTCGAGATTAGGACACATCACATGCTGAGTCTCAAACATGGGAGATGCTTAAACAGCCTGTGCTTTAGGTTAGGTTCAGACTTGTTCCAGAAACTGAGGGTGGGGGGGAAATTGTAAGTGATGAGCAGGTAGGGAGAGAGAAGGGGTTCAGAGTCCCTGAAAAAGGCAGGTACAGAATTCAGGAAGTCACATCCCCCTTTGCATTTCACTTGGTTGTGGCCAAGAACAAAGAGAAGACTGTCTTGTTCCTGCGCCCCACAAGACAAACCACACCCCTTCCTTCCTACCCTCTCTGTCCACGCCCCATTCCAGAAGAGACTGAGTCATGATGAACAGAAGGAACAAGTCACAAAGGGGTACGTGCTGGCGGATGGACGCCATGCTCACTTCCTTTATCTGAGATGGAGGAGGTACCACAGCAGACTGTGCCTGTGTGTGTGTGTCTTCAGCGTGTTTCAGCTGCAGCAGTTAGGTCCTAGGTTGTTCCTCTCCATGTTCTTTCAGAGTCAATCTCCAGCTACCGAAACACTAACCAAGATATGAACACTAAAACAATGCCCCAGGGTATGTTAAACCCCAGGAACAACTATGGGGATGGTACCAACAAGAACTTGATCAGAAGGGAATGCTGGACACCAGATGGAAACCAAGGTCACTAGATCAGAGGTTGACTTTGCTATTCTCACACCCAGGACCACAAACTGGAGATGTGATGGGGAAGATTGGATAAATACTTCTTCAGTAAGAAAAAGAGTCAACTTCTTGGTTCTCTTTCAAGCTGTTATGGAAGACCTTTTCTAATTAAAAGACTCTTCATGGGCAACACAAAAATGAAAAGATACGTCACGCTGTGGATGTAAGGAGACTAATTACCTGATAACCCATGACTGTTTCTTATAGTTTATTTCCACTTAATATTCTTCATAAGCTAGTGTGCAACAGAGGGATTCCCTGCTGGCTCAGTGGTAAAGAATCCACCTGCCAATGCAGGAGACCAGGGTTCAATCCCTGGGTCAGGAAGATCCCCTGGAGAAGGAAATGGCAACTCACTGCAGTATTCTTGCTGAGAGAATCCCGTGGACAGATTTTTCCTTCGGTCAATGACTGTGCATTTACTTCAATACTGTATGACAGGAACAAGGGTCCTTGAATCATGCCTGATCTCTCTTTGAAAGAATCTTAAAAACAAATATGTATTTACCAGAATTGGGGTGAAAATTTCAGATGAAGAGCTTAATCCCTTTCTGAGGAGAGCAGAATTCTGCCTTAATAATTAGCCCATACTCAAGACAGCTGCTGCTGCTGCTGCTAAGTCGCTTCAGTCGAGTCCCACTCTGTGCGACCCCATAGACAACAGCCCACCAGGCTCCCCGTCCCTGGGATTCTCCAGGCAAGAACACTGGAGTGGGTTGCCATTTCCTTCTCCAGTGCATGAAAGTGAAAGTGAAGTCACTCAGTCATGTCCGACTCTTAATGACCCCATGGACTGCAGCCCACCAGGCTCCTCCATCCATGGGATTCTCCAGGCAAGAACACTGGAGTGGGTTGCCATTTCCTTCTCCAGTGCATGAAAGTGAAAGTGAAGTCACTCAGTCATGTCCGACTCTTAATGACCCCATGGACTGCAGCCCACCAGGCTCCTCCATCCATGGGATTTTCCAGGCAGGAGTATTGGAGTGGGTTGCCATTGCCTTCTCTGACTCGGAGACAGCAATTACAGTTAAAGGCAGGCCTTCTTGACACAACTAATAAATAGTCCCTTGTTTCTAAATGAGGGAAGGATGTAATAGTGCTTAGGGCTGAAAAATGCCTAAGAGTTCTGTCATCCTCTTTGGTTTGCAAATTGATTGAAAGAGAATTTAGAGAAGAGGTCAAAGATTTTTCTTGTTTCTTGGGTCCTACAGGAACTACAGTGTGGCTATTCATGTTCTATTTCTCTTTTCATTGATCATAAAGGTTCAATAATGCTTCACAGAGAACTCTTAAAACTAGTTTCTAACCAAAAAAAAAAAATTGTCGCCAAAGTCTTGATTATCATCTTTTTCTTTTCCCACTCCTATCCTCTCATTACAAGTTACTTTTCTTGAGTGGTTGAGGGGGTAGGTGGCAGGGATGGGTTACACTGGGGACTGGGTAAAGCATAGCCAGTTAGCAAATGTTGTCTACTAGTGTTTTGCAAAAAAGACATCAGCCTGGCTTCTAGTCTAGTCTACAGGACTCTGCACTCCCTCAGCCTTCCCATCTTTATGTGGAGGAGTTAATAGAAAATCACTTTCAATCTAGAATCCTATGATTCCGTAAGTGTTGAAGTTTCTCATGTAGGCTGTTAGTTTGGGTGTTTTTCCCCTGCATACACACACACACCCCTGCTCCCTGACTTTCTATGAATAGGAGAAACAGGATCTGGTTTATTTTGAGATCAGAACCACAGAAGGAGTTGGCGTCTCTGCTGTCAGAGTCTGGAGGTTGTTCTGTCCTCTCTGAGCTGCTGATGCCTGAGCCCTGGCAAGTATGACTCAGGCATTTCTGTGTCCGCCGTTCTCACTGCAGCATCTCTGCAGCAGTCAGTCTGGGAAGCAATCAACTCCGGGCTTATAGCTGGGCCATCAAGCAAACCATTAGCTCCGCAAGAGCCGGCCACCTCCTTGATAATCTAAATGGCCTCATTGTTAAAGTAATTTACTCTCCTAGGAACTGCCACAAACCTGGTGTTTTCTAATCACTGAGTGTTAGAAAGGGTGGAAATCTTGGAAACCAAACCATTGACACATTTTGCTGTTGAGAAAACAGAGACCTAGAGAGAGGGTGTGGCTTATTCACCCACATCCTACTCCTGGCTAGAAGCAGAGCCTGGGCAGGTGTCAAGATACCTAACTTGGACCGCTCTAATTGCTCCTTCTTTTATACTGGGATGTCTGAACAATGAAAGCAGATGACAGCCAGAGCCCAGAAGGACAGACAGATGCAAGAAGAGGAAACTGAGGAAACCGTGACAAGTGGTCTACACAGCGGTTTGTCTTTTCAGTGTATTGTTGTCAGAATGCAGTAGCTATCAGCCCTGCGCAAGGTGACTTGTCATCTAAGCTCTGCCTTATGCCTGCCTTCTCACTTTGACCAATTTCTTCTGTGAGTCTCCGTTTCTACACTCTGAGAATGTCCTCGGCTTTCCCAGGTGGCTCAGTGGCAAAGAATTCGCCTGCCAATGTAGGAGCCACAGGAGACTCGGGTTCCATCCCTGGGTCAGGAAGATTCCCTGGAGGAAGAAATGGAAACCTACTCCATTATTCTTGCCAGGAGAATTCCATGGATAGAGGAGCCTGGTGGGCTACAGTCCTTGGGGTCGCAAAGACTTGTACACAGCTGAGCAACTGAGCAATTTCCTTACAACACAGGATTATTAAAACAAATAAAATAACTTGTGTCAGTAATATCTGACACATAGATGATCAATAATTGGTTACCTTCCTCCTTTCTTTGTGGTTTCCTTTTCTCTATTCCCCCTCTGTTTTGAAAGGAATGGATTAGGGTTATGTGTTTTTTCTGAAGCAACTTAGCATACACATGTTTTTTCCTACTGTGGAAAAGTAGCAAAAATCGCAAGGAAAAGTAGCAAAAACATATGCTCTACCTGATTTTGGGTTCTCCCAAACCCATCCTAGTATTCATAATAGACATTCTATGTGAAAATATAGCACTACTCTCTATTAGATTAATAGGATGTTTGTTTGAAAATGATCGCTTACCACTATCATGAAGTATTTATTGAGACCTCCTATATAGTACTGTGTGATGTCTCGTACATGGAATTACCACCAACATTTTTCAACATAGTTATTGTAGGAAGATATAAACAGAAAACCACACATAGAAATTAGACACGTTTGCCCCAAATATCGCAAATGATTACGGCCCCTGGCCTCTGCGAGCTCCTCACGTTGTTACTGAGAAATCACAGCATAGGGCTTAAGAACATTTTCAGGGCATTTCCATAATGCAGAGATCAGGCATTTTTAAGAGCACAGTATGAATATCAATGTCCTTCCCGTTACTGCTATTTCATTGACTGGAACTGTCATGACACCTGTGATATAATGACACACCTACATTTTTTTTTTCCGTAGAATAAAATGGTTCATTAGCCAAAAAGAAGGATGCTCAGTACTCACTGATGTTCAGAGCCTTGCTATGTGAAAGTGGATGAGTGTGTTTTATTAAGATGATTAAGTATGGAGGAGGCAGCCAGACCTGCCTGCACTATTCTCAATGCAGTGAGGAATACAGGACATATAGGAAATGATTCTACTCAGCCTTGAAGAGTGGTGAATTTCTGTCATGCATAAGTAACAGCTCCTCTTTAAAAATGCCTCTGAAAGCTTCCGGCAGAGGACTTGATAAAATATTTTGTTTCACTTATGGCTTTCCTTTGTGTTCCATGACTCTCTGAATAAAGCTCTACCATGAACTGATTGTATTGTATTATTGTAATTTATTTGTTGTCTGCCTCATTAGAGGGATCAGGAGCATATGCAACTCCTGACTCATTCTCATCTCTACTGGACCAGGCATCCAACCCCCAGGATGGAAATACCCTCAGCTCTCTACCCACTGATGCGGGAGTGAGTTTTCTCTGCACAACTATTCATCAAGGCTTTCTTGCATTCCCTGTTCTTCACTAGTTCCATAGAAAACTATGATCTTTACCATTGTCTGATCTTTTCCCCTTCCTTTCTTGTAGTTAACCCCCGAGTGAAAATCTTTCACATCCTTTTTATTCTAACTTGAAGTCAACTTCCCTTTGATCAGGGATCAGGTAAAATTATACCTGCATGTCATGTAAGAAATTGGAGACACTTCCCATTTATTAGAATGAGACTTTCAGCAGATATGAAATGTCTTTCTCCCTCATACCACTAGCTCACAGGGATGATGCATCTCTTCCTGTTTTATAATCTATATTTGGAATATAATCTATATTCCATTACATGAATGCAACTGTTGCTGAAATGCATAAGCAAAGCAAAAAGTCTGTGTGCTGTGTGCAGGAGCAGGGTCTGAGAAATCGCAGGCTGAAAGAGTGACGATGAACAGAGGAACACAGGAAATGGATTTAAACCAGGTCCAGAAGATATATTACCCTAACTATGCTTTAGAAAATGCTCTCCTTCTGAGTTTGGGAGGACTGATAAGGAATGACAGAATCAGACTGCAACTGAACATATATCTTTTTAGTAATTTCCTTTGAGTCTCTAAGTGTACACCGACTAGATCTTTGATATTTCATTCCATATTGTAGGGTATCTTTCTGGTCTATATTGTATTCATTTTAAAAACTATATTATTTTTTAAGAAAGACACCAGAGCAGATCAGGTTGACACAAATAACACTGTGGTTATTATCCTGATACCAAGTTGAAGTGAGTAGTTCTAAATACGAATTATTCTCAGTTGGTGCAGATAATAATAGCTACAGTATATTTATCCCTTTAACCACATGCCAGGTACTGCAGTAATTGCTTTAATATAATGTGTTGAATACTCATACAATGTGGCCAGATTGGTAGGTTTTATCATCATGTTACATTTGAGGAAACTGGTGCAGAGAGGTTAAATAATTCATACATTTAATAAATATTTATAGAACATTCACTGTTTGCAGGAACAGGACTGAGCACTGGGGTTACACTGGATGAAGAAAACAAGCTTATAACTTAACGGAGTTTTTCACTTCTTTTTTCTTCTCCTTGTGAGTTTGGTACTTTATGAGAAATTAAACACAGCACTGAAGAAACAAAAATCAAAATATCAGCAATATTATTGATAAATTCTATTGTACCTTCTCCCCCCTGGTCACTGGCCCTGCTGGACAAGTACAGACCCACTTTCTTTCCAGGATATGCCTCTTACCCAGGATGACATTTTTGCCAGCAAACAACCAGTAGAAAAGTTCACAAAGGACTAGGTCACATCCACCCAGTTCTTCCACGCATCTCTCGAAACTTGAGAATGGAAAGAGAAAGAGGCACCAGGATAACTTCATAGAAGCACCTCCAGGTGAAAACAAGCCAGAGGGAAGGGTGTTGCCCCCTTCCCAGCGAAATCTAGTGTGGAAGACAGACATTAAACCAAAAAATTAAATTCTCACTTAATTTTTGGTTCCGTAGTGTAGAATCTGCCTGCCGATGCAAGAGACACGGGTTCAATCCCTGTGTTGGGAAGATCCCCTGGAGAAGGGAATGGCAACCCACTCCGGTATTCTTGCCTGGGAAATCTCAGGGAGAGAGGGGCCTAGCAGGCTACAGTTCATGGGTTTGGAAAAGGGTCAGACATGACTTAGCAACTAAACAACAAACAATGAATCAGAAGCAGAGGATGCCACAAGAGTATACAACAGGAAAATTTCCCAAGACTTCCAAAGGAAATAATATGAATGAATAGGAAGTGTCTAGGCAAAAAGGGAGAATATGCTCCAGGGAGAAAGGCTCTGTACATGCTAAGGCCCTGAGGCAGGAAGGGATGTGTAGTGTCTGGGGAAGCAAAAAACCAGTGGGCTGTCCTACAGTAAAGTTCAGTCGCTCAGTCGAGTCCAACTCTTCGAGACCCCATGGACTACAGCACACCAGGCCTTCCTGTCCATCACCAACTCCCAAAGTTGACTCAAACTTTTGTCTGTTGAGTCAGTGATGCCATCCAACCATCTCATCCTCTGTCATCCCCTTCTCCTCCCGCCTTCAATCTTTCCCAGCATCAGGGTCTTTTCAAATGAGTCAGTTCTTCATAGCAGGTGGCCAAAGTATTGGAGTTTCAGCTTCAGCATCAGGCCTTCCAATGAATATTCTGGGCTGATTTCTTTAGGATGGACTGATTGGATCTCCTTGCAGTCCAAGGGACTCTCAAGAGTCTTCTCCAACACTACAGTTCAAAAGCATCAATTCTTTGGTGCTCAGCTCTTTTTATAGTCCAACTCTCACATGCATACATGACTACTGGAAAAACCATAGCTTTGACTAGATGGACCTTTGTTGGTAAAGTAACATCTCTGCTTTTTAATATGCTGTCTAGGTTGGTCATAACTTTTGTTCCAAGGAGCAAGCGCCTTTTAATTTCATAGCTGCAGTCACCATCTGCAGTGATTTTGGAACCCAAAAAAATAAAGTCTGTCACTGTTTCCATTGTTTCCCCATCTATTTGCCATGAAGTGATGAAACCAGATGCCATGAACTTAGCTTTCCCTGTAGGGCTGTCCTACAGGGAAAGAGAAAAATTGTTAGAAGAGCTTGGTGTGGTCTGAATTGTTCGTGTCCTTCCCAAATTCACATATGAAATCCTAGCCCCTGAAGTTGATGGTAGTAATAAATGGGGACTTTGGGAGCTGTTTAGATCATGAAGGTGGAGCTCTTATGAGTGGAATTTGTGCTCATGTGAAAGTTACTCCCCAACTCCCTTCCATCATATGAAGACACAGCAAGAGTGTACCAGCTTGAGGCAGGAAGAAGGCCCTCGTCTCATTATACTCACACCTGGTCTTGGACTTCCTGACCTCCAGAACTGTGAAAATCACATTTCTGTTGTTTGTAAGCCTCCCAGTGTGTGGTATTTTATTATAGCACCTAGGACAAGGCTGCAGAGATGGACAGAAGCTCTTCCACCATGCATGCCTTTGTGGAGGGCAAAGGATTTAGAACTTTAGATTAAAAACCATGTATGTGTGCTAAGTCGCTTCAGTTGTGTCCAACTCCTTGAAACCCTATGGACTGTAGCCTGCCAGGCTCCCCTCTCCATGCAATTCTCCAGGCAAAAATACTGAAGTGGGTTGCCATGTCCTGCTCCAGAGGATCTTCCTGACCCAGGGATCAAACACATCTCATGTCTCCTGCACTGGCAGATGGGTTCTTTACCACCAGGGCCACCTGGGAAGCCCATGAGAGGGCAGGAAGTGACTAAAATGAGAAGTCAATAAAATGTACTAAGCAGGGAGTTGAGGTCAACAGAATTGTCCAAGATGACCTTGCTTCCATAGTAATAATCAGCAATTGTTGTTATTCAGTCAATAAGTCGTGTCCAACTCTTTGTGACCCCATGGACCACAGCACACCAGGCTTCCCTGTCCTTCACTATTTCCTGAATCAATTATTAGCAGATCAGAACTTTCCAAGAGCTTCCAATTTTCTTTGCCACCAGTTACTAATTCTCTCCTCTGGTACTGTCTCATGCATTCTCAGCAAACTTACAAGTATGCTGAAAGTTCTGAGGTTATTTTTAGTTTCATGATGAAGTGGTATCCAAAGGTGCTTCTAGTGTGTTCTGGAGCTTTCAATAGATTCATTTTCATTTAATAGGCTGGCCTTCAACCAATGATTTCATTTATTCATGCCTTCCTTTTTAAATTTTAATTTAGCAAAGCTTAGTAGATGTCAAAGCTTATTACTTCTTGGTCTGTGATTTAGCTAGTCTGCATTTGCTGATAACATGTTCCTTCCAATCCATCAATGTCACTGTACATCTGAGATCTCTGGGTCTGACATGGTCGCTGCTATTGCTCCCTGACTTTCACGTGAAAATGTTTTCTTCCATGAAATGTTCTCTGCTTTAGCGAACTGCTTTTGTGCATATTGGATGCCTCTTTTTTCAAAATGTTATATAGTTGACTCGACCAATACAGGTTTGAATGGCACGGGTCCACTGCAAATTTTTTTCAGTAGAAAATACTACAGTTTTACACGACCCACAGTTCACTGAATCTGTGGACAAGCAACCAGGATACAGAGGGCTGACTTTTTTTTTTCCTTAAAGAAGTATTCTTTCTTTTAAAAAGAGTAATTTTATTTATTTATTTTTGACTCTGTTGGGTTTTAGCTGCTCTATGGGCTTTTCTCTAGATGCAGCAAGCGGGGCCCTCTCTTCATTACAGTGTGTGGGCTTCTCACGGCAGTTGCTTCTCTTGTTGTGGAGAACAGGCTCTAGCTGCTTGGGCTTCAGTAACTGCAGTGCATGTGCTCAGTAGCTGCAACTCCGGGACTTTAGCGCACAGGCTCAATGGTTGTGGCACACAGACTTAACTGATCCGCTGCCTGTGGGATCTTCCCAGACCAGGGATCGAACTTGTGTCTCCTGCCCTGGCAGGTGGATTCCTCACCACTGAGCCAAGCCACCAAGGAAGCCCAAGAGGGCTGACTGATACTTGAATTTTCTACCTTGCAGAGAGTCAGTGACCTTAACCTCCACATTTGTTGAAAAATCAGCTGTAATTCCAAAACGTGGATAGTGTCTGAGGAATTCTTCCTTACCTGGATGAACCATCTAGTATTTGTTGAACATCTGTTGGAAACAACAAATCTAAGTGCTGTGGGAAACTTGAGGGAAAGGTATACATAGGTTATCTACAAAAACCTATATATTGTAGGTTTTGCCTTAATTCTGCTTACATTCTAGCTGCAAGGGAAAACACACACACATTAAAGGATAACTGATAACACAACTGATACTTGCCTTATACATTTAATTAATATCATTTAACAAACGATATTAAACCCAAATACTGCAGGAGTGCAGGGGAGGGAGAAACCCTAGTAAAGGAAATGGATTGAGTAAATGGATCTAGGGGGATGGATGGGATTCAATGGGCAGAGAAGGTGGTTAGAGCTTTCTAGATGGAAACAATTTCCCAATGAGGGGAAATGGTATATGAGGAATAGAGAAGCTGGGGTTTGAGTGGTTATTTGAGGAACAAGCAAGATTTAAATGGTAAATGGTCATAGGATCAGATTATAAAGGATCTTTCATATAGGAATATTATTAGATATTAGTAAATCTTAGCTTTAACATAATGTTTTTAGAAATGGAAGAGATGATGTCAAATCTCACTTTTTTAAATGAGGAAATTAAAACTGAAGATAAATGTTTTATTTCAGTTTCTATCTATCTATATTTCATACTTTATCTACTTACAAAGCTTTTGAGGTATTTCCATTTTGCCCAAGTCATTATTTTGAGTGTTGTTCAACCAAGCAGAAAGATAATTTCAAAATAATCTCCTGTTGAATATGGCTGTTGTAAACACCAAAGTTATTTGGTTAGCCTAGAGTTTTTAGTGTTGGACTATAAAGAAAACTGAACGCCAAAGAAATGATGCTTTTGAACTGGGCTACAGCTATGCGTGTATAGCAATGGTAAGTAACTTTATTAGAAACTATCAAAGAGCTTTCCAAAGTGTCTGAAGCACAAGCTACTCCTATCAGAAAAAATATAAATATTGCAATTGTTCATCATTTTCACCAACTTTTTTGTTGTCTGCCTCTTTAATTTTAGTAATTCTGAAAATTTTAGAGGTACGTCATTGTGGTTTCCATGTTACCTGATATTTCATGATGAACACCAATTCGTATACTTAAGAAGTCTTCAGATGACATTTTTTCAAGTCTATGGTCCATTTTTACACTGGATTGTCTTTTGACTTGTAGGAATTCTTTATGTATTTTCAACACAAGTCAAATATATATATATATATATATACACACATATATATACATATATTTTTTTTTCAACATTTTCTCCCAGTTAGTGGCTTTCCATTTGACTTTTTGACATTGTCTTTCAGTAAGCAGAACTTTTCTCATTTGATGAAATCCAGTTCATCATTTTTTATTCTAACAAATATTTCTTCACTAATCTTTATGATTAGTGCTTTCTATGTCCTAAATAATCTTTGCTAGTCAAATATTAAGGAGATACTCTTCTAAGTTCTCTTTTAAAAACTTCATAGTTTTAACTTTCACTTCTACGTCCAAGATGCATAGTAAACCAAGCTTTCATGTGCAGAGCGATGTGTGAACTGAGGTCACTCATGTGGTCACGCAGCTCCAGGGCCTTCTGTTGACAATGTCTCTATTTCGCGAGGAGGTTTCTTCTGCCTTCTGGCTTCCCTGACAGCTCAGATGGTAAAGAATCTGCCTGCAATGCAGGAGACCTTGGTTTGGTCCCTGGGTCAGGAAGATCCCCTGGAGAAGGAAATTGCAACCCACTTCACTGTTCTTGCCTGGAGAATCCCCATGGACAGAGTAGCCTGGCAGGCCTCTGTCCATGGGGTCACAAAGAGTTGGATATGACTGGGAGACTAACACTTTGACAAAATTTTAACTCATGGTAGTAAGCTTTGAAATCGGATAAATAAGCCCACTGGCTATGTTCCTTTTCTTCAAGATTGTCCTGGATACTCTCTGTCCTTGCATTTCAGTACACATCTTGGAATCAGCTCATCGACTTCTACAAAAACAAAGGCTGCTGGGATTTTAATTGGAATACCATGTATCTATAAATCAATCTGATAAGAACTAACATCCTAACCCTAATCCTAATCCGGTTCCAAATCGGGAAAGGAGTACATCAAGGCTGTATACTGTCACCCTGCTTAATTAACTTATATCCAGAGTACATCATACGAAATGCCAGGCTGGATGAAGCACAAGCTGGAATCAAGACTGCTGGGAGGAATATCAATAACCTCAGATATGCAGATGACACCACCCTTATGACAGAAAGCAAAGAAGAACTAAAGAGCCTCTTGATGAAAGTGAAAGAGGAGAGTGAAAAAGTTGGCTTAAAAGTCAACATTCAGAAAACGAAGATCATGGCATCTGGTCCCATCACTTTATGGCAAATAGACAGGGAAACAGTGAGGGACTTTATTTTTTGGGGTTCCTAAATCACTGCAGATAGTGACTGCGGCCATGAAATTAAAAGATGCTCGCTCTTTCAAACAAAAGTTATGACCAACCTAGACAGAATTTTAAACAGCAGAGACGTTACTCTGCCAACAAAGGTCCATCTAGTCAAAGCTATGGTTTTTCCAGTAGTCATGTATGCATGTGAGAGTTGGACTATAAAGAAAACTTAGCACCAAAGAATTGATGCTTTTGAACTGTAGTGTTGGAGAAGACTCTTGAGAATCCCTTGGACTGCAAACAGATACAACAGTCCATCCTAAAGGAAATCAGCCCAGAATATTCATTGGAAGGCCTGATGCTGAAGCTGAAACTCCAATACTTTGGCCACCTGATATGAAGAACTGACTCATCTGAAAAGACGCTGATGCTGGGGAAGATTGAAGGCGGGACGAGAAAGGGATGACAGAGGATGAGATAGTTGCATGGCATCACCAACTCAATGGACATGCATTTGAGCAAGGTCTGGAAGTTGGTGAAGGACAGGGAGGCCTGGCGTGCTGTGGTCCATGGGGTCGCAAAGAGTCAGACACGACTGAGCGACTGAACTGAACTGAACTGACATCCTAACAATTTGAGTGTTCCAGTCAACCATCATGATATATCTCTTCAATTATCATATCTTCCTTAAGATCTCCCAAAGTGTTTTCTATTTTTCAGTATAGAAGTCTTGCTGATATTTTGTTAAATTTATTCACAGAGGCTCCAATCAAGATGGTGAAGTAGAAGGATGTGGAACTCACCTCCTCCCACAAATACATCAAAAACGTATTTGCAAATGAAACCGTCCTCATAAAACACCCACTGAACACGAGAAGACCTCAAACACCTGAAAAAACAGGAAAGATCCCCATGTAGCCAGTAGGGCAAAAGGGGAAAAAAGGAAGTAGGACAGCACCTGTATCCCTAAGAGGGACCTGAAAAAGAGAAAAGGTTCCGCTGTGGGAAGCCCCATCGCTAATGGGGAGATCAACCAGGACAGAAGAGGGGCTTCAAGAGGCTCAAAGGAGCACACAACAACCAGTTTTGGGTAGGCAGGACAGAGACAGCCACACACAGATGGCCCCGGCCACCGCCCTGGAGGCCCCAGCCTGAGACAGTACCACTGGCGCAAGCAGGGGCGGGGTGCTGGAATACCTGTGTAGGTGACAGGTGACGCCACAGAGAACACCCTTGCAGGGTCTGCGAGAAGACTGCTGTTAGCTGTGTGGAGACAGCCTGAAAGGGCTGGGGCTGGAGTGTGGTACGGTTGCAGCTGGGCATGTTCACAGAAGCCCAGGCTGGCCGTGTGGAGAAGAGTCATGTGTTAAGTAGCCTGAAGGGAGGGGCGGGGCCCCATTTTCAGCCTCTTTCTCCACACACTGGCCCCGCCCCCTCAGGCTCCAGAGAGCATGCGCAGCCGCTCCTCAAGGAGTTTTCCCCCTCCCCCACCAGGCCGTCTCACCTCGCGGTCAGAGTCGCCCACTGGCTCAAGGGCGTCCACCTCAGGGGACTCCATATCAGCCTCCAGCAGGTTTTTCAGCACAGAGGCGGGACTGAAACCACAGCCCAGTCCTAGGGTCCGTGTCAGCTTAGGGCTGACATCTCTCCCACGGGCTTCAAGAGCCCCGGGTTGATACCTCTGCTGTGGGCTTTGTAACTTCAGAGTCTGAGGGCCTTCCTGATAGCGGGTGTGCCTGTGATGGACAGGTCTGACCTTAGCAGCTGTGGGCACTGTGGGCCTGGGCTGGGTCAGAGCCAGAGTGGCCTCCATATCTCCCACAGCGGGTCCCCATGCCCAATGACTGAGGTCCTGGGACCTGACTTCAGTAGCCTGGTGAAAAAACAACGACTGAGGGACACCGGGGACGATGGTCGGCATTCCCAAGGTTGAGGCGGGGTGGAGGGCGGCGCAGCAACGGTGTACCGTGTGAGCCCACACACAAGTGACAGGTGACACCGCAGAGAACATGCCCCGATGGACAGCACCTCTGCCGGGGAGCGCTCCCATCCCACCTACCTAAGCCCACAGCTCAGAAACGGGTCCGGAAGCTTCAATTCCAAGTTCTAGACGGCAAGCCCTGCCCCTGACAGGGCAGTTACAACCATAGGGCCCAGAGGAGGCCCCAGCTCAACAACATCCAGTGCAGGCTCTGGGCACCACAACACCCGTCACACCTCCTAGCAAGGGGCTAGGGTGAAAAGATCAAGAGAATTGCCCTGAAAGAACAATGAAATAGACCTCTTCAGTGTAATAGACACAGAGTTCAAAAAAGAGATAATGGGGGGGAAAAAAAAGGAGATAATGAAAATACTGAAGGGACTCAGAAGGACTATTGATAGAAATGCAGGTTACTGTAAAAAGGGAGCGAGAGGCTATAAAGAGGAACCAAGAAAAATTAGAGAACTTATTTGCCTAGACAAAAGCTGAGCTAAAGGGCAATGAACAGCAGAATGAATAAGGCAGAGAATAAATAAGTGATTTGAAAGATAGAATAATGGAAATCACACAATCATACCAGCAGATAGAAAGCCAAATGAAGAAAAAAAAAAATGAAAGCAATATAAGAGACCTATGGGATACTACATATCATGACAATTTATGCATAATAGGGATCCAGGAGAAGAAAGAGAAAGGGGGATTGAAAATGTACTTGAAGAAATTATGACTAAACACTTCCCAAACCTAAGGAAGGAAACAGATATCCAAGTACAGGAAGCACAGAGGGTCCCAAACAGACTATACCAAGACATAATTAAAATGGCAACAGTGTATTCCCAGATATTAGGGGAGTTTTTTGATGCTATTGTAAATGGTATTATTCTTTTTCATTTTTCAGTTTTTCCTTGCTCATAAATAGAAGTAGCAGTAGATTTTTGGACATTGATGTGTATTCCCCAGCCTTGCTGAAAGTGTTAGTCCATCATTCATGTCCAACTCTTTGCGACCCCATGGACTGCAGCCCACCAGACTTCTCTGTCTGTGGAATTTCCCAGTCAAGAATACTGGAATGGATAGCCATGCCCTGCTCCAGGGGATCTTCTTGACCCAGGGATCAAACCCAGGTCTCCTGCACTGCAGGCAGACTCTTTGCCTTCTGAGCCACCAGGGAAGCCCCTAAAGTTACTTAATAGTTCAAATTGTTTACAGATTCTTTGAGATTTCCTAACATACAGTTATGTCAGCTTTGAATTGAGATACTTTTCCTTTTTCCTTTTTAAGCATTGGTCCTTTCATTTCTTTGGGGAGCTTTCCACTGGCTAAGTCTTCTAGTACAACGTTGAATTAGAAGTAGTGACAGTAAATATCCTTTCTCCTTTCCAGATCTTAGAGGGAAAGCATTGAGTATTTCACCATTTATATATTAACTATAGCTTTTTTACAGACATACTTTACAGTATACAGTTGAGAAATTTTCCTTCTTTTCTTTGGTAAAAATTTTAACCATAGACAGCTGTTGAATTTTATCAACATTCTCTACATATATTAAGATGACTATATGTTTTCTCCTTTATTCTGGTAATGTAGCAAATTATATTGATTGCTTTACAAATATTAAGCCAATTTATATTCCTGAGATGAATCTCATCTGACCATTATGTTATACCTTTTTTCATATTTTTGAATTGCTAATAATGGTTGATAACTTTTTATCTATATCTACAAATGATATTCATATATATCTTTCTTATAATGTATTTGTCAAGTTTTGATACCAGGATTGTGCTGGCCACATTAAATGCGTTGAGAAATAGTACCTCTTCCTCTATCCTCTGAAATGATTTGTGTAAGATTGGTAGTATTTCATCACTAATTTTTTTTTTTTTTTACAATTTATCAGTGAAGACATTGACTGTAAAGGCAGTACATTTAAATTTACAATAAGGGCAGTAAAGTTTAGTTTTTCTGTGAAGTTTTTAATTACATTATTTTATTTTTTTAGTTTTTAAATTTATTTATTTATGGTTTCACTGGGTCTCCATTGCTCACAGGAGATTTCTCTAGTTGCAGTGAGTGGGGGGGTTACTCTCTAGGTGTGGTGTGCAGACTTCTCAATTGCAGCATGTGGGATCTTCCCCGACCAGGGATCAAACCCATGTCCCCTGCATTGGCAGGTGGATTCTTATCCACTGGACCATCAGAAAGTCCTACATTAGTTTCTTGAATAGATATAGAACTATTTGGGTTTTCTACTTCTTCTTGAGATTCAACTAAAGTTTGCATTAAAAGGAAGGGAAGTTAAAACTTAATTCTGTTTTACAACTTTCAAAAACATGATCTGATTGATTCTTATTTCACAGCATCTTCCTTCCAAAGGACCAGCTTCCTACCATGGAGACCTATGGAGCTCCTGGAATAGCTGCCAAGTCCTTCAACATCCCCCTGGAAGCACTGGAAGTAAATTAAGTAAGTTTCATTACTCTCAGTCCTCAGTGATATGTTTTAGCCCATGAAATGGCATCTGGACATCACTCGTGATCATTGTTGATCTAATCACACCTTAGATACTCTCACTTTCTAAGCCATTTTCCCAGGACTTTTTTTGTATTTTTGGTGAGATTATTGAGAACTGGGCATATTTGTCTTTGCAAGTTACAGAGCCTTGGAGCCACTGTTCCTACTTGCATTAGTGAAGTGTTATCTCACATAACCCACATGGGACTGCTGATTGTATCCCAGTCATGGGCACTTCCTAGAACTGTAGAACCCAGAGCCATTATCTTACATCATTGACTCAGATGCTATCTATATGAAATACATTATTTATTATTATCTCCATCACTAGATTTTAATATTTGGAAAGCAACTAGCATACGTGCAATATAGCCTAAACAAATAAAAGTATGTCTCATAGCTACTAATCCTGAGCTGGGTCAGCTGCAACGAATATTTATTTTCATTTATTTGGCTTGCAGAGTTCTGCTTTCTTTAGGAAGTAACCTTCAAATTTCTTTTTCTGTTGGGAATCGTTTACTGAAGAGGACATTGGAAGGAGAAATGATGAATATGTTCATAGAGGTTTTTACAATGCAATTTTGAAGGAAAAAAAGAAAGAAAACAAAAGAGGCCAGGAAGAACCCTGGAACAATATTCCAATGTGTGGAGAATGAAAATAGCTCTGACACATGTACAAAAGGGGATGATGTGGTCAGGGAAGAACATTCTGGTATGTTTAGATATGTTTTGATGAGATGTTCTCATGAGCAGACCTAAGGCCACAAACCCCAGTGTATCAGGGTTTGAGAGCTGCTTATCTGTGTGCAAGTATGGAGGACCTCCTCTTAGAAGATACCAGGGGAGAAAGGAAGATGATGCTGTCTATTGCATCCTGAGACTAAGTTTCTCGGCACTTTGGGGGCTAGAGTAGAGGTGAGTCAAGAGCTAAGAATCCTCACCTCAGTAGAGCAGCAGTCAGCTTTGGACCATGAGACTGGCTGTCATGGGCTTGCTCTTCTGGGGAAGCCAATAATGAGCCCACTTATTTTGGCTCTGTTTGCTCTTTGGATTCTTGGCATTGGATTGAACTTTAACAAAAGGTCTTAACTGCATCTCAGAATCCATTTTCTATTTTCTGCTCTTTTCAGTTAAGCTCTTTTTGGAGTCTCTCAGTTTCTCTCCAAATCTTTTACCAACCCCCATATTAGCTTGCATTTTTCTACCTGTTGGCTTCAGCCAACTGATGCACCTCAAAAAGCAGCATTTTTTAAATATACCACTTCACCTTGAATCAGCATCGATAGGAGTATCCATGGATGTCTGAGCATTGGTCCAGCTCCAAAAAGAATCACTTAGAGTCATAAGAAGGCCCCATTCTGGGTGGGGGAGTGGAAATGGAAAGTCTATAGACTGAGAAGGTGATCAGAAAAGCCATAGAACATAGTCAAGAGCTGGGCAGATACCTTAAGGTTTACATTTCCACCAACTGCATAAGAGGATTCTTTTTCTCCACACCTCTTCCAGTGTTTGTTATTTATAGACTTTTTAATGATGGTCATTCTGACCAGTGTGAAGTAATATCTTATTGTAATTTCAATTTGCATTCTCTAATTAGCAATGCTAAGCATCTTTTCATGTGTCTATTGGCCAATTTGTCTTCTTTGGAGAAATGAGTTGTATGAGCTGTTTGTATATTTTTGAAAGCAGCCCCTTGTCAGTTGCAACTTTTGCAAATATTTTCTCCCAGTTCAGAGGTTTTCTTTTCAATTTGTTTATGGTTTCCTTTGCTTTGAAAAATCTTATAAGTTTGATTAGGTCCCATTGTTTACTTTTGCTTTTGTTTCTATTGCCTTGGGAGACTAACCTAAGAACACATTTCTACAATTTATGTCAGAGAATAATTTGCCTATGTTCTTTTCTAAGAGATTTATGGTGTCCTGTCTTATATTTGAGTCTTTAAGCCATTTTGAGTTTATTTTTGTGTTGTATGTGAGGGAGTATTTTGACTTTACATTTACATGGCTATCCAACTTTCCCAACACTGCTTGCTGAAGAGACTGTCTTTTCTTCATGTATATTCTTGCCTCCCTTATTGAAGAGTAACTGTAAGTGTGTGAGTTTATTTCTGGGCTCTCTATTCTGTTCCATTGAACCATATGTTTTGTGTGCCAATACCATGTTATTTTGTTTACTGTAGCTTTGTAGTATTGTCTGAAGCAGAGTCGGCCCTTCTGAATTCAATTCTCTGACTTCCTAGACTTATAGTGCCATCATCTAAGTTTTCATTAGCTTTGGGGGCTTGGGTCCTTAAATTGGGCTTGCAAACATAGATTTTAGTTCCTGAGGTGGGCTAGACCAGGGCAGTAATTTTCTAACAGTCTGAATCCACCAGCCTAAAGGTGGTGTCCATTTTGCTTTGGTGGGTTTACACACCCTCCTAGTTGTAACTTCATTCTCAACATCACTACTGTTTGGTCCACTTTTACCTGGGTTTTGAGCTTTACCTAGTCTCAAATTTTTCACTTAGACTGGAAGTTTGCTGCTGTGAATTCAGGATTGTCTGAAGTCCTCATCAGTCACAGAAGGTTGGATTTATCACTCTCTATGCTAGTCACTAACTCAAGTCTTGGCATGAAGAGATTAATCTCCTGAACCCATTCAATGGGAATAGAGGTGGGGTTGGAAATGATTTGTTTTATGTAACATTTCTTTTTCTTTGGTGCAAACCTCTTAACATTTCAGTCTGTTGGCTGGGAATTTTGCAATGTGATAGGTTTGATTTGCCCATCTGGGAATGTAGAGTGATAGAAACATATCTTCAGGGAATGGAAAACTTTCATAATGACCAGTACAAAATGCTTTCATTGAGATGGTCTTTGTTTTACTCATCTTCGTACCTACCAGTG
Source organism: Cervus elaphus (assembly GCF_910594005.1). Lineage (NCBI taxonomy): Eukaryota > Metazoa > Chordata > Mammalia > Artiodactyla > Cervidae > Cervus > Cervus elaphus. Next base: position 38,469,185 of record NC_057830.1, on the reverse strand, counting down.
TCCAGAAGAGCAGTGAGCCCCAGTAGATATTCAGACAATATATATTCCAAAAAGGAGCATTCTAGTGAGCCAAACAAGCAACAAATTCATTTCCATGATGTTGTGTAAAATCACTTATTACCAGTATTCTGTGAAGCACTACAAATCTGAGTGAAATTTGACCCCTGCTTTCAAAAAATTCACAGTGTGGTAGGGAGACATATATGTACTTATATTAGTTTGCTTGGGCCACCATAACAAATACCACACACAGTGGGCTTACACAACAAAAATTTATCATCTCACAGTTCTGGAGGTTAGAAGTCCAAGACCAAGGTGCTGACAAATTTGGTTTCCAAGGAAACCTCCACCTCCTTGGCCTGTTGCTGTCTTAACATGGCTGTCCCTCTGTATACATGTGCCCCTGTTCTCTGAAATTTCCTCTTCTTATAAAAGACACAAGTCAAATTGGATTAGAAGCCATCCTACCAACTCATTTTAACTCCATAACCACTTTCAAGGCCATATCTTCAAATTCTGAGGTACTAGGAGTTGGGGCTTCAACATATGAATTTTAGGGGGACTCAATTCAACCCATGACAATGCTTGTATTATAACATGACTGGGTTATAAGGTGAGGGTTTTAGCAAAGAATAGATTTTATTAAATGAAGGACAATGAGTTTTAGAAAATAATAGCGTTGCTAGTGCTAAAGCTCTTCAAGGAAGAGTAAGAAAAATTATGTTACTACTTTCTCAGTCAATCCCTAAAAATCACTTTGAACTAAGTAGAACCCAGATTGGAGGTGCCATTTGTTCTAGTTTCTGAAATATTATTTTTATCTTAATTTAAAGATTAAAATATATTAAATAAAATAAAAATATTATTTTTCTCTTAAAGTGGCACATATTTAATGTGTCAGTTCTAGGAAGAGAATCAGAGTTTAATTTACCTTTTCATGGAGATTTATATTGTTTCTTTAATGAGTCAATGCAAAAATCATTTATCAGGGGTTTACTCTATCATTAAAATTCAGATACTAAAGTTCTGCTTAACATGGTTTCACCCAAAAGTGATTGAGGTGTGTTTTGATCCCAATAGTTTATTTATGGGAGTCTATTCTAGGAATTGTCTGGAGGTGGAAGGAAATAAAATATTAGGTGTCCCTCACCACTCAAATTAAAGTGCAGAGAACTGAGCACAGTATGAAACTGAATCAATAGACAAAATCAATCCATCAATCAATGTTTGATTTATTTATCCTACAGTTTACTTAGACAAGTGTTTGTTAAATGAAGGAATAGTAGTAACTCAATGATATATTTATTGAACACCCCCTATTTGTCAAGACTATGCTGAGCTCCCAGGAGAGCACAAAAGCTATTTAATAGATGAAATAAGAAATTTACAATTACAGTGAGAGATAAAACTACCAAACATGACATAGAAGACAATTAAATGATTAATCGTGTGGTAGTAATGATAAATTAGGAGTGAAAAATTAGTAAAGATTTTATAGAAGAGACTACAAAAATAGAATCTTAGATGATGCCTATAATCTGATTCAAGGGTCAATAGTCAGAAGGACATGCTAGGTGAAGACAATAATATTACACAATGTGGAAACAACACCAAGCGTGGAAAGTTGGTGGGGCACCCAGACAGCTTGACTAAGGTGATATGGGTTGAGGAAGAGTGGGAGATAACATTGGAAATGTTGGCAGATGGCCTTAAACATCAGACTGAGAAGCTTCGACATGAAACAATGATATACAGTAAGTCTGCTACATACAAATGAGTTCTGTGCTGAGAGCACATTTATAAGTCCAATTTGTTCATAAGTCCAACAAGTTAGCCTAGGTACCCAACTAACACAATTGTCTATATAGTACTATGCTGTCATAGGTTTATAATACTTTTCACACAAATAGTACATAAGGAAAAAAACACACACAAAAAAAGAAAACATTTTTTATCTTAAAGCTTAGTACCCTGAAAAGTACCGTTGTACAGTACAACTGGTATACAGGGGCTGGCACTGAGTGAACAGGCAAGAAGAGTTACTGACCGGTGGAAGGCGAGGAGGTGGGAGATGGTAGAGCTGAAGGATCGTCAGCAATAGGAGATGAAAGGTAAGTTGCAATTTCACTCACACCTGATGTTGATGAAATGCACATTTGCATCTTTGAAAGCTCGCAGCTTGAAGGTTCATAGGTAAAGGATTACTGTATACAGATCTCTTGAATCTGCATTTCCAGAGAAATGACAGGATAAAATGTGTTCAGGTAGGATAAGAGAAAAAGAGTGAGAATTTGACTGGGCAGCACAAGGAAGTTTCAACAATCTGGGCAAGTAGTAAGGCAACCTGAGAAATAGGGTGGAAATGGAAGCAAATGATATGAGATATGGTGAAGAATAAAATGCAACTATGTCACAGAAAGTTTTAGATTTGTTAAGTCTGAGTAACTTGCAAAATATCTGCACTGACAGAGTACAGATAAAGAGATTGAATTTGTTTGGCAGAAGTAGTCAATGATTATATTTGATGAGCTTGGGGTGCAAGTGAATAATTCAAGTGGAATAACCAATAGGCTCTTGGAGATAAAGAACTGGGGTTTGGGTAAGAAAATTCACTTGGAAATATAGCATTTCACATTAAAATTTCTGCAGTTAGGTGTTCTGTATGTTATCTTTCGATGGACTAGAATGTAGATATAACTTTGAAGGGCTTGCCTGTTGGCTCAGATGGTAAAGAATCCATCTACAATGCAGCAGATCCTGGTTCAGTCCCTGGGTCAGGAAGATTCCCTGGAGAAGGGACTGACAACCCTCTACAGAATTCTTGCCTGGAGAATCCCATGGACAGAGGAGCCTGGCAGGCTCCTATAGGCCATGAGGTCGCAGAGTCAGACACGACTGAGTGACTAAACACACACTCACATAGCTTTGAAACACAATTTATGTGTTTAGTATCAATGGAGTAACAATGTCAACCTAAGCTAGGAGCATGGAATGCACTTCCTCAGCCAAAGAGAGTTGAGCAAAGAATCAGTTCAGGAGACTGAGGGAAACTCAGAAGAGTAATAGGAAAATCAAGAGTGAAATGTAATGAGAACCGAAGGAGGATAGAATTTCACAGAGACAGAAAGCAGCCAGAGGTGGGGGCAGTGATGTGGGGAAGGAGAACCAACAGTACTGTCAAGTTCAGCAGAGAGTACAGGATAATGAACAGCTAAGAACAGACCACCTGATTTATAAAGCACCACCTCCAAAAGAGTGTTGCTTTGATAGAATAACAGAAACAAAACCTGGAGGCCAAGAATTAAAGGTTAAGAATGAGACAGGGAGAAAGAAATGCATGTCCTCTCACAGAAGACTTGACAGTCAAGTAGGTTGAGAATGGGAGCTCAGAAGTCCACATTATTGGGAACTTCCTTGGTGGTCCAGTGGTTAAGAATCCACCTTGCAATGCAGGGGACTCGGAGAAAATAAGATCCCACCTACTACGGAGAACGCTCTGGAGCCCTTCTGTCACACCTAGAAAGCCCGAATGATGCCATGAAGATCCCACATGCTGCAACTAAGACCAGACGTAGCCAGAAAAATAAAAAAATAAATATTTCTTAAAAAAAGAAGCCTGCATTATTTAGAGCTTTGTGGGAAGTAGAACACACCCAGCTATCACCCCAGTAAGAAGACGTTTCCCTCTGGGACTGGCAGATGTTTAATAGTCTAAGTTGGTGGTACCAAGAGCATGAGGGCTTCCCTGGTGTCTCAGATGGTAAAGAATCTGCCTGCAATGCGAGACACCCGGGTTCAATCCCTGGGTTGGGTAGATCCCCTGGAGAAGGGAATGGCAACCCACTCCAGTATTCTTGCCTGGAGAATCCCATGGACAGAGGAGCCTGGCAAGCTACAGTCCATGGGGTTGCAAGGAGTCCAACACAACTAAGCGACTAACACTTTCACTTCACTTAACCAAGAACATGAACTGGCACGATTCCATCCCTAGAGGACAGCAAGTGAAGACAATAACCCAAACTATGAAAACTGAATGACTACTGCTTAGCTATTTACAAGGCACTTTGAGGACTCCAAGAAATAAGTATCTTTGCCTCTGTGAAACAAGCTCAGTAGAAGGACAAGCAGCCAGGACAGTTAGCAGACCACAGTGTGAGTCCAGGCGTGCTTGTCCAGTGCAATCGATTGTGTTCTGTGCTGCTGCCCCCTTGATTAAAACACCTAGTGATGCCCCTGAGTGGTTTCAAAGCTGACACTTGAAATCAACCCGCGCAGTTTCACAGAAATTTCTAAATTAAGGTTAACAAATTGGCTTCGTCTCGTGTGCCAACTCTGATAAGCTGGTTGTGGCTGTTACGTGTGCAGTGTTAAGAAAGATTCTGAAGTTTCTCTGGAAAGGGTATACTTTGATTAGCAACTTTGAACCTGGGCCTTCCTGTAGGAGGAAATGGCAAGCTACTCCAGTATTCTTGCCTGGAGAATCCCATGGACGGGGAGTCTGGCAGGCTACAGTCCATGGGGTCACAAAGAGTAAGACACGACTTAGCAACTACACACACCTGGGCCTTATAGGGGGATGTTGTAGCATTGATGTTTCCCATCTTCGGCCTTCCTACTAAATGACTCTCTTACAATGCAAGATATGTGAAACCCATGATTTGATAAAATAAGCTCTTTATCCTTTCTACACATTAAGTTTAGTTGAGGCAAAATCTGTGTTACAAATGCAAAACAGACTCATGATAGAAAACAATATGAATTAAAAAAGAGTCTAGAACTGAAATTCAAAGCATAGTGATTAACAATAAGGGTGGGGTAGAGAGAGATACAGGAGAAAGAAAGAGGGATGAACTGATAAAGGAAAGGGGCAGAAATAGAAAGAAGAAATAGGTCTCTGTCCTCGTCACACTTTTTTCTTCCTCAAGTCCTCTCTTATTTGCAGCTTTCCTGTTTTCAATCTGAATTTGGCAGCCTGGGGTCCGCAAATCATGTTCCAGACCATCTTGCTGCAATCTGATAGAACTCCCCAAGTCTCAGAAGACATCAAAGTCACATGACAACTGCATTAAAAAGGATTCTTCCAGTCAGCAGCTAAAACCTGCTTAAATCTTTTTTTTTAAGATTTTTTTTATGTGGACCAGTTTTAAAGTCTTTATTGAATTTGCTACAATATTACTTCTGTTGTTCATGTTCTGGTTTGGAGGCTGTGAGGATTGTGGGATTTTAGCTCCTATACCAGAGACTGAACTCACACACCCTGTCCTGCAAGGTCAAGTCTTAACCACTGAACTGCCAGAGAAGTTCCAGATCTTAAATGTCTAAAACATGTACCTTTTACAGATAACAGATAAGCCAGCAATTTAATTATACGTGTGGTCCCTTTTACTGACCTGGGTTGTTGTTTTGGTTTTTTTTTTAAACCAGTCCAGAATCTCCATTTAAATTCCAGTCTTGGTCCTTGAAAATGTCTATGCTTAGACATCCAACTAGAGGCACTATGAAATATTTATTTAACCTTCAAGACTAGGATTTTGCAGCAAATGGACTTGTTTTGACCATACTGAAAGCTTACTGCAGTCATCAGTGGCCTTCTGAGTTTAATTCAGTGTCACAAAAACAAATCAGACCAGAAATGGAAAAAAAAAAAAAAATTCAAAACCACTGCTTGTCTTAGTATCTGAATGTAAATTATTTATACTGTCTCATCCTAGAGACAGTGAGAGGAATAGAATGACTCAGCAGTTTTCTTTGTGAAGCTGTGGGGGAGGCTATAAAGCATCAGCATGGATGAGATGAGACAGAAAGGTATACATTCTTTACCATAATGCTTAGCTTAAAACCACAAATTGGCCTACCATTTTGGTATTTCCTTTTAGAGTGACCAGACCACAGTCCAGAAATAGGCTTCCCAGCTAGCTGGCAGCTTAACTCTTCCATTACACTACAAGAAACAGAATGATGCCCTGAGTGGCCTCACAGCAAGGTGCTCCCTATGCATGACTCCTGCCCAAATGGAGGCTCCTGCGTTTGCCTTGTGTGCACTTCCTCACAGTCGTGACAGTCCAAACAGATTGCAAAAGAATTTCCAAACACAGAGTATTGTAGAAAGGAGTGAGTTTATTTTAAAGAACAAAGAGCAGAGATAATGTGGGCACTGTGAGCATAGCAGGCCGACCTCCTGACAGGCCAGGGAAAGTCAATGTTTTTCTTGGGTTAGGAGCCAATTTTTATAGCCTCAAAACAAAGAAAGTTCCTGTTGGAAGGGTGGCATTAGGTGACTGGTTAGAACACTCTAGGGTGAGCACTGGAATGGGTATTTTTGCCTAATAGAGGTCAAGAAGCCTGCTGGTGATAATCAGGGGGCTTCTGTCAACAGTTTTAAAGGGGCTCAGTCAGAGGTTCAGAGGTGACCTTGGTTCTGGGCTCCACTTCTGTGTCCTTGGTGCAAGGCCTCTGTCACTGTGACCTTGGAATTGGACTCCATACTCACCATTGCTGGCATCTAAGCCCTTCATCTGTATGTCATTCACCAAATAAGTTGTCAGAACAAATGACAGTGAAAGAACACAATGGGACTAAAAATATCCATCAGGTTTCAGGAGAAATGAAATATTTATTATGGATAACATGGATCTGGGTTATTTATATATGAGAACCTTATTCTGGGGCTGTAAGAAAAGAGTCTTCTAAGGTCCTGAAGCTGGATTCATGTAGGGTCTTCTTAGGGATGATGAGGGTGCCCCAAGAAATATTGTTGTTGTTGTTATTATTGTTTAGTTGCTAAGTTGTATCCAACTCTTTTGCAACCCCATGGACTGTAGTATACCAGGCTTCAAGGGGTTCTCTAGGCAAGAATACTGGAGTGGGTTACCGTTCCCTTCTCCAGGGGATCTTGCCAACCCAGGGATCAAACCCACGTCTCTTGCATCTCCTGCATCGGCAGGTGGATTCTTTACCGCTAGTGCCACTTGGGAAGCTTCATCCCAAGGAGCATCCCCAGCAAAAGGCAAGATAAGACAAAGTGTCCACCTCAGCCTTATCGGAGCCCAGGGGCATGCATGCCTTTCAGGAATAAGAAAACAAGTGATATTAGTTTCCAGAGAGAGGTTCTTCTCATGCTTTTTAGAGCTTCCTTTGGGAAGTCTGATCTTTATTCCCTATAGAGGAAATTATGAGCACAAAGCCTCGCTCTGGCTGGAGTAGGAACTCTGATATTGAAGGGAAGAGCCTTGAGGGCAGCAGCGAACTTGACAAGTGAGGACCTTCCTTCTTTGGTCTGATGTCATTTACTCACGAGTTCTTTCACTGACTTATTCAACAAACTTCCTTCACAGTCAAACTCTAACACATAAGAGGATGTAAAGAATGGAGACACAGCCTCTGGGGGCTTCTGGCCCAATGAGACAGACACTTAGAGAGGGAATCCTTAGAATGAGTCTTGATTTTAATGTGATTTATTGTTTTCTTTCGAGTTCTCACAATACCTTCATTATCAAAAACTTGGATACAGAATAGCATAATACCAGGTTAAAAGTCGCTACCTAAACAAGGTTAAAAATGAGACAGTACTTCATTGGGTGCAAAACTCCTTTATTCCTGTGTGTGTCTGCGCATGTGTCACATACTACCTGCTGGCTTAAGCTTTTTTTTAATTGAAGTAGAGTTGATTTGCAATGTTGTGTTAATTTCTGCTGTACAACAAAGTGATTCAGATGTATATACATATATATATACACACACATATATATAAATACTTATATGTATATATATATTCTTTTTCATGTTCTTTTCCATTATGGTTTATCACAGGATATTGAATATAGTTCCCTGGTGCTATACAGTAGGACCTTGTTGTTTATTAATCTTATATATAATACTTTGCATCTGCTAATCCCAAACTCCCAATCCATCCTTCCTCTACTCCCTCTCCCCATTGGCAACCACAGGTCTCTATGTCTGGGGATCTGTTTTTGTTTCATAGATAACATTTGTGTTGTATTTTAGATTCCACATGTAAGTGCTATTATATGGCTTTTGCCTTTCTCTGCCTGGCTTACTTCACTTAGTGTGATCATCCATGGATCCATCCGTGTTTAAACCTTAAAGGTAGAGACTAGGTGAGGCCTACTTTCATTCCAGGTAAAGAAGAGGAAGTCCTGAACCCAGATCTTGGGACAATCTGCTGTGTAACTGTCAGTCAGCCACTTAACCAGTCTGTCCTCAGTTCCCACTTCTCTACAGTTCAAGTGGGTGGACACTGAGGGTTCCTGCCAGGTTTAGATCGCCAGGTTCAAGACTAGTCTGTTTAAATGTCACATTGTCCAGGTGAAATGGGAGTTGTAATTCAATATCCAAGCATGACATACTTAAAACACATAGGCATTGGGTATAAAAAAGATAACTGGGACTTGGCTTTTATTTAAATGTCTCTTAAACTCAAGACTCCTCTGTAAATAGCATCCTGGGGAAAGTGCCACTTAATACAGAGATGAACTACTTTACTGTACAGAAGAGTTAACCTCTAAGGCAAGGCTCCTCTGAATTGTGTTCTGAACAAAAGCTGCTATCGGAAACAGTCCCTCCCAGCTGCTCCCTGACAACCTCCGCCCTGCGGCAGTGTTTTGCTGCATCCATTAGCATTCAGCAGCAGATCTCCTGCAGTCTGGGTCCCACATGCTGCAGAGGCCACATTGAAATTTCAATTTGTTAAGAGGAATTGACTTGGCTTGAAGAAGGTGATGGATCACAAGAGCTATTAGCTAATAGCCTATATCACCCAAAGTCTTGTTCTTGGCAGATAATAAGCAGCAAAAACAAGAGTGAATGTTCACAGTCACATATCTGTTTGCCTTTTCCTTCAAACCTTGTGGATGTGAGAGTGGATAAAAGGATTCAAGTTCATAAGACCTGGGAGCGTCCATCTGAGCCCCCATCTGGCCTTTTGCTTTGGGTCCCTCCCAGCTTAAGCTTGATGATCAATAAACTCCTTTCTATTTTCAGTACCTAGCAGAACTGATTAAAAAAAGCCTTTGATGTTAATAAGCCTGGGTCTAAACAGCATTAAGTCAAGTGAATCTAGGTAATTTGATTAGTATCAATGAATCATCCTCAAAAATGCAATACACAGCCTCCTGAATTCTTAGGAAACTGAAGTTCAGAATGGCTGCCTCTAAGGGTTCTTTTTCTGCTCCAGTGATGGGGCAGAAAAGTGCTTTAAAACATTCCTGCTTAAAAAAAAAAAAAAAAAAATTCCCTGCTTACAAATGTACTCAGTTGAATCTGGAAATCCCAGCATGGGACTCTAATCTCCAGCAAATATGCCATTCTTGACAACTAATTTCCACCAAAGAATTTTTTTTCTTAGATCTAATGGGATTTAACATCTTTTGTAATACAAATGGGCTTCCCACGTGGCACTAACTGTAAAGAACCTGCATGCCAATGCAGGAGACAAGAGACGTGGATTTGATCCCTGAGTCGGGAAGATCCCCTGGAGAAGGGAATGGCTACCCACTCTAGTTTTCTTGCCTGGAGAATCCCATGGACAAAGGAGCCTGGCAGCCTGCAGCCCACAGGGCTGCAAAGAGTCAACACGACTGAAGCGACTTAGTATGCATACGTAATACAAACATTTTTAAGGAGTATGGCCGTCTTTTAAAATAAGCAGCTGTAGGTCTAACTTATTATGCTGGTATTGATTTGATCACCTCACTAACAAGTTTTAAAAAGAGACTCAGATGCTTCTTAGAGCCTTTTGAATATATATGGTTTAAAGACAAATTATGTTAATCTAAGCCAACTGGTCACCTCCCACATTTGATTAATCATTCTATGGATCTAACAGGAGATTGGTTATTAGATTATTTCTTAATAAAAAAGAAAGGAAAACAGACAGAGCCTGATGGATTTGTAGGTCTCTCTAGAGAAGACACCCTGTGGCCTGAAAGCATTTAGAGGCCATGAAAATAGGGAGCCTTCTGGAAACATCCATCAAGCCTTTCTGTACTGATTATGGTAAATTGCAGTCCCTAAGGGGATGAACCAATGCCTGTCTTACTCTTACCCACTAAATTTTAAACACAAGTCATCACCATCTGTGTCCAAAGGCCTCTGATTCAAAGGAGTTTCTTTTCTGTGGGGATAGTATTTTTCTTTCATATTTCTGACCATCTCAAGTGAAGGTAATTAAACATACGAAGTGATAGGGTGCCCTCCACAGACCACGGTATCTCCAGGCAGAATTAGGCTAATGGCCTTGAACAAATCAATTAGCTCCATCATTCTGTAGCATAGCATCCTGCAGCTTACTTAGAGTTCTCCTCCTGGAAACTTCGTAAGCAGAATTGCATACCCTCCAAGTTGAGTCACTTGGCTTCATCAATAGCCCTGAGGGCATCCAGTGAGGAAGACAGTCAGGGACTCCATGACTTACAGTAGTGAACTGACATTCACCTTGCTGCTCGTGGCTAGTACCTTGAATGCCTGCTTCTAGATGACAGATGAAAGTTAGCTGAAAACTCAAACCTGTGAGAAGTGTGCTCATGATAGAATATGCACAGGAGGCAGTGGTGGAAGCTCCTAGCATTTTTCAGACACTGCGGTAAGTCTGCCTTCCTCGAAGCCCTGAGTACAGGCTTCCCTGGTGGCTCAGATGGTAAAGTTCTGCCTGCAATTCAGGAGGCAGATTCTTGAATTCAGTGTTTGATCCCAGGGTCGGGAAGATTCCCTGGAGAAGGTAATACCCACTCCAGGATTCCTGCCTGGAGAATTCCATGGATAGAGGAACCTGGTGAGCTACAGTCCATGGGGCTATTAAGAGTCAAACATAACTAAGCGACTAAAACTAACAACCCACTATGGGGTTAGGTGTAATGTCCTAGCAATACAGTCCTTTATTGGAGTAAGGAATCTTTTTTAGAAAATATTTTAATTAATGAGCTGTCCAACTCACTTTTTAAAAAATATTTATTTGTAAATATTATTTATTTATTTTTGGGTTCTTCATCATTGTGCCTGGGCTTTCTCTAGTTGCAGAGAGTGAAATCTACTCTCTAGTCGCAGTATGAGGGCTTCTTATTGCAGTGACTTGTTTTACTTAGTTATATGCATTAATTTTTCTCCATATCCTTTCATAACTCAATAGCTCATTGCTTTTAGCACTGAATACTATTCTTTTTTCTGGATGTACCACATTTCTTAATTCTTTCACCTACTAAGGCCATCTTGGGTGCTTCCAAGTTTTGGCAATCATGAATAAAGCTGCTATAAACCTTCATGAGCAGGTTTTGGTGTAAAGATAGCTCTTCAACTCTTGTGAGAATTCACTTTTTTTTTTAACTCCCAACAGAGTTCTTTTTTTATAATGCCTTGGACTTATTTCCTCTTTTATCACTTCCCTGTGGAATCCTGGAACCTAAAATTTCTCTCCCTGCTGGGTCTATGACATCCTTGAATCAATAGATGTCAAGGGTTAAAAGAAAACTTCTGATCATTCACTCTAGCTCCTTTTATTTTATAGAAATGAAAACCAGCCCAGAGAGATTTAGTCATTTGTCCCAGGGAACACCCCAGAAGCTGGCCTCTGACTCTAGGACCGATGCTGCTCCCCCATACAATGCTGCCCTCACCCTTCATGAAAGGGGTTGCAGATCCTTCTTTCTTAGGTTGTTTTTGTTTTGGCTGAACTGGGTCTTCATTGCAGCACGCTGGCTTTTCTCTAGTTGCGGTGAGTGGGAGCTACTCTCTAATTGCGGCGTTCAGGCTTCTCATTGCAGTGGCTTCTCTTGTGGAGCACAAGCTCTAGGACACTTGGGCTTCAGTAGTTGTGGCGCATGGGCTTAGTTGCTCCACAGCTAAGTATGTGGGATCTTCCTGGACCAGGGGTTGAACCCATGTTCCCTGGATTGGTAGGTGGATTCTTAACCACTGGACCACAGAAAAGCCCCAGGGCTTTTTTTAATTGACTAAAGTTATCTATTTGGGATGATGCAAATGAGATCTTGTACAAAGCTAAGAGGAAAGACCAAGTCTAGAAGATCTCGCCTGCTAGAGATAATTTTTGTTGTTACCTTTCCTTGACTGCCATCATAGTGTCTCAGTTTATTCTCTGGGAAGTAGAACAAAGATTTTGATACGATTTTATAAATGAGAAAGTGACATGGCAGGTCCAGGACCGGAGTCTTCTGCATCCTGGTGTAATGAATGGGGCAACACTTGTTCCTTTCTAAAGGGTGTAACAGGGGCTTCCCTGATGGCTCAGTGGTAAAGAAGCCACCTGCCAATGTTCAGTCCCCAGGTCGGGAAGATCCCCTGGAGGAGGAAATGACAACTCACTCCCATATTCTTGCCTAGGAAATCCCATGGACAGGATCCTGGCAGGCTATAGTTCATGGGGTCACAGAGAGTCAGACATGACTTAGCAACTAAACAACAACAACAAAGGGTGGAAGAGAGAACTCTGATGCTGGTGCACATATAAGGTGAAGTGTGATCTCTGTACATTTGCTGGAAGGGAAGAGTTTCCATGGAGGAATCACAGCTCTGAAAATCTCCTACCTTCCCCACTCTGCTGGCTAACTGGATAAACATGTTGAGCATGTTGGTATCCAAGAACCTAACTCATGATATTGAAATTATTTGTTTATAAGTCTTCTCTTAATCAGACTACAAGGTCGTTAAGGACATAGCCATAAAATAACCCATCAGGGGCTGTATGCTGAATGGCATTTACGTATAATCTAGAAACTAATTTTTTTGAAGAGTGCTGATAGCTAAAGAATTGGAATAAAAATGTGATTCTTTTATAATTTTGCATCCGCATTACTGGCTCTTTAGCATGGGTATTACAACTATCTCATCTGGAATGCCTAATCTGTTTAATAAATGGTTTGACTGTACTTCGTCCTCAGGCTTTTCATCACAGGAAGCAGTTTTATGGATCAGATGATAAACAGGGGAAAGTCAGTTTTAAAAGCACTAGCCATTTCCCTGAAGAAAAGATTTAGTGTGGATACTTAGGGAAAAGAATACTGTTACACTCTGAGTGTCTCAGCTGTCAGCTTGTGGAAAGAAAAAAGTATTGGAGATGGTGGTGTTAGTGAAATGTTACTTGTTGATACCTCCAATAATAGCGTCTTAATCAAGGTGAATGTGAAATGATAGAAGTGGAGAGAGTGCCATGTATAAGAGAATAATATAGCAAGATAACTGATAAGAGAGAAAGAACAAGAAAAGATGATAGGATTATAATGATTTCTTGAATGAGTCAGCTGTTTGGTTGAACACTTTCGTTGATGCTGCTACTGGATAATCCTGCACCTCCAATATCCCTGATCTTCAATACAGCTGAACTTGGGGTACATGCACTGGTAGGCAGCGTGTGTGTGTGTGTGTGTGTGTGTGTGTACACATGTCTGGAGGTATCAGGAGAATCATAAAAGCAAATCAATGAGCTTTATGTCTTAAAAATTCAATCCTCGGAAGTGACTCATTTCTTCCAAAAGAAGCTTCCCTTCATGATGGATGGGTAGTCAATTTCTGTCAGCTAATGCCTACACCCCCCCCCCACAGACTGGGAACATAAAGCTGTTCTCTCAGAGGAAGGACTTAACAATAGCTCTTTTATGATGATATGCAAAGAGAACACAGAAATAGGATTTCAGCTATTTGAAAGATGGTGAAGGGAAAACACAATCACAATGCACTGAACTGTTGAAAGGCTCTGTTAGCCTGCGCTATGCTATTGGCTGCCTATGTGACCTTGGACTCTATAGGATCTTTAACATCCCTCCTTAGATACAGTAGTTTAGAGCTACAATTCATTTCCTCACACACTTTTCAATCTGCAGTTCTCTAACAGAATTTCTTCTATATAGTCAGCTATACCTTTCATTCATCATGTGTTATTTGATCCAACTAATGCTATCCAACACTATGGTATGCTGAACATCATATTGTAACCTCCCTAAAGGCAGTTTCATTTTCATATTCTCTACTGTCTAATCCACTGTTATTGAAGGCCCATTTATTATTTGTTGGATTGAGTTGAATGGTGCCCTTTTGTCAAAGTCAAAGACTAGACATGCTGGTTTTTTGTTTTTTTTAAAAACTTTATTTTATATTGGAGAATAGCTGATTAACGATGTTGTGATAGTTTCAGGTGGACAGCAAAGGGACTCAGTCATACATATACATGTATCCTTTCTCCCCCAAACCCTTCTCCAGACTGCTATATAACGTTGAACAGAGTTCCATGTGCTACACAATAGGACCTTGTTGGTTATCCATTTTAAATTTAGCAATGTATACGTGTCCATCCCAAACTCCCTATCACTTCCCCTCATCCTTCTCCCTTACAACAATAAGTTCATTCTCTAAGTCTGTGAGCCTGTTTCTGTTTTGTAAATAAGTTTATTTGTATCATTTATTTTTAGATTCCACATATAAGCAATGTCATATGATATTTCTCTTTCTCAGTCTGACTTACTTCAGTTAGTATGACAATCTCTAGGTCTATCCATGTTGCTGAAAATGGCATTATTTCATTCTTTTTAATGTCTGAGTAATATTCTGTTGTGTATATGTACAACATCTTCTTTATCCTTTCCTCTGTCAGTGGACTTCCTTGTCTTGGCCACTGTAAACCATGCTCCCATGAACACTGGGGTGCATGTACCCTTTCAGACCATGTTCTTCTCCAGATATATGCCCAAGAGTGGGATTACTGGGTCATAGGGTAGCTCTATTTTTAGTTTTTTAAGGAACCTCTATTCCATTCTTCATAATGACTGTATCAATTTACATTCCCCCCAACAGTATAAGAAGATTCCCTTCTCTAGACATGCTACCCTAGTGCTATAATACTTGTGTTAGAATAATATTGTGTAAAATAGTACAAGTCTTGAAGCCAAAGAGACCAGAGTTCAAATCCCAACTCAGCCACTGCTTGGAAACTTTGGATGACTTACTTAACTTCAAAGTGCCTCAGTTTTTTCCATTGGAAAATGTGAATATTAATTCCTATCTCAGAGGATAGTCGTCAGGGTTAAATATGAATGACCAGGTAAAACTGTCCTCAAATATTTCATCTAAGTTTCTGGGGCTCTACTTTTTAATTCCTTCATTTACCTTGCAATTTTCCTCAGAACTAATGTTGCTCTGGTACTCTGAGCAGTTAACCCAGTTCTTAGAAGCTCATTTAATGGGAGAATATACCTCAGAAGTTTCATCAAGGGGAGCATATACCTCAGAAGTTTCATCATATGATAATATGAAAATGCATCATGGCGCAATGGAAATGGACTAGCCTGGATCAGATAGTCTCTTCAATTTCAAGTTATTCAAGTTATCTCATCATTCACATGATAGGGAAATTCCATGCAAACCCAGGAAAGCCATATAATTTATTAAGTAAGGTTAGGAAATGCAGCCGACATGGACTGGAGGAGAAACAGGAGCTGCAGTGTTGGGTCTTTGAATCTTCCCTCCCTGCTGGACCAGCTAACCTAGTGCCTGTCAGGCAGAGAGGAGCCTGGGGACCAGACATTGCACCTGAGGAGTCCAGACATGATGGAACCCTAGAACAGCAAGCTGTTTTGGTGGGGGAATGGAGGTTGAGTCCAGTGTTGGGTACAGAGTTGATTTTTTTAAAGTATTATAATTCTATTAGTTGCTCGTATTAAGTGATATATGTAGACATTCTTGGTAATTTCCAACTTCCTTAATGAAAATCAAATCTCAGTCCTCCAATATTGCAACTGCAGAAGAGCTCTATGTGGAGTGCAGGTGGGACCCAGACCTCAGAGTCTTCATGCCTGTATCTGAGATTTACTTGCCCATTGGGGCTTTCTAGCTAATTATCAATCTTGGAAGATTGGTTCCAATATCATGCATTTCATATAAACCTAATATATGAGAGACTCAATAAGTATTGGGTTGGCCAAAAAGTTCCCAGTATTTATCTGTTCAATCAATTAAATTCGTGGTATAAAGCAGAGGATGTGAGTCCAAAAATCTCTGGTAATTCTGGTTTTTAGTAACTTAAGGGAACACTGTAAATTAGTACCTCAGCTTTCAGATTCAACTGACCATATCCATCATCTTCATTTGACACAAAATCCTTTATCTCTGAAGAGATGGGACAACATTTCAATTGCCCTGCCAGCATCAATCTTTCTATTTGGTGGGCTTTGAGCCTGAAATAAGAATTAGTGGGAGCACATTTAAATTCAGAAGAAACAGAACTTAAAGTTTATTCATATTTTGTATTATAGAAGTAACTTCAAACCCATAGATCCACAATTTGAGGCTTTATGTAGTAAATAAGTATTTATATTTAATTTTTTTCTGAGGAAAAAAAACTAGTCTATATACAGTTTTCTTCATCGTTGCTTCTTTAACGTCTCATTTTCACCCATGAAATCTTTTTATTAGAAACATTTTTATAGAGTGCACTCTAAATGTCTTAGAAATTTTAAACTTCCATTTTTATGATACTATTATTCAAACATTAGATTTATTTCTTATTTGCCTTTTTTCTTTGGACATCCAATTCCAATAGGTTACCCCCAAAGAGTCTAAATCTTTCCCAAATGCTTATCTTCAGGTCATCTTTTCATGGGGGCTCCACAGTCTTCTTCATATGCAGCTCCCAAGTCTCTTTATATGATTAAGAATAGCTTTTCTTAAGCCCCCTTTCTTCACTAGTTTCTACAGTGGAAATGCTTGCCTCTCCTAGATAAATATGGGTATTGAGTGCCTGATAACCTCTTCTGATCCTGAGTCCCTCCCTCACCTGCAACAGAACCTCTAATAGAAAAGTCAACTCTTACATAACATGGAAAATACTGGGTCAGAAACTAGAAGACTCAACATCCAGTCTCCTGTTCACTATTTGTAAACTGTAAGAGCTTTCACAAGTTACATAAGCTCTTGGAGCCTGAATTTCTTCATCTGTAGAAGATAAGGACTCATCCTGACCTGTTGTTAAATTTTAAAAGATCACTCTCTAAATGCACCTAATGTTGTCGGGACATAGTAGGTGGTCAGAAAGTAGACTGACATTGAATATACCATATTTTAGGACTCAAGTATCTCCTGCCTAGACTTGCTACAGTAACTTCTTATTTGATTGGGTTTTTTTTTTCCCCCCCTTACATCCACCCTGCATTCTAGTGCCAGATTAATCGTCTAAAAGCATCAGTTTTATTATGTCACCCTCTTGGCTTAAGGACATAGATCAGAAAAGAATAAAAACCCTCATTTTGACATTCAGAGTCCTCTGTGACCTATGACAACATGACAACACAGAATCTCGCCTCCAACTCAGCCAGTCTTTTCAATATCCCTGCCTCTCCCTACCCGACTCGGCCTTTACCCTCATCTGTGGTTTCCATCCCTTCCTCTCTGAGGTTTCCTCACTCCTTCATCTTGTTCTTAAGCCTCTGCAACTAGTTCTGTCCAAATTTTAATCTCTTATCCTCCAAGCATCCCTACATACAGGACACACACATATTTTCTGTAGTGTACGTTTTGTGAAAGTGTCAGTCGCTCAGTATGTCCAACTCTTTGCTTTTTTTGAGATGTCTTTCTCGAATAGATGTCATGCTTCCATCATCAGCTTCTCCTCCAGGTTGAGCAGGGGAGTTTCCTTATCCCTAAATGATCAAGCTAGGTTCACAAAGTATTGTTTTTTATGTGTGCAGAGAACATATCCTAGGGGTCATTAACTTACCAAGCTCACTGGGCAGGATGTGGGTCTCATGCCACCATTGTTTTATTGTTTGGGGACAAGTTTCATGTTTCTGTTGCATGGTTTTGTTGCTAAGCAGGCCTCCTTGGCTTTGTGGTTAAGCGAGCCTGCTTTCTTGAGTAATCATTAACTTACAGGGGTCTCATATTTTTCTCTACTTACAATCCCTTAGTGGGATGAATTATTTCATCACCTACTTTGTCCCTTTACTCTGTTCCTATGAACAGCAGGGGCCTGGGACCTCCCCTCCAGACCCAATCACAGGTCGGGTTTCTGCCCTCTGCTGATGCTCCCCACAGCAGAACCTGCAGTGACAAAGTGCTTTTTGGGTTCCCACAGCTGCCTTCTTCCCTCCGTGAAACCATTCTCCCTGCATAGAGAGTATTAGAAACTTGCCTGCCTTGCACGTCCCATGGTTGAGTCTGCACTGGGAACTTCCCAGGGTTGCTGCAGTAACCCTCCCCATTCCTGGGAAGAAGACTCTGTGCCAGTGACTGCTTCCAGCTTCCGTAGGTCACTGGTCTGGGGTCAAGAAGGAAGAGGAATAGGGTGTAGTGAATTCTTTTGGGAATGCCTGACCTACTGCTAGAACCTCTAAGGCATGCTGCTTCATTTAACCCTCATAGTAATTCTGCAAGAGGAATATTATCACTCCTTGTTCTGCATGGAAGGGAACTGGGATCCAGAGAAATTAGACGTCTGGCTGAAACCTTGAAGCTGGGCGGGAATTCAGAAGCCCAGAGCACCTGCCTCATCTCGGAGCTTCTCTGCAGTAGAGCACACAGCGGGTTTTATGTGGAGCCTGAGAGGCTTCCCTGGGGGCTCAGACAGTAAAGACTCTGCCTGCAATGCCGGAGGCCCAGGTTCAGTCCCTAGATCAGGAAGATACCCTGGAGTAGGAAATGGCAGCCCACTCCAGTATTCTTGCCTGGAGAATCCCATAGACAGAGGAGCCCGGCGGGCTACAGTCCATGGGATCACAAAGAGTCGGACATGACTGAGCAACTAAGAATTTTTTTCATTTTCAAGCCCCCAACAGGTGAAGAAAGAAGTTGAACTCAGCATCCTTCACTTCTCCCTTTAGTAACCCCTTGCTCTTGCCTCTCTTCTATCAGATCACATATACTGAGGGCCCATAAGGTGCCAGGCTCTAGGCAAGGCACTCCACAGGTATTACCTCGTTTGGCTCTCCGAAGAGTTCAATGAGCATTCGCGTTGTTACTAACCCCACTTTACCGATAAGGCAGCTGAGGCTTGTGAGGGCTTGGTTGCTGTTGTTTAGTAATCAGTCATGTCTGATTCTTTGAGACCCCATGGACTGTAGCCCGCCAGGCTTCTCTGTCCACGGGATTTTCCAGGCACTTGGTGCTTGCCAGTAAATAAAGACAGAATCAGACATTCATTCCAGACAACTGCATTTAAAAAACAGAATCAAGGACTTCTGGTGGTCCAATGGTTAAGAATCTGCCTGCCAATGCAGGGAACACGGTTAGATCCCTGGTCTGGGAAGATCCCACATGCCATGGAACAGCTACGCCCGTGCCTCAACTACTAAGCCTGTGCTCTAGAGCCCACGTGCCACAATTACTGAAGCCTGTGCACCCCAGAGCCTGTGCTCCCCAACAAGAGAAGCCACGACAATGACAAGCCCACGCACCACAGCTAGAGAGTAGCCACGGTCACTGCAACTAGAAAAAGCCCACACATGGCAACAAAGACCCAGCATAGCCAAATAAAGACAAATAAACAAATAAAGAAATAATTTTTTAAAAGCATCAGCATTCCTCTCCCAGTGAGGGTCCTCTGAAGGAATCTGACCTATTCTTCCCACCTCTTGACACCTCAAGGAATTAATTCAGCCAAACCAGGGATGATTTTGGGTCTTCCTTTTTTTTCTCCTAAATTCAACTTTTTTCCATTCTCCTTTTCTACCTTGAAGTCCTCCTTACTAAGTCTGAAAGGTAAGAAGTAAGATTAATGCTCGTCACATTGAAAGGGAGCATTTAAATATTTATCTTTGTTTATAGAGGAAAATGAAAGTAAAAGCTATGCTTCCACTGTGAATGTCCAGTCCAGCAGACTACTTGGCATGTAGTAAGCACTCAAAAATGTTGCATGCTTGAATGAATACAGGAGCAAATGAATGAGATAAAATTGGAATAGAAAAAAATTGATACTCTCCTAGCAAACAAGATTTGTATGGTGACATCTGAAAATAACATTGAGAATAGTTTGCATATATTATTTTTTTCTGTCTGGAATATCCCCCCTCCAACCTGCCCGGAAAAGGACCTGTCCTTCAGGGACCACTTCAAATACTAAGGATTTTCTTTCTTTTTTTTTTTTTTAATTTATTTATTTTAATTGGAGGCTCATTAATTTATAATATTGTAGTGGTTTTGCCATACATTGATATGAATCAGCCATGTGTGTACATGTGTTCTCCATCCTGAAACCTCCTCCCACCTCCCTCCCCATCCCATCCCTCAGGGTCATCCCAGTGCACCAGTCCTGAGAGCCCTGTCTCATGCATCAAACCTGGACTGGCGATTTATTTCACATATGATAATATACATGTTTTAATGCTATTCTCTCAAATCATCCCACCCTCGCCTTCTCCCACAGTGTCCAAAAGTCTGTTCTTTACATGTGTCTCTTTTGCTGTCGCACATGTAGGATTATTGTTACCATCTTTCCAAATTCCATATATATGCGTTAGTATACTGTATTGGTAAAATACTAAGGATTTTCTTTTTACTCTCTTTCCATTAGATATAATTTCTATCCCTCCTTGACATCTCATAGCATTTTACTCATTCCTGGAATGACTCTCTTTCACCTCAAGTCTAGTTATTTGTGTGGAAAAAGAATTGCATAGAAGCTGAGCAACCTGACTCTGGTCTGATGCCAGGCTACCTGAGTTTTAATCACAGTTTGGCCCTCATTGACTGTGTGACCTTTAGGAAGTTACTTAACCTCTCTGTTTCATTTCTCTCATCTGCAAAATAGGAATAATACTAGTACCTATTTTATGAGGTTATGGTGAGGATTTAATGAGCTAAATATATAATGAATTAATAGCATATCATCCGTAAGGCAGGTTAGCACTACGAGTTAGCTATTATCGTGTCCCCGTGGGCTGGGAAGGCAGGAGCAGCGTCTTCCTTGGTTTAGTGTCTCATTCATTTCTGACCACAGGGCTATGGACAGAGGTTAAGTTCACAAAAATTCCTTGACCATCTTCATTGTATTGAGGCATTCAGCAAACACATGGCCTTGTCAGAGGCCTGGAACCTGAGTCATTTTAGTCGATGACCTCCTGGCCCCTCTTCCAAAAGGTGAGCTCACCTTCTCTCAGGGGGAGCAGCAGACAGCCCCTCACCAGCCAAGATGTCACCCTGGGGCAGATATGCTCCCACCCCCTTCCTGCACACCCCAGCAGTGACCCCCACGCTCACCCCACTGTCCGCACGCTCACCTCCTCCTGCACCAAATGCTCTCCTGTTCCCCAATGTGCCAGAGGTTTCTTTTCACCCTGAATATGCCCTTCCCTCTGCCTCTATCCTCCTTTCCTACCCATTCGGTGTTTGTGAAAGCAGAGGTACTTATGAAACAGTATTGACAACACAACCTGCTCTGCTGATTCACCTTTAGCTTCCTTCTCCAGGTTGATGTATCTTGTTGTTTAGTCACTCAGTCATGTCCGACTCTCTGCAACCCTATGGACTGTAGCCCACCAGGCTCCTCTGTCCATGGGCTTCTCCAGGCAAGAATAATGGAATTTCCTTCTCCAAGAAGAAAGGCTTCCCTGACTTGGAATCGAACCCAGGCCACGGCGGTTCTCCAACCCAAGAGCACTGAATCATACCCACTAGACCACCAGGGAGAATCAATGTATTTTATAGGTGATTCCATATTAGTAAAGGTAGTGCTGTTTTGTTCTTTTCAATAGTCACATAGCACCCCATTGTATAAATGTGCCAGTATTTATTTAATTAATCTCCTACTGGGGGATGGAAAATAGTTTCCAGTCATTTTTTCTTTTAAAATAGAAAGACCTTTGCACGAATAGCACCTAAAGGCCTGGCACTTGGCTGTGAACAGGTTTATCAGGTGTTTCTAAGGCAACAGGTACACCATGAGCAGGTGCCCAGATGGGAAGAGTCCTGGGTGGATGGAGTGTACCGTCCAGGCCTCTTCTTCCTCGGGAGACCTGATGTCAAAGAAGGAGGAGATCATTTTATCCTCGGTGGAGACAACTTTACTGGGACCTTGTGGTCACTAGGACTGGACATCCAGGCCAAAGCTCCTGGAAAACTTAAAATGAGCTTAAAATACAGAGGGGGAAATATGGAAAGCATTTCCTCTTGAAAGTGAAACTGGGCTTTTATTAGAGCAATCAGGTTGGATCTGAGAACTCTAAGAAGAAATGTAACCTAACCAGACCTTTCTGCCCTTACAGACTGTGGCCCTGGAGGCTGAGCCCTGCCTGGAGGCCCTGTCTGACGGTGCTTGATTCTTCCAGATGCAACCAACAGTAGAGCCTGGCTGGAAGAAATTATTCTGGCCTGTGCCTTTAACAGGGTGTGCAGCCCTTGTGCTGCAGTCTCCACTGCAGTGAGCTCTGGGTGCAGGGCCGGGGGATGTTGGGCGGATGCTGTCCCAGTGCAGAGGCTGAGCCCCAGCCGGGAGGTGACACCCTTTACAGCCAGCAATACCAGGGCCACCCATGAACTGCTCAGCTTTGGCTATGCCCTGAGCTCCTGCTGTCTGCAAATTAAGATGTGGGTGAGGCATGGCACAAATTCTGCTTTCCTTAAACAAGGCTCCAAACTTGAAACAATTCATTATGGGTGAAGTCTTAATGTGAAACAAGCAATTTCTAAAGCTTAGATCAGAGCCACTTTCAGATATACACGGCATTGGCTTTGACAGAATTTTCAGGCTTAAGACCTGAATGCAAATAGGTTGCCTTATTGATTTTTTTCACACTTTGGAAAGATTTTCTTCTCCACCATTGCTATTCTCTGAGGGTTTGTTTAACTTTTTTTATAGCAAAAATTTTGCTTGTTTAAAGAATGTGAAGATTATATCAAGACTATAAGAACAACAAGTATTTACTGGATAGCACAGGGAACTATATCCATTATCTTGCAATAAATTATAATGGGATAGAATAAAAAAGAATACAGAGAAATACATATATACATATAACCAAATCACTTTTCTGTACATCTGAAAGTAACACTACAGCATAATACTTCAATCATACGTCAATTAAAAGGAAGAACTTGATGTAAAAAGATTTTTTAAGAAGATTGTAAAACACACAAACCTTCTAGAAACAGGTTGTTTTTCATAGCATCAGTGCCATGTTAGCTGTAGTTCTAGTACAATTTGTGAGCATTTAGAGGACTGACCTGGATCTTCACTTCGATCAGTTTTCCTAGGTTGCTTGTATAAGATTTCCCCCTTTTCTTTTCAAGAGCCTGCTGTTACATAAGATTTATAGAACACACACACAAAAACAAAGATATATAGAACACAAAAAAATAAAGATATATAGACCATGGCACCAATTAAGTGCCTTTTCTCCCCTCTTTAAACCTCCCATACCTCCCAGCTCTAACAAAGATGACAAGCCCAATTAAGCAATTTAAAATAGAACATCTCAATGATAGTTCCATGTAGGCTGCTATATATGACTTTACTGCATATTACATGCTGAGAGATACACTCAGAAAAGGAAACAAAGATATTAATATGTTTCTGTTCCAGCTGGCTCCTAAGTTAGCTTATGGAGCAGTCATCACAGAAGAGCTGAATGTTCCAGCCCACTTCAGGAGGCTCTCACATACATTCCCCTTCCAGTAATTCCTTTATGATGGAAGCAAAATCTGGGGAGGGAGGGGTAGGGAAAAGATGAGGGTCCCACAAACTTTTACTTTTTAAAATTTATTTATTTTTTATTGAAGGATAATTGCTTTACAAAATTTTACTGTTTTCTGTCAAACTTCAACATGAATCAGCCATAGGTATACATATATCCCCTCCTTTTTGAAACTCCCTCCCATCTCCCTCCCCATCCCACACCTCTAGGTTGATACAGAGCCCCTGTTTGAGTTTCCTGAGCCACACAGCAAATTCCCATTGGCTGTCTATTTTACAAATGGTAATGTAAGTGTCCATGTTACTCTTTCCATACGTCTCACCCTCTCCTCCCCTCTCCCCATATCCATAAGTCTATTCTCTCTGTTTCTCCATTGTTGCCCTGTAAATAAATTCTTCAGTACCATTTTTCTAGATTCCGTATATATATATTAAAATACGCTATTTATCTTTCTCTTTCTGACTCACTTCACTCTCTATAATAGATTCTAGGTTCATCCACCTCATTAGAACTGACTCAAATGCATTCCTTTTTATGGCTCAGTAATGTTCCATTGTGTATATGTACCACAACTTCTTTATCCATTCATCTGTCGATGGACATCTGGGTTGCTTCCATGTTCTAGCTATTGTAAGTAATGCTGCAGTGAATAATGGGATACATGTGTCTCTTTCAATTTTGGTTTCCTCAGAGTATATACCTAGGAGTGGGATTGCTGAGTCATATGGTGGTTTTATTCATAGATTTTTAAGGAATCTCCATACTGTTTTCCATAATGGCTGTATCAATTTACATTCCCACCAACAGTGCAAGAGTGTTCCCTTTTCTCCACACCCTCTTTAGCATTTATTGTTTGTAGACTTTTTGATGATGGCCATTCTGACCAGTGTGAGATGATATCTCATTGTAGTTTTGATTTGCATTTCTCTAATAATGAGCGATGTTGAGCATCTTTTCATGTGTTTGTTAGCCATGTGCATGTCTTCTCTGGAGAAATGTCTAAGTCTTTTTTTTTTTTTTTAACTTCTTTCTGGTTTTTTTTTTTTTTCATTTATTTTTATTAGTTGGAGGCTAATTACTTTACAATATTGTAGTGGTTTTTGTCATACATTGACATGAATCAGCCATGGATTTACATGTATTCCCAATCCCGATCCCCCCTCCCACCTCCCCCTCTACCTGATCCCTCTGGGTCTTCCCAGTGCACCAGGCCCGAGCACTTGTCTCATGCATCCAACCTGGGCTGGTGATCTGTTTCACCATAGATAATATACATGTTTCGATGCTGTTCTCTCGAAACATCCCACCCTCGCCTTCTCCCACAGTCCAAAAGTCTGTTCTGTACATCTGTGTCTCTTTTTCTGTTTTGCATATATGGTTATCATTACGATCTTTCTAAATTCCATATATATGTGTTAGTATACTATAATGGTCTTTATCTTTCTAGCTTACTTCACTCTGTATAATGGGTTCCAGTTTCATCCATCTCATTAGAACTGATTCAAATGAATTCTTTTTAATGGCTGAGTAATATTCCATGGTGTATATGTACCACAGCTTCCTTATCCATTTGTCTGCTGATGGGCATCTAGGTTGCTTCCATGTCCTGGCTATTATAAACAGTGCTGCGATGAACACTGGGGTGCACGTGTCTCTTTCAGATCTGGTTTCCTCTGTGTGTACGCCCAGGAGTGGGATTGCTGGGTCATATGGCAGTTCTATTTCCAGTTTTTTAAGAAATCTCCACACTGTTCTCCATAGCGGCTGTACTAGTTTGCATTCCCACCAACAGTGTAAGAGGGTTCCCTTTTCGCCACACCCTCTCCAGCATTTATTGCTTGTAGACTTTTGGATAGCAGCCATCCTGACTGGCATGTAATGGTACCTCAATGTAGTTTTGATTTGCTTTTTTCTGATAATGAGTGATGTTGAGCATCTTTTCATGTGTTTGTAGCCATGTGCATGTCTTCTCTGGAGAAATGTCTGTTTAAGTCTTTTCCCCACTTTTTGATTGGGTTGTTTGTTTTTCTGGTAATGAGAAAATTAATCCCTTGTCAGATGTTTCATTTGCTATTATTGTCTCCTATTCCAAGGGTTGTCTTTTCACCCTGCTTATAGCTTTCTTTTCTGTGCAAAAGCTTTTAAGTTTAATCAGTTTTCACTTGTTTACTTTTGTTTTTATTTTTGTTACTCTAGGAGGTGGGTCATAGAGGATCTTGCTTTGATTTATGTCATCGAGTGTTCTACCTATATTTTCCTCTAAGAGTTTTATAGTTTCTGGTCTTACATTTAGGTCTTTAATCCATTTTGAGTTTATCTTTGTGTATGGTGTTAGGAGGTATTCTAATTTCATTCTTTTACATGTAGCTGTCCAGTTTTCCCAGCACCATTTATTGAAGAGTCTGTCTTTTCCCCATTGTATATTCTTGCCTTTGTCAAAAATAAGGCACCAATAGGTGCATGGGTTTATTTCTGGGTGTTCTATCTTGTTCCATTGACCTATATTTCTGTTTTTGTTCCAGTACCATACTGTCTTGATGACTGTAGCTTTGTAGTGTAACCTGAAGTCAGGAAGGTTGATTCCTCCAGCTCCATTCTTCTTTCTCAAGACTGCTTTGGCTCTTTGGGGTCTTTTGTGTTTCCACATGAATTGTGAAATTTTTTGTTCTAGTTCTGTGAAAAATGCCATTGGTAATTTGATAGGGATTGCTTTAAATCTGTAGACTGCATTTGGTAGTATAGTCATTTTCACAATATTGATTCTTCCTACCCAGGAACACAGAATCTCTCTTCATCTGTTTATGTCATCTTTGATTTCTTTCATTAGTGTCTTATAATTTTCTGTGTACAGTTCTTTTGCATCCTTAGGTAAGTTTATTCCTAGATATTTAATTCTTTTTTGTTGCAATGATGAATGGGATTGATTCCTTAATTTCTCTTTCTGATTTTTCATTGTTTGTATATGGAAATGCAAGTGATTTCTGTGTATTGATTTTGTATTCTGCATCTTTGCTAAATTCACTGTTTAGCTATGGTAATTTTCTGATACTATCTTTAGGGTTTTCTATGTACAGTATCATATCATCTGCAAGCAGTGAGAGCTTTACTTCTTCTTTTCCAATCTGGATTCCTTTTATTTCTTTTTATTCTCTGATTGCTGTAGCATAATTCCAAAATTATGTTGAATAATAGTGGTGAAAGTGGACACCGTTGTCTTGTTCCTGATCTCAGACGGAATGCTTTCAGTTTTTCACCATTGAGAATAATATTTGCTATAGGCTTATCATATATGGCCTTTACTATGTTGAGGTAGGGTTCTTCTATGCCCATTTTTTGAAGAGTTTTAATCATAAATGAGTGCTGAATTTTGTCAAAGGCTTTTCCTGCATCTATTGAGATTATCATATGGTTTTTAATCTTTTGATGTGTTACCATGGTGTGTCATATTGATTGATTTCCGTATGTTGAAGAATCCTTGCATCCCTGGAATAAACCCAACTTTATCATAGTGTATGAGCTTTTTAATGTGTTGCTGAATTCTGTTTGCTAAAATTTTGTTGAGGATTTTTGCATCTATGTCCATCACTGATACTGGCCTGTGGTTTTCTCTTTTTGTGTTGTCTTTGTCTGGTTTTGGTATCAGGGTGATGGTGGCCTCATAGAATGAATTTGGAAGTGTTCTTTCCTCTGCAATTTTTTGAAAGAGTTTTAGAAGGACAGGTATTAGCTCTTTTCTAAATGTTTGATAAAATTCTCCTGTGAAGTCATCTGGTCCTGGGCTTTTGTTTTTTTGGGAGATTTTTGATCACAGCTTCAATTTCAGTGCTTGTAATTGGGTTGTTCATAATTTCTATTTCTTTCTGGTTCAGTCTTGGAAGATTGAACTTTTCTAAGAATCCGTCCATTTCTTCTAGGTTATCTATTTTATTGCCATACAGTTGTTCATAACAGTCTCTTATAACCCTTTGTATTTCTGCATTGTCTATTGTAACCTCTCCTTTTTCATTTCTAATTTTGTTGATTTGATTCTTCTCTCTTTTCTTCTTGATGAGTCTGGCTAAAGGTTTGTCAATTTTGTTTATCTTCTCAAAGAACTAGCTTTTAGTTTTGTTAATCTTTACTATTGTTTCTTTCATTTCCTGAGGTAGGATAGTATTGCTATAAACTTCCTTTTTAGGACTGCTCTTGCTGCATCCCATAGGTTTTGAGTTGTCATGTTTTCATTGTCATTTGTTTCTAGAAATTATTTTATTTCCCTTTTGATTTTTTCAGTAACCTGTTATTTAGAAATGTGTTGTTTCATCTCCATGTGTTTGTATTTATTACACTTTTTTTCTTGTAACTGATATCTAGGCTCATAGCATTGTGGTCAGAGAAGATGCTTGATACAATTTCAATTTTCTTAAATTTACTGAGGTTTGATTTGTGACCCAAGATGTGGTCTATCCTGAAGAATGTTCCATGTGCACTTGAGAAGAAGATGTATTCTTCTGCATTTGGATGAAATGTCCTGAAGATATCAGTGAGATCCATCTCATTGATCATTTAAGACTTGTGTTTCCTTATTAATTTTACCTTTTGATGATCTGTCCATTTTTGTGAGTGAGGTGTTAAAGTCTCCTACTATTATTATGCTACTGTCAATTTCTCCTTTTATATCTGTTAGTGTTTGTCTTATGT
This sequence comes from Cervus elaphus, assembly GCF_910594005.1. NCBI lineage: Eukaryota > Metazoa > Chordata > Mammalia > Artiodactyla > Cervidae > Cervus > Cervus elaphus. The sequence goes on along the minus strand of NC_057830.1, from coordinate 38,440,866 downwards.
ATTGAAGTGCTCCTATTTGGGTGCATAGATATTTACAATTGCTATGTCTTCCTCTTGGATGGATCCCTTGATCATTATGTAGTGTCCTTCCTTACCTCTTGTAATCTTCTTTATTTTAAGGTCTGTTTTGTCTGATATGAGGATTGCTACTCCAGCTTTCTTTTGCTTCCCGTTTGCATGGTATATATTTTTCCATCATCTCACTTTCAGTCAATATGTATCTTGAGGTCTGAAGTGGGTTTCTTGTAGACAGCATATATATGGGTCTTGTTTTTGTATCCATTCAGCCAGTCTGTGTCTTTTGCTTGGAGTATTTAATCCATTTACATTTAAAGTAATTATTGATATATATGTTCCTATTGTCATTTTCTTAACTGTTTGGGGTTGATTTTGTAGATCTTTTTTCTTCTCTTGTATTTCTTGACTATATAAATCCCTTTAGCATTTGCTGTGAAGCTGGTTTGGAGGTACCGAACTCTCTAAACTTTTGCTTGTCTGAAAAGCTTTGTATTTCTCCTTGGGTTTTGATTGAGATCCTTGCTGGGTACAGTAATCTTGGTTGTAGATTTTTCTCTTTCAGTACTTTAAATATATCTTGCCATTCCATTCTGGCCTGCTGAGTTTCTGCTGAAAGATCAGCTGTTAAGTGTATGGGGTTTCCCTTGTAGGGTACTTGTTGCTTCTCCCCTGCTGCTTTTAATATTCTTTCTTTGTGTTTAGTCTTTGTTAGTTTGATTAGTATGTGTCTTGGTGTGTTTCTCCTTGGGTTTATCCTGTATGGACTCTTTGTGCCTCTTGGATTTGATTAACTATTTCCTTTTCCATGTTGGGGAAATTTTCAACCATAATCTCTTCAAAAGTTTTCTCATACCCTTTCTTTTTCTGTTCTTCTTCTGAGACCCCTATAATTTGAATGTTGGTGCATTTGATATTGTCCCAGAGGTCTCTGAGGCTATCCTCATCTCTTTTTTCTTTTTACTTTATTCTGTTCTTCAGACGTTATTTCCATCATTTTATCTTCCAGCTCACTGATTCATTCTTCTGTTTCAGATATTCTGCTACTGATTCTTTCTAAAGTATTTTTAATTTCAGTAATTGTGTTTTTTTTTGTCTCTGTATGTTTGTTCTTACTTCTTCTAGGTCTTTGTTAATTGATTCTTACATTTTCTCCATTTTGTTTTCAAGGTTTTTGATCATTTTTACTATCATTATTCTGATTCTTTTTCAGGTAGTTTGCCTATTTCCACTTCATTTATTTGGACTTCTGTGTTTCTGGTTTGTTCCTTCCTTTGTACAGTATCTCTCTGCCTTTCATTATTTTTTTTTTTTAACTTTTTGTGTTTGAGGTGTCTTTTTCCTAGGCTTCAAGGAAAATTGAATTCTTTCCTTGAAGAGGTTTGAATTCTTTCTTCCTTTTGGTTTCTGCCCTCCTAAGGTTGGTCCAGTGGTTTGTGTGAGCTTTGTATAGGGTGAGGTTTGTGCTGAGTTTTTGTTTGTTCATATGCTTGTTTGTTTTTCCTCTGACAGGCAAGGTTGAGTGAGGTGGTGATCCTGCCTGCTGATGATTGGGTTTGTATTTTTGTTTTGTCTGTTGTTTAGATGTGGCATCCTACATAGGGTGCTGCTGGTAGTTGGGTGATGCTGGGTCTTGTATTGAAGTGGTTTCCTTTGTGTGAGTTCCACTATTTGATCCTCCCTAGGGTTAATTCGCTAGTTGTCTAGGGTCTTGGAGTCAGTGTTCCCACTCCAAAGGCTCAGGGCTTGATCTCTGGTCAGGAACGAAGATTCCACAAGTAGATTGTTATGGCATTAGTGAGATTAAAACAAATATCCAAAAATGAGAAACCAAAGATGAACTCCAGACAAATGGCAGTTACAAAATTAGGCAAATAATAATTAAAATAATGGACTATACACACATACATATATACCCATGAGTAAAGTGAAAACAATCCAAGAAAAACAAAGTACATTAGATTGACTCTGTGAACAAAGGAAATCAAAAATTATATTTACCAGTGAAGAACAAAGCTAACTTAAGCACAAACTGGAAAACGAAATTAAAACAAGGTGCCAAGTGGGGAATAAAGCAATGAAAATAAAACTAACAAATATGTTGAGAGGAAAGGAAAGAATGAAACAAAAGAAAGAATAGATATGCAGAGTTAAATAGTGGTAGATGAAGATTTATATACATTCAAGATTAACTACAAGGGGAAAAGAGCAGTAGGAAAGGCAAACAAAGGAATAAACGTAGAAAAAATATAATAGGTTTAAAAAATTAAAATTATAAAAAAGAGAAAAGAAATGGAAGAAGAAAGAAAAAACGGGGGAAAAAAAAGAAAACTCCACATAACTTCAAAAGCCCAACATAGAGGCAGAGGTTTATAACAACAATATAAAATGTGACTAAATATACACATATACACCCATAAGCAAAATCAAGACAATTCAGCAAAAATTAGTACAATAGACTGACCTGGCAAACCAAGGAAACCAAAAATTATATCTGCCAGGACAAAACTAATTAAAGCACAAACTGGAAAACAAAACTAAAGCAAGATGCCAATTGGGGAATAAAGCAATAAAAATAAAACTAACAAATATGTTGAGAGGAAAGGAGAGAAAGGAAAGAAAGAATAGATGTGCAAAGTTAAATAGAGGTAGATAAAGAAGATTTATATACATTAAAGATTAACTGCAAGGGGAAAAAAGAACAGTAGTAAAAGCAAACCAATGAATAAATATAGAAAAAATAATAATAGGTTTAAACAATTAAAATTTAAAAAAAGGAAAAGAAAAAAAATTTTTTGAAAAGGACAAAAAAGGAAAAGAAAACTCCATAGAACTGCAAAAGCCCAACACAGAGGCAGAGGTTTATAACAACAATATAGAATGTGACTGAGAAAAAAATTTCTTAGTACCAATAAAATCGACAACTACAACAGAGGAGCAAAAAAGGGAAAAAGAAAAAAAATCCAAAAGAATCTACAGAACATGTCAAAAAATAAGAATATTAAATGTGTTTCTTGAGTCTCTGCTGTCCGAGTCCTTTCCCTCGCTGGGAGTCACAGTCCACCTCACCTCCCTAGGATGCCCTCCAGCACTGCTGATCTCTGAACCTGCTGTGGGGGCAGCTCAGGTTCTAATCTGGCCCTGCTCCTGTGTGTTCTTGCCTCCAATGTCCACAGCTATCAGAGCCAGTGTGTTTTCTTTTGTGTGAGCTCTCAATGACCTTTTATATATTCCATAGACACAGAGTCGGCCTAGTTGATGATGTGGATTTAATCTGCAGCTTGTACAGCAGGTGGGAAGGTTCTGGATCTTCTTCCTTAGCTACACTGCCCCTGGGTTTCAATTGTTTTATTTCCACCTCTGCATGGGGGTCGTCCATTGGGGTTTATTCCTGAAGCTGCCCTGGAGGACTTGAGTTTGCCCCATGAGGGCCAGGTGTGGAGGTGGTGCAGCTGCTGGGTCACAGGGGTTCTGGCATAACCAGGTACTCAGGGGAGTTGGCGACTAGGATAGCAGGAAATATAGTGATCTAGAAGGGTATGACAACCAATATTGGCCAATACACTCCAGTATTCTTGCCTGGAGAACCCCCCTCTCTGACAGAGAAGCCTGGCAGGCCAGTCTACTGGGTTGCAAATAGTCGAACACGACCGAAGCAACCCTGTGCACATAGTCGCAAGACTTTTTTTGCCTGAGGCAGCTCTGCCCCAGTGAGAGTTGAGCATGAAGGTGGCGAAGCTGCTTGGCTTGCGGGGACCCTGGCGGTGCCAAGTGTGCAGGGACACGGACTGCCTCCACCACAGGAGTTATGGCCCTATCAGAGTCTTTTTCAAGCCTCTTGTAGCTGGTGATCCGAAGGCCTCTTTGGCCAGTCTTTCTCCATAGCTCTGCCCATTCAGGCACTTAAAGGGCTCCCTTGCCTGGGATCCTTCTCTGTGTTTGGGTGTGTCAGGCACATAGAGGGGCCCCTCCCTGACCGGGATCCTACTCTGTAGATCGGCACATCAGGCTCTTAAAGGGGACCCCCAGGTGGGGTCCTGCTCTGTAGTTCAGTGCGTCAGGCGTCCGATGGGCCAGCCTCTCTATTGTTCAGCTGCCGATGCTGGCCAAGTTTTGCATGGTTCTATATAAAGAGTTGGACACAACTGAGCGACTGAACTGAACTGAACTTTTCCACTGGTCAGGTACTGCTGTGTGCTATCAGCTGGTGGTGTGCATGCACTTCTGTGTCTGAAGCTGTATTCCTGATGTATCCGTGGAGAGAGATGTACTCCATATCCACCTACTCCTCCGCCATCTTGTTCTCTCCCACAGACTTTTACTTTGTCTTTGTCTTTGGAGGATTTGGTCTACAAGTAGAATAAGAGGTGAAAGAGTGAATGAACTTAGTATGTTTGCACATGTGTATAATACTTATGGGGCTTCCCAGGTGGTTCAGTGTTAAAGAATCTGCCTGCCAATGCAGAAGACTTAAGAGATGCAAGTTCAGTCCTTGGGTTGGGAAGATCACCTGGAGGAGAAAATGACACCCCACTCAAGTATTCTTGCCTGCAAAATCCCATGGATAGAGGAATCTAAGGAGCTACAGTAAATGGGGTTGCAACGAGTCAAACACGTCTAAGCGTATGAACACATGATACTCATACGAATGCTATCAATGCCTCCTTTTCAACCTAGATTTACTATGTGAAGGATCCTGCTCCCTTATGGTAAAATCATACCACAGCAAAGCCCAAATCAGGGGGCTTGCTATTGTTATGTAACCTGACGAACTTCTCTCTTGGATCAAAACTATTCAAAGAATATTTATGTCCTCCTGAGATCACATACAGAAGTGGTATAAGAATACAGTATGTTTCAGCATGTTTTTCCAAGTCTCTTGAGGAAAGAGGATTGATTCCTACGTAATTTGTAATAAAAAAAAATAGAGTGCTCGGCTCATCAGGAAAAACTAGATTTGGGCTTTGTCTTTGCTGTTAACCATATGTTAAGATGTTTAATCACTCTCCGTTTATAAACTTAATGGAGAAATTGAACAAATCAGGACAATGTCTGTTCTTCATAATTGGGTTGAATGGAAAATATAAGTGGATTCATGTTGGCTGCTGTATATTGGTTACTACCAATTATATCTTGAGGGGAGGCAAAGAGACTGAGATATGGGTGGACACAATGTTAAATAGACACACAAGTTGAACAGCTTACCAAAGGCCTGGTTTATTTTAACTTGGAGATAGTTTAGATCACTATATATGTGATTATCTACAACTTCACAGGATCAAATAATGATTGTAATAACATATAAAACTATATTCACACTAGATATAATTGAATCATAACAGTAAAAGCAACAGATACCAAAAATCAAAATTCTTGAACTTATTGTCTCTTGGCTTTGGAAGTAAGATTTTTTGTTTTATAGCATCTCCTGAATCAAGAATGCAATATGATCTATTGCATTAATTTTCTTTTCCATCTCTCCCAAATTATCATGGATTTATGATGACTTTAGACTGGTAGGTAGGAAAGGAACTAACATCTGAGTGCCTTCTAGATACTGGACACTGGTGGGTGTTTTCAGGTACATCTTTTCTTTTTGCATACAAAACCCTGATAAGAGAGGGACTGCTGTCCTTGTTTTTACAGAGAGGAAATGGAGACTCAGCAGTTCAGTGATTTAACCAGTTAACCAGCTAATGATTGAAAGAGCTGGGATCTGAACTAAAGACTAGGAGGATGGGCAAAGGTGTAATCCTGGGAATTTTAGCTGTTGTACAATGTTGACTCAACATGCAGTACTCATTCAATAAGAAAAGTTTCAAAGCAACTGGCACATTAAAACTCAAAAAATGCAACTCACCTCTCCCAGGTACATATATGTGAATAAGAATTCCCCCTGCTGGCCAGAGGTAATTAGTTAAGCTAGGAGAAGGAAGTGGTTACCACAGTGGTCTCTCTCTGAATGTGGCTAGAGTTGATCCCCAACTCTGACTTTGGGATGCTGAGCTCTTTAGATGTGAGTTAGAAAGGGACTTGGACTTCACCAACCATGAAGACATGGTGAAACCCAGGACTGTCGCAGCAGGTGGGGACACTGAATATTGTGAGACATCTCAGGGGTTAAGTGTGCTTATGGTCAGCAGCCCATGTTCCACCTCTCTCCCCAGCCTTCAGATACCCTAGTCTCAAACACCTCTTAGTATCCTGGTCGAAATAGACACCTCTGCCCACAGCAAGGAATACAACACAGAGCTAAAAATGCAAAACGACCCGGGAAAGGAGACATAAAGGCGGTGCCGAGGGATTTCTGCCTACAGTCTCTTGAATTTCACTTTAAAATGCAGCTCAGATAAATGACAATTGATACCTTTTTGTCACTGGACAAGATGACCGTTGCAGGGCATGAACCGGGTTATCTGACAGCTGTGATGGAAAACGAAATGTGTTCTCCTGCTGACAGGAGGAAGGCTGCTACCAATTCTGCAGTGATTAGAGACAGCTAGAGCTTTCTTTTTTCCCCCTGAGCATGGAGGAGGAGATGCGAGCAGAAGTGTGAGGCCAGCCTTCAAATTTAGGAATCCTTGGCCCTTGCCAGAGTCATTTTGCCATTCTTTTCTTTCCTGATTCCTCCCTGTGGAGGGGAGAGAGTGGTCCCCTATCCCAGCTGATACCTCTGAGCAACTATTCCATCTCGCTCAGCCAGGGAGGGAGCACAGCTCAAGCTGCAGCTGCAGTCACAGTGCATCCTTCACAGCGGCTTTGCACTCAAAGCTGAAAGGTGCAAAGACCGGATCAGCTGCATTGAGGGTCAGGAGGAGGAAGAGGGGGTCAGTGTTCCCCCTTAAATATTGCTGTTTCTGGAAGGAAGCTCTGCTGTGTTTAGGTTTCAACCTAGTAAACCCAGGAAAACTGACTTCAATACCCTTAGGTTCTAGGTTAAAAAAGAGGGGAGGTTGAGACAGGAAGGCGTTCCTCCAAAAGACCAACCATTCCAAACCTATCCTAGAATGGATGCTTTTTAAAAACATTTATTTGGTTGCATCAGGTTCCGGCTGCAGCACACCTGCTCTCTAGTGTGTGGGCTCAGTCACTCCATGGAATGTGGGGTCCCACTTCCCCGAGCAGGGATTAAATCTGAGTCCCCTGCATTGCAAACTGTACTCCCAAACACCGGACCACCAGGGAAGTCCCAAGAACGGATGCTTAAGTCATGATCCAATTCAAACTTTTTTTTTCTCTCTTTTTTGGGGGGCATGGGTGGGAGCAGTCTGGAGGCAGTCTGAAGAAGCCTATGAACCCCATCTCATAATAATGCCATCAATCCCATAAAGATAATAGGAGACCAATTATATTGAGAGTCTGTTCTAAGATTCTCTGGTTTAGAATACAGTTGTGGTCTAACTGGTTCAGAAATAAATTCTGTCTCTCTGGTAAGATTTTAAGTCATTTTAGGTCAACACCTACCCTTTTTATTTTTTCTAAAACTCCCCTTTCTGAGTCCCTCCACAAGTCTCCCCAAGTGTGTAGTATAGCACTTAGCACAGTTTGGGAGTTTGTTTATTTAATTTAAATAACTTTGTTTAATTTGTTACTTTTCCCATATAATTTTTTTTAAGTTGATATGTTGTGTTTTCATTTTTAATCAGTTCAAGAATTTTTTTTTTTTTTTTTTTTTTTTTTTTGCCTCATGGCATGTGAGACCTTAATTCCCTGACCAGGGATCAAACCCGTGCCCTTTGCAGTGGAAACATGGAGGCTCAACCACTGGACTTCCCCAGGGAAGTCCCCTGGGGTTTGTTAAAGGTATGTTTCTCTTTCATGGATTATAAACTCATAGATAAAAAATGTAGCTTAAAATATATAAATTTCTTATTACTCACAATTCATCCTCTGCCAATGGGAAAAATAAGATTCCACCCCCTTAATTACATCACCAAATATTCATAAATACATCAACATGCTTTTATCATTGAGAAATCTACACTAAGGAATGAGGTTACTCCTGGTTACCTGTTAAGATTTTCAGCGCATCCTTTCTGAGGAGCTCACTGCATTTGTCCTGAGCTCTTCTGTTGAATGACCTGAGGTTATGCGGTGCTCAAACTCGAAAGGTCACACACTGAAATGGTGGGAGGCTCATTGGTGGGTCCACTGATTACCATGCACCCTGGCAGTTGTCACAGTAAGAAGTTCATTGACAAGCTCATAGATACTAATTGATCTTTTGTTGTTTGTTTGTTTTCCCCATATTAAGTTTTTTAATTGAGGTGAAATTCACTTAACAAAACAAAATTCATCATTTAAAGTCTGTAATTCAGGGGACTTGCCTGGTGCTCCAGTAAGACCTTTCCTTCTAATGCAGGAAGTGTAGGTTCAATCCCTAGTTGAGGAACTAAGGTCCCACATGCCTCCTGGTCAAAAAACTGAAACCTAAAACAGAAGCAATATTGTAACAAATCCAATAAAGACATTAAAAAAAAATAGTCCACATCAAAAAAAAATCTTAAAAAAAAGAAAGTCCACAATTCAGTAGCATTTAATACTTTCACAATGCAAGCACCACCTCTTGCTAGTTTAAAAACATTTTTACCACCCTAGAGAAAAGCTCCGATTAAACAATCACTCCAAATTCTCTCCTTTACCTGGCCCCTGTGGCAACCACCAGTCTGCTTCCTGTCTCTATGGATTTGCCTATTCTGGATATTTCATATAAAAGGAATATAAGTCTTTTGTGTCTGACTTCTTTTACTTAGCATAAAGCTTTCCCAGTTCATTTAGGTTATAGTATGTATCAGTACTTCATTCCTTTTTATGGCTGAATAATATTCCATCGTGTAGTTGTTGTTTTTAGTCACTAAGTCATGTCAAACTCTTGGAAACCCTAAGGACTATAGCTCGCCACACTCCTATGTCCGTAGGATTTCCAGTCAAGAATACTAGAGTGGGTAGCCATTCCCTTCTCCAGGGGATCTTTCTGACCCTGAGATTGAATCTGCGTCTGCTGCATTCCAGGCAGATTCTTTATTGCTGAACACCAGGAAAGCCCATACTATTGTGGGGACACAAAGTATTTGGTTTATCCATTCACCCACTGATGACATTTGTGTTATTTCCACCTACTGGTTATTGTGCACAGTGCTGCTATGAACCTTAATGTCTACGGAGGGACTAGCCAGCCCTCACAGTTTCTGCTTAACTAACATATACTAATCTATCTTCTGAAGGCATTCAGCAATTTTCTGACTTGGGAAGGCCAGTTGTGAGAGAAGTATCTTCTGCTGAGGGGTTCACCTGGTGAAAAACTGCAGCAATTATTTGTTAGATAAGAAGCATTCAAATGATATATTTAGCTTGGAAAAAAGCAAGGGCTTGTAGAGTAGCTCCTGGGTGCCAAGATTTCTTCTAGGTACTTTGTGTTGTCCTATGTAATCTTCATCTCAAGCCTGAGAATACAGGAAGCCTCCTACACACGAATGAGTTCTGTTCTGAGAGTGAGTTTGTTAAGTCCAATTTGTTCATAAGTCCAACTAAGTTCAGCCTAGGTGCCAACTAACACAACTGGCTATATAGTACTGTAATAGGTTTGCACTACTTTTCACACAAATAACACATAAAAAACAAAGACACACACACGAAGTTTAATCTTAGAGTAGAGCACCTGAAAAGTACAGAGGTACAGTACAACAGCTGACATTCAGGGGCTCGCGTCAAGAACAGGCAAGGATTACACCTGGAGGAGGAGAAGGGGTGGGAGATGGTAGAGCTGAGAGATCATCAGCAATAGGAGATGGAAGGCAAGCTGCAGTCTCATTCACACCTTATGTAACTGGACACACAAATGCACGTTCACAACTACTTAACTGTAGTAACTAGTATCTCCATTTTCCAGGAGAAAAAGTGATACTCAAAGATCAGATTGGTGTTTCTATAGGGGAGAACAAAATCATTGTCTTTGTACTCTTCTGAGTTTCTTGGCTGAGACCCCCATAAAAAAGAGATAGCTTTGAGTAACTCATTAAATACCGCCTTCAACTAAAGACAAAAGTAAAAAGTGTGTGGGTGTGTGGGGGAGAGGGGTGGGTGTGTGTTGGAGGGCAGAGAGGGTAGTTATGGGAGTTTAACAGAAAACAATGGTAAATAGGGGTGAGAGTTGCTATGCTGATTTAAGTCTGCCCTCTCCGTTGTAAGACCCTCCTGTGATCTAGCCGCCCTTCTCTTCCATACAGAGAGGGCAGTTCCCTTCACAAGGGGAGAGTCCCTTTATAAATGTAAATCTCCCTTACAAAAGACCAACTTTTATTTTCAGAGTTCCTCCTATGTCTGCTGTTTCCCAGAATAATCAGCTGAAAATAATCCTTCTGCCAAAAAGGCATATTTGGGGGTGTCATATTCTGTTACCCTTCATTCCAAACCCAAGTCTGCCTAAATCCATGGCCCACGCAGTTCCCTCATGTCCTGCAGACAACAAGGAGACAGATGCGTCAGACAAGGGTAGGAGGCTTAGGTGAGAGAGTTGCTGTCCCCAGTACAGAACTCCCTGGTACTTAATGAGTGCTCAATTAATTTGTTGATTAATTTTGGTCTGGTTTATTTTACTTCTGTGTTTAAGGGTATGAAACTGAAAGGAGAGTTTGAGCCCCACTGACAGAATTGAGAAAGGCTTTTAGAATGTCCAACTGAGCCTCAGGATTTAGCCTGCATTTTAATAAGAAACCATTACCAGTGTTAAAAAAGAGACAACAGGCAAAATGGAGTCACTTAACTAAGACCACATCACCAAGCCGAAGCTTAATCCCTAACCCAGTTGCAGTTTCCGTCTTCCTCAGGAATGCAGTCTTGTTTTAAAAAATTATTTATTTATTTTTGGCTGCACTAGATCTTTGTTGCTGCATGCAGGCTTTCTCTAGTTACGGTGCACGGGCTTCTCATTGCAGGTCTTCTCTTGTTGAATAAAGGGCCCTAGGGTGCATGGGTTTCCATAGTTGCAGCATGCAGGCTCAGTAGTTGTGACACACAGACTTAGTTGCCCCATGACATGTGGAGCCTTCCCAGACCGGGGATCAAACCCATGTCCCTTGCATTGGCAGGCAGAGTCTTAATACCACTGGACCACCAAGGAAGTCCAGAAATGCAGTCTTAACCAGTCAGTTTGGAATTTTCTGGTCAGCACCAATGAAGTCATCTGTCACATCCCCCAAAGGAAGGGGAGGTGATCCACTCTCTGCCTATTAAAACCTTCCATCTTGTATAGCTCTTGGGAGCTCTTCTCCACTTGCTAGGCAGGGTGCTGCACAACTCATAAATAATTTTATAAAGCCAACTGTATTTTTAAAATTTACTCGATTGAATTTTTGTCATTTAACACCAATCATTTATAGGGAGTGACATTATTTAAAGGTTAATGTGGGAACTGCCTGAATGGAATGAGAAGGATGATATTAGACACAGGGGCAACAGTTAGGATAATAATTTGGCTTCCAGGGATTCTGTGAAAAAAGAATTTTGTGTATATATGCAAAATTACATTTTTCTGGAGGAAAAAAGATTCATAAATTCCAGTGAAACCTCAGAGGAGTACACACAATAAAGTAGTGTGTGTGGGTGGGGGTATTTTTATTGAGAGAGGACAGGGCAGTTACGGGGGCGTAGCAGAGATGATAAGGGACTTTCCTGGTAGTCCAGTGGTTAGGACTCCACTATTCCACTGCAGGGGGCTCATGTTTGATTCCTGGTCAGGGAACTAAGATCCTGCATGCTACACAACACAGCCAAAAAGAAAAGATGGCAAACAAAAACCATAAAAGTTGAGATTGGGTGGGCAGTAGCAGAAATATAAAGAAGGGGAACCAATATAAATGTTTTGGGGATAAAGTAACAAGATTTAGTGAATGTTTATAAACAATAAAAGAAAGGAATGAGGCAAAGATAAAAAGATTTCAAATGTGATGGTCATGTAGTGTTATTATCAGAAGTGGGGAAGACGGGAACCCATTGAATTTGTGATGACAAAGAAATATTCATGAGGAAACCTCTTGTTGTAGGGAGAAAGTAGAAACAAATCTCTTTGAAAGTATAATTTTATAGTCATCTGTTTAGAGATGTTTCTGAGGAGTCTTGAAAACAAGATGCCTTCTAGGTAGGAAGAATCCAAGAGAGTGGGGGATCCCAAGAGCCAGGAGAGATTAGGATGAAAGAAGTGATCAGTAAGCAAATGCACTTGAGAGATCAAGGGCATTACGTACCACCAAAATACTCTATTAGTGACTCAAAGCCCAGTTGTTTGTGAGCGGGAACTCTACTTAATTTCAGAGGGGTGGGGCCACGTTAGAATCTGTATGAGATTCGGGGTTTGGTTTAAGGTGGGTCTTTCCCTGCTGTGTCTTGTTAGGACTAGGTAGGAATCATGATACCATAGTTGAGGACTGATGGACACTGAAAAGTGAGGGTTTAGAAGAGATTTGTAGAATTAATGCTATCAGCTATCTATTGAAAAACGCAACAGTTCATTTAAATGGGTTTTTCCACAAAATTCCTGCAATGAATAATGAAAGTTTTTGCAACTTTCTTCTTCTTTGGCAAGAGTTTCCACAATAGTAAACACATTAATGAAGACAATAGTAAACACATTAGTAAACACAAGTAAACACATCACTGCAGACAAGTGGGGACAGATGAATAGTAGCCATGGTCATGTATACAAACTGAGTGGTATAGACAGTTTCAAGTTTCAGCGGTAAGACTTTCCAGCAAATCTAGTTAGTAGAAAGTTGTTAATGAGCTTTGAAGTTACAGGGATTTGAATTACTCCAGAATTCAAATTCCTTGCCTTCCATTACAGCTCCACATTCCCTTAGGTCCAACCCAGTGTAGTCCAGTCTGGTCCCGTAGCCACTAAAGTGCTCCATACTCTTAAGATAAAACCTGGGCAGAATGTTGCTACCAGGCTGTGTTCAACTCTTCGATCGTTGAGGTCCTAATTTGCATGCTGTTTGTACACATTTGCAGTACTAACTGCAAACCACCCCATTTGTGAATCAAAAGAACAGAATTTTTTGCAGTCTGCTGCAATTCTTCTTAAACCAAACATTCAGCAGCATACACAACAAAAGTAGTACAGAGAATTTTAAAGGACCACAGGGAATAAGAAAAAGGCACCATTGGCTTGCTGTATTGAGACTACTTACATGGCTCTAGAGTACAGAGGGAGGAAGAAAGCTGACCAGCCCCCTTTCTCTTCTACCCTTGGCCTTTCATGCTCTCTCCATCTCTCTGCTTTTGGCTACTATGGCAAGAAGCAGCCTTCACCCAGGCATTTGCCTGAACATAGAATCAGGGGGCAGAGAACTCATTCCCTGAAACCATGAATCTCAGGAATCTTCATTCACCTCCATCATTATCCTGTATCTGTATCTCCTGTAGGATAAAGCACAGAATGTACCTACCATGAAGTTAAGTGAATATACCATGTGATATATTTGCTGTGATAATTATAGCACTGTTATTTTTCCCTCAGAGGAATTTTTTACTTAAAGAATTTCTGTCTGCAGGACAAAAGCCCTGCCCTGTTAAAGCTTGTTGAGTTCACAAAGCCCTGAATGCTTTGTGTTCTGCAAACCTTCCCTGGTGGGGGGTCAGGGCCATACAGAGCTCGTATCTCCATGACAACTCCCAACTTTCTAATCTTAATCTTAGGGGTGTCTCAAATGGCTGTGTTAACAATATTGTTCTCTGCATCAGTTCCTGCCTCAGATAGCTGTGATTGAAAGAGAACTGCACCATGAGTCAGCTAAAAGGAATGCACCGAAGCCAGGGCTTCTGCAGTCGGTTTGGATGCCTCTAACACACGCTCTTAGAGTGACATCTAGAGTTGACAAGGTAGAGCTCAGTTGTTCCCTGATGATGGCGCCGACACTGCCTTCACACTCCTGATGACTGCAGTTGGGTCACTTTACGCATGTGATGCATGAATTGGAATCTACATCAGTGTGCAATAAATGTCACCTTTCCTCCTCTCAATCCAAAATAATCTGATGTGATCCACCATTCCATGAGGCTGTCAGAAAAATTCTATTTCAGTTTGCTTTTGAACTGTGATGCTGGAAAAGACTGTTGAGAGTCCCTTGGACAGCAGGGACATCAAACTGGTCAATCTTAAAGGAAATCAATCCTGTATATTCATTGGAAGGACTGATGCTGAAACTGAAGCTCTAATACTTTGGCCATCTGATGCGAAGAGACAACTCACTGGAAAAGACCCTGATGCTGGGAAAGATTGAAGGCAAAAGGAGAAAGGGGAGGCAGAGGATGAAATGCTTAGATAGCATCACTGACTCAAATGACATGAATCTGAACAAACTCCAGGAGATAGTGAAGGACAGAGAAGCCTGGCAAGCCACAATCCGTAGGGTCACAAAGAGTCAGACATGACTTAGCAAATGAAACAAGAACAACAGAATGAGTTTCCTCTCAACCTATTATTTGAGAATGCCTTATGAGATCTTAAATAATACAGGACATTTAGGAAAGTGCCCCCACATTTTTCAGCCCAAACAAGTCACCTCTGCTTTGCTTATTGTCCAGGATATAGATAGACAAGTGTTTGAATCCCACCTTGGTCAACTCTGCAAGTTACTTAATCTCCCTAAATCTCAATTTTCTTTTCCATTGTGGAAGGAAACTCAAAATAGAATCAGTATTGCTAGGAGAACTTTCTAAAATGAGGCCATTGCAGATGGTGACTTCTGCACTATTCAGCCTTGCTGGAATCTGATTTTTGCACCGTTTATTGTTTTAATGAAAGCATCCAGGACATCTCCCAGAAACTCAAACCCTCACCCTAAAATAACTCGTGACAGCCTGTCTACTTATTGGACCCTTGCCCTAAAACAACTCGTGAATTCTTAAGGGCAGATATTTTCTCACTCATGTTAGAGTCAACCACAATTCTTCGGGGCAACGTTTAACAGCCTCGTGGCTTTTTGTCTTTATAAGCCCCTGTCTCTTTCTCTTCCCTGAAACACTTCTTCCTTGCCTCCAGAATTACAATTCACTCTTTTTCCCTTAAGTTGTATTTATTTTTGGCCGCGCTGGGTCGTTGTTGCCTCGCATGGGCTTTCTCTAGTTGCGGCGAGTGGGGTTACTGTCCGGTTGTGGCGTGCTGGCTTCTCACTGCAGGGACTTCTGTTGTGGAGCAGGGGCTCTAGAGCTCAGGCTCAGTAGTTGTGGTACATGGGTTTAGTTGCTTCTTGGCATGTGGAATCCTCCTGGACCAGGCATCGAACCCCCGTCCCCTGCATTATTAGACCACCAGGGAAGTGGAGAATTGCAATTCTTAAGCCCACAAATAGACTCTTGTCACTTTCTGCACCATTGTCTGGTTGACAACATAAAGTCACTCCATCTACTTCTTGTTGAGGATTAAAGGAGGTGAAGAGAAGGGAGGTCCATGCCTGACATGGAGTAGATGTTCAGAGTCCTTTTCTTTTCACGTTTCCTTTAATAAAACCTCTGCCTCCAATCATGCTTGCCCTATTGGTTCTTACTTGGTTCCCAGCATTCTACTGGGGGTTTGACAAACAGTCTCTGCTTTGTCAGACTCCAGACAGGCCCCATCACTGAGCATGTCGTCAGAAGCCCAGTTTTCACAAGAATCTTGCTAACTTTATTCAGCCACAGTCCCTTGCCCTCGGCTCTCTAATCCCCCATCAACATCTGATCAGTTTCCTCAGCCTCCACCATCTCCCAAGATCTGACGACCTTGGCCTGCTTTCAGTAAGAATCCTGCTAGATCAGCTTAGCAAAGAATTACTTTACTCTCTCAGGAATTTTCCATCCACAGACCCCCTCCCCTCCCCCCCTCACAGTATTATAAATCCCCACTTTTCCTTATTATATTCAAATTTAAGCCCAGTCTCTCTCCACTGTTGCAAAACCCCGTTGTGGTAATCTCTACACCACAGTGACACAATCCTAAATAAAGCCTGCCTTACTGTTTTCAGTTCAGTTCAGTCGCTCAGTCGTGTCTGACTCTTTGTGACCCCGTGGACTGCAGCACGCCAGGCCTCCCTGTCCATCACCAACTCCCAGAGCTTACTCAAACTCATGTCCATTGAGTTGGTGATGCCATCCAGCCACCTCATCCTCTGTCGTCCTCTTCTCCTGCCACCTTCAATCTTTCCCAGCATCAGGGTCTTTTCCAGTGAGTCAGCTCTTTGCATCAGGTGGCCAAAGTATTGGAGTTTCAGCATCAGGCCTTCCAATGACTCAGGACTGATTTCCTTTAGGATTGACTGGTTGGATCTCCTTGCAGTCCAAGGGACTCTTAAGAGTCTTCTCCAACACCACAGTTCAAAAGCATTGATTCTTCAGCATTCAGCTTTCTTTAGAGTCCAACTCACATCTATACATGACTGCTGGAAAAACCGTAGCTTTGACTAGATGGACCTTTGTTGGCAAAGTAATGTCTCTGCTTTTTAATATGCTGTCTAGGTTGGTCATAGCTTTTCTTCCAAGGAGCAAGCGTCTTTTAATTTCATGGCTGCAGTCACCAGCTGCAGTGATTTTGGAGCCCCCCAAAATAAAGTCTATCACTGTTTCCATTGTTTCCCCATCTATTTGCCATGAAGTGATGGGACCAGATGCCATGATCTTAGTTTTTTGAATGCTGAGTTTTAAACCAACTTTTTCACTCTCCTCTTTCACTTTCATCAAGAGGCTTTTTAGTTTTTCTTCACTTTCTGCCATAAGGGTGGTGCCATCTGCATATCTGAGGTTATTGATATTTCTCCTGGCAATCTTGATTCCAGTTTGTGCTTCATCCAGCCCGGCATTTTACATGATGTACTCTGCATATAAGTTAAATAAGCAGGGTGACAATATATAGCCTTGACATACTCCTTTTCCAGTTTGGAACAAGTCTGTTGTTCCATGTCTGGTTCTAACTGTTGCTTCTTGACCTCCATACATATTTCTCAGGAGGCAGGTCAGATGGTCTAGTATTCCCATCTCTTTAAGAATTTTCCATAGTTTGTTGTGATCTGCACAGTCAAAGGCTTTGGTGTAGTCAATAAAGCAGAAGTAGATGTTTTTCTGGAAACTTTCTTGCTTTTTCAATGACCCAATGGATGTTGGCAATTTGATCCCTGGTTCCTCTGCTTTTTCTAAATCCAACTTGAACATCTGGGAGTTCACAGTTCATGTACTGTTGAAGCCTGGATTGGAGAATTTTGAGCATTACTTTGCTAGCGTGTGAGATGAGTGCAGTTGTGTGGTAGTCTGACCATTCATTGGCATTGCCTTTCTTTGGGATTGAAATGAAAACTGACCTTTTCCAGTCCTTACTGTTTTAACAAGGGTCAAAATAATTTTTTAACAGCAGCCAAAGGAGAAAAGTCACAGTGCATACTCCTGACACACACAGACTTTAGCCTCAAAACATTCTCAACTCTATATCTAAAATTCTGCTGCATCATTTCTTTCCTGGAATCCTGGAACTTCACACATCTCTAGCAATCCTCATAAAAATGAGAATCCAAGAAAAACTGCCTTAAATCTGTGGGATACCTGGTGACTAGAGATGCCCTGAAGATAAAAATGACTCTGAAGCAAGAATCAATCTGTGACTATTTTTGCCTCCAGATGATGCAGTCAATATCAAAATGAAGCTTCCCTCATATAGAAATGTGGGTCTTGCACTGGGACAGACATTTCAATAAATCACAAAGCCACCACCAGCAGGCACAAAGCAAATTGTTTAGAAAAAGGGCTTATTTATCTCCATCAAAGCTGGTTGCCGTCTTTCCTTTTCTGACCATCCAAACAAGTTCTCATACATCACAGTCATTTTGCAAATGTGAGAAACAATGAAAATGGCAGATGGTTTGTATCAGAAAGGGAGCCACGGTGGATAAAGAATGTGGAAAACTCTTTCCACCTCATGTCACAATCTTCTCTCACATCTGACCCTTCCTGACTCTTTCCTCTGTAAAGAAATTAATTCTTGGACAGAGAACTACAGAGATTTGGCCAGGGGATTAGTATAAACCTGCCATACAGTGACCACTGACCACCTGGGTGCCCACATTCATCAGATCAGTACCAATAAACTTTAACTGTGTTATCTTGTTTGCTAATTGTTACATGGGATGTTTCATTAATCCTAAAGAATCTTGTTTGCTTGAATCTCATAGCATCCATAATACCTATAGCAGCACTAGAGACACAGTAGGTGTTTGGCACTTGTATTTTTGTTTGCTTGTTGTTTTGACTTTTAAATTTTTATTGGAGGACAGTTGCTTTTCAATACTGTGTTAGTCTCTGCAGCACAGCAAAGTGAGTCAGCCCTGTGCATACATACATCTCCTCCTTTTGGGTTTCCTTCCCATGCAGGTTAGCAGAGCGCTGGGTAGGTTCTCATTAGGTGTCTGTTTTATACATAGTATCAATAGTGTATATGTGTCAACCCCAACCTCTCAATTCATCCTACCTCCTCTCCTGCCTTGTTGTCCACACATTTGTTCTCTTTGTCTGTGTCTCTATCTCTGCTTTGCAAATTGGTTCATCTGTGCATTTTTTCTAGATTCCACATATATGTGTTAATATGCAATATTTGTTTTTCTCTTTCTGGCTTATATTACTCAATATGACAGTCTCTAGATCCATAATTGATTAAATATCATGTTGGAGACATTATACACTGAAAGAGGAGCCATATACAACACATCTGTGTTTTTAAAAAAAAAAAAGCCCTATGAAGGCAGGGCAGGAATACCAGTTTCTAGTTTGACTGTGGGGCCTTTGTGTTCCATGGATTTCAGCATAAAGCTGGGTATATAATAGCTTTTCAATAGATTCTCAGTTCATTGAACTTCTACCACAGGTGATATGAAAATGGGAATGACAATTCAGGATTGACACAGTTCTGAAGTGTTCCATATTCTGAAAACTGGTCTGAGGAAAGAATTCAATCGCTGCAAAAAAAAAATAATAATAATAAAAGAGAATGATATCTTCCTCCCTCCCCCCCAACAAAAAAATATACAGTATGTCGAATTTTCCACCGTGAACTCTGAAGAAAAGAACTGTAAAAAAAAAACAAAAATGATGTAAGTGAATTCTTTCAATAAACTTAATAGCCCCAGAAGAAAAATAAGTCACAGCTAATAGGCATACTGTTTACAGGGAAGTTATGGCAATAAGAGAGCAGCATAATCAGAAAAGAAACAGCATCCCATTCACCTCCTTAGTTAGCAAGCTAAAACTGTTTCAGGTATGTTGAGGACCCAGGATTGTCACTCTCTGCATGTTTCTTATTACTCCTGATCCACTTACTCAGTGGTTAGTATGATATAAATTCAATTGCTATAACAAAGACTTCACAATTTTTTAAAAAATGGCTTGAGCAAAATTAAAGCTTCTCTTTTATGTAAAACACTAGGTGGGTGCTCCAGGGCAGATCCAGTGTCTCCACCCCAGGCTATTTCTATCATTTTCCTGTTATCCTCAACTTGAGGCTTTTATTTCCTTTCCTAATATGGCTGTTCTGACTCCTGCTATCACAGCTCCTGCTGTCCATTGCAGCCGAAGGAAACAGGGGAGGAGGAAATTGAAAATATGCCCCTCTCTTCTGAGGGCATGACACAGAGATTTCTCACATCAGTTCCTCCAAAATGCAGTCGGCATTCTCACCTAGTACAAAGAGAGCTCGAAAGGCAGACTGTGTTTTGGGCAGCTCTGTTCACATGTAAAAATTACAAGTTCTATTGTCAAAAGGGAGAAGGTGAGAATGGATACTGGGGAACAGTCAGCAGTCTCTGCCGTATTACGTCAATTGTTTAGTAATCTCTTAACTTTTTCTTGGTGACACAGAATAGTGATTTTTAAACTTGCATGAGGAGGTAAAACCCCTGAAAAATCACCACTCAAACATGCACGTGAGATGCTCCATATCAATGTTTCAAAACTGTCTCCCATGGGACGTTACTCCCACAGGACAGACTGGAAAAACGATCTGGTGTGGGGGTCAAATAATTTTGAGAAGTGCTGTAACTTCATTCTTTCCTGGAGATATGTGGACACAATGTCATTTTATAGATTCTGAGAAAACAATTTAACTTTGTTTAATCCAGGCTTCCCCTGACTTATTTGACAATAAGCCAAAAATCCCACGAAATTAGTGTGCTACAAAATATACATTGGAGGACAGGTTTACGTTCATTCTCTAAACTGGGAGCAACCTTAGTAGCAGGAAACATGACTGTTAATTACAATAATTAAAAATCACAACCATAAGCTCTTAACAGGCCTTCAAACAAGGAATAATTAGGTGTTTCTAGGTCTCTTGCCTTGTGTGTGTTACTTTTTCAGTCGTTTTATCCCATAAAGATAGCAGGTACAAAAGGTTTTAGTAAAAGAGAAAAGCTTGCAAAAACTCTGTTGATTGGTTAAATTCTTCCAGGAATTGGGAAATTTCCCCAGCAATATGTGAATGAAACATCCAAATGCATGTCACAAAATGGTCTATAGGAGAACAGCTTGAAAATCCATAGGCTTTTAAGATACAATTTCTATTTCAAACATATGTAACCTATTTGGAAGCAATAACTTACCCACAGAATGCAGCAGGTTTGAAGATGTTTTCCTCTATGTGCCAGTACGTCACATTTGTACCTATTTCCAATTGGCTCTTGCTTCTCAAAAAAAAATTTTAAATGATAACAGCCCACTTTGCTAAGTCATTGTAGAAGTGTGAAATGTTCAGTCGTGTCCAACTCTTTGCAATCCCATGTTCTGCAGCCCCCCAGGCTCCTCTTGTGTGTGGAATTTTCCAAGCAAGAGTACTAGAGCAGGTTTAAGTCACATGACCCCCACTAAGAACTCCAAAAGTGACTCCCTGGTTCATGCACTATGACTTGGTCTTTCTTTTTTACCCTGTAACGTGCCATAAGTAGCAATATTTTTAAAAGGCAGATCACATGGCACATTTCTGGTTTTGAAGTTCTGTTGGTAACTGCTCCTGTTAAATGGTTCTATCACTATAAAATGATTAATTTGAGTGAACATCTTCCATTTGTATAAAACAATTTGGAAGGTAACCTAGGTGGAGTGGATGACTCAAGTTCCAACCCCATTTTACCTTTTTTTATTTTGTGACCATGCCCCACAGCATGTAGGATCTTAGTTCCCCAACCAGGCATCAAACTTGCACCCTCTGCATTGAAAGTGTGAGTCTTAACCACTGAACCACCAGGGAAGTCTCTTACCTTTCTTTCTGAGTGATCCCATCCATGCTCATGGCTTCAACATTTGTCTACGCTAATCATGTCAAGTCTGTATCTCTAGCCCAACTCTCCCCCTGAGCACCAAATTTTGTTCAGTTCAGACAACAAGCAAGAATAGTACATATCAATTCTATGTGAAATCTAAAAGAAAACCCAAACTCCTTGATACAGAGATCAGTTTGGTGGTTGCCAGAGGTGGGGCATGATGGTTGGGTAAAATGTATGAAGGGGGTCAAGAGGTAAAAAGCTTCCAGTCTTAAATAAGTCCTAGGGATGTACTGCACAGCATGCTGACTATAGTTAGCAATACTCTACTACATTTTTGAAAGATGCTAAAAGAGTAGATCTTAAGTGCTCATCATGAGAAAAAAGATGTGATATGTAACTATTGTGGTGATTTATGTTAACTAAACTTATTGTGGTGATCATTTTGCAATAAATAGATAGAGCAAATCATGTTGTACACCTAAAACTAATATGACTTTGTATGTCAATTATACCTCAGTTTTTAAAAATAAAGCCAAACATTTAATTAAATATCCCAGGAAAGTTATCTCTATGTAAAATCTTGCTTCCATAAGTAACATGAGTGAATGGATCTCTTGATACTTTTATTTTTAAAAAAGATTGGTACCATGATCCACCCCTGACAATAAAATTGAATGTCACCCAAGACCCTTTCCTGTCCGTTAATAAGCACTGTTGATTCTTCTTACTAAACCTCTCAAATACACTCCTTATCCTGAAACTCTTGCTTGGCACTGCCCAAGTTCAAGTACTCATCATCTCTTGCTTGAACTGTTACAATAGCTTCCCCATTATCTGTCTGTAATCTTCAGATTGTCTGATGTATCCTCTAACCCAATTTACCCTTTCTAACACTTAAATGCCTTCTCTACTTTTTAATAGCCTCTATCACCTATAAGCAGTGATTCTCAAATTTAGGAAGGATCTATCTTCTCATAAGTTAAAAAAAATTCCATGTGTTAATTTCCTACTGCTGCCTGTTTACAATAAACCAGGACACGGAGACAACTTGAATGTCCACTAGCAGATGTACAGATAAAGAAGATGTGGTCCATATACACAACAGACTATTCAGTTCAGTTCAGTTCAGTTCAGTCGCTCAGTCATGTCCGACTCTTTGCGACCCCATGAATCACAGCATGCCAGGCCTCCCTGACCATCACAAACTCCCAGAGTTTACTCAAACTCATGTCCATCGAGTCGGTGATACCATCCAGCCATCTCATCCTCTGTCATTCCCTTCTCCTCCTGCCCCCAATCCCTCCCAGCATCAGGGTCTTTTCCAATGAGTCAACTCTTCGCATGAGGTGGCCAAAGTATTGGAGTTTCAGCTTCAACATCAGCCCCTCCAATGAACACCCAGGACTGATCTCCTTTCGGATGGACTGGTTGGATCTCCTTGCAGTCCAACAGACTCTCAAGAGTCTTCTCCAACACCACAGTTCAAACGCATCAATTTTTCAGTGCTCAGCTTTCTTCACAGTCCAACTCTCACATCCATACATGACTACGGGAAAAACTATAGCCTTCACCAGACGGACCTTTGTTGGCAAAGTAATGTTTCAGCTTTTTAATATGCTGTCTAGGTTGGTCATAACTTTCCTTTATTACTCACCCATAAAAAAGGATGAAAGTGGGTCATCTGTGGTGATGCGGATGGGTCCAGAGTCTGTCATAAAGAGTAAAGTAAGTCAGAAAGAGAAAAACAAATATCACATATTAACATATATATATTGGAGAAGGGGATGGCAACTCACTCCAGTATTCTCACCTGAAGAATTCCATGAACAGAGGAGCCTGGCAGGCTACAGTCCATGGGGTCACAAAGAGTCTGAAACAATTGAGCGACTATCACTCACTCACTCACAACACATATATATGGAATCTGGAAAAGTGGTACAGATGAACCTATTTACAGGGCAAGATTAGAGACGTAGAGGTAGAGAATGGACATGTGGACACGGTGGGTGGGAAGGGAAGGGTGGGATGAACTGGAAGAGTAGTGTTGGCATATATACACTGCTGCTGCTCAGTCGCTCTGCTGTGTCTGACTCTCGGCAACCCTTTGGACTCTAGCCTGCTCCTCTGTCCATGGGATTTCCCCAAGCAAGAATACTGGAGTGGGTTGCCATGTCCTTTTCCAGAGGATTTTCCCCACCCAGAGATCAAACGCACCTCTCCTGCATTGCAGGCGGATTCTTTACGGCTGAGTCACCAGAGGAGCCCTACATATATATACTATTGTGTGTAAAATAGGTAGCCAGTGGGAAGCTGCTGTACCTCACAAGGAGCTCAGTTCTGTGCTCTGTGATGACCTAGAGGAGTGGGGTGGGGGGGAGGGTGATTCAAGGAGGGGATTTGTGTATACATGTAGCTGATTCATTCATTTATGCAGCAGAAACTGACATAACATTGCAAAGCAATTATACTCCGATAATAATTTTTAAAATTCCTATTGCTACAAATGACCACAATTATAATCACAAACTACTGCAAACTTGAGGCTTAAGACAACACTAATGTATTGTCTTAAGTTCTGGAGGCCCGAGTCTGAAATTGGGTTTCTCTGGGCTAAACTCAAGGTATCAACAGGACTCCCGTCTGGAGAGTCTGGGGGAGAATCCATTTCCTTGCCTTTTCCAGCTTCCACAACGGCCACATTTCTTGGCTTTTGGTCCCTTCTGTTTTCAAAGCCAGCAACAGCCAAATTGCTTGTGCTGCCTCACTCTGGATCTGCTGCTGTCATCACATTTCCTTTTCTGAGCCTCTTGCTTGTCTCTTTCACTTGTAAGCACCTTGTGCGTACACTGGACCCAACAGATAATCCAGGATAACCTCCCCATCTCAAGATCTTTAATGTCATCACGTCTGCAAAGTTCCTTTCGCCACATGTATTCATTTGTCAGGGCTGCAAAAATAATATCACAGACTGGATGGTTTAAACCATGCCACCTCAAGTGTTTGCTTATTTTAAAGACTAAACAAGATAACTCATGATTTACCAAGTGCCAAACTCAGGGTTTACCCAGATTAAAATATTTAAATGAAAATATAAAACTAGAGTAATCTGCTCTGACTCCCTACTTTATCTGTGGTTTAAGCTGTTCTTTTGAAGTGTTTTCCTAAGCATTAATACAAGCATGGGGTTGGCACAGAAGAGAGAGAGGAGAAATCTGAATCTTAAAAAAAGAGAACTGAAAGAGAAAGTGTAGGTTTTCTTTAATCAGTTTTGACCTAAGAAAGTGAAATGTGACATAAAGAATATGAAAAAATAAGCATTACTTTTGGGATGCTGGAACTGTTCTGTATCTTGATTGTGGTAGTGCTTCCTTGGGATGTAATATTTATCAAACTCCATCAGGTTGGAGTTTCCCTGGTGGTCCAATGGATAAGAATCCACCCCCGATTTTGGCCAGCCCATGCAAACTTTACTTTGGACAATGATCATTTCAGAGTCACTTTATTTGTTGTTATCGTTGTTGTTGTTGTTCATTTGTTCAGTTGTGTCCAGCTCTTTGCAACTCCATGGACTGCAGCATGCCAGGCTTCCCTATCTTTCACTATGTCCCAGAGTTTTCTCAAATTCATGTCTGTTGAGTCGGTGAGGCTATATAACCATCTCATCCTCTGCTACTCTCTTCTTCTTTTGCCTTCAATTTTTCCCAGCACCAGGATCTTTTCCAATAAGTTATTTATTTGTTTATTTATTTATTTGTGTCTGCTGGGTCTTAGTGGCAGCATGAGTACTCTTATCTGAGGCATATGGGATCTAGTTCCCTGTCCAGGAATCGAACCTGGGCTTCCTGCATTGGTAACCTGGAGTCTTAGCCACTGTGCCAGCAGGGAAGTCCCCCAATGAGTCATTTTAACCCCCCCCCCCCAATAAAGGGTGATGCCTGGAATACTCAGGAGATTTTAGTAAAGGGAAGATCCCAGAGCATGTACTTTTCTGAGGCTGAACGGAACTAGATAGAGATTTCTACCCCATCATCTTCACACAGATCCCATTAGAGGGATGCTCCACTGGCCCAGGAACTACTGTAGTATTCTCATTAACTTGGGACAGGCCTTGTGCCCCACCAACACTTTCCCCAGAGCAGGGAGCATATCTTCCAAGTGCAGGGACCAAGGATGGAGAATCTCCAATACAGATAGGAGTCTGGTGATAGAATGAAGCAAATGGCTACATTAGCAGGAATATAAGTTTAAGTGGCCAAAGCCAGAGTGGTCCACAATACCCTCTAACATTTGTTCCTATACTTTAGATTTTCCCAGAACAGGGAGCACATTTTTCCCTCTCAAGTTCACAGACACTGCCCAGAAACTCTTGACCTTCCCCGAATCTTTGGTCAACAGTTGCAATCAGTGCACAGTAATTGCAGACCACAAGTAAGATGCAGCCCAATAGTTGGGCAACAAGGTCAGAAAGGGTCAATTTTAGAGGAATAATAGGAATTCATACAAAGTATTTATGCAAATATTTCCAGTGTGTCAACCCCATTAAATGATATTTTGCAGATGTGACTAGAGAAATTAGCATGTCTCCCACAGATCTTCAGAATACCAAAAATGCCTGCCCCAGGTCTGGTCAAGAAGAGACAGATAAGATGCATTATGGGTAGGGACTTCCCTAGTGGTCCAGAGGTTAGGACTCCCCAATGCAGGGGATTGGGGTTCGATCCCTGATCAAAGAACTAGATCCCCCATGCCACAACTAAAGATCTCACATGCTGCAACTAAGACCCAGAGCAGTCAAATAAATATTACAAATAGAAATAAATATTTTTTTAAAAAATACATCGTGAGTAATGACTAGGAGAAGGCACGAGGTCAACTTGTGGGGTGCTGGTAACATTCTGCTTTTTCACCTGGGTGCTAGTCATCAGATGTGTTCCATCTGTGAAAAGTCACTGAGCAATGCATTATGATTGCATCCTTTTTAGTATCTCAAAGTAAATTTTAGAAAGAACTAGGGAGAGATGCACTTGTAAATTTAGCTACCATCCAATGTCTAAATATTTTGAAGCAGTCCTTCAAAGGTAGAATGGCTCAGACGGTAAACAATCTGCCTACAATGCAGGAGACCCAGCTTCGATCCTTGAGTTGGGAAGATCCCCTGGGGAAGGGAATGGCTACCCATTCCAGTATTCTTGTCTGGAGAATTCCATGGACAGAGGAGCCTGGCAGGCTACAGTCCATGGGGTCACAAAGAATTGGACACAACTGAACAACTAACAGTTCAAAGGCAGAAATCATTGGTCATTGGTAGGGAATACAGACATATAATAATTTGGTAGTAGGCAAGTTTTAAGGTTTATCCAGATCTTTGTAGGAGAAAAACAGACAGACAAATGGAGTAGTCTGGTTAGAGTGGTGTCTGCTCGTACAAGCAAGGATGATTCTCTCGGATTCCTCACAAGCTAGGTGCTCATCCGCTTTGTCTGGTCAGGGATGCTGCGCGCCCCCTGCTGGCCTTGGGCAGGGTCTGTTTCTCAGGCACTCTGACCGCACTGAGAGGCTGTCCCAAGGGTTAGGTGTGAGACCTCTATGCTCTGGCAGCACAAAGCCACGGTTGTTGACCCAAAACCCTCCGGGACAGATATGCTTTGGAACACAGATATTTTCAAATTTTGGAAAGGAAACAGAGCATATATTCTATATTCAGTCTGTAAGCACCTCTTCCAGCAAAGCCTGGGACAACACCGTGCAGCTAAATAATTCCCCCCAAATTATTATTATTGTTTGTATAACACAATATATTAACAGTACATGCTGTATAAGTGCAATATATCAATTATTAATAAATCATTGTTATTATCATTTGCACACATTCTGCAGTGCAGATCACGAATATTCACAGGAAGGATGATCCAAGGAGACTTTAAATAACCTCACATCAGTTCATAGAGGTTTTATTCCGAAGCAAGTACAAAAACTGGTTTTGAAAGATTTGGGACAATAGGTCACAGATGAAGTAGACTGAAACCATTTATATTCACCATTTTTAATCAGTAAGTTAATATTCTGGATTTATAAATTTCTTAATTGTTTTCACTGTGAATACATTTCTTAGAGTAAAATACTTTTTCATATCCACCTTGGGTAAATTGATAAAAATGCAATAGCTAGAACCAGCAAACCCAAGGAAAATGCTGGACTGGGAGCCTCTCTAGTGAGTGTCCATCCTGGAAGGAGTAGATGACAATGGCCTGCCAGAACTTTCTCTGCAGCCTACTGCAAGGCAATATTCATTTTTGGATAACATGCCATGACCTAAGACTTTCCCTTTTACCGCTTTCTGAAAAATTGCCCGAGAGACTTCAATGGTCAAGTAAATATTTGTCAACAGGAAAAGTCATTCAACTCAATAAATTTAATAAGTATGGCTATTAGGACTATATTATTTTAACATACACAATTTTGATGCTCAAGATGTGATCAGGTACCTTAACAAGGAGTCAATCAATCTCAATTTTCCTAAAACCTGCAAATCTAAAACTGGGAGAAGTTTCTGCCCTTTTGTTCAGGGAGGATTTGGTAACTCAGTTTCAAGGAATTTTGGTTAAGAAGTAAAGTCCATTTCCTGCTCAGGAGTGGAGAGTTTGGCAAGCACGGAACCCTATTGCCCTGCTTTCATGTGTACAGAATTGCATTTCTGCAGATTTTTATCAGGCTGGATGGAAGAAGACCCTAAACTACAAAGAAGTTGTTTCCCTCTCTTTAGGCCATAGAGAAAAAACAACCCTAAAGAGGTGGGCATGGTCAAGGCAACCCCACTGGAGAGGTAGGCTCATCACAGCACATGGGGCCAGGCCAAGGGCTAAAGAAAAAAAGGGGGGAAATGGGAAAGCACCTAAGGAGAGGCATGGCCAGAGAACTCTGTCATCAATGATGTCCATTTAAGGTTGTTTTTTGATTTTCATTTTGTTTTTAATTTGGCTTTGATCTTTTCATCTCAGTACTTTCCTTTAACTTCCTTTTTATTTTGCAAAGTATGGTCAAACATTTTGGAGGAGAGCACTGAATCTGCAAAATGAATAAATACAACCAAACAAGAAAGTGCTAAAAGAATCTTGAAAAGAATCGTGTCCAGCTCTTTGCAATTCCTTGGACTGTGGCCTGCCAGGCTCCTCTGTCCATGGGACTGTCCAGGCAAAAATACTAGAGTGGATTGCTGTTCCCTACTCCAGGGGATCTTCCTGACCCAGGGGTCAAACTCCTATCTCTTACATCTCCTACACTGGCAAGCAGGCACCACCTGGGAAGCCTAAAAAGAGTAAATATATGTGTATGTAAAATTGATTCACTTCACTGTATACCTGACACTACCACAACATTGTAAATCAACCAGACTCCAACACAAATTTAAAAGGAAAGTACTGAGATTAGGTGAGAGAGGGTCAGACCACTGCAGTGCAGTCCACCCTGTTTATTGACTAGAGCAGGCAGCTGACAGTTTTCAGGGGTACTAAAGTCAAGGACAGAATTCTATTTAAAAATAATCAATGGATAATGACTTGGCCCTTACAACAATATAGGCAACAGCTATTAACTGAAAGAATCCTGAGCATCACAGAATGAGAGGTTTAACTTCTGCCTGCCAGACGCAAGACCAGGCAACGTGACTGTCACAGGAGGGTCGGACTGCATGACCCCAACACTGATGTTAAATCTTGCCTTCATCACCGAGTGGGTCTGTGATTTAGAAGAGTCCTTGAAAACTCTCTGAGCCTGTTTCCCTATCTAACATATGTGCGTGTGTGTGTTTACTCACTTCTATCTGACTCTTTTGTGACTCCATGAACTGTAACCTACCAGGTTCCTCTGTCCGTGGGATTTCCCAGGCAAGAATAGTGGAGTGGATTGCCATTCCCTTCTCCAGGGGATCTTCCAAAACCCAGGATCAACCTACATCTCCTGCATTGGCAGGCAGATTCTTTACCACCTGGGAAGCCCTTATCTAATATATAAATTTACTTATTCCTGCCTCCTGGGGTTCCTACAGAGACTAAATAAGATTGCTTATTTAATTTTTATTCAATTCCCAATAAATTATTATTGTAAGTATAACACAATATATTAATAGTATCTGATGTTATTATTTAGTCACTAGATCGTTTCCAACGCTTTGCAACTCCATGGACTGTAGCCTGCCAGGCTCCTCTGTCCATGGGATTTCCCAGGCAAGAATACTGGAGTGGGTTGCCATTTCCTTCTCCAGGAGATCTTCTCGACCCAGGATGGAAACCATGTCTCCTGCATTACAGGTGGACTCTTTATCACTGAGCCACTAAGGAAGTCCCAATTTACTAATGCTGCTACTGCTGCTAAGTCGCTTCAGTTGTGTCCGACTCTGTGCGACCCTATAGACAGCAGCGCACCAGGCTCCTCCATCCCTAGGATTCTCCAGCCAAGAATACTGGAGTGGGTTGCCACTTCCTTCTCCAATGCATGAAAGTGAAAAGTGAAAGTGAAGTCGCTTAGTCGTATCTGACTCTTAGCGACCCCATGGACTGCAGCCCACCAGGCTCCTCCGTCCATGGGATTTTCCAGGCAAGAGGACTGGGGTGGGTTGCCATTGCCTTCTTCGAACTTGCTAATAAATCATTATCATTATCATTTACACATTCATTAAGGTTTATGAGCATTTCCTTAGTAAGAGAAGATTTTGTATTGCTATATTCTTTTGAGTCTATTACATATAAACCCATTCATGAATTATATCATTGCATACAATGATGGAGTAAGTATTTTTAAATAATCCTGTGACTTCCTTCTCTGTGGTCCAGTGGTTAAGACTTCGAGTTCCAATGCAAGGGGTACAAGGTTCAATTCCTGACTGGGGAGCTAAGATCCCACAAGCCTGGCAGCCAAAAAACCAAAACATAAAACAGAAACAATATTGTAACAAATTCAATAATGACTTTAAAAATGGTCCACATCAAAAAAAAAAATCTTTAAAAAAATAAAATAATCCTATTGTCCTCACAAAGCCTCAAGAAAAAGAACATTTCAAAAACCCATCAGAGTAACAAAAACATTCAAATCTGAAGCGCCAAATGTTGGCTGTGGGCTTTTGTGGAGAATCCCTAATACTGGCTTTGACAGTGAAATGAGGAACATCACATTGGGAAGCTATTCAGCAGCATGACCCAGCCTTTCCACCTTGAAATGTATGTTTTCTAGGATCACTCACTCAAGGAGCAAGGCAACACATTTGAGGATCCTTACTGAAGCAGTTTCTACCAGAAAAAAAAAAAAAAAATCCTGAAAATAACAATGTCCATTAATGGAAGAATGAACAAATAAACTGAATTGTAGATAAACAACAGAATATTACTTAGAAACCAAGAGGAATAAGCCACAGGAAAAGCATGTTGCAGGAGGAGGTTATGTACAGTAAAATGCTGCTTATAAAGACTTTATAAACATTTAAGTCAATAATATCAATAATACAGACTTAAGAGTTGGGCCATAAAGAAGGCTGAGTGCCAAAGAATTGATGCGTTTGAACTGGGGTGCTGGAGAAGACTCTTGAGGACAGCAAGGAGATCAAACCAGTCAGTCCTAAAGGAGATCAACCCTGAATATTCATTGGAAGGACAGAGGAGCCTGGTGTGCTACAGTCATGGGGTCGAAAAGAGTTGGACACGGCTTAGTGACTGAATAACAGCAACATAATGCATGGGTCTGGGTTACACACATAGGGCCATGCAAAGGAAACGGTTGGCAAATTCATTCAAATTCACTCGCTGCCTAGCTTTCCCTCTTTATCCTAAGATAGTAACATTTCTCTTCAGGAGTCAGAATTCTCCCAGTCACACTGAGTTTGCATAGCTAAGGAGCCATGTTGAAGGGGCCAGGTGAGCCAGTCATACTGGAAGGACCCCTGACCTTGCTTCACTGTCGTGTGACACTGCTCAGAGTGGACAGACCAGGGTCCTCGGTGCAAAATCACTTTCACTGTGCTCCACACAGCAGGCAGTTCTCTTACGATGTCGGTGTGCATGACATTCCTTGAATTGTGCAGACACAGCCCTAATGGGGACAAGTCTGTATTAGCAAAAACACATCCCAACCCCTCAGAGAACTAGAAATAGCATATGCTTCACTAGAGAATTTACAATGGGAATGAGTGGTACCATTCTGACTTCTCTTCATCCTGCTTAGTCCTAGAAATCCACCCCCAAACTCAGGTCTCCTAGAGAAAACCCTTATTCTTTTATTTTTGGCTGTCTGGGTCTTCCTTGCTGCCCGAGCAGGCTTTCTCTAGTTGCAGAGATGGGGGCTACTCTTTGTTGTGGTGCACAGGCGTCTCCTTCCGGTGGCTTCTCCTGTTGCAGAGCACAGGCTCTGGGAGCACAGGTTCAGTAGTTGTGACCCACAGGCTTAGTTGTTCCGAGGCATGTGGGATCTTCCCCGATCAGGGATCAAACCCCTGTCCCCTGCATTGGCAGGTGGATTCATATCCACTATACAGCAAGGGAAATCCAGAAAATCTTTATTCTTATGGGATATTTGTTTTAAAAAAAATTTTAGGTGGCATAGAAAAGATCACACTTTCCCTAATTTAGCCATTTCTGCCTCTGTGCTTAGAAGGATGATATTTTTGCATTCACTAAAGTGTCATTTAATGAGAATATCAAGATGGGCTCCAGAAAATAAATTATTAATGAGAACTTTTTCTTCTAGAAGGAAATTAAATGAATAGCAAGTAGTCCTGTTATTAGATTTTAAATGACTTTAATTTCTTAACACGAACTGGAAAGGAAATAACTAGTATTTATAAGGTATAGTTTCTGATAATAATAACAATAAATATTTTATTTGCAATCTTATCATTCAGTGGGAAGGTTACTGAGCAATTTACCAGAGTATGGGCTGAGGATTGTAAAACTCCCATTTGCATGCAAATGATCCAGTGCTTTGTCATGGTGAGGGACTGGTCAAGACAGGATAACATTTGAAATTTAACGAAGTGATGATTACCTGATATAAGAAAGTGACTTTGTTCTGATTGTTTTTGAACTTTCTGGGGGGAAAAAATGCAAAAAATATTTAAAACTAAAAATTCTAAAGCCCTTGCTCCTCAAATTTGGCTGCATGTTGATATCATTTGGAAAACTGTAAAATACACCAAAAGTCAAATCCCATTCCCAAAGATTCTGATTTATTGGGTGTAAGGAGCAGGGTGGAACTGGGATTCTTAAAGATCTCCAGGCGATTCTAACATGCAGCGAAGTTGGAGAAACTTATTCTAGATGGTGTTATAGCCTTCCCTCCAGAGAGTAGAGTAAAAGTGAAGCTTACTTTTCACATAGTCAACATGAATAACATGAATGAGGGCTTTGTTTTAGGGGCAGTTATATTGGTGTGTCTAAAGGCAAGTGAAGGGACTTTTTTGGCGGTCCAGTGGTTAAAATTTTGCCTTCCAATACAGGAAATGTCGGTTTTATCCCTGGTTGGGAAGCCAAGATCCTACATGCCTCTCAGCCAAAAAACCAAAACATAAAATGGAAGCAATATTGTAATAAATTCAATAAAGACTTTAAAAATTGTCCACATAAAAAAATATCTTAAAAAATAAAGACAAGTGAAGAAATAAAAATCTGGAAATAGAATAGAAATAAAACTTTAATAGAGTAATAGATTATATAAGATTATAACCATAGTGTTAGATTATATTTTATATATCTATCATATACTAATATGATAAGAGAAATATAAAAAGATGTGTAATTCCAGAGTATATAAAGATTTCCATTAAAATGAACTGAATCTGAACTTTACTAGTCCACAATGAAAAATAAATTTTGTTTCCAAAGAATGTCCAGTACTTTCACATTTTGAAGAAAACCAACTGTCTTCACCTGTAGGCTGGACAGATGACATAGGTGGTCTTGATATCAGGGGAGGCAACTGATTTGGTTTCCATTGGAGTCTGAATTATTTAGCTTCACTGCATTTCATGGAGCCAAACTATGATATACAGATTAGCACATGATCACATAAATATACAGATTTGATCACAAAGGATATCAAATTCAAATCAACTATCATCAGGAGGAAAACAATTCACTGGTGTCAGAATTCATATATTCACACATAGGGCATCTCTTGAACACCTACTATTTGCAAAGCAATGAGCTTGGTGAAAATGGAGGAGTGAGAACTTTATAAAGTTTTATTATTTGAAAAGGATCAGAGGCTAATATAGGTTAAATTACAACATTTGTTCAGTATGGCTGGTGACTACATATCCTGCCCATCTAGGTCATTACAGAGCACAGAGCTGAGCTGCCTGTGCTATACGGCAGATTTCCACTAGCTGGCTATCTTAATAGCTATCTTAATAAGATATACATATACATATACATACATATACAATCGCAGTGTATATGCTTGCATGAGTGCAAATTCGCTTCAGTTCTGTCCAGCTCTTTGCGACCCTGTGAACTATAGCCTGGATGCCCCTCTGTCCACAAGATTCTCCAGGCAAGAATACTAGAGTAGGTTGTCATGCCCTTCTTCAGGGGATCTTCCCAACCCAGGGACTAAACCCACATCTCTTACATCTCCTGCATTGGCAGGCCAGTTATTTATCACTACTGCCACCTGGGAAGCCTGGTAGTATATATATGTTGATCCTAACCTCCCAATTTGTCCCACCCTCCCCTTCCTGCACTGTGTCCACAAGTCTGTTCTCTACATCTGTACCTCTATTCCTGCCCTGAAAATAGGTTCATCAGTACCATTTTTCTAGATTCCACATAAATGTATTAATATACAATATTTGTTTTTCTCTTTCTGACTTATTTCACTCTGTATGACAGACTCTGCAAACAAATGCTGGAGAGGGTGTGGAGAAAAAGGAAACCTCTTGCACTGTTGGTGGGAATGTAAATTGATACAGCCGCTATGGAAAACATGACCCAGCAATCCCACTACTGGGCATATACCCTAAGAAAACCATAACTCAAAGGACACATGTATGCCAATGTTCATAAAAGCACTATTGACAATAGCCAGGACTTGGAAGCAACCTCAGTGTCCGCTGACACATGAATGAATAAAGAAGATATGGTACAATGGAATATTTCTCAGGAATATTTCTCTTGTATTTGCAAGCAATACACTACTATGCGTAAGATAGATCACTGGTGGGAATCTGCTGCATAGTGCGGGGAGCTCAGCTCCGTGTACTGTGATGACCTAGATGGGTGGGATAGATATACATATTCACTAGCCTTTCGGGAACGAACTTGGGTCATTTGTAGAGAGACACTGCTTTTTGCCAAAGGGATTAAGAAAAATTTGATCGGGAAGGTAAGATTTGAAGTTGCACTTGAAAAACTTTGGGATTTTGAAATACAGAGAAATTTTATTTGCGGAGTGGTGGGGGTAAAAACTATGCACAAAGGCAAGAAAATAGAGACTATGTTCCATGCAAGGAACAGAAAACAAAAAGGGGAGCCAGAGCTTGGATAAGCTGGGCTGATATTCAACTGGAAGGATGTGCAAACTGCTAAAGCAATTGGAAGGTTGTTGAGCCGTGAAAGATGCTGAGATTCTTGGCTTCCGGAGGAGAGGCATTCAATCCAGGGCCACTGACGAGGCTTGACTGCTCAGAGCTTTTGTGTAATAAAGCTTTATTAAAGTATAAAAGACATGGAGAAAGCTTCTGACATAGACATCAGAAGGGGGCAGAAAGAGTGCCCCGCTGCTAGTCTTTAGCTGGGTGTTTTATGTCTGTTAGGAAGTTACTAATCAGATAATAGAGACACCTCAAGGCTGATGGAGTTTCACCAGGCCCCTCTCCCACAATGCGCATTTTTGAGATAGGATGGCGTGAGGTGTGTCATCCCCAAGCCATAAAACAATTGATATGAATACTGGCTTGTTGAGCTACTATCAGCTCAAGGTTTGAGAAAAGAAAAAAAGTTAGTCTTAGGTGGAACTATTTTGAAGAAAGGCCAATTCCGAAGAAAATACATAGTTTCATTAATATAGCTTAAGAAAAACATTTCCTTAAGAAATGTTGGTTAGCTCAAGGTTTGAGAAAAGTTAAGTTCAGGTGGAACCAGGTTTCGTCATGGCAATACAGAAT
Source organism: Cervus elaphus (assembly GCF_910594005.1). Lineage (NCBI taxonomy): Eukaryota > Metazoa > Chordata > Mammalia > Artiodactyla > Cervidae > Cervus > Cervus elaphus. The sequence goes on along the minus strand of NC_057830.1, from coordinate 38,405,439 downwards.
TTTAAGAGCAAAAATCTGACACTTGCAGCCTATTTCCTCCGTTTGGAGACCCCTGGCCTTCCTGCCTGTTACCCTCTCGCGGTGAAATTGTTGTTGTTGTTTTTCAGTCTCTAAGTCATGTCCAACTCTTTGCAAGCCCATGGACTGTGGCATGCCAGGCTCCTCTGTCCTCCACTATCTCCTAGACTTTGCTTAAATTCATGTCCATTGCATCAGTAATACTATAATATCTAACCATCTCATCCTCTGCGTCCCCCCGCCTTGCCTTTTGTCTTCAGTCTTTCCCTGCATCAGGGTCTCTTCCAATGAGTCGGCTCTTCACATCAGGTGGCCACAGTATTGGAGCTTCAGCTTCAGCATCAGTCCTTCCAATGAATATTCAGGGTTGATTTCCTTTAGGATTGACTGATTTGATTTCCTAGCAGTCCAAGGGACTCTCAAGAGTCTTCTCCAGCACCACAGTTCAAAAGCATCAATTCTTCAGCACTTAGCTTTCTTTATGGTCCAACTCTCACATCCATACATGACTACTGGAAAAACCATAGCTTTGACTATCCAGACCTTTGTTGGCAAAATGATGTCTCTGCTTTTTAATACACTGTCTAGTTTTCTCATAGCTTTTTTCCCAAGGAGCAAATACTTCTTAATTTCATGGAAATTCTTCCGAACTAGTTGTACAGGTCCACCAGTCCCAGCTCCTGAATGTCCACACTGCCTTCCCAGTTGCTACCTGGGCTCCCTAGATCACCCCACCCACCAATGACCAGAGCTGCCCCTAACACAGACCCTGCTCCAGTGCCGAGGTCCTATGAGTTTTGGCTGATGAGCACCCAGATTCTACTGGTCATTACTTCATATTGAACGCCATCTCAGAGCATAGGATTATGAGTGACTCACAGCAGATTCAGAAAGGTGGGCTGGAGACCTCAAATGCCACTGAATTTTATTCATTAAGAGGGAGGAAAGTGTTCATCACAGATTGTCTTGAGTAGGCAAGTAATATGATCAGAGCTCTGTTTAGAAAGATGAGTCTGACAGCAGCTAATTTAGGATGATATGAAGGAGAGAAACTAGAAGCAGGGATTAAGTGATCTTTGTAAGGAATGACACCATTTTATTAAAACAGCAGGAACACCTCATCTAATTAGTTACTAAAGTTAAGGTAAGAGAAATATTGCCAAAAAACTAGATCGGACTTGACCTTATTACTTTGTTCTATTTATCAATGTTTGTAACTCTGTCACAACTGCTTTTGTTTCTGCATGAGTGGCAATGTTATTCTGCTGTATACCAAGATTTAAGAGTATCATTGGATAACCATCTTCCATCCACTGCGTCCATCATCTGTGTGAGAGCCAGAACCTGCTCTATTGTGTCTGTTATTTGAGGAACATATCTGTAATTTCCCCATCCCGCAGTTTTCCCACATGTCCACACCCTCAGACATACACACCTGAGGAAGTGTGTACATGTAAGCACACACACCAGGACACTGGCATCTAAGAGGGAACCCTGTACCTGCTCTCTTGTGTTAACTCGATCCTACTTTTCCCCATCTTTGCCAGCCCTGTGTGCCAGAGACTGGACGTGATTTCCACTCTTTCCTTTCTAGCTTTCAGACTGCTCGCCCATGACTCAAGATTTAGAGCCAGATCATTCTTACCATGTAACTCTGAGGCTGAGGGCCATTCTGATTACTCAGACCAGGTCCTTCCCCTCCACTCAGGCTCTGGAAATGAACCCTGGTTTCCATGCCCCTACCTGGGTTTCATCTCAAAGGGTTGGCCCATCTTGGGGACTGTCTATTTGCCCCAAGTCCCTGCTCATCTCTTCTTAATGTCCCCTGCCCAAGATTGAAACTGACCCTTCATTCCCGGCATACCTGTGTGACCCACGCCAAATGGTGGAGATCTGGTTTGTTTTGTTTCCTTTTCATATGAAGCTGATGAAAATCATTTGTGAATGGAATCTTCCAGAATGCCCTTCTCAATGCTCAGCATCTGCAGTCTCACTAAAAGCTCTGTTTGGTTGGGAGAGAATGATGCCTGGGAAGAACATTGGACTGAACACATAGACTGTGTAGTCCTGGCCCTGCTGTCTTTACTTCACAGCCCTGATTCCTTTGGCCTCAGTTTCCTTTTCTGTCAGTGTTTCCTCAAACTCTATCATGTGGAACATGGTTCTGAAACATGAGGGAAGGGGGCAGGGCACAACCTTTAAAAGAATGACATGGCCCAAGGATATGACACAATCTGATTAGAACCAAATAGGTCCAAAACGGTAGATGAGTTGACTTCCACTAGACCTTGAGCCTTGGGCGTCCCTGTAAAGAATCTGCCTGCAATGCGGGATGCCTGAGTTTGATCCCTGGGTTGGGAAGATCCCCTGGAGGAGGGCATGGCAACCCCCTCTAGTATTCTTGCCTGGGAAATCCCACGGATGGATGAGCCTGGCGGGCTGCAGTCCACGGGGTCACAGAGTCGGACACGATTGAGTGACTAAGCATGGAGCACAGACCATGAGCCTCAGTGTGCACTCACTGTAACCCATCACCAGGATACGCGACCCCACGGTGCCCACCAGCACCATGAAAGGCTGAAAAGTGGGCGGCAGCCCAATGCCTGGACATCTCCTCCCCTTCCCCAAAATAGTTGAAATAATCCTTCCACTCATTAGCGTGTGAAGTTACCCAGCCCATGAAAACTAAGCACGCCATATTTCAAGGTCTCTTGCCTTCCAAAATGGCCCTCACTCTGTGAGGTGTGTTTCTCTCTAAATAAATCCACTTCTTACCTATCGCTTTATCTGTCACTGAATTCTTCCCATGCTGAGACACAAAGAACCTAAGTCCAGACACCAAGTAAGTGATTCTAATTAAAAGATCGTGGGTTTGAGTCCCAAACTGGGTTTTGGCCAGGTTTGAGTCCTGCCCACAGGGGTCAAGTTCCAGTCTGAGAAACACAGTTTCAGTTCTTCAGGGAAATAATAGGTTGAGAGCAGGGAGGCAAAATGTGTTGGAAGTATGGGGTTGTTTTTGGAAATATATAGACTGAGGAAACAAGTTAAACAAAAACAGGTTTCTTTACTAAGGGAATGCTCAGAGCCTGTAATATTTGAAGAAATCTTATAATAATCTAAAGAAAGATATGATACATAGCATTAAGCCCTTTTGTCTTATAGCATTTTGACAGAGTAACATTCCAAAGAACCCAGACTTTGCTTAAAGTAACCTCAGGGCCCCCTCCATTCTTCAAGAGCCTCCTCAGATGACATGACCCCCAAGGAGCCTGACTCTTGCTCTTTCTGTCTGAATATCCTGTTATCTCTAGTGTCCATGGCACTTCTGGGCCTCTGTCTTGAACTTGTCTTTGCACCTGAATCTTTGGTTCAAGTATAATTCCTTATAAGGGAGCATATATGAAACGTCTGTGTACCTATAGCTTTACACCCGGTGCTTTATGCAGAGTCTGCTGCAAAGCTCCATCATCCATCTGAGACCGCAGCATTTGGCCCTCTGGGCCCTCCCTCTTTGTAGCCCGCCTGTCCCTGCCACTGCTCTGACCCCCCACCCCGAAATGCCCCTTTGCCTGAAAGACCTCCTCTGCTTCTCTCCTGAATGGGTCCTCCTGTTCATCCTTTCATTCAGGACATGTTCTCCTGCTCCGCTTTCAAGAAACCTCCTCTGTAACCCTCTTCAGTCCAGGGTGGGTTGTTCCATAGCACTCCATTCATTGTATTATCGCTTTATGTTTCAGTGATTTGTTTACATGTCTGTCTCTCCTCTTAGGCTATGAGCTCTGTGGCTCCGACTATGATCACATCCAAAGTGCTAGTACAGTGGCTGGCACACAGGAGACTTTTTAAAAAGCTTGTTGAATGAACTCATGAATGATCGTTTTCACTCTAATCAAAAGAAACAATGGCTGATGGAGTCTAACCTCTACTTGACTTCTTGTTTCCTGTGTAATCCTTGATCTCTTCAATCCTAACTCTCTCTCCAGTCTTATCTGCTTATCCTGGATCAGCTGTAATCGCTCTGCCCTCTTGGCTTCTCCTCTAACACTCTGACCTTGCCCCACCCCAGGACTTCTGCATGTCCTACCTGGAATGCTCTTTCCCCAGGTCTCTGATCAAAGTCACTGAGCAGACATTGTAGTATTTTGTTTATTATTTTTTTATTATTATCTACCTGTTGGAGAAGGAAATGGCAACCCACTCCAGTATTCTTGCCTGGAGAATTCCATGGACAGAGGAGCCTGGCAGGCTACAGTCCATGGGGTCACAAGGGTCAGACACAACTTAGCAATGAAACCACCATCTACCTGTTATCTCCTTCCCACCCCCACCATTAAAATGTAAACCGTTGGTAATTCCCTGGAGGTCCAATGGTTAGGACTCCATATTTGTACTTCCTCATCAAAGAACTAGAATCTCATAAGCCACATGGCACAGTCAAAAAAATTTTTTAATTAAGTTTTAAAAAAGAGAATGTAAGCCATTGAGAGCAGGGATTGGGGTTGATTCACTGTAGTAGCTCAGCACCTAGAAAGGTGTACTTGTTGTTCAGTCACCCAGTCGTGTCTGACTCTTTGCAACCACATGAACTTCAGCACGCTGTTCCTCACTGTTTCCCGAAGTGTGCCCAAGTTCATGTCCATTGCATCAGTGATGCCATCCAGCCATCTCATCCTCTGATGTCCTCTTCTTATTCTGCCCTCAATCTTTGCCAGCATCAGGGACTTTTCCAAAGAGTCAGCTGTTCACATCAGATGAACAAAATACTGGATCTTGCCTGGTGACTCAGAAAGGTATCTAGCACTTGACAAGTGCTTGTTGAGTAAAAATATTTCCATGGTCTGTCGCAGACTGCTCACTGTCCCCCTATTACTCTTTCTGTTACTCATCTACTTAAAGAATCCCAGGTTTTTAGCCAGATAGACCTGACTACCTGGATTAACAACTACACAGAGCTTCCCTTGCAGGTAAATATGACTACTTGGCTAAATTCTGGCATAGGAGATGTAAGAGGAGATGATGTGCCCAGGTTCTAAAATGTATCCTGAAAGGGAGCTGTCATGACCCTTCTTTTTCTTTTAATATTTATTTATTTATTTGACTGCACCAGGCCTTAGTTGTGGCATGAGAGATTTTTAGTTGTGGCATGTAGAATCTAGTTCCCTGTCCAGGGATCAAACCTGGGCCCCCTGCATTGGGAATGCAGAGTCTTAGCCACTGGATCACCAGCGAAGTCCTACCATGATTCTTTTCCCCTCCTTTCTCCAGCCTACTACGTGGAATATAGACACGATGACTGGGTCTCATCTTCAATATTGAGCACACGAGGTTCTTAAAAGACCTGTAAACATATCAAGTGATGTTTATACCACTGTAGTAGTCTTGATTGACCACTTAAACCAGTGGCCTGTGAAATTTGGTGGATTCATTTGAATAAGGTTCTAAGATTATTTTCAAATCTACACTGCCAGTTGGGCCAGAGTGTTCTAGAAGCCTAATTTCCAGGTACCAGTAGAAACTCTGTGTACTTTGCTATACTTATCACTTATTCTCCTAACATCGATTAGTGCAGGAAAATTCTCTCTCCTTTATTGTTTGTAAATAGATACCGAAGCCATAACTGTGCTAACTTCAAGAGAACCTATGCCTGGATAGGGCTTCCCAGGTGGCACTAGCGGTAAAGAAAAAAAAACCCACCTGCCAATGCAGGAGACATAAGAGATACAGGTTTGATCCCTGGGTTGGGAAGATCCCCTAGAGAAGGAAAAGCCAACCCATTCAAGTATTCTTGCCTGAGAAATCCCATGGACAGGTAAGTTTGGCAGGCTGAGATCCAGGGGGGTCTCAAAGAGGGTGAAGAAGATTCCCTGGAGGAAGAAATGGCAATGCATTCCAGCATCCTTGTCTAGGAAACCTCTTGGACAGAGGACCCTGGCAGGCTGCAGTCCTTGGGGTCACAAAAGTGTCAGACGTGACTTAGTGACTAAACAAAATATTACAAAATATGCAAAGAGAAGAACTCCAAAGGAAAATGTCCAATCACATTATAATATGTACAATTAGGTCTCCCAGGCTTAGGTTTTAGTTTTAGTATTATGATTTTTTTTTAGCCTCAAGTGATAGTTGATTTATGTATAAATCTATTAATGTGTTTGGGCTCTCATTTTCTTATGTGTTTATTAGTGATGATAATGTAAAATTATCTCAGGCTATGAAACCAAAAATTTGCCATTTTTGCAACACTGAATATATTCAGGGAAAATATGTCACTTCTGCTACTGTATTAAAATATCAGACATAGAGCTATTTCTGGTCCATTCCTTTGTTTTATAAATGTTGAACCTTTTTATAAAAATCCTTTGTTTCATGGACCATTCTGATGCAAGGATCTCGAGCATCTTAAAATCCATGATAAATCCACAGTGATTCTTTAAAAAGACATTTCTGTGACTGAAAAACAAATGGTAAACATTTGCCCAAAGCGGGAAAAAAAGAGCCTGAGTCCAAGAGCCCTAAGTCTAGTTCCTTTTGCATTGATTCACCAAAGGGTACCTCTCAAAACTGTTCTTGTTTTAATGCCTCAATGCCTTGGAAAGAAAGTGAATTCACCCTTAAAATTTCAGATCTTATGTCTTCAGGATTCTTTGGATCTGATGAGAAATAAGATGTCTCTGAGCCTGGCTCCAACCAACTCCTCCTTGTACTTCATTTCTACAGCGATGTAATGTGTCTAAACACATTAGTTCAAAGATTTACAGTTAGTTCCTAGGCTGTAAGAAGTCAGGGTGTAGAGAAAAGTTCATAAATTTTCCTCAGCATAAAAACCTTATATAAATCATGACATCTTTTTTTGGAAACCAGTATTAACAGCCATCCTGACAGGTATACACTTTAAAAGGCTTTTTGACTGCTGTTACTAACTCAAGGAAATAAGTATATAAAAGGAAGTAAACCCAAAATGGTTGGAGACAGCTTAGAAGGAGTGACAGTAAAATGACAAGGCAAATGTATGTTGTCCTTCAAAATAGTCACCATGGAGTAGAATACATGTATCCTAATGATACCGCCATTTGCAAGTGTTTGGGGGACCATTCTGAATCTTTTTTGAGCCACTTTAAGAGACTCACTAAAAAAATCAGTTTAACAGACAGTATGTTCTTTGACATACTTAGCAACATCTAATGGGATATGTCTTCTCAGACAAAAGAAACAAAAGCAAAAATAAACAAATGGGACCGCATCACTAAAAAGCTTCTACCCATCAAAGGAAACTATCGACAAAAAGAAGAGACTTCCCTAGTGGTCCAGTGACTAAGACTCTGAACTCCAACACAGGGGGCATGAGTTCAATCCCTGGACAGGGGACTATATCCCAGATGCTGCAATCAAAAACCCCACATACCACAATGAAGATCGAATATCCCATGTGCTTCAGCTAAGACCCGGTGCAGCCAAATAAGTAAATAATTTTTGTTTTTTTAAAAAGAAAGAAAGAAAAGAAAAAAAACGAATGGGAGAAGATACTTCCAAATCATATATCCAAGAAAAGGTTGATATACAAAATATATAAAGAATTCATACAACTCAACAAGAAACCCAATTTATAAATGGGCAGAGGATCTGAAAGGGCATTTTTCTGAAGAAGATGTACAGATGGTCAACAGACACATGAAAAGATGTTGAACATCACTATTCAGTTCAGTTGCTTACTCGTGTCCAACTCTTTGCGACCCCATGAATCACAGCACGCCAGGCCTCCCTGACCATCACAAACTCTCAGAGTTTACTCAAACTCATGTCCATCGAGTCAGTGATGCCATCCAGCCATCTCATCCTCTGTCATCCCCTTCTCCTCCTGCCCCCAATTCCTCCCAGCATCAGGGTGTTTTCCAATGAGTCAGCTCCTCGCATGAGGTGGCCCAAGTATTGGAGCTTCAGCTTCAATATCAGTCCTTCCAATGAATACCCAGGACTGATCTACTTTCGGATGGACTGGTTGGATCTCCTTGCAGTCCAACAGACTCTCAAGAGTCTTCTCCAACACCACAGTTCAAAAGCATCAATTCTTCAGTGCTCAGCTTTCTTCACAGTCCAACTCTCACATCCATACATGACTACTGGAAAAACCATAGCCTTGACTAGACAGACCTTTGTTGGCAAAGTAATGTCTCAGCTTTTTAATATTTGTCTAGGTTGGTCATAACTTTCCTTCCAAGGAGTAAGCGTCTTTTAATTTCATGGCTGCAATCACCATCTGCAGTGATTTTGGAGCCCCCAGAAATAATGTCTGCCACTGTTTCCACTGTCTCCCCATCTATTTCCCATGAAGTGATGGGACCGGATGCCATGATCTTAGTTTTCTGAATGTTGAGCTTTAAGCCAACTTTTTCACTCTCCTCTTTCACTTTCATCAAGAGGTTTTTTAGTTCCTTCACTTTCTGCCATAAAGGTGGTGTCATCTGCATATCTGAGGTTATTGATATTTCTCCCTGCAATCTTGATTCCAGCTTGTGCTTCTTCCAGCCCAGCGTTTCTCATGATGTACTCTGCATATAAGTTACATAAGCAGAGTGACAGTATACAGCCTTGACATACTCCTTTCCCTATTTGGAACCAGTCTGTTGTTCCATGTCCAGTTCTAACTATTGCTTCCTGACCTGCATACAGGTTTCTCAAGAGGCAGGTCAGGTGGTCTGGTATTCCCATCTCTTTCAGAATTTTCCACAGTTTATTGTGATCCACATAGTCAAAGGCTTTGGCATAGTCAATAAAGCAGAAATAGATGTTTTTCTGGAACTCTCTTGCTTTTTCGATGACCCAGCAGATGTTGGCAATTTGATCTCTGTTTCCTCTGCCTTTTCTAAAACCAGCTTGAACATCTGGAAGTTCACGGTTCATGTATTGCTGAAGCCTGGCTTGGGGAATTTTGAGCATTACTTTGCTAGTGTGTGAGATGAGTGCAATTGTGTGGTAGTTTGAGCATTCTTTGGCATTGCCTTTCTTTGGGATTGGAATGAAAACTGACCTTTTCCAGTCCTGTGGCCACTGCTGAGTTTTCCAAATTTGCTGGCATATTGAGTGTAGCACTTTCACAGCATCATCTTTCAGGATTTGAAATAGCTCAACTGGAATTCCATCACCTCCACTAGCTTTGTTCGTGGTGATGCTTTCTAAGGCCCACTTGACTTCACATTCCAGGATGTCTGGCTCTAGTTGAGTGATCACACCATCATGATTATCTGGGTCATGAAGATCTTTTTTGTACAGTTTTCTGTGTATTCTTGCCACCTCTTCTTAATATCTTCTGCTTCTGTTAGGTCCATACCATTTCTGTCCTTTATCGAACCCATCTTTGCATGAAATGTTCCCTTGGTATCTCTAATTTTCTTGAAGAGATCTCTAGTCTTTCCCATTCTGTTGTTTTCCTCTATTTCTTTGCATTGTTCGCTAAGGAAGGCTGTAGGAAAATGCAAATCAAAACCACAATGAGATATCACCTTACATCTGTTAGAATGGTCATCAAAAAGACAAAAAATAACAAGTGTTGGAGCAGATGTGGAGGAAAGGGAACCCTCATACAATGTTGATGGGAATGTAAATTGGTGCAACCTGTATGGAAAACAGTATGGAGATTTGTCAAAAAAAAGTATGTGTAAAACAATCATATGACCCAGCTACTCCACTTCTAAGTACTTATCTGAAGAAAACTAAAACAGTAATTTAAAAAGATATGTGTAGCTCTATGTTCATCATCATTTCCTAAAGGAAATCAACCTGAATAGTCATTGGAACGATTGATGCTGAAGCCAAAGCTCCAATACTTTGGCCACCTGATGCAAAGAGCTGATTCACTGGAAAAGACCCTGATGCTGGGAAAGATTGAAAGCAAAAGGAGAAGGGAGTGGCAGAGGATGAGATGGTTGGATGGAATCATTGACTCAATAGATGTGAGTTTGAGCAAACTCTGGGAGACAGTGGAGGACAGAGGAGCTTGACATGCTACAGTCCATGAAACTGCAGAGTCAGACATGACTTAGCAACTGAACAACAACAAAATATTCATCACAGCATTATTTACAATAGCCAGTTATGGAAACAACCTAAGTGCACGCAGATGGCTGCTGAATGGGTAAAGAAACTATGACAGAGATATTTATATTACTCAGCCATAAAAAAGAATGAAATCTTATCATTTGCAACAATATGGATGGATCTTAAGGGTATTACACTAAATTAAATAAATCAGGTGGAGAAAGACAAATACCATATGTGCAATTTTATTTCATTCATATGAGGAATATCAGGGCTGGTACACTGGGATGACCCAGAGGGATGGGATGGGGAGAGGGGTGGGAGGGAGGTTCAGGATGGGGAACACATGTAAATCCATGGCTGATTCATGTCAATGTATGGCAAAAACCACTACAATATTGTAAAGTAATTAGCCTCCAACTAATAAAAATAAATGAAAAAAAATAAATAAATAAAATAAAAAATAAAGCAGAGTAGTGGTAACTAAAAGGGAAGGGGGCAGGAGAAGGGTGAGATGGTTAAAGGGGGTCAGTTGAATAGTGACAGATGAAAAGTGAAGTTTTGGTGGTGTATGAAAGCGAAAAGTGGAAGTGTTAGTCGCTTAGTCGTGTTTGACTCTTTGTGATCCCATGGATTGTAGCCACCAGGCTCCTCTGTCCATGGAATTCTCTAGGCAAGAATACTGGAGGGGTAGCCATTCCTTTTTCCTGGGGATCTTTCCAACCCAGGGATTGAACCCACGTCTTCCACATTGCAGGCAGATTCTTTACAGTCTAATCATCTGAGCCACCATGGTAGTGTATATAAAAGTCAAAAGATAATGTTGTACACATGATACTTGTACCATATTATTAACCAATGTTATCTCAATTTAAACAATCAGTTTAGTCACTTTCTTCTCAATTCTGGTGTTTGTGACTGAGGAGAATTTTCATAGCTCAGTATATTTCTGGATTTGGTTCCAAGTGAGTTTTGGATATTTCCCATTAACAGCTATCTTAAAAGTCGAACATTATGTATCTGTTGAGAATGCTCTGAAAAATGGAATTCTTTACTAAAGCGACTCCAAAATAGAAGTTCCAAGGTGTTTTGCATCTTGAGTATAACCCAAGTGTTAACTCTCCATGTTCCTATCCTGATAGAAAAAAAAGTCACTGGAATGTTCAGATTCTGGTATTTTGTTAGTGAGCTGGTCACAACATTTTACAGACCATGTGCTTTAGTTGTACTTTTTAAAAAATAATTTTATTAATTTCACTATTTTAATTTATTTGGCTGTGTCAGCACACAGGATGTTCACTGCACTGTGTGGGAACTTCTGTTGCGGTACACAGACTCTCTAGTTGCGGCGCGTGGGCTCAGTAGTTGTGGCACACAAACTTAGTTGTCCTGAGTCATGTGGGATCTTAGTTTCCAGATCAGGGCTCGAACCTGCATCCCCTGCATTGCAAGGCAGATTCTTAACCTCTGGACAACCAGGGAAGTATATAGCTGTGCCTTTAAGGATGGAAAAAAGCTTCAACAGTCTTCCCCAGCATTTTGCTTTCCTTACCTAATTACAGTCTTCATTTAAATGAGACACTTTTCCAGGATGCATTTCCCAATGAAAGTGTCACATTCAGTTACCTTCCAGAACAGTCATAATGAATAAAGGCTCACAAACAAAGAAAGACTTTTGTTATTGTGACATGAGTACTGGAATGTATTCAAAAATTGCAGCAGAAAAATTTCTCAACAGCTCGAGTGACCACAATGAAACCAACAGGCCAGCAAAGGGAAACCACTTCCTGAAAGTAAATATTGGTTGTTGATGGTGTATGTTCTGTCCCTTTGAATTAGTCTGCTTAGGCTATCATTACAAAATACAATTGACCACGTGGCTTAAACAGCAGAAATTCACTTTTCTCACAGTTCTAGAGGCCAGAAAGCCCAAGATTAAGGTTTCTGGTGAGAACCCCCTTCCTGGCTTGCAGAGGACCACTTTGTCTTCACATGGACTTTCCTCTGAAGAGGGGGCCCCAGTGTCTCTTCCTGTTCTTATAAGGGCACCCACCCTATCAGTTTAGGGCCTCACCCCATTACCTCCTTTGACCTTTATCACCTCCTCACAGGCCACATCTCCAAATATAGTCATGTCACAGGTTAGGGTTTCAACATATGAATCTGGGGCGGGGAGCAGGGAAACACAGACCATTAGTCTGTAACACCCTTCCTTCTGAACACTGAAGTCATTTCCACTGGGTTTAAGACAGAGATTAAAATAGAGAATAATGAAGCTATACTGTCAAACCAATGGATTTACTAAAAGTCATATCCAAGTTAGCAGATGAAGGTCAGAACAAAAACTCAGAATCTGAGAAAGAATCAGAAGACACACATAGGTGTTGAGCAGGAAAAAAAAAAGATAGAACAACTAACTTTGAGCTCATTACTTGTTGGGAGAAAAATAAAATGAAAGGAAAAATATCTACCAGAAGTGAGAGAGTGAGGCTTAAATATCTACGAGCACCGTGTCCTTTCTGTGAGCTCTCTGATGTCCTCTCAATAAATTCCGTTTCTGTTGAAACTAGACAGAGGTGATCTCTTTTTGCAACTAAGAAGCCTGTCTAGCATACCACTTCTGGTCCCAATAGATGGAATGGAAGTGGAATTCTAAGCCAGAAGAATTATCAGAAATTGAGCATAGGGACTTCCCTGGTGGTCCAGTGGCTAAGACTCCCTGCTCTCAACACAGGGGGCATGGGTTTGATCCCTGGTCAGGGAACTAGATTCCATACACTGCAACTAAGAGTTCACAAGCCACAACTAAAGAGCTCATGAGTCACAACTAAGATCTGGTGCAGTCTAATTAATTAATTAGTTTTTAAAAAATCGAGCATAACAGCATCGAGTATGTAAACTGGACATGAACTTGATGTGGAACCAATTAAAAGAGAAAAGCAAACATCCCCCAAGCAGTTTTCTTCCTATTGTCCCTGAGGCTTTGTAGAGGTCATGTTGACTTTTCAACAGTTTTTTTGACAGCAGACAAAACTCTCCTGAATCTGAAACTCCTCAGTTGGAAAAGTCATACTTTTTTGATTTGCTTGGCTAGTTCTCGAAGTCAACTCTCTGCAGTGTCTCATAAAGCCCAAGCAACTTTAAAATGATAACAGATTCCTTTTTGAGTGCAAAACTTGGCCAAGTTTTGAGAAGTAATTTATTCACAACCTGATGTGTTCCATCAAGTAGAAGCCCAGGGGTCTCTTTCATATCTAGCATGTCAGGAACAAATGGGCTTTGGTGGATTCCAGAAAACAAAGACATTTGGGGAACAATTTGGGGGAAACATTCAGAACTTTCTAACACCACAGGGCCTAGTTTGCTCCTATATTGAATTTCATAGATCCTAATTTTGGAGTTTTACAACACCTGCTGGTAAAGCCATCCAACTTTCTCTTACTGAATTGCTAAGTAGGTAAGAGATAATGTTGTATTGAGAGTTGGATAATCAGGAAACAGGGAGAAAATAAAAAGATGCATTGCTGTTTCTCTCAGAGAAGAGCCCACCCAGCACAGCATGAAAAGTCTACCTTTTCACACCAACTAATTAAACCTACTTGAGCCTTACTTCATTAGACGGATTTCATCTAAGCTAAACATATGCAGAGACTCCTACAGTCAACTCGATTAAAAAAATACAGGATATGAGACTTGTGAGGTTGCCAATTTAGTAGACAGACTTCTCTTTATCCAGCAAAGATGTGTGTTTCCTATCCAATTTGACCTCTGATTAGATTAAAGGCTTAGCTGCAAGGGTAAATGTAAAAATAATTGCACTGCAGGCAGTGGATTGATCTCAGTGGATAATTTGAGGATGAACTCTTTGATAATGAGCTTCCCGGGTGGCTCACTGGTAAAGAATCCACCTGCAATGCAGGAGACGCAGGTTCAATCCCTGGTTTGGGAGGATCCCCTGGAGAAGGAAATGGCAACCCACTCCAGTATTCTTGCCTGAAAAATCCCATGGACAGAGGAGCCTATAGGGCTACAGTTAATGTGGTCACAGAGAGTCAGACATAATTTAGAAATAAACAATAACAAGTAAGAGCTATTGTTATATACTAACATTCCTGGTACTGGGTTTTTGGATTTCTTTGTTTTTTCGTCTATTTACTGTCTAGAATATAGCTATACATTAGGTAGAATTTTTGGTAGCAAGTAAAAGAAATCACCTCTGGCTGAAATAGGCAGAAAGGAAAATTTATGAAAAGGATATTAAGAAGCTCAAGGGGGACTTCCCTGGAGGTCCAGTGATAGAGAATCCACCTTCCAATGCAGGGGACGTGGATTCAGTCCCTGATCAGATCCCACATGCCGAGGGGCAACTAAGCCACAACTGGAGAAGCCTGTGCACTGCAATGAGGACCCAGTGTAAACAAATTTTTTTTATTTTAATTTTAAAAATTTTAAAAGGAGCTCATGGGATCACTAAGAGATCTGAAGAGCCAGGCCAGGAATCCTGAAGTCCCACAGCAGAGCTGTTTCCCAGCTCCAAGCTGGCGGCTCCCCCCAGGCAGTGGGTGCTACAGACTGCAAGGCCACTGCTGCTGCCACAGGTTTTTTTTTTTTTTACTTTTTATTTTGTATCAGAGTATTGCTGATTAACAATGTTGTGATAGCTTCCGGTGAACATCAAAGGGACTCAGCCATACACATACATGTATCAATTCTTTCTCCCCGTAAATTCCTCTCCCATCCAGGCTGCCACATAACACTGAGCAGAATTCCTTACAGTAGGACCTTGCTGGTTATCCATTTTTAATATAGCAGTGTGTACATGTCCATCCCGAATTCCCTATCTCTTTTCCCCATCCTTCCCCCCAGGGCGACCACAGTTCATTCTCTAAATGAATCTGTGAGTCTGTTTCTGTTCTGTAAGTAAATTTGTTTGTATCATTTCTTTTTAGATTCCATTTAAAAGGGATGTCATATGATATTTCTCCTTCTCTGTCTGACTTACTTCACTCAGGATGACCCTCTCTAGGTCCGTCTATGTTGCTGCAAATGGCATTATTTCATTCTTTTTAATGATTCAGTAATATTCCACTGTATATATGACCCACATCTTCTTTATCCATTCCTCTGTTGATGGACATTTGATTGCCTCCATGTTGTGGCTATTGTAAGCAGCGCTGCAATGAACACTGGGGTGCATGTATCCTTTCAGATCATCTTTTTCTCCAGATATGTGCCCAGGAGTCATATGGTAGCTCTGTTTGTAATTTTTTAAGGAACCTCCATACTGTTCTTCATAGCGCTATGAGTCTTAATCCTGCTGGATCCAGCACTGCAGGCACCCCTAGGCTAGGAAAACGATCATGCTACAGCTGCCTTCACCACCAATTCTCTACAGTCCCCGCTTCTGGGTGTCCACAGTTCCTGGCTCAAACCCAAGGGCGGCATTTAAGGTTGGCAAAGCCTAGATCATATGATCACAGTCTCACTACAAGGGTGATTGTGAACACAAGTACCTGGCAATGTTAGTTTCTGTAATGGTAGATTCATACAGCAGAGAACTCATCACACTGCAGGCATCAGCGTGGAACTCGAATGACTAGCAACCAAAAAGAATGGCAGGCATTGATTACAGGCATCTAATAAAGCTATAATAGAGGCTTTGTGTCTCCTCCAATTCATAATTGAAGCCCAACCCCAGTGTGATGGTATCTGGAGGTAGAGCTTCTGAGAAATGATTAGGTCCTGAGGGTGGAATCATTTTGGTATAATTAGTGTCCTTGTAAATGGAGACACAAGATCATCTTTCTCTTTCTGTCATCTGGGGATGCAGCAAGAAGGCAGTTGTCTATAAACCAGGAAGAGAGTCCTCAATAGATACCAAATCTGCTGACACCTTGATCTTGAGCTTCTCAGCCTCTGGAATGGTGAGAAGTAAATGTCTGGCATTTTAAGCCACCCAGTCTATGTTGTTTCATTAGAGAAACCAGAGCAGACTAACACAAGTTGGGATGGAGCTAGACCCCACTGGGGCTTCCCCAGTGGCTCAATGGTTTAAAAAAAAAAAAAAAATCCACCTGCATTGCAGGAGATACAGGAGACAGGGTTTCCATCCCAGGGCAGGGAAGATCCCCTGGAGGAGGAAATGGCAACCTACTATAGTATTCTTGCCTGGAAAATCCCATGGACAGAGGAGTCTGGCAGGCTACAGTCCATAGGGTGGCAAAGACTTGGATCCAACTGAGCACACACACACACACACGAAACAGGCCCCAGTGTGCCGTGACAATGCTGACCTTTCCCTCTGACTTGCTTTGCCTCAGTCCCCTGGTTTCATGGCTATCCCTCTGCACGCCTGACTGCTGGGGCTTCTCAGTGTCCATGTCTTCTCTTCTCATCTGCCACCTCCCTAGCGCCTGACCTGCTGCTCCCCTCAGACCTCTGGAATCGGGCTTTGACTTGCTTTCCTATTTGCTCAGGGCTTTTTTCATCCTCACATTCTGGCCTCTCATGCTCTCTGATGGTCTTGCCATTGCAAATGATTCTGACACCACTTCTGAATCATGACTGGGCAGTCCTTTGTGATAAAGTATTCTGCTATATCTTAAGATCATAGCTCTGTAAAGTCACATTATAATAAGGCCCTATAGGTAATTGAATCCCCATGGAGGAGGCTGTAATATATATGATTCATGCCAAACCCTGTGTCTCCATGGATCATGTTAAGCTAGCCATACTGTATCATTTACGAGATATTTTTGCTGACTTGCTATAATAGGCTCCCCAACCAGTCATCCCCCTGGAGCTTATCTGAATTTTCAATAACTATGTTAAAATATTACTTTAAAGTACTTCTCTCTAGAGTGCTCTTTTATAATAATTGCCATAAATCTGACAGGAAGTTTAGGGGAAGAGAAAGTGGCCACATCAGCAGTTCTGCAATAAAGCCCTGGTCTCCCTCTTGTGGCCCCTTATTTGCAAGGTCTGTAGGCATAGCCTCAGCTGTCCTGTGGCTAAATTCTTCAACTCTGAGGTCCTCAAAGAATCCCAGGGACACACCTCAGAATGCTGCTGAAAGAAATCACTCAAGAATGTTTGAAAATGGGTTTCACTGGTGGCTCAGTGGTAAAGAATCCGCCTGCCAATGCAGGAGACACAGGTTCAATCCCTGGTCTGGGAAGATCCCACTTGCCACAGAACAGCTAAGCCCATGCGCCACAGCTATTGAGTCTGTGCTCTAGAGCCCGGCAGCTGCAGTTATTGAGCTCTTGTGCTGCAACTACTGAAGCCCTTGCACCCTAGAACCCATTCTCCATAAGAAAAGCCCGAGCGCACACAGAACGTTCTCCAGAATAGATCACATCCTGGGCCATAAATCTGGTCTTGGAAAATTCAAAAAAATTGAAATCATTCCAGTCATCTTTTCTGACCACAGTGCAGTAAGATTAGATCTCAATTACAGGAAAAAAATTGTTAAAACTTCAAACATATGGAGGCTAAATAACACGCTTCTGAATAACCAACAAATCATAGAAGAAATCAAAAAAGAAATCAAAATATGTATAGAAATGAATGAAAATGAAAACACAACAACCCAAAACCTGTGGGACACTGTAAAAGCAGTGCTAAGGGGAAGGTTCATAGCATTACAGGCTTACATCAAGAAACAAGAAAAAAACCAAATAAATAACCTAACTCTACACCTAAAGCAATTAGAGAAGGAAGAAATGAAGAACCCCAGAGTTAGCAGAAGGAAAGAAATCTTAAAAATCAGGGCAGAAATAAATGCAAAAGAAACTAAAGAGACCATAGCAAAAATCAACAAAGCTAAAAGCTGGTTTTTTGAAAAAATAAACAAAATTGACAAGCCATTAGCAAGACTCATTAAGAAACAAAGGGAGAAGAACCAAATCAACAAAATTAGAAATGAAAATGGAGAGATCACAACAGACAACACTGAAATACAAAGGATCATAAGAGACTACTACCAGCAGCTCTATGCCAATAAAATGGACAACTTGGATGAAATGGACAAATTCTTAGAAAAGTATAACTTTCCAAAACTGAACCAGGAAGAAATAGAAGATCTTAACAGACCCATCACAAGCAAGGAAATCGAAACTGTCATCAAAAATCTGCCAGCAAACAAAAGCCCGGGACCAGATGGCTTCACAGCTGAATTCTACCAAAAATTTAGAGAAGAGCTAACACCTATCTTACTCAAACTCTTCCAGAAAATTGCAGATGAAGGTAAGCTTCCAAACTCATTCTATGAGGCCACCATCACCCTAATTCCAAAACCAGACAAAGATGCCACAAAAAAAGAAAACTACAGGCCAATATCACTGATGAACATAGATGCAAAAATCCTTAACAAAATTCTAGCAAACAGAATCCAACAACATATTAAAAAAATCATACACCATGACCAAGTGGGCTTTATCCCAGGAATGCAAGGATTCTTTAATATCCGTAAATCAATCAATGTAATACACCACATTAACAAATTGAAAGATAAAAACCATATGATTATCTCAATAGATGCAGAGAAAGCCTTTGACAAAATTCAACACTCATTTATGATTAAAACTCTCCAAAAAGCAGGAATAGAAGGAACATACCTCAACATAATAAAAGCTATATATGACAAACCCACAGCAAGCATCACCCTCAATGGTGAAAAATTGAAGGCATTTCCCCTGAAATCAGGAACAAGACAAGGGTGCCCACTCTCACCACTACTATTCAACATAGTGTTGGAAGTTCTGGCCACAGCAATCAGAGCAGAAAAAGAAGTAAAAGGAATCCAGATAGGAAAAGAAGAAGTAAAACTCTCACTGTTTGCAGATGACATGATCCTCTATATAGAAAACCCTAAAGACTCTACCAGAAAATTACTAGAGCTAATCAATGAATATAGTAAAGTTGCAGGATATAAAATTAACACACAGAAATCCCTTGCATTCCTATATACTAACAATGAAAAAACAGAAAGAGAAATTAAGGAAACAATACCATTCACCATTGCAACAAAAAGAATAAAATACTTAGGAGTATACCTACCTAAAGAAACAAAGGACCTATACATAGAAAACTATAAAACACTGATGAAAGAAATCAAAGAGGACACAAACAGATGGAGAAACATACCGTGTTCATGGATTGGGAGAATCAATATTGTCAAAATGGCTATTCTACCCAAAGCAGTCTATAGATTCAATGCAATCCCTATCAAGCCACCAACGGTATTTTTCACAGAACTAGAACAAATAATTTCACAATTTGTATGGAAATACAAAAAACCTCGAATAGCCAAAGTAATCTTGAGAAAGAAGAATGGAACTGGAGGAATCAACCTGCCTGACTTCAGACTCTACTACAAAGCCACAGTCATCAAGACAGTATGGTACTGGCACAAAGACAGAAATATAGATCAATGGAACAGAATAGAAAGCCCAGAGATAAATCCACGAACCTATGGACACCTTATCTTTGACAAAGGAGGCAAGGATATACAATGGAAAAAAGACAACCTCTTTAACAAGTGGTGCTGGGAAAACTGGTCAACCACTTGTAAAAGAATGAAACTAGAACACTTTCTAACACCATACACAAAAATAAACTCAAAATGGATTAAAGATCTAAATGTAAGACCAGAAACTATAAAACTCCTAGGGGAGAACATAGGCAAAACACTCTCCGACATAAATTACAGCAAGATCCTCTATGACCCACCTCCCAGAATATTGGAAATAAAAGCAAAAATAAACAAATGGGACCTAATGAAACTTAAAAGCTTTTGCACTACAAAGGAAACTATAAGTAAGGTGAAAAGACAGCCCTCAGATTGGGAGAAAATAATAGCAAATGAAGAAACAGACAAAGGATTAATCTCAAAAATATACAAGCAACTCCTGAAGCTCAATTCCAGAAAAATAAATGACCCAATCAAAAAATGGGCCAGAGAACTAAACAGACATTTCTCCAAAGAAGACATACAGATGGCTAACAAACACATGAAAAGATGCTCAACATCACTCATAATTAGAGAAATGCAAATCAAAACCACAATGAGGTACCATTACACACCAGTCAGGATGGCTGCTATCCAAAAGTCTACAAGCAATAAATGCTGGAGAGGCTGTGGAGAAAAGGGAACCCTCTTACACTGTTGGTGGGAATGCAAACTAGTACAGCCGCTATGGAAAACAGTGTGGAGATTTCTTAAAAAACTGGAAATAGAACTGCCATATGACCCAGCAATCCCACTTCTGGGCATACACACTGAGGAAACCAGATCTGAAAGAGACACGTGCACCCCAATGTTCATCGCAGCACTGTTTATAATAGCCAGGACATGGAAGCAACCTAGATGCCCATCAGCAGATGAATGGATAAGGAAGCTGTGGTACATATATACCATGGAATATTACTCAGCCATTAAAAAGAATTCATTTGAACCAGTCCTAATGAGATGGATGAAGCTGGAGCCCATTATACAGAGTGAAGTAAGCCAGAAAGATAGAGAACATTACAGCATACTAACACATATATATGGAATTTAGAAAGATGGTAACGATAACCCTATATGCAAAACAGAAAAAGAGACACAGAAATACAGAACAGACTTTTGAACTCTGTGGGAGAAGGTGAGGGTGGGATATTTCAAAAGAACAGCATGTATACTATCTATGGTGAAACAGATCACCAGCCCAGGTGGGATGCATGAGACAAGTGCTCCGGCCTGGTGCACTGGGAAGACCCAGAGGAATCGGGTGGAGAGGGAGGTGGGAGTGGGGATCGGGATTGGGAATACATGTAAATCCATGGCTGATTCAAAGAATAAAAAAAATAAAAAAAAAAAGAAAAGCCCGAGCATTGCAACTAGAAAAAAGCCCAAGCAGCAACAGACCCAGCAAACCAAAAATAAATAAATACATAAAAATTTTCTAAAAGATTGTTTTAAAAGCACTTTTGCAAAATAAGATGCTAGAAGTAATCTGGAAAGCATGATATCATTCAGAAGGCAAAGAAACAAAGGAGCAACTATCATACTTGGACAAGTCACTTTCTCCTTGCCATCAAGGATTAAATATGGTATCTGATATACAATACAGTAGCATTCCATCCCAAAGAGTCCCAGAGTTGAGCAAAGAATTGTTTTTTTATGGTTTTTTTTAAATTTGATTTAAAAAATTTTTTTGAAGAGAGTTTTTTTTGTTTGTTTTTGTTTTGGCTGCATCGGGTCTTAGTTGCAGCATGCTGAGCTTCTATCTTCATTGCAGTTTGTAGGATCTTTAGTTGCAGTGTGCAGACTCTTAGTTGTGGCATGTGGGATCTAGTTTCCTGACCAGGGGTTGAACCTGGGTCCCTGGCATTGAGAGTGTTGAGTCTTAGCCACTGGACCACCAGAGAAATCCCTGAGCAAGGAGTTAGATTCCTGGGAAGGAAAAATATGGAATGAGCCCAACACAGGGACAATATTAAGCCTCCAGTTTCAAAGTAGATGATAAACCGTCTCTAGGGATATTTTATGTGGTTTTCTTCACCCTATGGCACAAAACTTGGATTGTGAGCCTGTCAATTCCTGTGTCAAGCTTTGTATGTTGCTGTCTGATGCTCTTGGTATGGGTCTCTGCTTTCACAAGTGCTTTGAAGTCTGCAAAACACTCTCACATCCATTTCTTTCTCTGAACCTCAGGGCAGTTCAGCAGATAAACCAAGGAGATAAAATCACAGAGCCTCCAAGCACAGGCATAGGGCCCCCCACTTTCCCTGAATGTCTCAGGGAGTCAGGAATGGTGGATCTCGGTCCCCAAATTCCCACTCCATTGCTGTTTCTCCCATGCCACTCTCATTTCACATTAAGCATGTTCTCTCTTCCGAGACATCCAAAAGAGAGTTTCTTCCCTTACTTTTCAGGGAGACATGGGCTATTTTTACCTGCTCAGCAGCTCTTCTTTTCTTTGGGGAGCTCCCTCTTCTCTACTTTTGCTGGTAGTGATGTCACTGTCATCGAGAGATGGGCTCAGCATCTCCCAACCTGGGCCAGAACCTCTCTTGCCACACAGCGTATCTTGAATTGGTGACGCATATATGGAAACTAAGAGATTACAGGTTTCCCTCTATTCACCCAAAAGGGAGATTACAGGTTTCCCTCTATTCACCCAAAAGGGAGAGTTGTCTTGAGATCTGCAAACATCTGATACTGTTCTTCTTAAGGCCAAGAACTCATATTTTTCTTAAGTCCATATTTTGCTGGACTACACTGAACTAACCAATTCACTTCCATGAACACCCTTAGTCAGCTGCCCCACGGGAGGAAAAAGTCTTGATTTTAAGTCCTAGATAAGCAAACAAACTTTAGCTTTTGGGAAACATGTCAAAAGTCATTTTTCTTGCAGGCAGGAAGATAGCTTTTTAAGATTTGTCTATGTATGCAAACTTGGCCTGGCATCAACAGCCAAGTTTATGCAGGTCCTGTAGCATCAGCACAGAAGGCCTCACAAATCTTTCAGGGAATGATAACACCTTTCAGACAGTCACTCGTGGAGGAGCAAATAGTCATTAACCATCTTTATCATCTTGACCAGACAGATCTAAACAGGCTTTTGAGCCTAGATTGACTAGCATCCCAGGAGATCTTCAATAACCACCTGCCAAGCATTTTCAAAAATACATCATGCTCTCCGAATTCCATTTGGCCCAACGAATTGGCATAGAGCCAGTTTCTCTTCCTTTGCTCTTGGAAATCGTCCCCATTCTTCTCAGCACTAGTCTGATGCAAAAATGAGAACCCAGTTGGGTCATCTTTAGAGATGTAGGTGGACCTAGAGTCTGTCATACTGAGTAAAGTAAGTCAGAAAGAAAAAAACATCATATAATATTGCTTACATGTGGAATCCAGAGAAATGGTACGAATGAACCTATGTGCAGGGCAAGAATAGAGACGCAGATAGAGAGATGGACATGTGGGTGCAGGGGTGGGCGGAAGAGGAGGGTGCGGCAAACTCGGAGATTATACATGTAGCTGATTCACTTTATTGTACAGCAGAAACACAGCATTGTAAAGCAATTATCCTCCAACAAAGAAAATTAGAACCCAAGAACACATACGTTCATTTGCTTTCCTTCAAACTCAGCCCTTCACTGGGGCCATGACCTCTTCCTGGCCCTCCCTTACATCACAGTTTACTTCTAGCAAAGAAAACAATATTCATTATTTATTCTGCTGCGCATATTTATATTAAAGCTCCCTAAACTAGGACATTAGCAGGCTCACTTTCAACTCCCAGTCAGCAGATGACGGAAACATCCGGAGGGATAAACAGTCAACACTCCCTTTTCGTTTCCTCCACCAGTACCCATGACCATGGCCACATCCCTTATCTTCTCTGGACTTTAGCTGTGCACTTCTAAATTGAAGAGATTGGAGGGGATGAAAGCTAGGATCCCTTCAACCACTAACATTCTGCACTGCATGTCTACCTTCTCCAGAGAGCTGCCACTCTCCTCTGTGATGGTCAGGCCTAGCTAGTCTGTGGAAATGGAAATCAGGTAAAACAGAGCAAACAGGACTTCCCTGGTGGTACCGTGGTTCAGACTCTGTGCCTCCAATGCAGGGGTGTGGGTTTGATACCTGGTCAAGGAACTATGATCCCATATGCCACATAGTGCAGTCAAAAAACAAACAGACAAAAAAGCAAACAAAACATCCCTAGCTTGAACTGCAAATGATATGAAATTATTTTGCACAATAGCAAAGAAACAAATTTTTTTTACATGAATAGTGCTGAGAAATATTGACATGTGTCCACTGAAAAACAATGCACAACCTAAAAGTTGAGAATGATGCTTTATTCAGCAAACTGGCTAAGGACTTATTCCCTGAAGACAGCCTTTTAGCTCTGAGAGTCTGTTCTGAAGATAAGGGAGGAGCCAGGATATATAGGAGTTTTTGCAACAGAAACCAAGTAGTTGGAACGTCAAAAGGTCACTGTTAATTAAAGAAAAAAGACATCTTACATTAATGAATTTAACACTTTTCTTTGTACAGGAAGATGCAAGAGTCTGGACTCATTGAAATCATTCCTTTGATATGCACCTTAACTATGTAGGGTCAGTATCCTGCTTTTCTCCACCTGAATTCCCTCCTGGTGCACAGTGGAGGAGGGTGGGAAGAGGGGGCGGCTGCAGTGGCTGATGGTTTGATGGACATAACATTCTTTGTTTACTGATATGGCAAGTGACACTTTCATCCACACATGATTTGTGTATCTCTGGTAGTTTTATTCATTAGGACAAGGACAAATATTAAAGATAGTGACCGAAAGTTGGGAGGGGACAGGAGCAGCATGTGGAGGGGCGGAGTAGAATACGAACTACCTGCATCTCACCAAATCATCTCTAAATATGTATATAAGTAATCTGAAGAGAGCAGGTAACTTTGATACTTTCATCCTTAATCTGAAATATTAAAAAATTAATTATTTTGATACACAGCTAAATAAATAATTATTTATTTTTTCCAAAAGAGAGATATTCACATCCCAATCATTCAGTTCAGTTCAGTTCAGTCATTCAGTCATGCCCAACTCGTTGCGACCCCATGGACTGCAGCACGCCAGGCTTCCCTGTCCATCACCAACTCCTGGAGCCTACCCAAACTCATGTCCTTTGAGTCGGTGATGCCATCCAGCCATCTCATCCTCTGTCATCCCCTTTTCCTCCTGCCCTCAACCTTTCCCAGCATCAGGGTCTTTTCCAATGAGTCAGTTCTTCACATCAGGTGGCCAAAGTATTGGAGTTTCAGCTTCAATATCAGTCCTTCCAATGAACACCCAGGACTGATCTCCTTTAGGGTGGACTGGTTGGATCTCCTTGCAGTCCAATGGACTCTCAAGAGTCTTCCCCAACACCACAGTTCAAAAGCATCAATTCTTCAGTGCTCAGTTTTCTTTATAGTCCAACTCTCACATTCATACATGACCACCAGAAAAACCATAGCCTTGATTAGACAGACCTTTGTTGGCAAAGTAATGTCTCTGCTTTTTAATATGCTATCTAGGTTGGTCATAACTTTCCTTCCAAGGAGTAAGTGTCTTATAATTTCATGGCTGCAATCACCATCTACACTGATTTTGGAGCCCAAAAAAAGTCTGCCACTGTTTCCACTGTCTCCCCATCTATTTCCCATGAAGTGATGGGACCGGATGCCATGATCTTAGTTTTCTGAATGTTGAACTTTAAGCCAACTTTTTCACTCTCTTCTTTCACTTTCATCAAGAGGCTTTTTAGTTCCTCTTCACTTTCTGCCATAAAGGTGGTGTCATCTGCATATCTGAGGTTATTGATATTTCTCCCTGCAATCTTGATTCCAGCTTGTGCTTCCTCCAGCCCAGCGTTTCTCATGATGTACTCTGCATATAAGTTAAATAAGCAGGGTGACAATATACAGCCTTGACATACTCCTTTTCCTATTTGGAACTAGTTGTTGTTCCATGTCCAGTTCTAACTGTTGTTTCCTGACCTGCATACAGATTTCTCAAGAGGCAGGTCAGGTGGTCTGGTATTCCCATCTCTTTCAGAATTTTCCACAGTTTCTTGTGATTAGAGCCTGTAAATGTTACTTTATATGGCAAAAGAGTGAAAGTTACTTTATATGGCAAATGATATGATTAAGAATACTGAAAATGAAAAATAAAAGGAATTGAAAAGGGTAAGTATACATCCTAAGGCAGTAGAAGGAAAATAATAAAGACAGGAAAATAATTAAAGAAGCAAAAAGAATATAAGAAAAGCTGGTTCTTTGAAAAGATGAAATAGAAAAAAAGTTTATAAGACTGACAGAAAAAATAGAGACTATAAAATAAGCAACCAGAAATGAAAGAGTGGAAATCTAGGTAGAATAGAGATCTTTCAACAGTATGAAGCAATAATAATATGAAATGTTATGCCAGTAAATTTGAACTCAGAAAAGATTTATAATTTCTTAAAAATTTTCATAAAATCCTAAAATCCACAGAAAAAAGTATGTAGATAGATCATTCAGTATGAAAAAGAATTTTATAAATAGATACTACAAATTTATAATGAAAATATTAATTAAGTGGAAAAATAGAAAGCAAAAATTTACCCCGTAAGTTAAAGAATTACCCAAAAATGTTTTTAAAAACTAGAAAATATTTTCAACAAATATGACAAACAAATATTAATATAATAAATGTTCAAAAAATACTTTCTAACACATACAGAGGTAAACATTCAAGTGGAAGATAGAAAAGATACAGGTATGCATAATTTACAAAAGCAGAAACCAAATGGGCTTTGAATTTTTTTTTAAATCCACCCTTTGCTCAACAAACAAATAAACCAAACCAAATCAAACAAAAACAAAAAAAAATCTGAGAAAAGTTTTGGTCTCAGTCTAACTATAAACTGACAGATAATTTAAGAAATGTATGAACATTAGTATAAAGGTGCACTCTGGTGTAATACTGGAGAAGGAAATGGCAACCCACTCCAGTATTCTTGCCTAGGGAATCCTGTGGACAGAGGAGCCTGGTGGGCTGCTGTCCATGGGGTCTCACAGAGTCGGACACGACTGAAGTGACTTAGCATACATGCATGCATTGGAGAAAGAAATGACAACCCACTCCAGTGTTCTTGCCTGGAGAATCCCAGGGATGGAGGAGCCTGGTGGGCTGCCGTCTATGGGGTCTCACAGAGTCGGACACGACTGAAGTGACTTAGCATACATGCATGCATTGGAGAAAGAAATGACAACCCACTCCAGTATTCTTGCCTGGAGAATCCCAGGGATGGAGGAGCCTGGTGGGCTGCCGTCTATGGGGTCGCACAGAGTCAGACACGACTAAAGCGACTTAGCAGCAGCAGCAGCAGCAGCTGGTGTAATACTGGTCAGAGCTTAACTTGACATATTGCTGGATAGCACTTTTAAAATACATAGAAAACACTTTTAAAAAATGTACATTCCTTAGATTCAACAACTCTAGTTCTGTAATTTACTCTAGGAAAAATTCATGGATTTGCAGAAAACTTATTTCTAGAGACATTCATGTTTTTACCAGAGAAAGTTTGGTCACAAACTAAATATCTAGAAATGGGAAAAGCAAAACTTTGTGACTATTAAAGGCAGTGCTGTAGTGGTGCAAAGGTAGACCAGTAGACCAACAAAACAGAAAACAGAGTCCAGAAATAGATTCACACAGACACAACCAACAGAGGCATCAGTAAAATTCATTGGGGGAAAGAATGATTTTTTCAATGAATGGTGTTAGAATATCTGTATGGGAGAATGAACTTCAAACTCTAGCTCACATCATAGACAAAATTAGTTTCTAGGGGATCATAGCTCTAAAGGTCCAGGTAAAATTATCAAGCTTCCAGAAGAAGACATAAACAAATAGCCTCCTGAGTTTATGGTAGGTAAAAGTTCCTTAAGTAGGATACCAAAAGTTTTAACCAGAGAAGAAAAAGAAGTGATAAATTGGACTTTATTGTAGTTAAAATCTTCTATTCATCAAAAGACATCACTTTGTGAAATTAGCATTTCATAAAAGAGTCTATCCAACAGCTAGTAAGCATATATGAAAGATGCTCAACATCATCACTCATCAGGTACAGACACACTTAAACCACGGTTATATCAGCATATATCCACCAAAATGGTTAAATTAAAAAGACCGAGAATGCCCATTGTTAGTGAAAGAAATTGACTCTCATGCACCCCTGGTGGGAGTATCAATTGCTTCAACCTTGGCTAGTAAAACTAAATATACATATCCCATGATTCATGCCTCAGTACTCAAGAGAAATGAAAACATATTGGCACAAAGAGACTTATACAAGAATGTTCACAGCCGCCTTAATCATAATAGCTAAACAACGGAAGTAACCCAAGGGTCTGTCAACAGAAGAATGGATAAACTATGGTGTATTTATATAGCAAAATAATATGTGGCAACAAAAAAAGGAATGGACCATTGATAAGTGGATGAATCTTTTAATAAAATTGTGTTGAATGAAATGCAGATTCAAAAGAGTACTTTTTTGGCCACACTGCAAGGCATGTGGGATCTTAATTTCCCACCCAGGGATCGAACCCATGGCCCCTTCAGTGGAAGCACAGAGTCTTAACCACTTGACCACCAGGGAAGTCCCCAAAAGAGTACTTTTTTAAAAATTATTCCACTTATGCAAAGTTCAAGAAAAGGCTGAAATAATCTATGGTGCTGAAAGTCAGAATAGAAGTACCTGAAGGGAAATACTGAAAAGGAAGGGATCTAAGGACACCTGTACGCTGACGGAACATTCTGAATACTGATTGTTATTGGTGTTGTTCAGTCACCCAATTGTGTCCAACTCTTTGTGACCCCCTAGACCGCAGCACGCCAGGCCTCCCTGTCCTTCACTATCTCCTGAAGTTTGTCCAAATTCATGTCCATCCAGCCATCTCATCCTTTGACGCCCTCTTCTCCTTCTGCCCTCAGTCTCTCCCAGCATCCGGGACTTGTCCAATGAGTCAGTGGTTCGCATCAAATGACCAAAATACCGGAGCTTCAGCATCAGTCCTTCCAATGAGTATTCAGGGTTGATTTCCCTTCAGGCTGACTAGTTTGATCTCCTTGCTGTCCAAGGGACTCTCAGGAGTCTTCTCCAGCACCACAGTTCAAAGGCATCAATTCTTCGTTGTTTTGACTTCCTTATGGTCCAGCTCTCACAACCATACGTGACCACTGGGAAGGCCATAGCCTTGACTATATGGACCTTTGTCAGCAAAGTAATGTCTCTGCTTTTCAACACACTGTCTAGGTTTGTCACAGCTTTCCTGTCAAGAAGCAATCGTCTTCTGATTTCATGGCTGTAGTCACCATCCACAGTGATTTCAGAGCCCAAGAGGAAGAAATCTGTCACTACTTCTATCTTTTCTCTTTCTATGTGGCATGTAGTACTGGGGCCGGATACCACGATCTTAGTTTTTTAAATATTTAGTTTTAAGCTGGTTCTTTCACTCTCCTCCTTCACCCTCATCAAGAGGCTCTTTAGTTCCTCTTTGCTTTCTACCATTAGAGTGATATCATCTGCGTATCTGAGGTTATGATGTTTCTCCTGCCTATCTTGATTCCAATTCGTAACTCATCCAGCCTGGCGTTTCTCATGATGCATCTAGTGTATAGGTCAAACAAACAGGGTGACAGCAGACAGCCCTGTCGTACTCCTTTCTCAATCTTGAACCAATCAGTTGTTCCATACAGGGTTCCAATTGTGGCTTCTTGACCCACATACAGGTTTCTCAGGAGACAGATAAGCTGGTCTGGTATTCCCATCTCTTTAGGAGCTTTCCACAGTCTGTTATGATCCACACAGTCAAAGGCTTTAACATAGTTGATGAAACAGAGGTAGATGTTTTTCTGGAATTCCCTTGCTTTCTCTATGATCCAGCGAATGTTGGCAATTTGATCCCCTTGTTCCTCTTTTTCTAAACCCAGCTTGGACATCTGTAAGTTCTTGATTTGCATAATGCTGAAGCCTAGCATGCAAGATTTTAAGCTTGACCTTACTAGCATGGGAGATGAGTGCAACTGTCCGATGGTTAACACATTCTTTAGTACTACCCTTCTTAGGAATTGGGATGAGGATTGATCTATTCCAGTCCTGTGGCCACTGTGGGGTCTTCCAGATTTGCTGACATATTGAATGCAACACCTCGATGGCATCATCTTTTAGGGTTTTGAATAGTTCTGCTGGAATTTCATCACATCCACTTGCTTTATTAACAGCAGTGCTTCCTAAGGCCCATTTGACTTCGCACTCCAGAATGTCTGCCTCTGGATGACTAACCACACCATCATCGTTATCAGGTTCATTAAGATCTTTTTTGTACAGTTCTTCCGTGTATTCTTTCCACCTCTTCTTGATCTCTTCAGTGTCTATTAGGTCTCTACCATTTCTGTCTTTTTTTGTGCCCATCTTTGGGCAAAATGTTCCCTTGATACTTCCATTTTCATGAAGAGATCTCTACTCTTTACCCTTCTGTTGTTTTCTTCTGGTCTTAAGCACTGTTCATTGAGGAAGGTCTTCTTGTCTGTCCATGCTGTTCTTTGGAACTCTGCATTTAGTTGGATGTACCTTTCCCTTTCTCCCTTGCTTTTCACTTATCCTGTTTCAGCATACAGATTAGGCTGGGGCTAATAGATGACAAATATGTAAACATTTATTGAGATGTATACTAAAAATACAGACAGTTTTTGGTTTGTAACTTGTACCATTAAAACTTTTAAAGAGATGTTATAATAGAATCATGAATAATATGGGGAAAGGTCAACCTTATATTAAGTAAAAACAAGTTTTGTCGATTTATCCTTTCTTTTTTTTTTTCTTTTTTTTTTTTTATTAGTTGGAGGCTAATTACTTCACAACATTTCAGTGGGTTTTGTCATACATTGATATGAATCAGCCATGATTTATCCTTTCAACAAACACTTATTGGGCATATATTAAATGCTAATCATTGACAGAGGACACAGAATAATAGTGAATAAAATAGAAAATGTCTCTGTATCAGGCAACTTATAATCTAGTGAAAAGTTTGGTAAGAAATAGCTATATATAAGATCACACTTATATGTGGAATTAAAAAAAAAAAAGATTGAATTTATATGTATGGGAAACAGACTGGTGGTTGCCAGAGACACGGGGAAAATGGAGGAGGGGAGGCAAAATAAACGAAGGTGGCCAAAAGGTACAAATTGTCAATTACACAGTAAGTAAGTCCTGAGGATTATAATATACAGCATGGTGATTATAGTTCATAATATTGTATTGTATATTTGAAAGATGCTATGAGAGTAGACCTATTTTCTTAAGTAGAACCTAGTTGGTTTACAATTTTGTGTTAATTTCCACTGTACAACAAAGTGACTCGGCTACATGTGTAAACACATCCCCTCCCTGCCACACGCCCCCATCCTGCCCACCTAAGTCATCAGAGCACCAAGCCGAGCTCCTCGTGCCACGCAGCAGGCTCCCACTAGCGATCTGTTTTACACAGGGTAGTGTACACGTCAGTCCTGATCTCCCAGTTCACCCCACCCTACCCTGACCCCCCCAAATTCTCACTACACATGCACAAAAACCAACTGCGTATTGTGTGGATGTTAACTAAAGAGTAACATTTAGCAATGTATACATGTAGCCAAATCTTTATGCTGTACACCCAAAACTAATACAATGTTATAGGTCAGTTATATCTCAATTTTAAAAAAATGAAAGCTTGTGTAACGAATACATTGAGTTAAAATGTGTTGTTGTTATTATCGTGTTAGTCACTCAGTCATGACCGACTCTTTGTGACCCAATGGACTGTAGCCCCCCAGGCTTCTCTGCCCATGGAATTCTCCAGGCAAGAATACTGGAGTGGGTAGCCATTCCCTTCTCCAGGGGATCTTGCCAAGCCAGGGATTGAACCCAGGTCTCCTGCTTTTCAGGAAGATTCTTTACTCTCTGAGCCCTCAGGGAAGCCCTAAGATATATTACGTATCAATAAAAGTAGAAAAGAAGGCTCTTGAGCACTGAGTGTTAGGGTAGCTACTAGACTGTTGAAGAAAATCTCACGCTGCCCCATTCCCACCTTCTCTGCACACACCTCATGTGCAGTAAACATGCTTTGAATGAGTGAGTGAAGGCATGATTGTCACCATATAAACGCTATACTTTTTCAGATAGTAAAAATAAATCTGTTTTCTGTCAAAACCCCAAAGTTATACAATATATTGTCTACATTGCAAAGACAATTACAAAGAAATGTTTGAAAATTTTTTGGTTAGTTATTATAACTATTTAATTATCTGAAATGCTCTTTGCATATCTATTTAAATCTATTTTTAAAAATGAATTATTCCACAGCAAAAACAATGAGTACATAGAGAACAGTGCTTTATTGTAGCGTGTGTGCACATGTGTGCATACACCCATTTTGCCAATACATGTTTAAAATAAGCATAGAATAAAAGACTGGAAAATTTTAACACTGGTATCTGTTTGGAGGATTACAAGTAATTTTTTATTATCTTTGCTTTTATCATTTTCTACAATGACGAACATACTGCTTTCAAAATAGGAAAAAAGTGTTATTGACAGAACACGGAATATAGGCATCTTGGTTCTTGCTGTTTCTCAGCAGACAGCAAGTCACAGTACGCTCCCTAAGAGCTTGTAGCTTCTAAGTTTTGACAGCTGTGTAACACCTGGAGCAGCTATATACAACCTGAATGAACCTCTTTAAAGCAATTGGTGTGGAAGTTATATTAATGAAAGAAAGAGGACAAAAAGGCGGCCAGGAAAAACTGAATTGGCATCATGAAATGGTTTCTGCAGAGTTATTTGCCAAGTCAGGATCTTTCATTGAACATGAGGTCAAAGTCATTAAATCAAAACCCGGAAAGAATATGGACTGCAGTGGAGTATTTGTCTAACTGCTAAATCATATCCTTGCCTCTATTATTAACTTGTAGAATAGCCTTCAGAGAATTTATACAACTTGATTTCTCATTTATGAAATAGAGAGAATAATCTCTAATTAGAGTTCTGCTGCAGTTTCCCATGTGGCCGTCACAAACCTAAACTGTATTTCTACCTCAAAAGATCCACAGTGGGGCACACACCCAGATCCCCAATTGACCACTGTTTATTTCTTCCTTAAACCCTTTCCTGTGCCATATGATAGATCACAAAACTCTACACTAAAGAAAAAGCTATTGCATGCAAATAAGTTAGAAAGGGAATTTAGATTATTTAGAAGTCTACAATCTGTGATTAATCTGATCGTTTGATACAGAACAGTTTAGGGAAAAGTTAACTCTGGAGGTTAGCTCTTGCTGTGTGTCCATCTTCATTTAAGTTCATAAAGTCATTCATCTATGTGAATCCACTTCACTTTGCAAGCCCTTTCTTTCAGAGCAAGTCATGTGTTCTAGAAAAGTATTCTAGATAACACTTATGTTAATTGTAAGCAATGTATAGACACATGCACATATGTACATATATGGTGATGGTTAATTTTTTTTAAGAAGGATCTTTTTTTTGGCTGCATCAGGTCTTAGTTACAGCATGCAGGATCTTAGTTGCAGCATATGCGCTCTAGTTCCCTGACCAAGCTTTGAACCTAGGCCCCCTGCATTGGGAATCTTAACCACTGGACCACCAAGAAGTCCTCTGTGATGGTTCACTTTATGTGTCAACTTGAGTAGGTCACAAAAGGCCCAGATATTTGGTCAAACATGATTGTGAGTGTGTATATGGTAGTGTTTTTCGGTGAGATTAACATTTGAATCAGTGGACTTAGTAAAGCAGATTCCCTTCCTTAATGTTGGTGGACCTCATCCAATCAGTTGAAGGCCTGAATAGAACAAAAAGGCCTACTAACCCCCAAGTAAGAAAGAATTCTTCCAGCTTCTTTCAAACTGAGACATTAACTTTTTTCCCTTCCTCCAAACTTGAACTGAAACATCTGCTATTCCTGAGTCTAAAGCTTACAACTTTTGGACTGGACTAAGCCATCTTCCAGAGAAGGCAATGGCACCCCACTCCAGTACTCTTGGCTGGAAAATCCCATGGACGGAGGAGCCTGGTAGGCTGCAGTCCATGGGGTCACTGAGAGTCGGACATGACTGAGCGACTTCACTTTCACTTTTCACTTTCATGCATTGCAGAAGGAAATGGCAACCCACTTCAGTGTTCTTGCCGGGAGAATCCCAGGGACGGGGGAGCCTGGTGGGCTGCCATCTACAGAGTCGCACAGAGTCGGACACGACTGAAGTGACTTAGCAGCAGCAGCAAGAGCAAGCCATCTTCAGTACTGGTTCTTAGACTTTTGGATTTAAGTAAGAACTAAGCCACTGGCGCTCCTGAATCTCCAGCATTCTAACTTACTCTGCAGACCTTGGGACTTGCCAGCCTCCATCATTGTTTGAGCCAATTTCTGTGTGTGTTTATCTATCTATTGATATCAGTCTCTCTATACATGGAGGGGGGGGGTGTTAGAATACTGAATAATACAATGTGAAATATTTGTGTACTGAAACTATAAAAGACTGCTAAAAAAAATTAATGAAGTGCCAGTCAGTGCAAAGACCTCTCACGTTCATGGATCGGAAGACATTATTGTCCATACTGTCTAAGGAGATCTACACATTTAATGTGAGCCCTATCAAAATCTCAATGATGTTTTTTCAGAAATAGAAAAATCCATCCTAAAATTCATATGAAATTTTAACTGGCCCCGAATAACCAAAACAAGCTTGAAAAAGAAAAACAAAGTTGGAGATCTTACATTTCCTGATTTCAAAACTTATTACAGGGCTACAGTAGTCAAAACAGTAAGGTTCTATCAAAAAGACAGACTCATAAACCAAAGGAATAGAAAAGAGAGTCCAGAAACAAATTGCCATATGTGAAATCAAATAATTTTTTATAAGAATGTCAAGGTTATTCTTGACAAGGGGAAAGGACAGGATTCTCAACAAAGGGTGTTGGGGAAATGGATATACATATGCCGGAGAAAAAGCTGAACCCTTACCTGACACCATATACAAAAAATAACTCAGAATGAGTTAAAGATCTAAATGTAAAACCTAAAACTATACAACTCTGAGAAGAAAATATGAAAGGAAAGATTCATGACATGACTTCGGAAATGGTTTCATGAATATGACACCGAAAGCATAAACTAGGAGAAAATAAATGAATTTGACTTCATCAAAATAAAAATCTTTTGTACATCAAAAGACACTGTCAATAGAATAAAATAAAAACCAGTCCATGGAAAGGGAGAAAGTGAAGTCGCTCAGTCGTGTCCAACTCTTTGCGACCCCATGGAATGTAGCCTACCAGGCTTCTCTGTCCATGGGATTTTCCAGGCAAGGGTACTGGAGTGGTTTGCTATTTCCTTCTCCAGGGGATCTTCCCGACCCAGGAATCAAACCCGGGTTTCATGCATTGCAGGCAGACGCTTTACCCTCTGAGCCACTAGGGAAGCCGGGAAAGGGAGAAGATACTGGCAAATCATATATCTGGTAAGGGATTAATACCCACAATGTGTAAAAAACTCCTACAATTCAACAACAGAAACAACAACAAAGCCCTATTGAAGAATAGGCAAAAGATCTGAATAAGTATTTCTCCAAAGAAAATATACAGATTGCCAATAAGCTTCTGAAAAGATTCTCGGTATCTCTAATCATAGGGGAATAGAAATTTAAATTACAGTGAGATATTAATTTGCACCCATTAAGATAACTATTGCTTCCCTGATGAGTCAGTGGGTAAAGAATCTGCCTGCAATGCAGGAGATGCAGGAGACGTGGGTTTGATCTCTGGGTTGGGAAGATCCCCTGGAGGAGGAAATGGCAACCCACTCCAGTATTCATGCCAGGACAATTCCATGGACAGAGGAGTCTGGCAGAGGCTATATTTCAGAGGGTCACAAAGATTCGGACACAACTGAGCAACTGAGCACAAGGTAACTATTATAAAAATTAAAAAAAAAAGAACAGAAAATAACAGGTGTTGATGAGGATGTCAGGAAATTGGAATACTACGTGCTACTGCTGAAAGTGTAACACAGTACAATCCTTATGGAAAACAGTTTGGTTGTTATTCAAACCATAAAAATAGATTTGCCATGTTATCCAGCAATTCCATTTCCAGGTATATACTCAAAAGAATTTAAAGCGGGGACTTGAGCAGACACTCACATAAACAGATTGTACATTTATACTTAAAGAAGCATTTTTCACAACAGCCAAAAGGTGGAAGAAACCCAAGTATCCAACAGTGGGTAAATGGGTAAACAAAACATGGTGTTCATACACAATAGAATATGACTCTACCCTTAGAAAATAATGAAATTCTTACACATGCTACAACATGGATGAACCATGAAAGCATTATGTTAAGTGAAATAAGCCACTTACAAAAACACAAGTACTTTATAATTACTCTTATGTGAGATACCTAGAGTTGTCAGATCTGAAGAAATAGAAAGTAGAATGGTGATTGCCAGTGCCTAGGGGGAGTAGGGCCTTCCCTGGTGGCTCCAACGGTAAAGCGTCTGCCTGCAATGTGGGAGACTTGGGTTCGATCCCTGGGTTGGGAAGATCCCCTGGAGAAGGAAATGGCAATCCACTCCAGTACTCTTGCCTGGAAAATTCCATGGACAGAGGAGCCTTGTAGGCTACAGTCCATGGGGTCGCAAAGAGTTGGACACGACTGAGCAACTTCACTTCACTTCTTCAGGGGGAGTAGAGAATGCAACATTATTTATCTATCTATCCTATCTGTGTGCTCAGTCATGTCTGACTTTTTGCAACCCCATGGCCTGTAGCCCACTAGGCTTCCCTGTCCATGGAATTTTCCAAGTAAGAATACTGGAGAGGGTTGCCATTTCCTCTTCCAGGTGATCTTCTCAACCCAGGGATCGAACCCTGAGTCTTTTGCATCTCCTGCACTGGCAGACAGATTCTTTACCACTGAGCCACCAGGGAAGCCCAGGGCATTATTTAACATGTGTGTAATTTCAGTGTAGGAAGATGAAAAAAGTTTTGTAGGTGGACAGCGGTGATGGTTGCCCAACTATATTGCACAACTTGATGGCACTGAACTGAATACTTTAAAATGTCCAAAATGTTAAATTTTGTGATTTGTATATCAGTCCACAGTAACAAATAATCTTGAAAAAAGTGCAAAAGTCTTGCTGGGGGAAATATTTGTGAGAGAGAATGGGAAGGGAACTAGAGAGGTGTGAGAGACCCATCAGACCAGGAAGCAATTACCTCTCTAAGGAAGGAATAGAGAAATGGAAGGAAGACATAACAGAAGCACCCTAGACTTCAATTCAGTTTAAAGAAATTTTGACAAGTTCATTGGCCAATGTCCATCATCACAAGTCCTTGTCTACTCCAAGAGATGGACATAAGGGTTATTGGACATCTAAGGAAGCAGCCCTGGGAAACATCAGTGGGTTTGAGCACACAGCCACTGGAGCCTTTGACCAATGACACTCTGCAGTGGGAGATCTGCAAAAAACATACTCTCATGACCACCCAAAGGCTTTGTGTGGTCTGCTCACATCACTCTTGACCCCTCTGCCTGCTTCCACTTATATCTTGTGTTTTAGCCACACTGGTCTTGCCAGTCCTTGGAGACACTGGGCATGTTCCTACTGTAGAACCTCTGAACATGTTACTGTGGCTGAATGTTCCTCTCCTGGGTTTCGATGTGGTTTGCTCCTTCACTTCCTTCACATTTTTACCCAAATACCACTTTCCCAATGAAGCCTGCCCTGGCCACACTATCTAAAATTTTAATACCCCTCCACTGACTCTCATACACATACTTTCTATCTCTCTTCTCTGCTATTTTTTTCTTACCATTTGTCAGTTTAAGACATAATGTACTCATTTATTTATATTATTAGTTTCCCATCTCTCTTATTAGAGTGCAAATTTCACATCAACGGGAGCTCTGACTAGATTGGTTATTGTTGTTTATTCAGCAAGTAGAATAGTAAATAGAATATATTAAGCATTCAATAAATATCTGCTGAATAAAACATTGAGCACACAAAAGAAAAAAGATTTAAAATATTAATACTTCTATTGCTGATGTGCAGATGAGTCACTACAAGAAATCCGGAGGGACATCTTCTTGGCAACATTTTGTTCACAGTTAGTCCAAATTTCCATGCGTTCCTAGAAGAAAGAGACTTCATGAAAAGTCTATAATTCAAACTTTTCTCAAGTTCAGAAAGATTTTTCATGACAAAAACCAAAAGCTTTTAAAGATGAAACTAAGACAAAAGGGTCATCATCAAAGGGCACCCAAATCAACATGAAGTGACTCCTTTTGATTAAGAATGGGATAATTTATGCATCTAAAAATTTACTCAAAGCAATTTATTCAAACACATTGAATTTTTTCAAACTCATAGTTCTTAATGATAAAAAGAAAGAAAAGGAAAATTAAAACAACATCAAAAACAAAAACCTGACCCTTGAAGCACAAGTAGGAAAGTTAAGGCATGGACTTTTTAATCCAAAGACTGGCAAATAAAGTACACGGATTCAACATTTATCCTATTTTCAGGATAACCAAATTGCTTTAGTTGATAAGGAAACATCTTTGTTTTCAAAAAATATCAAGTCAATGAATGAGTAAATATAATAATTTTTAAATCATCATTTTGCAACCCCTCATGAAATGTTTGACTCAGTCGAACATCATCATGGGTGAGGTGATTAGAGGAGAACTTGATGGGGAAGTTACAAATAAGATATCAAGTTATCACCCATTGAAAACAGTAATGGATCTTAGCATCAGTAAAGGCTGGACAAGCCGACCTGCTGTGATGTAATACAAAACACACAGAAGCTGAACCTAATCCAGCTCTAGAATTGGAATCATGAGTGACAGAAGGATACATGGCAGGCACCACTAGGAAAAGCAGACAAACCAGAGGGGACATTCTACAGGACAACTGGCCCAACTTGTGAAACAAGTAAATATCATGGGGGAAAGTGGTGGGAGATTGTTCTGGATATTTTTTAAACACTGAACAACTAAATCTCTGCTAACTTCTTTTTTGGATCCTCATTCGGATGAGTCAAATGTAAAAATATTTTTGAGACAATTGAAGACATCTGATTATGGTTTGGGTATCAGAAGGCACCAAAGAATTATTATTTATTATGCTATATATGAATAATGTCATTGTAGTTAGATAAAAAAATTATCTGTATTTGTAGGTTGATTGATCTATGGAAGAAAGAATGACCATTATATACATTTAAGTACATTTAGAACACTTTAGGAGAAGAGGAAAGTAGATTAAGCCAATGGGACAAAAACACAATAATTGTTTAAAATACATAATGGATATAATGTATGTGGCTAATCATCCTCTCCATTTTGCATGTGTTTGAAAATTTTCATAAAATAATTAAAGACAATGGTTTACCCTAATTCTCAAGAATCAGAGTTTACCATAAGTTACAATTAAATCTTCCACTTAACAAACTTATGCTACAACATCCCACAATATTTTTTTTTTAATTTTAATTTTTATTATTTTCTTCATTTCGCCACACCTCAAGGCATGTGGAATCTTAGTTCCCCAACCAGGGAAAGCACAGACTCTTAACCACTGGAATGCCTGAGAAGTCCACCATCACACAATATTAATTCATTTAAGTAAAGAAAAAATACAGCTTTACAATATTTAACCTTGAAACAAGTATTTGAGAGGTATGATAGCCACTGAAGGCAAAAGAGAAGGGATAACAGAGGGTAGGATGGTTCAATAGCGTCAATGACTCAGTGGACATGAATTTGAGCAAACTCTGGGAGATAGTGAAGGACAAAGGAGCCTGGCATGGTGCAGTCCACAGGGTCACAAAAAGTCGGATACAACTGAGTTACTAAACAACAACAACAACATTACATCCATTAATTCAACCTAAATTTTACTTAAACCATGTTATGAATCAACCATAGTTCTTGATGCCGTGAATATAGCAATGAACAAGTCCCTTTTCTCTTGGAACTTATATACTAGTAACAATGAGAAAGACAAATAAAAATACTAACCACATAGTAATAAGTATGTTCCTTGAAGAAGATAAAGTAAAGGAAGAAGAGAGAGAAACAGAAGGACAGCAGAAGCGGAGGATACTTGAGCTAAGGTGGACAGGAAAGAAATTTCTAAAGAGGTGATGTGTGTGCATACTCAGTCATGTCCGACTCTTTGCAATCCCATGGACTACTGTAGCCTGTCAGGTTCCTCTGTCCATGGAATTCTCCAGGCAAGAATACTGGAGTGAGTAGCCATTCCCTTCTGCAGGGGATCTTTGTGACCCAGGTATCGAACCAGGTCTCCTGCATTGCGGGCAGACTCTTTGCTATCTGAGCCACCAGGGAAGCCCAGAGAGGTGATACTTGAACTTAAATCAAAATGCTGTTAGGAGTGCTCGCTTCAGCAGCACGTATACTAAAATTGGAAAGATACAGAGAAGATTAGCATGGCCCCTGCACCAGGATAACACACAAAGCCATGAAGCGTTCCGTATGTTTTTATACAGAGTGAAGTGAGTCAGAAAGAGAAAGATAGATATCGTATTCTAACACATATATACAGAATCTAGAAAAATGGTACTGAGGAATTTATTTACAGGGCAGCAATGGAGAAAAAGACATAGAGAATAGACTTATGGACATGGGGAGAGGGGAGGAGAGGGTGAGATGTATGGAAGAGTAACATGGAAACTTACATTACCATATGTAAAATAGAGAGCCAATGGGAATTTGCTGTATGGCCCAGGAAACTCAAACAGGGGCTCTGTATCAATCAATCTAGAGGGGTGGGATGGGGCGGGAGATGGGAGGGAGGTTCAGAAGGGAGGGGATATATGTAAACCTATGGCTGATTCATGTTGAGGTTTGACAGGAAACAACAAAATTCTGTACAGCAATTATCCTTCAATAAAAAAATAAAAAGAAAAGAAATGGTATTAGGAGCATAGCATGTGAAGATCTAGGCAATGAAGCTGGCTGGGATGGGGGAAGAGTTAAGTGTAAAATCTGTGAATTGTAAAAGAACTAGATGTATAAGAAGGACACTATAAAAAGGAGGAAGTATGAGCAAGAGGATTAGGGAACAAATCTTGTAAGTCATGGTAAGGAATTTAGATTTTGTTCTAAATATGGTGACAAACCATTGAACAATATGAAGCAGAAGAATGACATAATTAGATTTCATATTTTAAAATAGGTAACCTTGATAGATTTTGAATTTGTGCATCTGAGTTAATAGCAAGATTGGCCTAAAACTTTTTTTTCTCATTTTATCCTTGAATGGTTTTAGAGTCAAAGTTATATTAGTATAATAAAGTAGAGAACATTCCTTCATTTTTACTCTCTAGAACATTTTGTAGAAGACTATAATTATCAGCTCTTTAAATAATTTATAAATATTGCCTATAAAACTATCTGATCCAGATATTACTTTATGCACAGATTTGTGTTCAACTTATTTTGTAGCCAAATACCTCTTTATGTTTCCCAGTTGCTTAGTTGAATTTGTTAAGTTCTACTCTTCTAAGAGGAGAAGGTAATGGCAACCCACTCCAGTATTCTTGCCTGGGAAATCCCATGGACGGAGGAGCCTGGCAGGCTATAGTTCATGGGGTTGCAAAGAGTCAGAAATGACTGAGTGAGCGATAGCATAGCATTCTTCTAAGAACATACATTTCTTCCATTTTAAAATATATTTATATAGCCTTACATTTTTAAAATGGAGTAAAAGGGACTAGATTTACCTCCCAACTGAAATAACTGTTAGTTGCCGGAAAAATACATAAAACAAGGTTTTGAATACATGTGGATATCAGGCAACAAAGAACAGTAAGCCCTGAGAGATGAAAAGACGAATAAGATGAACACTGTAACTGACTAGTTTGTGCCCTGAAAACACTTCCAGGCTGCAGCATCAGGTGGGGGACCCCAAATAGACCATGGAAGACTCCCAGAGACTAGAAGGCAGAGGATAGGGTCCAAGGTGGCTAGAATTCACAGACAGAGTACCAGAGAGGAGTAACAGTCGCAGAGGTACCCAGCGGAATAAAACTCAGCATAAATGTGTGAGACAATTACTCCAGGCTGAGAACAGGAGTTGGATTAAAGGGGAGAGCACACTTAGCATACTTGAGGCTCAAAATAGTGCTTGTTCCTAAGAGCCAGTCAGGAAAATCTCATAATTCATGGGGCTTTAAGTAGAGCACTCAGAAGAATCTTGCTTCCATGGTGGAAAATAACTAGCTCCAGATTAAACACCATGCTGGTCCTACCTAATAAATCTTAACAGCAAGAACCAAAGAATCAAACTGTGTCCGTGTAACTTGACTGTATACCAAAATAAAGCTCAAGAATTTTTATAGGAATACAAATCTATCCAGCATGAAATGAAGTAAAATTCATAATGTTAAGTTTCCTGTTAAAATTTCTTAAGGAGGCAAAGAAACAGGAAAATATGACCCATGTTGAGAAGGAAAATAAATCAACTCTAAACCAGCACAGAATTGATACAGATGTTAGAATTAGCAGACAAGGACTGAACAGTTATATAATAATTTTTCATATGTTCAAAAAATTAGAAGAAAAAATACATACACTAAGTAGAGATGCACGTGAAAGTGAAAATTGCTCAGTTGTGTCCAACTCTTTGCAATCCCATGGACTATACAGTGTGCATGGAATTCTCCAGGCCAGAATACTGGAGTGGGTACCCTTTCCCTTCTCCAAGGGATCTTCCCAACCCAGGGATCGAACCCAGGTCTCCCACATTGCAGGTGGATTCTTTACCAGCTGAGCCACAAGGGAAGCCAAAGAATACTGGCATGGGTAGCCTATCCCTTCTCCAGTGGATCTTCCCAACCCAGGAATCGAACCGGGTCTCCTGCATTGCAGGAGGATTCTTTACCAATTGAACTATGAGAGAAGCAAGTAGAGATGCAGAAGACCAAAAAACAAACAAACAAACAAAAACAATGATCTAAATCAATGGAGCCATAAACTGGTATTTTGCAAAGATCAATAGAACTGATAAACTTCAAATCCAGTGATTTTAATCTGTGGGTATTTTGCCCTCTGAGGGAAAGGTGGCAATGTCTGGAGATACTACACAACAAAAACTCTGGGAAACCAGTGTCTGAATTGGAAGTATTAAGATTCTGATGGTGTGGACTTCCCTGGTGGTCCAGTGGCTAAATCTCCATTCTTCCAATGCAGGGGTCCAGGTTCAATCCCTGGTCAGGGAACTAGATCTCACTTGCTGCTACTGAAGATCCTGTGTGCCTCAACTAAGATCAAGTA
The DNA here is from genome assembly GCF_910594005.1 of Cervus elaphus. Taxonomy (NCBI): domain Eukaryota; kingdom Metazoa; phylum Chordata; class Mammalia; order Artiodactyla; family Cervidae; genus Cervus; species Cervus elaphus. Next base: position 38,362,452 of record NC_057830.1, on the reverse strand, counting down.
CAGCCAAATATATTAAAAAAAATTTTTTTTTCAAGATTCTGATGGTGGGTGATACCAGGTTCTCAGGAGAACTAGGATGGAGGGTTGAAGTTTTGAGCCCTATCACCAAACATACTATATGAGCAAGTGGTCTTCAGACATTTTGAAATGGACTCCATGAAAGAATTTTTAAAAGCTACATATCCCCTTGTTCATTTCTAAGTTGATATCTAAGTTTTCCATCATAAATTTAAATACTTGCAAAAGATATAATTTCTGGCTTACTGTAAATTTTGATATTTTAAACTAAACCATTACATCATTCTTAAACATATCTGGTGGACTCTAAATACCCGAAATATTTGATGCCCCCCAACATCCATTTAAAAATATATGAACAAATTCTTTTTTTAGCGGAAAGGAAAAAAAAAAAAAAGAAGGTGTAATAAAACTATTCGGGACTTCCCAGGTGGGCACAGTGGTAAAGAATCCGGCTGCCAATACAGGAGACACAAGAGACCTGGGTTGGATCCCTGGGTTGGGAAGATCCCCTGGAGAAGGAAATGGCAATCCACTCCAGTATTCTTGCCTGGGAAATCTCAGGGACAGAGGAGCCTGGTGGGCTACAGTCCATGGGATCGCAAAGAGTTGGACACAACTGAGTGACTGAACACGGCACAGAACAATGTCATCCTACCTCATGGTTGTTCTACCTACAAGTCTGTTCTCTATGTCTGTGAGTCTGTTTCTGTTTCATGGGTAAACTCATTTATATCATATTTTAGATTCCATATATAAGTAATATGGTATTTGTCTTTCTCTGCCTAATTTACTTCGCTTTGTATGATAATCTCTAGATCCATCCATGTTGCCACAAGTGGCATTATTTCATGCTTTTTATGCCGAGTAGTATTCCATTGTGTATGTGTGTGTATATACATATGTTGATAAATAAAAAATAAATTAAATTTTATATTTAAATTATAAATATAATTTTAATTTATATGTTTACATATTATATGTGTATTTTATATATTAAATTTATAAATATATAATAAATTTTAATAAATTAAATTTATATTTAAATTATAAATATATATGTATTTTTTATTTTTATTTTTTTCTCATTTATTTTTATTAGTTGGAGGCTACTTACAATATTGTAGTGGTTTTTGCCACACATTGACATGAATCAGCCTTGGATCCCCCCTCCCTCCTCCCTCCCCATCCCATCCCTCTAGGTCATCCCAGTGTACCAGCCCTGAGCACTTGTCTCATGCATCCAACCTGGGCTGGTGATCTGTTTCACCCTTGACAGTATACTTGTTTCAATGCTATTCTCTCAGAACATCCCACCCTCGCCTTCTCCCACAGAGTCCCAAAGTCTGTTCTGTACATCTGTGTCTCTTTTTCTGTTTTGCATATTGGGTTATTGTTACCATCTTTTTAAATTCCATATGTACGCGTTAGTATACTGTATTGGTCTTTATCTTTCTGGCTTACTTCACTCTGTATAATGGGCTCCAGTTTCATCCATCTCATCAGAATTGATTCAAATGAATTCTTTTTAATGGCTGAGTAATATTCCATGGTGTATATGTACCACAGGTTCCTTATCCATTCGTCTGCTGATGGGCATCTAGGTTGCTTCCATGTCCTGGCTATTATAAACAGTGCTGCGATGAACATTGGGGTACACATGTCTCTTTCAGATCTAGTTTCTTCGGTGTGTATGCCCAGGAGTGGGATTGCTGGGTCATATGGCACTTCTATTTCCAGTTTTTTAAGGAATCTCCACACTGTTCTCCATAGCGGCTGTACTAGTTTGCATTCCCACCAACAGTGTAAGAGGGTTCCCTTTTCTCCACACCCTCTCCAGCATTTATTGCTTATAGACTTTTGGATAGCAGCCATCCTGACTGGCATGTAACAGTACCTCGTTGTGGTTTTGATTTGCATTTCTCTGATAATGAGTGATGTTGAGCATCTTTTCATGTGTTTGTTAGCCATCTGTATGTCTTCTTTGGAGAAATGTCTGTTTAGTTCTTTGGCCCATTTTTTGATTGGGTCATTTATTTTTCTGGAATTGAGCTGCAGTAGCTGCTTGTATATTTTTGAGATTAATATAATTAATATATTATTTACATTAATTATATTATATTATAATTATATAAATATAATTATAATTAAATATAATTAAATAATAAATTATCATAAATTAAATTTTATATTTAAATTATAAACATATATGTATTTTAAAATTATATTTGTATACCACATCTGCTTTATCTATTCATCTGTCAGTGGACATTTAGGCTGTTTCTATGTCTTAGCTATATAACTGTGTTCTAAATAGGAGGAAAACAGAGAGAACAGACGCACAAAATAATCTTAATCATATTGGTACTGGTACTATTGCCCTTCTAACCTGGGACTATTATGTAGTTAGATGGGATAAAGTGAGCACTCGTGTGATAGTCTAATTCTGGCATCTTCAATATCCTTGACAATTATTCTTAGTATGGAAGAAAAGATTTCAGATTTAAGACAGAAAAGGTTAAGTAAAAGTTTTATAGAACTGAATTTGAATTGAAAGTATTAGTTTGACCTCGTGAGGACTTTTTTAATGAGCTTCCTAGGTGACTCTGTGGTAAAGAATCCGCCTGCAATGCAGGAGACACAGGAGATGTGAGTGTGATACCTGGTTGAGAAGGTCCCCTGGAGGAGGAAATGGCAACTGACTCCAGTATTCTTGCCTGGAAAACCCCAAGGACAGAAGAGCCTGGCAGGCTACCATCCATGCAGTCGAAAAGAGTCAGACACGACTGACTGCACACACATGAGGGTTTTTTAACGTATGTTAATGTCAGTCTGTCCACTTGACAACGCACAGTAACACTGACCTACCCACGGACATGATTGTGAAATATCACTTTCAACTTTAAAGAAATCAAAACTTCTTGAAGAAATAGCTAATTCTAGACTTGGGCAAGAAATATATAAAACAAGCCTAGTGCATCTCATCATGGCAGGTAAAATACCAAAGACCACAAGAATATTATCAAAAGGACACAGGAGTAACTTGAAGATGGACAAGATGATCATCAGCATAAAAAGACTAAAATACTTTCAATGACCCATAAATAAGAAAGTTTATCTCTCTGAAAAAAAAAAATTACACTAGTTTAGGAAAGACTTTGAAAACCAATTTATATATTCTTCAATGTGCCAGCCTGTTTTCTGGAATTCTAACGTAATTATTTTCACCCTAATGTGCAGTTTAAATACCTGGGTTCATAACGATTCTTTAGGAATTTGGCTATCTTTGAAGGACAGTAGAGAGTCAATTCCTTATTTTTAATACTGGTTTTTCCAAAAGAAAAAAAATTAGGCATTTCTCATCACTTGTTTACAGAAGCTATACTGGATATTAGTCTTGAGTGCATCTCCATGAGTATTTTAATAAATCCTCCTGTCCTTTGCATTTCATATATTTTAAAATATTTGTTTTATTTGTTTATTTGACTGCACTGAGTCTTAAGTTGCCACATGAGGGATCTATAGTTGTGGCATATGAACTGTTAGTTGCAGCATGTGGGATCTAGTTCCCCAACCAGGGATGGAACCCAGGCCCATTGCATTGGGAGCTCAGAGTCTTAGCCACTGGATCACCAGCGAAGTCCCTGCATTTCCTATAAATTGGCGCCTGGAACTACAGGCTTGATCATATTAGGCTTGAAATTGTGAGTCAGATTACTTCATAATAGGAAACTCTATGTAGACAAAGATCCAGTTTCTTCAACAGATACAATGCACAAGTAATGATGATGATAGAGAGGCAATCTTTCCATTAAAAGAGGCTTAAGTGAGATTTTTTTTAGAAAACAGACAAAAATAACCTTTATTGTTTAGGGATACACAACTGGTTAGTTGTGTATATAGTGCATATATAGTTGTGTATATAGTGTATGTATATGGGTATGTGTATATATATATATGGTGGTGGTGGTGAACTCGCTCAGTTGTGTCTGATTCTTGCGACCCCATGGAATGTAGCCTGTCAGGTTCCTCTGTCCATGGGATTCTCCAGGCAAGAACACTAGAGTGGGTTGCCATTTCCTCCTCAAGGGGATATTCCCCACCTAGGAATTGAACCCAGGTCTCCTGCATTGCATGAGTATATATTTATATATATATACATATATAAAAATCACTATAAAACTATAAATCAAAGCAAGGAAATGATTGTTATATTACCTGTTTACAGGTAAGCCTCTGTCTTCCCTCTAGAAAAATGGGGTATGTGGTGGGTTCTGGGTGGTTCGTCAAGTTTTATCCCTTGATATAGGTGGTAGTTGCAAGTGTTCACCTTATAATAATTCTTTATTAGACATAATTGTTTGATATTATATGTGTATCTGTGCCATATATTTTTATGTAGACCATTTTAAAATTCTTTGCTGAATTTTTGCAATAGTGCTTCTGCTTCATTTTTTGTTTTGTTTTTTTTGTCAGTGAGGCATGAGGTATCTTAGCTCCCCTGACCAGAGATTGAACCCACACCCACTGCACTGGAAGGGAAAGTCTCAACTACTGGACCACCAGGGAAATCCCTGTGCTATATTTTAAAATTAGAAAAATTTTTAAAAGAAGTCAAGATAGTGATTAATTTTGGAGAGGAGGATTTAAAGAGAGCATGAAGGTTTTGAGGACATAGTGGCATTCTTGTTTCGGGTCTAAGTGGTGGTTATTTGGGTTTGCATAAAAATGTGTCAAAATAAACATCCATGATTTCTTCACTCTGCCGTATGTATATTTTACTTAACTAGATATTTTTTAAAGATGTTTTTAAAAATAAAAGGAAAAAAGCACAAGAGAGACTCTCTTAGCCACCGCTTAATTTACTCTTCATTTTTTACTTTAGGAAATGTTGCCTTTTGGTCTAATCTGTGTCATGGGAGAAATACATAATTTCATACTCGATTTAGAAGGAGTCCAGATGCTGTTACATTATTTAGTTGGCGCTGTGTGCAAGTGTGGCTTAAAGAGAGACTTTCAGTGCCAGAAATTTCTTTGCAATATATCATATTAAAGACTGATGATTTGTGTTTTAAATTTTGGCTAATGCTTTTTGTAACATTTGAATTCTTCTTGTAAACTGTGAGAGTTATCTGCAGGGAATCTAGCCTTTCCTGTCTCTCATTTCCTTCATTTGGATAGATAACATCACATATATAGAGAGAGGACCCTGTTATTTCCAAATCCATAGATTCATCGGGCTGGGAAATGTCAAATCAGCACCTGAATAAATAAAACACGAGCCCATTAGTGCAAGCTTATGTGACCTGTCAGCATCATTAGGTTTTGCTGAGCACAAGCAGCCAGCTGGTAGAAGGCCTTCAATAATGATGGCATCTCTCGAGAGAGCCCGACAAATCCAGGCTTTGCTTTTTGAATAAGCATTCTGATGTTTGCTTTCCAGGCAAGGACCTCGCTTCGCTTTCAGGTTGCTGTAATTCAAACCCTGCGCTCCTCGTAGTCTTTCCACCCTGCTGTGAATGGATGCACCCAGCTAGATTCCACAGTGGAACTCAAATCCTCAGGCCTAACACACATAATGACCCCACAGTCTCAGAAGCTTCACCAGGTCTTATTCTTCTCAAAGGCATCTCTGCCAGGACCCCTTTGTTTGAGAAGATCAGCTCATCAACTTGACCATACAAGTTCAGGTTGTGAATATTAATGTTTAAGAATGTAAAGTTTAAAAACAAGCAAACAAAAATTTGAGAAAAAATAGATAAAAAAATGTAAAGTTTACAAGCATGGACTTAGACCCTGGCTGTCCAGATTCAAATCCCAGCCTTACCTCTTACTAGCTATGTAACTCTGAGCAAGTTACTAAACCATTCTGGGCCTCAGTTTATTCATCTGTGAATGGGGACCATGCCACCATCTATCACACAGATGAGAATTAAATGGTATTATTACATATAAAGCACTTAGAACTGTGTTTATAGCAAGCACTCTGCTATTATTATCATCAGCTGTGTGAGCTTTGCACAAGTACCTTAACCTCTCTGTGCTTCAGGTTCCTTATCTATAAAACAGAAATAATAAAAAATAATATGTATCTTATAGGGTTATTACAGGTGTTGAATCAGTTAATTCATGTACGCAGTGAATTGCTTAGAGCATAGCAAATACTCAATGAATAATAACTATTATTGCTTGATCTTTGCTATTTTGGTATGTATACAAATGCAGATAGGAAGCTAGGCTGAGTACACTTTATGAAACATGTTCACCAATCTCAAGAAAAGAATTATTGATTAGTTAATTTATCTTTTATATTGCTCAGATTATGAACGAAATATATTTCTATAATAATACAATTGTAAAATAGAGAAAAATAAAATTTTCATACTCTCACCATTCAATAATATGCATTTTATATAGTATTCAGTTCAGTCGCTCAGTCGTGTCCGACTCTTTGCAACCCCATGAACCGCAGCACACCAGGCCTCCCTGTCCATCACCAACTCCCGGAGTTTACTCAAACTCATGCCCATCGAGTCGGTGATGCCATCCAGCCATCTCATCCTCTGTCGTCCCCTTCTCCTCCTGCCCCCAATCCCTCCCAGCATCAGCATCTTTTCCAATGAGTCCACTCTTCCCATGAGGTGGCCAAAGTATTGGAGTTTCAGCTTCAGCATCAGTCCTTCCAATGAACACCCAGGGCTGATCTCCTTTAGGATGGACTGGATGGATCTCCTTGCAGTCCAGTGGACTCTCAAGAGTCTTCTCCAAGTCCCTTTCTAATCCTTTTCTTTTTCTTCTGTGCAATATATTAAACAAACTCTGAGGAGAATGAAAGAAACTCATAATTTTAGTAGCCTTTGAATTCATTTTTTCAGTTGTCATGTTTTTATTTTTATTTATTTTTTCTTTCAGTTTCATTGCAATATAATTGAATTTTATAATAATTAAAGAACAAGAAGTTCTACTATTATGTTTTTAATTTTGTTGCTTAAATGTCACCCATCTTTCCAAAGCAACTAGTCTGTGACCACCAACAGAAGCTTTGTGGAAGCGTGCATGCATTTATATGTGTGTGTTAGTCACAGAAACGTGCTGTGTTCTATGTCCAAACTCATGTGTCAGCGTGACTGAGCCTAACAAGCATCCCTCATCCATATCTTTCCAAACAGGACTCCTGAGTTCCAGCTGAAGACACAGCTACCCAGCTGATGTCTCCATTTCCTGGTCTCTTGCAGCCAGGTGTGTCTGTCCACATGGAAAGTTCTAACAGATGAAACTGGAGAAAGATGGTGAGTGCTATCTCCTAGCATAGATGATTAAGCCTCCAGCACACTCTGGAAAAGACTGTGCATTGGCCAGAGGTCCTGGGTTTTGACGTAGATGCAATGGCCTGTGAGACTTTGGGCTGTCTCGCTCAAAAAGGGGCCAACTGTGCCCTGTACCAGCAGGAAGCAAATTCTCAAGGTGACATGGACTTGAAGTGCCAGACTCTCTAGTGTCAAATTCTTTACAAAACTAGGGGTCAGAGGGAACAATGGACAAGAGAGTTCTCAGAGAGTAGAACCAGAGTTTGGCCTAAAAGTCACTCCTTCACCAGGGCAAGCAGATGTCACACCTGGTCTTACAGGAATTGGTCAATGCTATAGACCATTAGCTGCTGTGTTTCCAATTAAAAGAAAAAACTTTTTTTTAATTTTATTCATAAGGCTTCAGTGGTTGTGGTTCTCAGGCTCTAGAGCACAGGCTTAATAGTTGTGGCACATGGGCTTAGTGGTTCCATGGAATGTGGGTTCCTCCCAGACCAAGGATTGAACCCATATCTCCTGCACTGGCAGGTGAATTCTTTACCACTGAACCACCAGGAAAGCCCTTCCAATTCTTTTTTCTTTTCCAAATAGGAATTTTTTATTGCCAACGTCCTTATCCTGGGCTTCCCAGGTGGCGCTCATGGTAAAGAGCCCACCTGCCAGTGCAGGAGACATAAGAAATGCAGGTTCGATCCCTGGGTTGGGAAGATGCCCTGGAGGAGGGCACGGCAGCCCATTCCAGTATTCTTGCCTGGAGAATCCCACGGACAGAGGAACCAACGGGCTACAGTCCACGGGGTCGCACAGAGTCGGACATGACTGAAGTGATGTAGCACACATGCACATCCTTATCCTAGCCTACCATCTCATGCTGCATCTCTCAGAGGCAACACAGACAATGCGGGTTTTGTTTTGTAGGTGTTGGGAAAGGCTGTCTCACACACGCAGTTTTGGGGGCCCCACTCTGCTGCCTCAGAATGGGCCTGAGGCCTGAAACACTTCCTACCAAGAGATAAAGAGCCCACACAACCTGTGCCAAGCTCTGTGTGGGAATATCTTTCCTTGTTTCTGGCTCAATGAGTCCTTTGTCTCTGCTTAAAGCATGTGTGTCAGATGGCAGCTGCCCAATCCCATTACTATATCCATCCTCTGCAGGAAAGAGACAAGGTTCCTTCAACTGGGGCACCAGAGGGTGAGCATAGGTCAACTGCCCTGTTTCACTCCCCAGAGCAAGCCACTGGCCAGGGGTATGAGGCACACAATTAAAGGTCATCTTAGACTTCCCTAGTGGTCCAGTGGTTAAGACTCCGAGCTCCACTGCAGGAGGCAAGTGTTTGCTCCCTGGTCCAAGAACTAAGATTCCACATTCCTTGTAACATAGCCAAAAAAAAACCACTAACCTTACTCTTCCTCATCTCTATGTAATTAAACTTTGTTTCATCCAGTGCTATCTTCCTTGGCCACTCTGCTACAAGATGCAATGGGAAGAACTTTGGACTTCTGTTCTGAATAGTTGGCATAGTGCTAAACTTTGCTGTGGTCCATGTAGTTAGAGTCCTCCCCTGGGGTTGGTAACTAGTACAAGCTGCAGAATGGGAGAAAATATTTACAATACACAGCTAACAAAGGAATTGTATCAGAATATATAAGGAACTTACAACTCAATCATAAAAAGACAAACAACCCCATTTAAAAAAAGACTTTAACAGACACTTCATAAAAGTAGATATTCAAATGACTGATCAACACATGAAAATATGCTCAACATCCTCTGTTATCAGAGAAAAGCGAACTAAGGCTGCAGAGAGGGACTTCCTTGGCAGTCCAGTGGTCAAGATTCTGTGCTTCCAATGCAGGAGGCACACACAGGGTTTAATCTCTGGTCAGGTAACTAAGATCCCACATGTGGCACAGCCAAAAACTTTTTTAACAAAGAAATAAAACCACAATGAAACAGACCCATATACACATTCTAGGTGAAAATGTAAAATGGTACAACAACTTTGGAAATATTTTTGGCAGTTCCTTAAAAAGTAAATACAACTCAGCTTCAGGACTATGAAAGTAACTATAGACAATATGCACACTTCATTTACAAAAAGAGCTGGTTGGCCAGATTTGGCCAATGGGCCATTGTTTGCTGCTATATCTAGAACATCATTTTGTGCCAAGAAGAAAGGAAATGCCCAAACAATGAGGGAAACTTATCTCATTGACCCAGTTTGGGACAGTCTGAACATTAAAATTAAAAGGGATTAAGAGATTATAATCCATGAATTAAAATAGAAATCATGAGACATACATACATAAGAAAGACATGTACATATATATGAAAAGAAAACTCCACCTTACAAAAGAATGTCAACTAATAAATGCAGAAAGAATAATGAAATTAGAAAATCTGTATTTAGCAACCATTATAGTAATAACTGATTAGAGCAAAGAATTACTAATAGATTCTAAACTAGTGGGGGAAATTTTTATGAAGGACAGGTCATTTCTATAAAATACTAAGTACAAAACATTTATTAACTTTACAATAAAGAAATAAAGCAGGCATGATTTTAATCAAGTGAAAAATAGTTGTCTGCCTCCTAATATAGTGCACTCCCTGGAGTAGGAAATGGTTACCCACTCCAGTATTCTTGCCTGGAGAATCCCATGCACAGAGGAGCCTGGTGGGCTGCAGTCCATGAGGTCACAAAGAATCAGACATGACTGAGCGACTGAGTAATATAATGCATTAAGAGAACACAGAATCACTTTTGTGATGTTCCTGGAAATATTATATAATCTGAATGTGCTGTGTGCTGTGCTTAGTCGCTCCGTTGTGTCCAACTCTTTGAGACCACATGGATTGTAGCCTGCCCGGCTCCTCTGTCCATGGGGATTCTCCAGGCAAGAATACTGGAGTGGGTAACCATGCTCTCCTCAATCTGAATGTAAGCATGAGGAAATAGACAAACCAAAACCAAAGGATATCTACAAAGTAAGTTGCCTATATTTTTCAAAATTGTCAAGGCCAGAAAAGCCAACAGAAGACTGAAGAATGGTTCCAGATGAAAGAGACTGGAACAACCAAAAGTAACATATGATTTTGGACTAGATCGTGAACCTCTACGTACATCATGGGACAATCAATGAGGTTTGAATGAGATCTGTGAATGTTAATTTCCTGATTGATGGTTGCCTTGTGGTTATACAGGAGTCTGTATTTGTTTTTAGGAAACATTAAGAGGTAAAGGGCATTGTGTCTGTAATTTATTCTCTAATGACTTAGAAAAAAAGATTATTACTGTTCTGTTTATTATGCTGAGTAGCTAATTACCCCTAAATTTAGTGGGAGAGAACAGCCAGTTATTACGTTCATGAATTCTATCAGTCAGGAATTCAGCACACACCATGGGAAGTTGTCTCTGCTCGGTGATGTCTGGGATCCTTGGGTGGAAGATGTGAAGCCTAAGGGCTCAGCCATCACTCTCTGGTGGTTGATGCTGGTTGTCAGCTAAGCTGCTGCTGCTGCTGACTAAAGTAAAGAATTACTAATAGATACCAAAACTACACTGTGTGCATCCTCAGTCACATCTGACTCTTTTCGACCCTATGGACTGTAGCACGCCAGGCTCCTCTGTCCATGGGATTCTCCAGGCAAAAATACTGGATTGGGTTGCCACACCCTCCTCAAGGGGATCTTCCCCAACCAGGGATTGAACCTGTGACTCTTATGTCTCCTTCATTGACAAGCATGTTTTTTACCATTAGGGCCACTTGGGAAGCTCTATAGGGCTTCATTTCTTATTTAATTAATATTATTTTTGGATATTTGAGAAGGTGCTAACAAATACTGAAAAAATCACTTCAGATGGTGACTGCAGCCATGAAATTAAAAGACGCTTGCTCCTTGGAAGAAAACCTATGACAAACCCAGACAGCATATTAAAAAACAGAGACGGTTTTTCCAACCGTCATGTATGGATGTGAGAGCTGGATCATAAAGAAGGCTGAGGACTGAAGAATTGATGCTTTTGAACTGTGGTGTTGGAGAAGACTCTTGAAAGTCCCTTGGACAGCAAAGAGATCCAGCCAGTCAATTCTAAAGGAAATCAGTCCTGAATATTCATTGGAAGGCCTGATGCTGAAGCTGAAACTCCAATATTTGGCCACCTGATGTGAGGAACTGACTCATTAGAAAAGACCCTGATGCTGGGTAAGATTGAAGACAAAAGGAGAAGGGGATGACAGAGGATGAGATGGTTGGATGGCATCACTGATTTAATGGACATGAGTTTGAGCAAGCTCAGGGAGGTGGTGAAGGACAGGGAAGCCTGGCATACTGCAGTCCAAGGGGTTGCAACTGAGCGACTCAACAAAAAGAAATACTGAAAGTATAAATGAATATGTCATCAAGGTCCTGCTCAAGCCTGAACTGTGACAGTTGTAGAATTCAGACTGGAGGATTCAGGGTCTCTGGCAGAAGTGGGTCATGGCAGAGTCTAAGGAATCTCTTATGATATTCTCAGCATAGGGAAAAAAGAGAGGTGCGTTAAAGTTTGGGTCTCTGATACCTCTATCATCATATGGAAGGAATGCCTTAGAGTGTCTGAGTCCTAAAAAAGTGAATGTAGTGGGCAAAGATGGAAACATCTATTTGTTTATTAAACAAACAGAAGCAGATTCTCAAGTGTATATATGTTAAATAAGAAAAAGAGAGTCGTGAATTCCCTTCTGGTCCAGTGGTTAAGACTCCACGCTTTCACTGCTGAGGGCACAGGTTCAGGGAACTAAGATTCCACATTCTGCAAGCTGTGTGGCATGGCCAAAAGAAAAAAATAAAACAAGAGCAGGACATTTTTGAAACTAAAAAGAACATTGAATTGCACTACTAAATTTACAACATATTGTTGAAATAACAAAAATTAAGATATTTTGGTGTTGAGACATAAATAAATAAATAGAACAGAATAGAAAGTCCAGACACTAACCAAAATATACTTGGGAATTTAGTATGTGATAAAGGTAAATCTCATATCAACACATGGCATTCAGGCAACTGAGGAGAGATTTTGGAAAAAGGAAAGTTGTACAAAAACCTCACACTTAAAAGAGAAAACTAAATCAATATAAGGAATAAAGTATGAAAAATTAAAAAGAAAAAAAAGCTCCCACTATACACCAGGTTAAATTTCAAGTGGATCAAATATTTATATGTAAAAAAAATAAAAATATCAAATCATTAAAAGAAAATATGGGTGAATTATTTTAATAATTGTAAATATAGTTTACAACTATGATGGACAGGGAGGCCTGGCCTGCTGCGATTTATGGGGTCGCAAAGAATCAGACACGACTGAGTGACTGAACTGAACTGAACTGATAAATGTATTCACCCTTTGCCTCAGCACTTCCACTTCTAGAAATTTATCCTACAGATAGAGCTACACTCTTTTGAGGGGCCTCGCCACATGGCTTGCAGGATCTTATTTCCCTGATCAGAGATTGAATCTGGGCCCCAGCAGTGAAAACGCCAAGTACCATTCACTAGACTGCCCTGGAATTCCCTACATTCTTATGAAATGACATACGTACAGGATTATTCTTTGCAAGATTGTTTTATTTTTTTTCAATGACAGCAGTATTTCATTCTTTTTTACAATTTTATTATTTTCTTTATTTGTGGCTGTGCTGGGTCTTTGTTGCTGTGCAGGCTTTTTCTCTAGTTGCAGCGAACGGTGCGAAGCTACTCTCTGCCTGTGATGCATGGGCATCTCACCGTGAGGGCTCCTCACCGTGAGGGTTTCCATTGTGAGGGCTTCCATCGTGAGGGCCCCTCACCGTGAGTGCTTCCCGTCGTGAGGGCTTCCAGTCGTGAGGGCTTCGCGTCATGAGGGCGTCTCACCGTGAGAGCTTCCATCGTGAGGGCTTCACACCGTGAGGGCTTCACATCGTGAGGGCATCTCCCCGTGAGGCCTTCTCCCCGTGAGGGCTCCGCACCGTGAGGGCTTCTCCCCACGAGGGCTTCACACCGTGAGGGGTTCACGTCTTTAGGGTGTCTCCCCATGAGGCCTTCTCCCCGTGAGGGCTCCGCACCATGAGGGCTTCGCACCGTGAGGGCTTCTCCCTGCGAGGGCTTCCATCGTGAGGGCTTCACAGCGTGAGGGCTCCACACCGTGAGGCCTTCTCCCCTTGAGGGCGTCTCCCTGTGAGGGCTCCGCACCATGAGGCCTTGTCACCGTGAGGGCTTCTCCCTGCGAGGGTTTCTCTCGCTGTGGAGCACAGGCTCTAGGGTGAGAAGCCTTCATTAGTTGCGGTGAGTGGGCTTAGTTCGCTGTGGCATGTGGGATCTTACTTCTTGGACTAGGGGTCAAACCCGTGTCTCCTGTATCGAAAGGTGGATTCTTAACCACTGACTCACTGGAGAAGTCCCCGTACACTTATTCTTACCGCGTGGAACATATAGTATAAAGATTTCATACTGAATAGATGATATTCATTAAGCCAAAAAGGGGGAAAAGAGGCACTTACATAAAGTTTTAGCTACATTGTTTGAAATGAAAATATGCAGATTTTAAAACTGAAAAAAAGATCCCAACTGTGTTTCTTCATCAGGAGCTTTAACTGAACCTAGAACTTTTTCACACCTTAATTAGAAAGAAAAGAAAAGAAAAACCCAGAAAAAAATAGCCTTGATTGGCTGCTGAGACAGCAAGAACTTTCCACAGAGACCTGTACAGCATCACACCAAGATGGACAATGTTTGGCAAGAGATAAAATAGCTGTGTCTTGCTTTGTGCAGGTCACCAACTTGTTAACTCATCATACTATAATGGGGTAGCTGAGAGGAAGACCAAACTGTGGGGATCAAGGGCATGTGCAACGTACAACATCATATGTATACACACTTGGCAGCACAGCCACTACAGCTAAAGGTTAAAAACCAGTTCTAAGGAGTTCCCTGGTGGTCAGTTGGTTAAGAATCCACCTGCCAATGCAGGGGACACGGGTTTGATCCCTGGTCCAGGAAGATTTCACTTGCCTCAGGTCAACTAAGCCCCTGTGCCACAACTACTGAGCCTGTGCTCTAGAAGCCATGCTCCACAACGAGAGAAGCTACCGCAATGAGAAGGCCAAACATCACAACTAGACTAGCCCCCACTTGCCTCAATGAAGAGCCAGCACAGCCAAAAATTAATTTAATTGTTTTTTTAAGTGACTAAGATAAATTAGGGCTTCCCAAGTGATGCTAGTGGTAAAGAAGCCACCTGTCTCCAATGCAGGAGACATAAGAGACATGGGTTGGATCCCTGAGTTGAGAAGATCCCCTCGAGGAGGACATGGCAACCCACTCCAGTATTCTTGCCTGGAGAATCCCCATGGACAGAGGAACCTGGTGGTATACAGTCCATGGGGTTGAAAAGAGTCAGACATAACTAAGCGACTAAGCACAGCACAGCATATAGTCAAAGAATATAGAAGAGTTAATTCAAATTTCAGAAAAATAATCCTTGATGATGGAAAACTAATGATATCACTGACAAGCCCAGCATACAGGAGTAGGAGAGGAAATGGAGGAAGATGTAAGTACAGTAACTGTTGCATCTTACATTAGGGCAATCAGTAAACAGTGTCAAAATTCAAAGTTAGTTAATATATAAAGTTAGCAGGTGATGGAGTGTTGAGGGGCAAGAGAAGAAAGGTGAGTGTGTTAAATTCAGGGAGTCAATAGACATTTTTAAAGTTAATAAATCAAAAATAGAAATATATAACCATATTATTTAGAGTTTAGTAGCAAACATGCAGATGAAGTAAAGATAGGAATTGTTAAAATCTTCTGGAGGTTATTTTACTTTTTATTTTATGACTTTTTTACTTCTTTTTTTTGTTTTACCATGTGTCATAGGCAGAACTATTTCCTAATGCTTGGAGCCTAGAATGGTTACTTTACAAGGCAAAAGGGACTTTGCAGAACTGGAAGATAGCAAAGATGTGTTATCTTAAGCCATTAATATTTGTGGTAATTTGTTACAGCACCAACAGGACATGAATACACAATGCAAGTGTTACTTGTACTATTTTTTTAATATTTATTTATTTGGCTATGCCAAGTTTTAGTTGCGGCATGTGGGATCTAGTTTCCCAACCAGGGATCAAACCCACACCCCTGCACTGGAAGCGTGGAGTCAGCCACTGGACCACCAGGGAAGTCCCTACTTGTATGATTTTTAAAGATTAAAAGAAATGGAAACAATGAGATGCAAGCCTGTCGATGGCGGAGATGTGAGAAATGGTATCAAAAGCCACCCTCTTCCCTTGTTGAAGGCAGAGAAGGCCATATTTTCATTTTGTGTGTGTTAGTTTAAGAAGACTCAACTCGGCCAGCAAACTGTGGAATATCAATTTTCATAGAAGCCCAAATACTAGATTATCAGACATGGTTGTGCTAAATACCCAACCTGAAAGAAATTTTCTGCCATCCTACCCCTTGCAGCTGACCCAGGGGGACTAGCACAGAGAACAAGCCTATGGCCATGCAGAAGAATAAAGCCAGGCATTGTTAGAGGGTGGTGGAGGGAAGTCCCCACCTGCCCCGGTCATGGCCATTTGTTTAGAAGTCAGCATGGCCACCAGTCAGAAGGTTCGGTAAGAGATCACAGGACAGTGCCTGGGAGAGATGGGACGTAGGACTGTGTCAGCCAGGCAGGTTCTGTGAGGGTGCCACTCCACTCTGCCTTCTTCTATTAGGGTTCTGCTCCTTTCTACCACTCATGTGTTTGTGTGTTGTCATCCCAAGCAGTGTTGTGAGGGAGCCAGAAGCCCTGTCCCGCATCTGGCCAGGTGGCCTTGAGGATGAAAACATGCACACACAGATTGCGGGTGCAGCCTTTGGCCAAGGCTGGGGGAAACGTGAACGCAGAACATGTTTTAGGGCTGAGTTACTCACTGACCAAGTTGGAAGCTCGATGCTTTCTCACTCGAAATGGCTTTTGTAACTATTGATTCTTACGGCTAGTTCTATGAGCTGTCACAGGGTTAATGTTCTTCGAGGGGTCTTCCTGGCATCCCCAGTTGCCAAGACTCTACACTTTAGAAGAAGTGGCTAACAGGACGAGTTCTAAGCACACCACTGCTTTACATCAATGTGGTGATTCGGAAAGCACCACAGGTCTTTATCTTACTGGTCCTCATTTAAAATGGTACTCCTCAGGATTTCCCTGGTAGTCTAGTTGTTAAAACTCCAACTCAGGGGACATGGGTTCAATCCCTGGTCATGGAACTAAGATTCCACATTCTGTGTGGCACAGCCAAAAAAAAAATTCCTCACTTCCAACTTCCACTGTTATCACAATGGCGTGTAAGATTTAAAACTACCAGAGATGGCCTTGGTTGTCCTAGTTCAGAAAGTCCGGTTGGCATAACTCAAGTGAAATACGATCTTCTTCCCACTGAAGAACAGGAAAAAGTGGTGACAGGGCAGCTGACAAGCCCAACTGGCAACTTTGAAATGTAGCTGGAGTTGGGGGTGGGGACTTTAAAAGTGCATTACAGCTGCATTTTGAAAATTTCTCCATCAAAACAGTTAACACCACTTGAAAGGATCTGCTTTCCTCTGAGGTCCTTAAGTGATGATGGTTTTTCTGCACGTGCTAAGTCACTCCTGAAACCAACACTCCTCTTTCCAGCTAGTGTAATTGTTTTAGTAAAAACTGGAATGAGTGGTCTTTGCACAGCTTTGGTTCATGGAGGAAATATTCATTCTTAGGAGGGAAAATAAAACCCAGTTGGTAGAAAAGTACCAGGAGAAAAATAAATGTACAGGAAAGAAAAGTACTCAATCTAGGGACAAGACGTTTTCCTTTAAGGAACTGGGTTTTTGTTGTTGTTGTTACAGATTGTTTTTATTCATCTCACAATATCTTGGGAATTACCCTTTATCAGGACAGAGAGGATGGATGATGTACTATACTACAAGGGATCAACTCACATTGGAATGAACACTCATATTCAGTAATATTTTGATATTAAAAACAATGCTGCAATGCATAAACTTGGCCTGTGTTATTCCATTGCTAGCAAATGTGTGTGCTTAGTCACTCAGTCATGTCCGACTCTTTGCAACCTTTTGAACTATAGCCTACAAGCTCCTCTGTCCATGGAATTTTTCAGGCAAGAATACTGGAGTGGGTTGCCATCTTCCTCCTCTAGGGGATCTTCCCCACCCAGGGATCCAATCTGCATCTCCTGTGTCTCTTGCATTGCTGGTGGATTCTTCACCCACTGAGCTATCAGGAAAGCCCAGCAAATGAATAGTATACATATTTAATGAATTTATAACCTGGAAGATTTTTAACTGAGGAATTATTAATGATGGTTGATCCAGGGTATATTAAGGCAGGATGAAAAGATGCTGAGAGATCATTATAAACCCATGATTGAGACCATTCATCCAGTGAAGAAATTGACATCAAGTAAAGCCCAGTGGTCATTTAGATGGCTAGGGGGTAAAGAATCGGCCTGCCAACACAGGAGGTGCAAGAGACACGGGTTTGATCCCTGGGTGGGGAAGATCCTCTGGAGAAGGAAATGGCAATCCACTCCAGTATTCTTACTTGGAAAATCCCATGGACAGAGGAGCCTGATGGGCTATAGTCCATGGGGTTGCAAAAGAGTTGGACATGACTAAGCAACTGAGCACACACAAAGCCCAGTGACTGGCCTGAGGCATAGAACTGAAAGCAGACATCCTGATTCCAAGCCCAGTGCTTCCTCTTTTACCAAGCTGACTACTTGTTAGAAAGCCCTTGAGGGACTTGCCTGGTGGTCCAGTGGTCAAAAATCTGCCTGCCAGTGCAAGAGACATGGGTTCTATCCCTGGTCAGGGAAGATCCCACATGCCCCAGAGTGGCTAAGCCTGTGCAACTAACTATTGAGCCTGTGTTCTAGAGCCTGATCTCCACAATAAGAGAAGCCACAGCAAGGAGAAGCCTGTGCACCGCAACTAGAAAGTAGCCCCTACCCACCACAACTAGAAAAAGCCCACACGCAGTAACAAAGACCCAGCACAGCCCAAAATAAATTTATACACGGACAAAAAAAGAAAGGCTTTGTGCACACATGTGGTCTTCCTTGTGTATCAGATGACTCACCTGGGAAGTAGTATGTGTCACTTCTGCTCATGTTTATCAACCAAAGCAAGCCATGTGTCAGTGAGGCAGGATGGATGTATGACCCTCTTCTTGGGAGAACAGTGAATAAAAATGGAAACAATAACACAGTCTGTACCACTGCCTCCTTCTGTCCTTTCAGCCCAGCAGTGGTAGCAGCTGTCGATAATCTCTAGGTTAGCTCATTGTCCTCTGTTTGACTCTTCTATTCACTAAGTAGCCAGTACCCCCAAGTGGCATCTATTTCTGTTTTAAATGTTCAAGCAAATTCTGCTTCTTAGTGAGGGCAGCAGTGTTTACTGTATCAACATACGAACACCTTCTGTGTTTTAGGATATGCTAGGCACAGATCACCATGTGTGGTATGGATTTTTTTAAAGTAATACTATGAGTAAAAATATAAGCAGGGTGACAATATACAGCCTTGACATGCTCCTTTTCCTATTTGGAACTAGTCTGTTGTTCCATGTCCAGTTCTAACTGTTGCTTCCTGAGCTGCATGCAGGTTTCTCAAGAGGCAGGTCAGGTGGTCTGGTCTGGTTCCCATCTCTTTCAGGATTTTCCACAGTTTATTGTGATCCACAGAGTCAAAGGCTTTGGCATAGTCAATAAAGCAGAAATAGAGGTTTTTCTAGAACTCTCTTGCTTTTTCGATGATCCAGCAAATGTTGGTAATTTGATCTGTGGTTCCTCTTCCTTTTCTAAAACCAGCTTGGACATCTGAAAGTTCACGGTTCACATATTGCTGAAGCCTGGCTTGGAGAATTTTGAGCATTACTTTACTAGAGTGTGAGATGAGTGCAATTGTGCGGTACTTTGAGCATTCTTTGGCATTGCCTTTCTTTGGGATTGGAATGAAAACTGATCTTTTCCAGTCCTGTGGCCACTGCTGAGTTTTCCTGATTTGTTGGCATATTGAGTGCAGCACTTTCACAGCATCATCTTTTAGGATATGAAATAGCTCAACTGGAAGAAGCACAAACTGGCATCAAGATTGCTGGGAGAAATATCAATAACCTCAGATATGCAGATGACACCACCCTTATTGGCAGAAAATGAAGAAGAACTAAAGAGCATCTTGATAAAAGTGAAAGAGGAGAGAGAAAACGTTGGCTTAAAGCTCAACATTCAGAAAACTAAGATCATGGCATCCGGTCCCATCACTTCATGGGAAATAGATGGGGAAACAGTGGCTAACTTTATTTTGGGGGGCTCCAAAATCACTGCAGATGGTGATTGCAGCCATGAAATTAAAAGACACTTGCTCCTTGGAAGGAAATTTATGACCAACCTAGACAAATATTAAAAAGCAGAGACATTACTTTGTCAACAAAGGTCCATCTAGTCAAGGCTATGGTTTTTCCAGTGGTCATGTAGGGGTGTGAGAGTTGGACTATAAAGAAAGCTGAACGCCGAAGAATTGATGCTTTTGAACTATTGTGTTGAAGAAGACTCTTGAGAGTCCCTTGGACTGCAAGGAGATCCAACCAGTCCATCCTAAAGGAGATCAATCCTGGGTGTTCATTGGAAGGACTGATGTTGAAGCTGAAACTCCAATACTTTGGCCACTTGGTGTGAAGAGCTGACTCATTTGAAAAGACCCTGAGGCTGGGAAATATTGAGGGCAGGAGGAGAAGGGGATGACAGAGGATGAGATGGTTGGATGGCATTACCGACTCAATGGACATGAGTTTGGGTAGGCTTCAGGAGTTGGTGATGGACAGGGAGGCCTGGCGTGCTGCGGTTCATGGGGTCGCAAAGAGTCGGACACAACTGAGTGACTGAACTGAACTGATGAGTAAAATTGCTGATAATACTTACGATCACAATCAGCCTGAATCAGATGGGAGTTGGTTCCATTCTGAGTGACAGAAAACCCGAAGCAATAGTGACATAAACAGGAAAGAACTTTATTTCCCTTGTCCCTCAGAAAAACAACGGGACTTCCCTGGCAGACCAGTGGTTATGACTCCGAGCTTCCACTGCAGGGGGCACAGGTTCCACCCTTAGTGGGGGAACTAAGATCTCAAATGCTTCCTGGTGCCACCAAAAAGTTAAATAAGAAAAGAGGGGAGCAACCTAAGGGTCCGATTTGACAACTCCATAATCATCAAGTGCCCAGGATCATCACTTGACTTCTTCATGCTACAACATGAATTGAAGCAATGATCAAGTGTTTTGAAATTCAGTAGTTCAAATGGCAGCCTCCTGCAATCCCCTCCTCCAATTACTTTGAAAAAGGTGAATAGCCTGAATTAACTTTTTTTGCTTGCAAAAAATGTAGATCAGTATAATGTCAATTTACCATAACTCAGCCCCTTCACAGCCAGACACAATACTCTTAGGTAGCTATGTGTCCACCTAAAAACTGGAAGTTCTGTGTGGTTTCTTTTTTTTCTTTACATGGAAGATAAATTTATTACATAATACCTTTTTAAAATTTTCATTTATTTATCTTTGGCTGTGCTGTGTCTTTGTTGCTTTGCATGGGCTTTCTCTCATTGCAGTGAGTAGGGGCTACTCTTCATAGTGGTGCTCAGGCTTCTCATTGTGGCGGCTTCTCTTTTTGCTGAGCACAGGCTCTAGGCAAGCGGGCTTCAGTAGTTGTGGTGCATGGGCTTAGCTGCTCTGAGGCATGTGGAATCTTCCTGGACCAGGGATCAAACCTGTGTCCCCTGCATTGGCAGGCAAATTCTTATCTACTGTGCCACCAGGGAAGTCCACGCCTTGTTTTTAAAAATGTTCATTTTTTAAAAATTCATACTTGTGTCATTTATGTAAAATAGTTTGATACAGTACATTGTATGTTACAGGTTTTCTTTTTCTCAAATATTCTAAGGCTCTCCTACTCCTTCTCTTTTGCTAAAGTAAAGGCACTTGAAACAACATGCGAACAAGTTTTCAAAAAGAAAATGGGGGCTTTCGTGGGGGTCCAGTGGTTAAAAATCTATCTTCCAATGCAGGGGACTCAGGTTGGATCCTTGGTTGGGCAACTAAGATCCCACACGCCACCAGGCAAAAAGAGGAACACCACAACTACAGACGCCTGTGTACCCTAGAGCCTGTGCTCCGCAACTTGAGAAAGCCTAGGAGACGCAACGAAGACCTAGCACAGACGAAAAATAAACTAAAAAGACAAGAAAAGAAAACGAATTGGACAAAATTTTAGTAGCACTATACCAACCAGCTTTAAAATCAGGACAAAATATCTAATTGGATGCCACACCCTTTTAAGGAAGTTATCATTCATGCTTTTTTCATCTTAAAGCATGCTCCCAAATCAGCAACACCAACAGGAAAAATAAAACAGTCTACAACAATCCATTCTATTTGTTTGCTGAACCTAACAGGTTTATATCAGTGCAAAGAAGGAGTGTGAAGAATGCATATCCAGGGAAAAGTAGCAATCTCTGACCAGCCACATACATTCTCCCTAGTTGATAAATCTCAAATAATGAATCTGTATTCAAAGTAACTATAAACCCCATGAAGGCTACAGGCAGTTTTTTTCTTTACGGAAAGGAGAGAATTTACTTTTCAGAACCCTGAAGGAGATCTGATAAAGAAACTTGCTCCCATTAGAGTTACAAAGAGGAAAGAAGCAGCTAAAAGACAAGTTCAGAAATTTGCTAGAAATGCTATTATACTGATACTAAAGCGAATGTACTCAATGTTTCTGGGCTTCTCTGGTGGCTCAGTGGTAAAGAATCCACCTGCCAATGCAGGAGATGCAGGACATTCTATCCCTGGGTTGGGAAGATCCCCTGAAGAAGGAAATGGCAACCCACTCCAGTATTCTTGCCTGGGAAATCCCATGGACAGAGGAGACTGGCGGGCTATAGTCCATGGAGTCACAGAGTCAGGCATGACTGAGAGACTGGACACACGCAGTCAATGTTTCTGCAACACTTTTAAAAACTGTTAGTTACTCTCATTAAATCCCCACCCAAAATTGTAGTTTGTATGATCATCCTCATTTAACAAAAGAGAAAGCTGAAATTTTAAGAACATAAATGATTTACCCAAGTTTTAAAGCAAGGGACTACAATTAGTGTTCTTAAGGTCTAGACTTCAGAATCTATGTTCTTCCTTCCCTTCCAGTATACCTCCTTCCATGGAATTTGATGAAGCACATGTATCTCCATGTTGGAAGTAGATGGTGGTGACTCCCAAAATCTCTGGGTAATGTATTAATACAAGGTGACCTGAGATCTGAGCTACAAGACATGGTCAGATCATTGAAGAAAAGACCCAGTCCTTTGTTATAAGATTGTCTTTCTATAAACCAGAGGACTTGTTGAAAGCTACATTGTTTATTTCTAAGTGAGATGTACTGGCATGGAAGCCTCCCATGTGCACTTTTTCCTGAGACATTGAGTTTCTGACCCTTTTTCTGCCTCAGTTTTCATCAGCAGTCCCTATACTGCTAGGATGCAGAAACACTGTGTGATTCCATTCTTAGGATGTATCTGAAGCAGTCAAAGTCATAGAAACAGGAAGTAGAAATGTGGTTACCAAGGTCTAGGGGACAGAGGAAGGAGGAATTCATCTGAATAAGTACAGAGTTTCAGTTTTTCAAGAAGAGAAAGTTCAAGAGATCTGTTATACAACATAAATAGACTTGATGCTCCTGGACTGGACTTTTTAAAATTATTAAGATGGTAAATTGTATGTGTTTTTTAATTGAAATACAGTTGATATACAATATTGTATTAGATTCAGGTGTACAACGTAGTGATTCAAAATTTTATAGATTATACTCCATTTCAAGTTGTTATAAAATACTGGCTATATTATCTGTGCTGTAAAATACATCCTTGTAGCTTATTTATTTTATACAGACTAGTTTGTAACTCTTACTCCACTACCCCTATCTGGTCTTCTCCCCGCTTTTCTCTTCTTCCTGGTAACCTCTACACATAGAACACACACACACATAGGTAAGGAGCAGAATTCTACAGGTGAAAAGTAGGATGCTGGCCCAGGAATTAGTTACGCAGCTTTGAGATGCCAATCTAAATTGTTGCTAGGTAACTAAGCCATGGACAGAGGGGCCTGGTGGGCTATGGTCCATAGGGTCACAAAGAGTCGGACACAACTGAAGTGACTTAGCGCACACACACACAACTAAGCCATAGCTTTTGAGTACACCATGCGTGATCAGATTGGAACCGAGCTACTGAGGTTTTTCAACTCTTTACAGGTTGGGTTGAATTAAGTGCTGCCAATGCCAAATCTACTGAGGAGAGGAGATGAATTGAGGCGGATGGTTGGTTACTGTGTTAAGTGCACAGCCAGTTCAGTCCTTCTCACACCAAAGACAGTGGATAAATCTTTATTATTGGAATTGATTGAATCCTAATAGTATCTGGTGTTGACTCTCCTGATTTCAGGGATGTTCTCCTAAGAAACAATACATACTGTCGTGGAAACCCCAGCCACGTGCCTCTAATCAGCCTGGTCTCTGCATCACTCTGGGCTTCCCAGTGGTTTCATGGTAAAGAACCCGCCTGCCAATTTCAGGAGATGCAGGTTGAATCCCTAGGTCAGAAAGATCCCCTGGAGGAGGAAATGGCAAACCACCCACTCCAGTATTCTTGCCTGGGAAATCCCGTGGACAGAGGAGCCCGGGGTCACAAAGAGTCAGACACAATGGAGTGACTAAACAAGAGCAACAATTGCATCACTCCAGCTGTTGGTGCTACTTGTGGGTATGTGCTGGGACTGAATCTCCAACTTCCATTTTTCCCGGAACTTGCTCCTATGTACATTCTTATTTTCCTTTTTTCCTCTTACTGGATTTGTTACCCTACCTGTATCTCCCTCCAGTTTTCCCTTCTGCCCTACTAGACTCCATCTGTTACTATACTTTTGCATTTGCTTCATCCCTTCTCTATTTTATGTTTTTAAACATTGAACACAAAATACATTATATTTAGTAACAAACTCTGGGTTCACTGGACTTCCCCAGTGATTCAGTGGTAAAAAGTCAGTGTATAATGCAGGAGAGCAGGTTCAATCCCTGGGTCAAGAAGATCCCAGGGAGGAGGAAATGGCAACCCACTCCAGTATTCTTCCCTGGAACATCCTGTGGACAGAGAAGCCTGGTGGGCCCCAGTCCGTGGGGTAACAAAGAGTCGGACTGATTGAGCACCCAAGCACTGGGATTCGTTAGAAGAGAGTGATAAGTTTTCTTAGCATCTGCATACAGTAACCAAAGAAGGTTTGATAACAATAGCCTTAGATATAAAATAAGGACCAATAAGCCATTCCTGTCCTCCTGATAGAAATACAGTGGTTGTGGAATTCTCAGTCAAAGGGCCCCTTTCAGGAAAAATCTGACCCATCTTCCTATAGCTAACCTGTGGTGCTCTGAAAATATTCACATACAAGTTATTAGTGTCAGACATGCAGATTTGCACAAAGGCATATAAAGGTCTGAAACTTGATAAACACTTTTTATTAAAATGGAAAAGACCTTTTTCTTTGCTCTAATACTTTATAATAATTCATTTCTTTGTATGAACCCTTTTGAAGATGGTAAACCAAGGCCGAAGTGATGGAAAGATATATTCTGGAAGATCTCCCAAAAGGGAGTTCCCAACACGAAGCACATAGAATGAAAAGGCAGAATAATGACCCTAAGGTTGATTCTGACCAGAAAGTCCAAGCTCTAACTCTGACTCTGCCTCTCACCGTGTACCTGACCTTGGGTAAGTTACTTAGTGACTCTGAAGCTCTACGATGTTCACCTATTTGATTGGGAAAAGATACTACCCACCTGGTAGAGTTAATAAGGAAATGAGAGGGTCTATGTAAATGTCTTATCACAGTTATTCTCAGGGCATAGTAAGATTTAGGTAACTGTTAATACTGAAAGCAACATAAAACCCCTGTTCCTGACATAAGAGAGTAGGTTTTGGATTTTTTTTTTTTTCATAGTCTCAAATTGACTATTTTTTCCCCCAAGCTTTAAGTGTTCTATTTTGTACTGGGGTATAACCAGTTAACAATGTTGTGGTAGTTTCAGGTAAACAGTGAAGGGACTCAGCCATACATATACAAATACATGTATCCATTCCCCTCCCAAACTCCCCTCTCATCCAGGCTGGCACATAACATTGAGCAGTGTTCCATGGGCTATACAATAGATCCTTGTTGGTTACCCATTTTAAATATAGCAGTGTGTACATGACCTTCCCAAAGTCCCTCACTATCCCTGCCCCCTGGCAACCACGTTAGTTTTCTAAGTCTGTGAGTGAAAGAGCAGGTATTAAAAGAATTCTGAACACTCGGAAAAAGTGAAAGTCGCTCAGTTGTGTCTGACTCTTTGTGACCCCATGGACTATACAGTCCATGGAATTCTCCAGGCCAGAATATTGGAGTGGGTAGCCTTTCCCTTCTCCAGGGGATCTTCCCAATGCAGGAATCACTCATTGCAGGCAGATTCTTTACCAGCTAAACCACAGGGAAGCCCCAGAATACTGGAGTGGGTAGCCTATCCCTTCTCCAGCAGATTTCCCGAGCCAGGAATCAAATCAGGGTCTCCTGCATTGCAGGCAGATTCTTTACCAACTGAGCTAAATACTCAGAACTCATCAGCTATTGGGTAGCTGTAATTCATATTTATAACAGCAGGTGGCACTAATACCATATTTATCTGATACTACATGGCCCCTGAATTTTTTTTTTTCTTTTTTTTTTTTTAAGCATTTCCTTTTGGTGGTCTTTTCCAGAAACAGCATTTCCTCCTTGATCTTTTCAATTTTTGTTATCCTTCTATGGTTTAGTAGGCTATTTTCAGTAGCATAGCCTAGTAAATTGTTTCTATTTTTAACATTTGCAATGCAGACACAAATTTCCATGGCCTGATTACATGAAATTTTTAAAATTTATTTTGAAGTTTTGCCCTCTTTCTAATTCATTCTCTAAATTTGACCATATTGTTTCCCTATGGGCACTGAAACAAAAGTATTTTACATCTGTGTTCTCCTTTGATCCTAAGAAAAGTTCAAGCCCCCTTTTCCAGAATACCACAAGATAACAACAGATACATTTACTAGAAGGAGTGTTTGAGGAAAAGACTTTGAGCTTGGCAAAAGGAAAACTATCAATGCTTCTGAAATCATTTTTAAATTGCATGATGGATCTGCTCATGGTTAATTCAGCAGCGACGATCATAACATTTTTCCAATTCAGTTTGCATTGCTCTCACAACGTATCAGTGTATGTAATATCCTTTGCTGCTGCCATTGCAGCTAATGGCAGGTCATTCTCTAGCCCAGCCTGGAAGCCACAGGTTTGACTTTATGTGGTTGCATCAAGCTTGAACTGTGACACGGGCCCGGGTTCCCTTTTGTCACCGAGTTTAGAGATCTTCTAAGAGTTAACCCAGTTCCTCACAGTAAGATGCTCACTCAGAGCCAACTGAAGGCAAAAACACAGGCTCTTGCAAAGTGTATTTGTGCAACCACATCCCAGAGTCTCGGTTGCAACCTAATTCTGTGGTCAGAGCACACACACAGTGGTGTTAAGAAAGATCGACCACAAGAGCAAGGCTGTCAGTTCACACAGAGACAGGGGGTGAGCTCTGAAGGTCCTGTCAGGCCTTTTAGGGGGCAGGGCACCAGCTTTGGGGGAGGAATTTACAGTGACATCCTGCAACCCACTGAAAGGCCCATTCCCTCCAAAAGCACATGCTAGTGACAAAATAACAGCAATCAGGTTGACCTATTGAAACTTCTCTGTAACAAGTAAAATCATTTTGAACCTAAATTCTCTTCCGTGTTTAAGGATGGATACGTTTTCATGGGGGGTGGGGGTAGGGGGTAGGACAAAACTTTGCAGAAACTGAAATACCACATGGGTACAATTGAGTAGTAAATTTCACAAAATAGCCCTATTTTTATTTTTGGCCATTGAGGTCCCCTCACATGGACATCAAAAGAAGAGACAAGAGTCATGATAAAATTCTGATTTAGTGAAAAATATTCATTGTTGATTCTGTTAGCCAGTAATTTTACTAGCAAATGATGACAGTTGGGATTTCCCAGGTGGTGCTAGTGGTAAAGAATCTGCTTGCCAATGCAGGAGATGTAAAAGATGCAAGTTCAATCCCTGGGTTGAAAGATCCTCTGGAGAAGGAAATGGCAACACACTCCAGTATTCTTGCCTGGAGAATCCCATGGACAGAGGAGCCTGGAGGGCTCGAAGAGAGTCCAAGAGAGCTGGACACTACTGAAGCAACTGAGCACGCACACAATGACCATCAGATCTCCTGTTATTCCTGTCTCACTTTCCCTTGTATTGGATAAAGCAGTCCTGAATACTGGTCTAAAGATGGTATTAGTGCAGGGGTCCCCAGCCTCTGGGATCTAATGCCTGATGATCTGAGGTGGAGCTGATGTAATAATAATAGAAATAAAGTGCATCATCATCTTAAATCATCCCAAAAGCATCCCCATCCCCCAGGGTCCACGGAAAAACTGTCTTCCATGAAACCAGTCCCAGGTGACAAAAAGGTTGGGGACCGCTGTATTAGAAGACTTAATTTCTTATTTCCAGTGAATGGGACAATTTGCACTTCAGTGTGATGCAAGCTGTTTGTTTCTAACATAGACTCTTCATCAAATTAAGGGTGTATATCCTGTTCTCAGGGCTTCCCAGGTGGTGCTAGTGGTGAAGAACCTGCCTGCCAAAGCAAGAGACGTAGAAGATGAGGGTTTGATCCCTGGGTTGGGAAGATCCCCTGGTGGAGGGCATGGCAACCTACTCCAGTGTTCTTGCCTGGAGAATCCCATGGACAGAGGAGCCTGGCGGGCGACTGGAACACAGTATATACAATTCTTAAGTTAATTAAGAGTTTGGATCAAGAGTGAATGTTAGTTTTATCAACCATCTTTGCATATCTACCCAGATGATCATTTGGTTTTTCTCTGAGACCTTTTGATGAGATAAATTCTGTTGATAAATTTCCTACAACCATACCACCCTTCTACTTTTAGAATAAAACTTAAGTCCACTCCGCATTGTTCTTTTCATAGAGATGAGAATCACTAATATTTTATCATCTCTGTAGCTATATTTGTAAATATAAATTTGCATTTATATTTTTCTTCTACACGGTAATGAGTTTTTCTGCCAGGGTGATGTTGTTTCATAAAATAACTTAGGAAGCATTCCATCGTTTTCTATGGAATAGTTAATACTACATTCAACTGATCTATCCTTCAAATATACAGAAGTATATGCCTTTATATTTAGAGCTGGCATTTTTTCTTTTAGATGTAATATCTGGGCCATATTTTCCATGTCTTCTTTGCTGTTTACACACAGTCAAATGTGTGTGGCTCAGCTGGTGAAGAATCCGCCTGCAATGCAGGAGACCTGCCTTCGATCCCTGGGTTGGGAAGATCCCCTAGAGAAAGGAAAAGCTACCCACTCCGGTATTCCGGCCTGGAGAATGCCATGGACTGTGTAGTCCATGGGGTTGCAAAGAGCTGGACACGGCTGAGCGACTTTCACTGTGCTGTTTGGTCAGCTCAAGTTTTCTATTTCTTGGCTCAGTTTTACCCATCTACACTTTCCTAGAGAATTCTGTCTTTCCCTGTGGTTTTTACAATTTATTAATTAAGAACTATGCAGCATAGTCTTTTGTAAATTTGATTCTCTACACCTATGGTCTTATATCCTTTTGTCTTCCTTGGTGTACAGTGTCTATAGTTTCTCTTGACTAGATTCACTCCAGGTCTATTCAATTGATCAGAATGTTTCTACTTAAAACAGCTTACAGAACATCAATTAAAATATATGGCCAGTGGAATTTTCCTGTTGTTCACATTCTAAGTGAATAAGAGTTTCCTCTCTTCTAATAATATACCATTGAGAAGAATTCTAACATATGTACCCAGACCATGAGGTACAACAACAATTTTAAAAATAGGAAGACTCTGACTTCCCTGGTGATGCAGTGGCTAAGAAGACTCTGTGCTCCCAATGCGGGAGGCTCAGGTTTGATCCCTGTTCAGGAGAGTAGATCCCATGTGGCACAACTAAAGTGTTCACATGCTGCAACAACAACAAAAAGATCACGCTGCAACCAAGACTGAAGATCCTACATACTGCAGCCAAATAAGTAAAATAAATCTTAAAAAATAAGAATACTAAAGTCAAGCAAGGCCTTTTTGGCAAATTACGGGTGAAACCAAAACACAATTCCCAGGGCCAGACTCTCTCTTGGCACTTGAAGTGTGAGCCGAGCCCAAAGTTAACAAGGGCAGACTTTAACAGTCAGATGGTTTCTAAATAGAATTTGTTCCAGAAAGAACATCAGTGAGATTATTTCTCCTCCTAAGAGACTTTCTGCATATGTTCTATGAGTTGTTTTGAGAAACAAACCCTGAGGCATCATTTTACGGAGGGAAGGGCTTGTTTAAATAAGAACATTATGCCACAGTAACATGACTAAGAAACCCTGTAAGAAAGGGACCCCTGAGCCAGCTGGGCCAGGTGATTGCTCCAAGTTACTTAGAGAAAACTTGTTATTATGAAAGAAGTAAGTTCAGGAATATTGCCTAAAGATGACGCAAAACAATCCTGAGACGAAGCCATACCTTGAGATGGAAGACTGTACAAGAAAGACTGCATCCATTACGTTGCCTACAAGTTAACATTAAAGGTTTGTTGCCAAGCTATCATTCATGGGCTTTGCAAACCAGTATTTACTTGGTTCAAAGAACAACTTTCAAAATATCTTTAACTTAGAGGCTTCCATGATGGTTCAATGGCTAAGACTCTGCACTCCCAATTTAGGGGCTCCAGATTTGATCCCTGGTCAGGGAACTAGATCCCAATGCTTCAACTCAGAGTTGGCATGCCACAACTAAAGATCCTGCAAGCCACGATGAAGATGGAAGATCCCGCATACTACAACTAAGACCTGGCACAGCCAAATAATTTAATACATAAATTTAAAAAATTAATTGAAATTATTAATGAAAAAAATCTAAATTTAAAATCTTATCATCCAAATGAACAATTCCTAAAAACTTGGGTGTCTTTTATTGTGACAATAACAACTCTTTTAAATGTAAGTTCTCTCAAGAGGATAAAAGGAGCTGACATTCAAAAACATGAATTCTGAGGCCAAGGACCAGTTAAAGACAGCAAATAATTGTCCAAATCCCATTGAACTCATGAAGATAAAAGCAGTTAAGAATATCACCCATATGTTTATCTGGAAGAAATAAAAACAGGATATCTAAGAGATCTATGAGCCCCCATGTTGACTGCAGCATTATACTCCATAGCCAAAGTATGGAAATGACCGAAGTTTCCATTAAGAGATTAACAAATAAAGAAAATCTGGTATATATCGACAATGGAATATTACTCAACCATGAGAAAGATGGAAATCCTGCCATTTCTAGCTACATGAATGGACCTTCAGGGCATTTTGCTAAGTAAACTATGTCAGACAGAGAAGGACAAGCACTATATGATCTCACTCATGTGGAGCTTAAAGAAAAGAACTCATGGAAACAGAGTAGAATGGTGGTTGTCAGGAGCTGGGGGATGTGGGAAATGGGGAGATGTTGGTCAAAGGGTTCAAACTTCAGTTGTAAGATGAGTAAGTTTTGGGACTTCCCAGGTAGTCCAGTGGTTGAGACTCCATGCTTCCACTGCATGGGACAGGTTCCATCTCTGGTCAGGGAACTAAGATCCCGCCTACTGCATGCCATGCAATATATGGCCAAAAGATTTTAAAATAAATAAATATTTCAGAGAATTCTTGAGGGCCAGAAAACTAAAAAGAAAAAAGATAAATAAGTTCAGGGGATCTAATATACAGTATAGTGACTACAATACTGTATTATATACTCGAAAATTGCTAAGAGTAAATCTTCAATGTTTTTAACACACACACACACACACACACATTAATCACATGAAGTGATGGAGCTGCTATCTAATCCTTTTGTGGGAATCATTTCACAATAATATGTACATCATATCATCGCATTGTACACCTTATATATACAATTGTATGTCAATTATATCTCAATAAGGCTGAAAAAGAAAAGATTGTCTATCTGGATCTGGTTCTACAGTTTCAACACTCTCAGTTCCTTGACAAATTTCCTTTCAAATATTTCTGGAATAGTCCTCAGAATAACCTGACCATTTTCTTTTATTTCTTACTCTGTTCTTTGCTAGGTGGTATCACCAGTGTCTACAAGGCCTTGCAAACCTTTCCATGGATTTTTTCACATCTCCTTCTAGCACCATGATTTCTGCCAGGCCCTCTGTCATTTCCATTAGGACACACAAGAAAACAATGTCTCTCCCTCCACTCCCTTATTTTCCCCCCAGGTTGAGATATAATTAATATAACACTGGGTAGGTTTAAGCTATGTGACATGTTGACTTGATACTTACATATTACAAAATGATTACCACCACAGCTGTAGCTAACACCTTCATAGCATCACATAATTAATTACTATATGCTTTTCTACATAGTCTAGGTGAAAACATTTAAGATATACTTTCTCAGCAACTTTCTAGTATGTAATACAGTATTGTTAACTCCAGTATAGTCATCATGCGGTACATTAGATCCTCAGAACTTAAGATCCTCATTAGATCCTCAACTAGAACTTCTAGTTCCAAGTTTGTAACCTTTGACCAACATCTCCTCATTTTTGCCTTCCCCAGCTCCTGGCCACCATCAGCCTATTCTGTTTCTACGAGTTCATAGATCAAGTATTTAGCTTTCTATTTGACTTATTTTACTTAGCATAATGCCCCCAAGGTCCTCAATGACATTGCAAATGTCAGGATATCTTTCTTTCTCAGGGATGAATAGTATTCCATTGTATGTTATGGCACATCTTCATCCATTCATCCCTGCATTCACACTCAGGTCATTCCCACATCTTGGCTATTGTGACTAATGCCGCAATGAACATGCCTCCCTCACCTCTTTAAAAGTCCACTTGTTCAGTGGGTACCAATGCAGTTACTTGTGTGCCATTGTCTTATAGAGATTTAGTTACATTCTTTTATTCATAGTTTCCATCATTCAGAATAGAGGGGCTAGGCCAGTAGACAGTTCCCCAGGATAGATACTTACTGTTGTTAGAGTGTCCTGTCCTCTGACTTCTAAGGCAACCTTCACTACTTGGAGTTCTTCTCTCCTAATGACTTTTCTTCCAGAAGCTTCTCCCAAGTCCTTATGTGACAGACTTCTGGTGGGTAAGTCCCACATTGGTGCCTCCCTTGTTCCCTGCCTCTTCTCCTGGAGACCCTTTCCCCCTTCCTTTTCTCCCCTCCTCCACAGACTTCAAAGGGTAGCAGTCACAGTACAGAGCAGGGGGTGGCAAATTATGACCTTCAAACCAAATCCAGCCCATCACCTGCAAAAATGATTTTTAACATTTTAAAAATAATTGGAAAAAAATCAGTAGAGGAATATTTCATGACATAAGAAAATTACATGAAATTCAAATGCCATGTCTACAAACAAAGTTTTATTGGCACACAGCCACACTCATTTGTTGCATATTGTCTATGGCTGTTTTTCTGCTACAACTGCAGGGTGGAGTGGTTGCAACAGAGACCATGCGGCCTGCAAAGTCTAAAATACACACATGGGCCTTTTACAATAAAAGTTCACTGATCCTTGGTTTTGACCATGGACCCTGGCACTAGTCTGCCTGGGTTTTGAATTTAGTTCTGCCGCTACCTATGTGGGCAATACTATAACCAGGTCTGAGTTGCAGTTTGCACATTTGTAACAAGGAGATGACAGCAGTTCTATTTACCTCCTTAGGATGTGTGGGGATTAAAGAAATTGAATAAAAATAGTATCAGACACAAGCCATACATGTTAATTACCATTGTTACATTACAGCTGGTGACCATGGAAAACCTGTCTGGTATTAAATAAAAATTCTGGACCAAACATTTGTTTCTTAACTGACCTCAAAGAAATAGAAAAATTTGCTGAATATGACAGTCACCTAAACAGTATAAGAATAGTGTCCTTGTTACAAAGGGACTGCAGAATGAAACTTCACTCCTGTCCTGAATAAAGGTCAAATCTAGGCATTTAACATCCTGCTTTTCTACATTGTCCAGGGAATCTCAGCAACCAAGTAGTTTTTCTTTTGTTTATTTTGTCTTAAAGAAGGTTGAATAAAATGTTTTTTTTTTTTTTCATTTTCCTCTACAGTCATTTTCCATGAAAATGAATAATTTTATGTAGTTACAATCATAATATGATTACCTCTTGAGAAACCTATATGCAGGTCAGGAAGCAACAGTTAGAACTGGACATGGAACAACAGACTGGTTCCAAATAGGAAAAGGAGTATGTCAAGGCTGTATATTGTCACCCTGCTCATTTAACTTATATGCAGAGTACATCATGAGAAAAGCTGGGCTGGAAGAAGCACAAGCTGGAATCAAGATTGCAGGGAGAAATATCAATAACCTCAGATATGCAGATGACACCACCCTTACGGCAGAAAGTGAAGAGGAACTAAAAAGCCTCTTGATGAAAGTGAAAGAGGAGAGTGAAAAAGTTGGCTTAAAGTTCAATATTCAGAAAACTAAGATCATGGCATCCGGTCCCATCACTTCATGGGAAATAGATGGGGAAACAGTGGAAACAGTGTCAGACTTTATTTTGGGGGGCTCCAAAATCACTGCAGATGGTGATTGCAGCCATGAAATTAAAAGACACTTACTCCTTGGAAGGAAAGTTATGACCAACCTAGATAGCGTATTAAAAAGCAGAGACATTACTTTGCCAACAAAGTCCATCTAGTCAAGGCTATGGTTTTTCCAGTGGTCATGTATGGATGTGAGAGTTGGACTGTGAAGAAAGCTGAGCGCCGAAAAATTGATGCTTTTGAACTGTGGTGTTGGAGAAGACTCTTGAGAGTCCCTTGGGCTGCAAGGAGATCCAACCAGTCCATCCTAAAGGAGATCAGTCCTGGGTGTTCATTGGAAGGACTGATATTGAAGCTGAAACTCCAATACTTTGGCCACCTCATGAGAAGAGTGGACTCATTGGAAAAGACTCTGATGCTGGGAGGGATTGGGGGCAGGAGGAGAAGGGGACGACAGAAGACGAGATGGCTGGATGGCATCACCGACTTGATGGACATGAGTTTGAGTAAACTCCGGGAGTTGGTGATGGACAGGGAGGCCTGGTGTGCTGCGATTCATGGGGTCACAAAGAGTCGGACACGACTGAGTGACTGAACTGAACTGAACAATCATAATATAGCATATATAGTTGAATTATTTTTACTTAAGCTTACAGCTTAACTTTTCCATTTTGCGTCTTAGTTTTCATCACCTTTCACCGACTTGATGGACATGAGTTTGAGTAAACTCCGGGAGTTGGTGATGGACAGGGAGGCCTGGTGTGCTGCGATTCATGGGGTCACAAAGAGTCGGACACGACTGAGTGACTGAACTGAACTGAACAATCATAATATAGCATATATAGTTGAATTATTTTTACTTAAGCTTACAGCTTAACTTTTCCATTTTGCGTCTTAGTTTTCATCACCTTTTGTTTTAGACAGAGTTTTATGGAGATAATTTTTCAATATATATATATATCTTTTTCAAGATACATTTAAATAGGACTTCCATGGAGGTCCAGTGATTGGGAATCAGCCTGCCAATGCAGGGAGCATGAACCTGTGCTGCCTAACAAGAGAAGTCACCACGGTGAGAATCTGTGCACTGCAACAAAGAGTAGCCCCTGCTCTCCACAACTAGAGAAAGCCCGCGTGCAGCAATGAAGACCCAGCACAATCAAAAACAGGTAAACAAATGTTAAAAAACAAGGAGATGCCACTTAAAAAGATATATATAAAGATAGCCTTTTAAAAAGTCAAGTAGTTTTCATTCTTTCTCCTCTATCAAACAACCCAGTTTTCATTAAATTAATGACTTCAATGGCTCAGATGGTAAAGAATCCTCCTGCAGTGCTGGAGACCTGGGTTTGATCCCTGGGTTGGGAAGATCTCCTGGAGGAGGGCATGGTAACCCACTCCAGTATTCGTGCCCGGGAAATCCCATGGACAGAGTGGCCTGGCAGGCTACAGTCCATGGGATCACAAAGAGCTGGACACAACTGAGTGACTAAGCACAATGATTTCAACCATCTCATCCTCTGTTGCCTCCTTCCCCTTTTGCCTTTAATCTTTCCCAGCATCAGGGCCTTTTCCAATGAGTCGAATGTTCCCAGAGGATGAGATGGTTGGATAGCATCACTGACTCAATGGACATGAAATGGGGCAAACTCTGGGAGATAGTGAGGAATGGGGAGACCTGGTGTGCTGCAGTCCATGGGGTCACAAAGAGTCGGGCACGACTGAACAACAACAAATGACTTCAAATTGCTCACATCATCAACTTCTCCTAAAGGATATGTGCAGCAAAGACTATTCTAGAAACAAAGCTAAAAGCTTCTTGTTATGAAAGTGTTCACCAAGCATCAGTCTCACAGTGATGGGGCTGAAGATGTGAACAGCTTTAGAGCCCTGACCATCATCTCCCCATTCATCAGAGAAACTGGACCTCCAAAGTCACAGAGCAGAGTCAAGGACAGACCCAGAGATGCTCACCAGCCAGAGTATTTGAGGGCAGAGAGTAGATAGTGATGGGAATCTTCCGGTCATATGAAAAAGGTGTTTCTAGGGCTGTAGATATCCATTCCTTTCTCTAGTTTAGCTCACTGGTCTCAAATTACAATGTATCACCCTGTCCTGAAGCATTTGCCCTAAGAAGACTGCAAAGTGGTGTTTAGAGTCAAATATATCCCTCCTCCCCTTTTTTTGTAGTTCTAGTCACTCCACTCTGGCTTCCTAAGTGGTAAAGTGGTAAAGAATACGCCTGCCAATGCAGGATACGTGGGTTCAATCCCTGGGTCAGGAAGATCCCCTGCAGAAGGAAATGGCAACCCACTCTAGTATTCTTGCCTGGGAAATCCCATGGACAGGGCAGTCTTGCTGGCTATAGTTCATGAGGTCTCAAGAGTAGGACATGACTTAGTGACTAAACAACAAGTAACTCCACTCATATGTAGGATCAAAGAATGAGCTTCCTCTACCTAGAAAATAATTTTTTCTTTAACAGAACACATAGCTTCTTTGAGAGACTCAATTTTAAGTCAGCCAGATTTGGGAAAATAAACCTGGTTATCAGTAGAGGAAGTAAAGCTCTTGCCAGCTGTCTTCACATCTCTCTATTCTCATCGGCATCGTTAACTAGCCTCCAAATTCATTTATCCTCATTTCTTTCTCCGAGGCACCTTGCAACAGAGCAAGCTAATGCTTGTGAGTGCTTGTGTTTGTACTTGTATGGGTTTTGGAGTCGGAATATCCCTGGTTGTGGAATATGCTTAATGTTTCCTCTGAAAAGATATCAGAGGAAAAAGAAAAGGGTATTTCTGGGAATCCTGCTGTTTTTCCACTTACCCATCTAGTTGACTCTCTAATTTTCAGCCACATTTTAGTAAAGACTTTGAATAGCTCTGCTTTTATGATTTAAATGGACTTTCAAATTGGGATTTAACCATCTGATATAACAAAGTGGGTGGACTTCAGTCTTCAGAGGAAAAAGAATAAACATCCTGAAAGCTGTAATTAAAATTTTCCATTTTCCTCCAACCCTCTTATTGCAATTATTGTTACACTTGAAATATCTAGTGTCCAAATTCAAACCTCAAGTTTTGCAAAAAGCCTTCAATTCTAGGTGGTGGGGTGGGGGTGGAGGCAGGGCAGAGGGTGTGTGTATGTGGGGATGGGGTGGGGGTGAGGCAGCTTAAGTCATTTTGGTAGAAATCCAGTTATATTGAATGAGGATTAACACTCTGATGTGTATTAAATTTAAAACAAACCTGTGGTTAGAGAATGTCACTCATCCAATTTTCTCAAAAATACAGGTGACTGAAGTAACTTTGTGCAAAATACTTAAGCTCCTAATGGTCCTCATGGAGAATTGCTGAGGAAGGTGTGAAGTCAGACCTAAGGAAATATGAAAGGAAAACTTCAATACAGAGCAACCAGGATATAAAAGGTGAAGATAGATAGATATCACAGATGATTAAAAAAATGGCAACCCTATGTAGTAACTGTGTTTGGCCTTCCCAATACAGACCCCTCCCCCAGGCTCTCTGCTTTAGTTCTTCCCAGAAGTATCCAGGTAATAGTGTCTGATGCAGGTTTCCTGACTTGTTTTACCCCCACCAAGTGGAAGAAATCAACGACTTGATGACCACCAGCACATAGCCCCCCAGACCTACTGGAGTCTAAGGAGTCTATTGTTAACTCCTGTGACAGGATCCTGTTACCTTATCATCAACCAATCAGAGACTTGTGCACAAGCTGGTCACACAGTCTGGGATGCTCCTCCCTCACCTGGCCTTTAAAAATGCTTAGCTGAAACCAGTGGGGAGTTTGAGTACTTTTGGAGTCCTGAACGTCTTGCTTGACTCCCTGCGATGGATACTGTACTTTCTTTCACCACAGCCCAGTGTTAGTAGCTTGGCTTTACTGCGTGTGGGCAAGCCAACCCAGTATTGCCCATTCCCCTCTCCTTAGGGTTATGCTCGACCCATGCTGTGTTTCACACTAGGGGTCAAGATTCAGAGTTTCTAAGGCCTGAAGCCTATATAGTGAAGCTGTTTATTAAAAAAAAAAAAAAAGCATAGACAGATTTATCCATTCACCAAACTTTCCAAAAGGGCTTCCCAGTTGGCTCAGTGGGTAAAGAGTCGACCTGCAATGCAGGAGATAAAGGACACTAGGGTTCAATCCCTGGGCCGGGAAGGTCCCCTGGAGGAGGAAATAGCAAGCCACTCCAGTATGCTTGCCTGGGGGATCCCATGGACAGAGGAGCCTGGTAGGCTCCAGTCCAGGGAGTCACAAAAGAGCTGGACACGACTGAGCTACTAAGCACACAAACTTTCCAAAAACATATGGTAGTAAAAGTGCGCTGAGGAGTCCAGAAGCCTCAGTAAATTTCCTTGTGTCCACACTGCCCTTCAGTGGTTCCTACCTTCAGTCTCTGTCAAGAACTTTTTTTCTATCTCGACCCCCACCATCCTGGACCCAACTGCCTTCATTTCTTGCCTGAACTACTGAAATAGTCTTCTGACCATCTGATCTTCCTTCATCTTCCCTTGTGTCTTTACAGTCTATTCAACCCACAGCAGTCATGTTAGATCATGTCCTTGGTTGGTTCAAAATCCTCCAAACTTTTTTCACAGCCAATATATGAAGTTCTCACTATACCCTTTGAGGTCCTGCTTTATTGGCTCACACTGTGTCTCTCACAAGTTTTTTCCCATACTCTGCCCCTTACTAACATCTCTTGCTACCCAGGAATCCTTGTTGTTCCTTCATGGTTTCAGAACCAGCCAAACATGCCTCTGGCTTTTACTTTTGCTGTTGTTGATTTCTGAACGCTTTTCTCTGAAACCCTCACTTCTGCAGATTTATAGTTCAATGTCACTTTATGAGAGATGCCTTCGCAGACAACTGGATATAGAACTGCAGCATCCCTACCACCCTCATCCTCTCCTCCTTTCTCTGGAGTTTTCTATACAGGTTTAGCCTCATTTGGCTTAAATTTGCCTTACCCGCCTCTGTTAGACACTAAGCTCTATGAGGGTAGGAATTTTATTCACTGCTGTGCTTCTATTGCTTGACATCTAGTAGGCACCCAATAAATATTTGCGAAAAGAAAAAAATTACCTGACATGGGAAGTTAGGTTAATCATGATGTCATTAGCAGAGGAAAATAAATCTGGGGGAGAGATGACGGAATCCCTTCTGAATGTTAAGTCTAAAGTAACTAGATTTCTTAAATTATTATTACACGATGACTAAATACGTAATTACCCACCATTGACAAGACCTTAAAAAAAAAAAATTCAGATCTGACTTTGCAAAAAGTTACCAAAGTTAAAATGCACCGTTTTCAGTGTAGTTTTGTTCTGTTTTATTACATGTTTCATTTTTCTTTCACGTTCGAAATCGGCAAGAAAATCTTCATAAGCTGCGAGGACAAAGTAATTTCTTTCAAGAGGCTTTTTCTCCGATGGTGAACCCGAATCAGCTGGTCATTTACTCTGGGATTTTACTTCTGTGAGTGAGGTAGCAAGGCGCCCCACCCCCACCTGGGACTCGGATCCAATCTTCATTCTTGAGGTCTCTCCAGAAGGAAGTGAGTTCCAGGAGGAGAGTTTCAGAGGACGCCAACAGCTCACGGCTGGCTGTTCAAATGTGCAGTCCCTGCGTTTGACTCTTTGTCTGAACAATGCAGCTAGTGAACGAGAAAGATTCGGGTGTGCCTCGTCCCCATCCCCCCAGGAATGCTCTTTGGGCTGCTGGAAAAGGGAGGTCTTTGGGGCGGGCTTTCCCCTGGACCATGAAGGTCTGAATTTCTTCAGCTGGGTCTGAGTCTCTTCAGCTGGGGAGGAGCCCAGGTGTTTCTCGGGGACATTAAGATTTCCAAGTCAGAACTCGCTACATAATTCTCGCTCGGGGGCTCCCCTAAGAAACTACCTGATACTTCTGAGGAGCCCGGCTCCTTCGCATTAGTTCTCTATTTACCAGAAGACAAATGTTCCTGCTTTGAAGGCTATGAACCGTGGCCACAGGAGCTCACTCTTGCCGTGGAGTCCGGCTTCCGGCTCTCGTGGTGTCAGCGAAAGCTCTAGGGGGTGAATGCAGTAGTCAACTGCTCATTCATTCAACAAATGTTTATCGAGCGCCGGTTAAGTGCCTGGCACTGCGAGAGCCCGGGCGGCGAGAAACAACTTATCTTAGATCCTATGCACTCATCCTAGTTCCCCCAGATGCTCCGGAGCGCGCGGTGAGAAAGGACTCCACATCCCCTCCCGCCTGCTCCGTCTGGGGGTGCCCCACCCCTCCAGCACAGCGCTCCCGACACCCCGCCGCCGGGGATACAGGCTCCAGGGTTTAGCCCGGGTGGGGACGGCGAAGGGAAAAAAGCCAAACACTAAAAGGATTAAAACAAAAACAAAAACGTACCCCAGTCTGTGCTGGGAAATTGCTCCCGGGAAATGTGCAAGGCGGAGCCGGCCTGGGCCCGGGAGAGCGCGGAGACCTTGGCTGGCGGGCGCCCGCGGATCGCGGCGCGGAGGCGGCCTCGGCGGGCGGAGGGCGCGGCCAGCGGGAGGGGCCGAGGCGGCGCCGGGAGGGGCGCGCACGGCGGCGTGGCCGCCGGGCGCAGCAGGTGACCGCGGCTCGCGGTGGGAGCCGGAGCGGGTAGCTGGCGGCGCGGAGGGGAGACGGCTCGCGGGGCCGAGCGAAGTTTGCCGGAACATGGCGGAAGGGCCCGGGGCGCGACGGTGTGCGGCGCGGCGGCGATCGGAGGCCCGGGAACTGTAGCCGCCGCAGCCGCCGCCGCCGCCGCGGGGCGAGGTCGCCGCCATGGCCCGCTGGATCCCGACCAAGAGGCAGAAGTACGGGGTTGGTGAGTACTCGCCCCACCCCGTCCCCGCCGCCAAGTTCGGGGGAGCGGCCCTGCCGGGTGCAAAGTTGGGCGGCGGACGCACGGCCACTCGGTGCGCGCCTGCCCGGGACCCAGCGCCGGCTCCGGCTGCCGCTACCCGCCCGGGCGCAGCCAAGGCTCGGTTCGGGCTGCATTCGTTCCTGGGAGCGGTGCGAACCGGAGCCCGCTCCGGGAGCCTCATGGGGGGAAGTCATTCTGAGTTTGGGGCGTCCGAGTGGCTAAAAGTGCAGTTGGTTTCCGGACTGGCCATCCCGCCCCCCGACTCCCAAGGCTGCAGCGCTTTGCAGAGTAGAAACGATCTAAGCGAGGGCGCTCGCTGCGCTTCTTTTGGGGCGCCCTGCCGCGGTGCTCGCGCCCACTGTCCCCCCATCCCTCGGCCCGCTTGGGTCCCTGTAGCTCCCTTCAGTACTTTGTAACCGGCCGAGGCCCGCGGAACGCGACGTCGGCGGGCTGCCCCTGCGCTTCCTGCCTTTGCTCTTAGGTTCTCCCAGAAGCCGCAAGTGAAGAGTTTGTGGGGGGCTGGTGGGGGGGGGGCGGTGTAGGGAGCCGTCCTCTCCCAACACCTCCCAGGCACTGGGATCCCCGTAACAGTTGTAAACTGATCAGGAGACTCAAGCTGTGGTGTGGAGGTGATGGAAGCGGCAGGAAGTGTGTGGTATGGGAGCGGGGGTGGCTGGCCCCCAGGGCTGCTGGCGCGGACTGTGGTCCTCTACCCGAGCGTGAGTGGACAGGGTCTCCGACCGCCTTCTGAATCCCCATTCCGCCGTGGGATAAGACAACGACATTTTCCTGGGAATACTGTGACAGGTCCTGTGCTGGGCACTTGGGCGTTCCGAACAGCAGTGTTGGAAGGGCCCCAGGATGTGCAGGAGGCTGCTTTTCTGTTGGTTTCCATCCGAAACGGTGGTTGAGCAGGGCCTGAACCCAGGTGAAAACCCGTGGTCTTTCCACTTTTTATCGAATCTTGTGGAAAGACTTCTGCCGTTAGTGGGGCGATTAAAGTGGCTTTAGGCTTGAGTGCGATTCCCTAGTATAAACACAGTTGAGAATTTTATCACTTCCTTTCAGGGTCGTTCATTGGGCATATTTGTAAGTCTTCGGCTTCACTCCCATCTCACCCGCCTTTTTCCCACTCTCACTTTAGTGGTTACTAGACCCCTGAACCTATTCTATGTTTCCTGACAGCTATGTCAGTTTCAGAGAGAGAGCTCTAGGGGCTTTTCAACTCGGAAGCCTTGAGTCAGTTACAAAGAAACAAACCAACTCTTTCATATTTATTACTTTGAGATGGTGATCCTCGTGTATATATTTATATGTGTGTGTGTACAATAATAGACACAGGATTCCTTGTTTTCCCTCTGCAAAAACTTTTTTCCTTTAAATTTTAGAATCCTTGCACTCTTCCGTGATTGTAGTTCAGAAATAGGTAGCTGTTGTTTCTTCTGCTTCATAATTTGGTCATGAGCTTTCAGGTGCCAGTTAGTAAGTAGCCAATAATTCTGGAAGTCAGATGGAGCCAATTCCTTTATTTGTGTTAATTGGGCATTAACTCCTAGATGAAAGTATATTTAGCAATGCCTAATCAATACTTCTCATGAAAAAATTATCAATTCTAATTTGTTTAATAGGAGAAATGCTCTCCAAAACTATTCTGACTTCAGCATGGTTAAGGCAAGCATATCCTAAAAACGTGGGTTTTATTTCCATAGTTATAGTAACAAGAGTGGTATTTTCTCTCTTTAATTTTTATCATCAGTCAAGAAAATTGAATTGCATTTCAAAGGTATAGGTAGTGGCAAAATTGCCCCAGAGTATCATTTAGAAAATTTATTTCACTAGACACAATGGATACTTTAAACACACACACACATACAACTTTTAATTTTGTTTTGGCGTATAGGTGATTAACAGTGTTGTGATAGTTTTCAGGTGGACAGCAGAGGGACTCAACCATATACCCACATGTATCCATTCTGCCCTAAACTCCCCTCCCATCCAGGCTGCCACATAACATTGACCAGAGCTCCCGACACAGTAGATGCTGATGAATCTGGGTTTGACAAAAGGGCCCACTGTTAGGACAGATGAGCTTATGGGATCAGTGTCCATTGTTTATTCCCAAGACACATGGTGATCATACTAGCTCCCTGCTGGGAAGCCTTCCTTGGCCTGCAGGGTAAAGTCTAAACCGAGCCCAGTTTTCAAGGTTCTAAGACTCCAATTCAGTATATTTTCATAAAGCATGTCTCTCACCGCTTCTGTCATCAACCCTCTAGCGCAGACGCTGCCCTTCTCCCTCTTGTGCCGTACGGAGAGTCCTTCCTCTGGGACTTTGCGCTCCTGTGTGTGTCCCCTGTTCCGAGTGCCCTTCCACCTCTGGATCCCATAATCTGGCCTTTCACCCAGGGTACCCTGCTTCCTCAACATTCCTACGTTTTATTACTTAACCTTTGGTTCAGTGAATCAGAAGGTTATGGTATTGCATCCTTGGGACTAGAGGTATACGGGTAGAGAGCATGCATTCAGTAACTGCTTGTCCTTGGTGTTGGTGTGACATTCTAAGGCACCAGCCTGATTTCTATAATTTAGTGCGGCTTTTTTTTCCCCATTAGATTTTAACATCTCATTCACTCCAGTATGACTTTTACGTTGTTTTGTTAGATGAAGTGAGACCCTTAAGTTTGTCTTTATCTTTGCAAGTAAAAAGAGATATGCTGCTGAGAAAGCAGGCATGGAATAGATGGACTTGCTTAAATGTGATTGGAAAAAATCAGCTGGTTGGATTAATGGCTGCCCCACACCCATGGAAAATGCTTTTCTTTCTCCCTTTTTCTTCCTTTTTATTTTTTTTTTTCTGTTTTAGGACATGAGGGTCAAACACTTTGATGTTAAGCAAACTTTAGTGATACACTTCCAGGTTAGTCTTCTGATTATCGAAACATTGCTTCAGTCTGTTCAACGATAGACCCAGATTATGTTGATGACAGAGTCTTTGCAAAATCATTCATTATTGTTTGTTGGAATTTGTCCTGTATGTTTTTATAGTGTGATAAAAGGTACTTCGGGGGAATATTTGCTTCACTGTTAACTTTTCAACAATTTTGTTGTGCTAGGCCTAGTTAGTTTAAA
The DNA here is from genome assembly GCF_910594005.1 of Cervus elaphus. Classification (NCBI taxonomy): domain Eukaryota; kingdom Metazoa; phylum Chordata; class Mammalia; order Artiodactyla; family Cervidae; genus Cervus; species Cervus elaphus. Next base: position 38,318,270 of record NC_057830.1, on the reverse strand, counting down.
AGCATTTAACTTTGCAGATTCTCCAGTGTTAGTGTAAAAACAAACCGGATTCTTGAGCGCTTTGTTAATGCACTTAGGTGTGCTGTGCGTCATCAGTTCGTCCTCACCACGGGCATCATGTTCCCTAGACTCCAGCTGGAGTGATGGAACTTGGTCTCAAAGAGTAATTAGTGAACTGCTTAAAATAGATAGGTCTCACCGGTTCGGTTGCATGAACACCTTTGGCCCCTTTCTTGGAGCAAGAAAGTGGTCCCCTTTCTTGGAGCAAGAAAGTGGTCCCCTTTCTTGGAGCAAGAAAGTGGTCCCCTTTCTTGGAGCAAGAAAGTGGTCCCCTTTCTTGGAACAAGGTTTTTAATTGCATACAGTCAAGTATAAAGGATTGAAAACAAGCCACTTGTACTGAATACAGCTGTCAAGATAATTTTCAAAATTTGTTATTGTAATATATGTGCTTTTTAAAAAAATTTTTAAGTTTTTATTGTGTATTTTACAATACAATTGCTTCTGTATTTTACAATTTACAATTGCTTCTGTTTTATGCTTTGGCTTTTTGGTGGTGAGACATGTGGGATCTTAGTTCCCCAACCAGGGATCGATCCTGAACCCCTCTGAATTAGAAGATGAAGTGCTAACCACTGGACTACTGGGGAAGTCACCTATGCTTCTTTATTAACACATAACTACTACTTTATTTTGAAATAGTGATGAGCATGTACAACTTTTCAAGATATCTGTAGTAACCATAATATGCTATTTAATCACCTGTGGTTTATTTTATTGAATTTGTTTTGAAGTATAGCTGATTTGCAGTATTGTGTTAGTTTCAGGTGTATAGCAAAGTGATTGTTATATGTATATATAAATCTGTTCTTTTTCAGATTCTTTTCCATTATAAGTTATTACAAGATGTGCTGTATGGGAGACCCTTGGTGGTTGTCTGTTTTGTATGTAAAACACCTGTGATTTCAGTTGAGGCCCGAATCCTGGTACACTTGTGGTTTATTGCCTCTGGTCATCAATGCAGTAAACACTGAGTGTCAGAGAACAGATATGTAATTTTTTTACCCTTTTGAAGCCCATGGATCCTTGAATTTGAACACAGATGAAGAGTCCTTGGCTATGAATATCACACAGCTAGTTAATTATAGAACCTGTTAGTTACATGACCAAGCTAGATATTATACAGTTGTAGTGAGCTGAAGAAGGCCTCACTCTAATGCATTCCTGTTCTAACAACATTGAGGCTGAGAATAAAAAGGCCAGAGAATTAATGTTTATTATGGGTCTACATAGTGACAGGCACTGTTCTAAACCCTTTATTTCACTGTGTCCCAGGTACCTATGGAGGTCTTGGAGACAGTGTCAGATGGCCCATGAGATTAAAACTTTGCCTGGTAATAATAGTAAGATGCTATTGGCCTGTCTTCACTCTGTTCTCTCATGAGTACACAGTATAGTTTCCCAGAGGCTACATCGAATGTGATGCTACATCAGATTGAATGCACAGGCAGGTATGAGAGTCCAGAGGCCTTTTGTGAAGCCAGATATTGAAGAGGTTTACAAATAGGCAGAACAGTGCCACTCTTCTAAGTGTTTTTGTTTGGAAAAGTGTGTGTGTTAGTCACTCAGTCGTGTCCAACTCTTTGCAACACCATGGACTGTAGCCCTCCAAGCTCCTCTGTCCGTGGAATTCTCCAGGCAAGAAGACTGGAGTGGGTTGCCATTTCCTCTTCTAGGGATCTTCCCGACCCAGGAATCAAACCCGGTCTCCTGCACTGCGGACAGATTCTTTACTGTCTGAGCCATGCTTGATCTAAAAAAATACTTTGCTAGCATGTGTTGGGCTTATTGTGACTTCCTTGGTGGCTCAGTGGTAAAGAATTTGCCTGCCAATGCAGGAGACCAAGGTTTGAACTCTGTGTTGGGAAGATCCTCTGGAGAATGAAATGGCAACCCACTCCAGTGTTCTTGCCTGGAAAATCCCATGAACAGAGGAGCCTGAAGGGCTTCAGTCCAGGGGGTCGCGAAAGAGTTGGACCATGACTTAGCGACTAAACAACAACAATTGGGTTTATTATGGTTACTTTAGTTAATGAATGTGTTTTTTTAAATGTCTCAACTTGAATTTCTAATATACTGAATAGTGATAGATGTAACCCACATAAGCAAAAGCTCTTTAGAATTCTCAGTAACTTTTTCTTAAAAGATATTTTCTTTTTCCTTCTTTATTATTTTTGGCCCTGCAGTGTGGCGTGCACGGGATCTTAGTTCCCTGACCAGGGATCAAACCCATGGCCCTGGAAGCGTGGAGTCCTAACCACTGGACTGCCGGGGAAATCCCCTCTCAATAACTTGTAAGAGCATTATAGGGGTTCTAAGACTACAAACTTTCAACACTGCTGCTTTACACATTATTTCATTAAATCATTGAGATAATGCTGTCATTCTCATATTGTCTCCTTTTCCAGGTAAGAAAACTGAGGTTTATACAGGATAAATTATTTATCCATGTCCACATAATTTCACTCCTAGGCCAAAACTCTACTCTGTATGCATTTCCCAATAGTTGTTCATCCATCACCTTCATCTCTGCTGTGTCCCATGTTGACCTGAAACAAATAGACTGCCGGTTAGTTTTTCAGCAAAAAAAATAGTTATTCTGAATCAGCAAATCCTTAGGGGGGGTGGGGTGGGGTGGGGGGAGCAGGTCTGCAAGCCGCATGCAGATCCCTGCAACCAGGAGAGAGCCCTTTTATAGAAAAGGAAGTTGGCAGGGCTGTGATAAACAGTCCATCAGAGGAATGGAGAGTTTGAGGTATACTGGCTTTTCATTGGCTGAGCTCTTGCCAGGTGAGAAAAGGAAGTCTTTCTTCCTACTGGGCTCTGCTCTCTTATAGGGGGTGAAGGCGCCCATTTCTGGCCTCATGACTGTTTTAATTGAAGTCTCTCTGTATGTATGCATCTTTACACCAGGTACCCTTGAGTCCTTCATGCCTCTGCTTTCCCCATTTGCCGTCTGTTTTTTTTGTTGTTGTTCACAAATATTAGAGCTTAATTTCTTTATTTTGTTAAAGATTAAAAAACAAATAAAAGTTCTGATACTTTATTCTTGAGTCCTAAAGAACTATCTTGTATACTCACTTTTGCAGACTATTACTTTTGAATGAACCATCTCTTTCTTTCCCATTGAATTTTTTCTAAATTTAATTTTTATTTTATATTGGAGTACAGTTGATTTCCAATATTGTGTTGGTTTCAGGTATACAAGCAAGGTGATTTAGTCATACATATACATAAATCCATTCTTTTTCAGATTGTTTTCCCATACAGGTTATTATAGAATATTGAGTAGAATTCCTATGCTATACAGTAGGTCCTTGTTGATCATCTATTTTATTAATATATGTTTGTTTGATCGCTAAGTTGCATCTGACTTTTTGCTGACCCCATGGACTGTAGCCCGCCAGGCTTCTCTGTCCGTGGGATTCTCCAGGCAAGAATACTGGCGTGTGTTGCCATTTCCTTCTCCAGGGGATCTTCCTGATCCAGGGATCAAACCCATGTCTTGTATGGCTCCTGGCATTGTGGGACCATTGCAGACTGGTTCTTTACTGCTGAGCCACCAGGGAAGCCCATTTTATGTATAGTCGTGTGTCTATGTTAATCCCAGGCTCCTCATTTCTCCCTCCCCCTGATTTTCCTCTCTGATGATCATGAGTTTGTTTTCTGTCAGTCTGTTTGTTTGGAAAATAATTTCATTTCTATCACTTTTTCAGAATCCACATGTAAGTTATTTTTTATTTAATCTTTTCTTCATGTTGCCTACTTTTTTGGTTTTTACTTAAAACTGACTGAAAAAGCCATACATTCCTACATTAAATGAGAACTAGCATCACTTCCTTTAGAAGGAGGCAACCTTAAAGGCAATGACAATAAAACAGCAGTGTACTGGATTCTGGCTCCATGCTGTTGCCTGTCAGACCATTTTCTCTATTAAAGAGGAAGGAGGCTGGTGCCCCACTGAAGCTTTCTCTTCCATCATCCATCTACTGTGAATTCTCACTATTTGCGGTAGTTAGTGTGGTATAAAGTCACTGAGAGCACTAGCGAATATTGAGCCATTGTTCCCCGGGGAAATACCAGGTTAGGTTCCTGTGAGCCTCTGGTCACATGTTTATCAATGGAGCTGATCCCTCTCCTTATGCATGTGTGTTTCTGTGTCAGGCTTAAAGACCTTATTTAGTGTACATCACTGATGTACTAACATTGAACTTGTGGCCACAACACCTTATATAAACTCAAGCCTGAAGGAAGTGTATCTAACACATGCATAATGTTTTCTCCAGAAGGCAAGTTGCAGCCTTTTTTGGACTTGGGAACACGAAACAGCACTTCAGCAATATGCTTAGGGACCATTTAAATAGCAAAATCATTAACAAAAAGCAGAAAATAAGAAAGATGCAGCACTGAAGTTAAGACTGTAAGAAGGACTCTGGTTTACAGTATGAGAACTGAAACAAACGGAGTGTCACCTTGTCTGACCTTAAATGGGAACTTGAGTGTCATACTTTGCTTCTCTGCATAAGACTGAGAATGACCTCAGAAGCACTAGGAACATTGATTTGGTGGTTACAAATGAATTTTAGTGAGTGGAAGAATTCACAAATACCATAGAATCTGTGAATAGTAAGGATCAATTGTAGTTAGTTGGATAAAAGGAGAATTAAAAGTGGAATCATGGGACTTCCCTGTCAGTTGAGCAGTTAAGACTTTGCACTTCCAGTGCACGTTATGCAGGTTTGAGCCCTGGTCTGGGAACTAAGATCCCACATGCAGTTTGGCCAAAAAAATTAAAAAAAAAATGGAATCACGTTCCTGTATTATTTATGCGTCTGTTGGAATAATGCCTCCTTTGAGTTTTCTGAGAACCTTAGCTAAGGGTACTGCTCTCTTTGCCCAGCTTGCTTGCTGTACCTCTCAGTGACTCTCCTTTTCCCTAACTGTCTTATTTGTGTTTACTGTCTGTCTCCCATACTGAAATGTAGAGTTCCAAGAACAAGAACTTCTATCTTTTTCATCAAGTGTTCCCCTGCCCTGCCTTGGCTCCTGGCATGTGATCAGCACTCAGTAAATAAATGAGGAAGGAATAAACGAAGGCCCTTATCTACCTAAATTTGTCTCTGGTGCTGGAGAGGGGATTTCCCCCCACATAATGAAATATTTTGCCCTTCATGCGCTTCCTGTGAGATACAGTCAAAAGCAGTAAGAAAAGGAACATTTAAAGAAGAGATGAATAGAATTTATAATTGTTTTAGCAGAGGATCTTGTAAACATCGTGGAATTGGAAAGGAATCAAAATCCTTAATGATGTGGTCTTGGGAAGGGAACCGTGGAAATTTGCTGCTACCGCTTTTTTTTTTTTTTTTTAAATATGGAACGCTTCACGAATTTGCGTGTCATCCTTGCGCAGGGGCCATGCTAATCTTCTCTGTATCGTTCCAACCTTAGTATATGTGCTGCCGAAGCGAGCACTGCTACCGCTTTTTTATTTTTTTCTGCATTATTTGTGGAGGCCTCCTGGAGGAAGGTATGTTGTCGGATTGGTTTAATGGAAAGAAGAGGCTTGATCACAGTGGTGGAGAGAGATCAGGAGGTTCTGACTCAGTGGCTGCATGCCATGTTCAGCACGAGTTGAGAGGAACAGAGGTGCAGTCCAGTGGAAGGAACAGGGCATTCAGATTCATCCGTTACTTCCCATTGCCCTGAAGGATAAAGCACATCTTCACTACACACAGGGTAATTAAACGAGATGTGATCACAAGTCACGTGGAGAAGAAGAGTAATTTAGGGTACTGGTAAGGGGCTTTGAAGCAAAGGTGGTAGTTACTCGAAATTCTGTTTGTCAAAATTTACAGAAGGCTTTCTGTACTGGTCCATTTCTGCCATCATCTTTGCTGAAACCTAATCTGTGCTTGCTTCTCATTTCAATTGTCTGGGACAAACCAGTGGGGTTTGAGAGTTAGGAGTCAAATCTCACTGCGATGATTTTCTTCCTTCAGTTCAGTCACTTAGTCGTGCCCAACTCTTTGAGACCCTATGGACTGCAGCATGCCAGGCTTCCCTGTCCTTCACCAACTCCTGGAGCTTGCTCACACTCATGTCCATCCCGTTGGTGATGCTATCCAACCATCTCATTCTCTGTCGTCCCCTTCTCCTCCTGCCTTCAATCTTTCCTAGCATCAGGAGCTTTTCCATGGAGTCAGTCAGGTCTTCACATCAGGTGGCCAGAATATTGGAGTTTCAGCTTCAGGATCAGCCCTTCCAATGAATATTCAGGACTGATTTCCTTTAGGATGGGTACTGGTTGGATCTCCTTACAGTCCAAGGGACTCTCAAGAGTTTTCTCCAACACCACAGTTCAAAAGCATCGATTCTTCAGCACTCAGCTTTCTTTATAGTCCAGCTGCACATCCATACATGACTACTGGAAAAACCATAGCTTTGTCTAGACGGACCTTTGTTGGCAAAGTAATGTCTCTGCTCTTTAATATGTTGTCTGGGTCAGTCATAGCCTTTCTTCCAAGGAGCAAACGTCTTTTAATTTCATGGCTGCAGTCACCATCTGCAGTGATTTTGGAGCCCCAAAAAAATAGTTTGTCACTGTTTCCATTGTTTCCCCACCTATTTGCCAGGAAGTGATGGGAATGGATGCCATGATCTTAGTTTTCTGAATGTAGAGTTTTAAGCCACCTTATTTACCCTCCTCTTTCACTTTCATCAAGAGGTTCTTTAGTTCTTCACTTTCTGCTATAAGGGTGGTATCATCTGCGTATCTGAGGTTATTGATATTTCTCCTGGCAATCTTGATTCCAGCTTGTGCTTCATCCAGTCCAGCATTTCTCATGATGTACTCTGCATATAAGTTAAATAAGCAGGGTGACATTATACAGCCCTGACATACTCCTTTCCCGATTTGAAACCTGTCTGTTGCTCCATGTCCGGTTCTAACTGTTGCTTCTTTTTTTTTTTTTCTTTTTAAAAATATGGAACGCTTCACGAATTTGCATGTCATCCTTGCGCAGGGGCCATGCTAATCTTCTCTGTATCGTTCCAATTTTAGTATATGTGCTGCCGAAGCGAGCACCTAACTGTTGCTTCTTGACCTGCATACCACTTTCTCAGGAGGGAGGTCAAGTGGTCTTGTATTCCCATCTCTTTCAGAATTTTCCACAGTTTGTTGTGATCCATACAGTCAAAGGCTTTGGCATAGTCAATAAAGCAGAAGTAGATGTTTTTCTGGAACTCTGTTGTTTTTTCTATGATCCAACAGATGTTGGCAATTTGATCTCTGGTTCCTCTGCCTTTTCTAAATCTAGCTTAAACATCTGGAAGTTCACGGTTCATGTACTGTTGGAGCCTGGCTTGGAGAATTTTGAGCATTACTTTGTTAGTGTGTGAGATGAGTGCAATTGTGCGATAGTTTGAACATGCCTTGGCATTGCCTTTCTTTGGGATTTTTTTTCCATAAAGAAAACATTTTCTAGCTTCTGGTTATTTCCCAGCAATACCCTATGTAATAACACAATAACTTTACACATGTAAAATATTTTAGTACTCTCAAAAGAATGAGAGGAGGAATACGGGTCAAAATCTCTTATAAGTCATTTCGGTTCTTTGAAATGAGTTGTAATAGAATTATAGAGTGTTGGTCTTTTCTATATGTAATAGAATTTGACCCTGACCTCTGGCCCAAGAACTTGACTACTGTTTTGTAGTTTGGTTTTCACTAAATATTTCAAAGGAGGAAAAAATAGTTTCTCCTTCATCAAGTAGGTGAATCGCCCATGAAATGTCTGCTGTGTGTGGACATTAAAGTCTATTATAAATCCTTCAGGAGTCCTTTGACCTTGGTTGATAAGTAGCTTCCAGCATACAGCAGGAATAATGGGGTTTTATTTTTAAGTTTAAAAAAGTGCTTTTGAGATCAAGCTGAGAATACTTTTGAGACAGAGATTTGGGTGAGGAAAAGCAGAGGGTACTTGTATTAATTTAATTTTTCCAAGCGATGTCCAGGCCGTGTCCTCTCGGAGCCTGGGCCGGCCGTCAGCTCACTCAGACTATTGTCTGAATTGCTGGCAGCTGGTTCCCAAGCCAGAGACAAAAGTGATCTTTGTCTTTCCACAAGCCTCTGTGTCATGGCGAAGCTGCGGTTGTTCAGACGGATCCCTGTTTCCGGATTGTGCATCTTCCCTCACACGTCTGTGCCCCGTGGGACAGTCCCCGTCAGGTGAAGTCGTTGGACCCCCAAGATGCCCTCTGAGACTCTTGGTCATTTACTGTTTGTCTCTTAAAACAACTTGATACCGTATAACACGGGGAACTACACTCGGTGTCCTGTAACAGCCGATAATCGTCGTTCAGTCAGTAAGCCACGTCTGACTCTCTCGGACCCGTGGCCTGCAGCATGCCAGGCTCCGTCTTCCACTATCTCGCAGACTGATGTCTGTGAGACACAAAATGATGTGCATTCAGATGGCAGTGTTATCCAACCACCTCATCCTCTGTTGCCCGCTTCTCCTATTCCCTTCAGTCTTTCCCGGCATCAGCATCTTTTCCAGCGAGTCGGCTCTTCACATCAGGTAGCCAAAGTATTGGAGCCTCAGCATCAATCCTTCCATTGAATGTTCAGGGTTGATTTCCTTTAGGATTGACTGGTTTGCAGTCCAGGGGACTCTCAAGAATCAGTGGAAGAGAATGTAAAAATATATATGTGTTTAACTGGATCCCTTTACACGTGAAACTAACACAACATTGTAAATCAGCTATTATTTCAATAAAAATTAAAAATAAATTCGACGGAAGGAAATTGCAGCAGAGGTTAATTCCCTCTTGCAAATAGCTCTGTGCTGACTCACTCAAAGTGAATGCATCCCTCTGACTGGCTTGTTACCTGTGTGCCTGGGGCAGGATACTCTGTACTTCCTGTGAGCCTGGAACCAGAGGACTCTGACTCCCCAGCCTTCCTGCCAGAAACCAGTTATAAGAGTAAGTCATAAGTCTCAGTCATAGAAATCGAACTGCTTTGCGCTTTTGTGTATAGGATCATAAACTATTCAGGGCTAGATTCTGTATGTATCACCTCTTGGCTAACACCTCATTTTATTAGAAAAACATGCCCCAGAGGCATCAAATGACTTCACCCAAATCCCAAAGCCAGTAGCAGATGTCTTGCTTGTCTTAACTTGTCTTCTAGTTGCTTCCTTTTTCTTCATAACCCTGGAGGAAGCAGGTTCCTTTTTATCATGTATACTTAAGGGGTCTGAAAGAGTAAGTTCTCTCCACACAGGAAGAAGGCTGTGTAATCCCTGGGTTTTTTCTAGGTGGAGGTTTTGTTGTAGATAAGATCCAGCTATTAAATCACCCCCCCCCCCCACTTTTTTTTTATTGAGATATAATTGACATATAATTCTGTTTCAGGGGTAGAATATAATGATTAGATATTTGTTTGTGTGTGTGCTCAGTCGTGTCTGAGTTTTTGTGACCCCATGGACTGTAACCCATCAGGCTCCTCAGTCCATGGAATTTTCTAGGCAAGAATATTGAAGTGGGGTGCCATTTCTTACTCCAGGGGATCTTCCCGACCCAGGGAATGAACTCACATCTCCTGCATTAGCAGGCAGATTCTTTACCACTGGCGCCCCTGGGAAGCCCTTGATATCCGTATGTATTGTGAAACGAACACTACGGAAAATCTGGTTAGCATCAGTCACCCCACAGAGTTACGAGTTTCTTTCTTTTACTTAGTATTTATTTATTTATTTGGCTGCATTGGGTCTTGGCTGTGGCGTTTGGGATCTTTGGTTGTGGTGCCCAGGCTCTCCAGCTGTGGCTCGTGGGTTTAGTTGCCCCGCGGTATGTATGATCTTACCTGCCCAACCAGGGATTGAACCCGCATCTCATACATTGCAAGGTGGATTCTTAACCACTGGACCATTAAGGAAGTCCCTGTTTCTTTCTGATGAGAACTTTAAAAATATACTCTCTCAGCATCTTTCAAACATACAGTACAGTATTATTAACTGTAGTCCCCGTGCTGTTCATTGCATCCCCAGGACTTATAGCTGGAAGTGTGTGCCTTTGACCACCTTCTCCAGTCTCCCCCAACCCTGGCCACCCCCACCTCTGGCAGCCACCAGTCTGTTCTCTGTATTTATATTGTTGTTTTTAGATTCCATTCATAAACAATATTATATAGGGAGTATTTGTCTTTCTCTCTCTGACTTATTTCACTTAGCGTAATGCCCTCAAGGTCCATTCACGTCATTGCAAATGACAGAATTTCCTTTTTTTTTTTTTTTTAATGGCTATTCCATCTTTTTCTGTCAGTGTTTTTGTTTCCTTCAGGCTGATGCCCAGAAGTGAGATTGCTTGATCATCAGTTCAGTCGCTCAGTTGTGTCCAACTCTTTGTGATCCCATGGACTGCAGCACACCAGGCTTCCCTGTCCATCACCAACTCCTGGAGCTTACTCAAACTCATGTCCATCGTGTTGGTGATGCCATCCAACCATCTTATCCTTTGTAGTCCCCTTCTCCTCCCGCCTTCAGTCTTTCCCAGCATCAGGGTCTTTTCCGATGAGTCTGTTCTTTGCATCAGGTGGCCAAAGTATTGGAGTTTCAGCTTCAGCATCAGGCCTTCCAATGAATATTCAGGACTGATTTTCTTTAGAATTGACTGGTTGGATCTCCTTGCAGTCCAGGGGACTCTCAAGAGTCTTCTCCAACACCACAGTTCAGATGCATCAGTTCTTTGTGCTTGATCATATGGTAGTCCTATTTTTGATTTTTTGAGGAATATCTGTAGTTGTTTTCCTTGGTGGCTGTACCAGATTACATTCCCACCAACAGCACACAAAGGTCCTGTTTTCTCAAGAAAGTGTTTCCTCACTAACACTTTATAGGAGCTGTTCTGACAGGTGTGTGATTATCTCTCATTTGTGGTTTTGGTTTGCATTTCTCTGATGATACATCTTCTCATGTACCTTTTGGCTATCTGTATGTCTTTGGGAAAGTGTCTATTCAGATCATCTGCCCAATTTCAGTCTTACTGTTTGGTTCTTTTGCTTTTGATACTGAGTTGTATCAGTCCTTTACCTAGTTTGAATATTAACCCCCTGATCAGGGAGTATGATTTGCGAATATTTTCTTCCTTTCGGTTGGTTGTCTTTTCATTGTGTTGATGGTTTCTGTTGCTGACCACCTTCCCCTTTTGAAGAGTTCAGAGAAGGAAGTGTGTTCCGAGGTTTGAGCCTGCAAAGTAGAAGTCACGCTGTGGCTTCCATGGTGGTCACAGTGTCTCAGGCTGGCAGCGGGTCCCATGTCTTTGGTCCTCGTCGCCATGGTGTTGACTGGTTGTCAGCCACAAAATTCAAAAGTAGCATGACGTTCTCATGACGTTGCAGCTGTGTTTGAGAACACGCGTTAAAGCAGTTTACAAAGTGCTGATGGGGAAAGGAAAGGGAGGGTCCTGTGTGGATCATAAGTGATGTGTCCGTTGCTCAGTCGTGTCCGACTCTTTGGGACTTCATGGACTGTAGCCCGTCAGGCTCCTTTGTCTATGGGATTCTCCAAGCACGCATACTGGAGTGGGTTGCCATGTTCTGGTCCAGGGATCGAACCTGGATCTCCTGCACAGCGGGTAGATTCCTTACTGTCAGAGCCACCAGGGAAGCCCGTGTTGATCATAAGGGATTATGATTATAGCACTGACCCGGAAGTGAAGACACACGGACGTAGTTTTTATTAGACGAGTAAAGCTTCCTTGGCCTGACTGCCCTGGGCTTTGAGCTTCCTTCGGAACAGTCACAGATAGCAGGTGCCCTTGCTCGTCACTGTTAAGCAGAGGAGGCCGCCGTTCAGAGAGTGACGGCTCTTTGCTTGGTTTCTGTCTCTTGGGTCCTGAGGCACAGTATCTGTGGATTACATGGTAATTTATTTTTTCTTAATCAGTGGATACTAGAAGCATAAACATTTATTGTTTTTTTAAAAGGGATCCTGAGGCTTCCCTGGTGGTTCAGTGGTAAAGAATCTGTTTGCCAGTGCAGGAGACAGGAGTTCGATCTCTGGCTAAGGAAGATCCCTTGGAGAAGGAAATAGCAACCCACTCCAGTTTTCTTGCCTGGAGAATCCCACAGACAGAGGAACCTGCTGGGCTACACAGGGTCGCAAAGGATCAGACATGACTGAAGTGACTTAGCACACGTGAGGCTCAGAAATGTTGGGAACTTTGATATAATTGAAGTTCTAATGTGCTGGATCTTTTTTCCTCTTTCTCTTTATTTTTCTGGCCACACTGTGCAACTTATAGGGTTCTAGTTCTCCAACCAGGGATTGAACTCAGGCCCTCAGTAGTGAGAACTCAGAGCCCTAACCACTGCACTGCCAGGGAATTCTCTGTGCTAGGTCTTATATTAATACTGTGTGTGCAGTTCACTGTGATCTGAAAATCCTATTAAAACTGGTACAACCTCTGTGCACACCCCTTTTGACTTAGCAGTTCCATTTCTGTGAGTTTGTCCTACAGATATACTAAAACAGGTGAGGAATGGTATGTGGACAAGATTATTCAGTACAGCATTATTTATAGCAAAGACATGAAAACAGTTTAAATGGGAATCAGGTGGGAGTGGTTTGTTATTTATGACACATGCATACAAGGGAGTACCATACAATCATTAGAAAGAATCAAAATTCAGTGACTAAATGTCTGCTAATGATGACACTGTCATGCAGTGATACAGGCTGATCTCTTCCAAAATGGTGCTGGGTCAGTTGGTTACCTATATTGAAAAAATAAACTGGACTCCTACTTAATGTCATATAAAAAATTGAGTCCAGTGTCTGAAAGGTGAAGCAGTGAAAGCATTCAGAGAAGGGGCATAAGAGAACACCTTGACCTTGGAGTCAGAGACTTCTTCAGTTCAGCTCAATCGTGTCCGACTCTTTGCGACCCCATGAATCGCAGCACGCCAGGCCATCCTGTCCATCACCAGCTCCCGGAGTTTACTCAAACTCATGTCCATCGAGTCGGTGATGCCATCCAGCCATCTCATCCTCTGTCGTCCTCTTCTCCTCCTGTCCCCAATCCCTCCCAGCATCAGGGTCTTTTCCAATGAGTCAGCTCTTCGCATGAGGTGGCCAAAGTATTGGGGTTTCAGCTTCAGGGATTTCTTAAAGGGACACAAAAAACACTAAAGCAGATTATACTGAATCATATTAAAATTGAAAGACAACCCTTAAGAGATGAAAAAGACAACTCACAGAATAGAAAGAATATGGTCCCCATACACATATCTGACATTTATATTGTGAATATGTGAAGAACTACAGATCAGTAAGAGAAAACAATAATCCAGTAGAAAAATGGTCAAAAATGAAATCCAAATGTCCAGTAACTGTTTAGGAAGATGCTGATCTCCACTTGTCCTCACAGAGATGTAAACACAGTGCCAGCCGTCTACAGCCCCATTAATAAAGCTAAATAAACAGCAACCAAAAAGACATTTCAGCTATTTGCAGGATGTGTGACCATGGGAAGCCTTGTGCACTGGTTAAAGTATAGATTGGTACAGCCAATTTGGAAAGCTGTTTAATAGTTTCTGGTAAAGTTAGACATACACCTGCCCAGTGACTCAGCAGTTTACTCTTAGGGAAATGAAAAGTTTCCACAAAAACGTGTGTAGAGGGTTGTTAGTCCACTATTCACAGTGGCCCCCGGTTGGAAACCTTGCATATGTCCATCAGCCATTGAATGGGTCGTCAGTTTTGCTGTCCTCATGCCAGGAAATACGATGAGACCATGAGAATGAGTGATTGACATGGACACACAAAAATACAGATACATCTCAGAAACATCAGGCGAAGTGAAAGCAGGCACACAGGGAGCAGTCTGTCCTGTGTTAATTCACTTTGTCAGCACCTATGCAGGCAGTGCTGGCTGTTTCTACAGGAGAGGGTCGTGGTTCCCCTGGGGGCCTGTAGGTAAAGGGGGGTAGTTGTGCTGTAATGGCGGTTGGGCAGGACATTCAGGTTATTGGTTATGTTTGTTCTGCCTCTTGGTGTGGGTGCTGGTGAGGCGGGTGTATTCAGTTTATGAAAGTTTAGTGAAATGTACATGTATCTGCAATTTCTATATGTGTATTATGCTTAAATTTTAAAAATTTGGAAGAATGAGGTAGCTCTTTAATATGTGCTTATTTCCAAGATATATTTGAGTAAAGAGGCAGGATGCAAAATGTAGATAGTATTAATCTCATCCATTAAACAGGTACGTACCCACTCTGTGTCAGGCACTGTTCTAGACAGCACAATAGATAAAGAAAAGCATGTGTCACTGTGTACTTGGCAGTGGTGGTAGTTCAGTTGCTAAGTTGTGTCCGACTTCTTGCAACCCCATGGACTGTAGCCCACCAGGCTCCTCTGTCCATGGGATTTCCCAGGCAAGGATACTGGAGTGGGTTGCCATTTCCTTCTTCAGGGGACCTTCCCAACCCAGCGATTGAACCCGGGTCTCCTCCATTGCAGGCAGATTCTTTACTGACTGAGCCACCAGGAAAGCCAATGCTATGTTATTATTTCCAAAAGTAGATATGAGATTGTCCATTAATTATTTCTTGGAAGAGAATGGTAGACTGAATATAGAGGGTTTTTATGGAATATTTTGCACCTTGTTAAGTTTGTGCAATGTGAATGGATTACCAATTTTTAAAAAAACTGAGCTAACGTTCCTGTTTTTATTAATGTAATTTGTGAGCTAAAGGTGGTGGCTGTTGTTGTCTGTGCTTTAGAGATCCAGCAACTGACACAGACTTATTTTGGTGGTTGGCCCAAGTCACACAGGATGTCTTGGCTGGGTTTGGTAAGTTGACCTTCCACCCTCTGTCTCAAACTGTGCTGACTTCTGAGTATTGTAGCAAAAAATCTAGCTTGATGACCTCTATTCCTCTATTCTTGATGACCATCTGTAACTTAATACACTTTGCTTTCTTCTGTTCAGTTAATGACTTACAACACATTCTGTCTCTTTGCTGACCATCAAAACTAAATCCAAGATTTTGCTTCAGTTAAGGACAAAATGGAATTTTCATGTTTATCCTAGTCTCATCTCTTTATAATCCTGAAATTCAAAACTCATGGAATCACACCTCATTTTGATCTGCTGGTTGTTTTTAGGATCTGAATGGCTGTTTTATGGTGGATAAACCATTCGTCTCAGACTTTGACTCCTCTATCCATTGGAAGACAATTAAGTATGATGTCACTTTTATTTTGATAAGATAGTGGACATCCTGGGGCGTACACCATTCTTGGTCTTGCATTATATAAAATAAAGTATTTGATGAGTGAAGCAGAACACTTATATATTATTTCTATCATCTAACAACGTCACTAATATGATACACGTTTAAAAATAAATTGTGTTGTGAGTTACTGAAAATAGTTGGGTTCAGATGTTGATCTGCTCAGGGACAGTCAGCTGCCATTAGAACCACAGTTACTGTTGACAGCCCTGCACCATGCTTCTGCCTTGTGGCCGAGCCCTGCTTAGTTACCGTGAGAAACGTCCAGGTAGAGGCAAAAGCCGTTGCTGCAGAGTGAAGTTTTGGAGAGCAGCTTCTTGTAGTTTGGAATTTTGAAGTCCACGCCTGCTAACTTTTATTCTTCTCTGTGTTTGTGAAGTCATAGAAGGCTGTCAGCCAAGTGAGAAGGTAGGAACAAGATTAGCACACTTCCTGATACAGTGGGCAGTACGCAGTCATTATCTCAAAGTTGGCTGGGTGGGAGCCTGCCTGACAGTAGGCTGGCCTGGCAGTCAGGTGCTCTTGTTTGCAGAGCCGACTTGATTCTTCAGTGGGGAAGGTTGATTCTCTCTGAGCTCATCTTCAAAGGTCCACACTAGATTCTAGTGTATTTCCAATTTCAAAACCCTTATGTTTTGAAACCCTTATGAATACTTGCCTGGTCTTGCAAGACTCTCCATAGGACATGGTTGAATTCCTAGGGGTTTCTGGGTGATGGGACTTTTGTCTCTGTCCCTGTACTTTTTTTATAATTATTTTTATTATTTTTTGGCCATGCCACACAGCTTGCTTAGTTCCCCAACCAGGAATTGAACCTGGGCCATGGCAGTGAAAGCATCAAGCCCTAACTACCAGACTGTCCGGGAATTCTCTCCACTTTTAGGTGGCCCTCTCTTACTGGCTTCGAATAGTCTGGGACCCTAAGATGTATAAATAACTTCACACATAATTAACTGGACTCATCAACACATTATTAACCAGAAATATATTAATGCCACAGGTGTTTGTGCAGAAATCACCTGGTCATTAATGTGTTAACATGGCTTCCTTTGTGGCTCAGCTGGTAAAGAACCCGCCTGCAATGTGGGAGACCTGGGTTCGACCCCTGGGTTGGGAAGATCCCCTGGAAAAGGGAAAGGCTACCCACTCCAGTATTCTGGCCTGGAGAATTTCATGGACTGTATAGTCCATGGGCTTGCAAAGAGTTGGACATGACTGAGCAACTTTCACTCACTCACTCACTCATGAATCTTTTGAGTCAGGTCAGTTGGAATTTGAATCTGCACTCCCTGTGACTTTTCTCTGAGCATCTCTTATGTTCCAGGGCTCATGGGATGATTGTGAGGATTGTATTAACATAAGATGAGGAATGTATAGCAAATTCAAAGAGTAAATAGGGCTTCACACAGGTGGATTTCCTTTACTTTGGCCTGACAGAGTGCCACAGTATATGCCATCTCCAGCCTGATGACCTCAGAGACATTTATGAGCAATAGCCCTAGGCCACCCATTTCTCCTCCCACCGTACGGATTATTATAGAATCTGAAAATGGAATCCATTGAGGACAGACTCTTGAATAATTATCTTGTGGGCCTGTAGTCTTCCTTAAGGAAGCCAGGTACCTAACTTAAGTCAAGAGTTGTTTGCGTTAGAATACTCTGGAGTCATTTTTTAAAAAAAACTTGGTTGCCCTAGGTCTTTATTGTAGCATGTGGGTTCTGCTCTGCAGCATCTGGGCTTCTCTTATTCCCGAGCGTGAGCTCAGTAGTTGCCCTTTGTGGGCTTAACTGCCCCGCAGCCTGTGGGATTTTAGTTCCTGGCCCAGGGATTAAACACAAGGACCCTGCATTGGAAGACGGGTTCTTAACCACAGGTCCACCAGGGAAATCCCTGGAGTCATTTTTCAAGAATTTTCCATGCCCTGGGAGAGGCTGGTTCCCACTGCTTCTTTGGCAGCATCAGGACCGTCACTCAAGCTTGTTTTCAAACAGCTTGATAGCTTCACGGAGGTCTCTTTGTAGCTCACAAATTCAGAAATGGTTTTGTGTCTGTAGAAGAATTCTCTTCATGTCCCAGCTCCGACTAAAGCCAACAGCCTTGGAAATTTTGAATCTGCCTCTTATTTTCTTTCCTGAATTAGATAGAAGCCTGCTTGCTCCATTCAGATGTGACAACAGGACTTATTTCAGAAGCAAATGGCCCACTCCTTGAAGCAAACCATAATCCTATCACCTTTCTCTATGGATGGCATTTTGTTTCTGATTTAATGCCAATTTTAGACCAGGAAAATGGAGAGTTCCTCATTTGTTGCCCAAAGGACTAACTTAAAAAAAAAAAACAAAAAACTATAAACACACTTTAAAAAAAAATTTTGGCTGCACCAAGTCTTAGTTGCAGTACATGGGATCTTTATTGGCAGTATGTGGGATCTACTTCCCTAACCAGGGATGCAACCCAGGCCCCCTGCATTGGGAGAGCAGAGTTTTAACCACTAGACCACCAAGGAAAGTACCCCCAAAAGACTAAATATTTAAGGATCAGATCAGCATGTGTTAGGGGAGGACATCTAGACAGGTGGACTTTTGCTCTTAATTGTTCTCTTTACTTCTAGGTCGATTTCTTTTAGATCTCGGGGGGGGGGGGCAAAATTCGATGTTGATGAGGCTTCCCTGGTGGCTCAGTGGTAACGAATCTGCCTGTTAATGCAGGAGACTCAGTTTGATCCCTGGGTTGGGAAGATCCCCTGGAGGAGGAAATGACAACCCACTGCAGTATTCTTGCCTGGGAAATCCCATGGACAGAGGACCCTGTTGGGCGACAGTCCATGGAGTCACAAACTGAACAACAACAGCAATGAAGTCTTAGGAAAAATACAGCATCTCTGTAGTCCTGTCTTCCTTAAACCGCTAGTATCAAGAAAAGACAGATGCAGGAAACATACATGATATCTAAAACAAAACATGTGTTCTGCCATAATATGTTGTTATCTTGCTTTTATCAGCAGCCTTGAGTAACAGGGGTTTTATACTTGGGGAAGATTAGAGGGCTTGTTTCCTTGCTTGAAATGGTCACTCTACCGTGTTCTTTTGTCTGACTTCTGAGAATTTTTTTTAGGACTTTTTAAAAAAATTTTTATGTGGACCATTTTTAAAGTCTTTATTGAGTTTGTTACATTATTGCTTCTGTTTTATGTTTGGGTTTTATGGCCAGGAGGCATGTGGGATCTTAGCTACCCAACCAGGAATCGAAGTCACACCCCTGCAGTGGAAGGTGAAGTCTTAACCACTGAATCACCAGGGAAGTCCCTGAGAATTTTTTTTTAAATTATTTTTCATACCGTGTGTTTGGATTAAGCTTCAGGAATTATCCATTCCACAGAAGTCACTTGTTTTTTGTATTCTGGGGCACTTAAGACTTGTCGGCGTGATGAGTGGAATGAATCAGAGAGGTACTGATACCAGGATTTCGAACTGGGTTAGTGTTTTGGTGTCTTTTACAGTCAAGTGGCTTGCCTTTCTTTAGCTTAGTTTTTCCATCTGTAGACTAGAGGTACCATTTTCTACCTTCCAGATTCTCAGAGTGTGAAGAATTTTCAATTTTTGAATATTTCTGCAAACTAAGCATTGCCAGTAAGGCCACATTCACGGACCCCAAAATGCCATGATCCAAAGGTGACATGCCACTGAATTTTCTCCCTAGAGACTTACTCAGGAGGCTTTGGCCAGAAAAAGCTTTGGGGGCAAGGAAGCCCGTTTCTGCCTGGCCTTTTTCTTCACATGCCTCTTGTAATCTAATAGTTTTCCTTCTAACTTCTTGGCAGCTTGTATATACTCTTCAGGCTGTTAAGTGATCCATGACCTGAAGGACTAATGTTCTCCACTTAACAGTGGAGAACTTGTGATCTTGTTACTCTGGTTCCTAGTTCTGAGATTTTTCCCCCTTAATGCTTCCAGTCATCTTTCCCAAAGACTTAGGGGAAATGAGGTTAACTGGGGGGTGGGGGATGGTTTGAATGTGGTTTGAAGTGTGACTTTTGATGTTGTCAGATCAAAGTTTAATCCTCGTGTTTAATGCCAAACTTTTCCCTTCTCTTACAAGCGTTTGGATCTAGCGAATGTAATTCACACACATGGGAGAACCAAGCCTTTGGCCGCCTTCCAGGCTGAATCCTCTTGTTGCTGATTCAGTTATCAGGGCTCAGATCTGTTGGGGGAACTGGTGGATTAACAGGCCTAGAATTGTAGGCGGCAGACTTATGGAAATACGAGTTCTGTATTCGTTTACCATGTGCTTACTAGGTAGGCTAGTTAACTGAGGAGCAGTTCTGTGGCTGGCCCTTGGAAGGATCCAGAGAAGTGGATATAGATCCCCTCTTGGGAAGTTTGTAATGAATTACAGGACCCCAGTGTATGAAGCCAGGAATGACTATAGTAAAAGGCTTGAATGTGAAAAGCACGCATAGATGTATACTTTGGGTTCCAGGAGTTGGGAGAAGCAGAGGCTGTTCTAATAGAAGGAACAAAGTAGGCTTCAGGGAGGACGTTGAACCTGACAGAGATTGGCATTGTCACTTGCGTAGGCTGGGATGTGGCTTTAGCGTGAGCACTGGCTGTAAGACAGCCTTGTGGCAGGTGGTGGATGAGCAAGCTGTCCATTCTGGCTGGAGTGAAGGTTGGGGGAAGAAAAGAGGGAAACAACATAGATGATGCCAGATTGTTGGGGAACTGTGGTTACTTTGATTTTTTTCTTCTTCCCCTTTAACCATTAATGCTGCAGTTGTGTGCTCGCAAATGAGCTCTTTAGGAAAACCAAAAGAACCCCCGAATTTGCGGCATTTGCCAATGTCTGTGGCCTATTTTCAGCTACCTGTGGATTAGCAAATAGCTCTCAAAATTCCTGAAAATTTAACAGCTGTCTCTTGCATGCCAGTCCCAGCACATGGTTGAACAGCCTGCTTTAAGTGCCTGTGTGACATTCCTCTACCTGTCTAGGTGCAGCCCCTACAGAAGACCGGCGAAGGCCTAGGTTGTCAGTTTTATCCCACGTCCGACTTCCATGGCCATACTGATTGGTGCATGGTGGACCCACCACCCCAGGGAGACCCGTCCATAGTCAGGACAATAACATAGATCTTGGCGTGAAGACATTAGATTCCTGAAGTCAATCAGATTCCCTGTCTCGAGAATTTGAATGAAGGAATCCCGGCAAATGTTTTGTTATGGAAGCAAATGCTAAAAGGATGTTATTTGAGAGAGTTGGATCCATGGCAGACTGAAGTCCCAAGGCAGCCAGTTATGAGTGAAAAAACCATGTGGAAACAGGAAGCTGATGGATAGAAGGAAACAGGCATGGAGTGAAACCCTCCAGCCTGTTGGGGGTGGGATGGTGAGGGGGGGAATCCAGGCCCTTGAGCTGTCCTTGTTCTGAGCAGCTTTCCAATTCCAGGTCTAAAACAGACTTTTTCCTGGGGTAATGTGAGAGGGTCTCTGCTTCTTGCAATGCAGTGACCTAACTGGAAAAATTTATATGGCGTCCCAGAGTACTTTGAAGAGCTTTTTGTGAATATAGCAAATCCCTTAAGAGTAGCAGACAGATCATGTGCTTCTGATGGTCGTTATTGCGTGCCCTTGCCCTTTTATTTTTTTGCATGCCTTCCCTCTCTGCACTCTCTGCAAATGGCTTGGTGGGTATTTTTTCATTCCAGCAAGGCTGGTTTGGAAGCCATGCTGTTGAAAGAATAGCCAGTGGAACATGTGATGGGGGTGATTTTCATTGGCTCTCATCGTCACAGAAAATGATGGGAAAATCTGAGCCATTGGTAGGAAAGGAAAAGGAGCCCTTTCTTTGCTGAGGGCATCTGGTGAGGGTGTGTGACGCTGCCTTGTACTGCCTTGTATGAAATACCATTTGAAAGAGGCTTGGGGCAGTTTTGAGCCTTCCCCCCACTGGATGTCCTTACCCGAAGCAAATTTGTGAATAATGAAGTTGTTAGGAAGGGGAAGGCATGCTTCATTGTTTTTGCCCAGAAGCTTAGTCGGGAGAGGAGCTACTCTGAAAGTCCAGTGGTCCAGAATGGCAGTCTGGTGGTGTGAGGGCTGGGTCCTCTCTGTCTGTGGGGACGTTGTGTGGGGGAGGGGGCAGGGGACGGCGTGGGAATCAACAAATGTGGATTCTTCTTAGAACTGTCACTCACCAGCCATTTGATCTTATGTAAGAAGAGGGCAGCAGAAGATGAGATGGTTAGATAGCATCACTGACTCAATGGACATGAACTGGAGCAAACTCTGGGAGATAGTGACGGGCAGAGAAGCCTGGCGTGCTGCAGTCCATGGGGTTGCAGAGAGTGGACATGCCTTAGTGACTGAACAACAACAGGGCAGACCTCAGTTCGGTGCCTCTAGCAAGAAAGCGAAAAGTGAAAGTGAAGTTCACTCAGTTGTGACCCTTCGTGACCCTGTACAGTCCATGGAATTCTCCGGGCCGGAATACTGGAGTGGGTAGCCTTTCCTTTCTCCAGGGGATCTTCCCAATCCAGGTCTCCCACATTGCAGGCAGATTCTTTACCAGCTGAGCCACAGGGGAAGACCAAGAATACTGGAGTGGGTAGCCTTTCCCTTCTCCAGGGGATCTTCCCCACCCAGGGGTCGAACCCAGGTCTCCCACATTGCAGGTGGATTCTTTACCAACTGAGTTATGAGGGAAGCCTAGCAAAAAATGGTCCTTAACTAAATTAAGAGTGTTTTGTAATTGTTTTCCTTTTTATGACTACATTCTATCTATGGGAAGAGATGCTACTTTTCCACTCACCATAGTGACCAAGTTGCCTTTAAAAATAAATGTATTTAACTATTTAAAAAGTGAGTCAACTTCTAGAAAAGCACTAGTTAATAATGCAGCTGATACACATATAGCAAAACCTACAAAGGTTATTTGGGAATGACTGAAGTTTGGAAAACAGTGGATTATGTGATTGAGGTAGAGTGTGGCTAGGTAATCACCAAATCCATTTTTTTTTTTTAATTGGACATATAGGAAGATGCATTTTCTAGCCTCACTGAAAGTCAGGTCAGGGCTCTGTGACTGCGTGCTGGTCCATTCATGTGGGTGAAAGTGCTGTGTGACACTTTCAGATCTGGCTCGAGAAATATCCCGTGGGTTTCTTAGCTTCCCTTGTTGCCAACCGGTTGCCGAGAATCCAGTGGAGGACTCTGAGGTCACAGAGGATGGTAAAAGCGCGAGATGCAAAGTGCCTGGATCCCTGAGTCCCCACTGGGAGGAGAGCTGCCCAGGAGAGGTGTCAGGAACATGTAAACTGAACTTTTCACAAAAGAGAAATACCGTTTTAGTGTGTTAAGTCACTGAGATTTGGAAATTGTTATAGCTATACCAGTTAGTCCGCTCTAACACAGCCATCTTTTTGACACAAAAAAGGACACAGCTGAATGACTGAAAAACAAGTTGCTTCTTTGGGGAACCTCAGTTTCCTCATCCATCATCAAAGATTTTGCGGAGGGAATTTTTTGTTTAGGAAATTAGACTATTTTTGAAATTCCAATGAGAGTTGTGGGTTCTTTTTTTTTTTTTAAATTTTATTTTTAATTGGAGGGTAACTGTTTTACAATGTTGTGTTGGTTTCTGCCATACAACAACATGAATCAGCCATAAGTACACATATGTCCCCTCCTTGAGCCTCCTCTCAACCACCTACCCTGCCCCACCCTTCTAGGTGGTCACGGACTGCTGGGCTGAACTCCCTGTGTTATAGAGCAGCTTCCTGGTAGTTACCTCTTTACAAGCAGTGATGTATATGTTTCAGTGTTACTCTTTCAATTCATCCTGCCATCTCCTTCCCCAGCTCTGCCTGCAAGTTCTGTTCTCTGTCTGCGTCTCTCTTCCTGCCCTGCAAAAAGGTTCATCTGTACCATTTTTCTAGATTCCATATCCATGCGTTAATATACAATATTTGTTTTTCTGATTCACTTCACCCTGTATAACAGGCTCTAGGGTCGTCCACCTCATTAGAACTGACTCCCATGTGTTCCTCTTTATGACTGAGTAATATTCCATTGTGTATATGTACCACAGCTTCTTTATCCATTCATCTGTCGGTGGACATCTGGGTTGCTTCCGTGTCTTAGGGCTGTGGATTCTTGCCGCAGAAAATTGTGTAGACAAAGCTCCAGTTTTACAAAGTTTATACATCTTCAAGGACTCCCTGACTGCAGATTAACAAGACCTCCTGTATTGGATGATGTCTGAGCTTTTTTCCTATCTGTAAAAATGCCTTTTTTTAGGACTTTGGACCCTGGAAGGGATCCATGAAATCAACTAGGCCACTCCTTTCTGTCACAATGAGAGATAGGAGTCCGCTGAAACAGTGCAGATAGAAAAAGACTGAAACAACAGGGGAAACTTGTGTTTTCCTCAAAGAATCCATAGGTAACCTTGATGTGTGCATTCCAAGCAGAAAGAAACGGATGGTTTATTTATGTATTTGTCCATGTTGTGGGGCATGTGGGAGCTTTAGTTTGCTGACAGGGATTGAACCCATGGCCTCAGCCATGGAAACACTGAGTCCTAACCCCTGGACTGCCAGAAAAGTCCCCAGACAGTACATTTAAAGTATATGTAATACAGGGGTGGAGAGGATGCGGCGAATTGAGACAGTAGCATGGAAACGTATACATTACTGTGTGTAAAATACATAGCCAGTGGGAATCCGCTGTATGACGCAGGAAACTCAAATCTGGTGCTGTCACAACCTAGAAGGGTGGGATGCGGGTGGGAGGGAAGTTCAGGAGGGAGGGGACATAAGGATACCTATGGCTGATTCATGTTGATGTCTGGCAGAAACCAACAAAATACTATGAAGTAATTATCCTCCAATTAAAAATAAAAATAAATATATGTAATATAATGTCAGTGTTAAGGGCCATGAGAATTTTGATAAAGGACTGTGATGGGGGTGATGAGTGCTCTGGTTTAGTGAGGTGACCAGAGGTCACTTCTCTGAAGAGGTGACATTTGAGAAGAGATCTGAATAAAAGAAGGGACAGGCCATGCAAATGTAGGGCTAGAATGGTCCAGGCAGAGGGCTAGGCACAATTGAGGATCAGTACACAGGGCCAGGGGCTTCCCAGGTAGCTCAGTGGTAAAGAATGCCCCTGCCAGTGTAGGAGATGCAGCTTCAATCCCTGGGTCAGGAAGATCCCCTGGAGAAGGGCAAGGCAACCCACTCCAGTGTTCTTGCCTTGAGAATCCCATGACAGAGGATCCTGGTGGGCTACCTTCATTGGGGTTGCGAAGAGTTGGATGCAATGGAGCATGCCCGCAAACACAGGGCCAGTGTGGCTGGAGCTGTGTGAAGGAAGGGGGTGGGGACAGAGTGCTAAGGAGTAGGTTGGGAGTGTTGGCAAAGTTTGGGTGTGGGTTGTTCTGTATCCACTTGGAAGACGACTGGAAATATCTTGAATAGCATCTCATAATCATGGGTTACTTATTAAGCCATCCATTCATTGTACACATTTTGTTCATTATCCACAGTGTGCAGGGTCCTGAGCTGTTGAGTTGGACAGTGGTCCTCAAACCTGGTGGGTGTCAGTAGCACCTGGACAGCCTTCTGAAGATGAAGGTTGCAGAGCGCCAAGACCAGAATCCCCAGGGAGGGAAGCCCAGGCCTCTGCTGTGTTTTGTTTTAAAAATATCTTGAGTGATTCTGATTAGCAGTTGTTGGATCTGCCTTTAGTACCATTTGGGACCTGCCTTTAGTACCAAGGGCTTCCCTGGTGGCTCAGTTGGTAAAGAATCCACCTGCAATGCAGGAGACCTGGGTTCAGTTCCTGGGTTGTGAAGATCCCCTGGAGAATGGAAAGGCTACACACTCCAGTTTTCTGGCCTAGAGAATTCCATGGACTATAGTCCATGGGGTTGCAAAGAGTCAGACATGACTGAGCAACTTTCACTTCACTTAGTACCATTGGCGGAAGGTAGCCCATTTTCAGGGAGCTGACAGTGAGGCAGAGAGGGTAGGATTCTTCAATTGTTGCATGCTCATGGGACAGTATATGTTTCATAAGAGAAGCACCCAGTGTGCTAAAGAGGGTTTCAGAAGAGGAAATGAATCCTTTCTTTTGGAGAGGACAGAGGAGGCCTAAAAGAAAGACAAGCCAGTTTCTTCACCTGTGAAGGATGAGATCAAAATAGACCCCAGAGGTTGTAAAGACAAAGTGGGTAAGAACCTGAGAGCTTCCTAAACAGGGTTTGGGGCATAGTGCATGCGTGTGCAGTTGCTAAGTCATGTCCAGCCCTTTGTGACCCCACGGACTGTAG
Organism: Cervus elaphus; assembly: GCF_910594005.1. Lineage (NCBI taxonomy): Eukaryota > Metazoa > Chordata > Mammalia > Artiodactyla > Cervidae > Cervus > Cervus elaphus. The sequence continues at coordinate 38,292,582 of NC_057830.1, read as the reverse complement.
CCCACCAGGCTCCTCTGTCCACGGGACTTCCCAGGAAAGACCACTGGAGTGGGTTGCCATTTCCTCATTCAGAGGATCTCCCCAACCCAGGGACTGACCCCTCATCTCCTTCATTGGCAGGCAGATACTTTACCACTGAGCCACTTGGGAAAACTCCTGGCTCATAGAAAGTGCTCAATAAATGGGACCAGGTTTTGGAGTTGGGTCTTAAAGAATGATTGGAATTTCTGAAATATGAAATGCTATCTGTGTCGTTTGTCATCTAATAAAGACTTTAGAAATCTTCCATGTAAAGGACGATTCAAGTAAGCAGCTATTACAGAACAGAGGAAAAAAAAAAACTGGCTGTCAGCTTGATGAATATAGTCCTAGTAAGCAAGGGGATTAAGATTTTCCAAATCTAGATCCGTCTACAGAACCTTGTACAGGAAATATTTTGTTCTTGAGCATTGATTGGGGTTTAGTCTGATGCACTTGAACCTTCTTCACTCTGTTTCCTTATTGTTTGATTCACTGGACCAGCCAGCTTTCAAGGACCAACTGTGGGCCAAGCCCGGCGCACCGTCCATGCGGGGGCCAAGTGCTCCGCGCTTGAGATCTGGAGGCACTTACATCGTAGTGGGGGAAAAGGAATACACACAAAAGTCAAGTTGAGTCGAGTCTTCATTCTGTAGGCACCACCTAGGAAGGGGACTGGATACACATCTGCCTATAACATCTGGATCCCACATCAGTTGGAAAGTCTGTTTTAAAAGGAAGTATCGCGCTGTGTCACGTGGCTGTGGCCTATTTATCCAAAGTCATTAGCAAGCGTCTGATTAATTTTGCCCGTGTCAGTGCTTGCAAGTGAGAGGGTCCGCTCTGTGCTGTAGTGGAGGAAAGCCTAGGAATAAGAAGGCTCTGGAAGGTCAGTGTGATTTCCAGTGCTATCATCTAGATGGGGTTGGTAGAATGTTACACCCTCTTCAAGCATCATAAGTGCTCAGGAAAGAGGGCGTTAGGACTTGGCTCTATTTAATTGGCCCCTGAATTGTGACTGCCAAAAGCGCAAAGGATTAATCTGCTGTTTAGAGAGTATTCCCTGGTGGTTCAAAGGATGATTTCTTGATTCCAAGAAAAAGGCATGGTTGACTCTCAGCCTGAACTTCTTGCAATGATTGCCCACAGTGGGTGTGGGTGGGCAAGTTTGTTTGCAGTGGTCCCCTGGCTAGGCCTTAGTGGAGTGATGGGATGTGTGGGTTGGAATGAAAGATGGAAAGTTGAACCCTCAGCTCAGTGGGAGTCTAATCAAGAGAGAAGTTTCCTGTGGATCGGGCCAGACCCAAGAGGCGGGGGAGGCCTCTCTATTTCCGGCCTGAAATGAACCGGCAGTGTGGAAAAGAGGGGAGGCGGGTGTTCCAGCAGTTTCCCTAGGGTGGCTCTTGTTCAGCACTCGCTCACCTAGACCCCGTTGTTTGTTTCACACACAAGTTTGGAGTTGCCTAGAACAGCATCAACGTAGCAAAACAAAGCTGATAATCCCTGGGCTGTTTGTCCGCCCTCTGACTGGGAGAATGGAGTGTTGCTTTCTCTTTTATGTGGTGAGTGTGTTGTGCTCTGAAGGCTTTTCTGTGAGATGCTGGAGACCTGGGAGGCAGAGCTCATTTTTTAACTCCAGTTTGGGTTTTCCATGGCTCCATCAGGGCTTCATTAGAGGCATCTTTCAAGTAGCCTTCCAGAAAGAATCAGCTTTCTCTGTGAATACCTCCCCATGCTCCAAGGAGAAGAAATCAAGCAAATGAGATGGACATCCAGAATTATAGACATTCTTATCGTGACATCGTAAACACATTTATTTTTAAATTTTTTTTTAATGTGGCCCATATTTAAAATCTGCTGGATTTGTTACATCATTGCTTCTGTTATGTTTTGGGTTTTTGTGTTTTCTTTCTTTTTTGGCCACACAGCATGTGGGATCTTAGCGCCCCAGCCAGGAATCGAGCCCATACCTCCTGCACTGAAAGGCTAAGTCTTAACCAGTGGACCACCAGGGAGGTCCCCAAACACATTTACTCTTGGAAATGAACGCCGTGAAGCTGGGTGATGTTAGGTTTCTGAGGCCCTTTAGGAGGCTCAGGCTGGGGGGCTGGTGCTGGGATGAGCAAAGATGCTACCAGGTCCTCTGTGCTGCCCTGCCTGCCCCTCTGCGTTTGGAGAACTGCCTTTTCACTCGGGGTTGCTTGTTCCTCTTTTGATTTTAACCTTGGGTGCTTGGCTTCTGTTCTGGGTGAGTCTGGTATGCAGCTGGGTGTAGAAGGATGAGCCGGGACCCTCACGTGTGCCCTGTGAGCGGGAAGTGGTTTGGGGTTAAGTAATCCAAAGGTGTGATGGGGCAGCTGTTTCTGACTCCTCTGATAAGCGGAAGTGGCATTTTCACACCTGAACCATACATTTCAGTCTGATCCAGTGGTTCCTGATTTCAGTCTCATCTTGGTTTCTGCAACCTTCAGAGGCAGGACATTCACAGTGAGTGTATCCAATTTTGTACAACGTTTCTTGCCATAGGTGTGTCTGAGGGTCTGAGAAAAACCCTCCTTACAGTCTGTCAACCCCCCTTGCCCCTGCCTCTGCCCCTGACCCACCTACATGGTTGGTCTTAGGACTATTTAGCTGAGATGGTTCTCTGGTCCCTTAGAGCAATGGACCCAAGCCTTTTTGGTACCAGGGACCAGTTTTGTGGAAGACAATTTTTCCATGGACCAGGGGTGGGGGGAATGATTTCAAGTGTACTATATTTATTGTGCCCCTGTGAGAAATCTAGGGGAAGATCCCCTGGAGGAGGGCATGGCAACCCACTCCAGTATTCTTGCCTGGAGAATCCCCATGGTCAGAGGAGCCATAGGGTCTCCTGTGGCTGGTGGACTACAGGCCATAGGGTCGCAGTGAGTCAGACATGACTGAAGCAGTGATGTGAGTGATGGGGAGCGGCTGTAAATACGGATGAAGCTTTGTTCGCTTGCCTGCTGCTCACCACCTGTGGTACAGCCTGGCTCCTGACAGGGCCATGGACCGGTCAATGGCCCGGGGGCTTGGGGACCCCTGTCTTAGAGCCTGTGGTGAACGCTGGCCCCTCGCTCCTCTTTTCTTAGCGATAGCAGGTCCTGTCCATTCAGTGGACGTTAGTCAGCTGGTGTCCTTCCACTTGTCCTGAGTGTGTTTGAAGGGGACAGAGATGAGTGGGACGTTGGGTGGTGACCTCGGGGAGAGGCCCCATCTGTCACAGGCCACCTGGCTGAGCGGGTGATACAGCACCGAGGACCAGAGTGGGCTGCCTTAAATCTGTGTCCAAACCCCAACTTGACTTTTAAATCTATTTATTTATATATCAAAGAATCTGCCTGCGATGCAGGAGACCGAGGTTTGATCCCTGGGTTGGGAAGTTCCTCTGGCGAAGGGAATGGCAATGCACTCCAGTATTCTTGCCTGGAGAATTCCATGGACAGAAGCCTGGTGGACTACAGTCCATGGGGTCACAAAGAGTTGGACATGACTAGGCGACTAACACATAAACACATTTATATATTTGGCTGCACCGGGTCTTCGTTGCCGCATACCGGATCTAGTTCCCTGACGAGGGATTGAACCTGTGCCCCCTGCATTGGGCGTGTGGTGTCTTAGCCACTCAACCATCAGGTAAGTCCCCCCAACTTGGTTTTGTCCTTCCCTGGACAACTCCACATTGTCTCTCAACAGCAGCAAGTTGGCGACTGGAAAGAAAGTCTTCTTGTGATTCCGGCTGGATGTGTTTCTCCCATGCATCACCCAATGAGTCTTTGAAGGAATGGACCTGATCTGTGAAGGGGCTCTGTCGAGCTGGGGGAAATCCTGGACTGTGTTTCTGAGAAAGATTCATCCTCTGCACATTGGCATGTGGTTCTTCAGACCGGAGAGTGCCCTCACAATGGTTCAGCTGGACTCTCTGTGTCTGCTTGAAAAGCGAGGGGGAATTGGGTGAAGCGTTTGATTTCAGCTTTAAAACATGGATAAGCTAGAGTGACATGGTCAAAGTATTCTGTGGGAACAAAGCAGTTTGAACAAAACAGAGTCACTGTGTGTGGATTGGCGAGGTTTCGTTTCTCCTGTGTCCAGGGTCCATCAACACTGAGGAGAGAGTGGTGAAATTTCAGTTCTTGGAGTGCAGAAATTGCTTCCTCCAGGCCCTCCCTCAGCACCCAGCCCATTATCAGGTCCTGGCTAGGAGCTCCATGGCCACTTACATAGGATGTATTCTGGTAGTAGTGCGTTTTGAGGGAGGAACTGTGCAAAGATAGGGGAGAAAGGAATTGTTCCTCCCAAGAGGAGAGCAATTTGCAACCTACTCAGTCTCTTGGACTTTATTTCTATTTTTGGCAGCTGTCGTCTCTGACTACAGTAACATTGGAACATAGGCCTTTTTTGTTTGTTTGTTAAACCATAAAGGGACTATTTATTAAAGTAATATTGTCCTATTGTTAAAGAATTCACAGTAATGGAAAATGACAACTCCTAATTTTGATATCACTTCCCCCAATTTGGATGGAGTAAAAGCTTATAATTTCTATATTAAGTTATTAAAAATAACATCTCAGATTTTTATAAATCTTTCAAACCCTGGAATCAGTCTATGCACACACACATAATACAGTAATCAAAAGGGGATCTTTCAAACTCTTTTGTGTTTAAAACAACTAATTGATCTTGGTCTCCTAAATAATGGGCATCTTTAAAAAAAATTTTTTTTTTTTTAGTTCTATCAGTTTATTGCTACCAACCCATGTTCCTTCACCCTCATGCTTGCGTGCTCAGTCATGTAACCCCATGGACTGCAGTCTGCCAGGCTCCTCTGTTGTGGACTTTTCCAGGCAAGAATACTGGAGTGGGTTGCCATCTCCTTCTCCATTTTTTAAAAAATTATATATTTTTTTTTCTTTTTTTTAAAAATTATATTTACTTAATGTTATTTAAAGTGTTTTCTTTTTTTTTTTAATTGGAGAATAACTGCTTTATAATATTGTGTTTGTTTCTGCTGTACCACAACGTGTTTCAGCTCTAAGTATACATACATCTCCTCCCTTCTGAGTCTCCCTCCCACCTCCCATCCTGACCCTCTAGGCTGTCACAGAGAATCATGGGCTTCTTAAAAAGGAGCACTCAAAGTTAGGTGTTCGGGTCACCAGCAGGTTTCTGAACCTACTGCTCATGGGGCCGGTCCTGATCAGGGGGATTATTTCATCTGAGCGTTTTGGGTTCTTATTTCTGTGCCTGTTGATCTCAGTGTCAGATGTGCCAGATCGTGGGCGTAGAGTATGATGAAGTTCTAGTGCCAGTCGTTCCAGTGACCCAGGTAATGGAAGGCAAGCTTGGGTGCCTGAGTGGGCTGTGTTGGTGGAGGACAGTGGTTCAGGGTTGGGTGTGAAACAGTGTTATTGCCCTGCCAGCAAGAAGGGGGCCATGTTTTTGAGTTCAGAGAGAGAATTTTAGATGGTGTAATATACGTGGTATGACCATAAAACTGAATCAGAGAGTGAGGAAATGATTCCTTTGGACTTGTCTTTCAGTGCCTCTGGTTTTACCAAATAGAAAATCTGAGGGTAGTGCGTCCTTAACCCCTGTAGCATTTAGCATCTGCATCTCAGTCTGGCTGGCTGCTGTAGCTACGTGGACTAGCTCGTCTTCTGCCAGGTTCTCTTTTCTGTTTTTTTCCCACTGACTCTACCTCATGGCATGCGTAACCTCCCTGAGCAGGGACTGAACCTGTGCCCCCTTCAGTGGAAGCTCCGAGTCTTAACCACTGGACCTCCAGGGAATCCTCTTCTCTTTTCTTTGCTATAGTCTGCATATTGAACAATTTCCTTGAAAAGTTTGCTGATCTCTTGACTGCTTGTTCATATAGGAGAATGAGAAACTCTCAACTCTTTTTTTTTTTAAAGTTTGAATGCTTTTATCTATAGAATTTTCTCTGGGCAGTTTAGATTCTCTCAGAAAAATTGTTCTAATTGTATCTAATCAGAACATGCCTGGCCCCCAGGGCTGTGAGACATCAATTGGACAAGCGGGCCAAGATCCTCAACTCAACTTAATATGTAAACCCATTTGTCTTGTATCTTTCCCCCATCTCTGTCTCTAACCTGGTTTCCCTAAGTTGGGAACGTCTCTCATTCAGTTTTTGCAGAGGGTAGACTTCGTGTGTCCTATGGAAGTGTAGGAGGGATTGTTCTCTGAGGTGTGGAGGGAGTAGAGATGTCATTCATTTATCCAGCCTCTCAGATTTCCCAGTGCTGACAGCCTGCTCCACCACACTCTCCATAATTGGGGTCAGTCTGTCTGGATCTCATTATTTCTACAGTTTTCGCCCTCAAGCCCTCTACTGTTGTTAGGTATTTATTAGTTTGTCTACTGTTTTTCCAATTACAATGAAACTTTATCTTTAAATTCTCTTGTCTATTTCTATATCCAAAAGACTATTTCCAGACTTCCCTGGCAGTCCTGTGGTTAAGACTTCACCTTCTGGTGCAGGAGATGTGGGTAGATTCCTGGTTGGAAAAAGGAAACAGTATTACAACAAATTCAATAAAGACTTTAAAAATGGTCCACATTAAAAAAAAAAAAACTTAAAAAAAAACCCCACAAAAACAATATTTCCAGTAAGTGGAATTACTGGATCAAAGAGTAAGAGTATTTAAAATATGTGAAGCTCTTCAAAAGCTTTAGCTATATTTTGCCAAATCTTAAACTCTAGTTTTGCTACTAATCATCACCATCGTCATCTCTCTCATCACCATCATCTTATTCATCACCATAACCAGCACCATCCCATTCATCACCATGACCACTATCATCCTATCAGTCACCATCACCATCATATCTATCACCATCACCATCACCACTAAACAAGCACTTGCAGGGACTATTCTAAGCACTCTGCACTCTTACCTCATTGAATCTTCACAGCAGTCCTGTGCAAAAGTCACAGTTACTAGTCAGTTTGGCAGAGAAGAAAAGAGAGACTTAGAGAAGTTTAATACTTGTCTAGGGTTTCAGACCCACCTGGCTCCATAGTTACACTGATCCTGTCAGCCCTCCATCCCCAGGGCTGCCCTGTCTCCTTATTCAGGGCTCATCCTCAGGGCATTGGCAAGTGAAGAAATAGGTCCAGAGTCTCGCCTTTCCTCTTTGCTTCATCCATCCAAGTTAGCAAGAGTGATGCCATTTGCTAGGGCTCTTTGCTATTCCTGGGGATACTACGTTTTTTCTCAAGAAAAGAAGCTATGAATTGGTGTTCTTGATCTCTTCATACAGCTCCAGTCTGCATTATGGTGCAGCCACAATCTCTCCAAGGCTCTGACATGTGGAAAGTGCTTTGCTTTGGTTTCTAGGATGGATGCAGACTTTTTCTTTCTTTTTTTGACCGCACCTGATGGCATGAGAGATCTTAGTTCCCCGACCAGCGATTGAACTTGTTGCCCCCTGGGTTGGGAGTGTGGCGTCTTACCCACTGGACCTCCAGGGAAGTCCTGGAGGTTTTCTTTTCTTCTGAGAATTCCAGTACTATTTCATAGCAGATCTGATAGGCAGACCAAACCCCTGAGGGCCTTCACCTTATCACTTAGGAATTGTTCCATTACCCCATCTTTACAATAATTCAGTTGGTCATATCATGTTCACTTCTGGATGAGTAGCTATGATAGCTCTTGGGAGGCAGGTGGCCCGAGTCTCCCCCTGACTCAAACAGTCCTTTATTTTCCCAAATATAAATAAAAGAATCGTATGCCTTGCCTCTTGCTGTTTCCCAGAAGTTCCAGGAGAATTAAGAAAGAGGATCTTTGTAAATAAGTTTTTTTTCCCCCCCTCTAATCAGATAGGATGAAGACCAGGAATCATAAGTATGGCCACATTACCACACCAAGGTGGAACTCATTAGAAAGCATTTCTTTCTATCTGATCTCTCTTTGTTTCACTTGTTCCTTCCTTTCAGTAGAGACTCCTATGAATCCTGCGATACTTTTGCTTATCTTTAGCAAGCACATAGCCCAGTCAGCTAAATAAGACTCTTACAAAGGCCGTGGGCCATCAGAATTTCCTTTACTATAAGCAGACTTTCCCATCTGCAGGAAGCATGAAGTATTGGGGAAAATATACCGAAGTGGCTCACGCACTTGGAGCCACTGACGACCCCCTGCCCTGTAGACAACACACTGTGTAATCCCTTTTGCTGATTCCCTCTCACCCACTGAACCTCTGCTACACTGGGGCCTTTGCTCTGGTCTTCCGAGTGTTTCCGTAAGATTTGGAATATGCATTTTCAGTTTTAGTTGACTCAGCAGAGTATGCGTGCTGAAATGTTTTGTGATTGAAAAAGTGAGTAAGTGAAGGACTTTTGTTGTTGTTCAGTCGCTCAGTTGTGTCTGACTCTTTGTGACCCCGTGGACATGCAGCACAACAGGCTTCCTCATCCTTCACTGTCTCCTGGAGTTTGTTCAGATTCATATCCATTGGGTCAGTGATGCTATCGAACTGTCTCATCCTCTGCCACCCCCTTCTCCTTTTGCCTTTAATCTTTCCCAGCATCAGGGTCTTTTCCAATGAGTCAGCTCTTTGCATCAGGTGGCCAAAGTATTAGAGCTTCAACATTAGTTCTTCCAATAAATATTCAGAGTTGATTTCCTTTAGGATTGACTAGTTTGACCTCCTTGAGTCAAGGGACTCTCAAGCATCTTCTCCAGCATCACAGCTCAAAAGCATCAGTTCTTTGGCACTCAGCCTTCTTTATGGTTCAATTCTCACATCCATACATGACTGTTGGAAAAACCATAGCTTTGACTAGATGGACCTTTGTAGGCAAACTGATGTCTCTGCTTTTTTAATATGCTGTCTAGGTTTGTCATAGCTTTTTCTTGCAAGGAGTAAGCGTCTTTTAATTTCATGGCTGCACTCACCATCCATCATGATTTTGGAGCCCAAGAAAATAAAATCTGCCACTGTTGGGGTTTTCTCAAAAAAACACTTTTTCCCATCTATTTGCTGTGAAGTGATGGGACTGGATGCCATGGTCTTAGTTTTTTGAATGTTGACTTTTAAGATGTTTATTTAAACTTGTCAGAATCTTTCTGAGAATTAGATTTCTGTTAATTACGGAGACTCCATCCCTCATGGATGAACCATGGACATTTTAGCTGCTGTCACAACTGAGACTCCTTTTCCAAGAAAGTTTCCCTGACCATTCTACCAAAATATTATCCCTCCCTCCTGGCCTGATGTTATTTTGTACTGCACTTAATCACCTTCCAACTTTTTCTTGTTTTGTTTATTGCTATATCTCCAGCAAGTGGAACAAGACCAAGTTGCGTTCAGTTAATGTTTGTTGAATGAATGAATGAGGCATTTTTACTTTTAGCGTTATTTATTTTGGCCAGCTGATACGAAGAACTGACTCATTTGAGAAGACCCTAGTGCTGGGAAAGATTGAAGAGTGGAGGAGAAGGGGATGACAGAGGATGAGATGGTTGGATGGCATCACCGACTCAATGGACATAAGTTTGAGTAAACTCCAGGAATTGGTGATAGACAGGGAGGCCTGGTGTGCTGCAGTCCATGGGGTTGCAAAGAGTCGGAGAGGACTGAGTAATTGAACTGAAATGATGATTCCTTTACTTTGTAATATCCTTGAATTCTTAATATTTTTAATAATTTCAATAAAAGAACAAATATCACTAACTTTTTCACCCTATGGCAAGTGTTATGGATATTTTAATATCTGTGAGAAAAAGACCAAGAAATGGGTTATTTTGAACCTCAGTCCCTTGCAGTTGGAAAAGGTACAAATGAACTAAAAACGCTTCTTTTAACTCAGAGAAACTTAAACTAGGATGAGAGAGGATGGGCTAGACTTCAAGTGAAGTCGCTCAGTCATGTCCGACTCTTTGTGACCCCATGGACTGTAGCCTACCACGCTCCTCTGTCCATGGGATTCTCCAGGCAAGAGTACTGGAGTAGGCTGCCATTTCCTTCTCCAGAGGATCTTCCCGACCCAGGGATTGAACCTGGGTCTCCTGCATTGTAGGCAGATACTTTACCGTCTGAGCCACCAGGGAAGTCCTTTAATAATATCTGTAAAAGAACAAATATCACTAACTTTTTCACCCTATGGCAAGTTTATGGACATTTTAATATCTGTGAGAAAAAGACCAAGAAATGGGTTATTTTGAACCTCAGTCCCTTGCAGTTGGAAAAGGTACAAATGAACTAAAAACGCTTCTTTTAACTTAGAGAAACTTAAACTAGGATGAGAGAGGATGGGCTAGACCTCACAAGGATCAACAAACTTAAACTAGGATGAGAAGAGGATGGGCTAGACCTCTCAAGGATCACTTGAGGCTCCTCTTTGCAATGAGGAACAGAGACAGAGCTTCATCTTTTTTCCCTATAGTTCATTAATGTAAAAACAATAAGAAAGGCAATGTTTGTGTTTTATAACAATTCAAATAATACAGAGACAACATAACTGGCTTCTCTGTGCTCTTTTCTGTCAGGGCCACCTTGGTACCCCTCTTAGGTGACAATGTTAAGAAGGCTGTCAGATCTATCATTTAACAGCCTCAAACTGCCAAATTACCCAATTAAAGATGATGAGCAAAGGACTTAAGTAGACATTTCTTCAAAGAAGTTATACAAACAGCCAACGAGCATAGGAAAAGATGCTCAACATCACAACATCCTTAGAGAAATGAGATAGCACCTCACCAGCATCAGGATGGTTGCTATCAAAAAACCCAAAGTAATGGCGTTGGGGAGAATGTGGAAAAATTGGAACCTTGTCCCCTGTTGATGGGAATGTAAAATGAAGGGCAACTCTAGAAAATAGTGATATTTCCTCAAGAATTAAAACAAGAATTACCGTGTGATCCAGCAACTCCACTTTTGGGTAGGTACCCAGAAGAATTGAAAGCAGAGTTTCAAGTAGGCATTTGTAAACCCGTGTTCATAGCAGCACTGTTCACCACAGCCAAGAGGTGGAGGCAACTCTAGTGTCCATCAGTAGATGAATGGATAAACAAATGTGGTCTATCCATGTGTGTGTCTGTGTGTTAAGCCGTGTCTGACTCTTTATGACACCATGGATTGTAGTCCACTAGGCTCCTCTGTCCTGGAATTTCTCTGGAGTGGGTTGCCATTTCCCCCTTCAGGGGATCTTCCCGACCCAGGGATTGAACCCATATCTCCTGCATCTGCAGGTGGATTCTTTACCACTAGCGCCACCTGGGAAGCCTCTGATCTATCCATATGATGAATTTGGCCTTTAAAAAGAAGTAAATTATGAGACCAGTGGTTAAGACTCTGTGCCCCCAGTACAAGGGGCCTGGGTTTGATCTCTGGTTGAGGAACTAGATCCCGAATGTTGCAGCTGAGACCCAGTGTAGCCAAATAAATAAAAAATAATTTTTAAAAGAGGAAATTGACACAGGGTCCAATATGGATGAACCTGCAGAGTGTATGCTGAGTGAAATAAACCAGTCTCAAAAAAACACTGTGTGAGTCGCTTTACATGAGGTACATGAGTAGTTAAATTTATAGCAACAGAAAGTAGAATATTAGTTACCAGGACTGGGAGAAGGGCGAAAGGGGAAGTTATTATTTAATGAGTACTGAGTTTCAGTTTTGCACGATGAAAGAATTCTGGAGATTAGTTGCACAACAACGGGAATATACTTGGAGCTACTGAATTGCACACCTAAGATGATTTAAATGGTGAATTTTAAATGATACGCATTTTAATTTTACTACAGTTTTTTAAAAATTTAAGGAAAGCAAAAAGACGATAGTCTGTATCACGTACACGTGTCTGTATCACACAAAGACAGGTGTGCGTGATACAGACTCCTGTAAGCCAAAAGCATACAGGCCACTTCTTGTTTCCTGTTTGCTTTTGGAAAAAAAAGGTGAGGGGATCATATTACAGACGTTACTCAGCAACTTGCTTTCCTCTTTAACCCATTTAAGGACATAGGGATATCTTTCCAGGTCAGTGAATACTGATGTGACTCATGTGTCTTTCAAAGGTGACTGATTATCCATAGGATGTGTATACTGGGGTTTATTTCATGTTTCCTTTTTCTGAGCCTTCCAGTTATTTCCAGCGTGGTTGCCACTACAGGCGAGGCTGTTATAAAAAACTTTCTTTGTATTTCCTTATGTATGGCACCATTGACTCAACTGACATGAGTTTGAGCAAACTTAGTGAGATAGTGAAGGACAGGGAAGTCTGGCGTGCTGCAGTCCATGGTGTGGAAAAGACTTGGACATGATCAAGCGGCTGAACAACAACAAAATGTACTGCTGAATTATTTCTGCTGACTTTCAAAAATAATTGCTAAGTCAAGAGTATTGTCAGACTCTTTTCCTAAATATCTAAAGCTCCTCACATTCAAATGGTATTTAATACTTTATGAGATGTCAGCTTGTTGACCTCCATTCTGGTATCAGGCTTTGCAATCTGCTGGTGGATAATGATTTGCTATTATTGTTTTTCATACTTGAGGTTGTGAAGTTGAGTTTTTTTAAAAATGTACTAGCTCTGCTTTTTTTTTTTTTTTTTGGTATATGGGATAAGATAGGAAGTGTAATTTTGTTTTCTTTCAGATGAATAGCCAGTTATGCCAGTGCTATTTATTAAATCATTTTTCCTCATGAAACTAAAATGCTATTATCATGTATGTTTTGATGTTTTTCTAGACTGAATCCACTGATTTTCGCATTTCTGTATCAGTGCTAAATTAGCTTTGAGTGTATAGGACTTTGTAATCATTTTTTCTCCAGTTGTGTTTTTAGTTAATTTTTGACCGTGCTGGGTCTTGGCTGCTGCACGCAGGCTTCCTCGAGTTGCGGCGAGCGGGAGCTGCTCTCGTGGTGCTGCCGGCTTCTCTTGTTGCAGAGCATGGCCTCAGTAGTTGTGGGACACAGGCTTAGTTGCCCCATGACATGTGGCATCTTCCCCAAACCAGGGATTGAACCCTGGTCCCCTGTACTGGCAGGCAGATTCTTAACCACTGGACCACCAGGGAAGTGTTTTTTTTCCAGTTTTATTAAGAAATAGTTGGTATAAGTGTATAAGTGGAAGGCATACAGTTTAATGTGTCAAAAGGAAAATTCCTTACCATTTTGCCTTTTCAAAATTTTCTTATCCATTTTCAGTTATCTATTTTTCCATACTTATGAACTTTCAAAATCTTTTTTTCAGTTATTTTTTAAAGGTCCAATTGAAATTCTGATCATCTTTTCAACTTTTACATATAATGTGGTCTTTGCATATATTTGTATACCTCAAATTTTTACGATTAAGGAAACTATATATACTCGTCATTTTCAACAGAACAGTTAAGTAATAAATAATACTTTCTCTAATCTCCTGAATGTATTAACCACTTATTGTGTAAACTTCTAGACATTTTTCTGGGCTTTTGAACACATATTTTAATTATTTAACAAAGATGGAACATAATATACACAGATGTTACAGCATACTTTTTTCCTTCCACTTAGGGTTACTGAGAAGATGTCCATACTTTTTCCTATTTCTTTTTTTGACATTTAAAATTGTATTTTTCAAATTAATTTTTATTAGAACACAGTTGCTTTATTGGAGCACAGTGTTACTTTCTATGTGTAGCAAAGTGAATCAGCTGTAGGTATACATACACCCCCTCTCTTTTGGATTTCTTCCCCATTTCGGTTACCACAGGGCCCTGAGAAGAGAGTAACCCTACCTCAATACTTTCACAAACACCCCTGCTTTTTCCTGTAGGCTCCATGATATTTCCTAGTGCTGATGAATTATAATTTATCTAAATAATTTTTCTGGTAGATATTGATTGCTTCCTCCTTTCGTTTTTATGAATGCATTAGTTTGCTAGGACTGCAGTGATAAAGTACCAAAGATTAGGTGGCATAAAGAACAGAAATTTATTTTCCCACAGTTCTGCAGACTGACAATTTGTCAGAAGCCTTGGTTCCTTGTGAGGACTGTGAAGGAAAGATTCATTCCAGGCCTTTCTCTTTGACTTCTGGATGGCTGTCTTCTGCCTGTGTCTTCACATTATCTTCCTCTGTGTCTTTGTCCACATTTCTGCTCTTATAAAAGATACCAGTTATATTAGTGGGATTAGGGCCTACTGGTGTATGAGCTCATTCTAACTTAAGGACTTCTGCAAAGACCTTATCTCCAAATAGAGTCACGTTCTCAGGTTCTTGGGCCTAGGACACATAAAAATTGAGGGGGACATGATTAACAATGAGCAGTGATTTTTCCTGCACATTTATCTTTGTGCTTTTAAGTTAATATATTGTAGAATAAATTCCTATAAATGGGATTGGTTAAAGTTTATATACATTTCAAAAATTCACAGAGTTGTGAAGTGTTCTCTTTTTCTTTCTTTATGTAAGATTGGTAATATTTGTTCCTTAAAGATTACATAGAATTCACCAGTGAAGCCATTTGAACTAGGAATTTTATTTGGGAGTTTCAGTAATTGTTCAGTTTCTTTAATAGAACTGTTTAGATTTTCTCTGTGTGTGTCAAGTTAGTTTTAAAAACAACTTTGCATTTCATCTGAATTTTCAAGTTTATTGACATTGAGTTTTTAATATCTACCGACTTTTGGCTTTGTCAGTCCTACTATTGAATGTTTATTTTCTTCTTATTTCCTTCTTTTGCATTTCACTTGTGTTGTTTTTGCTTCACGAGCTTCCTGATTCACTGATTAGGTCATTGGGTTTTCAGCCTTTCTTTTCTAAAACCAAGTGCTGGTTAGCACGTGGAGCAACTGGAACTCTCACCCAATGTTGGATTGGGATTGTAATTTGATATAACCACTACAGAAAATTGTTTGATAGTACTTACTAAAATTGAACATATGCATAACATGTGCTCCAGCAATCACATTTCTGTGTAAATACCCTACAGAACTGAATTTGCATGCATAGTAAAGATGTGTGTAAGAATGTTTATTTATGGTAGTCTCAAGTTGGACACATCCCACATGAATAAGTAAATTATTGATTCATAAAATGGGAGTCTGTTAGCAATGAATATGAGCAAACTATGAGTAAAGGTGACAACATGAATGAGTTGCATACATATATTGGGTGATTCAGGTTATATGTAAGTTTAAGACAGACAAGGAGTATCTCTAAGGTCAGAAAAGTCATTACGTTTGAGGAGGAAATTGGGAAATTCTTCACCTTGGAGGTGGTTACATGTACATATTTATTTCTTAATAATTAGCCTGTATAGCCATAGTTATCTGTTATACCTCAAAAGAAATGTTTCTTTTAAAATGTAATGCATGTTTCCAAAATACCCTCAAAAATTTTTCTCATTGATATTCCCACCAGCTCTGTTTGAGAGTACCAGTCTCGACACCCTTCCAACCTTGGGAATCTCCATGTTTTAAAATATTTCCTAATTCGGTAGAAAAAAATGGATTGCTACTTAAATTTCCACTGTATTACTTCTAATGGGCATTTTTTGCTGGACATTTATAGTCTGTGTTTGGTCTCTTTGTGTTGTTTGCTCACTTTTCTCTCAGGTAAAAACTTTCCTTTATCTTCATGGTTAGTAACTTCTATTTTTGTGTTTGTCATATATGTTGTAACTTTTTAAAACATTTATTTATTTTTAATTGGAGGATAAGTGCCCTACAATATTGTCTTGGTTTCTGCCGTATGTCAGCACAGATTAGTCATGGGTGTACGTGCGTCCCCTCGCTCTTTAACCTCCCACCTCCCACCCTGCCGCCCATCCTGCCCCTCCAGATGGTCTCAGAGCACCAGCTTTGAGCTGGCTGTGTCATACAGCACATTCCAACTGACTGTGTAGTTTTGCATGTGGTGATGCATCTGTTTCAGTGCTACTCTGTCAGTTCGTCCCACCCTTCCTTCCCCCACTGTGTCCACAAGCCTGTGTTCTCCATGTCTGTGTCTCCATTGCTGCCCTGAAAATAGGTTCATCAGTACCCTCTTTCTATATTCCATTAATATGCATTAATGTGTGCTATTTGTTTTTCTTTTTCTGACTGACTTCACTCTAGGTAAATAAACTTTAGGTTCATCCACCTCACTAGAACTGACTCATGTTCCTTTTTATGGCTGAGTGATATTCCACTGTATATATGTACCACAGCTTCTTTATCTGTTCATCTGACGATGGACAGCTAGGTTGCTTCCATGGCCTAGCTATTGTAAATAGTGATGAACCTTAGGGTACATGTGTCTTTTTCAGTTACGGTTTCCTCAGGGTATATGCCCAGTGGTGGGATTGTTGGATTATATGGTAGTTTTATTCCTAGTTTTTAAAGAAATCTCCATACTGTTCTCCATAGTGGCTGTATGAGTTTATATTCCTACCAACAGTGCAGGAGGGTCCCCTTTCCAGGGATACCACACTGTAGTTTTGCTTTGCATTTCCTTAATAATGACTGGTGTGGAGCATCTTTTCATGTGTTTATTAGCCGTCAGTATGTCTTGGTAACTTACATTTTTCTGTCTCTGTCATATATGTTGTGACTTTTTAAACAGTTTGTTTTTAAAGAGCAGTTTTAGGTTTGCAGCAAAATTGAGAGGAAGGTACAGAGATTCCTGTATATCAATATCCTGATCCTACACATTCTTAGCCTCCACCGTTATAAGCATCCCCCACCAAAGAGGTACATTTACAACACGTGATTAAGCTACACCGACACATCATAACCACCCGAAGCCCATGGTTTACTTTAGGGCTCGCTGTTTGTGCTGTACATTCTGTGGGTTTTTGTGCAATGTATAATGACAAGTACCCACCATTACAGTATCATGGGGAATAGTTTCACTGGTCTAATGCTCTGCCTGTTCATCTCTCCCTCCCCTTCAACCCCTAGCAGCCTCTGATCTCTTTACTGTCTCCATAGTTTTGCCTTTTCCAGAACGTCATAGAGTTGGAATCATACAGCATGCAGTCTTCCCAGAGTGGCTCCTTTCACTTAGTAATATGCATCTGAAGGTCCTTTATATCCTTTCATGCCTTGATAGCTCACTCCTATTTAGCATTGAATAATATTCCATCGTCTCAACATACCAGTTTATTTATCCATTCACCTCCTGAAGGATATCTTGGTTGCTTCCAAGTTTTGGCAGCTATGAATAAAGTTTCTATAAACATCCCTGTGCATGTTTTTATGTGGCATAAGTTTTCAGTTCATTTGAATAAATATCAGAGTAGTAATTGCTAGAGCATATGGCAGAAGGATGTTTAGTTTTTTAAGAAACTGTCAAACTGTCTTCCAAAGTGGATGTACCATTTTGCATTTTTACCAGCAAAGAAATGAAAGTTGTTGCTCCACGTTCTTGCCAACAAAACCTCCTTTTGAATTAACTTTTCTTAAGAGTGTGAGGTTTATCTTAATTCATTTTTTTTTTAGCATGTAGCTGTCCAGTTGTCCCAGCACCATTTGTTGAAAAAACTATCTTTCTCCTCCATTGTATTGCCTTTGTTCCCTTTGTTAAAGACTATTTGACTATATTTGTGTGTGTCTATTTGTGGGTTCTCTATTCTGTTCCATTGGTCGGTTGGTTTATTCTTTCACCAATACCCCACGTTTTGATTATTGTAGCTCTCCAACTTTGTTGCTCTTCTTCAGTATTGCGTTGGCTATTCTTAGTCTCTTGACTCTGTATGTAAACTTTAGAATCAATTTGTTTGTATCCACAAAGTAATGTGAGGGATTTTGATAGCGATTGTGTTGAATCTAGGCAGATCAAGTTGGGAAGAACTGATAATCTTGGCAATATTGAATCTTACTATCCCTGAACATGAAGTCTCTCTCCACCTACTTAGTTCTTCTTTCTTTTTGTTAATCAGAATTGTGCACTTTTCCTCAAAGATCTTGAATATAGCTTGTTGTATTTATATCTAAAATATTTCTCTCTCTTTTTTTTTTTTTTTGGTGCTAATGTAAATGGCATTGCGCTTTTAATTTCAAATTCTACTTGTTAATTTTTGGTAAATAGGAAAATAAATGACTTCTGTATATTAAACTTGTATCCTACAACCTTGCTGAAATTAGTTTCAGGAACTTCCGTTTTTTTGTTGTTGTTGTTAAGATTTGGATTTTCCATGTAGATTATGTTATTTGTAAACAAAGACATTTTATTTCTTCAATCTATATGTTGTTTATGTCCATTTGTTGCCTTGCTGTGTTAGCTAGGACCTCCTGTACAATGTTGAACAGGAGTGGTGAGAGCAATCATTTTTGACTTGTTCCTGATATTGGTGGGAAGAGCTTCTAGTTTCTTACTATCAAATGTGATATTAACTATAGGATTTTTGTAGATTTTCCTTTATCAAGTAGAGAAAGTTCCCCTCTGTTCCTAGATTACTCAGAGTTTTTATCATGAATGTGTATTTGATTTTCTCAAATGCTTTTTTCTATTGATATGATCATATAAATATATGGTAAATTGTGTTCTGTTTCTGATTCATTTTTACACATCATTTATGGCTTCTTGCCCTGTGGGAGTTGTAATTTTTATCGAATCAAACCTGCAGTCTTTTTACTGTCTAAGGGAGGCTTTTCTTTTCCCGAAGTTATAAATATATTGTCTTTATTTTTCTCTTGAGTACTTCTGTGATTTTATGTTTTGTATTAAAGCCCTAATCCATTGAAAATTTGTTACCATATATGGTGTGAGAAAACATCCCATGTTTTGTCGACCCAGCGGAGCAATTATTTTTTTTTTATTGCATTATAGGTGATTTATAGCATGCTAATTTCTGCTGTACAGCAAAGTGATTAAGTTATATATAAATATACACACACATTCTGTTTTAGTATCATTTTTCATTGTGGTTTGTCATAGGATATTGAATATAGTTGCCTGTGCTATACAGTAGGACTTGGATATTTATCCGCTCTATACATAAAAGCTTCTGTCTGCTAAACCCAACCTCCTACTCCAGGCTTCTCCTACCCTTCTTACCCCCTTGGAAACCACGAATCTCTTCTCTATGTCCGTGAGTCTGTTTCTGATTAGAGATAGGTTCATTGGTGTCATATTTTATATAGCACATGTAAGTGATTCCCTATGGTATTTGTCTTTCTCTTTGTAACTTCACTTAGTGTGATAATCTCTAGGCTTATCCATGTTGCTGCAAATGGCATTATTTCATTCTTTTTTTTTTTTTGCCTGAGTAGTAGTCCATTGTAGATACGCACCACATCTTCTTCATCCGTTCATCTGTTGATGGACACTTAGGCTGTTTCCATGTCTTGGCTATTGTGAATACTGCTGCTATGATATTGGTTGCATATATCTTTTTGAATTATAGTTTTGTTTGAATATATGCCCAGGAGTGGAGTTACTGGATCTTGTGTAATTTTATTTTTAATTTTTTGAGGAGCCTCCTTCCTGGTCTCTGTAGTGGCTGAACCAATTTACATTCCCACCAGCAGTGTCGGGGAGTTGCCTTTGCCTCACACCTCTCCAGCATTTGGTATTTATAGGCTTTTTAATGATGGCCATTCTACCACTGGACTTCCCTGGTGGTTCAGTGGTAAAGAATCCACCTACAGTGCAGGAGATGTGTTCCAACTCTGGGTCGGGAAGATCCCCTGGAGAAGGAAGTGGAATCTCCAGTATTTTTCTGGGGGAAATCCCATAGAGGAGCCTGAAGGCGGGCTTTAGTCCATGGGATCGCAGAAGAGTTGGATGTAACTTAGCGACTAAACCGACAACAACAATTCTGAATTTTCTAAGTTTTCTCCCAGTCCATAGGTTCTCTTTTTGTTTGGTTTATAGTTTTGTTTATGTGCAAATGTTTTTAAGTTTATTTAGGTGCCATTTGTTTATTTTTGTTGCTTTTGGAGACTGACCTAAGTCTGTCTAAATATTGATACAATTTATAGTAGAGAATATTTTGCCTATGCTCTCTTCTAGGAGTTTTATGGTGGTCGTGTCTTATGTTTAAGTCTTCAAGCAATTTTGACTTTATTTTTGTGTATGGCGTGAGGATGTGTTCTAACTTCATTGATTTACATGCAGCTGTCCAACTTTACTGACACTACTTGCTGAAGAGACTCTTTTCTCCATTGTATATTCTTTGTCAAAGATGAACCATAGGTGTGTGGGTTTATTTTTAGGCTATTTTGTTCCGTTGATCGATATGTCTTTCTGCCAGTACTACACTGTTTTGATTACTGTCACTTGTAGTCTGACATCTGGGAGGGTTATGCCTTCTGTGCAACTATATTGACAACATTCCTTAGATCATTTCTATTCCATTCTAATTGAATTGCCAATTTTACCGTTAATTACTTTCCTATAGTGAGGTCTGTATTTTCTGGGTTTTTAAAATTGTGTTCAGGGACATTTCTGGAGGTACAGTGGTTAAGATTTCATGCTTCCACAGTAGGCAACATGAGTTTGACCCCCAGTCAAGGAACTAAGATGGCACAAGCTTCACTGCATGGCCAAATATTTGTTATTACATATGTTGTTGTTTTGTCGCTAAGTCGTATCTGACTCTTTGCAATCCCATGGACTGCAGCATGCCAGGTTCCTCTGTCTCCCAGAGTTTCCTCAAATTCATGTCCACTGAGTTGCTGATGGCTGTCTAACCATCTCATCCTCTGCCACCCCATATCCTTTTTGCATATTTTGTTGTTCAGTTGCTCAGTCATGTCTGACTCTTTGCAACCCCATGGAGTGCAGCACACCGGGCTTTCCTGTCCTTCACCATCTCCTGGAGCTTGCTCAAACTCATGTCCATTGAGTCACTGATGCCATCCAGCCATCTCATCCTCTGTCATCCCCTTCTCCTGCCTTCAATCTTTCCCCACCATCAGGGTCTTTTCTAATGAGTCAGCTCTTCGCATCAGGTGGCTAAAGTACTGGAGCTTTACCATCAATCCTTCCAATGAATATTCAGGGTTGATTTCCTTTAGGAATGGACTAGTTTGATCTCCTTGCAGTCCAAGGGACTCTCAAGAGTCTTCTCCAACACCACAGTTCAAAAGCATCAATTCTTTGGTGCTCAGCCTTCTTTATGGTCAAACTCTCACAACCATTCATGACTGCTGGAAAAACCATAGCTTTGACTAGATGGACCTTTGTTGGAAAAGTAATATCTCTGCTTTTTAATATGCCGTCTAGATTTGTCATAGCTCTTCTTCCAAGGAGCAACCATCTTTAAAATTTCATGACTGCAGTTTATGGGGTCGCAAAGAGTTGGACATGACTGAGTGACTGAACTGAGCTGAGGATATAAAAGGAACTGATTTTCTCTTACATCAGTTGATTGATGTCTAAATAAAAGTATCAATAATTAAATATAGGTTCAGGAAACTTTTTTTAAGTGGCAAAGCAATCACAAGTAAAATGGAGATTTTTCGTTTCTTGTGTGTTAGTTGCTCAGTTGTGTCCGATTCTTTGTGACCGCATGGACTGTTGCCCACCAGGCTCCTCTGTCTATGGGATTCTCCAGGCAAGAATACTAGAGTGTTAGCCATTTCCTTCTCCAGAGGATCTTCCCGATCTAGGGATTGAACCTGGGTCTCATTTCTTGCAGGCAGAAATTTTGTACTATCTGAGTCACCAGGGAAGCCCTTTTTTTTAACTAAAATTTAAAAAATTAAGAGACAATTGATATACATAAAATTTACCTTTTTCAGTGCATAAATACGTGAATTTTGACAGACTCATTCAGTTGTGGAACTACCATCGTAATCAAAATGTAGGATACTTCCATCACCTGCAAAAATTCTCCTGAGCCCCTTTGTAGTAGCTCCTTTATCATCCCCAGCACTTGGTGGCCACTGGTCTGTCTTCCTCCCTGTAGTTTTTAGCTTTTTCAGGATCATACAGTATGAAGGGAATATATATATGGAATACTGTACGTATAAGTATACACTGTATGGAATCATACAGTACCTATGTACCCTGTTGAGTCTGGCTTCCTTTAGTTAACATAACGCGTGTGACATTCATTCTTGTATCAGCAATTGTTCCTTTTCATTGTTGAGAAGAATTCCGGTGTATAGATGTAACATAGCTTGCTTGTTTATTCTCTTGTTGAAAGACATTCAGGTTGTTTCTGGTTTTTGGCAAGTACAATGAAAGCCTATCTATTCAGAGAATTACCTTATTATATTGCCAGAAGAAGGGAAAGGAATACACAGAACAACAGATGAAAAATGAAATAAAACAAAACACAGAAAATAGCACAAAGTGAGAGTGATAAAAACGAGATGCAGATATTTGTTGGCCTTTTGTATACTTAATTTATGGATAGGATTTGGTCCAGTGGAGGAAGGTAGAGAGGGTTGGAGTAAGGGGATCACAAAAGAAGACTCAGACAGGACTGAGCTTTGAAAATTCTTAAATCCCATGCATCAGTGGAAAACAGAACTATCAGAAAATTTTTGAACTGGGAAATAGATGTTATAAATGTTATGAAGTGAAAGTCACTCAGTCGTGTCTGACTCTTTGCGACTCCATGAACTATACAATCCATGAAATTCTCCAGGCCAGATTACTGGAGTAGCTGTTCCCTTCTCCAGGGAATCTTCCCAACCCAGGGATCACACCTAGATTTTCCACATTGCAGGAGGATTCTTTACCAGCTGAGCCACTAGAGAAGTCCAAAAATGTTATAAGTAGTCTTAAAAAGTGTTAGGGTGGCACAATTATACAGAGTTGTGTTATAATACCAATAATAACTGATTCTCCCCCTGGTATTCTGTTATTCAGTCTCCACAGTGGCTCTGTGTCATAATTATTATTATCTGTCTCCATTTAAAAAAAGAATCCAACCAAGTAAATTGGAAGATCTATTTGGTTTCATTAGGTGATTCATGAGCCCCGCAGCATCCCACATAGTAACTAGAAGGGGCCTGTAAAAGGTTGTATGAAGGGGGAAGTTGTTATAGGAAGAAGGATTGAGCAAGGGAGGTACTACCAAAAGGAAAGAAAGGATTATTTTTAGGCCAGCACTTCTTTATTGGGAGGATGAGAACAGTAAAGGTTATATCATGTAGATTATCTCTTCTTCCTTTGGCAGTTGGATAGAGTCCACCTGGCAGATGACCTCATTGGTGCTGACCAGAAAATTCTAGATTGGTTGATTAAAATTCTATTTCTGGTGTTAAGTATTGAACCTAAGTTGGGAATCTTGGGCTTTAGCACAAGTGATGCCATTTTGGGGCTGTGGTTTTTCTCTTTAACATCCTGTTTTACACAAGAAGAGAGACTGCAGGGAGGGTGATCATTTGAGATCCAAAGGTAGTGGTCCCCAGCTCTCTATCATAAAGGAAAGGTTAAAATGTTAAAATTGTGGGACTAGCAATGAAGAGCAGAAAGTTTCTACGGGGGTCATGCCTAAGTGACTCAAAACAGTAACACTCCCAATCATCTCTCTGAAATATTTGTTCTCTGCTGAACTTTGTTCTTGTTTTATGCTCCACTGTATGTCACCGCTTATTGACTCATTGGATATATAGAGATAAAATGTAACATGCTAGTGTGGAAGACCAGGAAATAAGTTTTCCATTAGCTTTTGAGTGATTTCTATGTTTAAATGCTAGAAAACATGCAAAGTTATATTTCTGGTTGGAAAAATGTTACTTTGCTATTAACATTGAGATTGTGCTATAAATTAGGTTCTATTTTATGAGCTGTATTTTCTTTTAATGAACATACATACCTAAAATATTTTAGTGTTTGGGGGATAACTTAAGCATTTTGAATGTGCATGCTACTTTGATTATTTTCTAATGTAGTTGCAAAGAAAATGGAATTCTGGTAAATTTTTTTTTAAGTGTAAAGTGGTTATAATGATATACAATAAAATTTAGATTTTTCATTTGTTCTTAATTCACAGAAATATTTACCTTTCTAGACACTAAAGGAAGAAATGATATTGAAAGGAAATTTCCATATTTTTGCATTCAGTTGACTCCAACTAGTTGTATCATGTAAAGAAAATTTTATTTGGTTCTAAAATAAATATATTAAGAAAGTAAACAAGTCAGCTTCTCAGGTTCATAGGCCTGATGCTTGCTTGCTTATTTGATTCATTCATTCATTCCAGAAATGGTAACTGATCATTTGTTTTTTAATCCTCCACTGTTTTCATTGTTTACCCTAGGAGTACAATTCAGCGAAGGGTGAAATTTATTATAAAGACCACTTATGTGACCTTTGAAAGTTGTTCCAGTTTCCTCATCCCAGACTGAATCTAACTAGCTGTATGGTCTTAGGTTCTTAGTTTTCTTGTAAGTGGCAAAGGCAGTTGGATCTAGAATTTCCATAAAGCTGTCCAGTTTTAAAGGTTTCTAAAATATTTTTAAAGATAAGTTTTTGTGGAACTCATTTGCTTTAACAGTAATTGAAAATGGATATGAATACCTAGATTTGAGTCTCAACTCTACCACCAACTAACCCAGTTGTAATAAAGTTAACATTTACCCTGGATTTGCTATGTACTAGGCACAGATCTAAATATTTTACCTTTATAATCCATCAGACCTCATAAGAGCTCTGTGTGTGAATTGCTGTAATTGTACCCATTTTACAGGTGAGAAAATTGGGCACCAAGAGTTTCAATTACCTCCAATAAGAATCAATAAATACAGGGACTACCCTGGTGGTCTAGTGGTTGAGACTTTACCTACCAGTGCAGAGGATGTGGGTTTGACCCCTGGTCAGAGAGCTAGGATCCCACATGCCTTGCAGCCAAAAAACTAAAACATAAAATAGAAACCTTATTGTAACAAATTCAATAAAGACTTTATAAACTGGGCCACATCAAAAATATTAGGAAAAAAAAAAATCAATGCAGAGTCAGTGTTTGGACGCAGGTAGTCTGAGTCCAGAGCCGGTATGATTAGCAATGGTGTAATACTGTCAACTCTGTAATCTCTCAGAGATTGCTTTTTTTTTTTGGTCATGAAATGAGGCCCATGTCAGGCTTCCTTCTTCACAGGTTTGTATGAGGCTCAAATAAGTAATGTAGAGACCAGGACCAGCAGTGTCCGTCTTACCTGGGAGTATTCAGATGCAAATTCTGGGGCCTCATTCCTAACCTGCTGACGCAGAAAGTCTTGAGGTGGGGCCCAGCAGTTTTGTGTTTTAATAAGGCTTCCTGGTGATTCTGATGCAGGCTGAAATTTGTGAACCACTGGAATATTACATGTGGAATTCATTAAAGAATGTACAATGCTTGTATAAAAAGAAACTGATAAAACCCTGCCTGTGTCCCCATCTCATGAACTGCAAAGAAAGTTCTCTGTGTATTAGCACTATACCCATGCTTCTCCCAATAGTCTGACACCCTAGTCTCACCCTGGATGTAAACATATTCTGAAATTTTAGTGTATTTTATTGTCATAATGTTTCCTATAGTTTTACCACATGTGTGTATTTTTTTTTTTTTAGCTGTTTCTAACAAATTTATGTAACTTCCTTGTAGCTAGTAGTGTGCTTGTAAACCTTTTTTTTTTTTTTCTTTCTTTTTTTTATTATTTTTTTCCAGTGGGTTTTGTCATACATTGATATGAATCAGCCATGGATTTACATGTATTCCCAATCCCGATCCCCCCTCCCACCTCCCTCTCCACCCGATTCCTCTGGGTCTTCCCAGTGCACCAGGCCGGAGCACTTGTCTCATGCATCCCACCTGGGCTGGTGATCTGTTTCACTATAGATAATATACATGCTGTTCTTTTGAAATATCCCACCCTCACATTCTCCCACAAAGTTCAAAAGTCTGTTCTGTATTTCTGTGTCTCTTTTTCTGTTTTGCATATAAGGTTATCATTATCACCTTTCTAAATTCCATATATATGTGTTAGTACGCTGTAATGTTCTTTATCTTTCTGGCTTACTTCACTCTGTATAATGGGCTCCAGCTTCATCCATCTCATTAGGACTGGTTCAAATGAATTCTTTTTAATGGCTGAGTAATATTCCATGGTGTATATGTACCACAGCTTCCTTATCCATTCATCTGCTGATGGGCATCTAGGTTGCTTCCATGTCCTGGCTATTATAAACAGTGCTGCGATGAACATTGGGGTGCACGTGTCTCTTTCAGATCTGGTTTCCTCAGTGTGTATGCCCAGGAGTGGGATTGCTGGGTCATATGGCAGTTCTATTTCCAGTTTTTTAAGAAATCTCCACACTGTTTTCCATAGCGGCTGTACTAGTTTGCATTCCCACCAACAGTGTAAGAGGGTTCCCTTTTCTCCACACCCTCTCCAGCATTTATTGCTTGTAGACTTTTGGATAGCAGCCATCCTGACTGGCGTGTAATGGTACCTCATTGTGGTTTTGATTTGCATTTCTCTGATAATGAGTGATGTTGAGCATCTTTTCATGTGTTTGTTAGCCATCTGTATGTCTTCTTTGGAGAAATGTCTGTTTAGTTCTTTGGCCCATTTTTTGATTGGGTCATTTATTTTTCTGGAATTGAGCTGCAGGAGTTGCTTGTATATTTTTGAGATTAATCCTTTGTCTGTTTCTTCATTTGCTATTATTTTCTCCCAATCTGAGGGCTGTCTTTTCACCTTACTTATAGTTTCCTTTGTAGTGCAAAAGCTTTTAAGTTTCATTAGGTCCCATTTGTTTAGTTTTGCTTTTATTTCCAATATTCTGGGAGGTGGGTCATAGAGGATCTTGCTGTGATTTATGTTGGAGAGTGTTTTGCCTATGTTCTCCTCTAGGAGTTTTATAGTTTCTGGTCTTACATTTAGATCTTTAATCCATTTTGAGTTTATTTTTGTGTATGGTGTTAGAAAGTGTTCTAGTTTCATTCTTTTACAAGTGGTTGACCAGTTTTCCCAGCACCACTTGTTAAAGAGGTTGTCTTTTTTCCATTGTATATCCTTGCCTCCTTTGTCAAAGATAAGGTGTCCATAGGTTCGTGGATTTATCTCTGGGCTTTCTATTCTGTTCCATTGATCTATATTTCTGTCTTTGTGCCAGTACCATACTGTCTTGATAACTGTGGCTTTGTAGTAGAGTCTGAAGTCAGGCAGGTTGATTCCTCCAGTTCCATTCTTCTTTCTCAAGATTATTTTGGCTATTCGAGGTTTTTTGTATTTCCATACAAATTGTGAAATTCTTTGGTCTAGTTCTGTGAAAAATACCGTTGGTAGCTTGATAGGGATTGCATTGAATCTATAGATTGCTTTGGGTAGAATAGCCATTTTGACAATATTGATTCTTCCAATCCATGAACACGGTATGTTTCTCCATCTGTTTGTGTCCTCTTTGATTTCTTTCATCAGTGTTTTATAGTTTTCTATGTATAGGTCCTTTGTTTCTTTAGGTAGATATACTCCTAAGTATTTTATTCTTTTTGTTGCAATGGTGAATGGTATTGTTTCCTTAATTTCTCTTTCTGTTTTTTCATTGTTAGTATATAGGAATGCAAGGGATTTCTGTGTGTTAATTTTATATCCTGCAACTTTACTATATTCATTGATTAGCTCTAGTAATTTTCTGGAAGAGTCTTTAGGGTTTTCTATATAGAGGATCATGTCATCTGCAAACAGTGAGAGTTTTACTTCTTCTTTTCCTATCTGGATTCCTTTTACTTCTTTTTCTGCTCTGATTGCTGTGGCCAGAACTTCCAACACTATGTTGAATAGTAGTGGTGAGAGTGGGCACCCTTGTCTTGTTCCTGATTTCAGGGGAAATGCCTTCAATTTTTCACCATTGAGGGTGATGCTTGCTGTGGGTTTGTCATATATAGCTTTTATTATGTTGAGGTATGTTCCTTCTATTCCTGCTTTTTGGAGAGTTTTAATCATAAATGAGTGTTGAATTTTGTCAAAGGCTTTCTCTGCATCTATTGAGATAATCATATGGTTTTTATCTTTCAATTTGTTAATGTGGTGTATTACATTGATTGATTTGTGGATATTAAAGAATCCTTGCATTCCTGGGATAAAGCCCACTTGGTCGTGGTGTATGATTTTTTTAATATGTTGTTGGATTCTGTTTGCTAGAATTTTGTTAAGGATTTTTGCATCTATGTTCATCAGTGATATTGGCCTGTAGTTTTCTTTTTTTGTGGCATCTTTGTCTGGTTTTGGAATTAGGGTGATGGTGGCCTCATAGAATGAGTTTGGAAGCTTACCTTCATCTGCAATTTTCTGGAAGAGTTTGAGTAAGATAGGTGTTAGCTCTTCTCTAAATTTTTGGTAGAATTCAGCTGTGAAGCCATCTGGTCCTGGGCTTTTGTTTGCTGGAAGATTTTTGATGACAGTTTCGATTTCCTTGCTTGTGATGGGTCTGTTAAGATCTTCTATTTCTTCCTGGTTCAGTTTTGGAAAGTTATACTTTTCTAAGAATTTGTCCATTTCATCCAAGTTGTCCATTTTATTGGCATAGAGCTGCTGGTAGTAGTCTCTTATGATCCTTTGTATTTCAGTGTTGTCTGTTGTGATCTCTCCATTTTCATTTCTAATTTTGTTAATTTGGTTTTTCTCCCTTTGTTTCTTAATGAGTCTTGCTAATGGTTTGTCAATTTTGTTTATTTTTTCAAAAAACCATCTTTTAGCTTTGTTGATTTTTGCTATGGTCTCTTTAGTTTCTTTTGCATTTATTTCTGCCCTGATTTTTAAGATTTCTTTCCTTCTGCTAACTCTGGGGTTCTTCACATGTGTGTATTTTATAAACCTCATTCATTTAGTTTTCCAAGACTTTGAATTTTATCTAAAGGTACCACCCTGGGTATATCCCACATTTTTATTAAATATGCTTAACATTTTGTTAGTGGTATGTGTGCACATTTGATGAATGCATTCTGTGTTTGAATATAGAATAACCTATTTCTATGGGGTCGCAAAGAGTTGGACACAACTGAGCGACTGAGGTGAAATAGCTCCAGAACCATTCAAAAATCAATGTGATCCACCACATTAAGAGGGGAAAAAAAAATCATCTCTACAGATGCAGAAAAGGCATTTGATAAAAGCTGATATCCACTGATGATAAACAGTGTTAAAAAATTACAGATATCTTCAACCCAATAAGAAGCATATGTGATTCACCTACAGCAAACATCATACTGAATCAAACATTAAATGTGCTTCCCTAGTACTGGTCACAAGGCAAAGATATCTGCTGCTCCATTCTACATTTTAAAGGTGGTTCTAGCTAGTGCAATAAGGAGGGAGAGAAAAGCTTACTAATGAGAAAGTATGTCGTAAAGCTGTGTTTATTAGCAAATGACACAATCATCTATATAGAAAATTTTAAGATCTCTACAAAAATTTCTAGAAATAATGAGTGAGGTTAAGGAGGCTTGGGGGCTTCCCAGGTGGCTGAGTGGGTAAAGAACCCGCATGCAATGCAGGAGACACAGATTCAATCCCTGGGTTGGGAAAATTACCTGGAGGAGGACATGGCAACCCATTCCAGTATTCTTGCGTGGAGAATCTCAAGGAGAAGAAGAGTCTGGTGGGCTACATTCCAATTGGTCGCAAAGAGTTGGACATGACTGAAGCCACTGAGCATGCAAGAAGGTCCTAGGATCCAGTTTTGGTCAATATTAAAAAAAAAAAATTGCATTTCTCTGTACTACAACAAGCACGCTGAGATTATTGGGTTGTGATGTGAAGTTCACTTGTTCCTATAGATTACAGGTCAGACAATTTTAAAACCACTGTCCCAGAAAAACTCTTGCACAAGTGTACCATATATATATATATACACATACACACACACACACATATATATATTTATAAGTATGTTCACAGTGTTTCACAGCAGTATTTGTGACAGCAAAAATGGGAATTAACCCAGTATCCACTGAAAGGAAAATGAAGAAATCCATTCAGTTCAGTTGCTCAGTTGTGTCTGACTCTTTGCGACCCCATAGACTGCAACACAGCAGGCTTCCCTGTCCATCACCAACTGCCGGAGTTTACTCAAACTCATGTCCATAGAGTCAGTGATGCCATCTAGCCATCTTGTCTTCTACCGTCCTCTTCTGCTCTCAATCTTTCCCAGCATCAGAGTCTTTTCCACGGAGTCAGTTCTTCACATCATGTGGCCAAAGTATTGGAGTTTCAGCTTCAATTTCAGTCCTTCCAATGAATATTCAGGACCTATTTCCTTTAGGATGGACTGGTTGGATCTTCTTGCAGTCCAAGGGACTCTCAAGAGGCTTCTCCAATACTACAGTTCAAAAGCATCAATTCTTTGCTTTCTTTATAGTCCAACTCTCACATCCATACATGACTACTGGAAAAACCATAGCTTTGACTAGACAGACCTTTGTTGGCAAAGTAATATCTCTGCTTTTTAATATGCTGTTTAGGTTGGTCATAGCTTTTCTTCCAAGGAACAAGCTTCTTTTAATTGCCTGGCTGCAGTCACCATCTGCAGTGATTTTGGAGCCCAAAAAAATAGTGTCTCACTGTTTCCATTTGTTTCCCCATCTATTTGCCCAGATGCCATGATTTTAGTTTTTTGAATGCTGAGTTTTAAGTCAACTTTTTCACTCTCTTCTTTCACTTTCATTAAGAGGTTCTTTAGTTTTGTTTTTTTTTTGCTTTTTGCCAAAAGGGTGGTATCATCTGCATATCTGAGGTTATTGATATTTTTCCTGGCAGTCTTGATTCCAGTTTGTGCTTCATCCAGTCCAGCATTTCTTATGATGTACTCTGCATATAAGTTAAATAAGCAGGGTGACAATATATAGCCTTGATGTACTCCTTTCCCAATTTGGAACCAGTCTGTTGTTCCATGTCCAGTTCTAACTGTTGCTTCTTGACCTGCATACAGATTTCTCAGGAGGCAGGTCAGGTGGTCTTGTATTCCCATCTCTTTCAGAATTTTCCACAGTTTGTTGTGATCCACACAGTCAAAGACTTTGGTGTAGTCAATAAAGCAGAAGTAGATGTTGGCAATTTGATCTCTGGTTCCTCTGCCTTTTCTAAATCCAGTTTGAACATCTGGAATTTCACAGTTCATGTACTGTTGAAGCCTGACTTGGAGAAGTTTGAGCATTACTTCACTAGCGTGTGAGATGAGTGCAATTGTGTGGTCGTTTGAGCATTCTTTGGCATTGCCTTTCTTTGGGATTGGAATGAAAACTGACCTTTTCCAGTCCTGTGGCCACTGCTGAGTTTTCCAAATTTGCTGGCATATTGAGTACAGCGCTTTCACAGCATTATCTTTTAGGATTTGAAATAGCTCAACTGGAATTCCATCACCTCCACTAGCTTTGTTCATGGTGATGCTTCCTAAGGCCCACTTGACTTCACAATCCAGGATGTTTGGCTCTAGGTAAGTGATCACACCATCGTGGTTATCTGGGTCATGAAGATCTTTTGTGTATATAGTTCTGTGTATTTTTGCCACCTCTTCTTAATATCATTTTTTTTTTTAGAGATGTCTTATTTAGTTTCCAAACACCTTGCATGCATGCTAGATTGCTTCAGTCGTGTCTGACTCTTTGCAACACTATATACTGTATCCTACCAGGCTCCTCTTATCCTGGGGGTTCTGCAGGCAAAAATACTGGAGTGGGTTGCCCTGCCCTCCCCCAGGAGATCTTCCTGACCCAGGGATCAAACCTGTGTCTCTAATGTCTCCTGCATTAGCAGGCGGGTTCTTTACCACTAGCCGTACTTGAGAAGCCCAATATCTTGAGGTTTTCTAAATGTCTTTGTTACTGAGTTTTAATTTAATTCCATTGTAGTCAAAGAACATGGTTTGTTATGATTTGAATCTTTTTCAGTTAACTGGGATTTGTTCTGTTACCTCATCTACATCACTGCTAGGTCTTTTTCTATGATTCAGTTTTCTCTAAAATGATAAGGAGTATTTTTCTCCCTCGCGTGCGTGGTAATCTTGAACTAGATGTCAGACATTGTAAGTTTTATCTTGTTGAGAGTTTAAGGCTTTTTGTGGGATGGAGTTATAAGGAAATGTTTATTCTTTGCAAATCTGCAGTTCACCTTTATCAGGTGAGACCAGCACAGGCAAAATGGTCCTTCTGAGGACCAAGGCAGTTACTCTTCTGAGTACTCAAGCCAGTGGCTGTGTTATCCCAACATTCCTCGACTCTGGTTGTGGAGAATGGAAACTGTTCCCAGCCCTCTGTGAGGCTTAGGAATTATTCCTCCTGCTCTTTCCCAGTATTTCTTTCTTTCTTTCTTTTTTCATTTATTTTTATTAGTTGGAGGCTAATTACTTTACAATATTATAGTGGTTTTTGTCATACATTGACATGAATCAGCCATGGATTTACATGTATTCCCCATCCCGATCCCCCCTCCCACCTCCCTCTCTACCCGATCCCTCTGGGTCTTCCCAGTGCACCAGGCCCGAGCACTTGTCTCATGCATCCAACCTGGGCTGGTGATCTGTTTCACCCTAGATAATATACATGCTTCGATGCTGTTTTCTCAAGACATCCCACCCTCGTCTTCTCCCACAGAGTCCAAAAGTCTGTTCTGTACATCTGTGTCTCTTTTTCAGTTTTGCATATAGGGTTATCATTACCATCTTTCTAAATTCCATATGTATGTGTTAGTATACTGTAGTGGTCTTTATCTTTCTGGCTTACTTCACTCTGTATAATGGGCTCCAGTTTCATCATCTCATTAGAACTGATTCAGATGCTTTTTAATGGCTGAGTAATATTCCATGGTGTATATGTACCACAGCTTCCTTATCCATTTGTCTGCTGATGGGCATCTAGGTTGCTTCCATGTCCTGGTTATTATAAACAGTGCTGCGATGAACATTGGGGTGCACGTGTCTCTTTCAGATCTGGTTTCCTCGGTGTGTATGCCCAGCAGTGGGATTGCTGGGTCATATGGCAGTTCTATTTCCAGTTTTTTAAGAAATCTCCACACTGTTCTCCATAGTGGCTGTACTAGTTTGCATTCCCACCAACAGTGTTAGAGGGTTCCCTTTTCTCCACACCCTCTCCAGCATTTATTGCTTGTAGACTTTTGGATAACAGCCATCCTGACTGGCGTGTAGTGGTACCTCATTGAGGTTTTGATTTGCATTTCTCTGATACTGAGTGATGTTGAGCATCTTTTCATGTGTTTGTTAGCCATCTGTATGTCTTCTTTGGAGAAATGTCTGTTTAGTTCTTTGGCCCATTTTTTGATTGGGTCATTTATTTTTCTGGAATTGAGCTACAGGAGTTGCTTGTATATTTTTGAAATTAATCCTTTGTTTCTTCATTTGCTATTATTTTCTCCCAATCTGAGGGCTGTCTTTTCACCTTGCTTATAGCTTTCCCAATATTTCTTTCCCTTGCCCTCAGGAATTTTCTTCACATGCTGATTGGTAATCAAATAAGCTAACAGGGAAATTGCTGCAGCCCCCACCTCTTAGCTTCTCTGCCTTGCACTTTCTTCCACCTTGACTTCCCTGAGTTCTCAGCCCTCTCCTCGCATCTCAAGGCGACTGCTGTGCTGTTGGATATCTCCTCCCTGAGTCTGCCTGGAGATGCAGCTGCAGATTGCCTTTATGTCCTCGTCTCTAGGAGCATCACTCTCCTGCTCTGCATTGCTGTTCAGTGTCTGAAAACCACTGTGTCATATTTTTTTGTTTTTTTAATTGGAGTATTACTGCTTTACGAAGTTGTGTTGGTTTCTGCTGTATTATGAAGTGAGTTTGGAGAAGGAGATGGCAACCCACTCCAGTATTCTTGCCTGGAGAATCCCATGGACAGAGGAACCTGGTGGGCTACAGACCATGGGATTGCAAGAGTTGGACACGACTTAGCAACTAAACCATCATGAAGTGAATCAGTCATATATATACATATGTCGCCTCCAGTTTGAACATTCCTCCCAACTCCCATCCCACCCCTCTAGGTCATCTCAGAGTACCAGGCTGAGCTCCTGTGCCAAATAGCAGGTTCCTACCCACTATCTCTTTTACACGATAGTGTATATATATCAGTGCTACTTTCCCATTCATCCCACCCTCCGCTTCCCCCTTTTTGATATTTTTTATGTTTAAGACAGGATAGTAGCATCTGATTCCTGATGTGTTGTCCGGTCCACTTTGGCCACAAGTTGAAATGAATATGTATTTTTCAAGAGAGAAAAGTATTCTAAACTCATACTGAATTTCTAGTTCAAATAGGTTAGTCCAAAGTTATGTATCTTTTTTATTTCATACTTGTCTTTCTGTGATGCTGAAAAATCCTGGTTCCAAAAACATTCCAACAGTTACTCGTTTTTATGTTTCTTATTTTATTCATGGGGCTTCCCTGGTGGTTCAGTCGGTAAAGAATCCACCTGCAATGCAAGAGACCTGGGTTTGATCTCTGGGTCAGAAAGATACCCTGAAGAAGGAAATGGCAACCCACTCCAGTATTCTTGCCTGGAAAATCCCATGAACAGAGGAGCCTGGCGAGCTACGGTCCATGGGGTTGCAAGAGTAGAACACATCAGAGTGACTAAACCACCACCACATTTTATTCTTACAACAACTCCAGTTCAGTTCAGTCGCTCAGTCGTGTCTGACTCTTTGCGACCCCCTGGACCACAGCATGCCAGGCCTCCCTCTCCATCACCAACTCCTGGAGTTTTCTCAAACTCATCTCCATTGAGTCGGTGATGCCATCCAACCTTCCCATCCTCTGTCGTCCCCTTCTCCTCTTGCCTTCAATCTTTCCCAGCGTCAGGGTCTTTTCAAATGAGTCAGCTCTTTGTATCAGGTGGCCAAAGTATTGGAATTTCAGCTTCAACATCTAAGAGGTAGGCCAAATAGCAGTTTATAAATGTCACTTTATTGATGGGTAGACTGAAGCCATAAGTTTAAATGACTTGCCTAAGAGTACAGAATGGTAGATTTTTGGCCAAGCTGTGGAAAGTACCTTCAGTAGCCTGCCAGTAATTCGGTGTTGCCTTGGTCCATCACACACACAGCGCCTGTTTCTTCATTCATGAGAGGAGGTTCCCTGCATCTCTCCAGTGCTGGGCTCTCGCCTCAGCTCCTTGCTCTTCTGAGTCTCCCTTCCCTCCTGGCCACATGTGCCCACATTCTGTTTGTTCCTGGTGCTTTCCCATATATAATAGAGAAGCTGGGCTTTCATTCTTGTTTTGTTTAGTCGCTCAGTTCTCTCTGACTCTTTGCGACCCCATGGACTGCAGCACGCCAGACTTCCCTGTCCTTCACTATTTTCCTAGAGTTTGCTCAAATGCACGTCCATTGAGTGGATGATGCCATCCAACCATCTCATCCTCTGTTGCTTCCTCCTCCTCCTGCCTTCAGTCTTTCCCAGTATCAGGGTCTTTTCCAGTGCGTCAGGTCTTCCCATCAGGTAGCCAAAGTATTGGAGCTTCAACTTCAGCATCCAATGAATATTCCAATGAATATTCAATTCATTCCTTCCAATGAATATTCAGGATTGATTTCCTTTAAGATTGACTGGTTTGATCTCCTTGCAGTCCAAGTGTTCTGAGACCCTCTTGAAAGTGGGCTATACGGTAAAGTAGACTGGCTGAGCTCGTCTTGGAACAGGCCCTGCAGAGACATAAGCCCGGGACCAAAGTTGCTGCTGTTATATTTGCATGTTCAGGTTGAAGGTTTTAAATTAATGGGTTTTCCAGCCTGGTTGGGGATCATGCATTTCCCCAGTGAACTGTGTTTTGTCTCAAATTCATGTACACATGGAGAAAATAGTTACCAATGTTTTTGACTATCATGTCAAGATGCTTGTTCTAGATTCCACAATAATTGGTGGCTTTTATCTTAGCTTCTCTATTCCTCAGTTATGATTTCTGTCTGAAAGATGGATGTCGCAGCTCAGCCCAGTCTTAAATATGACCATTTTTATCTTCCGTCTCATTTCTATTTTATTTTTTTTAATTAATTTTTGTGCTTCCCTGGTAGCTCAGCTGGTAAAGAATTCACCTGCAATGCAG
Organism: Cervus elaphus; assembly: GCF_910594005.1. NCBI lineage: Eukaryota > Metazoa > Chordata > Mammalia > Artiodactyla > Cervidae > Cervus > Cervus elaphus. The sequence continues at coordinate 38,256,625 of NC_057830.1, read as the reverse complement.
GAGACCCTGGTTCAATTCCTGGGTCAGGAAGATTCCCCTGGAGAAGGGATAGGCTACCTACTCCAGTATTCTTGGGCTTCCCTAGTAGCTTAGACAGTAACAAATCTGCCTGCAATACAGGAGACCTGGGTTCGATCCCTGGGCCCAATCTTAGATCTGACCATTTTTTATCTTCAGTCTGTCTCATTTCTATTTTATTTTTTAGATTTTTATTGGAGTACAGTTGCTTTACAATGTCGTGTTAGTTACTACTGTACAGAAAAATGAATCTGCTGTGTGTATACAGATGTGTGTGTGCTAAGGCATGTCTGACTGACTGCAGCCCCATGGGGGTCTGTAGCCTGACAGGCTTCTCTGTCCATGGAATTTTCCAGGCTAGAATGCTGGGGTGATTTGCCATTTCCTCCTCCATATATGCCCTCTGTCTTGGACTTCCTTCCCATTCAGATTACCATAGTGCATTAAGTAGAGTTCCCTGTGCCATACATTATTTTCTTATTAGTTCTCTGTTTTATACACGGGATCAATAGTGTGTAAATGCCAGTCCCAATCTCCCAATTCCTCCAACCTCCACCCCTTTCTTCTGTGTAGTCATACATTTGTCCTCTTCATTTGTGTCTCTATTTCTTCTTTGCAAAGATCATCTATACCATTTTTCTGTGTTCTTGGACTACCCTCATAGCTCAGTTGATAAAGAATCCACCTGCAGTGCAGGAGACCAGCTTTGATCCCTAGGTCGGGAAGATGCACTGGAGAAGGAATAGGCTACACACGCCAGGATTCTTGGGCTTCCCTTGTGGCTCAGCTGGTAAAGAACCCACCTGCAATGCGGGAGACCTGGGTTCAGTCTCTGGGTTGGGAAGATCCCCTGACAAAGGCTACCCACTCCAGTATTCTGGCCTGGAGAATTCCATGGACTGTATAGTCCATGGGGTCCCAGAGTCTGACATGACTGAGTGACTTTCACTTGCTCTCCTTCACTTTCATCTTTTAAGAATAATGTATACCTAGAAGAACCTGATGATACTGCCTTATCCGATTAAGGAAAGATGTTCTGGTCTTGTTAATATATTAATTTTTTTTTTTTTACTTCCTCATTAAAATCCTTCCTTAGTTGCCCTCTGGTTTGTTTGATTTTTTTTTCTCTTTTATTTTTCCTCATCAAGAAAGAGGTCAGCTGAAAAGAACAGCAGCTAGTAGAAGTATAAGTGTGGTGACATTAGACTGTGTACCTTTAGCGCTACTCCTAGGTTGAGAGTACACGCGAGGCCACGATTGAGGCATCCTTGGTGTTGTCAGTAACACCCTGAGTCCCCAGTTGAATCACTGCAGAAATGCTTGGAAAGGGCAGCAAGAAGATGGTTAAAACACTAAGCTATTCCCAGACTCTCTTGCTATTTCTTAGTGGAGCTTTGTACTTTTGTTGTTGTGAAGTTGCTAAGTCATGTCCAACTCTTTGTGACCTTATGGACTGCAGCTTCCCTGTCCTTCATCATCTCCTGGAGTTTGTTCATCTCCATTGAGCTGGTGATGTCATCCAACCATCTCATTCTCTGCCACCCCTTCTCCTTTTGCCTTCAATCTTTCCCAGCGTCAGAGTCTTTTCCAATGAGTTGGCTCTTCACATCAGGTGGCCAAAGTATTGGAGCTTCAACGTCAGTCCTTCAATGAATATTCAGGGTTGATTTCCTTTAGGATTGGCTAATTGAATATTCTTGCTGTCCAAGGGACTCTGAAGAGTCATCTCCAGCACCACAGCTCGAAAGCATCAATTCTTTGGCACCCAGCTTTCTTTATGGTCCTACTCTCATACATCCGTACATGACTGCTGGAGAAACTATAGCCTTGACCATATGGACCTTTGTTGTGAAAGTGATGTCTGTCTGCTTTTTAATACAGTGTCTGGGCTTGTCATAGCTTTCCTTCCAAGGCGCAAGCTTTGTATTTAGCTGCCTGCAATAAAATGGGTTTGCTGTCCTTAAGGACACCTGCCTTTCATTGCCTAACTTTACCTGGGAGAACTGTTGAGGGTAGCTTGTTCTATTACCTCTATGGTTCTTCCTGATTCCCAGTTCTCACTGAATGACTTCCACTGTCCTACTGGTGAGGGTGGTTGTATCCGTCTTTAAGGCTGTGGCTGCCACCGTGCCCCAAATGGGAAGCCGGAAGCCGGAAAGGGGAAAGGGGCAGGTGACTGCTGTGTCTGCCAGCGCTTGTTATCTTCCTCGAGGTTCTGCTGCATTCTCCTCTTTGGAGAAATATACTGGTACATCCATTTCTTACTTAGAGAAGCTGTGGGGTAAAGCTCCCAGTGTTCGTAGAACAAAGACTTTCTATTTTGCAGTTTTGAATTGCCTTGTTTTAGCTTTCCTCCTTCATGTTCATTGCTCAGTCGCTCAGTCGTGTCCGACTCTTTGCAACCCCATGGACTGCAGCACGCCAGGCTTGCCTGTCCTTCACCATCTCCCAGAGTTTGCTCAAACTCATGTCCATTGAACTGATGATGCCAACCAACCATCTCATCCTCTGCCACCTCCTTCTCATGCCCTCAGTCTTTCCCAGCATCAGGGTCTTTTCCAGTGAGTTGGCTCTTCACATCAGGTGGTCAAAGTATTGGAGCTTCAGCATCAGTCCTTCCAATGAATATCCAGGACTGATTTCCTTTACGATTGACTGGTTTTATCTCCTTGCAGTTCAGGGGACTCTCAAGAGTCTTCTCCAGCACCACAGTTTGGAAGCATCAATTCTTCAATCATTTTAGTCTTTTTTTTTTCTTTTGGCCATTTTATGTGGCTTATAGGATCTTATTTCCCCGACCAGGAGTTGAACGCATACCCCTTGCAATGGAAGGGCAGAGTCTTCACTACTGGACTGCCAGGAAGGTCCATAGTCTATCGTTCTAATGGTTGAAAGTAGGCAGATCAAGATAAAAATGAAAATGATGAAATTTGATCATCTTGTTAATATTCTGGAGTAGCAGACAACTCAGATTGCGAGCTTGTTCTGTGTTTGTTGGCTCTGTCTTTCATACACACTAGCAAACACTATAATAGACCATGTCAGGTTTTAGTTATTCTTTAGGGGTTGTAATTTGAGGATTCACGAAAGAACCTAATTTATTGAAAAGATTAAATACTAGTAATCCGTCAACTTTTCGTTGTCAGAATCAATCCTCATATTGGCACCTATCAGCCTATTCTATTGGCTTTTTGTTGCATAATCCTAAAATCAGTCAATCCTAAAGGAAATTAACCCTGAATGGTTAATTTGGATGGACTGATGCTGAAGCTGAAGCTCTAATACTTTGGCCCCCTGCTGCGAAGAGCTAACTCATTGGAAAAGACACTGATGCTAGGAAAGATTGAAGGCAGGCGGAGAAAGGGATGCCAGAGGAGGAGATGGTTGGATGGCGTCAGTGACTCAATGGAGATGAGTTTGAGTAAACTCCAGGAGTTGGTGATGGACAGGGAAGTCTGGTGTGCTGCCGTTCATGGGGTCACAAAGAGTCAGAAACAACTGAGCGACTGAACAACAGCAGCAATCCCAGGACCTCAGATTTCTTCTCTTTTTCTCTGTCTCCTGAAAGTCTGGTTCAAAAGAAAAGGCCAGGCCAAATCAAAGATGTGGTAAAATGCAAACTGTTTTACATTTGTAGACATACCATCTTGTCTAGTTGGCTCTACAAAATTATACTTCAGCGACATAAACAGTAAGCTGCTTAGGGCAGAATTCCAGGAGCTCGTCTTTAACAGCAGCCAGCAAGTCAGTTCATACATAGCAACTCACAGTTGTTGTTTAATTTCCTCAGACAAAACAAGAGATTGTGGTGGTGCCTGCTGATTTGAAAGGACACAAATTGTTTCTCTTGCCTCTTATCATAACCTCGTGAATCGGGGGGGCTTGCAGCCACAGGGACTCTTGGTGTCATCTGGTCCAGTGCCTAGTTTACAGATGGGAAACTGAGGCCCTAGATGAACCAGGTCATGCTGGTGTCACTGGTAGAATTGAGTCTGTTTTGTTCAGTCCAAAGGGTTTCCTGTATTTCTCCTTTCTCTGTCTTCCTCTGTAGCATTTATTCATGTTCCAGGGAGAAGACACAATCCACTGAGTGCATTAGTTGTATGCCTGAAATAGCATCAGGTGAACAGACAACATGGTCACCAATCACCGGTTTATATGATAAAGCTTGTTTGAGGAAGTTGGAGTCTTAATGAATGAGGGGATTCTTTAAAGAAAATTTTTTTTTTTCAAGTTTTGGCTGTGTAAAAGCCAAAGACCAAAAACTTTTAGTCTTTGTTGTTGCGTGGGCTTTTCTCTAGTTGTGGTGAGCGGGGGCTACTCGCTAGTTACAGCTCATGGGCTGCTCATTGCAGTGGCCTCTCTCGTGGAGCAACGGCTTTAGGGCACATGGGTTCCGCAGTTGCAGCTCCCAGGCTCTGGAGCACCGGCTCAGTAGTTGTGACGAACAGGCTTAGTTGCTCCGCAGCATGTGGGATCTTCCCGGATCAGGGAATCTGTCTCCTGCATTGGCAGGCTATTTTTTTTTTTTTTTTTTGTACTTACTGAGCCACCAGGGAAGCCCCTAGTGAGAGAATTCTAAGAGTCGGATACACTGAGTGACTGAGCATGCACACACATAAGGCAGGCAACATACTGAGAATCTGTCAGGCTCTTTTCTTTGCTCATAGGCTCTTCCAGGGCATCTCTTTGCCATCGTGGACCAGTCTGGTAAAATGGGATGAATAGGTCCTCGTTGGGCCGCACTAGTAACAGCTTTGCTGCTCGTAAAGCTGGGGTCCTCAGAGCAAGGTGCAGACCCTTTGAGTCTCTGTTTCCTCATTAAATAATATGGTAATTGGCAGCCACTCCATACAACGACCGCATTCCATATGGAAGTGGAACTATAAACTGCAACGGAAATGAAATGTATTGAAGAGGGTGAGGAAAGGGCATGGTTCAAAAGTGCGTACTTGGCATGAATGGAGGTCATTGTAAGTGACTGGAAATCTTGCTAGTACTTCAGTCTGAAGACATGAAACAGACAGCAGACGTGTGACTGGTGACTTGTCATTCCAGCAGCAGGCATTGTTGAAGGATATTTCCTAAGTGAAGCTCTTTGAAGGCTTATGTTGAAAAGATAGATTGTCTTGTATAATTTGCAAATAAAAAACATGAGTAATTGGATACCTCTTTCTTGAGTGGTGGGAGACCATAACTGCTGCTTCTGGGGGAGGCAGGGAAATAATCTGGAATTTTGGTGGAGAAGTGGTGAATAACTGAATTTTGATGGGTGGTCTCATGAAAGCCACTCTTGTGCCTTGAGCACTTTCTTTGGGCCTCATCCAGTGCTTTGGAATGTGAAAGACACAAAATAATGTGTAACCAGGTCCCCATTCATGAGGGGTTTACCTTCTGCTTTGTGGCAGATGATAACACAAGATTATCTGTGATTAAAAATCCAAACTGTGTTGGAAAGAAAACTTGTGGGATGATGGAGAATAATGAGATCCTTGCAGGGTAAATGTTGTTGCATGTCTGATTCTTTGTGACCCCATGGATTGTAGCTCACCAGACTCCTCTGTCCAGGGGGTGTTCCAGGCAAGAACACTGGAGAGTGTTGCCATTTCCTTCTCCAAGGGATCTTCCCAACCCAGGGATTGAACCTGTCTCTCCTGCTTGGCAGGCAGATTCTTTACCATTGTCACTAATTCCACTAATGTGGAATTGCATTGTGAATGTGAACTTTGCAGTGTGAGGAAGAAAAAGATAAACTCTTGCCCCAGATAGAGGTGAACTGTGAGTTGAGCACAGAATCTAGGAGAGATTATGAGTCTCAACTGAAGCAGAGGGTCAATTTGGCAGATGATGAAGCAGCAGTGGATAATTAAGGCCAGGATAATTTGGGGAGCACTTTGATTGTCAGGCTTAGGAATCTAGGATTTAAGGTGGCGCCTTGGTAAAGAATCCTCCTGCCAGTCCAGGAGACTTAAGAGAGGTGTATTCAATCCCTGGGTCAGGAACTTCCCCTGGAGAAGGAAATGGCAACCCACTCAAGTATTCCTGCCTGGAAAATTCCATAGACGAATACGGCAGGCTACATTCCATGGGGTCCCAAAGAGTTGGACACAACTGAGCGAGTAGATAACCACAATAGCCTGTGGTGTGTGCGTGCGTGCGCGCGTGTGCAGTCCTTGGTACATGTTTGTAGCTTGGGGCTACAGTGCCAGGGGCAGCCGTGGGGCGCTTCTGCTTACTTTCCTGGTGACTGAGAACAAGGAAGACATGAAGCTCGGTGATTACACAACACGCTGTGACCCAGCAGCCTCTCTACTTCCTGATTCTATCGCTGCTGGGGCCCCTGGAAGGAGCCCGTCCGGTGGGAGGCAGTGAATGTGGGCTCGGGGGAGTTAGGGTTGCAGACCTACATTTTCTATAGAGAGCCAGCGGTATACTTAGTAGGCAGAACATTTGAATCAAGTAGTGGTCAGATGAAGGAAGTGAATATCAGTGGAACAGGAGCTGTGGCCTTGTGGCCCATGAAAACGTCTAGAAACCGGGAACTAACTCCTTCTCCTGAATTCCGTACAGTTTCTCCCAGCCCTTTTCATCAGCCTGCCCTTGTTCTGAATTCATAATACAGTCTAAAAGCTCAATAGTTGATCACCTCCAACATATCTGTAGGAGTCTGTGCCAAGACTTTGGAAGGACACATATTTGATTGATTTTCTTCAAAAAGAAAGGCCGCTTGGACATGTATACACTGCTGTATTTTAAATGGAAGCCAACAAGGACCTCCTATATAGCACAGGGAACTCTGCTCCATGTCATGTGGCAGCCTGGATGGAAGGGAGTCTCAGGGAGAATGGGGACATGGATCTGCGTATGTGTGGCTGAGTCCTTGGCTGTCCACCTGAAACTGTCACAACATTGTTAGTGGCTATGTGCCAATACAAGATACAGTGTTTTTTGTTTTTTTTTTAAAGAGGCCACTTTAAAATGTGGGGCTGGCGGTCTGCTTCTTCGTTTCCATGATCGACTGTGATGGAAACCAGAGCCTATAGTCAGTCTGCTGAGCCAGGTAGCTAGCCGGCTCGGGAAAAGAGCAGTAGGCAACGGCTGCTGCTCACGACTGGCAATGGCAGGGTTACCTTTTTTCCCTTCTTACTGACCCTTGTGGGATCTGGCAAATGGATTGATGGGTTGAGTGACCAGCCTCATGTTTATCAGAGCTGCAGAGATGGGGAATCTCATGGGCTCCTTGGATCCTCAGGTGCATGGATAGAACCCAATCTCTAAGGTGGTTCTTTCTCCCTGAGGGGAAGCAGCTCACTCATTATGAGAGAGGGCAAGAAATACATTTGCTTTAAAAAAAAAAAAAGGTTTATTGAAGTCTAATTTACACACCATACGTCCACCCATTTTAGGCAGGTAGTTCACTGATTCTGAGTAGACATGCAGAGTTTGGAGACGCTCAGCACCAAATCCCGTTTTAGGATGTTTCCGTCTCTAAAGCTCCCTGGTGCCTGCTGCGCTCAGTCACCGTTCACACCCTCAACCCCAGGAAGCAGTGAAATGCCCTGTGCCGTTGAAAGCCACTGGCTTCTTCTGGATACTACAGATAAATAAATGGAAGCCTCATATATTTTGTGCATATGACTTTTGTTTTGCATGTCTTTGAAGGGCATCTGAGTTGCAGTATGTTCATAGTTCATTCCTTTTTTAAAAAAATTTTCTTAAAATTTATTTTAGTTGGAGGCTAATTACTTTACAATATTGTAGTGGTTTTGCCATACATTGACATGAATCAGCCATGCATACATTCATGCTAAGTCGTTGCAGTCGTGTCCGACTCTGTGCGACCCCATGGACAGCAGCCCACCAGGCCCCTCTGTCCGTGGGATTCTCCAGGCAAGAATACTGGAGTAGGTTGCCATTGCCTTCTCCGAATCAGCCATAGTTGATTCCTTTTTAAAAAATATTTATTTCTGTTTTTTTGTTTGGCTGCACTGAGTCTTAGTTGTGGCATGCAGGATCATTCATTGTGGCATGTGGTTACCTAATTCCCTGACCAAGGATCAAACTCGGGCCCCCTGCACTGGGAGTGTGAAGTCTTAGCCACTGAACCACCAGGAGGGTCCCTTTTATTCCTTTTTATTGCGGAGTCATTTCATTGTATGGATAGACCATGTTTTACATATTCATTGATTCTTCAGTGAATGAGTTGTTTCTCGTGTTTGGCTGTTATAAGTAATGCTGCTCTATTAGCTTCTTATCAGTGTCCTTACAATGTCCAGTGACCACAAACTTGGTGACTTGAACGGCAGGATTTTCTTCTCTCACAGATCCGAAGGCCAGACGTTGAAAATCAAGGTGTTGACCACCTGTGCTCCTTCTAGAGGCTCTCAGGGAATTCTGTTCCTTGTCCTTCTGTTCCTGGCTTCTAGTGGTGGTGCCAATCCTTGACTTGCAGTCACGTTACTTCACCCTGTATCTCCAACCTCATGTTGCCTTCTCTTCTGTGAATCTCTTAAAACTCTCTATGTCTCTCTCTGATCTGGATACATAGGATTGTGTTTAGGCCACATCCTGAATTTCCAGAATAACCTCCTATCTTTATCTTATGTTTTTTGCTACCTACGGAAACACTCGCACATTTCAAAATTTGATGTGTGTATCTTTGGGGGGCTATTTTTCTGCCTACCACAGTGACTTTGAATATTCACATGAAGTTGGTGTTGACATGTTTCCCTTTCTCTTTGTAAATAACTAGGAGTGGAATTTCTGGGTTGCATGTTCATTTATGTTTAACTTTTTAAGAAACTGTCAAACTGAGAGGTTATATCATTTTACTTTCCTACTGGTAATACATAAGGGTTCCAGTTTCTCCACATTCCTGCCAAGTCTGCCTTTTAAAAGTTACAGCCATTCTAGTGGGTGTGAAATCGCAGCTCCTTGTGGTTTTAATTTGCATTTCCCCGATGACTAATGGCTGTTGGACATCTTTTCTTGCGCTGATTATTCATCATATATAATTTGTGGTAAAATGTCTCTTCAGAACTCTTACCCATCTTGAAATTGGACTGGCACCTTCTTTTGGAGGTACAAGAGTTAGTCTGCTGTTTTCCACAGTCTGGTCCAGTCCTGAGATGCTGTGCTGATGGAGGTCCCCTTGATGAGAAGGTGCTAAGGTGCCCCATTCCCACAGGGTGCCTGGCACCAGGGGCAAGGAAGCCACTGGGGTTTAGTTTACTCCTGGGCGGGGGATGGATGGGACTCACAGCTGGCCCCTAGGCTGCCAATTACTGTCAGGGAAGCCAGGAGATGGCTCGCCCTGTGGCCAAGAGATCAGAGGCTCAGTGGTCTTGTAGGCTGATAACTCTTATTACCATTTTAATTAAGGAGTTGTGTCTGTAATGATATATTGACTCTCTCACTTCCCGTACTATACTATTAAAAATCCCTGGTATAGGTACCACATCTGAGTGTCTCAACACTCTTGTCTCCAGTCTCTAGCACAACATGTGGAACCTATCAGGCAACCAGCCAAAATTTGCTGGATGGAGGAATGACTAAAATGGCCAGCAGTGGGAACCCAGGAGGATGCCCTCTGCTTTTCAGAGGGGGACTCACCTGAAGTGATTAAAGAAGCGGTTATTTGTTGGAGAATTGGTTCAGTAGCTGAAGTATGTGCTCTTTTTTAAGTCGCTTATATTATTTTTGGTTTTGGCTGCGCTGGGTCTTCCTTGTGGCACGTGGCAGCGTCTCTTGTTGCAAAGCACAGGCTCTAGAGTGAGAGGGGTCAGCAGCTGCGGTGCATGGGCTCAACTGTCCTGTAGCGTGTGGGATCTTAGCGTCCTGACCAAGGATTGCACCCGTGTCCCCTGCACTGGAAGGCGGATCCTTAGCCACTGGACCGCCAGGGAAGTTCCCTGGGTGTGCTCTTTGGTGACTTGTATTTTAAGTGCCGCCGATGCCATCATTTCTCTCTTCTGTGTCTCCTTTCCAGCGATCTATAACTACAACGCCTCTCAAGATGTGGAGCTGTCCTTGCAGGTTGGAGACACGGTTCACATCCTGGAGATGTATGAGGGTAAGTCTGGATGGCCTTCTGCCAGATGGGTGGGGAGGCCCGAGTAGGGCGAGTTACTTACTCATAAGGCTCTTGGAGCAAACATCAACACAGTTTACTTCCTGAAGCGATGCTAGTAAAAATCTAGGAAGCGCTTAGGGTATTCAGTTTTGTACCAGGGTGGTTTCAAAACAGCCAGCTGAGGGCACGAGCACAGACGTGCCCAGACACCAGAATCAAAACATGTGACTCTGCACTCTGTAAAGTTACAATGGGCTTGTGTATACCCCATCCTATTTAATTCTGATGACAGTCCTCTAAGGGTGGCAAGGCAGGGTTTGTTTGATCTGTAATTAAGAAAAAATATATATGACTGACTTTCAAAACTGTAGAACTCTTTTTTAAATAACGTTTATTTTTGGCTGTGCTGCGTCTCTGTTGCTTTCTCTAGTTGCGGCGAGCCGGGGCTACTACTCTTGGTTGCGATGCTCACCCTTCTCAGGGTGTCGTCTCATTATGGAGCGCAGGCTCTAGGTGCGTGGGCCTCTGGTCTCAGCACACAGGCTCAGTCGTTGTGGCCCACAGGCTTCATTGCTCCACAGCACGTGGAATCTTACTGGACCAGGGATCGAACCCCTGTCCTCTGCATTGGCAGGCAGATTCTTATTCTCTACGCCATCAGGGAAGTCGAAAACTATAGAACTCTTAAAAATTACACGAGTACCCCACACTCACTTTTTTAAACATAATGCTCATTTTATAGTTGAGAAAACTGATATTCAGAGAAAATAATGTACCCCGTGTCATACACCTAGTGACAGAGCCCAGTGAAATGAGACACTGTTGATTTCTAGTGGCTTCTCATGAAGCATGACCCTAATATGTGAAAGATGATATCTTTTCATAGGTACTACGAATAAATAGGGAGAGCATACATTTCAGCTGGGCTTCCTCAGGTGGCATTAGTGGTAAAGAGCCTGCCTGCCAATGCAGGAGACTCAAGAGACACAGGTTCTGTCCCTGGGTTGGGAAGATCCCCTGCAGGAGGGCATGACAACCCACTCCCATATTCTTGCCTGGAGAATCCCATGGACAAAGGAGCCTGGCGCGCTTTGGTCCCTAGGGTCGCAAAGAGTCAGACATGACTGAAACAACTTAGCATGCACACATAATTCAACTCAGGTTCAAAAAGGTAAAACAATTTATTTTTTAGTAAAATTCTCTCAGATAAAATAATTAAATTGATTAAAAAAAAAAAAAAAGTGACTCTGGATGTAGAAGGCCCTGGCTCCGGAGGAGACAAGTGCATCACTGGGCTGATGGGAGATCAAAGGAAGCTGGGCTGATGAAGTGGCTCTTTCTTCTCAGCTGTGAATGTTGCCAGACTTGGGGAGAAATGAGGGAGAGACTTACTGGTGTTGCTGAAATTCCTTCAAAGAATTAGGTCAGGGTGACTGTAGGTGCAGAAAGCCTTCTAGTATATTTCCTGCAACTAGATTGGGTTGGGGGGCAGGGCGTCCCAGTTAACCTGTAAGTGGACTGTTGGACCGTATCCAGGGCTCCCGGCTCATCTGAAGAACACAGGTCCTGGGTGCACCCAGGCGGCCCCGCCCCAGACTTCTCACTACCACCCTAAATCCTAATAGAACTCCAGTGTCACCCCGTTTCTAGTCCAAATGCCTAGAGCACAACAAACACGTCTCTAGGCCACTGACATTGAGGATCAAGGCAAAAAACTGAGAATCCATTTATTCTCTCTGAAGATTGGGGTAGGAGTGAGGTGGGAAGTGAGGCAGATTTTTCTCATATGGTGAGCTTCCCTCGTGGCTCCGATGGTAAAGAATCTGCCTGCAGTGCGGGAGATCTAGGTTGGATCCCTGGGTTGGGAAGATCCCCTGGAAGAAGGCATGGCAACCCACTCCAGTATTCTTGCCTAGAGAATCCCCTGGACAGAGGAGTCTGGCGGGCTACAGTCCACGGGGTCACAAAGAGTCAGACACGACTGAGCGACTCAGCACAGCACCGAGGCTGGTGAGGACAAGACCTGTGAATCTGCAGGGTCTGGTCCCACCACATAAATGGTTGTGATGATGGCATGGTGGGGGTGATTTTCTGGAATCCAGCGTGGCTTCTGAGGTTCAGACAGACAGACACAGGATGGGGAAGAGGAGGTGGGAAGTTAGAAGGACGGGAAGTAGGGCTCAGCCACAGAAAAGCTAAGCTGTCTGCTGCGTCGCGTAGAGGACTCCACTGTTACTGCTGCTTCCCTTTGGTTTTAGGCAAAGAGTTGGTAGTTTGCGTTATCCTTCTACCTTTCACACACTTTAGAGTGTTGATGTGCAGCTTCTGCAGGTGGGGAGGAGGAAGGGAGGGGAGGCTGCCTGGTCTCTTCCCACTCTGCTGTCTCTCTTTCTTCCGTTTTTATTCACACCATCTCAGGTCCAGTCATATGTCAATTCTGTGGCATCAGCAAGACACAGGGATAATCTTACATTCTTGAGCTCCTTTGCATATTAAACATGGCCTTACTAGGTCATGCCACTTGGTCAGGGGCCAGATCAATCCATTCTACTCTTTATGGGCTTCCCTGCTGGCTTATGTGGTAAAGAATCTGCCTGTAATGTGGAAGACCTGGGTTCGATTCCTGGGTTGGGAAGATCCCCTGGAGAAGGGAATGGCAACACACTCCAGTATTCTTGCCTGGAGAATCCCATGGACAGAGGAGCCTGGCGGGCTACAGTCCATGGGGTCACAAAGCGTTGGACATGATGGAGCAGCTAAGCACACACGCAGCAGAGGTGAAGACTCCAGCTTCCAATGCAGGGGGCACAGGTATGATCCCTGGTTGGGAAACTTAAGACCCCACATGCTGTGTGGTATGGCCAGGGGAGAGCGTTTTATTCTTGTATTTTTCCTTAAAAATCGTTTTTAATTGGAGGATAATTGCTTTACAAGATTGTGTTAGTTTCTGCCATACATCAACATGAATCAGCCTAAGGATACATCTGTCCCTTCGCTCTAGAACCTCCCTCCCACCTCTCAAGGTTGTCACAGAGCACCAGGTTTGGGCTCCCGGCATCATATAGCTAGCTAATTCCCACTGGCCAGCTGTCTTATGTATGGTAATGGGTATGTTTCAGTGTTACTCTTTCAATTCGTCCCTCTCTTTCCCCCCTGTGTCTCCAAGTCTGTTCTCTATGTCTGCGTCTCCTTTGCCTCCCTGCAAATAAAGATAAGGACATCAGTGCCCGTTCTGTAAACGTGGACACGTGTCAAGGTGTGTATGGGGGGATTTAGAGCATGAGCTTTTTTGCTTCATTAACAACCAGGTGGCAGATCAGCTTTTTATAGAGATGATTATATTGGCTTAAGTTTTAAAAGTGTGTATTTTATGGGATTAATTTTTTCTAATGGTGCTCACCTTGCCAGATGCAGCAATAGATTCTTCTATCTGCTAAGTACCTCGCATTCTTGGCTGGGTTCTCAAATTCCTTGATTATTGCAACCGGTTCAGGACACAGTGAGGGCAGGAGTGCTTTGCAGATGTTCAGCATGATGGAAATGCTGAGTAATAACTTGTGTTCTAGCCCTCCTCCCCCCATCTCCTCTTTAAAAAAATAAACAAAGTAGAAACACCCACAGTACTGCCAGATGGAATTTAAGGGTGGTGCTGGCATCATTTCACAGCCCTGGGGTGGCGGGCGGGGGTGTGTCTTTCAGCTTCCTGTCTTCCTGACTCCAGGGGGTCCTCCCCCCAGACACCCTGCCCCACCCTGCCTTTGAGATATTTGCATTCCTGGGTGGGCACTTCAGGCGTGGAGGTGAGTCCACTTTTCTAGAACCCAGACTTGAAAATTTCTCTCTTACCCACAGCCTGCAACAATACTATGCAGGACTATCTTTTTGTTGTTGCCCATCCTGTGGTTCAGTGGATGATTCTCCAGGTGGTAGCTCCTTGGAGGTCTGCTCCTTCTTCATCCGCGGGACCCCTGCCTAGCATGGCTTCTTCTATACGAGTGAAGATAAATAGGAGGCCAAGGACAGCTAGTGTGGAGAGTAAGGGGTGTGTGGGGTCACTTCACACAGTCCCCGGGAGTATAAGGCAGGGCTTCTCTCCTTCCATGACAGGCCAGCCCTGCCCTGCTCTATACAGACTACCTACAGAAGGATTTGGTTATCACCTGAGTTGCTATTTAAAAACATTGTTTTATTGAGATAGGTTTCAAATACCATCCAGTTGACCTATTTCCCTGGCAGTCTAGTGGTTAAGACTTGGCCTTTCAATGCAGAGAGTGTGGGTTCAATCCCTGGTTGGTAAGCTGGGATCCCACATGCATAGAACAGAAGCACTATTGTAACAAATTCAATAAATAGTTTTTAAATGTTCCAGATTACAAAAAAAAGTCTTTTTAAAAAAGGGGATACAATTTAATGGCTATTTACATAGCACTCTATTCACAGAGTAGGGCAATCATTATCCCCCCGAAGAAACCTACTCCTTCATGGTTATTACCCCCCAGCTCCAGGCAACCACTAACCTAATTTCTGTCTCTCTAGGTCTGCCTGTTCTAAGACATTTCATGTAAGTGAAATCGTGTGACATGTGGTCCTTTGTGACTGGCTTCTTCTACTTAAAATAATCTTTTGGGGTCTCATTCATATTGTAGCATGTGTCAGTACTTCATACCTTTTTCTTTCTAAGTAATATTTTTTGAATGCTTAGATCACATTGTATTTATCCATTCATCAATTGATGGGCTTTTGGGTTGTTTACAGTTTTTTGTTATTATGAATAATGCTGCTGCCCTGAACTTTTACGTTTTTGTGTAGATACATGTTTTCATTTCTCTTGGGTGCATCCCTTGGAGTGAAATTGCTGGCTCATATATGAGAATTAGACCATAAAGAAGGCTGAGTGCTGGAGAATTGATGCTTTCTCACTGTGGTGCTGGAGAAGACTCTTGAGAGTCCCTTGGACTGCAAGGAGATCAAACCAGTCTGTCCTAAGGGAAGTCAACCCTAAATACTCATCAGAAGGACTGATGCTGAAGCTGAAGCTCTAATACTTTGGCCACCTGATGGGAAGAACTGATTCATTGGGAAAGACGCTGATGCTTGGGAAAGATTGAAGGCAGGAGGAGCAGGGGATGGCAGAGGATGAGATGGTTGGATGGCATTGCTGATTGAATGGAAATGAACATGGGCAAACTCCGGGAGATAGTGAAGGACGGGGAAGCCTGGCGTGCTGCAGTCCATGGGGTTGCAAAGAGTCGGACATGACTTAGTGACTGAATGACAACAATGGCAACTCTGTATTTAACCTTGTGGGGAACTGCCAAACTCACTGCTTGAGGTTTGGCTCTGAAACAGGAGACCACAGTCCACATAAGCAAGTGTTCCGTCCCTCATCCCTTATCGTGGTTTCTCTCTGTGACCTTGTCCCCGAACATCATTTGTTACTCAAGATAAGGGAAGGGAGTGGAATTGACTGAGAAGATATATACTGCTCATCTTTCGTAGACCCCCCTCCATGTTGCTTTCAGAAACTTTCAGGAGACAAATCCTCAAGGACCAAAGCAAGTGTCCTCCCCTTTCTTCCTCTGTGGCATTGGCCTGCCTGCAGCAACTGGCTTGTTTTCGCTTCTTTATCCAGGCAAAAGATTTGTCAGTGAGACCACTATTCTCCATCTGAGTGTTCCTTCCTACCCCAGATCCATGAGCACGACTGAGAAAGCGTTGAGACCCAGGAGAGATTTCAGCTGTGGTCATCTATTCATTCAGCAGTACTCACTGAGCAAGTATTATGCTCTTATGTGCCAGTGACATTTATTGAGCACAAGAGATGATACAGCACTGTTACCTAAGTGACAAAATGGCCAGGTTCCTGCTCTCTTAGGGTTTTCATTCCAGGAATAGCTAAGACAGGTGAACAAAATAGGATAAGAACATTCAGATTCTTGTAAGTGCTATGGGGAGAAAAGGGTAGTGTTACATAGACCAGAGAGGTAAGTGAGGGTGGTGAAGAGGGAGAGAAGGACCACTTCAAAAAAAAAAAGCTGTAGTTTTTTATTGGGTTATAGCCGATCAGCAATGTGATTGTTTCAGGTGAACGTGGAGGGACTCAGCCGACCATACACGTGTATCCATTCTCCCCCCAGCTCCCTTCCCATCCAGGCTGCCAGATATCATTGACCAGAGTTCCCTGCGCTATACAGCAGGACCTTGTTGGCTCCCCATGTTAAGTAAAGCAGTGTGTACACAGGGCCAGTTGGGTTGGATGGTTTTGCTTCTGTCCTAAATAGGCTTGGCTGTCCCTGGGCAACGCGTCTGAGCTCTCTGCCTGTCATGGTCACTTCGTCTAAAATAGGGTCACTCTTTGAATTGAAAGTGATTAAACCAAAGTGACTTAAAAAGTCATGTTTCTGCATCCCTTCAGCCATGAAGCCCTCCTCTCCTGTAATTAACCAGATTCCTGTCACAAGGGATTTCTTGCCCAGGGTCTGTCGTTCCATCAGTAGGTATTAGTCTCCTGCCTTTGCTTCATATCCATCAGTTAACTTGTTTTCGGCTCCATAAACCACTCACAAGCTCAAGAGAGAGTGTGACTGGTGTGAACAGTCGTTTCTGAGGG
This sequence comes from Cervus elaphus, assembly GCF_910594005.1. NCBI lineage: Eukaryota > Metazoa > Chordata > Mammalia > Artiodactyla > Cervidae > Cervus > Cervus elaphus. The sequence goes on along the minus strand of NC_057830.1, from coordinate 38,239,925 downwards.
TAAACAGAACAAATTTGGCTCCTGTTGGAAATAACAAAATGAGATAATGTCTCAGAGGCCTTCCAAGTTCTACAGAGGCAGGCATAGAGTAAAGTTTTATATGATTTCCATGTAATTTGTAAAGACCTAGAGGAGAGCCCAAACAATTGGGTTAAAATCAGAGGAAATGGGCAGTTCTGAAAAGATGAAATAAAAAGGAGCATGTGTGTGGATATCAAGAGGTTCCCAATATACCCACACTGTGTCTTGTGTGTGGAACGAGGCCAGTTTTGAAATGCACCTTAATCAAGAATCAATACTCTATGATATGAAGAAGAATAGAAATGGATTACTACTTGGGCTATCCAACTTGTGAGTCTCATTTTTATAAAGCAGGCTTTTCTGAATAAGCACAGAATGCAGTATTATGACAGGTAGGTAAAGTTACATGGTACTGGATTTTAGCTCCATAGCTGACAAACCTTTCTAACAGAGGCATAAAAAAGAAGAGAGTCCATTGGAAGAGTTGATTCCAAGAAACAGCCTAATCAGTGTCTTTATGGGAAGTGGAATTAAGAACCCTCCATTGGAAAAGGGAACCTTCCCACGCTGTTGATGGAAATGTAAATTGGTACAGCCACTATGGAAAAAAGTATGGAGGTTCCTCAACAAAAACAAAAATAGAGTTTCCATATGATCCAGCAATCCCACTCTTGGGCATGTATTGGGACAAAACTATAATTCAAAAAGATCCTCGCATCCCTGTGTTCATAGCGGCACTATTCACAGTAGCCAAGACATAGGAACAACCTAAATGTCCATTGACAGATGAGTGGGTAAAGAAGATGTGGTGCACATACACAATGGAATACTACTTGCCAGAGAAAAGAATGAAATAATGCCTTATAGCAACTTGGATGGACCTGGAGATTATCATATTAAATGAAGTAAGTCAGAAAGAGAAAGACAAATACCATAGAATATTACTTATATGTGGAATGTAAAATATGACACAAATGAACCTAAGGAAAAAAAACAGACTCACAAATATAGAGAACAGATTTGTGGTTGGAGGAGGAGGGGAGTCCGGGAGCAAGGATTGGGAGTTTGGGATTAGTAGATGCAAACTAGTGTGTGTAGAAAGGATAAACAACAGGTCTTGCTGTATAGTGTGGGGAATTATATTTAATATCCTGTGATAAACTATAATGGAAAAGAATATAGTGTATAGCTTTGTATAGCAGAAATGAATACAACATTATAAATCAACCATTCTTCTCTAAAACTTTAAAAAAAAAAAAAAAAACCTCTCCAGTGGACCATATGGTACAGTCAGGTCTTATCAAAGTCTTTCAGAACTTCTGATTTGAACATTTGTATCATCACCTCCTCCTGCCCCGTGACTCAGCCTGGTAGTCTTGTCACCCCTTATTGTTCCTTTTTTCTGTTCACTCCCTTCTCTGTCTCAGTTCCTGCTGTTCGTCCAGTCATGTCCAATAACCATAAAACAAGTGAGAGAAAATCAAATGTGATTTAAAAAATCGGTCCTTAACAGCTTGTATAAAAGTTTACTGGGTATAAGCTGAAATAAGGCATTTGGTGTATTTGTAACTTTCATTTCCTTTTGTTACCCTATTAGTCACAGTAATGGGAACTTCATCGTCATTCAGAATCCGTAGCCCTACCATGTTCTAGTTAGAAAAACAATCACCTTTCTCAAACGTGAATGGCAGCGTGCCCAACAGCTTGGGTTTTACAACAAGGATTGCGTGCAAACATTTTGCCCCCAGCTTTGAACACAAAATAGGCCCTGTGGTGTTTTGATGAGTGTGCCGGTCACTTCCCACATCTGTTTGACCTTCACCTTAAGGCCACCTGGTCAGCTGCTACTCCTGGGGATGCGTGTTCCTGAGATGTGTTTTTCCATAGATGTGTGTTTGGCAGTAGGAGGGTGTTTACAAGAAAAACTAATTAAAAAGTAGAGTTGGTGAAAAGTCTCATCTCAGGTTTCATCCTCTTATGTTTTTATTGGAGTATAGTTGATTTCCAGTGTTGTGTTAGCTTCTGCTGTAGAGCAAAGTGAGTCAGTTACCCATATATTAATAATATATATCCATTCTTTTTAGATTCGTTTCCCATATGGGTCATCACAGAATATCGAGTACAGTTCCCTGTGCTATATAGTATGTCCTTATTAGTTATCTATTTTATATATGCTAGTGTGTATATTGGAGGAGGCAATGGCACGCCTCTCCTGTACTCTTGCCTGGAGAATCCCATGGACGGAGGCACCTGGTAGGCTGCAGTCCATGGGGTCGCTGAGAGTCGGACATGACTGAGCGGCTTCACTTTCACTTTTCACTTTCATGCATTGGAGAAGGAAATGGCAACCCACTCCAGTGTTCTTGCCTGGAGAATCCCAGGGACGGGGGAGTCTGGTGGGCTGCCGTCTATGGGGTCGCACAGAGTTGGACACGACTGAAGCGACTTAGCAGCGGCAGCGTGTATACTACAGTCCCGATCTCTCAATTTATACCTCCCCTACCTCAGGTTTCGTCTTATCTAAGAGCGAATGCCTTCTCTTCTTTTTCCTTTTGAGATATATTCAAGCATGCTTCTAAAATGCCATCTTGGAAATGTATGTTCTTAGCATACAGGCAAATGTAGGATCTTTTAGGATCAGGATGAGGACCTTTTTCTTTTTAAAAATTTTTATTACTTATTTTTGGCTATGCTGGGCCTTGGCTGCTGCTCGGGGTTTTTTAAGTTGTGGTGAGCAGGGGCTGCTCGCGCTGCGGAGCCCAGGCTTCTCCTGCTGTGGGGCACGGGCTCTCCAGGGTATTTGAGCTTCAGTGGTTGCTGTTCCCGGGCTCTAGAGCACAGATGCAGTAGTTGTGGTGCTCGGGCTTAATTGCTTCGCATCATGTGGAACTCTCCTGGATCAGGGATCAACTCCATGTCTTCTGCATTGATAGGTGGTAGATTCTTTACCACTGAGGCACCAGGGAAGCCCCAGAACCCTTTGCGAGTGGAGCCTTCTTCATCATGAACTGGTACTTGGTCTTGGCCCCTTTGGGCAGCTGCCTATGCGCTGAAACAGGCAGGCTCAGCCTGAAAGCAGAGTGTATTGGGAATGCTCTGGGGGAAGGTTCTTGGGAGCTTCTGGTGTCCCATAAGTTTTGGTCTCCAGGGAATCTTGGTGGGATCTAGGGGTCGAGAAGGAGGCAAAGTGATGAATAGGTTCTTTGCATCTCAGGCACACCCAGTCACACTTCTGACTGTAACATTTATCAGAAAGCGCCTTTGGCGTCTCATCCCCGTTGTGACATACAGCACATCAGACCGTCGTGGGTCTGGGTAAGACTTCGTGAAGTATTCATGGAAAGAAAAAGGCCTAGAGGAAAGTTCAAAATCGATTGAGGGCAAATTGGCATTAGGTAGTTCTCTTGCTTTTATCTGGAGAGAGAAGCAATAGATGTTTCTGCTTTGCTCATGGTAATTTGAGTAATTTATGAGCTTTAAAAGCATGTTATGGAGACTTAAACATCATAAATTTTAACTCTCTGCTAGAGCCACCCCCATTTTATTCAACCCATGGAGGCAAATCATTCCATAGAAAGGGATGTTACAGCATAAAACAGGAGACTCACAGACTTAGAAAACAGACTACGGCTGCTGGGGGTAAGGATGGGGGAAGGGATAGTTAGGGAGTTTGGGACAAACATGTACACACTGCTTTATTTAAAACAGATAACCAACAAGGACCTGCTGTCCAGCACAGGGAACTCTGCCCCGTGTTACGTGGCAGCCTGGATGGGAGGGGAGTTTGGGGGAGAATGGATTCGTGTATATGTGTGGCTGAGTCCCTTTGCTCTCCACCTGAAACTATCACAACAAAGTTAATTGGCTATACCCCCAATACAAAATAAAAAGTTAAAAAAAAACAGAAGTGTTATAAGAGTGGAAACCCCAGTACCTATAAAACTTATGTGCCCCAAAGTAGTAGTAACTCTACCTAGCAATAGCAGGAGAACATCAGTTCTTTTCCTGGCCTCCTCCATGTATAATTCAGGCTACAAATAGGGATGGACAAGGCAAGACGGGATAATCTTGTTACAGATTATTCATCTAACCCTCATATTCTGTGTAGGCATCCTCAATGATTGTCTTTTGAACAAGAGTATTAAGTGTGTGCGCATTTATCTTTGGCAGTAGAAGTAGATTTTATTTTCTCTGAATGGGGTATAGTTGCTTTACAATGTTGTGTTAGTCTCTCCTGTTCAACGGTGCGTCAGCTGTGTGTACACTTACATCCTCTTGCTCTCGAGTCTCCCTCACCCCCCTCCCACGCCTGGAGGCCGTCACGGAGCGGGGAGCTGAGCTCCCCATGCCGTACGGCAGCCTCCCACTCGCTATCCACTTCACACATGTCAGTGTGTGTATGTCAGTGCTCTGTCCCCGTCCACCCCACCCCACCCCCCGTGTCCCTCCACCTGCGGGTCTATTCCTGCGCTGTGGATCAGTTTGTCTGTCCTTTTTCTAGACTCCAAATATTTGCATTCATATACAGTATTTGTTTTTCTCTTTCTGACTGACTTCAGTATGTATGACAGACTCTAGGTCCATGCACATCTCTACAAAGCACCCAATTTCGTTCCTTTTTATGGCTGAGTAATGTGGCTCAGACAATAAAGAATCCATCTGCAATGCAGGAGACCTGTGTTCTACCCCTGAGTCGAGAAGATTCTCTGGATAAGGGAATGGCTACCCACTCCAGTATTCTTGCCTGGAGAATTCCATGGACAGAGGAGCCTAGCAGGATACAGTCTTTGGGGACGCTAAAGAGTTGAACAAGTGGGGTACAGTCTTTGGGGTCACTAAAGAGTTGAACACAACTGAGTGACTAACACTTGCACCTTTCAGTATTGCCAAATAGATTTTAAATTAGCTGTAACTAGCAACTTAGTTCATCTTCTAAGTGGCAGAAGCAATGAACACTAAATTCCTGACTTTGAGTGCTTGTTTAGTTTTCACCATGCAGGACTAAGTATCTGTTACTATCACTGGAATTAAAGAATATGTGTCGGGAAGACTTTTTATTCTTTAAATGTCTTCCTGGCAGATTCATTGCCCACTGGGTGTTCAGCCAGGTCTTAGAGTCACCTAGTCTGGTGACCTCTGAGTTCCTTTGGGGCTGTATTCAGTCTCTGCTCAGGCCCTGGGTGTTCAGCACCATGTTGTTTGGTTATTCCAGCCACTTGTCATATGGTTTTTCTATCACCCAAGTTGTCTCTTCTACTTTTTCTTGTTCTTTCCCTTAAGTCATGTTTTCTACTCTTTTCTTGGAGGAGGGAATTATTCTGTTGGAGAATAAAAGTATGTATTCTTATCAGCCCTCAGGGTGAAGCTTCTCCCAGCATGATTCCAGCATCTATATTGTTGCTGATAACTGCTCAGTCCTGTTTGACTCTTTGCAACCCCATGGACCGTAGCCCACCAGGCTTCTCTGTCCGTGGGATTCCCCAGGCAAGAATATCGGAGTGAGTTGCCATTTCCTTTTCCAGGGGTCCTTCTTAGCTCAGGGATCAGTTGCCAGTAATTTAATAATTTAGAGAGGTTCTGCTCCTCCTTGCAGGGAGCACAGACCCACACCTCAGAAATCAAGTGAATGAGAGCCCCATATATAGTCCCCTGCGGTCATTAGCATAGGAAGCGGATGGTGGCCCTGAGTGAAGAAGTGGATCCCTCCATTATGTCCTTGGGTTCTCAGTGCTCCAGCTTTGGCGTTTTCCCTTCCTCTCTATGCCAGGCATTGAACGAAGGGCTTTCATACACTGCATCGCAGTTCTAACAGTCCTGGGAGATCAGAGTTACTGATGCCTGTTCAATCAATGTGAATATCAAGACATTGAAGGCATTCACAAAGCTGTGAAATGGCAGAGGTCTCATTCTCACCAGGGGCCCCTGGAATCCAAAGAAGAGCATTCTTCACATTCCAAGGCCTTTGGGGAAACAGCATCTCTGTTTTGAACATAAGGTACAATTTGCCACAGAGGGTGAGGTTCTTTTGCTATTTGAATGACAGTCAGATGAGTTGCCCGCCACCACAAACGTATCAAGGGGAGCTCTCTCTGGACTTCTCTTCCTCTCTGGCTCTTCCACGCAAACCCGTCCTCTGGCTGGTGGTCTCCTGCCTGCCCCCTGACCCACTTCAGTCTCAGTGCAGGGTGCTACTCAGCCGTCCACACCCCTCCTCCCCGGCCTGTTTGCAGCAGCTGGCTTCCTCCAAGTGGGTAGGCGTGTCTGTTCTTTGGGAGCCTAGCAGAATCGTCTCCCCCTACATCCAGAGAGATTGGTCCCCCTCCTGCAGCCCACACACTCCGGGGAAGAATGACTAAGGTGGTGGGCAGTTGTCACGGACAGTGTGTCCAAGCCCCTCAGGTGTGGTAGGTGGGTCTCCAGACCAGGCAAGCAGAGAGGTCCCTGCAGGGGTCTCTGACGCCCACCAGCCTGTGGCAGTTTCTCCCTCGCTGTGTGTCTGTGGATGTATGGCTCAGGTCCTGGGCTGTGCCCTCCACCTGGGTTAGTGAAGGGGGCACATGGATCAGATTCAGCCATCTTTGGCTCTGACACTCTGGGAACGTCCCATGTGGTTTGTATTTCAGCTCTTCTGATGTTTTGCCACCAGGACTTTAAAAACAAATTAATTATGGTTGCACTAGGTCTTCATTGCTGCTCACAAGTTTTCTCTGGTTTCGGCCAGCAGAGGCAAGTCTTTGTTGCGGCGCCTGGGTTGCTCGTTGCAGTGGTTTCTCTTATTATAGAGCACAGTCCCAGTAGCTGTGGCTCATGGGCTTAGTTGTTCCCTGGCTTGTGGGATCTTCCATGACCAGGGATTGAACCTGTGTCCCCTGCATTGGCGGGTGGATTCTTAATCACCGGACTGCCAGGGACATCACACCAGGACTCAGTGTTGTCACCAGTCTTGGGTTCCACTTCAGCACTGTTGTTGGTCTTTTCACACCTTTCGTAGTGTCTTTTCACCCCTGGCTCTCTGGGTCCACAAAGTGGGGACCTGTGGTTCACAACATTGTAGCCTTGCTTGTTCATTTTTAGGAGGTGTTCCATTGAGGAATTTAGAGCAGGTTTCTAGGAGATCAGGCTGAAGGGAGCTTAGGTTCAGCACTGGGTCACACTGCAGGGCTTTCCTCACGTCACCTGACTTGTCCTCCTTGTGAAGTTTCACGTATTTCCAACACCTCTGCCCGGGATCAGGTTCCTGTCTTACGGGAGCCTCTGGTCCCCTTCAGAAATGAAGGCAGCCTTCACCTCTCACGTCTCATCCCAATGTCCTTCTCAGGAGGCAGTGGTGGTTTCATTGAAAAAGCAGTCTGCACTGGAGTTCCAGAATTCTTTCCATTGACAGATGGATGGATAAGGAAGTTGTGGTATGCATATACAATAGGATATTACTCAGCCATAAAAGGACGAAACTGACATCTGCAGAGATGTGGGTGGACTTAGCCTGTCATACAGAATGAAGTAAGTTAGATAGAAACAAGTATCATATATTAACATCATGTATGTGTGGGATCTAGGAAAATGGTCCTGGTGAACCTATTTGTAGGGAAGGAATAGACATGGACACAGGGCCTGAGGGGAGAGTGGGACGAACTGGGAGAGTAACCCTGACATATACACACCCCCACGTGTAAAGTAGCTAGCTAGTGGGAGCCTGCCGTATAGCACAGGGAGCTTAGCTCAGTGCTCTGTGATAACCTAGAGGGATGCCGTGAGGGCTGGGGTGGGAGGAGGCTCAAGAGGGAGGGGATACATGTGTACACATAGCTGACTCATGTTGTTATACCGCATAAACTGACACAACATTGTAAAGCAATTATCTTCCAGTTTAAAAAAGCAGTCTGCACTGAAATTCCAGAAATCCTGGTTGACTAGACGTGCAAGTTTATTATGACTTCACCCTCCCCTGTCGCCTTCTGTTCTACTAGTAATTAGATTAGAAATTCTTCCAGATCAGGAGTGGGTGTATTGGAGTCCCAAATTCCTGAATCGGCATCCCCCACCCCCAGAACCTAGCATTGTTCCTTGTAAAAGCAGGCCTTCTTCAGTATATCCCATTTGATGAAATGATGCCTCATTCACAAACCTATATTCCTTTCTCTTCCATTTTGCAAATATTGGTGCTGATGGTAACAAAATCTAAGAGAAAGTTCCAGCAAGTTCATTGTTACTACAGAGGAAACTGCATGTGGCATCCATTTATTTCAGCTTGCTTGAACTGTTTGGGTAAGTTACAGAAAATTCCACCACAGAAGAGTGGAATTAGTGCCAGGAGCCAGAAGGACAAACAACTGTCAGGATTACCTTGCTTTAGAAAACAAAGAAAAGGCCACATCTAGCACATGGCACGGGAATGGGCAAACCAGAGTCAAGACGTTGATCAGACTGGAGGAGATCTTTTCCCTTCCTCTCGCTGAGCTTCAGAGGGTCTGTGAGTCGCAGACAGAGTGCCCAGTTTTGCAGGAGACATTTGGGTATGTCACCACTCCGGTCTGTCGGCTGTAACTTGAATCTGCTCCTCCTGTGGGTCCACCGCCTGGACTAGGTCCCTGCATCTGTCTGAGGACGTGTGTGCTGTTGGAAAGAAGTTGTGTCATCACCATGTCTTGTGGGCAACCAGAGCAAACCTCTGTTAGCTGTGGAGTTGGGTTTTATGAGGGGAGGAGAAAGGAATGTTTTGGTGAAAGGATGTTTGAGAGATCAAAGCCTTCCTCCCTTGAAATGAATAGTTGACCCACTGGAGTCTGGCAGAGCTGATGAGCACAGAACCAGGATGGAGACCCAGGCCTTTGGGTTTCAGTGAGTCTTTCTCATAAGAAGTGGTGTCTCTTCTGTCCCTGGCCTCCCAGGCAGGTGCTCGGGCCCCACCCTGCTCTGCCACTGGGTATGGGATCTCGGAGAGAAGAGAAGGATGTCTCAGACCTTGCAGTCAGTCTTGCCCCAGAGGAGCAGATTTAGGGGGTCCTCCATCAGTCTGTTCTATCTGTGGCCATTAACTCTAGGAATTCTCTTTCTCGTTAATACATTCATCCGAAATGTATTGAGTGTCTGCTGTGTTCCAGGTACCATAAAGACACGACTCTTTCTTGTTCATTCAAGAAACAAAAGACGGAACAAAAGACCGCCCCGCCATCTTTCTTTTCCGCTGACTTGCTGCACTTGTGTCTGTGGAGTTTATATTGAGAGGACTCTGTGGCCAAGCTCCCACACCCCCTGCACCCCCCATTCCCACCGGGAGCAGTGAGGGGGCAGTCAGCTATGAAGTATGCCCTAGGAAGCCCATGTTCAGATCCTCATCTTAGCTAGTAAGTCACTGCTTGACTCTGGACAGCCTTTTCAGTTCCTTGCCTGAGTTTCCTCTTTTTCGAGGTGAGGCTGTTAAATTTCTGTGAACTCAGTTCTTTGGAGCTCAGACTTCCAGCAGTTACTGCACGTGCCTGACCTGGATGACCGATTGTCTCACAAAACGATACGGAAGAATAGAATTGCCTCTGACTGTCTTTGCATCCTTTTGCTGTCTGCCTTTGAATTTAGTTTCAAAAGCCCCACTGAGATGGTCCTTGCATTCAGAAAGTGGACTTCCTGAGCCCCAGTGACTCTGGGCTGCCTTCAGACAAAGATGTAGCAACGAAGTCCAGTAGAGGTTTGCCCCACTTCCCAGCTTCCCTCTCGGGGGGAACCTCAGGTTTGTCTCTGAGGGACACTCACTGGGAACGGGAGGACAGGCCGTGGCCGTGGAAACCTGACAGGCTCACCTGGAACCTTCGACCTTGGCCTACTTAACTCTGCTTCACCCAGCGAGCTACCAGGCCAGTGACACGTAAACAAAAACCAACAGGATGTAGCCCCGGCTCTTCCTCCGTCAGGATGGCCTAGCCGTGTGAGGCACAGACCTGCCTTCAGAATCCTCTGGAGGTGTGGGTTTGAATCCCACTCCTGACCAGCCAGGCTTTGGGCTTCCCTCATGGCTCAGCAGAAAAGAATCTGCCTACAATGCAGGAGACCTGGGTTTGATCCCTGGGTTGGAAAGATTCCCTAGAGAAGGGAATGGCAACCCACTCCAGTATTCTTGCCTGGAGAATCCCACAGACAGAGGAGCCTGGCTGGCTACACTGCCCAAAGAAGGTGCATAGAAACCATGGCTCCCTATCTCTTTCTTGCCTTTAATTCCTGGGAAGGTCAAAAATTATGATTGTACAACAGTGTGAATGTACTTAATGCCAATGAACTGTGTACTTTCAAATAGGTAAAATGTTAAAATTCATGTTATGTATATTTTACTACAATAAAAATAATTTATTGATGGAGGGAGCAGAGAGGAAACAGATTTATTCTGGGACTGCAAAATGAGAGATTTTACAAAATGCTTCATGCTTCATGCCTTACACATGTAAATGATGCTTTTATGGTTCAAAAAAAAATCTTCCAGTCAGTAACTGCCTTCATCATATTCATAACCCTGCCTCTGTGTGCCAAGTGTCTCCAAGCATTACCATTAAAGGACCTTTTGTATTTCATTATTTGTTTACAGTCTATTTCCTTCCTCCTTGAAGACAGTGTCTGGCATGCTAGGGTTGAATAAGTGTTTTATGTATAATAAATGAATGACCACATTAGCAGTGTGAATCCTCAGCAGAGAGAATTTTCTGTCCACGCATGCTGAAGTAACCCACCTCCACTTGTCACTTTTTTTTTTGTTTAAATTGAAGTATAGTTGATTTACAGTGTTGTGTTAGCCTCAAGTATACAGCAGAGTGATTCAGTTAAAAAGAATATCCATGTATATTTACTGTTTTTCACATTCTTTTCCATTTTTAGGTTATTGTAAAATATTGAATATAGTCCCCTGTTCTAGACAATAGGTCCTTGTTTGTTATCTATTTTATGTGTGATGGTGGTGGTGGTGGTGGTGGTGGTTTAGTTGATAAGTCGTGTCCGACTCTTGTGATCCCATTCGCCTGCCAGGCTCCTCTGTCCATGGGATTCTCCAGGCAAGAATACTGGAGTGGGTTGCCATTTCCTTCTCCAGGGGATCTTCCCGACCCAGGAATCAAACCCAGGTCTCCTGCATTGCAGGCAGATGATTTACCAACTGAGCTATGAGGTGTGGTAGTGTGTAATGTTAATCCCTAACTCCTACTGATTTATCCCTCCTTCCTACCTTTCCCCATTGGTAAACACAAATTTGTTTTCTAAATCTGTGAGTCTGTCCCTGTTTTTGTAAATAGGTTCATTTGCATCATTTTTTAGACTCCACATGTTTATTTGGGATTTCCTGGTGACTCAGACCATAAAGAATCTACCCGCAGTGCAGGAGACCCAGGTTTGATCCCTGGGTCAGGAAGATCCCCTGGAGAAAGGAATGGCTACCCACTCGAGTATTTTTGCCTGGAGAATCCCATGGGCAGAGGAAGCTGGCAGGCTACAGTCTATGGTGTTGCAAAGAGTCGGATATGGTTGATCGACTAATACCATTTATAAGTAATGTCATATATTTATCTTTCTCTGACTTCACTTAGTATGATCTCTGGGTCCACCCATGTTGCTACAAGTGGCTTTGTTTCATTCTTTATTATGGCTGAGTAATATTCCACTGTCTATATAAACGACATCATCTTTATCCATTCATTTGTTCATAGACACTTAGGTTGCTTCCATGTCTTGGCTGCTCTGAATAGTGTGGCAGTGAATGTCAGGGGACATTGTCACTCTTTCTCTAATAACTTTTAGCCCTTGATGAAATGACTTTTTTCATTCCCTGGTGTGTTCACATGTTTGTTTCTCTCTTCCCGTTAAAAAATGAGACCAAGTAGGACAAAGATGATATAGGTCTTGCTCTCCTAAGCATCTTTTTGTTGAATGAGTAAATGAATCTCCAATCTGGATTGAATTTTTGGAAATAGCAGTACTCGTTCAGAATCAGTTTCAGAGCCCCAAACAAGGAAGATGAACAATGTCATTGGAGAGACAAAGTAAAAACAATGGAGAAATCGGAGTAAAAACTCTGATTTTTCACATGTGGCTGAAACTGGTTTCAAGGTACTTTCCAACAAAAATGTTCAGTGATACTTAAGCAATGCCTTTATTGTTGAATTCTGTGTCACTTTGAGGTGGATACTTCGTAATGTTCCTTTGATCAGTTCAGTTCAGTTGCTCAGTCATGTCCAACTCTTTGCAACCCCATGGACTGCAGCACACCAGGCTTCCCTGTCCATCACCAGCTTCTGGAGCTTGGTCCAACTCATGTCCATTGAGTTGGTGATGCCATCCAACTATCTCATCCTCTGTTGTCCCCTTCTCCTCCTGCCTTCAATCTTTCCCAGCATCAGAGTCTTTTCCAAGGAATCAGATCTTTGCATTAGGTGGCTAAAGTATTGGAGTTTCAGATTCAGCATCATTCCTTCCAGTGAATATTCAGCACTGATTTCCTTTAGGATTAACTGGTTGAATCTCCTTGCAGTCCAACGAACTCTCAAGAGTCTTCTCCAGCACTACAGTTCAAAAGCATCAATTCTTCAGCGCTCAGCTTTCTTTATAGTCCAACTCTCACATCCATACACAACTACTGGAAAGCCATAGCTTTGACTAAATGGACCTATGTCAGCAAAGTAATGTCTCTGCTTTTTAATATGCTGTCTAGGTTGGCTATGGAGAAGGAAATGGCACCCCACTCCAGTACTCTTGCCTGGAAAATCCCATGGATGGAGGACCCTGGTGGGCTACAGTCCATGGGGTCTCAAAGAGTTGGACATGACCGAGCGACTTCACTTTCACTTTCCCATAGGCTAGCATCTCCTCTTTGGTTTCTGTATCTGCCTGGGTTTCTACTTTTTGTGAGAATATTCTGAAGGCAAGCTCATGGATTCCACATACCTAGGTTGGTCATAGCTTTTCTTCCAAGGAGCAAGCATCTTTTAATTTCATGGCTGCAGTCACCATCTGCAGTGATTTTGGAGCCCCAAAAAATAAAGTCTGACACTGTTTCCCCATCTGTTTGCCATGAAGTGACAGGACCGGATGCCATGATCTTAGTTTTCTGAATGTTGAATTTTAAGCCAACTTTTTCACTCCCCTCTTTTACTTTCATCAAGAGTCTCTTTAGTTCTTCTTTGCTTTGTGCCAAAAGGGTGGTGTCATCTGCATATCTGAGGTTATTTATATTTCTCCTGGAAATGTTGATTCCAGCTTGTGCTTCATCCAAACCGGCATTTCGCATGCTATACTCTGCATAGAAGTTAAATAAGCAGGGTGACAATATACAGCCTTGACATACTCCTTTCCCAATTTGGAACCAGTTCGTTGTTGCATGTCCGCTTCTAACTGTTGTTTCTTGACCTGCATACAGGTTTCTCAGGAGGCAGGTCAGGTGGTCTGGTATTCCCATCTCTTGAAGAATTTTCCAGAGTTTGTTGTGATCCACACAGTCAAAGGCTTAGGCTTAGTCAATAAAGCAGTAGTAGATGTTTTTCTGAAACTCTCTTCCTTTTTTGATGATTCAGCAGATGTTGGCAATTTGATCTGTGGTTCCTCTGCCTTTTCTAAATCCAGTTTGAACATCTGGAAGTTCACGGTTCACGTACTGTTGAAGCCTGGCTTGGAGAATTTTGAGCATTACTTAGCCTAGCATGTGAGATGAGTGCAATTGTGCGGTAGTTTGGACATTCTTCGGCATTGTCTTTCTTTGGGACTGAAATGAAATGACCTTTTCTGGTTCCGTGGCCACTGCTGAATTTTCCAGATTTGCTGACACATTCAGTGCAGCTCTTTAGAGCATCATCTTTTAGGATGTGAAATAGCTCAACTGGAATTCCATCACCTCCGCTAGCTTTGTTCGTAGCTTTTTGTTCCTTTGATAAGTTTACATTTTTTAATGTTTTTAGAAATTGCAGCGCACTGTATATACAGTGAAATATACTCATGTTAGGTACAATTCAAGTAATTTAGATAGATTGAGTGCACAACATGTGCCTAATGCTCCAGTCAAGATACAGAGCACTCCCCATGCTCCAGAAAGTTCCGTCACCTTCTTCTGTGCAATTCCCACCTTCAAAAACAAAAAACAACTGTTCTAATTTAGATCACCATGGATTAATTAGTTTGTCTGCCCTTCAGCTTTATGTAAATGGAATTATGCATGTCTGTTTAGTTTCTTTCATTCTGCATAATGTTTTTTAGGTTCACCCATGATGTTGTGTATAGCTGTAGTTCATTCCATTTTATCATGTCCCATGTTGCTAATTATTTTCTGCCATGTGCTCTCCTTGAGTGCTTTTAGCTAGCTCTGTCATCCTTTGAGATCATCATATATATCATATTTTATGTTAGAGCGTAATCTTTGTAATAACTCTTGTTCTCCACTCCACCATGGTATCTAAACTAGTGCTTAATAAATATTTATTGAATGGTTGTATGTAGAGGGGGTGAAGAGCCGAGTAAGGGACCTGTCCTATGGGAGCCAGAAAGTGGGCAGTGGCCAGAGATGCATTTGGACAGGTGAGGCGAAATGGAGCAGGTGATGATGAAATCTTGGCTGATAGAGATTATCTGAGAAACCAGCTTAAGTAAGTGACTTTGACAATGGAATTAGGGACACTCTCTGATATTTTTAAATTGGAGGGGGGGCAGTTTTATTATGGATTGGGTCAGCCCCGGGAAAATAGAAATGATTCTTTTCCCAAACCAATCAACCTTTCGCATAGAATCACTTTTTTTTTTTTTTTTTTTGCTGCACTGTGGCTTGTAGGATCTTAGCTCCCCAACCAGGGATTGAACCCAGGCCTCGTCAGTGAAAGTGTGGAGTCCTAACCACTGTACTGCCAGGGAAGTCCCTGCAGAGAATCACTTTTGAAGTTCCCCATGGTTGCCAGAAACTTGCTTTTTGAGATTGTCATTTCACCTAAAATAAAAGTGAGATTGTCATTTCACTTAAACCTCTGGACTTACCATCCCTCCACCATTCCCTTCATTTTTAAGACAGCAACTGAGATTCCAACCAGTTCACACGACTCATTGATTATGGCTGCTTGTTGATAACGCTTTCATCAGGCCAGTAGCGTACTGTTTTTAACTGTAATAATCTTGCTTTAGGTGTTGGCATTAATTGGAAATTCATATTCTCACTTGTATCACAACTCTGGTTTGTAATGTGGAAATGAGCAAGTATACTCTTGGACTATTACCATTTCCCTTGGATTTATTAGCAGCTGAATTTATAAAGTCTTCAGCATGTATGATGAATACTCCAGAAACAGACAGTGTTCTGCCGGTACCCAATGCCATGGAATGTGAGTGTTCATTTTGTAGAATTGAGCATGGTGATCTTGAGTCTTTAGAGGGAGTTGTACACACACCACAGTTGTAGAGAAGACTTTGTTGTTGCTTAGTCACTAAGACGTGTCTGACTCTTTGCGATCGCATGGACTGTAGCCTGCCAGGCTCCTCTGTTCATGGGATTTTTCAGGCAAGAGTGGGTTGCCATTCCCTAGAGAAGGCTTAGGAGGTTTAAAAAAAAAATTATCTGATGGATAGCTGTGCAAAAACACCGTTTACAAAAGTATTGGTAAGTTCCCTTCTGAAAGTGAACCTAGTCTGTGGTACAATATCTTGGTTTTATAGGACATAAAGAGATGAAAACTGCTTGGAAGAGACTAAAGTCTTGTTTCCATGTCTTGGCTATTGTAAGTATAGTCAATATCCTATAATAAACTATAATGGAAAGGAGTATTAGAAAGAACATATACACACAGATACACATATATAAATGTATACATAACTACATCACTTTGTTGTACACCAGAAATTAACACATTGTAAACCAACTACACTTCAAAAAAAATTTTTTTTTTAATTTCATGCATCTGCTAATAGATCTCTTCTATAATTTGTTCTATATAAAATCATCCAACACTGGACACAAACTATTTTGGATATATTAGGGAGCTGAATTTACCTTCTTGAAGCATAGAGTTATTAATATTTTCACAAATTTTAAACTGTCAGCATTCAAAAGTGTTAAGGATTTTCCTATTTTTAACTGGTTAGAATGGGGTATTATGCTGTGGACTGGTTATAGATTTGCATCAAAGCCCATGATTGACAAAAAAATATCTGAACAGGGAACACCACTCCTAATTAAAGATACCAGTCCACCGCATAATATCCTGTGTTATTTCTGACTTCACGTAGTTCGATAATCTCTAGGCCCATCCATTGCTGCTTTATGACTGGGCAGTATTCTGTTCTGTATATGAAGCTCATTTGCTTTATCCATTCATTTGTCGATGGATATTTAGGTTGCTTCCATGTCTTGGCTATTGTAAGCAGTGCTGCTGTGAACATTGGGATGCATGTGTGTGTTCCAATTATGATTTTGTCCAGAAACAGTATGCCTGAAGTTTCCATTATGGCTGGCCTGTACTCATTGTGTGTTTATGGCTGCTTTATACATCTGGACTGCTGACAAGGTTTACTTAGGCAGAATAACCACTCTAATGCCTCATGGTTATAGGGAATGAGCAAAATTATCAGTGAATTACCTATATTAGGTATTCAATAAATATTCATTATCCACTATCTATTTATGGATAGATTAAATTACATACTCCCTTTATAAGATAGAGGGTGGGAAAACAGCCATAGGAATATGTGTATCGATTGGAATTTTTAGAAGGAAGTTAAAAACTTTACTTAAAGCCTTGTTAAGCAAACACATAAAATCTTTTTATGTAGAGGAGTATTGCAGCATTGCCAAGAATTGTTTAAAGTGTTGTTTTATTTGTTTCAGTTTGTTTTTAGGTGTAAATATACATAAGGTTTGATATATACATACATATATGTATATATATAAGGTGTGTATATATATATATATATATATATAAAAGGTTTGCTACTCTGATTTAAAATTGTTCCAGAATATTGGTTCTTATCCTGGGAGAGAGGGGCATGGGGGTGGGAGAGAAAGCAAGAAGGAGAGAATATGTATAAATTACTTAAAAATATCTATTTTAGTAGTATAAGGTAACTCACAGAATGTATATAAATGGATGAAAGTTCATGTTCATTCATGCAAAAGCATTTAGTGAATGACTGGAAGGGATTAAGGTGTTAAGAGACTGAGCTGTCTTCCATCTTGTTATTTATTTATTTGGTCCTTTCTCCAAAGGAGAAGTAACGAGGCGTGATTCTAAGTGAATTTTAAATCCTTTAGTTATCAAGACAATGCAGCTCTGAAATAAATCTAGATTTTTACTGTATAATAAATGAAAATGTTCATGTTGTCTGCTAGAGGTCTCCTGAACTCCATGTCCACACCCAAACCATGGGCTTCGCTGGTGGCTCAGACGGTAAAGAGTCTGCCTACAATGCAGGAGACCCGGGTTATGAGGATGTATGTTGCTAATGTCTGTGTGTTGTCCCAGATAACATACTCAATTCTGTCTTCTCTTCTTCCCTGACAGGTTGGTACAGAGGATACACTCTCCAAAATAAATCTAAAAAGGTATGGCTTATGGTTCAGTGTTCTACTTAGAAATCTACTGTCTGCCAGTCTTGTGTTGTCTGATCTGACCCATTATCTGCTGTCTGTGGGCCCAGTTTGCTTTCTCTTTGACGGCTGTTCTGTGGATTCAAAAGCAAATTGTCTGACCTCACTGTTCAGGTAAAAGAGTCCAAGTCCCTTGGCTGTATTTCCCACCAGCCAACTCAAGGATAAAAGCTGGAGGTGAATTTGACACCCCGGGTAGGGACTCTGCAGGCTTTCTGGTCGCTTGAGCTGAGCAATGTGGTCATCTAGGGATGGTGCTCTGTATCAGAGGAGGGGGGAACTGCTCTGTTTACCCTTTAGTTCCCGTGCTGAAATCCCAGAACCACAGGGTCTCCCCATTTCCACCTGACTCTTTCCTTTTTTATAAAATGGAAAACCAGAGTAGTAGGTTTTTTATTGGCGGGAGCCACACCGTTGGCGTGTGGGATCTTAGTTCTCTGACCAGGGGTTGACTCTTCGCCCCCTGCATTGGGCAGTGCAGTCTTAACCACTGGACCACCAGGAAAGTCCTCAGAGTCCTAGCTTTCCAACTTGTGAAACTCACATGAAATTAACAGAGTGCGTTAGAACCAACATCTTTTTACAACTCAAACTGAGAAATAGAAAATGGAATGCCGTGGTAAGTCACGTTTCAGGAAACTTTTGTGTTAGGTGTAAAGTTTACAGTATTTTGTCTTATTTTTAATTATGTTTTATGACAGTCGTGCTGGGTTGCTGTCCCATCATGGGCAAAGAATTTGAAAAACACTGGCCCTCGTGGGTTCCTTTCCCCAGTGCCAAAGCTGCTAATAGTCAAGCTAAAGAAAACCTGTGAGTTAGGTTAATACCCTCTCGGTTTATTTCAGGTCAGGTCAGCACTTTTTCTGTGACACTGCGGACTGGCACTGCATAGCCTGTCAGCACTTTCTTTTGAAAAGAACAGTGTTGATGGGGCCATGCTATTTCACAATTAGTTCCCATCCAAAAGAGTGAATTAGGAAGGGTGAGAGGAACATTTAAGAATCGATCAAGAACTCAATAATTAAGAAAAAAAACACAAACCCACAGGTTTTACTTTACAAATACAGCACCAGACAAGAGAGGTGCTCGCACACAAGTCTCAGAAAGGCTGTGGGCTGGGAGGTTGGGACTGACTTACATGCACTACTGTGTATAAAATAGGGAACTAGTGAGCACCGACTGTATACACAGGGAGCTACTCAGTGCTCCAGAGTGGTAAGGAAATCCATGAAAGAGGGGATGTGTGCAAACATATCACTGGTTCACTTTGATATACATCAGAAACAACCCACCATTGTAAAGCAACGATGCTCCAATAAAAACTCATTTTAAAAAGGTGGGCCCAGAAAAACACCTTTCTAGAAGGTATAGGCCGTTTAAAACCATGACTGCCCTAGTTAAGCTTTCTGTATTGCTGATGCTCAACCAGCAGTCAGTATTTGCACATGTGTATGTACACACACACAGTTTATTAACTCTGACAATTTAATAATCTACCAAAATAAAGGAGTGTTTGCTTTTAATGTGGTTATCCACTCCCACAGTTTTAGTCCTTTTATCCCTCCCTAAAATTCTGATGCTGAATTTTTATACCCACAGTTAGATGCTTGTGCCTCTGGGTCTTCATTTTCTACTTAAGTATAGTGAAAATAATGATAAATCATTTGATTAAAGGAGTAAACTCTTGCTGACTTTAGTTTCCCTGGGCCTTTATATAAGGACCCAAGACAGCAGATGTTCTGGTGTGAATGAGAGCATGTTAGGACCAGAGCAAAAGACTTTCTTCTAGTGCGCTTGTTAACAAGGGAACCTAGTTTACAGCTACTTCTGCTTCTTGATTTCAGTTGAACTCTATCAGTGTTTATTTTACTCACAATTATGGAAGTGGTAGTTATTTTTCAGGCTTCCCTGTGGCTCAGTGGTAAAGAATCCACCTGCCAGTGTAGGAGCTGCAGGAGACTTGGGTTCAATCCCTGGGTCAGGAAGATCCCCTGGAGGAGGGCCTGGCAACCCACTCCAGTATTCTTGCCTGGAGAATCCCATGAACAGAGGAGCCTGGTAGGTTATAGTCCACGGGGTCACAAAAAGTTGGACATGACTGAGCGTAAGCACAAGTTATTTTTCAAAGCAGGATTAGAGTGAATAATTTTGAAGTTCTAAATTTCAAGTGCAGCAATACTTAACGTCACTTAATCACCAATCCTCATAAAAAGCCACTCGGATAAGATCATACAAACTTTTAAGACCAAACAATTTTATATTTTTAACTGATGCAGGTGAATTCTGTTGAAACAAGGTCCCAGACCACAGTTTTTCCTTTCAGTGTCTGCAGTCTGTAAGACTCTCTTTGGAGCATCTCTAAGGCATCTTATGATGTCCTAATACACCAGAATCCATCTGTTGTCTGCTTTGGGAAGTTGATGGGGTGCTTCACTAGGATCTAAATGACAAAGTCTCAATGTGTTTTTAAATTTTTTATATTCATTTTCTTAAAATCCTGTCAAACTTCCAGTCTCACTCTTGAGAAGAATTATTTCAGTAAGAGCTTTTCTCAGTTCTTGATAATTAAACTTTGTAATTCAGTGAAATAACAAGACAAACAAAGGCCATGCATTTTACTTGTTGACTTACAAGTTGAAATATCTTTCTGGTAGATCAGGCAAAACAGAGAATTCAAAGTCAGCTGTCATGAATTCTGCTCAACTTTGCCACGCCTTCATTAAGCAGTCCAGCCTAGTTGGAATGCTGTCCTAATGCTGTCTCCTTGTTTGTCAGTCTTTAGGGGAAGAGCTATTTGAAAAGCCTATTGTTTTCAGTGGAAATTTCTGGTGTTATTTACAAGCAGACTTAATCAGTTAGAGTGGTGATAAAACAAGCTAGTGGTTTTGCAAATGGAAGAAGCCAAGAGATTTGCGGAAACTGGTTATTGATCCTGGCAGGATTGTGGAAGTAAGGATAAGGGTAATATCTAGAAAATCATTAGTTCTTTTTTTTTTTTTTTTTTTAAACGCAAGTGGATAGGTTGCCCTGAGAAAGCAAAAACAAAGTGGAGAGAGGCTGGAAATCAGAAATATATTACCTAGGTTTATTCTGGCTTTCTGTGTGTCAGAATGGCATCAGAAAATGCCTACAGGGACTTCCCTGGTGGTCGAGTGGGGACATAGGTTCCATCCCTGGTCAGGAAACTAAGGTCCCGCATGCCGTGGGGCTTCTAAGCCCCTGTGCTGCAACAAAAGATCCTGAGTGCTGCAACCCAGACCCAGTGCAGCCAAAATAAATCACTAAACAAATATTTAAAAAAAAAAAAAAAAAGAATAAGCCTATAGTCTCAGATTTACAAGAGTAATTAAATGGCTGCAAGTGGACAAATGCTACCATGGAACGGTGATGCCTACAAGTAACAGTGGAAATGCAACAAAATAGATAACTCTTAATGTGAAAATCATCATGTCTGCATACACAGTATAAATTATGTGCTATGATTGCTGCCTGTGTTAGTGTTAGTTGCTCAGTTGTGTCCAACTCTTTGTGACCCTATGGACTGTAGCCCGCCAGGCTCCTCTGTCCATGGGATTCTCCAGGCAAGAATATTAGAGTGGGGTGCCATTCCTTTCCCCAGGGGATCTTCCTGACCCAGGGATCCAACCCAGGACTCCATTACAAAATAAGCCACTTAGGTTACGAATGTTTCTATTTTGGATTTCTCCCTGTTATTTGGAGCATAGTCATCAAGTTTTAGGTGTATGAAACAATTAATCAATCGTTTATCTTCTTGATTTGAAAAATCTTCTGGAAGGATATTCCTTGGGACCAACAGTTTCACATCTCATTTTAACCTGAAAATATCGCTTCTGATTAACTGCTACTTTGAGTGGTTCATTGTTATTAAATGCACCACCTTTTTATGAGTTCTGGACAGCTTTATTTTGTTGTACAGTATACTTGACAGAAAATTAGTATTTTAATTCTTCTATTTTACTGTGGACCATTTTTAAAGTCTTTATTGAATTTATTACAATATTGCTTCTGTTTTATGTTTTAATTTTTTGGCCACAAGGCATGTGGGATCTTAGCTCCCCCACCAGGGATTGAACCCACATCCCCTGCCTTGAAAAGTGAAGTCTTAACATCTGGACCTCCAGGGAAGTCCCTTAACTCTTTTAAAATGTACAGTTGATGGAGAGGGAGGTGGGAGCGGGGTTCAGGATGGGGAACACATGTAAATCCATGGCTGATTCATGTCAATGTATGGCAAAAACCACTACAATATTGTAAAGTAATTAGCCTCCAACTAATAAAAGTAAATGAAAAAAAAATTAAAAAGTACATTTGAGGTGTACTAAGTATAGTTATATTGTTGTGAAACCATTACCACCATCTCTAGAACTTTTTCATTATCCCAAACTGAAACTCTATAAGCATTTAACATAAGCTCCCCCTTCTTCCCTCCTCCCAGTCCTTGTAACCCCAGTTCTCTTCTGTCTCTATGAATCTGACTACTCTAGGACCTTCATACAAGTGAGGTCAGACAGCATGTGTCCTTTTGTGTCTGGCTAATTTCACTCAGCATCCTGTCCCCAAGGTGAGCACTGGGCAGGCAATCCTGGTTCTCCACAAAGATAGGGATCAACAAAACATTTACATCCATCTAGCGGAAGGAATGGAGAAGGCAATGGCACCCCACTCCAGTCCTCTTGCCTGAAAAATCCCATGGACAGAGGAGCCTGGTGGGCTGCAGTCCATGGGGTCACTAAGAGTCGGACACGACTGAGCAACTTTGCTTTCACGTTTCACTTTCCTGCATTGGAGAAAGAAATGGCAACCCACTCCAGTGTTCTTGCCTGGAGAATCCCAGGGACGGGGGAGCCTGGTGGGCTGCCGTCTATGGGGTCACACAGAGTCAGACATGACTGAAGCGACTTAGCAGCAGCAGCAGCAAAAGGAAGACGCACCCAAGGTTCCTTTGGCATCCTAAAGACTGACCTGGAGCTTCAGAAACCCATTAATCAGACCCCAAAGAAATTACACACACTTTGAATTTTTGTTAGTGTTTAACTCTGTGATCGGTTTTCAAAAATCACTGAATCCTGTCCTTGTCATGAAAGAGGTTGATGTTACCTTGTCTCTGTGTGTGTTCTGGGTCTTTATCAGTAACAAGATTGGGATTATGCTTTCTCACTCATGTACCCTATGCCTGCCCCTTTCTCAAAGTGAGGAGCGGCAGGTATCTTTATATGTTTTTTTGGTTCTTCCTGCCTGGAGGGAAAGGAAGGCCATTCTGCTTCTGACTCAGGCAGTGGCAGGATCTACCTTGTCATCACCATTGCCGGGAGCAGCACAGTCTCAAATTTTCTTGCTGTTTTCCTGTTTTATTGGCAGAGGATTAAAAGGGAGAAAGGAGAGAATTGCTCAGATAAACGTAGCACACAAAACTAGATGCACAACCAATGCTGGTTGAAATACACTCGTTTTTCTGGCTCTGAACGAATAAGGATCACTCAGTACACAGGCATCTCTGACCTGGGTCCCCAGGGTGTGACCTGTTCCTCTCCCACCTTTGAGGTCAGCTGCCCCCGACGTGGCATGTCCACGGGGCCGCAGTTTTAACAGGCTCAGGGCTACAAGCAAGTTGAGCTAATGGTGCTTGTTAAACAGCTTCTTCTGTTAGGTTGGCCCAAGAGTTCATTTAGGTTTTTCCATAAGATGAAATAAAAACCCAAATGAACTTTCCAGTTAGTCCGGAACCTCTCCTTGTCAGGCCTGAAAAGTACCGTAAAATAGGGACCAGCGGTGCCTTTCTGAATGGCAGTGTTTCTGCTTATTGATGAGCACACCATGCAGTTGAACCACAGAAGCTTTTGGTTTTAAGAAAACTCACATCCATGGCTTGCTTCCTGTGGGTGAGATCCAGTCTGCGGTTTTGCAGATTGCTCCTGACCAGTTTCCAGGGTTTCTTTTAGGTCTTTCTAGGCATAGTTTTCCCACAGGCAGTGTCTTAATACCGACATCAAATTGCCTCTTAGGGATTTAGAATGGAGAGCAGTTTGAGACTGGAAAAGGCTAAAAATAACCAGGCCTAATTGATTCCATGCATTTTGTTTAAGTGAAAGTGCTGAGAGGAATGGGTCTAGAAAATGACCATAATTTTATGGACCACTAAGTACATAGCCCTCCATCTACTAATTATCCGAAACCCTTTAAGAGAAGCACCTCATGTTGTATAGAATCTGGAGGCATTTTAGGATCTATTAACTGCTCTGAGCTGACCCTGGGCATGTTTGCCTGTTCATTTACGAAGTGTTCATCTTGAGGTCTCTGAACCCCAGGATTCAGTTACACGTTTTCAGTGTTTAGGTAGCCAGCCTATGTAACTGACGCCCTGCAGCCTTGACTGCAGACTGTAGGTGTGTCCTGGTGTCCTTGCCACCCCCCCCCCACTTGACTTGCCGCTGTTTGTGCTCTTGTAGTGAACTGAGGGGCTTTTGATATTTTTCTTAATTGGAGGATAATTGTTTTACATCACTGTATTATTTTCTGCTGTGTAACAGGATGAGTAAGCTGTATGTGTGTGCATCCCCTCCCTCTTGAACTTCCCTCCCGCCCTCCTCCCCATCCTGCCCGTCTAGGTCCTCGCAGAGAACCAGGCTGAGTTCCCGTGCCATCCGGTAGCCCCCACTAGTTACCTGTTTGACGCATGAGAGTGTGTCTGTGTCAATGCTGCTCTGCCAGTCCACCCCCCACCACGTTGCTCCATCTGTGTGTCCATTCCTGCCTCGCAAATAGGTTCATCTGTACCGTTTTTCTAGATTCCACATATATGCATTAATATGTGTTATTTGTTTTTCTGACTGACTTCACTCCATATGACAGACACTGGCTGCACCCACATCACTGCAAATGACCCAAATTTGTTCCTTTTTATGGCTGAGTAATATTTCATTGTACATAGTGTATGTACCACATCTTCTTTATCCATTCATCTGTCGATGGACATCTAGGTTTCTTCCATGTCCTGGCTATATTGTAAATAGTGCTTCTGTGAACACTGGAGAATACGTGTCTCTTTGAATTACATTTTCCTCAGAGTATGTTGGACGGGGACTTTTATGGCATATAACCCAAGTTCTTTTGTCCGCAGGGTATTTTCCCTGAAACGTACATCCATTTGAAAGAGGCCACTGTGGAAGACCGCGGGTAAGTTCTAATGTAGGAAAATGCCTAACAGGTGAGGTAAAGGTACAGTATCATTACAGGTTTTATGAAATCGTAAGGTATTATTTTGTGCATTATTTGTCTCAGGGCCTCAACTCCACTTGTTGGATGAAAGGGAAATAAAATTTTTTTCCTGACATCATTCCTTCTGCCTTCTCTTTTGATATTTTTCCTCCCTTGCATCCTTCCTTGGGACAGTGGAGGCAGATAATGAGTGAACATAGAGGGCCTGCATCTTCCTCTTGCACCAGCTGTTCACTAATGCATGCTTCTGTGTGTGTGTGTGTGTGTGCGTGCGTGCATGCACACACACATGAACATTTGGTGCTCTTTAGCCATTAAGACTTGAAAACCTTCTCTTTGGGAACCTTGGGGGATGACAGGTGACCAAGCTACAACCTGTGCTATTTATCTCTGAACCTTGGACAAGTCAGCGTGCCTGGGGCTTTCCCCCTGCAAATCAGAGAAAACAAATCTGGCCCCACATTAGCCCTGAACTTTTTTTATTTTTTCCTTTCTTGGCTGTACTGCGTGGTGTGTGAAGTGGGATCTCCGTTCTCCAAACAGGGATCAAACCAGCACCCCTTGGAGTGGAAGCCCAGAGTCTTAACCACTGGATCACCAGGGAAGTCCCTGGTTGTGAACTTGATGTAAAATTGTATGAACTAACTAATATGTGTGATTGTGCTCTGCAGAGAAAATTCACTTTATTGATGGTGAGTCAGTGGGCAGGAGCATCAAGGAGAGAATAAAGAAAGCCTGGAGCAGGAATTCTAGGGCTGTTAGAAAGGAGTGGGTCACAGAGGCATACTGGCTCACAGCCACAGAGAACATTCTTAGCCCTGAATTGCGCACCGTCATTTTACAGATGATAGATGGAGATGTGCCCAAATTCACACATAATCAGGACTCAAAACCATGTGTCCTGCCCCTACTGGAGAACCTTCCCCCCCGGCACCTTTTTTTTTTAATTAAAAAAAAAAAAAGCAGAAGCAAGTTTTATTTATTTATTTTAATTTTTGGTTACACTCTGGGACATGTAGAATCTTAGTTCCCTGACCAGGGATCGAACCCACACCCCTTGCTTAAATGACAGATTCTTAACCGCTGGACCGCAAGGAAGTCTTTGGAGAATCTTTTTTCTGATGGACTGTTCCTGGGCAGCCTCCAGGATCACTAGCCTCGGCCACATTGGAGGAAAGGCAGAGTTTGGGGCATGTTCCCAATAACTAGGGTTGCCAGGTAAAATGCAGAATGTCAAGTTAAATTTGAAACTCAGGTAAAAAGTAATTTTTATTTACATTCATGTCCCATGTATTTCCTGAGACATACTTACAGTTAAAAATCTATCTGAAATCCAAACCTAATTGGGCATCTTGTATTCTTATTGATGTCTGGAAATTCCACCAGTAATCCCCATTCTTTAGATTGCTTTCACTCTCTCCTTTTGCTAATCATAAAAATACCAGACAGGATTTATGTGCATGAATGTCACGTCTGCCTTGTATTAAAAGTGCACTGTGAGTAAGTGAGGGTTTGGTATATGTACGTTTTCTGTGCAGGTAGCCAGCAATGAGAAGCAAACCAAGCTCTGCTGCAAAAGAGGGCCCCACTTCATCCCCCAGCAGGTCTCGTGTGAGGTTCCAAGCCCCAGGACCTTCTGCCATGAACACCCCTCCACTTGCCCACCCTCACTTGTAAAATGGCAACTTGGCAGAACCAGTGAAAGGACTCAGTTTGGGCTTCCATCCCTGGGAATTGCTGAAGCCAGCCTAGCTTGGTATGGTAAATCCCCTACATATGAACAAGTTGCATTCCAGGGAGTGTGTTCGTAAGTCCAACAGAGTTAGCTTAGGTACCCAGCTAACACCATCGGCTGTATAGTACTGGACTGTTCATAGTTTATAGTACTTTTCACACAAATGATACATAAGAAGCAAACAAGAAGCATCTATAATCTTACAGCCCCTTGGAAAGTACAGTAGTCGGTACATCAGCTGGCATACAGCCACTGCCATTGAGTCAACAGGTAAGAAGAGTTACTGGCTGGAGGAGTGGGAGATGGTGGAGATAGAAGATCATCAGCAATAGGAGACAGAGGGCAAACTGATGTCAGTCACACCTGATGTTGACGGCACAGGTTCTGGTTCCTTTCTGGAACCGGATGCACATTAGCATCTTTGAAAGTTCGCAACATGAAGGTTTGTATGTAGGGGGCTTACTGTACTCAAGGTTCCTGGAAAGATCCAAAATGGGGAAATAGAGGGATTTCCCTGGCAGCCTGGTGAATATTCATCGGACAGATTGAGGCTGACGCTCAAATACTTTGGCCACCTGATGCAAAGGAGTCAGCTTATTGGAAAAGACCCTGATGCTGGGAAAGATCGAGGGCAGGAGAAGGGGACAACAGAGGACGAGATGGTTGTATGGTGTCATTGACTCAACGGACATGAGTTTGAGCAAACTCTGAGAGATAGTGAAGCACAAGGAAGCCTGGAGTGCTGCAGTCCATGGGATTGCAAGAGTCAGACATGAATTAGTGACGAAACAGCAACAACCAATGGTTAGGATTCGTCACTTTCACTGCCAGGGCCCAGGTTCAGTCCTTGGTCCAGGAGCTAAGATCCCCCAAGCTATGGAGCGTAGCCAAAAAAAAAAAAAAAAGAACAACAAAAAATACCAGAAAACAAAGCAAAACAAACAAACAAAAAAAGAGAAAGTAGAGGCTGGACTCCATATCCATTCCACTGTAGAGACAATTCATTTTGAGAATCGCAGTGTGTTAAGCTCGTTCTCTCTTCTCGGATGCTAGATGTGATAAAACTTGCCAGAGCTCCCCTAAATGGACAAGTTTTGCTTGGTTTCAAGACCAACCAGCCCCATGCCCATCCCCATCTTTGAGTTCTGAGGATCATGATGTCATCAGGAAAATCACAGACGATCCCCCCAGAGTGAAGGGAGCCTGTGTCTGTTCTCTTTAGGCAGAACGAGACCGTGATTCCTGGGGAGCTCCCCCTCGTGCAAGAGCTTACCTCCACGCTGCGGGAATGGGCTGTCATCTGGCGCAAGCTCTACGTGGTGAGTTATCCCCAGGCTTGGAGTTGATGGCACTATTCTTGGGCCCTCAGCCCATCTGTTCTGCTACAAGACGTCGGCCAGTCCTTAGCTCTGTATGTGGAGTGGGCGCGTCTTACTTGGACAGTGCAATGGCTGATAACCTGCAGACTTCCATCTTCTGGAGGAGGGCGGCTGATGATACAGGTGGTGGAGGAAGTGCCCATAAGGCATTAGGTTAGTAGTTTTCCTGTTGACATGCTGATTGTAAGGTTATGAGGATGACAACTGCAAATCCATCATCCTTTCTAAGTGATTGGAACTATTCATCGTCACAGCAGTCCTAGTCCTGTAAAGTAGATGTAATTATTGCCAGTTTTTCATTGGAGGGCTTTCCTGGTGGCTCAGACAGTAAAGAATCTGCCCACAGTGCAGGAGGCCTGGGTTCAATCCCTGGGTCAGGAAGATCCCCTGGAGATGTGAATGTCAACCCACTCCAGTATTCTTGCCTGGAGAATTCCACGGACAGAGGAGCCTGGTGGGCTACTGTCCATGCGGTCCCCTGAGTCGGACATGAGTGAGCAACTAAAAATATCAGTGGGGAGATTGGAGGACGTGCTCTTAGCCTGTCCATCTAACCCAGGGAACAGGCCTTTGGCCCTTGTCGGTGCTCCGTCGTGTTGAGGGCTCCAGTGAGGGCGGCTTTCCTGACTGTGCCCATTGCAGCTTGGCGGTGCCTAAATGTGGGCCACGTTACACCATGCTCTAGAGAGTCTTCTTGTTGAGGCCAGTTCTTAGCACTGTTTCTCACAGCAGTGGCTTGATGTCAGGATGCTAACAGGCCAGGTCAGTGGGAAATGACGCACAAACCAGCACATTCACTCGCTCATAAACCATCCTCCCAAGTTGGGCGTGTGGGTTTGTAATCAAGACCAGGTAAATCTACATATCCAGTGCTCCCATTTCATTTAGTTTATGTTTTCCAATTTCTCCATCGTTTTTTTTTGTTGTTGTAGTTGTTCTTTCTCAAGCCTTTATCAAGCATAGTAGAAAAACTTTTGCATACATACATAGCATGGATAGTATATATATATATATATATTTTAGAAAATTATGAATTTTTGCCTAGCTAAAAAATTTTAACATTGTTGCTGTTTTTAAAGACAAGTAAATTTAGCACTTAATATTTATCAGGCTGGGGACATCCCTGGGGGTCCAATGGCTAAGATTTCACACACTCAATGCAGGGGGCCTGGGTTCAATATCTGTTCAGGCAATTAGGTCCCACAAGCTGCAACTAACAGTTTGAATGCCATAACTAAAGATTCCACGTGCAAGTCAATGTATTAAAAAAATATTTATCAGGCTGAGAGCACCTGGGGCAGCCCTCTTGCAGGAGACCAAGAACTCTGAGTCTCGTGGCAGCAAGGGTACACCGGTGTCCACTTGAGGATGCTCTTTTCTCAACATTGAAATGCGCAGACACTGTTTCCTAAAGTTTCCTCTCTCCTGTAGGCTTCATGGGTAAGCGTCACAAAATTTTGCCTTCTGTAGGCATCTTCCAGACTTCCATGGCTAAGAATTCCCAGCAGTGTATATTCCCTTATATGTGAAAGTCATCAGCGAGGTAATGGACTCAGCTCAGTGCCTGGGAGGCAGTCTCTCTCTCTTTTTCTTTATGTGGCTATGCTCATCTTGGTTTTTGTTCAGTCATGTGTGGATTCTACATTTTAACTCTCAAAAGCCAGTCTTACTAAGTTATTGAGAGCACCTCATTCTAGACCCTCATTACTAAAAGCAGGAATCAAACTCATCCTAGCCTAACTTCTAAGAGTTAGTGTGAGATATTTCATCTCCCCAGGCTGTGGTTGTATAGGATGGACATGCAATAGAAATCACCAGCCCCTTCTGTGGAAAAGCATGTGATTTTTGTCTGCCAGCACATCCTTCAAGGCCCCATTTAAGTCATTTTTTCTTCATAATGTGTCTTCTAAACCCATCAATCCATAATGTTTCCTTCTGGGCTCTGGGAGCACTTACTGAAAAGTTGCTCTGGCCCCCGGGGCACGCTACCTTGTAATGCAAGTGGTCTTTTGATCTCTTTATGTTTCACCCAGGAGAGAGCTGACCTATAAGTCCTTAAATCACAAGCTCAGAGAGGAGAGAGATGCTGTTTTAAGCTCTTTGATCCCCATCGATCATCTTGTCTTTCTATTGAAAACACTCTCTGGTTCCAGTTAATTGATTGGTTAGTGGAGGATGTAACGAGGTTGGTGGATGGGTTAGTTCTTTAACAGATTCTTTCTGGAAATTGGTGAGTGGTGATACAGGTTAGCTAGTAAGTACTGGGAAATGAGATTTTTATAGCTGTAATATAACAAGCATGGGATGAACTAGACATTTCTGCTTGCTGAAAGACAACTCTCAAGCTTTAATTCATTGTCTGTGTCTAGTCCATGACCACAGGTAATTGTGCTGAGTCTGCTGTTGACCAGAAATGAGAAGTAAGTGAGGCAGAGAGGAAGATACGTCGTTCATGTATTTGGGCTTCCAGATCTCTTGAGTGCTGATTGAGGAACTTCCTGTGTGGAAGTTCCACTATTTAATAGCAGAATTGAGGTTCTAAGTTAAAAGAAATCCACCCCCCTCTTGGAGACCAGCACATTTCCCATCTTAATTTTCACTCTCATAAGGTAGTTATTTTGTTATTTGTGAATATTTTTTGATGACTTATAGCTGCAGTTGCTTGGCTAAAAGGCATTCAATTTGGGAATCTTCATCAGTTGATAAGGCTGAGAATTTGTTCCTGCTTTTGGTAACAAGGCTCACCCATTCAGAGATGATCCATTTCATATGGAAATCTTGGCTTTCTCCATTTTTTTCCCCCGTCCCTTCCTAAAGCATTGACAGTTCACTTTAGGCAGAATTTCTGAAATGCTTTCTCAAAAATTTGGGAGTTTGGGATGGACATGTACACATTGCTCTTTTAAAAATGGATAACCAACACCTACTGTCTAGCACAGGGAACTCTGCTCCATGTTAACGTGGCAGCCTGGATGGGAGGGGAGTTTGGAGGAGAATGGATACGTGTATATGTGTGGCTGAGTCCGTTTACTGTCCCTCTGAAACTATTACAACATTGTTAAGTATCTATATCCCAATATAAAATAAAAATTAATAAGAAATCTTTTATATCAAAGTAGCAAGCCTCAAATAGCAAGCCTTCACTGGGAAAAAAGGAAAAGGAACCCAAATTGATAGCTTTCAGTCCTCTTCCCCCACACACTCTGAGACATGCAAGTGTGCTCACATCCACGCATGCATGTGCACACTCACATACACACCCCTACATTTTGACCGGTGTGTCTTTTCTGAGTCTATGTCAGTTCCTTCAGTCTGTGTAAAGATAAATACAGATTTTACTAAAACACATCAGTACTTCTGTCTCTCATGCATTTTCTGCCACTGATTTTGAAACTAGGCATTCTCTCTGGTGTCTTTAAGAACATTTTAAAACCTCTGCATTTCTCTGTAACAGGTGTCTTTTCTTTTCAGCCTCAGTTCATGAGAAAATTAGGAGGTAGATATAGTGTCTTAAGTGAGAGGAAAATGCAATCTATTAACCAGATAAAGGCCAGCCATGTAGTTATTCTGGAAAGGAAAGATGTTTGTATAATTCTGGTTTCTTCTTAGCATTCAGACTGTAAGCTTGTGAAATTACCATAAATATGTTTTAAAGTGTGAAGGGGAGGCTGTGCTAGGGAACCGGGAACCCATTCATCCAGACTAGAAAAAAGTGGTAATTCCCACTCTTTCGCTCTTTTCTCTTTGTTGTATTAATGTTATTTATTGATTTTTCTTTTAATTATCTTCCTTGTATGCTTCAGTGAAGAAGCAAGCTATAGGGGACAGATGGGGATTAGAAATTAGGAGGCCTTCTTCCTCATCCCGGCTCTGCTGTAAGTGACCCTGGTTTTAGAGCCTGAAGTCTCCATGTATCTGCTGAATTTGGATCCCTCTGTAAAAATGATGTAAAATGTGCCTTGCTGATGCCATAGAGTCATGAGGGTATAAAAAGATGGTGGCTGTGAAAGATTGTGCAGACAAACCACCAAGGACTCTGCAAACTTGAGCATGACCATTTTTATTAAGTTTTTTTTTTTCACTGTGGACCATCTTTAAAGCTTTTATTGAATTTGTCACAATATTGCTTCTGTGTTTTATGTTTTGATTTTTTGGCTGCCAGTCACGTGGGATTCTAGCTCCTCGACCAGGGATCGAGCCCACACCCCCTGCATTGGAAGGCCAAAAGTTAACCTCTGGACCACTAGGGAAATTCCAAGCATGAGCTTATTGATGTTTTAGCTGGAAGTAGTTGCCCTCCTGGGTGTCCTCCCGCGGGACAGCCTGGCTTGGCATTCCTTTGACCCGACTTGGAGACCCTGAAGCTCCCTTCTGCGCCCCACGTCCCCGCCCAAACGAAGGCCATTCCTTTGGCTTGTGTTGTCCTCTGAGGTGGTGTGGCCTTGAGCTGTCAGTAACCAGGCTACATGTCTCTCCCCATAGAATTGTGAGCCTCTGTAACTTAGGTTCCAGTCCCAGAGGCAGAGATCTTTACAGAAAGGAAAGGGGGAGCATGCCAGTGCGTCATGCAGATTTACCGCAGTTTCTGATGAGCTTTGCCTGTGCTGCCGATCCTGAGTTGGAGCGCGTGTACTGGGTGTGTTTTCACTGCTTGAATAGGAAAGGAGGGAACATGGTGGAGGAGGAAGTGGTCGCCTGGTGACACGGCAACACTGGGGACACTGGGGCAGACAGAGAGCCGGTTCTGAAATTCTGACTTGCTGGGAATTCCCTGGTGGTCCAGTGGGTAGGACTCCACACTGTCACTGTTGCAGGCCTGGGTTCAGTCCCTGGTCGGAGAACTATGATCCCATGAGCTGCATGACGTGGCCAGAAAAAAAAAGTTCTGACTTGCTCCCTTTGTTGTTTGGTTGCTAAGTCATGTCTGACTCTTACGCAGCTTCATGGACCGTAGCCCACCAGACTCTTCTGTCCATGGGATTTCCCAGCAAGAATACTGGAGTGGGTTGCCATTTCCTGCTCCCTTACTTGGTATATATGCTTTCATTATATTCAGAAAAAATACCAAACCTGATAATGCAAACATAAAGAACAGATTCTGAGAGCAGAGATTTTGATTGATGGTGTTCCATTGGTGGATTTTACAAATGAGGGCAAGTCCTTTGACCTCCTGAATTTTCTTTTCTTCTGCCTCAGTGGTAATTATATATTATACCTGCATTGCAGATTGGCTGTAGAATTCAATAGGATAATCTGTGTCGAACTCCTGAGACAGTGCCTGCATCTTGTGGGCAAGATGTCACAGCCCCTGACCGACTCTCACTTTAAAACACTGCTTCATGAAAGAGCTGATTTGTGATGAAAGGATCCATGTCGAATTTTGCCTTGAAGTTGTTCCAAAATCACTGCAGATGGTGATTGCAGCCATGAAATTAAAAGACGCTTACTCCTTGGAAGGAAAGTTGTGACCAACCTAGATAGCATATTAAAAAGCAGAGACATTACTTTGCCAACAAAGGTCCATCTAGTCAAGGCTA
Organism: Cervus elaphus; assembly: GCF_910594005.1. Lineage (NCBI taxonomy): Eukaryota > Metazoa > Chordata > Mammalia > Artiodactyla > Cervidae > Cervus > Cervus elaphus. The sequence continues at coordinate 38,206,436 of NC_057830.1, read as the reverse complement.
TGGTTTTTCCAGTAGTCATGTATGGATGTGAGAGTTGGACTATAAAGAAAGCTGAGTGCCGAAGAATTGATGCTTTTGAACTGTGGTGTTGGAGAAGACTCGAGAGAGTCCCTTGGACTGCAAGGAGATCCAACCAGTCCATCCTAAAGGAGATCAGTCCTGGGTGTTCATTGGAAGGACTGATGCTGAAGCTGAGACTCCAATACTTTGGCCACCTGATGCGAAGAGTTGACTCATTTGAAAAGACCCTGATGCTGGGAGGGATTGAGGGCAGGAGGAGAAGGGGACGACAGAGGATGAGATAGTTGGATGACATCACTGACTCGATGGACATGGGTTTGTGTAAACTCTCAGGAGTTGGTGATGGACAGGGAGGCCTGGCATGCTGCAGTTCATGGGGTTGCAAAGAGTCGGACACGACTGAGTGACTGAACTGAACTGTCTAAGGGTGTATCTGCCACCTACCCCATGGATTCCCTTCCAGCCACAGGGTTACTCAGCTACATTAGGTGAATAGTATTTCATCTTTTATTTTCTGTGGCCTCTCAGGATCTTTCAGGTTTTCTCTAGCCGAGGAAAGTAGATCCAGTGAGCTGAACTTTGGTTTCTTTTCCTTCCTCCCTGCTCCATGTGAGTTCACCCAGATAGAAGGGCGGACTCCTATGCGTTGAAAAACTTTTATGTGACAGATGGATGTAATATCTTAAGTTTACTTTTCTAGTGACAACCCAGTTATACTTTCTGAATATGCGCAAATCTCTATCCCACCTTCCAAATGTCCTGTTTTCTCAACTTAAAATCAGGTCTTGAAAAGTGGCAAGTTAAATTGTATTTTTTTAATGAGTTTTATTTATTTATTTAATTTTTGGCCACACTCTGCAGCATGTGGGATCCTAGTACCCGGATTAGGGATCAAACCAGAGCCCCCCACTCCCCCTACGTTAGAACACAGAGTCCCAACCACTAGATGGCCAAGGAATTCCCTAGAGTATATTTGTGTGGGTGTCGGGGTCAAACTTTTTGTGAGACGGACTGTCCCAGGAATTGTGAGATGTTTGGTCGTCATAAACACATTCTCTCTCACCTCACCCTGAGATTAAGTGCTGTTTCCCACTTTCCAACTGGAGAAGTGGTTTGGTGAGGTTCGGTCAGCCAGATTGTTCGGTTCATACAAGTTGAGACTGAACCTGATCCGATTCTCTTATGGGAAAGAGATCACAAAAGAGCCTGGCGGTGGAAAGTGGTTAATACATCATCTTTTTGAATCAAGTGAACTTAATTGCTAAAATGTACTCTATTGATATGGGCTTTTCTGATGGCTTAGTGGTAAAGAATCTGCCTGCCAGTGCAAGAGACATGGGTGCAATCTCTGGTCCAGGAAGATTCCCAGGAGATGGAAATGACAACCCACTCCAGTATTCTTGCTTAGGAAATCCCATGAGCAGAGGAGCCTGGCAGGCTACAGTCTGTGGGGCCACAAAGAGTCGGACACAACTTAGCAACTAAAGAACAGCTTCATTGATGAGACTTCTCTGGTCTAGTGGTTAAGGCTCTGAACTTCCACTGCTGGGAACAGGGGTTCATCCCTGGTCAGGGAATTAAGATCCTGCATGTCATGTGGCACAGCCAATAAATATATAAAAATAAAAAATTAATAAAATGTTCTTTGTTTGAAAGTATCAGTCTCCTCTCATTGAAAATTTGCCAGCCAAATAGAACCTAGGGCCAGCATCCGCTGGATCATCGAAAAAGCAAGAGAGTTCCAGAAAAACATCTGCTTTTCCTTTATTGACTATGCCAAAGCCTTTGACTGTGTGGATCACAACAAACTGGAACAATTCTGAAAGAGATGGTAATACCAGACCACCTGGTATTCCTGAGAAATGTGTATGCAGGTCAAGAAGCAACAGTTAGAACTGGACATGGAAAAACAGACTGGTTCTAAATCGGGAAAGGAGTACATCAAGGCTGTATATTGTCACCCTGCTTATGCTTATTTAACTTATATGCAGAGTACATCATGAGAAATGCTGGACTGGATGAAGCACAAGCTGGAATCAAGATTGTCGGGAGAAATATCAATAACCTCAGATATGCAGATGATACCACCCTTATGGCAGAAAGTGAAGAAGAGCTAAAGAGTCTCTTGATGAAAGTGAAAGAGGAGAGTGAAAGAGTTGGTTTAAAGCTCAATATTTAGAAAACTAAGATCATGGCACCTGATCCCATCACTTCCTGGCTAATAGATGGGGAAACAGTGACAGACTTTATTTTCTTGGGCTCCAAAATCACTACAGATGGTGACTGCAGCCATGAAATTAAAAGAGGCTTTCTCCTTGGAAGGAAAGTTATGACCAACCTAGAGAGCATATTAAAAAGCAGAGACATTACTTTGCCAACAAAGGTCCATCTAGTCAAGGCTATGGTTTTTCCAGTAGTCATGTATGGATGTGAGAGTTGGACTGTGAAGAAAGCTGAGCGCTGAAGAATTGGTGCTTTTGAACTGTAGTGTTGGAGAAGACTCGAGAGAGTCCCTTGGACTGCAAGGAGATCCAACCAGTCCATCCTAAAGGAACTCAGTGCTGAATATTCATTGGAAGGACTGATGCTGAAGCTGAGACTCCGATACTTTGGCCACCTGATGTGAAGAACTGACTCTGTGGAAAAGACCCTGATGCTGGGAAAGATTGAGGGCAGGAGGAGAAGGGGATGACAGAGGATGAGATGGTTGCATGGCATCACCGACTCGATGGACACGAGTTTGAGCAAGCTCCGGGAGTTGGTGATGGACAGGGAAGCCTGGCGTGCTGCAGTCCATGGGATCGCAAAGAGTCGGACATGACTGAGTGACTGAGTCTGAACTGAACTGAACCAGACCCACTCCTGTAATATACATTTTAAGATAACAGGATTAGTCAGAAGGTTTTCAGGAAGGAGAAACTGTTCTCAAACAGGATACATTGTTGTTATATACTCCCTATTACAGAGTTTAAACTGAGTTGTTTGTTTTCTAATCATCAGTTCTGGGTTTAAAGAAAAAAAGGAATCTAGAGAGAGAGAAAAAAATAAGCATTTGTCCTTTCCTCCTCCTTGAGAATTCCACCCCTGTCTCCTCCTTGAGAACCCCAGACCCCTTTCTCCTCCTCGGAGATCCTGGACTTTTTGTCAATCTGTCTAGGAATTGACTCTCTCTCCCCGCTTTTCTTTTAGGAGAATTATGATGCCAAGGGAAAGGGGCATCATTTTCATTCCATAACTACTTGGCTCCTAAGTTGTTGAGGCAACATATTCTCCTAACCCTCATATTGAGGGTCTCTGATCCAGGGGCCCCAAATAATAGTTGGAAGAGGTTGTGGCTCTCCTAGGAGCCTGGACAACCATTTGTAACAGGAAAGATTTTGAACGGTCAGAAACAAATGCAGTTATACAGTTAGAGCTGCAGGGAGCAAACAGTAAAAACAGAACAGTTAGAATTATTACAATTCAGGTAGTTTTCCTCTGTGGGGAGCTTGTTAATGTTTCCCAAAGTGAGGTGACTGAGGCTTCAGGAGAATCCGTCAGCCTGAATCATCTTGTTCACGTGTTTAGTAAAGTGAGTAGCATTAGTACTCATATCTGTTATATATGTACAGCACTGGGTATGAATAATGGCACAAGTTCCTCGTTTTGTAGCCGTTAGAATATCTAAGGCCAATCTGTTTTGTAAAACCACCTTTCTAATTTGTATTTGTTCAGCATTAAGGGCTGAAAGTTAGAGCGTCAACTTGTAGTATAACATCTGATCTGTAGTTCCCAGAGAGGGAACGCATGTTGTAGGCAGATGATCATGCCAGTGAAATACAGATCCTGCCCAGGGAGTTTAAGGTGTGGTAGATAGGAGGCTTCTCTGGAAGTTCTGAGAATATGAAGCCATGAGGAAAAGTTAGACCTAGGGTGCATCTTCCCATCCAGCCAGCAGAAAGCCACACCCATGGGTAAGAACCACATATCCAGTAGGCCCCGTTTGGAGCGAACCAGCATGACTGAGGGATCCAGTCCCAATCAGTTCCCAGCCAGGCAAGAGGGGGACCTGAACTGGGTTTGGAAAACACAGGGCTGACTGCATTGTAGATTTCTGGAGGCAAAAATCCCAGTTGTCTCCAATCATTATAATTAAGTTGGCTAACTTCTGGGGATGGCTCTATTTGTTCCCAGCATATGGGAGCATTAGATAATAGGTGTCCCTTTTTTAGGAGTTAGCCATATGACCTCATCCCATATTTGATAAACATCAGGTAGAAAACCACCATATCTAGACCCATTTACCTTCTTTTGTGCAGCAAAATAGTCATTAAACCAAGTTAAAGCATGATCAGAATATAAGTTACATTATGTCCATAGTTGCATCAGTCTGTCTTAGGATTGTTAGATGTCATCAGATCAAGAAGAGGATCACATATGATTGTTGTTAGTGAAGGTATTCTCAGAGTTGAAGAAAGTCCTTTCCTTAAAGTGGAAAAACTCACCATGGAAAGTCTTCAGTTGATGAGGAGGGGAGTGCTCTGCAGACCCAGCAATTAGACTGATTGTGGAATGCAGCGTAGGAATGAGTCCAGGACAGGAAGGCACTGTCATGAGGGTCAAACGGCAGACTCCGGACTTTTGGAGTCAGCAGAAGCAAGCCCACCTAGATTCTCAGGCCCATCTTGGTTCCTGGCTCAACAGCGGCTTGTTTGACTCAAAGGCTGGGTCAGGTGTTAGCCTCCTGGTAATGTCAGTTGGAAAGCTAAAAGCTGAGTTACATAGTTAATTTTAAGATTTCAGGATCTATGACAATATCTGTGCAGGAAAACAGCCTGTCATAGAGACAGTCCCTTCTTAGGGGCAGTTTGAGCCCTCATTAAAGCAACAGGTAGAACTTTAAACCAACTGTCTTGTTTTTCCTGAGTTAGCTTATGCAGATGTCTCTTAATAATGTCATTAGCTTTTTTCTACCTTTCCTGAAGATTGGGGTCTCCAGGAACAGTGTAAGTGATATTCTATTCCTAGAGCTTTTGACACCCCTTGAGTTACAGCAGCTTTAAAGGTGGAGCATTGTTGCTCTGAACTTTAGAGTTTAAGATCCCACTTACCATGAGAAGTCAGTACAATAAAATTTTGCCCTTTAGTAAACTTATGAGGTTTATGCATTAGCAAAACAATAGTAACAATTACCCTTAAGCAATGTGGCCATAGCCTTTATTTTCAGTACCGAAGAAACTAAACTCTGATCCTGTGGGCAGGCTCAAAGTTGGAGCCTGCAAGAGAGCAATTTGAAGAGCCTTAAAGCCTTTTGAGTGACTAGAGACCAAACTCGTTTATTGGTTTGGGCCTGCTGAGCCTCAGTTATAAAGGCCAAGCAAATTCCCCATAACATGGAATCCAAATGTGGCAGTAGCCTGTAATGCCCAAGAATCCTTTCAGTTGTCTTGAAGTCATAGGTAGAAAATGATCTAATCTAGGTTTAACTCTAGAAAACATTCTTCAAATCAATGATTGAAAAATATTTGGCTCGTCCAGACAGCCCCTTTACGGTAGTGGAGCACGAGGAAAGCAGGCCAGGGGGCTTTAGTGAGCAGAAAGTTGCCCCAGTGTCCAAAAGAAAATCGACTGATTGGCCCCCCACAGTTACAATACCCAGGGTTCCTCAAGTGTTACTAGGATGGGAGCTTGTGTGGGGACTCCCAGGCACCTTCAGTCCCAGTGGTCTTGAGAGTCTGACCCCTGCCTCGGGCCTACACCTAGGAGGGCAGTCTCTTCTTCGGTGTGGTCCTTTGCAGAGAGGACATGGAGCCGGGGGCGACTTAGATGCCTGAGGGCAATCTTGCTCAAGATACCCTCCTTTCCAGAGTAATAACAAGTCAGGCCCTTATCACCTGGGTCCCTCTGGGCATTTTTCTCAGGCTGTTTCAGAGCAGGTCTAACAGCCTTTGTTGGGACTTCAGTCTTTTGCCTGGTTCTTTTTTGCCTCTTATTTTCCTCCTTATATTATCTACCGTGATACACCAACTGAACCAGCTGTAACAGTTTTTCTGAAGACTGATTTGGTCCAAATGCCTGTTTTAGTAACTTATGGCAGATATCTGGAGCTGACTGAGTGAGAAATCTGTCTTTTAAGATCATTCCTCCTCTTGTACTTTCAAGATTGATATCAGTAAACTTGTGGAGAGCCTCCTGTAGTCTGTACTAGGAGATTATCAGCAATTTCCTTCTTTCCCTGTTCTGTGTCAGCCAACTGAACATAGTTTAAAGTCTTAGCGTGTGCTTACTCAAGTCCTACAAGAATACATCTGGCAAAGTGGCTCTGTTATGGGAACTGTTTGGCTCCCAGTAGGAAGGAGGGCTATTTCATGTTCCCTCTTTCCCCTTGTCTCATGTTCAAGCCATTCATCTCCAAAAGTAGTAGCTTCCCCCAAAACTTGAGCTCTTAAGTCAGGAGTCAGCATCTGTCCCAAGATATGCATTACATCTCTCCAAGTAATGTCATGAAGTAAGTTAGTCCCATAAAGTCTTCTATATACTTTTCAGTTCACTTCAGTTGCTCAGTCGTGTCTGACTCTTTGTGACCCCAAGGACTGCAGCACACCAGGTCTCCCTGTCCATCACCAACTCCGGGTTTACTCAAACTCATGTCCATTGAGTCATTGATGCCATCCAACCATCTCATCCTCTGTTAACCCCTTCTCCTCCTGCCTTCAATCTTTCCCAACATCAGGGTCTTTTCAAATGAGTCAGCTCTTCGCATCAGGTGGCCAAAGTATTGGAGTTTCAGCTTCAACATCAGTCCTTTCAGTGAAAATTTAGGACTGATTTCCTTTAGGATGGACTGGTTGGTCCTTACAGTCCAAGGGACTCTCAAGAGTCTTCTCCTACACCATAGTTCAAAAGCATCAATTCTTTGGTGCTCAGCTTTCCTTATAGTCCAACTCTCACATCCATACATGACTACTGGAAAAACCATAGCCTTGACCAGATGGACCTTTGTTGGCAAAGTAACGTCTCTGCTTTTTAATATGCTGTCTAGGTTGGTCATAACTTCTTCCAAGGAGTAAGTGTCCTTTAATTTCATGACTGCAGTCACCATCTGCAGTGATTTTGGAGCCCAAAAAAATAAAGTCTGCCACTGTTTCCACTGTATCTCCATCTATTTCCCATGAAGTGATGGGACCGGATGCCATGATCTTTGTTTTCTGATCTTTAAGCCAACTTTTTCACTCTCCTCCTTCACTTTCATCAAGAGGCTCTTTAGTTATATACTTTTCTGAATCCTCTAAATAGTCTCGACTGCAGTTGGTACTGTTTAAATTTCTCCCGAGACTGAGGCAACCCCTGCTGGAAGGGTGCCCTGATTCTCAGCCTGTTCACTTGGGAGCCCCAGATACAGGGGCAAAGTAGGAGGACAGGAGGGAGCTGAAGGTTTCACACCCAGATCTGCACCCTTATGACTTAAGTCTGGCATGTCTCTCAGAGAGATAAAGAGCGACACATATGTCACTTCTTCTCATTTCTCTTCTTTTCTATGGAACTGGTCTAGTTGTAAAATGGTATTGCAATTGAGAGATACTTTAACAGGCCAGTGTTCCCCATCTTCCAAATGATACCGTGGCCATTCAGTATCAAAGAAGAAGATCGGGCATGTGTTTTTGAATTCTGGGGATCCAACTTGTCCCAGCTTTTTTTTTTTTTCCTTAAATACATTTTAAAGGAGTGGTTTCAGAACTGTTAGCTCCCATCTGTAAGAAAGAAAAAGTGACCTCCACAGCCATGTCTTCTTTTCGACAGAAGCGTCCTTCCCTGCTCTAGATGGGGGTGTAGACAGGCTCCCCACTGAAGCTTTCCATCCCTGGTCAGACTTAGTCTGCCCTGTACCAACACAGGCATCTTCCTCGTCCCTCCTGGTTCTACCACCAGGGCAGGGTGGAGATGCACCAGGGGTAGACCTGATAGCATCCCAGATTGAGTTAGTTTCATAGCTCCAAAACCTGTGATTTGCCCTTTTCTTCGGATGTCACCTGCGGTGGAGCAGAGTAGCTTTCCGGGAATGTTTCCGAAGCTAGTACCACTAGGGGGGAGGGATCCAGCTTACGTGTCTGTGCCCATTCCTAAGTACAGTCCTGACCTCGGTAGAAGCGGTGAGTCATTGCCACCTCACTGTAGCAAAAGAGGTGGTGGAGGGTTGGCTAGTGAGGCAAACGTGATTTTTGTCCTCGAGCTACTAGGACCAGTCCCTCCAGTTCAGTTCCATAGTTTCCACAAAAGAACATCTAAGGAGTTGAGACAGAAGCCACCAGAGAGCCTCCTCTGCTCCACCAAGAGCTAGCGCTACCAAAGGGAGAAGCCCACTTGGACTTCCAGTCTGAACAGGTCCTGCAGTTCCCAGTCTGTGTCCTCAGAAACCTCATGGCCACCAGCAGTGCTTCTGTCTGTATAGATCGGAGGCACAACCATGGCAGAGACTCACTTTCAGGCCACTGGCCCCTGAGGCAGGCAGCCAAGCTAGTAACCTCTTGCCTGAGAATCACTCCTGGAGCTAGAGTTCCAGCTCTCCATACGTGCGCCTAGTAACTTTCTAGCAAGGCTTGCCTAGTCTAGCAAGGCTAAGCGCTTCCATACATGGGGTTTCTAAGTAAAAGTACGCAATAACAGCATGGATCACAAGTCCCTTGAAAGTCTATGATCCGACAGATTGTTAGTAGTTCTAATTCCGCACGCGCTTATGAAGTGGTCAAAGAGCCAGGAAAAGCTGACCGAGAAAGGAAAGTTCAGTCCACATGCTTCGCCCATTTCTGACTGCTCACCTTGCAGGGATATTGGGTGTCTCTTGGCATTGGCAGACCAGTTAAAAGCCTGATAAGGCTCCCCCTTTTGGCACTGCCTTCAGTCAGTATGAGGCACTGGGAAACCTAAGAGCAGGGTTCAATGCTCGCTTCACGCAGGGCGTGTCATTCATTCACACAGGCGCACGGTAGAGTTGGTAAAGCCAAGCAGAAAACGTGTGTACTGAGAAAGCAGAGAGGCTGAGCTCTGCGTGTTCTTGCTTTGTCCTGAAGATCCCGGACAAGCCCCCAAGATGATCGCTTACCGAGAATGATGTCAGATTTGTGATCTCCAAAGAAAAAGATTTAGCTTCAGAACCAGGGACCAGGCTTGATCACTTAAGAGCTTTTGTGTAGCAGAGTTTTATTAAAATATGAAAAGGGACAGAGAAGCGTCTGACACAGACATCAGAAGGGGGCTGAAGAGTGCCCCCTCGCTAGTGTTAGCAGGGAAGTTATAAATTTTTTAATTTTATTACAGTAAATCAAAAGAATGTCTCAAGTTTGTGGAAATTGTACCCACTCCCACAATTTATGTTTTAGGATAACAGGATTAAAACTTAACAATAGAAAGATCCTACCAGATCCACTCCCATAATACACATTTTAAGATATCAGGATTAGTCAGGTTTTCAGGAAGGAGAAACTGTCCTCAAGCAGGATACATTGTTGTATAATCCCTAGTACAGAGTTTAAACTGAGTTGTTTGTTGTGTAATCATCAATTCTGGGTTTAAAGCAAAAAACATTTTTATGTGACTAAGAAATATGGGGAGGGGGGACGCGTTTGTCCTTAACTCCTCCTTGAAAATTCCAGACCGCTTTCTCCTCCTTGAGAACCCCAGAGCCTTTCTCCTCCTCAGAACCCCGGACTTCTTATCCGTCTGCCCAGGAATTGACTCTCTGAGTACTTAAGCTGGCCTCGTGGTTGAAACTGACATCTGGTCCCTTATTCCCAAAGGACAGAAAAGTCCTGTAGAAGCCTTCGTCCTGGTGCCCGAGTTCTTCACCTGTGGGTCACAAGCCCTGTTTCAATGTGTGGCCCTCATGAGAGGCAAGAGGAGCTGGGATGAGGCCAGAAGAGGGCAGAGGAGGTGCTTTGGGTATTTTTCCAGTTTTGTTTTCCTCTGATTATGGTACCTGGCTTTTAGGGTTTCTTGTACTGCTTCCAGAGGCAAAATCTGTCTTTTACTGGAATCTTTTCTTTAAAAGCTGAGCTTGCACTAGCCAGGCAAAGCCTTTGTCTGACAGAGAAAGCACTAGACTGAGTGGGAAGGTGTGGTTCCCGTCTTCCCAGAACTGAGGGTCAGCGCAGCACAGTACACAGAGAGACCTGGATACCATCCTGGATCCCACGGGGTCCAGATACTCGGAAAAGACGCGAGATTCATTTCGAAGAGCTATTATTATATGGGGGCAATTTGATACAGAGCCACCCCAGTGTGTGAATACATCAGAGTGAGATGGTCAGATACAGTTAATCAGGAAGTTGCTTAGAGGAGTAATTGAATGTAATATCTCAGCCTTGGACTCCAAGACGCTTATCCTGGGGAACGGATCTTGGAGCCGGTCCCCTTATTTTACAGATGGTCATATCCCAGAGGGAATACTTTGCTCAAAGTCACTTAGCAAGTTGGTGATCAAATTAAAGATGGAAACTAATAAGCTCCTGTACTTCCAGCAAAGAACGATTACAGGGAGGAGGAGGGGTTGGTGAGCAGAGGCAATCCTGACTCTCTTGCAGAGGGAGAAGTGAGCTAGAGGCCCAGAGCAGAGGCTTTTGACTGTGGTCTGCGTTCTTTGGGAAAGAAGATGGAGAATAGAATCTGGCTTTTCTGACACCCAGTGAGTGACACCATTGTCTCCATGACCCCGGAATGTCTAAATTCCTCAATGGATGGTTTCTGTATTCCTGCTACTATTGAAGACAAAGCTGTTTTTCTTTTCCTCCTGTCACTTTGTTTTTATCTCCAGAAAATTTTTTTTTTTTTTTTTTTTAAATATATGGTTTGTATTGGAGGTGGCTCAGCGGTAAAGAAGCCTCTTGCCCTTGCGGGAGATACGGGTTTGATCCCTGGGTCACGAAGATCCCATGGAGAAGGAAAAGGCAACCTGCTTCAGTATTCTTGCCTGGGAAATTCCATGGACAGAGGAGCCTGGCAGGCTGCAGTCCATGGGGTTGAAGAGTCAGACACGATTTAGTGACTAAATAACAATAAGAATAGCTATTTAATTGACTTACAGTGTTGTGTTAGTTCAGGTGTATAGCAAAGTGAATCAGTTATGTATACATATACCCACACTTCTGGATTCTTTCCCCATATAGGAGAACAGCATTGAGTAGCGTTCTCTGTGCCATCCAGTCGGTCCTCATTAGTTATCTGTTATGTATATAGTGGTGTTTATCTGTCAGTTCCGACCTCCCAGTTTATCCCTTCCCTTCTCCCTGTGCCCCCAGGTAACCATAAGAATCATAAAAACATACCCAGAATAGAAATGTAAAAAGTGAAACCTCAAAGATCGCCAAGCGGGAGACATTTTCAGCAAATGCAGAAATATCTATACTGTCTGGTTGGAGGAGCATTTAGCTTTCTCTATTTTGTGTAGCTCGACAACTAAGGAGAACCTACTGCGTTGCTCGGAGCTCTCCGCTCAGTCCTCTGGCGTGACCTAGATGGGAAGGGAATCCTACCCAGAGGGGATGTAAGTATGTGTGTATTCACTTTGCTCTGCAACAAAACACAACATAGCATCGTACAGCAACTACAATAGAAATTCATTTAAAAAAAGTTCCTCGAACTGAAACCAGAGTCATTTTAACTCCGAGCTGTCACAGTTTGCTTTCCGTTCACTCCTGTGTCCAGACTTGTGCTGACTTTTGCAGGGAGGATCAAAGACATTATTAAATACATTCCTTGCCCTCCTGAATTATGTGACAGTGTGCGTGTGTGTGCTCAGTCACTCAGTTGTGTCTGACTCTTTGTAACCCCATAGACTGGATGAAGCCCCCCCAGGCTCCTCTTTCCATGGAATTCTCCAGGCAAGAATACTGGAGTGGGTTGCCGTTGCCTTCTCCAGAGGATCTTCCTGATCCAGGGATTGAACCCACGTCTGCTGTGTCTCTTGCATTGCAGGTGGATTCTTAACCCGCTGAATCACCAGGGAATGCCCGCTAGTACAGAGACTGAAGTTAGTAGGGCTAGAGATGGTCGGAAAGGCACCCTAACGGGGAGTAAGGATGGAGACCTGAGTCTTTGACTCCTGGTTTTATAGGCAGAGCTTGATTTTCCCCTCTCCTGTCCTCACTTGCTTTCCCAGGAATCCATAAAGTGTCAGGAACCAGCTCCTGCACAGAACATCCTCTTAGAACAATCTTAGGAATGTGGTTAATAAAATCCATTTTCTTACAATCGGAGACTGCATCCTTTGGTGTGTTCCAGCCTGTCTATTCAGAACTAACTTGGCACAGTGATCGTGAGAAGAATGGTCCTCTTCATACTTCTTGGGGGGAACTCTTGGCAAGCCAGGCTGATATGGACAGGCAATAATTAAATTGCCTTGGATAGTGTCTAATATAATTGAGACCAAGAACTTGTGAAAAAGTATCCCACACAAAGAGCTGTCTCTCATAGGTAGTCCCTGGAGACTTGGAGCTCTTTCTTTTCCATATTATAAGACCTAATATCTTAATTAAAATGAGAAAATATTAGAAAAACTAGGAGCAGACAAATAATTTGCAAGAAATAAAAGATCCTTTTCTGCCTAGCAGCTTTGAAAGGCAAAATTTTATGGGCTTAATTTCTCAGTTTGAAAGACAAGGAAAATTTCATTTTATATGGAAATGAATGAATAAAAAAGCAGGGTTATTTTACCTTTTCAAAAATGAGATTTTAAAAAAAGTTTCATTTATGCTTTCCTAAAGACTGATGAGGAAGACAGTTCAGAAAATGCTAAAAGACTCAAATGCGGATGATTTCATGATTTTAATCAGCTTTTGTGTTTTGTGCTTTTCAGATCATTGGTATTAGAAGTAGTTGTTTAGATGCTAAGTCGTGTCTGACTCTCTTGTGGCCCCGTGGACTGCAGCCCACCAGGCTCCACAGACCATGGGGTTTTCATGCAAGAATACTGGAGTGGATGCCATTTCCTTCTCCAGGGGATTATCAGAGAGTATCGCAGTCACAGATAAACGTGTTCTTCGTCTCTCTCCTCTGTTTGCCTAGAACCTTGAACTTCTCGAGGGGCTCTCACCTTTAATCCCATTGCTGTCTTCACTGTCCGCTCTTAGTTTAAGGACTCTTTACTCCACATGTACTCTTTTTTTTTTTTTTTTTTAACTTTCTGGCCACACCCTGTGGGATGCAGGATTCGGAATCTTCGTTCCCCTACGAGAGATTGAACCCATACCCCGTGCGCTGGAAGGCAGAGTCTTATCCACTGAACTTCCAGGGAAGCCCCTACATTTCCTCTTTGTTGAGGAGTATCTTGGATATTTTCAGCCTTGATTGCTGTTGATACCTGGCCCAGGCATCTTCCCTGGGATGGATGTAGAGGAGCATCACTAAGGAATGTGCCTGACGGCCATCAGTCACTTCTTTGTGAGGCTTTTTTTTTTTTTTTTTGGCATTGTTTTTACAGGAGATCGTAAGATTCCTGATAGTTCTGGAAGTATATGTTATCCAATTGTATCATGACTTTCCACCTATGAATTAAAAAAAGTGGTCTCACAGTATACAGAGGGTGATGGCATATATTGGTGTATCAAAAAGGATTCACAAAACAGTTTTTCCCGATTATTCTGTCTGGGGGGGCCTCCTTCCACCAGGCACGCCCTATCATATTGCTCTCCCTCCTTTTTGCTCTTTTTCTTAATATTTATTGTAATCTTTTATTTATTTGGCTGCGCTGGGTTTTAGTTGCGGCATGTGAACTCTTTAGTTGTAGCACGTGGGATCTAGCTCTCTGACCAAGGATGGAACCCAGGCCCTCTGTGTGGCAAGTGTAGGTTTTAGCCACTGGACCACCAGAGGGGTCCCCTTCTTGTACTTTTTATCATTTCTGAAATTATCTCATGTGTGTATACGTATATAATATATGTTATATGCATGTAATTTATGTAAATATTATGTATGGTATTGATGCATATTATTTAAATGTTTGTATTTCAATATTTTAATATATTTACATATATCTAAAATTTAATGCTGCCTTCCTTCTAGAATGTACAGGAACCTTATTTCTAGCATGTGGTAAATGCTTATTGACTGTTTTTTTTTCTTTTTTTAAATATAATGAATGAATCCTTTGGATCGAACCAAGGTATAATGGTATGAATATCAAGCACTAGATTCTTAAAATGCTTGAGGCACAAATAATTAGTTGGTTGTAAGTTCATTTTAGTTCGGTTAAGGAAGTTCTTACTCAAGCCCAAAATAATGGTTTCATTTATTCCAGGTCTAACGTTTATCAGGATGGTATACCAATTTTCTGGGGACTTTATGATAATTGGCCACATTCTCTTTTCTGTGATCCCGTATCTCTGATATTACAGTTCTTTTCCCATCCAGAATTGATCGTTGTGGTACATTTTATTGAATGGCTACTCTGTACCAGCTCCTAGAGATGCAAAACTAAGCTTGTCCTGTAGGTTCTTACCAGCGAAGGGGAGAGGAATACTAGCTAATGTGGTACAGCTAGAGTGCGGAGAGAGGAGCAAATTCCAGCATTTGTGGGAGAGATAGCCAAGCCAGAGTTATGGTTTTGAGGAAGAGACTTCTAAGATCCTGTAGATATCAGCATTAGCAGTTAGAGAAGGGTGTGTTGTGTGAGTGAGACGTGGAGGGTTGGGGGGAGGAGGAGAAAAGTGGTTCCAGGTAGAGGAGTCACGTCACTGTGAGGATCTGGAACACATGGGAGAATACACATGGCTTTACGTGGAAGGAGCACAGATTTTTGAGGTAGTGATCAGTGTACAATGTGGCTGGGAATGTGGGTAGGAGCCAAGATGGGGAGAGACTTAGAAAATGATCTAGCGTGTCTGGAGGACTGTGGAAATCACTGGATGTTTTTACTGTTCTTTTTATTTTTGGCTGTGTTGGATCTTCGCTGTGGTACCTGGGCTTAGTTGCCCCTCACTCAGCGTGTGGGATCTTAGTTCCCCAACCAGGGATCAAATCCATGTCCTCTGCATTGAAAGAAAGGCAGATTCTTAACACCACCAGGGAAGTCCCAAGTGGCTGGTTTGAACCAAGGGAGGAACATGGGCAGAAGTTTAAGGCACGTGGATGATTGGTACACTTATGAGTTAGGACCAACCCTCCATCCTATCCATCGTACAAGTGGTTATCTGTTTCTGAAGTTGCAGCAGAGGAGGAGATGGGAATGGGTCAGGGCAAAGCCACCCCTAGTGATACAAAGAGGTTACCTCAAAGTGCACAGCTTGCTCTGTGTATGCATGTTCAGTCACTCAGTCATGTCTGATTCTTTGTGACCTCATGAACTGTAGCCCACCAGGCTCCTCTGTCCATGAAATTTTGCAGGCAAGAATACTAGATTATGGTCGCCATTCCATTCTCCAGGGGATCTTCCTGACCCAGGGATCAAACTCACATCTCCTGCATTGGCAGGAGATTTCTTTCCCACTGAGCCAAAAGAGGTCCCCTCAAAATGCACAGTTCATTATATGGCAGAATAATTGGTTAAATAACACTTTATAAAGGATCAAGGCAAAAGATGTTCTCATCTCCCATCACACCATTTTTTTTTTTGGTCCTTTCCTCTGCCTCATTTTTCCACCTTAGAACAACAAGGTCACGCTCTTCCGCCAGCTGCAGCAGATGACGTACAGCCTGATTGAGTGGCGGTCCCAGATCCTGTCTGGCACCCTCCCCAAAGATGAACTGGCAGAGCTTAAGAAGAAGGTCACAGCCAAGATTGATCACGGGAACAGGTAAATCAGGGATGACATCTCACTGAGCACTTGGAAAAACCCAGTCACATTCAGACTGAGGACACACCTCCCCAAGGGCTTGTGATCTTGGAGTCACCAAAGAATAGTGCATACTGCTTTCTTTCAGCTTTGGTAAGCGTTTAATTGTGTAGAAGAAGCTTTGCCAGTGCCCTTCATGGGCCAGCACAGGCCCTGTGCTGGATCTCTGGTCTCAAGGAGATGACCAGATGAGCGGGCATCTGGAGCCTGAATGGAAGCAATTCCACTGGAGACAAAGTCAGAAGGTCTGAGCATCAGAAACTGACAATTTCTGGGACCTGAGATAATCTCTGTCTTCATTCGTTTTTAAGCTTTATTTTATATTGGAGTATAGTGATTTACAAAATTGTGTTAGTTTCAGGTGTCCAGCAAAGTGGTTTAGTTACAATTATAACATTCAGAAAACTAAGATCATGGCATGTGGTCCCATCAGGGGAAACAGTGGAAAGTGTCAGACTTTATTTTTTCGGGCTGCAAGATCACTGCAGATGGTGACTGCAGCCATGAAATTAAAAGACACTTACTCCTTGGAAGGAAAGTTATGACCAACCTAGACAGCATATTTAAAAGCAGAGACATTACTTTGCCAACAAAGGTCTGTCTAGTCAAGGTTGTGGTTTTTCCAGTGATCACGTATGGATGTGAGAGTTGGACTGTGAAGAAAGCTGAGCACCGAAAAATTGATGCTTTTGAACTGTGGTGTTGGAGAAGACTCTTGAGAGTCCCTTGGACTGCAAGGAGATCCAACCAGTCCATCCTAAAGGAGATCAGTCCTGGGTGTTCATTGGAAGGACTGATGCTGAATCTGAAACTCCAGTACTTTGGCCACCTGATGCAAAGAGTTGTCTCATTGGAAAAGACCCTGATGCTGGGAGGGATTGGGGGCAGGAGGAGAAGGGGATGACAGAGGATGAGATGGCTGGATACTATCACCAACTCGATGGGCATGAGTTTGGGTAAACTCCGGGAGTTGGTGATGGACAGGGGGGCCTGGTGTGCTGCAGTTCATGGGGTCACAAAGAGTCGGACATGACTGAGCGACTGAACTGTGCTGTTACCTGTATCTATTCTTTTTCAGATTCTTTTCCCATACAGGTTATTACAGAATATTTAGTAGAGTTCTCTGTGCTATACAATAGATCCTTGTTGATGATCTATTTTATATATAGTAGTTACAGATGTTGATAGCAGACTCCTAATTTATCCCTCCTTCCCTCTCTGTGTTTATTCTAACAGTGGATTTTCGTTCTACATTTTTTATTGGAGTATATTTGCTCTACACTGTTATGTTACTGTCTGCTGTAGAATGAAGTGAATCGGCTCTGTGTTTACACATGTCCTGTCCCTCTTGGTACTCCCCTTACGCCCATCCACCCCTCTAGGTCATCACAGAACTCTGACAGTGGATTTTAAATCAGCAGCTTCATTCTCTCTCTTTCTCTTTGTCTTCCCCTAAGTGCAACTGTTGTTTATGCTGTGTGCAAACCAGATTTGCCAGAATAGCAAAGCATGCTCTTAGCTTCTATTACGTCTTCAGTAACCTCTATAACCTCAGTAACCTCTTAGTTAAGCTTCTCATTGGCCCCAGCATATATGTAGGTTCCTGATACTACTGCCCTTTGGAAAATGAAAGATTCAATTAATTCATCAAAACTGACTGTGACCCGGGATTCAGCCCTCCTGCCCAGCTCTTGCTGAAACACTGGACCGGTTTCTCAGTGTTTGCTGATGATTCATTTGACATTTAGTTTCAGTTTTTGTTGTTGTTTAGTTGCTAAGTCACGTCTGACTCTGCAGCCCCACGGACTGCAGCACACCAGGCTTCCCCGTCCTTCGCTGTCTCCTGGAGTTTGCTAAAATTCATGTCTGCTGAGTCGATGATGCCATCAGATCATCTCATTCTCTCTCACCCCCTTCTCCTCCTGGCCTCAGTCCTTCCCAGCATCAGGGTCTCTTCCAGTGAGTCAGTTTTTTGCATCAGGGGCCAAAGTATTGGAGCTTCAGTTTCAGCATCAGTCCTTCTAATATGTATCAGTCCTTCCAATATTCAGGGTTGATTTCCTTTCAGATTGATTGGTTTGATCTCCTTGCAGTCCGAAGGACTCTCAAGAGTCTTCTCCAACACCGCAATTTTAAAGCAGTGCCGGGAGGTTCTTAAGCAGCTAAGAGGGGATAGGCAGCTTTCTCTGGCACATACACTGCCAGCGTATTTTTGAGTCTTGGCACGGTGTGGCATCAGCCTGGGGGCCCCTGGTCTCTGCTGCAAGATGGTGACATCCCACAAACAGCAGGACATGCCTGCCTTCTATTTCAGCCCTTGGAAGCAGCTCGAGAAATGAAGCTGCTCTGTCGGTGCATCCATGACTCAGTCTCTGAGAGGCCAACATGGGCTGTCGCTCCTGATCCTGGGTGGCCTGTGGGTCTGGCTGCCATGACAAGGCTGCCAGATTGTTGATGGAGAAGCCATAAAACAGGGCAGAGGGAAATTAGGCATTTTTGCTTTCTTCCCAAAGACTTGACACATGTCTTGACACTATTATGCCTGAGTTTTCTTGCCGTTTGGACATCCCCACTCCTAGATTGCTAGTGCCTGGAATGCTCACTGGGAATTCAGATTGCAGTATCGTGTTTCCACCACAATCCCCAGTTTCTTAGAACTAAGCACAGTTTTTTCTGCTTTGGTGTTGGGCATAAAAGCCTTGGTGGGATGGTGCCAGGCAGGGAGCCT
The DNA here is from genome assembly GCF_910594005.1 of Cervus elaphus. Lineage (NCBI taxonomy): Eukaryota > Metazoa > Chordata > Mammalia > Artiodactyla > Cervidae > Cervus > Cervus elaphus. Next base: position 38,187,887 of record NC_057830.1, on the reverse strand, counting down.
ATGGGCCTTACTATTGCCATGCAGCACCCAGAGCTATGTTTACTTAACAGAGCCAGAGGTTTCCTGTGCCAGTTTCTGTAGTCAAAACTAACATTCATTGAAAGCATGATATATGCTAGATATTGGGTGCTTTATGTGCATTATCTCATTAAATTCCCCTGTAGTCCTGACAGAGTGTGTTTACAGATGAGGAACCCAGGGTTTTGCAAAATTAAGTAGATTACTCAGGGACTTCCCTGGTGGTCCAGTGGTAAAGAATCCGCCTTCCAGTGCAGGGGACTTGGTTTCAATCCCTGGTTGGGAACTAAGCTCATGAACCACAACTAAAGAGAAAGCTGCATGCTGCAACGAAAGATCCTGTGTTCTGCAACTAAGACCCAACACAGCCAAATAAATAGTTTTTTTTTGTTTTTTTGTTTTTTTTAATGTAGATTACCCTAAATCACCTTGCTAGCAAGTGTTAAAACCAGGATGTAAATTTTGGTTCAGCTGACACCAAAGTCCTTGTTCTGAGATAGATTTTGTGATACCAGTGCCAGTCTCCTTTAAGATAATCTTGAATGAAGTACTATCCCCCATGCCTGTGCTTTTAAGGAAAGCAGGACAAGTACCCCAGTATTTGAGCATTTGTCTTTCATAGAAGTTCCCATAGCAAACTACAGATGATTAGGGGCAAAGAAGCCTTGGTTAGAGGATTTTGGTTAGAATGAGTGCCAGTTTTGCATTTTGCATTGAGGTTCTTGGGACCAAATCACTTTGCATATCATTTACAAGCTTGGGTAGCATTATCCTAAGTCTTTTAGCATTGTTTTTGTTTGGAAAGAAGGCAGAAATTGAAAGAAAATTCAGTGAACTCTCGTCTTATCTTGTCCAGCACCCAGCCTTTCATCTGAATCCTCTGGGTTCTTCGATGAAAACTCTTTATTTTCTATTTATGACTGTGCTGGGTCTTTGTAGCTGCACACGGGCTTTCTCTAGTTGTGGCGAGTGGGGGCAGCCTTCTAATTGCAGTGTTCGGGCTTCTCATTGTAGCATCATCTCGTTGCAGAGCAGTGACTCTTGGCACGTGGGCTCTGCTCTTGCCGCTGTAGAGGTGAGGTTCAGCAGTTGTGGCACATGGGCTTAGTTGCCCCAGGGTTTATGTGGGATCTTCCCAGACCAGAGATCACACCCACGACCCTTGCATTGGGAGGCGAATTCTTAACCACTGGACCACCAGGGTGGTCCCTCCATGAAGATTCTTCAGAAAAGAGTCTGCTCCTGGTAGGGAGAACCAGCTGACCACTCCTTTGTTTCTAGAATGCTGGGGTTGGATCTGGTCGTGCGGGATGACAACGGGAACATCTTGGACCCAGATGAAACCAGCACCATCGCCCTCTTCAAGGCCCATGAAATGGCCTCAAAGAGGATTGAGGAAAAGATCCAAGAGGAGAAGGTAAGCTTCCTGAAATGTGCAGACCTTGGCCATGGAGGTTCTGTTTTTGCTTTTGCTTTTTTGTTTGTTATTTTGCTCTTTTTTGGTTTGTTTTTAACGAAGGAAAGGGAGTCATTGACAGCAGAGGTGGCAATGTTGTTGAGAAGAAATATCCATTTTCTTATTTTAGAAGCAAAATATAACAAAGAACAAGGCGGCAGTATATGTTGACCTGGAAAGATTGCAAAGATATATATTACATGGAAAACAGCAAGATGCAAGAACCCTGTGTATAAAATACTGTTATATGTATTTCAAAAAAGAATATACATCTGTGCTTACTTCTGTGTAGACTAACTCTGTAGTGATAGCCAAGAAATTGACCATTAATGGATACCTCTGAGTAGAACTGGGTGCGAGAGAACCCCTTTGACTGTTTAAACTTTTGTATTTGGTCCATAGATTATGATTTCTAAAGGAAATAACAATAATATTTACAAATGAAGTTTTTGGGAGATTTAAAAAATTGTAACTGGACAATAAATAAAGATTTGAAAGGTACAGAAGAAGAAAAAAGTCACCTACGTTATGACTGCCCAACCATACTGATGTTTTGGTGTATGTTCTTCCAGTCTTTCTGTTCTAATGAGTGAAGAGTACTATTTATTTTCTTTAATTTGTAGATTTTATTTTTTTTAGTACAGTTGTAATGACATTTCATTGTGTTTCTGGGTCTAATGGCTAACTATGGCTGAGGACAGACCTGTCCAGTGGAGTCTTATTTACGATGAGAGTCATTCTCCCAAAGAAAGATAATGAATCATGAATTTTATGCTTTTGAGGTTTCCCCAGAAGCCATTGTGAGAGAGATGAGAACTTCTCAAAGCCATTAAAACCATGAGTTATTATAACCTTTAGATATATGCTCTTTAGATAGCATTTATTGAACTATTTGGGTTCAAGGCCTTTCACAAGACCGTCATTAAAAATAATAATTCTATTTTGGTCACTTGATTACTTGTCTCCTCACATTTACTTTCTTAGTAAGTGCTTGTTTGGGGTGGTACTGGGTTGGCCATAAAGTCCGCTTGTGTTTTTCTGTGTCTTCCTAATGGAGAAACCTGAGTGAATGTTTTGGCCAACCCAGTAATTATCTCTGGCCCCCGTTTGGAGGCCAGTGTCTTTGCCAGTGTTTCCCATTGGCTGAAACCAAGATGATTTTCTCTCCCGTCCTCTGTGTTCAGTCCATTCTGCAGAACCTGGATCTGCGGGGCCAGTCCATCTTCAGTGCTGTCCACACCTACGGCCTCTTTGTGAACTTCAAGAACTTTGTCTGCAATATCGGGGAAGATGCAGAGTTGTTCATGGCCCTCTATGACCCGGACCAGTCCAAGTTCATCAGGTAGCGGAGACCCAGGTCGTCTGCCGTCAATCTTGTGAAAATACCCAACCTTCACCTACCTACCTCCCTGAGGATTTCTTTGCTGAGTTTGAGAAGGGAAGATGGAGAAGAAGGGGAGGATTTCAAGGCAGTGGACAATAGCTATGCTTTTCTGAGTGACCACTGAAACTGCAGTAATAGTTCATGTCTTCACTCGGTCTTAGAAATCTCATAAAACTCATCGGAATAAAGAAGTTGTGGTACATATATACAGTGGAATATTACTCAGCCATAAAAAGAAATGCATTTTAGTCAGTTCTAATGAGGTGGATGAACCTAGAGCCTATTATATAAAGTGAAGTAAATCAGAGAGAGATAACAAATATCATATGTTAACGCATATATATGGAATCTGGAAAGATGGTACTGACGAACCTGTTTGCAGAGCAGCAGTAGAGATGCAGACATGGAGAATAGACTTGTGGACACAGCAGGGGGAGGACCGGGTGGGTGATCTGAAAGAGCAGCGTGGAAACGTATCTGTTACCATGTGTTAAGTCAATAGCCAGTGGGTATTTGCTGTATGATGCAGGGAACTCAAACCCAGTGCTCTGTGACAACCTGGATGGGGTAGGAGGGAGGGTCAAGAAGGAGGGGACATACATACACCTGTGGCTGATACATGTTGATACATGGTAGAAACCAACTCAACATTATAAAGCACTTATCCTCCAATTAAAAATAATTAAATAAAAACTCATCAGACCATGGTGACAGGGATGCAGGAATTCAAAAAACTGTAGGAGTGGAGCGAGGGAGTGATGACCCAGCAGAGCACTGAGGGTTTTAGGGCAGTGAAACTGTCCGATATGATACTGTCATAGAGGATGTGTGTCCTTACCCATTTTTACATACTCATGGAGTATCCAACATCAAGAGCGACCCCTAATGCAAACCACAGACTCTGGGTAATAATGACATCTCAGGGTAGGTTCAGTGATTATAACAATGAATCCACCTCTCTGCTGGGGGCTGTTGATAAAGGGGGAGGCTGGGCGTGGAGTCCTGTTGTGTTGTTAGTCGCTCATCGTGTTCGACTCTGCGACCCCATAGACTGTAGCCCGCCAGACTCTTCTGTCCATAGAATTCTCCAAGCAAGAGTACTGGAGTGGGTAGCCATTGCTTTCTCCAGGGGATCTTCCCATTTCAGGGGTCAAAACTGGGTCTCCTGCATTACAGGCGGATTCTTTGCCAACTGAGCCACCAGGGAAACCCAGGAATGGAGTGGGGCATAGGAAAGTCTGTACCTTCCTCTCAACTGGCTATATGAATCTAAACTGCTCTAAAAAAGTAATGGTTATAAAATTTCAAAGACTTGAAGGAATAATAGTAGACTTTGTTCAACCTACAGTCATCTGCTGGTGAGCAGCTAAGAAAGCATATTTATTATTGAGAAGATGGTTAAAATTGTTTCTAAAATGGAAATCTTATGGGAGCGTGTTGATGTGGATTCCAGGGAATGGACTTGGAACAATTCTTTTTTTCCCTTTATTTTTGTTATTTGGAGGCTAATTACTTTATAGTATTGTAGTGGTTTTTGCCATACATTGACATGAATCAGCCATGGATTTACAGAGCTCAGTGAAATTCAGGCAGGACTGAGGCCACACCAAGGACCATTCTCTGGGGTTCTGGCTGCAGCCCAGTTCCTAGAGGCACGCCGAGTACAGCCCCATGACAAGCACTGTACGTTCGACCAGATCCTATCGGGAGTCTTTCTTTCATCTCAAATCCTCTGTATGAATTTCAGCTTTGCTAAATGTACTGTGTCTGCGCCCATCTTGAGCAGTGCTTGTCATGGGGCTGTACTCGGCGTGCCTCTAGGAACTGGGCTGTAGCCAGAACCCCAGAGAATGGTCCTTGGTGTGGCCTCAGTCCTGCCTGAATTTCACTGAGCTCTTCTGGACCGCCTTTTGACCCTATTAAGCCTGTACTGAGAGCAGCTTCCTCCCCACTCAGGTGCTCACTGAGAATATTTTTCTTTCCCTTCACCAGTGAAAACTACCTAATTCGTTGGGGTAGTAATGGAATGCCCAAGGAAATCGAGAAGCTCAATAACCTTCAAGCGGTCTTTACTGTAAGTCCTACTTGTGTTTAACCCTTCCTTGGTTTATGATGTTTTCGAGTACATGTGGTAAGTATATGGAAAACTTAAAAACTGAAAACATGAAAATAACAGTTCTCATAATCTCTCTAGCAGGAATAATCCGCTCATTTATTCACCAAATATTTATTGAGCACCTGTTAGAGACCAGGCTCTGCTCTAGGCACTTGACATACATCAGTAAACACATCAGATAAGAATGTCCTGATTCGCCAGAGGTTTTTTTGTCCCAAAGGAGCAGACAATAATAATCAGGTAGATGAGTACTTTGTACAGAATGTTAGAGGTCATGAGTGCTTTGGGAGAATTGGGAGTTTCTGGCCTGGGGGAGGCTTGTTGTCTTAAGTAAGTCAGGGCTGCTCTCATTGAGAAGGAGCTTTGGAGTAAGAACTTCCAATTGAAGAGGGAGTAAGCTGTGCAGATAAAGAGAGGAGTCTTCCAGGTCAAAGTTACTGCCTGGGCAAAGACCGGGCTAGACTTTTCTTTTGGCTTGTATTTTAATGGACTTTTCCCTCTGTTTCTCCATTTCCCCACCGTGGGAGTTGTGCTGCTGTCTATGGATTGAGAGCCAGGAAATGTATTGAGCTATGGCTTGGAATCTGCTGACTCTTTCTCATAGGCTAGGAACTCTCTTGGGGTTCTTGCACTTTTTTTGACATCAGTGCTTGAAAAGTCCTGGAGCTGCTGCCAACTGCTTTGAACAGTGGGTGGGTTTCCCAGCTCCCAGTAAGCCTAAAAGAGATGCTGACGCCCCTTTCTTCCTTTCTTCCTCCCTTAAGCCACCCCCATATTTTGTCTGCTTATTCTTCTTAGTCCCTCTTACAGCAAAGAAAACAAGAGTCTAAGATTAAAGTACCAAAGGAAGTGATAGGAGCAGTGGTCTGGGTGTTACCAGGTTCAGGCTTGCTCTGCTTGCCACTGGACAGGCCAGTAAGTCAGGAGACAAGGTGTTGAGGCAATGAATAACAACTTTATTGGGAAAGCCAGCTGACCAAGAAGATGGCAGACTAGTGTCTCAAAATAACCATTTTATCAGGGTCTGGATGCCAGTTATCTTTTATAGAACAGGGAAGGGGGAGGAGGGGAGGAAGTCCATAAGTCTCTCAAATATCTCCTGGAATGGCCAGCCTTGGGGAGGGGATGTGTTCATTTCTTCTGCCTTGAAGCCCTTCCCGGGTGGACAGGATCATGATGTTTCCCTGAACAAAGGCACTATGGCCCTGAGGCAGGCCGTTATGTGTAGACGGAGTCCTTTCAGTGAACAAAAGCTATGGGAGCAAAGGTTAAAGTAAACAGATCCAACTTGCAATCAGATTTTGTTCTTCCTGTAACACCAGTACAGGCTTGTTCTTCCTCCTTCCCTTCCTTCCAACTTCTCATTGTTTGTTCCGTCCGTTGAAACTCTACCCCTGGGACGAGAGTGGTCTGTTTCTGTCTCTGCACAGACCCATCTATACCTTTACCACTTAGTAAGTGTGGACGAGAAAGAGTCTAGAACTCTTCCCCAAAACAGTATTTCCTCAATGCTGAGATATGTGGGGTTTTTTCCCCTGAAATAAAAAGACATTTATCAGTCAGTATGTACATTATTAAAAAAACTTTTTTTAAGATATTATTAAATTGTTGGTCCATCTTTTAATTAACACTGTTTTGAAATAGCTGCGATTCACTCATCCTCCCTTCTCCCCCTACCAAGTAGGCTCTTCCTATATGCAAATTCATGTCCAACTTTTTCTATTAGGTAAAACGTGACTGATTCCTTGGTCCTTAAACATGAACAGAAAGTTCATTTGTGAACGACTGCATGTTATTAAATACTGTCGGTGCGCCCCAGTACATGTCACCAGGCGCTTGTGTTGTATGTTTGTCTCTCAGTCATGTCCAACTCTTCGACTCCATGGACTGCAGCCCACCAGGCTCCTCTGTACATAGAATTCTCCAGGCAAGAATACTGGAGTGGATAGTCATTGCTTTCTTCAGGGCATCTTCCCGACCCCGGGATCGAACCCAGGTCTCCGGCACTGCAGGCAGATTCTTACTGTCTGAGGCACTTGAAGTCTCTCTGTTAACAGAAGCGCCTCACAAAATCTAAAGTAGAAACTCAAGGTTGATACTGTCACCGGTATATATTCCTAGCTTGGAGCCCTGAGTTAACTTGATTATAGAGAATAGATGTGAACTGATTGTTTAAAAAGTTCTTTCTTGATTCAGTAAAGAGGCCTTGGGAAGCTGTTTCATGAAAAGAATTTGAGATGCAGTTAAATCATTTCTGATGTTAAGGTGAATGAGTTATGTGAGCTTTGTGGGTTTACTCACCCATCCTAGGAGTACAAAAAAGCTTAGAGCATGAGCCACAAAAAGACAGAGACATTTCATCCACACATTTCTCATTAATCAACACAATCTGAGAAGCTCTCAATGGATACCTCTCAGAAAACAGAGGAATAATTACAGAAAGCAGAGCATGTAAATTTCTGTGTTATAGTTGCCTCACAGGATTATTTGGAAGGTAAAATGAAATATCACCAGCCTGTGTGCATACAAAATAAATGTCAGTGTCTCATAAGTTTTAATTTCATTTGGCACTGGAAGGTACCTGGTGCTCAGATATGCCCTGGCAGAATATAAAGTGGATGTGACAAAGGACCCTGAATAAGCTGAAGACTTGAGGATGAATATGATCTGATTTATAAATTTGAAGTAGGAGCTGGGGAATTTTTTTTTTTTTAATTCTTTTTTAAAATACAGTCATTTTCCTATGATGCCGCATCTTGGCTGGATGCGGATTCGGGGAGGAGAGGAGTCATTATGATATTTGAGCATTAAGAATGGTGCTCTGGGGACTTCCCTGGTGGTCCAGGGGCTAAGACTCTGGGCTTCTAACGCTAGGAAGCCGAGTTCGATCCTTGGTCAGGGAACTAGATCCCACATGCCCCAACTAAGAACAGTTACAGCCAATAAACAAATAAATAATGTTTAAAAAGTATGCTCTGAACAGTATTTCATTGTAGAGTGAACAGGAAAAACGAGGTGAGAGGGTGATGCAACGTGACCTCCTTCTTTGCTTTCTGCCCCACAGGACCTTAGCAGCACAGATCTCATCCGGCCCCGCATCAGCCTCGTGTGCCAGATTGTTCGGGTCGGCCACATGGAGCTGAAGGAAGGCAAGAAACACACATGTGGGCTCCGGAGACCCTTTGGCGTCGCAGGTACAGAAAGGCCCCGAGGTGGACGCAGCAGGGTGTGGCTGCTGGGGAGACAGTGTGATGGGGGCCTAAAAAAATTAAATGTAGAACTTAGGATCCAGCAATCCTCCTTCCCTGCACTCAAACCAAGTGAAATCAGGGTCTATAGTTCTTTCGACTTTAAAAAAATCCTTGATTGGAGTACAGTTGATTTCCATGTTGTGTTAGTTTCAGGTGTATGTCGAAGTGTTCAGTTATACATATATTCATTCTTTCTCAGATTCATTTCTCATGTAGGTTATCAGAATATTGAGTAGAGTTCCCTATGCTATACAATAGATCAATCTTGGTTATCTTTTTCTTTTGGATTTTTTGTTTATCTTGGGGTATAGCCGATTGACAATGTTGGGATGGTTTCAGGTGAACCGTGTAGGGGGACTCATCCATACCGATACATGGATCCATTCTTCTCCAGACCCCCCTTGCATCCAGGCTGTCCCATGGCCTTGCAGAGTTCCACGCACTGTATACAGTAGTTGCGTGTTGATTATCCATTTTAAAGGTAGCAGTGTGTACCTGCCCATCCTTATACTCTTGTTTACAGCAGCGCATTGGTCACAATAGCCAAATGGTAGGAGTAACCCAGGTGTCTGTTGATGGATGAATGGATAAACAAAAGGGTTTCTCCCTACAATGGAACAGCCTGAAGCAGTTTGAAAATTCTGTCACATGCTTCAGCATGAAGAAACTTTGAGGATGCTGCGTTAAGTGAATTAAGCCAGTCACAAAAAGATGAATACTGTATGATAACTCACTTTTATGAGGAATCTAGAGCGATCACATTTACAGAGACCGAAAGTAGAATGGTAGTTCCTAGAGACCCAGGTGACAGGGTGAGGGGACCCAATGAGGAGGTGTTTTTTAAAGGGGTACAGAGTTTCCGTTTGGGAAGAGAAAAACATCTGGAGGTGGATAGTGGTGATGGCTGCGTGACAGTGTGAATGTTTTAATTTTTGAAGACTTTTTTTGGTGTGGACCTTTTTTAAAATCTTTATTGATTTTGTTACAGTATTGCTTCTGCTGCCTATGTATCTGGTTCTTTGGCCACAAGACATGTGGCATCATAGCTCCCTATCTAGAAATAGAGCCCCCCACCCCCTGCATTAGAAGATGAAGTCTTTTTTTTTCTTTTTTATTAAAAATTTTTATTGGACCATAGTTGACTTACAATGTTATATTGGTTTCAGGTGTATAGAAGAGTGAAGCTTTTACACATTTACATATATCCACTCTTTTTTAGATTCTTTTCCCATATAGGTCAAAGTATTGAGTAGAGTTGCCTGTGCTATACAGTAGAAGACAAAATCTTAAGCACAGGCCTGTCAGAGAAGTCCCAGTGTGAAAGCTTTCAGTGCCACTGAGCTGTACATTTTTAAATGGTCGAATGGTAAATTTCATGTTATGTATGTGTGCGTGCGTGCTGCGTTGCTTTAGTCATGTCTGACTCTTTGCAACCCCACGGACTGTAACCTGCCAGGTCCCCCTGTCCATGGGATACTCCGGGCAAGAATACTGGAGCGGGTTGCCATTTCTTCCTTCAGCGGATCTTCCCGACCCAGGGATTGAAAATCCGAGTCTCTTAGGTCTCCTCCATTTGCAGGTGGGTTCTTTACTGCTAGCGCCACCTGGGAGGCCCCATTTTATGTATTTATTTTTCCACAATAAAAATAATTTAAAAGAAAGAAAAGAGGGAGGAAGGAAAGAGAAGGCCTAGAGACAGTGCACGATGACTTTGGTTGTAAGTGTTAACCTCAGACGCCCTGTGCTCACCACTTGGTTACTAGCTTCTGGTGGTGCCCGTGTAGATACCCCTTGTTCTCCCTCACTGCCAGGTTCTGCGTAAAGCCTCTGGGTAAAGCCTGTTTGTCTGTTGGAATCTTCCTTGCCTGTAGCCACATATTGATCTTATCTGAATAAAATTCTTGAAAAGCTGTTTGCCTGTCTAGGAAATTTACTCATGAAAGGCAGCATTGCTTTCAGAGAGGGTCATTGGCTTCAATCAGACTCCATAACCTTCCAGGAGGCCCTCCATTTTCCTCTGTAGTTTGTTAAATGAAGGATATATATTTTTGGTCTTACTCTGACATTTTGGTCACTAAGTAGTTCTGAAGGCCATCAATCCTGCTCCTGGGATGAGGACCCGGAAACTCCACATTGCCAAGGTCGACCTGTGGGTCACTTGGCTGGTGACGCGGCCTCTGTACCCCATGAGGCTGTATGCGTTGTGGGTTCCTTGAACTGCCCTGCACCCACCCCTTCCTCTCAAGGTCGGCAAAGTTGTGTCTAGAGGGGACAGCACTATTCGTGATAATGAATTAAAATGAAATCCCAGAAAAGGCAAGCAGCCCTGGCCCAGGACTGTTTAGCCACCTACACAGCAATCTATTCCTTCATAGAAGTTGAAGGCATTTTCAAGGTCGTTGTCCTTCAAACTGGGCTAAGGAGATTGGAACATCAAGCTCGAGGCTTTTATTTGCTCCTGTGTTTCTGTGTGTGTGTGTGTATGTATGTTCAAGGCATGGAGATTAGTTTAAGCCTTGATGCCAAACGTCAGCAGAGGTTAGCAGTAACTAGATGATGTCCACAAATGCATTGCCCACTTGGTGTTTTAAATTCAAATTTTGCAGTATTTGTCTGTGTGTGTGTATGCACTTACAATGTTTGCAGGGGTCTTTTAAGAGCTGACAGCAAGTTGATGTCATGCCTGCTTTTTACAGCTTCCTTACACTAACATTAATTCCCAAGCCTAATACATTATGTGTTTAGGTTACTTTGAGCAAGCATTTCCTCCTGTTTCCTTAATTTTTCTTATGATTATTGTCTCATAGCTTGGTATTTCTTTTAATTTCCAAACAGGTTACCTAGGGCGTGGATTATTAGTGTATGTTTTATGACTAATTTGTAATTTATTAACCAAGGCTTGATGGCCTCTTGCCTCGGGGCCTTGTCTACCCTCAGCTGCCTGTGGAGTCAATGTCCCACTTCTTAGTTCTCTAGGGAGCAGGCAGAGTTTGGTAAATGGTTTGCCCTGTGATCACTGTTGGGTTCATACCCTGATTTTAACCATGTAACACTTCTGACCTAGGGAAAATTACCTACGTTTCCCTGTGGGTCAGTTTCCTCATCTTTCTTTTTTAAATTTATTATTATTTATTTATTTGGCTGCACTGGGTCTTAGTCGCGGCACACAATATCTTTGCTGCATCATGAGGGACCTTTCATGGTGGCATGCAGGCTTAGCTGCTCCACAACATGTGGAATCTTTGTTCCCCAACCAGGGATCCAACCCACCTCCCCAGCATTGCAAGGTGGATTCTTAACCACTGGACCACCAGAGGAAACCTCCCCCTTTTTTTTTTAATTGGAGAATAAGTGCTTTACAATGTTGTGTTGGCTTCTACTGAACAACAATGCCAGGCAGCTATAAGTATACATATATCCCTCCCTCTTGAGCCTCCCTTCTCATCTCTTAAAGTAGGGCTGATACTAATATTTCTATAAAAAAGATAATATATCCAGTGGGGTTAGCACAGTGCTTGCTTAATAGCTCTTCTCATATGTGAAAGAGCAAATCAATATATGGTCTTCTAATCTGTGCTGCTAATGACCTGCCGCCCTTCATTTATGTAGAAGCCAGGTGAGAAAATGTCACATCAGAGGGACAGTGGGCCACTTCCAAGTCTTGAGTTCCTCTCCCAGGTCTTTCATTCTGTTGACACTCCTGCCAAAAAAAAAATGCATTCTCTGTGTCTTAGAATGTGGGCTTACTAAAAATTGTCAGTGTCATGTGACTCAAGCAACTTGGTCTAGTAGAATTTTTTTTTCATATTTATTATTTTTATTTGTTTTTTAAAATTGGAAGATAATCGCTGTACAGTGTTGTGCCCGTTTCTGCTCTGCAACAACACGAATTAGCCACGTGTACACACAGATCGCCTCCCTCCCACGCCCCAGCGCTCTCGATCATCAAGAGCTCCAGGCGGAGCCCCCTGTGCGGTGCAGCAGGTGCCCACTTGCTGTGGGTTTTGTACGTGGTAGTGGGAATAGTCAGTGCTCCTCTCTCAGTTCATCCCCCTCTCTCCTTTCTCCTGCCGTGTCCTCAAGTCTCTTCTCTATGTCTGTGTCTCTATTCCTGCAGATAGGTTCAACAGAACCATCTTCCTAGATTCCGTGTATATGCATTAATGTAAGATGCTTGTTTTTCTCTTTGTGACTTACTTCACTCTGTATGACAGACTCTAGGTCCATCCACATCACTTACAAATGACCCAGTTTCATTCCTTTTTATGGCCGAATAATATTCCATTGTAAATATGTACCACATCTTATCCATCTGTTAGTGGACATTCAGGCTGCCTGCATGTCCTGGATATTAGAGTTTTTAAACAGGGTAGTCTGCAGGGTTGATCTGAGAACACCCAGACCCCTGCCGAGGACCCTGATGAATTATTCTTCTGCCAGCCTAGGGACACTGGGAGTCATCGTTGACAAAAAAATAAACATCTCTGCCTGCTCTCTCTTCCTCCAGGATTCTGTGTTTGCTGATACTGTAATTTTCCAGAGTTCTTCACTGAGGCCTGAAGTAATTAGCTTCTTTTTTTTTTTTTTTTTCAATTTTATGTTTGTTTTAACACCAAAAACATTTTGTACTGGGGTAAAGCTGATTAACAGTGTTGTGATAGTTTCATATGAACAGTGAAGGAGGGACTAAGCAGATACTGGAGTGGGCTGCCATGCCCTCCTCCAGAGGATCTTCCCAACCCAGGGATCAAACCTGCATCTGTTATGTCTCCTGTATTGGCAGGCAGGTTCTTTACCACTAGCCCCACCTGGGAAGCCCAGCAGTTTGTTTCTTTAATTAAGTTTTATCTTTTTCCTAGTGATGGATATTACTGATATTGTACATGGCAAGGTGGATGATGAAGAAAAGCAGCATTTTATTCCCTTTCAACAGTAAGTACTTTGGCATTTACCCAGGTTAGTTGAGACCTGGGTTAGGCCCTTGGGAGGTGCATTAACACAGAACCAAGTGCTCAGAACCTTTTGCCTGGTTAGACAAGGAGAACTCTTAAATGAGAAGATTGAGAGGAGCTGACAGAAGACTAGATTCAAAATCCTCATATTAGACTCCAATTTAAGAGGATAACCTAACTTCTTCTGATTCTGCAGAAATGACTGAAGCAATATAAGGGACAAATCTACCAGGTTATGGTACCGTATAAATGCCAGAGTCTACCTGTACTTTGTTGTATGGAACAGTTTTCACAGAGGACCGGGATTTAAGTAGGACAGCACAGGGCTTCTCAGACTGTAACCCGCACATGAATCACCTGGGATCTTGTTGGGATGAATGCAGAACGCCCTCTGGTGGGTCTGCAGTCTCCACCTAATAGGCTTCTAGGTGATGCTCTTGCAGGTCTGGGGAACACGCTTGGTGGGAGTGAAGGGTGGACTGATCCTTGGGTTCCTGCCAGTGAAGGAAAGCCGAGCCAGGAGTGGCTGCAAGGACTCCCCCCCGACCTGCACTCAAGCCCCTTACTGAGCCTCAGGAGCTGGAGCCCTGAGAGGGCCGCCGGGGGATGCTGGAGAGCTGTTCTCCATCCCTGTAACTGAGTGAGCATGCGTGTGAACATCATGACTGACCCCAGCAGGCATGTGCCACTTAACCTCGCACAGGCGGTGGGAGCATTGCTGGATCTAACGCCTAACGAGACAGCCGTGTCAGTGAGAAAAGATGACTGTCTCAGCCAGTGTAGAGCCACTACCACAGATCAGTGTGATAAACTGAGAATTCCAGAAACTAGACCCAAGGACATTTGAGTTAATGTGGTTTTATTAATAATAAGTAATGGGTTGGCCAAAAAGTTCGTTCAGGATTTTCCATAAAATGTTATGGAAAAATTCCCTAACAAACTTTTTTGACCAACCCCAATAATATGGTTATATTATTTTTAAATGATATTAATTTAAAAAATCAATGGAGAAAGATACGCCATGCAAAAGCTATTGTTCAAGATTAGCCAACCATTTCAGAACCCTAGGTTAATCCTCATCTCCCAACTTAAACCATCGTAAATTCCAGATGATAACACATAAAAGGGTAAGAGCCAACAATCTTAAAGTACTATAGAAAAATAAAAGTTTTATATGATGTGATGTGTAAGAAGTCTTTCTGAGTCAAATACCAGAGATTTGACTGAAAAAAAGAAATTGATTTAGCCACACAAAAATTTTGAACAACTTATACATAGAAAAAATTTAATAACATCTTGGCAGTTTGCTGTGTCTTGTATAATACAATAAATATTAAAATACATAGACATGAATATATAAACTATAAAAACATGCTTATAATAAAGATAATTTTCACATCTATGAATGTTGTTTCTGCTATATATACATATATTATTAGACACTGTGATTATATGTACTAGGAGCAGCATTCATGAGTATGAACTGTTAGTTGTTCAGCTGTGTCTGACTCTTTGTGACCCCATGGACTGTAGCCCACCAGGCTTTTCTGTCCATGGGATTTCCCATGTAAGAATACTGGAGTGGGTTGCCATTTCCTTTTCCAAGGCATCTTCCCAAACCAGTGATCAAACCCGGGTCTCCTGCATTGTAGGCAGATTCTTGAACATTATATGAAATACTATATGGTAACATGATACAGTGGCTTCCCCAGTGGCCTAGCGGTAAAGAATCCACCTGCCAATACAGGAGACATAGGTTTGATCCCTGGGTTGGGAAGATACCCTAGAGAAGGAAATGGTAACCCACTCCTGTATTCTTGCCTGGGAAATCCCATGGACAGAGGAGCCTGGCAGACTACAGTTCATGGGGCTGCAAAGAGTCGGACACAACTTAACAACCAAACAACAAAGAAATATGATGGAATATTATGTATGTGTGTATAAATAATCGAGGCAGCATTCATGGACATGAAATTTAGTCTGCTCCATACAAATAATATAAGTAAATGTAGAACAGGAGCAGTATTATGGCTATGAATTGTCTCGAATGCGTTTCTCTGTATTTGTCTCACTTTATGAGGTGGGTTTCTGGTTTGGTTGTGTGCCTCCCGCTTACTTTCAGAACCAGCCCTTTCTACCAGTTATGCTGAAACACTGAGTCCTCAGATTGTTTGTCTCCACTACAGAATAATACAAGCTTTGAGTCTCCGAGGAGCCCAGCCCTAATTTGATTACCACTCAGTTTGCAGCCAGCAGCCACTTTAAAGCCTTCATGATGCAAATCATGGCCTCTAGCATTGAACTCCCAAGATTTATGGCAGAGCTTTTGTAACTTAACCTCAAAAGCTTTACAGCGATTGTATTGGGAGAGTTTTTATAGGCATATCCTGCTAGACTGAGAGGGTGTCATTTGGAAACAACGCATTCTGCAGCAATCCCACTTTTTAGGAACATACTGCAGTGTGGTGGTGGTGGTTTAGTCCCTAAGTCCGTATTCAGCTCTGGCGACCCCATGGACTGTAGCCTGCCAGACTCCTCCATCCATGGGATTTCCCAGGCAAGAATACTGGAGTGGGTTGCCATTTCCTTCTCCAGAGGATCTTCCCATCCCAGGGATTGAACCCGGTTCTGCAGCACTCCAGGTGGTTTCTTTACCGACTGAGCCACCATGCGCCTATACTGCAGTATGCTTCCTGTGTATTGTCAGGATACAGATCTGAACCCTGCAGAGCAAGCTGGCCTGTGTGTTGTGGGCAAGAGACCAAAACCACAGCAGAGAAGACTGGCGACCATTGTCCCACACAGGCTGATAGGGAGTGCCCTATAGTGCTTGTGCTGTCCGTAGAAGGGGGGCTGTGCTCCCCTCTTTGATCCCCCTGTAAGACTCTCAGCCTGATTTGATTGTTAAAGTGAGGCTTGTTTGCTGTGCCATTGCAACCCTATATATAGTTCATCATCACATGGGATTCTACAGACGCCATCCACAATCCACTGCATACGCACCGCTCTTGTACACTGAGTGGTGGAGGTAGGTGGGAGCTCTCAAGGCCTGTGTTTCAGGTCTGTTTCCTCACAGATGAAGGAACTGAAGCCTGAAGGGGAGGCTCCAGCAGAGCTTACTGTCAAGAACCAGAACTGGGGGCTGGGTCTCTTGCCCCTGCTTCCACCCTTCTTCTGCAGTTCCATTCCTGCAGCCTCTCCCACCTTGGAAAGCACATTAAGCACTGCATCTGGTTTCAGCCTTATCATTTGACCATCAGTTTTGTTTGTTCTTGAGTTGCTTTTTTCCCCCTTTTCCCCCCAAGTCATTTTGAGATGAATTTGCTAAGATAGGCACCCAGTGGGAAAATAAAGATGGAAAATATCTTGTCGTTAGGTTGCTTTACTGTTTATATTTTCAAATGATAGGCCCATCAAACCCAGCAGTATCTGAGGCTCTGCTGCAGAGACTTCCTCTTTTTGTCTTACCGGTTATTTCTCATTTTCCCAGAATTGCCATGGAAACCTATATCCGACAGAGGCAGCTAATCATGTCGCCCCTGATAACATCCCACGTGATCGGGGAGAATGAACCACTCACGTCAGTCTTGAATAAAGTGATAGCAACCAAAGAAGTGAATCACAAAGGACAAGGTACTCGGCCCTATGTACCAAGGGGGGAGGGGGCTTGGTGGGGCTCGGGAGTGGTGGTGCTCAGAGCTGAGTCCTTGGACTCTGGCCCTTTCCTTATCGTCCTCTGATATAAAACAGACCCTGCTGGGGACTGCCCACCTCAACTTCCGACTGACACTGATGGCAGTTAAGACTTCAGAGCATTGTCTCGCAGCTGTATTTTGTAAATTCTGTAGAACGCATTCTCATCTGATGAGTCTCCTCACTTTCGTCTGCTGTATGATCCCAATGCTGTAAATTAAGGCACAAAGAAAAAGAGTTTTGAAGATAATTATGTTCCACTCTCTGTATAGGTTTATCCCGTTACATTTCCAAAAACTGAGGAGAAAGAGACCAAAGTCATGTAAATGACTACGATTTCATGTAAAATAATGGGCTTTCCAGCAAATCATTTTTTCGTACCTCCATGTCATTTTGTTGACTTAGTTTTAACTCCGAGGAGTTTTGCTAATTGAAACTATATTTTAATCCAGGTAACAAGGGAAAACAGTTAAAATTTAGATACCAAGGTGGTGATGATTGGGAGTCAGTTTTTGAAGACTGAGTTACTTTTTTTTTTTTTAAACCACCTTGTAATTGTCTTCCGAAGTGGAAGCAATTAGGAAACGTTATTTTTGGCATATTTAGTTTGTCATGTATTGACAGTTACCCTGAGTGAGAAATAGTTGTGAGGAAACACAGATTCTAAAAATAAATAACCAGATATATTTCTGTTGTTTTATTTTTTTTTTTCATTTATTTTTATTAGTTGGAGGCTAATTACTTTACAATATTGTAGTGGTTTTTGTCATACATTGACATGAATCAGCCATGGATTTACATGTATTCCCCATCCCGATCCCCCTTCCCACCTCCCTCTCTACCCGATCCCTCTGGGTCTTCCCAGTGCACCAGGCCGGAGCACTTGTCTCATGCATCCAACCTGGGCTGGTGATCCGTTTCATCCTAGATAATATACATGCTTCGATGCTGTTCTCTCGAAACATCCCCCCCTTGCCTTCTCCCACAGAGTCCAAAAGTCTGTTCTGTACATCTGTGTCTCTTTTTCAGTTTTGCATATAGGGTTATCATTACCATCTTTCTAAATTCCATATATATGTGTTAGTATACTGTAATGGTCTTTATCTTTCTGGTTTACTTCACTCTGTATAATGGGCTCCAGTTTCATCCATCTCATTAGAACTGGTTCAAATGAATTCTGAGTAATATTCCATGGTGTATATGAACCACAGCTTCCTTATCCATTCGTCTGCTGATGGGCATCTAGGTTGCTTCCATGTCCTGGCTGTTATAAACAGTGCTGCGATGAACACTGGGGTACATGTGTCTCTTTCAAATCTGGTTTCCTCGGTGTGTATGCCCAGCAGTGGGATTGCTGGGTCATATGGCAGTTCTATTTCCAGTTTTTTAAGAAATCTCCACACTGTTCTCCATAGTGGCTGTACTAGTTTGCATTCCCACCAACAGTGTAAGAGGGTTCCCTTTTCTCCACACCCTCTCCAGCATTTATTGCTTGTAGACTTTTGGATAGCAGCCATCCTGACTGGCGTGTAATGGTACCTCATTGTGGTTTTGATTTGCATTTCTCTAATAATGAGTGATGTTGAGCATCTTTTCATGTGTTTGTTAGCCATCTGTATGTCTTCTTTGGAGAAATGTCTGTTTAGTTCTTTGGCCTATTTTTTGATTGGGTCATTAATTTTTCTGGAGTTGAGCTTCAGGAGTTGCTTGTATATTTTTGAGATTAGTCCTTTGTCTGTTGCTTCGTTTGCTATTATTTTCTCCCAATCTGAGGGCTGTCTTTTCACCTTGCTTATAGTTTCCTCTGTTGTGCAAAAGCTTTTAAGTTTCATTAGGTCCCATTTGTTTATTTTTGCTTTTATTTCCAGTATTCTGGGAGGTGGGTCATAGAGGATCCTGCTGTGATTTATGTTGGAGAGTGTTTTGCCTATGTTCTCCTCTAGGAGTTTTATAGTTTCTGGTCTTACATTTAGATCTTTAATCCATTTTGAGTTTATTTTTGTGTATGGTGTTAGAAAGTGTTCTAGTTTCATTGTTTTACAAGTGGTTGACCAGTTTTCCCAGCACCACTTGTTAAAGAGGCTGTCTTTTTTCCATTGTATATCCTTGCCTCCTTTGTCGAAGATAAGGTGTCCATAGGTTCGTGGATTTATCTCTGGGCTTTCTATTCTGTTCCATTGGTCTATATTTCTGTCTTTGTGCCAGTACCATACTGTCTTGATGACTGCGGCTTTGTAGTAGAGTCTGAAGTCAGGCAGGTTGATTCCTCCAGTTCCATTCTTCTTTCTCAAGATTACTTTGGCTATTCGAGGTTTTTTGTATTTCCATACAAATTGTGAAATTATTTGTTCTAGTTCTGTGAAAAATACTGTTGGTAGCTTGATAGGGATTGCATTGAATCTATAGATTGCTTTGGGTAGTATAGCCATTTTGACAATATTGATTCTTCCAATCCATGAACACGGTATGTTTCTCCATCTGTTTGTGTCCTCTTTGATTTCTTTCATCAGTGTTTTATAGTTTTCTATGTATAGGTCTTTTGTTTCTTTAGGTAGATATACTCCTAAGTATTAAATTCTTTTTGTTGCAATGGTGAATGGTATTGTTTCCTTAATTTCTCTTTCTGTTTTCTCATTGTTAGTGTATAGGAATGCAAGGGATTTCTGTGTGTTAATTTTATATCCTGCAACTTTACTATATTTGTTGATTAGCTCTAGTAATTTTCTGGTAGAGTCTTTAGGGTTTTCTATGTAGAGGATCATGTCATCTGCAAACAGCGAGAGTTTCACTTCTTCTTTTCCTATCTGGATTCCTTTTACTTCTTTTTCTACTCTGATTGCTGTGGCCAAAACTTCCAAAACTATGTTGAATAGTAGTGGTGAGAGTGGGCACCCTTGTCTTGTTCCTGATTTCAGGGGAAATGCTTTCAATTTTTCACCATTGAGGGTGATGCTTGCTGTGGGTTTGTCATATATAGCTTTTATTATGTTGAGGTATGTTCCTTCTATTCCTGCTTTATGGAGAGTTTTAATCATAAATGGATGTTGAATTTTGTCAAAGGCTTTTTCTGCATCTATTGAGATATTAAAGAATCCTTGCATTCCTGGAATAAAGCCCACTTGGTCATGGTGTATGATTTTTTTAATATGTTGTTGAATTCTGTTTGCTAGAATTTTGTTAAGGATTTTTGCATCTATATTCATCAGTGATATTGGCCTGTAGTTTTCTTTTTTTTTTTTGTGGCATCTTTGTCTGGTTTTGGAATTAGGGTGATGGTGGCCTCATAGAATGAGTTTGGAAGTTTACCTTCTTCTGCAATTTTCTGGAAGAGTTTGAGTAAGATAGGTGTTAGCTCTTCTCTAAATTTTTGGTAGAATTCAGCTGTGAAGCCATCTGGTCCTGGGCTTTTGTTTGCTGGAAGATTTCTGATTACAGTTTCGACTTCCTTGCTTGTGATGGGTCTGTTAAGATCTTCTATTTCTTCCTGGTTCAGTTTTGGAAAGTTATACTTTTCTAAGAATTTGTCCATTTCTTCCAAGTTGTCTATTTTATTGGCATAGAGCTGCTGGTAGTAGTCTCAGGATCCTTTGTATTTCAGTGTTGTCTGTTGTGATCTCTCCATTTTCATTTCTAACTTTGTTAATTTGGTTCTTCTCTCTTTGTTTCTTAATGAGTCTTGCTAATGGCTTGTCAATTTTGTTTATTTTTTCAAAAAACCAGCTTTTAGCTTTGTTGATTTTTGCTATGGTCTCTTTAGTTTCTTTTGCATTTATTTCTGCCCTGATTTTTAAGATTTCTTTCCTTCTACTAACCCTGGGGTTCTTCATTTCTTTCTTCTCTAGTTGCTTTAGGTGTAGAGTTAGGTTATTTATTTGACTTTTTTCTTGTTTCTTGAGGTAAGCCTGTAATGCTATGAACCTTCCCCTTAGCACTGCTTTTACAGTGTCCCATAGGTTTTGGGTTGTTGTGTTTTCATTTTCATTCATTTCTATGCATATTTTCATTTCTTTTTTAATTTCTTCTATGATTTGTTGGTTATTCAGAAGAGTGTTATTTAGCCTCCATATGTTTGAATTTATAATAATTTTTTTCCTATAATTGAGATCTAATCTTACTGCACTGTGGTCAGAAAAGATGACTGGAATGATTTCAATTTTGTTGAATTTACCAAGACTAGATTTATGGCCCAGGATGTGATCTATTCTGGAGAAGGTTCCATGTGCACTTGAGAAAAAGGTGAAGTTGATTGTTTTGGGGTGAAATGTCCTATAGATATCAATTAGGTCTAGCTGGTCCCTTGTGTCATTTAAAGTTTGTGTTTCCTTGTTAATTTTCTGTTTAGTTTATCTATCCATAGTTGTGAGTGGGGTATTAAAGTCTCCCACTATTATTGTGTTACTGTTAATTTCCCCTTTCATACTCGTTAGCGTTTGCCGTACATATTGCGGTGCTCCTATGTTGGGTGCATATATATTTATAATTGTTATATCTTCTTCTTGGATTGATCCTTTGATCATTATGTACTGTCCTTCTTTGTCTCTTTTCACAGCCTTTATTTGAAAGTCTATTTTATCTGATATGAGTATTGCGACTCCTGCTTTCTTTTGGTCTCCATTTGCGTGAAATATATTTTTCCAGCCCTTCACTTTTAGTCTGTGTGTGTCCCTTGTTTTGAGATGGATCTCTTGTAGACAGCATATATAGCGGTCTTGTTTTTGTATCCATTCAGCCAGTCTTTGTCTTTTGGTTGGGGCATTCAACCCATTTACATTTAAGGTAATTATTGATAGGTATGGCCCCGTTGCCATTTACTTTGTTGTTTTGGGTTCACGTTTATACAGCCTTTCTGTGTTGCCTGTCTAGAGAAGCTCCTTTAGCATTTGTTGAAGAGCTGGTTTGGTGGTGCTGAATTCTCTCAGCTTTTGCTTGTCTGTGAAGCTTTTGAATTCTCCTTCATATCTGAATGAGATACTTGCTGGGTACAGTAATCTAGGTTGTAGGTTATACTCTTTCATTACTTTAAGTATGTCCTGCCATTCCCTTCTGGCCTGAAGGGTTTCTATTGATAGATCAGCTGTTATCCTTATGGGAATCCCTTTGTGTGTTATTTGTTGTTTCTCCCTTGCTGCTTTTAATATTTGTTCTTTGTGTTTGATCTTTGTTAATTTGATTAATATGTGTCTTGGGGTGTTTCGCCTTGGGTTTATCCTGTTTGGGACTCTCTGGGCTTCTTGGACTTGGGTGGCTATTTCCTTCCCCATTTTAGGGAAGTTTTCAGCTATTATCTCCTCGAGTATTTTCTCATGGCCTTTCTTTTTGTCTTCTTCTTCTGGGACTCCTATGATTCGAATGTTGGGGCGTTTCACATTGTCCCAGAGGTCCCTGAGGTTGTCCTCATTTCTTTTGATTCTTTTTTCTTTTTTCCTCTCTGCTTCATTTATTTCCACCATTTTATCTTCTACCTCACTTATCCTATCTTCTGTCTCCATTATTCTACTCTTGGTTCCCTCCAGAGTGTTTTTGATCTCATTTATTGCATTATTCATTTTTAATTGACTCTTTTTTATTTCTTCTAGGTCCTTATTAAACATTTCTTCCATCTTCTCAATCCTTGTCTCCAGGCTATTTATCTGTAACTCCATTTTGTTTTCAAGATTTTGGATCCTTTTTATTATCATTATTCTAAATTCTTTTTCAGGTAGATTCCCTGTCTTCTCCTCTTTTGTTTGACTTGGTGGGCATTTTTCATGTTCCTTTACCTGTTGGGTGTTTCTCTGCCTTTTCATCTTGTTTAGATGCTGTGTCTGGAGTGGGCTTTCTGTATTCTGGTGGTCTGTGGTTCCTTTTTATTGTGGAGGTTTCACCCAGTGGGCGGGGTTGGATGATTGGCTTGTCAAGGTTTCCTGGTTAGGGAAGCTTGCGTCGGTATTCTGGTGCATGGAACTGGATTTCTTCTCTCTGGAGTGCAATGGATTGTCCAGTAATGAGTTTTGAGATGGGTCTATGTGTTAGGTTTGACTTTGGGCAGCCTGTATGTTGACGCTCAGGTCTATGTTCCTGCGTTGCTGAAGAATTTGCGTGGTATGTCTTGCTGTGGAACTTATTGGCTCTTGGGTGGTGGTTGGTTTCAGTGTAGGTATGGAGGCTTTTGGACAGTCTCTTATTACTTAATGTTCCCTGTAGTCAGGCGTTTTCTGGCGTTCTCAGGTTTTGGGCTTAAGTCTCTTGCCTCTGGATTTCAGTTTTATTCTTCCAGTAGTCTCAAGACTTCTCCAACTATACAGCACTGATAATAAAACTTCTAGGTTAATGGTGAAAAGATTCTCCGCCGTGAGGGACACCCAGAGAGGTTCACAGAGTTACATGAAGAAGAGGAGAGTGAGGAGGGAGATAAGAGATGAGCAGGAGGAGAAAAGGGGGACTCAAGGAGAGAGACAGATCTACGCAGTTCTCTGTTCCCAAAGTGTTCTCCGTAGCCCAGACACCCACAAAGATTCACAGAATTGGATTGGGAAGAGAAGGGGAAAGGAGGAAATAGAGGTGTTCTGAGGTAGAAAATGGAGAGTCAAAAGTGGGAGACAGTAATCAACACACTCCTGAATAAAAATGGGAACTGAATATTGGATTCTTAAATGTCCAAAATTTATATCACATACTGAAAAACAAAAATTAAAAATCTAGAGTAGAGGTTAGACTCTTAAAAATACAATATTAAAAGCAAAAACAAAACCAAAAAATTTTAGAAATATATATGAAGTTCGGTTTAAAAATAGGGCTTCTCTCTCCTTTTTTTTTTTGCTAGGTTATAGTGAAATGAAAATGAAAGTTAAGGAGTAATAGAGGAGTAATAGAGGACTTTAAAAGAAGATAAGAGAAAAAAAAAAGAAGAAAAAAAACAAGAAAATTTTTTTTTCCTAATTAAAAAAATCATAAAAATATATGAAAATGAAAGTTAAGGAGTAATGGGGGAGTAATAGGGAATTTTAAAAGAAAATAAAAGAGAAAAAAAAAGAAAAGAAAAAAAATTTTTTTTTTAACTGAAAAAAAAAAAGGTAAAAATATATCTAGGAATTTTTCTGGAGCTGTTGTGGGCAGTGTGGGTTCGGTTCAGTTTCAGATAGCTCCTTGTTCCAGCTTACACTTCTCAATATCTGTAGGCCCCTTCCCGTGTAGTCGGTGTTACCTACAGGGATTTTAATCTGTTGCACCGGTCCCTTCTGAAGCGGTTCCCTTTGTTTATTTGACTTCTGTTTGCCGGTCTCTTCAGTGTCTAATTTCCACCCTGACACAGGCGGGCAGAGGTGGTCTCTTGTTCAGGTTCGCTAGTTCAGTCCTGCTGCAGGGAGGGAGGGGCGCTGCAGACAGATATCGCTGTGTGTGGGGAGCACTCACAGTGTTCTGGCCACACTGGGTTTGCCCCCGCTCACAGGTGTGTGTGCTCTCCCCGTCTACGCTGCTCAGACTCCCGGCTGCTCTATATGGAGCGTGCCCTGCGTTGCGTGCGGTTCCAGTTTTCGGGTATTCAACAAACGCGCGGACTTGGTTGTGCCTGCGTTTTGTGCCTTCCTCTGCCCGAGCAGCTCAGGCAGCCAGGAGCTTGACGGGCGCATTCTCCCCGGGTGCAGGGCGCCTTATCCCCTCCGCGGTCCCCGCCTCAGTTTCCGCGCGCGCCGGTGGGGTGCGTGCGCCTTGTGTCTAGCCGCGACCCTCCCGGCGGATGTCAACCATCCAGAATCTCAGGAAGTCTTTGGTTAGAAACTGGGGGCCTGTTTCCAGTGTGCTAGGGGATGCCGTCTCTGGGGCCGAGTTTGCCCCTTTCCCCTACCCCCTGCCTCCTGCCTCCGGCGGGGATCAGTCCTTTTTTCTGTGAACGGCCGGCAGTGTGTTCAGGCCGGTTAATTTTCTCTCTGTCTCTTGCTATCCCACAGTTTAGGTTGCTGTCTCGCGAAAGCTCCCTCCGATTGCTCTCAGGGCCTTCGGCCCGGTCCTCACCCTAAGCAGTGCGCCGGCTCCTCTCCGTTCTGCCCCCACTTGCTGGTGGTGGATATGGGCGTCTGGGGTACTTTTCTGCTGGGAGTTGCTTTTAGGCACGTAATCTGTGGGTTTTATTTATTTTTCCTCCCAGTTAGGTTGCCGGTTGCCCTCTGAGATTCGAAAACTTCCCGCAGACCCGCCAGTGCGAGGGTTGCCTTCCTCTATTTAGTCTCCCTTCCCGGGGCGGGTCTCCGTCCCTAGTTCTTTTGTCTCTTTTTATCTTTTATATTTTGTCCTACCTCCTTTTGAAGAGAATGGGCTGCTTTTCTGGGCGTCTGATGTCCTCTGCTAGCAATCAAAAGTTGTTTTATGAAGTTTGCTCAGCGTTCAATTGTTCTTTCAACGAATTTGTAGGGGAGAAAGTGGTCTCCCAGTCCTATTCCTCCGCCATCTTGGCTCCTCCTCACCATTTCTGTTGTTTTAGAACTCCTAACCTAAGGATGTAATTTGTTAGAGTGGAAAATTCTTAATTAGATTGCTGTCTCTGTATAATTTTTTTTTATCAAAACTGTAAGAAAATATTCCTTCTCTTCCTTCCTAACAAAATACTTTTCAAATGTTTTCATGCTCTTCATAAATACTTTTTGTGGCTGTGTAATATTCCATTGCTTGGATTATTTTTTTTTTCTTCCCAAGCATGAAATCCCCTAGGTAAATACTTAAGTAATTTCTAGTTTGTCACCATTATAAATTTAAATAACTCTGGTATGACTATCTTTATATATGAAGGTATATAAGACGTGCACTATGAAAGATACATACTGCTGCTGCTGCTAAGTCACTTCAGTCGTGTCTGACTCTGTGCGACCCCATAGACGGCAGCCCACCAGGCTCCCCCATCCCGGGGATACTCCAGGCAAGAGCACTGTAGTGGGTTGCCATTTCCTTCTCCAATGGATGAAAGTGAAAAGTGAAAGTGAAGTCTCTCAGTCATGTCTGACTCCTAGCGACCCCATGGACTGCAGCCCACCAGGCTCCTCCGTCCATGGGATTTTCCAGGCAAGAGTACTGGAGTGGGTTGCCCTTGCCTTCTCCAAAAGATGCATACTATCTTTTTCATATTTAGGACTGTCTCCCCAAGAAAATTCCCAGAAGTAGGATTTCTGGCCCAGATGATAGGAATAAGCTTATGACTGGAGACGCACATATTACCAGAACGCTTTCCATAGATGGGCGCTAATTACTATCTGCCTGCTTGGCAAACTGATGTTTAAAATTCTTTACCTGTTTGAGGGGTGGAAAGTTGACTTCTATAACTCTGTTGCATCAAAAAAAAAAAAAAAATGACAGTGAGTTATCTGGCACTCATATGTATTTATAATTTTCTAAAGTTTTCATTCTCAGTTTTTATAAACTCTGTATACTAAAGGTAATAGTCCATCTACTTAGGATGCATACTTATTAGTTTCTGGTTAGCCAAATATTTATAAACTTCTTGTATTTCCTGGTGAATTGTGTATTCATGTTTTGTTTGTGATCTGAATATTTTTCATCTAGTGAGTATAAACTCATAATTTCTTATAAGCATTTTGCCATGCCTTTTATAGTTGTATGTAGTGTATGGTATATGAAGTATACCTTTTGTTTTTTTTATGACTATCAAAATTTCAGCTTGTATAGATAATTATCTTGCTTTTGTGGTTTCTTCCTTTGTTTCTTTACTTAGAAAAATGGTCCAGAAATTTGTACACTTATGTTTTTAATTTCTGGTCTGTTTTTCTATTATTTTTTACATTAGGAATTTATTTTAATGAAAATATGTGGTGAGAGGTTAGATTGATTCTGCTCTGAGTACAGTAGAATATTTCAGTACATTTATGGAATTGATCCATTTTTTCATGATTTGTTGTCTCTTTTGCTGTATGCTTAATAGCTGTATATAATAGTACTTGATTTCATTGTTTTCATTGATTTATATATCTTTACTACTAATATCACTCATTATTATAACTTCACAGTATTTTGGTATCTGATAGGGACCATCTTCCCCCCAACCCCCAGAGCAAACATCTGTTTACCTCTCTGTCAAATTCTCAAAGAAATCCTGCTATGCTTTTGTCAGGAGTGTCATTAAAATTATAAGTTAACTGGGGGAGAATTGATGTCTTTTCAGTAATGTATCTGTGTATTAATACCAGGCATATATTTTTCTTATTCAAGTGTGCATTTATTATATAGATCATAACAAAGAGCTAAAAATTTGTCTTTTTTTCTTTAAAGGACTTTGGGTGTCCTTGAAGCTATTGCCAGGAGACCTCACGCAAGTTCAGAAAAATTTTTCACACTTGGTTGATCGATCCACAGCTATTGCACGGAAGATGGGCTTTCCTGAGATAATCCTTCCAGGTAAATGCTTTGCTTGATTCACCTGTTATGCATTCTCTAGGACTTTCTTCCATGTAGCCATCACTTTAAAAAAAATTTTTTTTATTCAAGTGTAGTTGCCTTACAATGTTAATTTCCATAGTACATCAAAGTGAATCAGCTATACCTATACATATATCCCCTCTTTTTTGTATTTCCTTCCCATTTAGATCACCACGGAGCAATGAGTAGAGATTCCTGTGCTATACATAGGTTCTCGTTGGTTATCTGTTACACATAGTATGAATAGTGTTTGCCTAGAGAATTCCATGAACAGAAGAGTATAGTGGGCTACAGTTCATGGGGTCGCAAAGAGTCGGACGTGACTGAGCAACTTAACACACACATGCACAAATAGTGTATACATGTCAATGCCCATCTCTCGGTTCATCCCAACCCCTTCCCCCTCTGGGTGTCCGTACATTTGCTCTCTATGTCTGTGTGTCTATTTCTGCTTTATAAATAGGATTATATATAACAGTTTTTTCTAATTCCACATATATGAATGAATATGATTTTTTCTTTCTGATTTATTTCACTCTATATGACAGTTTCTGGGTCCATCCATGTCTCAGCAAATGACCCAATTTTTTTTCCTTTTTATGGCTGAGTAATATTCCATTTTATATATGTACCACATCTTCTTTATCCATTCCTCTGCTGATGGCCATTTAGGTTGTTTCCATGTCCTGGCTATTGTACATAGTGCCACAGTGACCATGGAGTGCTCTCATGGGACCCTTGAGGCAACATGGATCAAATTTCATCGTTTGCAAGTTGCAGTTTCTTAGAAAACTACCCAGTATGCAAGCCCAAGAGAGCGCTTTTACAAGTAACTCAAGATTTTCTCTTTGCTTTCTCTTCCTTAGTGTTCTGCACAAGTCCTTCTGAAATACTTCCTAGACCACCCATTCGGTAGCACTAAATAGCACAGGTTCTCTGCCCCAAGAATAACTTGCTTCATCTGCACGTGCCTCTTCTCATGATGCCATCACCAACACTGTGGGCTCCTTGACAGGAAACTGCAGCAAGGTGCCCGCTCAGCCCAAACTCAGCCGGACCTTCTGCTCCATTGACTTTAGCTCCAGCTGTGGTCTTGGCTCTCCCCTTACTTGGGGTGATAGGAATGTAAACGTTTTGCAGTTTCCCACTGTAGTTTCATCTTTTTTGCCACCACGTGATAGTGATCTGCCTGTGTGTTCTAGGGAACTCACCAATTTGACCCATTTACTTCCTTGATCATTGTAGTGATAAAAGAACATCATCCCCTTGAGGAACTTTATGTGTGTGTATTATATAAAATATATATTATAAATATTAAAACACAGATATGTTGTATATTCATTAGGAAAAAATACGAATAAACAATCTTTGGCATGTTAGAAAAATTCTTGAAAACCAAACTGTTACATCTATTGCGTAAAAATTCAGGTTTTTTTTTAATTTTCATTTGTTAATTTAGCTGCCCTGCAGAGCATGTGGGATCTTAGTTCCCTGACCAGGGATTGAACCTGTGCCCCCTGCAATAGAAGCACAGATTCTTAACCACTGGACCACAAAGGAAGTCCCCAGGTTCTTTTAAACTAATTGAAGCTCTTGTTCCTCCTTGGTGAAATTAAGGAGCAGTAATAATTTGATGGGCTTCCCTGGTGGCTCAGTGGAAAGAATCCGCCTGCCAGTGCAGGAGATGCGGTTCAGTCCCTGGGTGGGGAAGATCCTCTGGAGGAGGAAGTGTCAACCCTGTCCAGTATTCTTGCCTGGGAAATCCCATGGACAGAGGAGCCTGGTGGGCACAGTCCATGGGGCTGCTAATAGATGAACACAGCTGAGACTGAGCATGCACACACAAAACAGTTTGACAGCCTCACGCATTTGTGTACATAGTGAGTATTAAAGGAATTATTTGTGGAGTGAACAAGTGAGAGAGTTCTAAAATGGAGATCTTCTTCTTTGCTTGCAAATAGTAGTTTTCATCTGCTTCATCCTTTACAGAGCTGTTTCACCCTAATGCATGTTCATCAACATTCTTGGAAAATGTTTGTCTTATTGCTGTTTATAAAAATAAGTATTGGTATTCTTCCTGTAACTGATGGCCGTTTTATTTCTTCAGCAAGACCGAAACCTAAAAAAATGAAATAGACAAGTTTTTTCTTTGGACAAAGTGAATTCACCTTTAAAATCAGATCTGTGTTTCTCAAACTGCCAGGGCTATAATAGACTTTAAAAATCATCCAGAATGATGGTTCTCAAGTGTAAGTCTTTGGTTTAGCCAATCAGGATTACCTGGGTAATATTAAAATACAGATTCCCAGACTTTTCCAAACTCTGATTCAGTTTGTAAGACCCGGGTTCTCCAGGTTGTTGTTAGTCACTGAGTCTTGTCCGAGTCTTTGCCATCCCATGGATTGCAGCACACAAGGCTTCTCTGTCCTTCACTACCTCCTGGAGTTTGCTCAGACTCATGTCCATTGAGTCAGTGATGCCATCTCATCCTCTGTCGCCCCCTTCTCTGCCCTCAATCTTTCTCAGCATCAGGGTCTTTTCCAATGAGTTATCTCTTTGCATCAGGTGGCCAAAGTATTAGAGTTTCAGCATCAGTCCTTCCAATGAATATTCAAGGTTGATTTCCTTTAGGATTGACCGGTTTGATCTCCTTGCAGTCCAAGGGACTCTCAAGAATCTTTTCCAGCACCACAGTTTGAAAGCATCAGTTTTTCAGCACTCAGCCTTCTTTATGGTCCACCTCTTATATCCATACATGACTACTGTAAACATCGTAGTTTTGACCATATGGACCTTTATCAGGTTCTCCTGGGGATTCTGGTAATTGGCCAGGTTTGAGAAACATAGATCTGGGCCAACATCCCTCACTGAGGTCCTTTTTGTCACCATTTGAACAGGCTCCAGATTCTTCTTTAATTCTTCCCTCTGCTGCATTTTCCCTTGTAGCTAAATTCGTGGAAGCAATTATATCCTCTCTCTTTTTTCACCTGTCAGTCTCTCTCTGTCCAGAATGGCTATCACTGCTCACTAAAGATTACAGTGTCTCTAAGTCCAGTGGATATTCTTAGCCTGATGATCATCTCTGGCCAGCATATGACACGGTTGCTCACTCCGTCTTTTGGAATGTTGCCACACGTTGTTGGTGATGCCACACTCTTCTCATTTTTTTCTTCCCCTGGCGTCTCTCCCAGGATTCCTTTGCCAACTTACCATCTTCGAGCTCACCTTTAAACTTCAGAGTTCCTCAGTATTTGGTTCTTATGCCCTGTCTTAGTCTGCTTGGGCTGCCGTGACAAAGAACCACGGGCTGCGTGGCTTAAGCAATGGAAGTATATGGGACTTCCTTGGAGGTCCAGTGGTCAAGACTCTGTGCTTCCAATGCAGCAGGTGAGGATTTGATCCCTGGTTAGGAAACTTAGATCCCATATGCCACGAGGTGTAGCCAAACAATAAAATATAAAAAATGAAAGCGTATTTTCTTATAGTTCTGGAGGCTGGAAGTCAAAAATCAAAATATCTGCAGGGTTGTTTCTCCAGAATCCTCTTCTTGGTCTACCGGTTGCCGCCTCCTTACTGTATCCTCACACCGTCAGCCCTCATCTGTGTGTTATCTGTGTCCTAGTCTCAGGAAGGTATCAGTTATGTTGGACTAGGGCTCACCATGTGACCCCGTTTTACATTAGTCACCTCTTTAACACATGAATTTGGGGGGGGCACAGTTCAGTCTTTAACAGGTCCCCTTCCTTTCCTTCTGCACTCCGTTCTCTCCCTAGGTGATCTCAGACACTCCTTTTTTTCATATTTATTCATTTAGCTGTGCTGGGTCTTGGCTGCAGCATGTGAACTCTTAGTTGTGGCGTGTGGGATCTAGTTACCTGACCAGGGGTTGAGCCAGACTGTCTGCGTCGGGAGCTCTGCACTACCAGGGAAGTCCTCATCCATTCATTTTGCTTCTGTGTGTTAGTTGCCTATAAATCCAAATCTCTAGTTCTGAGACCCTTCCTTTAATCAGAGGTGCGAAGAGGACCTTCTCTTCCCACCCTCAATTGGATAATTCTTTCTTTTTATTTCTTAACTCAAAATCTGCACCTGGAACTTGTCATCCTAAGCGTCTGGGCCTGACTCTTTTATTGTGTTTTATCTTAGAGAAGAGCCCCTCATCCATCCACTTGCATAGACAAGAAATCTGGAAATCACCCTTGACACCTCCTTCCCTTCACCTCACACAGGATTGAGGGAGAAGATCGATCAGTTTTCCCTTTGAAAGCCTCTCAGCTGCACCCCGTGCTTTATCTGGCTGCAGCTCCCTGGATTGCAGCTCCCATCATCAGTTCCCTGGACAACTGCCATGTCTTCCTAACTGGTTTCCCTGTCTCTGCTCTTTCTACCTCCTTCTCAACACGGTAGCATGAATGGTCGGTTATAAACGCCTTTCTGATATCGTCACACTCCTTCCTTTCTGAAAACATGTCAATGACTTCTGTTTATATTTAGGATGAAGATACAAATTCTTCTGTTGGCCTCAGGCAGGCTTATGTCTGTCTCCATAACCTCATCTCATACCAGATTTCCTTCACTTGAAAGCATCATGGATATGCTACCTCTGGGCCTTTGCACATGCTACGTACTCTCCCTCCTCCTCTCATCCCTCCAGTATCAGCCCAAAGGATAGATTCGCACACCCTCCATTGATCCTGACTTTATAATGATGCATCTCGTCAGATGATGATCTGAGAATGCTTCTGTCACCCACCAGATTATAAGCTGCTTGAGAGCAAGGCTGGTGGGTGTATGGCTGACCGTTGTCTCCCAAACACCCAGCACAGTACTTCATAACAGAGTCTGTGCTCAGTCTGGTTTTTAAAGGAGTAAATGAGTATTATTTCATTTCATTGTACCATAATTTATCCAACCAAATGTTTCTGTGGTTGGAAACTGAAGATGTGTCAAAGTTTTCACATGAACAAACAATACCACAATGAATATGCTTATAAATCATTGCTCACATGTTCTTATTGTGGTATAGTTGATGTACTATATTATATAAGTTTCACATCTACAACAAATAGCACTAAACTTCAGAGACCCTGTGCTATGTATGGAGAGGTAAAATGGGGTAAGCTATGGGGAACAATACGTATAAAAACTCCCATGTAAATAATTTATTACAAAGTCAGAGCATTTTATATTTTACATGTAATTTACATCTTATTACACTCTGAAATTTTAAAATGACTCCAGGTAGCACCACTCACAGGATGGGTTGTTGTATTGCAGGAGATGTTCGGAATGATATTTATGTCACCCTGATCCATGGGGAGTTTGACAAGGGGAAAAAGAAGACACCAAAGAACGTGGAGGTGACCATGTCTGTACATGACGAGGAGGGCAGGCTCTTGGAGGTGAGTGATGTTCCCTGTAGTCCCACTGCCATCACACACACCTTTACAGGACTTCAGGCCTGATGTTAATTGTTCTTCACTGTAGAGTGGATTTGGTGTTTCACAGCAAAAAAGTAGGAAGCCCATTAAATTTGTGATTAGCAGTTACCAATTTTATTAATAAATTCACATAGACTCTTATTTTCGTTATTTCTCCTGTGCTGAGAAAGACCGCAAGCCACCAGGATTTCAGGTGTACATTTCTGATGTGGCGATTCTCTCTCTTTTTTTTTATTGATTTATTTTTGGCTGCACTGGGTCTTCATTGCTGCATACAGGCTTTCTCTAGTTACAGTGAGTGGGGGCTACCCTTTCTTGCAGTGTGCGGGCTTCTCATTGCAGTGGCTTCTCATTGCAGAGCACAGGCTCTTGGCCTTCAATAGTTGAGGCATATGGACTCAGTAGTTGCAGCTCCTGGGCCTAACAGTTGTGGTGCATGGGCTTAGTTTGTGCCAAGGCATCTGGGATCTTCCCAGATCAGGGATCAAACGCATGTCTCCTACATTGGCAGGCGGATTCTTTACCACCGAGCTGCCAGGGAAGCCCCTGATGTAGAGGTTCTTAATCATTTTCAAGTAATTCAGACACTCAATCTGATACGGTCCTTCTTTCGATCTGGAGGGTACAGGTCCTCCACCTGAGTGAGCTGAACCAGTGGAGATGTACGGCTTAGAGCTGTTACAGTTGAAGGGCTCTTGGTTTGAGGTCAACTACCACGCTTTTTAGTTTCAGAGATCAGCAAGCTGCAGCCCAGAGAGGATAAGGTGTTCTCTCAGGGAAGCACAGGACCCAGAGGTGCTGCAGGAAACGGACACAGGTGTCCTGACTTCCGGTCCATTGTTCCTCCAATAGAAGTTAAGTCTTGATTCTGACATCATGGAGGAGGATAGGCAAGGTGTGGTCACGGCAGGCTTTCACTTTCCCGAGTGACCTCTGGCTCCTCTTGTGTGAGCCACAGTTACCTGCTGGGGAGTCCGCTCCATTCACCGAGTGCATCGTGGTGGGGGCACAGCAGAGTACACCGTCCCCCGCTTCCTGGGGATGTGCTCGTCTTTGAAGGAATCGGTTGTTTAAAGACAAGTTGTCCTCTGCATAGAGGGAGAAGCAGAATGCCCTGGGCCACAGTGTGGGAGTGATTTCTTGGTGCTGTCAGGAGAGCCCTTTTGCCCCAAGAGTTCAAGTGCACATCTTCATGGCTTTGCTAACTAGGTTGGAAGTACCCCCACGGAGGCCTGACTCGAACTAAGTGGTTCCTTTCTAGGAAGAGCCACAACCCTAAGTTCTAGTGGACACACCACACCTACGTACCAAGTCCTTAAAACAAGAGTGTAGCCAGGACCTCACACGGCTTTATGTCTGCAAAGTGCTTAGCTTTGGGTCACCTTCACTAGACCTCCATTCACTGAAAGAGGAAAGAAGAAAGAAAAGAAGGACAGTATATGGTTGGAATGGAAGAGAGAGTAAAAGTTCCAGCAAAGAGGAATGTTAAGCTGGTACTGGGTGCCTTAGCAACTACGCATTGAGACACTTGGACCCTCAAAGTGCTAGAAACTCACTCTTTTTTTAAAAAATATATATAATTTAATTAATTTATTTATTTTTTACTTTGCTGGGCTTTTCTTTCGTTTCTGGTGTTTGGGGGCTACTCTCTAGTTGGGGTGTGCAGGCTTCTCATTGCAGTGACTTCTGTTGCGGAGCACAGGTTCTCAGGCGTGCGGGCTTTAGTAGTTGTAGCACGTGGGGTTAGTAGTTGCAGCTCGCAGACTCTAGAGCACGGGCTGAAGAGTTGTGGTACCTGGGCTTAGTTGCTTTGTGGCATGTGGGGTCCTCCCAGATCAGGGATCAAACCTGTGTCTCCTGCATTGGCAGGCAGATTCTTTACCAACGAGCCACTGGGGAAGCCCAAAACTCAGTCGTTTTAAATTAATTTCTTTTATTGACATATGGTTGCTTTACAATGTTGTGTTCATTTCAGGTATACAGCAAAGTGTCTATCTATACAGCATTATCTATCGATCATCTGTGTATATTCTTTTTTAGATTCTTTTCATATGTAGGTTTTTACAACATATTCCATATAGTTCCCTGTGCTGTACGGTAGGTCCTTCTTACCTATTTTATGTAGAGTAATGTGTATCTTTTCATCTCAAGTTCCTAATTATCCCATCCCATTCCTCACCCTTCCCCTTGGGAAACCAGGAGTTTGTTTTCTATGTCCGTGAGTCTGTTGGCATTTTGTAAATAAGTTCATGTCTGTCATCCTTTAGGTTCCACATATGAGTGATGTCATATTTGTCTTTCTCTGTCTGACTTAACGTCACCACTTAGTATGACAATCTCTAGGTTCATCCATGTTGATGCAAACGGCATTATTTCATTCCTTTATATGGATGAGTAGTATTCCATTGTATATATGTACCACATCTTCTTAGAAAGTCATCTCACTCTTCACCCCAGAGGTCATCAACTTATGGATGCCAATGTAAGACAGGCACTCGCCATGTGGAGTACCCTGTGGGTCTAGATAATATTGTCACCTCCTAATTTTTTCTTTCCATCCAAAGAAAGCGATTCATCCTGGTGCTGGATATGAAGGCATTTCTGAGTACAAATCAGTGGTGTATTATCAAGTCAAGCAGCCCTGTTGGTGTGAGACCGTCAAGGTGAGGACGTGCTGTCAGTAACTTCTGTCATATGTGAAACCTCTTCTAGATTCCCTTTCTCTTTTTTTAAATTGGGATGTAGTTGCTTGATAACGTTGTGTCAGTTTCTGCTGCACAGTGAAGTGAATCAGCCATATGCATACATATACCCCCGCCCCTGACCCTTCTTCCCTCCCACTCCCCATCCCACCCCTCTAGGTCACCCCAGAGCCTTGAGCTGAGCACCCTGCGCCCGCAGAAGCTTCCCCCTGGCTGTCTGTTTCATACGTGGTGCTGCATATATCTCAGCCTCAGTCTCCTGATTCCTCCCACCCCGTTTGTCCACACATCTGTTCTCTACGTCTGTGTCTCTATTCCTGCCCTGAAGTAGGTTCATCTGTATCACTTTTCTAGATTCCCCATATATGCATTAATATACTATATTTGTTTTTCTGACTGACTTCACTCTGTTTGACAGACTTTAGGTCCAAGCACGTCTCCACAAATGACCCTTTTACCCACCAATGATTCCTCCTTTGTCCTGAAGTTTTACAGAGGTTGCCTGTGGGGTGCTGTGAGAAATGAATTGATCATCATAATTCTTCAGAAGAGCATTTCTCTTTCAGAAACTTCAGAAATCTTAAGTGACGTTCTAGTTTGTAAATGTGTTGAAATTTGGAGGAAAACTTGTGGTTGTAATGATATAAGAGGCTGCCAAGATGGCCCAGCACCAAATGGAAATTTTCACACTTTTGTGAGCAGTTTCCTAACATTTCTCTCCTCCTTGGCCTCTAACCAAGTTTGCTGGGCCCCCTTTCAATTTAATTATGTGTTTTTCAGATTCCAAAGTGCTCTTGAGATCAGTCAGCTCATGTGAGCCTTGCAATAGCTCTGCAGCTGAAATGGTCTGAGTTGCAGTACCCCCTTTTCTTTATTTTTTTGTTAATTGTTCACCACACTGAGCAGCATGGGGGATCTTAGTTCCCCGACCAGGGATCCAACCTGGGCACCACCTGCATTGGAAGGCAGAGTCTTAACCACTGGACCACAAGGGACGTCCCAACAGTAGCCCTTTTTCTAAAGAGGTAACTGACACTCAGAGAAGTGAAGCAGCCATGTTCCTCTAGCTGCTCTGTGTCAGAGTCTACACTAGAGCCCCCTTTTTCAGAACCCCAGGCTCCATTAGCTCTTCCTTTTTTATTATTTTATAAGTGAAGTATAGTTTATTTATAATGCTGTGTTAATTTGGCTGTACAGCAAAGCAATTCCATTATCCACATGTCTTTCTAGTTTTTGTTTAGTTGCTAAGTCATATCCAACTCTTTGTTACCCCGTGGACTGTAGCCCGCCAGGCTTCTCTGTCCGTGGAATTTCCCAGGCAAGAATACTGGAGTGAGTTGCCATTTCTGTCTCCAGGGATCCTTCCGACCCAGAGATTGAACCACATCTCCAGCATTAGCAGGAGTGGCTAATGCCACTGAGCCACCAGAGAAGCTCGTCCATGTATATAAATATACACACACACACACGTACATATGTATATATACATTCTTTTGAGTATTCTTTTCCATTATGGCTGAGATCAGGATATTGAATATAGCTCCTTGTGCTGTTCAGTGGGAATTTGTTGCTCATCCACATTGACTCTTTCTGATTGTCAGAGTCTTAAAAACTCTCCACAGAAAACTAAAAAATAATTGTCCTTTTATCTTAATTCAGAAGTAACCATCCTCCACAATGGTTGGAGGGATAAAAAATGCACAAAGATGGGCACAGTAAAGGACAGAAATGGTATGGACCTCACAGAAACAGAAGATATTAAGAAGAGGTGACAAGAATACACAGAAGAACTGTACAAAAAAGATCGTCATGACCCAGATAATCACGAAGGTGTGATCACTCACCTAGAGCCAGACATCCTGGAATGCAAAGTCAAGTGGGCCTTAGGAAGCATCACTACGAACAAAGCTAGTGGAGGTGATAGAATTCTGGTTGAGCTATTTCAAATCCTCAAAGATGATGCTGTGAAAGTGCTGCACTCAATATGCCAGCAAATTTGGAAAACTCAGCAGTGGCCACAGGACTGGAAAAGGTCAGTTTCCATTCCAATCCCAAAGAAAGGCAATGCCAAATGATGTTCAAACTGCTGCACAGTTGCACTCATCTCACACGCTAGCAAAGTAATGCTCAAAATTCTCCAAGCCAGGCAGTGAACCGTGAACTTCCAGATGTTCAAGCTGGATTTAGAAAAGGCAGAGGAGCCAGAGATCAAATTGCCAACATCTGTTTGATCATCAAAAAAGCTGGAGAGTTCCAGAAACACATTTACTTGTGCTTTATTGATTATGCCAAAGCCTTTGACTTTGTGGATTATAACAAACTGTGGAAAGTTTTTAACTCCATGGGAAGACCAGACCACCTGATCTGCCTCTTGAGAAATCTGTATGCAGGTCTGGAAGCAACAGTTAGAACTGGACATGGAACAACAGACTGGTTCCAAATCAGGAAAGGAGTATGTCAAGGTTGTATATTGTCACCCTGCTTATTTAACTTATATACAGAGTTCATCATGAGAAATCCTGGACTGGATGAATCACAAGCTGGAATCAAGATTGCTGGGAGAAATACCAATCACGTCAGATATGCAGATGACACCACCCTTATGGCAGAAAACAAGAACTAAAGAGCATCTTGATGAATATGAAAGATGACAGTGAAAAAGTTGGCTTAAAACTCAACATTCAGAAAACTAAGATCATGGCATCTGATCCCATTGCTTCATGGCAAATAGATGGGGAAACAGTGGCAGACTTTTTTGGGAGGCTCCAAAATCACTGCATATGGTGACTGCAGCCATGAAATTAAAAGACGCTTGTTCCTTGGAAGAAAGCTTACCATCAACCTAGACAGCATATTAAAAAGCAGAGACATTACTTTGCCAACAAAGGTCCGTCTAGTCAGAGCTTTGGTTTTTCCAGTAGTCATGTATGGATGTGAGAGTTGGACTATAAAGAAAGCTGAGCGCCAAAGAATTGATGCTTTTGAACTGTGGTGTTGGAGCAGACTCAAGAGGGACTGCAAGGAGATCCAGCCAGTCCATCCTAAAGGAGATCAGTCCTGGGTGTTCATTGGAAGGACTGATGTTGAAGCTGAAACTCCAATACTTTGGCCACCTGATGCGAAGAACTGACTTATTTGAAAAGACCCTGATGCTGGGAACGATTGAAGGCAGGAGAAGAAGGGGACGACAGAGGATGGGATTGTTGGGTGGTATCACCGACTCCATGGATATGAGCTTGAGTAAACTCCGGGAGTTGGTGATGGACAAGGAAGGCTGGCATGCTGCAGTCCATGGGGTTGCAAAGAGTCGGACAGAACTGAGCAAATGAACTGAACTGAACCATCCTCCACAATTTTTACATACTTCATATGTCTTGAATCATGCTGTTGATACAAATTTAAACTAGGCATAAAATCATCATATGACCCTGCAATCCCACTCCTAGGCATTTACCCTGAGGAAACCAAAATTGAAAAAGACACATGTGTATCCCTTGTTCATTGCATCACTATTTGCAATAGCTAGAATATGGAAGCAACCTAGATATCCATCGACAGATGAATGGATAAAGAAATTGTGGTACATGTATACAATGAAATAATACTCAGCCATGAAAAGGAATGCATTTGAGTCAGTTCTGATGAGGTGAATGAACCTAGAACCTATTATACAGAGTGAAGTGAGTCAGAGAGAGAAAGATAAATATCATATTCTAACACATATATACGGAATCTAGAAGAATGGTACTGAAGAACTTACTTACAGGGCAGCAATGGAGAAACAGAGAGGGGACATGGGGAGAGGGGAGGACAGAATGAGATGTATGGAAAGAGTAACATGGAAACTTACATTATCATATGTAAAATAGAGAGCCAATGGGAATTTGCAGTAAGCCTCAGGAAACTCAAACAGGGGCTCTGTATCAACCTAGGAGGGGTGGGATGGGGAGGGAGCTGGGAGGGAGGTTCAAAAGGGAGGGGATTTATATATATACCTATGGCTGATTCATGTTGAGGTTTGATAGATACTTGCATAATAGTCCATTATATAACCACACCATAATTAAACTCTTGCCACAAATTCTCTGCTCTGTACATTGCCCCATGCCTCTGTTTTCCCTGTCCCTTCTGTACATATAAGCAGCAAAAAGAAAAAGCTTCCTTTTCTCCAGTATTTTATCTTTTTCTTCTAGTGTGTGTATGTGCTCAGTTGTGTCTGACTCTTTGTGACCTCATGGACTGTAGCCTGCCAGGCTCCTCTGTCCATGGGTTTCTCGAGGCAAGAATACTGGAGTGGGTTGCCATTTCCTTCTCATGGGAACCTTCCCAACCCAGGAATTGATCCTGGGTCTTCTGCCTTGGCAGGCAGATTCTTTACCATTGAGCCACCAGGGAAGCCCTTTCCTTCTATTATAGTCCCTACGTATTACTGTATTCATGTACAGCTTGTAGTCCAAAAGGTACAAGTACTGATGTTTTCACTCTGAAGCATCTCCTGCTTCACACTTGAGAAGACACTAGAAATCTGTAGTGTTTCCACTTTCAGAATCTATGATAAATATCAAAGATGATCTCTTGAGGTTCACTTGGTTTTGAGAAATAAATAAACCTCTCTTGAATGAAGTCCTCCACAAAATCTCAGTCTATCACAATGACTCCTTATGACCAGATACTAAAATGGGCCTCATTTTATAAAATGAGCTTTGCGTGCCAAGGACTGAATTGATATAAACTCGTAATTCTGAATTATTATGCAGGTGTCCATTGCTATAGAAGAAGTTACTCGCTGCCATATAAGATTTACCTTCCGACACCGGTCGTCTCAGGAATGTAAGTATTAGGAGGTCTACGACATACTTTAATCAAAACAATATCTTTCATCAAAAAAAATCCTGCTTGACAGCACTTTTGTGTGTCTGTAAAACAAGATACTTGGCATCTTTATTTCAGGATTCATTGGTGCTAAAGAAATATTTTTTTAATGAATTTTTCTAGGTTTCCAAGATTTGTGTTGTTCGTTCTGTATCAGAATTTCCCCAAAATGTGTTCTGTGAGTACTAAGGTTCTCTAAGATGCTAATAGATGGGCTCTCTGACAGGTTGAGTTTCACAGTTGGATAGAGATAGGAAATGCTTGTGTATTATATTTTCCTCTTAGGCATTCACAGTGTACGTTGTCATATTGCTGAGAAATCCTGAAGCTAGAAAAGTGTTTAATCTCTAGTTTCCCCAATTTTTTTTTTTCCATGAAAGAACTATTTCAAATCTTAGAACATAGTTCATGAGTTGACTTTTCTAAAGTGTGAACAAAGGAGAATATTGTTTATTTTCCACTTGATCACAATGTGTCTGGAAGTGTTGTTCTTATTCAGCACTGCATGAAAGTCCAGTCCTTCCTTCCAAACTGAAGTTTTTGATTGCCGTCTACCTACCAGCCTGCAGGCCAGGCCCTCAATAGATAATAGTAGACAGGACTCAGGCACTGCTCTGAAAAGTCTCTGTGATCTAGTTAGAAAGATGAGTATGAAAACAGACGATGAAGGTCAGATCAATGTGACGTGTTACAGCAGCAAACGTGGAGTTGTAAGCCTAGCACCCAACCCTGCCTGGGGATTTATTTACCCCTAAGATTTCCTACATCCTGTCTGAGCCTCGAAGATAAGCAGAGGTTAGCCCAGCAAAGGGTGATGGTGGAGAAATGTGTTTGAAAGAGCAAAGGGAGGCTGAAGTGGGAGCAATTATAATATTAAATTGAGCCATCGTAAAGTGCCAGTTTTATAGGTCAGTAGCAGACAGTCAAATATTAGCAATTTCGTCCAGTTCTACATTATACCAAAGGAGCATTTCTCAGCTCTTAGTTTGTACCAGATAACACGTGAAGCTCTATTTATACGCTATCTTGTTTGGTAT
Organism: Cervus elaphus; assembly: GCF_910594005.1. Taxonomy (NCBI): domain Eukaryota; kingdom Metazoa; phylum Chordata; class Mammalia; order Artiodactyla; family Cervidae; genus Cervus; species Cervus elaphus. The sequence continues at coordinate 38,146,564 of NC_057830.1, read as the reverse complement.
CTACAGTAGTCTGATAAGATCCATACTACTTTAATCCACATCTGTACACAAGGAAAGTGAGGCACAGAGATGTTAGGCCCAAGGTTGGGCTTCCCTGGTAGCTCAGCTGGTAAAGAGTCCACTTGCAATGCAGGAGAACCTGATTCGATTCCTGGGAAGATCCACTGGAGAAGGCATAGGCTACGCACTCCAGTATTCTCGGTCTTCCCTGGTGGCTCAGCTGGGTTCGATCCCTGGGTTGGGAAGATCCCCTGGAGAAGGGAACAGCTGCCTACTCCAGTGTTCTGGCCTGGAGAATTCCATGGAGGTTGCAAAGAGTTGGACATGACTGAGTGACTTTTACTTTCACTTTGCCCAAGGTCACAGGGCTAGTAAGGACCCAGATTGACACCTTGACAGTCTGATTCCAGGCAGGCTGAGGCAGGATCATGAAAAATGAAGGTTCTTTTAGACCATCTTGTAGCGGAGCCATTAAAGAGTGTTGTATAGGTCAGGAGTCCCTAACTTCTGGAGTCTAATGCCTGATGATCTGAGGTAAAGCTGATTCAATAATAATAGGAATAAAGTGCACAACAAATGTAATGCACTTGAACCATCCTGAAACCATCCCCCCCTGCCCCTGGTCTGTGCAGAAATTATCTCCCATGAAGCCAGTCCCTGGTGCCAGAATGGTTGGGGATTGCAAGTATAGGTGGTGGTGGTGGTGGTGATTTGGTATCTATTTATAACAGCTTTAGTCATGGTATCCCCAGCCAAACTGGACACAGCCCAAGTGGCCATCAAAAGGAGAACATATGAACAAACCATAGTATAATCTTTTCATAACAGATACCTGCTCAGCCAGTCTGGGGACACATGAGAACTACCAGAGCTTAGAGGTGTGCCTGTGGTGAGAAGGGGCCACGAGTCCCCCCAGCCATAGACATCTGAGTAGGGGACATGTGAGCTCAGAGGCCAACTCTGAAGACCAGGAGGGAGGCCCTTTCTTTCCTCAAGAGGCTGGATTCTCCTTCCCAGATGCCAGCAGAAACACATAACCCCTTTTCCTGGCACCTTGGCATCTTGGGAAAAGAGAGGAACAGAAACCTTAGATGGCATCACAACCATGTTATTGTTGTTCAGTGGCTAAGTTGTGTCTGACTCTTTGCAACCCCACGGACTGCACCACACCACGCCTCCCTGTCCTTCACTGTTTTCCAGAGTTTGCTCAAGCTCGTGTCCATGGAGTTGGTGATGCCATCCAACCATCTCATCCTCTGTCGCCCCCTTCTCCTGCCCTCAGTCTTTCCCAGCATCAGGGTCTTTTCCAATGAGTCAGTTCTTCACATCAGGTGGCCAGAGTATTGGAGCTACAGCATCAGTCCTTCCAATGAATATTCAGGACTGATTTCCTTTAGGATGGACTGGTTTGATCTCCTTGCTGTCCACAAACCTTGAAATATAATAAATAAAATACTTGCTGAGGTACTTCCCTGGTGGTCCAGTGGCTCGGAATCTGCCTACCAATGCCGGGGTCACGGATTCCATCACTGGTCCGGGAAGATCCTACTTGCTGAGGAGCAGCTAAGCCCATGCCCCACAATTACTCAGCCTGTGCTTGACAGCCCATGCTCCAAAACAAGAGAAGCTGCTTCAGTGAGAAGCCCACACACAACTAGAGAGTAGTCCCTGCTCACCACAGCTAGAGAAAGCCCGTGCACAGCATCAAAGACCCAGCGCAGCAAAATATAACTAAGTAAACACATGTATACAGAGAGATTGGTACATACACACTGAGTCTGTTTTAAAAACAGCAGCAGTGAGATAGCCCATGGGAGGGTTTGGAAGCCTGGCATTTTAGGAATACAGGGAAGTGATGAGGGTGGTCTGTACTCAGGAGGGAACAGCAGGAATGGAGAAAAAAGGTGTCCAGAGGCTCTCAGGAGGTGGAGTTAGCCTGGGGGTGGGGTCAGTGTCGATACTCGTTGTTATGATTGGATGCTCGAGTGGATTCTGGTGTCATTCATTCATAAATACAGGAAGAGCAGGGTATGTGTGGGGGGCACCAGAAGGTTTCAGTTAAGGAACTGTTCCTTCAGGGAGCCCGTGACATGCATACTCCATATGGCTCATTGGAGCTCACCGAACTGATTGATTAGAGTGCGGTCGAGCACCTAACTGCAGACACATGTGCCCAGCTCTCATAGCCATCACCCCCTGGTATCCTCCTGCCCTGCTCAGACATCTTTTCTTGTCTTTTCAGCCAGAGATAAATCAGAGCGAGCCTTTGGCGTGTCCTTTGTGAAGCTGATGAACACGGATGGCACCACTCTGCAGGACGGGAGGCACGATCTGGTGGTGTATAAGGTGGTGCTAAAGAAAGAGGCCAAGGACCTCCTTACTCCCTCTGAAAGTGATTGTGAAAACTCCTTTTAGATTTTGTGTGTAACTATCAGAAACTTCTCTAGACCTATATGTGTTCACACCTACCAGTCTCGAATCCCAGAGGACTGTGGTCACACCAGCTTCATGGACTCCCATCCCCTTCAGTCTAATAAATGATGGTCCTGGGACTTCCCTGATGGTCCAGTGGGGACCGCCAGTCACACTTCCACTGCAGGGGGCGTGGGTTCCATCCCTGGTTGGGGAACTTGGATCCCACATGCTGTGTAGCATGGCCAAGAAAAAAAAATTTTATTAAATGATGGTCCCTCCTTCTGCAAATGGCATCATGGAGGTGAACAGCCAAAGGTCACTCTCTGGCTTTCTGTTCTTTGCATCTCCCCTTGTGGAGCGTTGATAATTGCACTGTTGGACTGGGTTAGCAGGTGATGGGTGTGGTAGGATGTGGTTTTCATATCAGTGAGAACCAGGCACCATTTCTGTGCTCTGGGGCCCCTCTTCCTCCGGTATCAGTTTTGTCCTTATTCTTGCATCTACGTGCTGCAGAGCTATCATTCCCACTGAGATTTTAGAGTTGAAAGATGTTGAGAAGATTTCATTTGTCCAACAATGTCAAGGAGGCTTTTTTCAGTTGATAGCTTTTCTGAGATGAAGCTGCCTGATGTGTATTTCCGTTAATAGCTCCTGAGCTCAGAAATAGTGTTGGAAGCCATAGCTAGCTGTTTCTTCTCAGGGGACCCAATGAAGTATAACTGGACAATTTACACGTTCAAGAAAATGAAGTCCAACCTTACTCTTTACTTACATACTTATAATACAGACTAGGATATTGATTTCTGCTTCCTACCTTACTCCATTTTCATACAATGTTTAAATTATTTCCGGGCTCAGATTTTTGAAAAACATTACAACACCTCAGAGTTAAAAGGGATCTAATATAAAAACTTTGTTTCTTATGCTAGAAATACACTGCGCTCACGATAAGTATTATTTTATTTGCACCTAAGAGATTTTGTCTGCTCTCTGGCATCCCTGACATGTTTCCTTTGCAGGGTGACAACAAGAAGATGGAAGATGCTAAATTCTACCTGACCTTGCCTGGAACCAAGGTGGAGATGGAAGAAAAGGAGCTCCAAGCATCTAAAAACACAGCCAGCTTTGCACCAGCCAAGGACAGCACAAAGGACAGCTTTCAGATTGCCACCCTCATCTGTTCCACAAAGCTCACCCAGAATGGTAGGTGCGGCGACCTGAGTGACCCCAGAATGGGTTTTCCACTGGGTCCTCCTGGGCTCCTTTGTTAAATTCAGGAGACTGGACCATATGTCTTCTGAGATGGGGTCCTCGGCTCTGTGGATTCTGCTCTTTGCGTGATGTTCTAGGTAGAACTATTAAATAGCTAAAGCTTTTTCTGAGGCTTCTTTGTCTATCTTTGAACCAGGATGAAAAACATTTGGGTGTTTTTTAAATATGGTAAAACCTACAAATGTATTCTAACGGAGGCTGTAAAATTGGAAGGTCTTATGTTTCATTCCTTCAAGGCAGCAAAGAGCTCTAATACTGTTCTTTGTATGATGTGCATAATGAGATATTTTGGTAACAGGGGAAGAACACTGGCAGGTAAATATCAGTCCCTTGCTCAAGAAGGATGGCAAAGAGCAGGGAGGATTTCCTATTAGCCTTTCCATCTGTCCCCATGTAGACTCCTCTTTCCCCATTTTTTTCCCAAGCAGTCAGAGATTTTCCATAAAATCAGCTGAACAGTTCACAGTTGGCTTCACTTTGTCCCTTCTTGAAAATAGCAGTTTTAACTTCTCTTGTGTATATCATGGCATTTGATAGCCAATAACAGCTTCTTATTCATTTAATGTATGTAATTTGTAAGGAGTCCTGCTGAATATAGTGATCCAAGAGTTAGCTGCTTTGGGGACTTGCTTTAAAAATTGTGTATCCCCTGTGTTGTGTGGATGATTAGTCCCTTTGACCTTTGAGAAGAGTTGGGGGCTCTGCCTTAGGGAGATGATAAGGTAGACAAGCAGCTAAGATATAAGGGACACTCAAGGGTCAGATAGCATGTGGTCGATCTTTAGAAAGGGTCAGTGTTGTTTATTTTGGTGAATCATGGTTGGGTAGAGAATATGGATAGTATTTCAACTTGGGCAAGTGTCTAGACTCAATAGAGTGGGCTTAGAGCTATTACTTATGGGAAAGCAAAAGCACACACCAAAAATAAAGCCAGAAAAAAGGCGAAACTATAAAGACATGAAAAAATCCATGATTACAGAGGGCTCAGGGAGAGCGGGAGGGATGAACAGACAAAGAATGGGATTTTTAGGACAGTAAAGCTATGCACTAAATGATAGCCTAATGGGTACTTAGATATATGTCACTGTACATTTGTCCATACCCACAGAATATACAAAGTGAAGCCTAACTTAAATGACAGCCTTGAGTTAATGATCTTTATAGTGTTGGCTCATCAGTTGTAATAAAGGTACTACAGTAATGCAGGATGTTAATAACACTGGAAACTCTGTAACCTTGAAGGGGTATTTGGGAACTCTCTGCACTTGGGGCTTAATTTTTTCTGCAAGCCTAAAACTGCTCAAAAAAATAAACTCTGCTGTGGCTGCTGCTGCTAAGTCGCTTCAGTCGTGTCTGACTCTGTGCGACCCCATAGACGGCAGCCCACCAGGCTCCTCCATCCATGGGATTCTCCAAGCAAGAACACTGGAGTGGGTTGCCATTTCCTTCTCCAATGCATGCATGCATGCTAAGTCGCTTCAGTAGTGTCTGTCTCTGTGCGATCCTATGGACAGCAGCCCACCAGGCTCCCCTGTCCACGGGATTCTCTAGGCAAGGATACTGGAGTGGGTTGCCATTTCCTTCTGCAAAATAAAGTCCATTAATTAGGAAAAGACAAACACCTTAAAAATTAAGCCAGAAAGCATTCTGAGCTTACATGACAGAACTGTATCCATGATATAACTGTTTTTAGGGGAAAAGTAAGTATAAATAAATGGTTGATACAAGGTTAAATAGTATAATGTTTATCGAAAATGATTAAGAAGGTGTATCAGAGATTTTAAATATTTATTTTCAGACCCTTTGGCCCAGTACCGTGACCTCTAGAAAGTGAACGTAAATGGACAATGAGAGGTGTACACAAAGATTTATGTAGGAGGATGTCTCCCTATTATTAAATAATGGGGGAACACTGGAAACAATCCAGATGTCCAGTAGTTGGGGGTCAGGTCAAAGTCTATCTTGTTATTAAATGATGAAATATATGAGGCTGTGAAAAACACTGGGTTAGCCAAAAAGTTCATTCGGGTTCCTCTGTAACATCCTCAGAGAAACATGAACGAACTTTTGGGCCAACTCAGTATTTCAGAACAAAGACATAAGAAAATGTTAACAGTCCCTGGAATATAACCTCAGTTTTGTTTAAATATGTAAGGAGAATTTGGAGCCAGTTGCCTGGGTTCAGTTCCCAGCTCTGCACTCACTCGCTGGTTCATCTTGGACACGTCACTTGATCTCACTGTGATCCAGTTTCCTCATCTCACCTGCTGTCAGCATGGACAGGAGGAGGAAGAGGGGACATGTGGGGCCACCTTGTGCGTATATGAAGACAGGGTATTCCCAGCAGCAGATCACAAGTGCTGTTGTTTCTCTGCTTTCTTCTAATATGATGGGAATGGTAAAGAACCAGTTCAGTTTATTCTGAGAAAGAAGCAGGTGAGGAACATGAGTAAACTGTCAACTCTACAAGGGCGTTTGCTGATCAGGAAGGTGTCTGTTCTCCTTTTACACGGAGACTGACCACAGGTGTTGTTCCTTAGCCTTTGGAGGGCTGTTCAGACTCCAAAGGTCAAAAGCCACTGGACTTTGTCACAAACAGAGCCTGTAGATGCTTTTCATTACTTTATGAATTTTTTTCGAAACTAGAACAGCTCGATTTATATGGGATCATTTTGTTGCTGGACCTTGTAGAGGGTGAGAATAGATTTGTTCTGGAAAAGGGAGCGGGGAGTCAGGTCTCTGCAGGACGGGCGCTGCACCAGGCTTTCACAGCGGTCTCGTTTTACCCACGCACATCCTCACACAGGAAGACACCCGTGTTGCTATCATTCATTCTCAGTTTGCTGATTAGAATTCTGAGTTAAGAAACTGAAATATTAGGCTGGCCAAAACGTTCATTCATGTTTTCCTGTAACACCTTACCTAATACTGTGCCTGAACTCATAAGTAATGGACTTGGGTCTGAAAATACATATTTGTAGCAAAATTTAGGGGTTTTTTTTGGTCATTCTCTTCTTTTTTAAATGTTATGGTCCTAATCTTTTCCCGAAGGTAATCACTACCCTAAATTTGGGGACTGTCGATCAGAGGATCATGAATTGTTACATACTTCTGATGGAGATGTAAATTGGAACAACTTTGGATAACATTTAGGTAGTATCTGATACTGTTGAAGGTGGTCATTCCTGATAACCCAGAAGTATACTCTAGTTTTATACCTCAGATAAGCAGCTATACCTGGATACCAGGAAGCATATGAGAACGTACATAGCACAGTTGCTTATGATGTCTCAAAACCACAAACAACCCATCTGGTTTGGGGGCGTTGTTTTGTTTTTTGTTTTGTTTTGTTTTGGCTGTGCCGCTTTGGCTTGCAGGATCTTAGTTTCCTGATCAGGGGTTGAACCCAGACCCTTGGTGTATAAGTGTGGAGTCCTAGTTCGTTGACAGTAAAATGGATAAACAAATCCTGGTACATCCATACAGTGGGATAGATACTATACAGCAATGAAACGAAGTTTGTCAGAGCTATTCATCAACCTGTATGAATCCCAGAAACACTGTGAGTCTAGGCCTATTTCCATAAGACTGTGCCACCACTTTTCTTGCCCTCAGACCTTATGGTTCACCATTGCCGAATACATTCTTAATATGAGCATTGATGGAGCATGCAAGTAGGGAATAAAATTCTAGGCTGATGAGTGGGTGCTTGGCAGATGCTAAAATCTGCTGAGTGACTCTTCTCTGCTGATGGCATATCTAAATCCTTTTCCTTAGGTAGCGCTCGTGAAGTGAAGTGTAACCAGTGGAACAGAATGGTTGACTAGCCTGGGGCAGAAATAGGAGATGGGAAGATGGAACGGACAGTGCCTAGTGGATAGGTCTAGCACAGTGTCTATTCTTAAGTATTTACATAAGGAGTGAAGAATTGTATACACTACCAGTTTCCTCGGGACTACTGGTTTTGATTCCATCCTGCTAGTCAATCTTTGATCCAGCATGTACTGACCACCTGCCAGGTGGCTGGCACTGTGATGGGCTTAAGAATGAATGCAATATGGTCCCTCCCCTCAAGTGTTTCAATCTGTGGGAGGAGGCAGAGATGTCAAACATGTCATTACTTATTTGTCCTGATGTACTCGTATATGGACAAGGAGTGCAGATAGAAGAGAACGACTGGTTATATCTTCCCAGAGGGAGTAGAGTTTGAGATGAGTCTTGAGGTAGAAGTAGCAGCTGACCAAATCCATGGTATTGGGTTGGCCAAAAAGTTTGCTTGGGTTTTTCCATAACATCTTTTTTTTTCCTTTCTTTATTTTTAAAAATAAATTTTAGGATATATTTATTTATTACCTATTTGGGCTTCCCTGTTGACTCAGACTGTAAAGAATCCACCTGCAACTGCAGGAGACCTGGGTTCAATCCCTGGTTGGGAAAATCCCCTGGGGAAGGAAATGGCAACCCACTCCAGTATTCTTGCCTGGGAAATCCCATGGACAGAGGAGCCTGGCGGGCTACAGTCCATGGGGTTGCACAAGAGTCGGACACGACTGAACGACTAAGCACACATTATTTATTTGGCTGCTTCAGGTGTTAGTTGGGGTGCGCGGGTTTCTCTCCAGTTGCACCAAGCAGGCTTCTGAGCGTGCCAGCTCAGTAGTTGCAGCACGTGGGCTTAGCTGTCCCGTAGAGTAGAATGTGGAATCCTAATTCCCTGACGAGGGATCAAACCTGTGTTCCCCGAGTTGGAAGGCAGACTCTCAACCACTGGACCACCAGGGAAATCCCTTTGTAACAGCATATGGGAAAAACCTGAATGCAGTTTTTGGTCAAAGCAGTACAGTATTTCTGGGCATTTCAAACAAAGGGAAGTAAAGGCAGGAAATTATTTCAGAGCATGCCTCATCCTGGGGAGTATTGAGCTGATTTGTCTGCCTGTGATGGGCTGGCAGGCAAACTCTAGGAGGAGCCTTAGCACCTTCTGTGAATGCTATTGGGATTTAATTTTGTTGACAGTGGGTTTTCTCTAGGCATTGGAGGCTTCCCAGGGACTAAACATGTGCGTGCCAGTAAAACAAACACACTGAAGCAAGTTGGCCGATCTCATGAACAGAATACATTTTCAACTACTTATATATGTGTTTATACAAATCCATTGATTAAAAAATACATAGTGTTCTCTTACTAAAAAATGCTCTAGGAATAGTAATAGTAACTTGATGCACTAGACAAAATGATAAAGTAGTAATGGTCCAGACGCCTGCTTTATTATGACACTAAAGTATCACTTTAGTGACACTTTTAGTACCTAGACGTTCATTAGCCCTGTAAATGGCTTGTGGCTGTGTAGTTGCTAAGTCGTGTCTGACACTTGTGACCTCACGGACTGTAGTCCACCAGGCCCCTCTGCCCATGTGATTTGCCAGGCAAGCATACTGGATTGAATTGCCATTTTCTTCTCCAGGAGATCGTCCTGACCCGAGGATCGAACCTGGGTCTCCTGCACTGTAGGTGAATTCTTAACCACTAAACCACAGGGAAACCCATTGTAAGTGGTTTATAGATCCCAAATTCTGCATTTTAAATCAAGAAACACCCGAAGATTGTTGTCACAGAGTTACCCTGCAGGCCATTCATCTGTTCTTCCATCCTTCAATATAGCAACCCATCTGATTTGCCATCTGTTTTATTTCTTTGAAGAACTCTGGGAGGGAGTATGATAGAGTAGCAAGGACATGGTTTTGGGGAATCAGAGAAAATCTGTCATTAAATTCCATTCATACTGTTCTCTGGCATTTGTGTAAGCTAAGGCGGCTAATTTAATTTCACAAAGCTTAAGTTTCTTCATCTCAAAAATGGAGCAAATAAAATGAAACAAAATCTGTTCTATGGTTACCAAAGGGGAAAAGTGGGGTGGAGGGATAAATTAGGAGGTTGAGACTAACATATACACACTACTATATATAAAATAGGTAGCCATCAAGGACTTATTGTATAACACACAGAACTCTACTCAGAGTGGTTCTCTGTAATAATCTACATAGGAAATATAATCTGAAAAAGAATATATATACATATAGATATATTATTATATATACACATATATATGAATATATAATTTATATGTATAATATATAATTATATATCTTTGCATATTATATATTATTACAACTATATTCTTACATATAATTACATATTACTGTATATATTCTTATATATTATTGCAATTATGATATATTATTACACATGTTCAAGCTGGTTTAGAAAAGGCAGAGGAACCAGAGATCAAATTGCCAACATCCGCTGAATCATTGAAAAAGCAAGAGAGTTCCAGAAAAACCTCTATTTCTGCTTTATTGACTATGCCAAGCCTTTGATGTGTGGATCACAATAAACTGGAAAATTCTGAAAGAGATGGGAACACCAGACCACCTGACCTGCCTCTTAGAAACCTATATGCAGGTCAGAAAGCAACAGTTAGAACTGGACATGGAACTACAGACTGGTTCCAAATAGGAAAAGGAGTACGTCAAGGCTGTATATTGTCACCCTGCCTATTTAACTTCTATGCAGAGTACATCATGAGAAACGCTGGGCTGGAGGAAGCACAAGCTGGAATCAAGATTGCCGGGAGAAATATCAGTAACCTCAGATATGCAGATGATACCACCTTTATGGCAGAAAGAAAGAAGAACTAAACAGCGTCTTGATGAAAGTGAAAGAGGAGAGTGAAAAAGTTGGCTTAAAGCTCAACATTTAGAGGACTAAGATCATGGCATCTGGTCCCATCACTTCATGGCAAATAGATGGGGAGACAGTGGTAACAGTGTCAGACTTTATTTTTTTGGGCTCCAAAATCACTGCAGATGGTGACTGCAGCCATGAAATTAAAAGACACTCCTTGGAAGGAAAGTTATGACCAACTTAGATAGCATATTAAAGAATCAGAGATATTACTTAGCCAACAAAGGTCCATCTAGTCAAGGCTATGGTTTTTCCAGTGGTCATGTATGGATGTGAGAGTTGGACCGTGAAGAAAGCTGAGCGCCGAAGAGTTGATGCTTTTGTACTGTGGTGTTGGAGAAGACTCTTGAGAGTCCGTTGGACTGCAAGGAGATCCAACCAGTCCATCCTAAAGGAGATCAGTCCTGGGTGTTCATTGGAAGGACTGATGCTGAGGCTGAAACTCCAATACTTAGGCCACCTGATGCGAAGAGTTGACTCATTGGAAAAGACTCTGATCCTGGGAGGGATTGGGGGCAGGAGGAGAAGGGGGCACCAGAGGATGAGATGGTTGGATGGTATCACTGACTAGATGCACATGAGTTTGGGTAGACTCCGGGAGTTGGTGATGAACAGGGAGGCCTGGCATGCTGCGATTCATGGGGTCTCGAAGAGTCAGACACGACTGAGCAACTGAACTGATTATACATATATATTCTTAAATAATTCTTATTTATTCTTATATATTATAATAATTCTCTGTAATAAACTGTATGGGAAATAGAATCTGAGAAAGAACATATGTATTTATATATTCTTTTTACATATACATATTATATATTCTTATAATTAAATCAGGCTTCCCTGGCAGTTCAGAAATGGTAAAGAATCTGCCTGCAAAGCAGGAGACCTGAGTTTGATTCCTGGGAGACCCAGGGAAGATCCCCTGGAGAAAAGAATGGCTACCCATCCAGTATCCTTGCCTGGAAAATTCCCTGGACAGAAGAGCCTAGCGGGCTGTAGTCCATGGGGTTGCAGACAGAGGAGCCTGGCGGGCTGTAGCCCGTGGGGTTGCAGACAGAGGGGAGCCTGGCGGGCTGTAGCCCATGGGGTTACAGACAGAGGAGCCTGGCGGGCTGTAGCCCGTGGGGTTACAGACAGAGGAGCCTGGCGGGCTGTAGCCCGTGGGGTTGCAGACAGAGGAGCCTGGCGGGCTGTAGCCCGTGGGGTTGCAGACAGAGGAGCCTGGCGGGCTGTAGCCCGTGGGGTTGCAGACAGAGGAGCCTGGCGGGCTGTAGCCCGTGGGGTTGCAGACAGAGGAGCCTGGCGGGCTGTAGCCCGTGGGGTTACAGACAGAGGAGCCTGGCGGGCTGTAGCCCGTGGGGTTACAGACAGAGGAGCCTGGCGGGCTGTAGCCCGTGGGGTTGCAGACAGAGGAGCCTGGCGGGCTGTAGCCCGTGGGGTTACAGACAGAGGAGCCTGGTGGGCTGTAGCCCGTGGGGTTGCAGACAGAGGGGAGCCTGACGGGCTGTAGCCCATGGGGTTACAGACAGAAGAGCCTGGCGGGCTGTAGCCCGTGGGGTTACAGACAGAAGAGCCTGGCGGGCTGTAGCCCGTGGGGTTGCAGACAGAGGGGAGCCTGGCGGGCTGTAGCCCATGGGGTTACAGACAGAAGAGCCTGGCGGGCTGTAGCCCATGGGGTTACAGACAGAAGAGCCTGGCGGGCTGTAGCGCATGGGGTTACAGACAGAAGAGCCTGGCGGGCTGTAGCGCATGGGGTTACAGACAGAAGAGCCTGGCGGGCTGTAGTCCATGGGGTTGCAAAGAGCTGGACATTACAGAGTGACTTGCACTCACTCACTGTAGCTAAATCACTTCTCTGTACACCTGAAGCTAACCCAACATTGTAGACCGATGATGTTCCAATATAAAATAAATTGTTTTTAAGTTAAGAAAATCAATGAAATCTCTACTGTGTGGATGTGATATTTCAATGAGTTAATGTACATTTGTAAGTTTATTTTCCCCTCTGCATCCATCAAGACACACACAGGGACAAGGGACAAATGAAGCAGTGCAGCAAATTAAAGGTGGGCAGGTGATGTAAGTGATTCATGTGTGAGACTGTGATGTCTTACATGAGAGGTGTGTGTTCTGTTCAGGAATTGTTTTCTGTTCTTGTGCATTCGTGGTTGGTTTTTTTCACTCTGTGAAGAAGGAAAGATGACTAAAAGGTTTTCTTTGACTTAGGTAAGAGACAGTAAATTAAAAGACTGCGTAAGGTTCTAGCCCCCTGTAGGAGCAATAATCTTCTCTGGAGAGCTCTGTCACTGTGTCCTGAAATAGTGTGTGTGGGTTGCTCTGCAAATCTGTGTCTAACGCTTATGGTTTGTGGTTGTTCTTCCCAGTTGACCTGTTAGGCTTGTTAAATTGGCGCTCGAGCCCTCAGAATATTAAACACAACTTGAAGAAGTTAATGGAGGTGGATGGAGGAGAGATTGTGAAGGTATGTTTATTCATTCACAGATAAGACTACAGCTACTGCATCCTTAGTTCAGTATCATAAATGAACCCAATGAGTGTAAACATAACACTTAGTCTGCATTGGAAAGCAAGTGTGCCAGTCGTTAAGAAAATGCTATTTTTAAACCTGTTCTTTTGGAATCTAATTCTCCTCGTATTTCTGCACTCTGGAGCTAAACTGAAAGCACCAGATAACCTCTCTGTTTTTCTTATCTTCAGTTTTTGCAAGATACACTAGATGCACTTTTTAACATCATGATGGAAATGTCAGATGATGAAACATATGACTTCCTCGTGTTTGATGCACTGGTAAGCAGTTACACATGTTAATCTAGTATTCATTCTCACAACTTTGTGGTTTTTGATAGTTCACTATTATAAATAATGGTGACAATATCCTCCTGCATAAATATTTGTATACATCTCTCTGATTAATTCTTGAGGCAACATTCCCAGAGGTAATGTTAGATACAATTGAGTTAAAATTTTTATTTATTTAGTTTTGGCTGTGATGGGTCTTAGTTGCAGTGCTTGAACTTCTCTCTAGCTGCAGTGCTCAGGCTTAGTTGCCCCGTGGCATGTGGGATCTTAGTTCCCCAGCCCAGGATTGAACCTGTGTCCCCTGCATTGGAAGATGGACTCTTAACCACTAGACCACCAAGGTGGGACCTAGATACAATTGACTCACAGTCAAGACTTTTTTCTTCAATTCCTGTTTAATCTTCCTTTTTGATAGGCTTTTTCTTTCTCATTCGGGAAAATGAGGTATTTTACTACATTTGACATAGGAATCCCTTTTACTCTATTTAAAATTGTCTGGCCCTAAACCAGAACATGGGCTTCCCAGGTGGCTCAGTGGTAAAGTAACTGCTTGCAATGCAGGAGATGCCAGAGACCTAGATTTCATCCCTGGATGGGGAAGATCCCCTGGAGAAAGAAATGGAAACCCACTCCAGTATTCTTGCTTGGGAAATATGGACAGAGGAGCCTGGTGGGCTGCAGTCCATAGGGTGGGAGAGAGTCAGAAATGGCAGAGTGACTAAGCATGCATGCGTGCATCATAAGTAGGTGCCAAGTGGTTATTTGTTGGTTATGTGTCTGGTAGTGATAAGATGTGACCTGATAAGAGTTAACATCTGAGCAGAAAATTGAGACCCAGAAGTCTGGTGAAGTTCAGGTTTTAGAGGCACCTGAATTACGCTGAGGAGAGAGACATCCTTCAGTATTTCATTAGTTCTATCCTTGGGATAGTATCTATTATTCCCCCGGGGAACCCCTCCCCACTTCCTTCCCTGACGTGTTTACCTGTGTCCTGCCCTCTCTCTCTGGCGGTCAGCTCTCAGACCAGGGGTGCTGGATTGTATTGTCTTCCTCCCAGCATTTAGCACAGTGCCTGACACTTCATGGTTTTTTTGTTCATGTTAAGTAAAAAGAAACCTGAGACTTCTCTTCAGCTCTGGAATAGTAATGTTGGGGACGCTGCCAAAATAGTCAAGAAGGAAAAGAAGACCCCATACATTGAGACCCAGCTTGTTGACTGAATGCCAGGGTTTGTGCTGTACTGTTATTTATATTTTTCACCTTTGGCAGGTGTTTATTATTTCACTGATAGGAGACATCAAGTTCCAGCATTTCAACCCTGTTCTCGAGACCTACATTTACAAGCACTTCAGCGCCACGCTGGCCTACGTGTGAGTACCAGGCCCGGGAAGGGTCTGTGGTTGGATTGTCGATTTGTGCTCCAGGGGCTGGGTTGTTGAGAAACCAGAAGGCCGTGAGCTGAGGACCTGCACCTCTGAAGTGCAGAACTTTGTGCTAAACTTCCTGGTGGAAAGTGGGAACCATCCAGCAATTCCAACTATGGAAAAAGGATTATATTCAGGCCCTCATTTCTGGGAAGTTATGGAAGAGATAAGGCTGTACTTCCTTAAGAATCCAGAGCATCTATAGGTGAGGAGTTGAAGTTATTAGGAGCATGATCCAGGACACAGGACCCTACCCAAGATCTTAGGAGGGGGGGATGTCAGTGGGTTCAGCCAGAGGTGCCAATGGGATCAATCAGAAGGTGAAGGAGGACCACATGTGGTAGAACTGTAGGTCATGCCCTCAACTCTACACAGCAAATCTTTGTAGAAGTCATTGCTTAGAGCAGGGGTCCCCTACCCCCGGGTCATGGGCTGATACCAGTCAGTGACCCAATAGGAACCAGGTCCCACAGCAGGCGGTGAGTGACTGGTGATCACGTGAAGGAAGCTTCATCTGTATTTACAGCCACTTCCCATCCCTCACATCACCGCTTGAGCTCTGCCTCCTATCAGATCAGTGTTGTCATTAGATTCTCATAGGAGTGACCCCTCCTGTGAACTGTGCTTGCAAGGGATCTAGACTATGAACTCCTTATGAAAATCACCCTGAAAACTATTTTCTGTTCCCCTGGTCTGAAGAAAAATTGTCCTCCACCAAACTGGTCCCTGGTGCCAGAAAAGTTGGGGACCACTGGCTTAGAGGATAGAAGAAGGTTGAGTTTTCTTTCTTTTGCATAAGAGGGAGTGGTCCCCACCTTTCCCAGGGTGAAGCCTTCTTTCTGTCTTTGGAGTATGAGACCTGACTCATGTTTCCTCTGAGCTTTGCCTTGCAGAGCCCAGCTCAGCCCAGTGTGGCCTGTCCCCCAGCCCCTTGCGTTCTGGTTTTTGTGCAGAGCAGCACCATAGTGACAGGAGTGTAGCTGAGGTGGCAGGGATGTCTCGACAGTGGCTTATGCCTGATTGTGCCAATTGTTGCCAGCCGATCTGTCAGGCTACCTGCTGACCGGCTCTGCCACTCAGACCTTTGATCCTATGCGTCTTTTTCTGAACTAAACAAGAAAGTTCTCGGTTTTATTTGCATAATGGTTCAGAAATGTAATAAAACATACGTGACATTAAAGACGTGTTAATGTAGCTTAATCAGCAATTAACACAATGGATATAATGCCCACTAGGTTCAGGGAAACAGCAGATAAACCAGTGAGGCAGCTCTTTACACCCAGTAGCCTGAATTTCCAAGGCAGTAGCCACAAGAGACAAAATCCTTCATATGATCGTGCTTATTTATGGAATCCTAAAAAAAAAGTTGTTGTTCAGTCACTCAGTCGTGTCCGACTCCTTGCGACCTCATGGACTGTAGCACGCCAGGGTTCCCTGTCCTTGGCTATCTCTCGGAGTTTGCTCAAACCCATGTCCATCGAGTCAGTGATGCCAATCAACCATCTCGTCCTCTGTCACCCCCTTCTCCTGCCTTCAGTCTTTTCCAGTATCAGGGTCTTTTCCAATGAGTCAACTCTTTGCATCAAATGGCCAGAATATTGGAGCTTCAGCATCAGTCCTTCCAGTGAATATTCAGGGTTGATTTCCTTTAGGATTGACTTGGTTGAACTCCTTTCAGTTCAAGGAACTCTCAAGAGTCTTCTCCAGCACCACAACTCAAAAGCATTAATTTTTTGGCATTCAGTCTTCTTTGTGGTCCAACTCTGGAAAAACCATAGCTTTGACTATATGGACCCTTGGCAACGTGATGAACAAATAGTACAAATGAACTTATTTACAAAGCAGAAGTAGAGTCACAGATGGAGAAAACAAACTTATGGTTACCAGGGGATACAGGGGAGAAGGATAAACAGGAAGATTGACATACACACACTACATATATACTACCGTGTATAAAATAGAGAACTATTAACAATAAGACCCACTGTATATTACAGGAAACTCCACTCAGTATTCTGTAATGGCCTGTATGGGAAAAACATTAAAACCAGAGTGGGTGTATGTATATGTGTAACTGATGCACTCTGCTGTATACCTTGAACTAACACAACATTTTAAGTCAACTGTACTCAAAAAAAGAAAAAGACAGAATCCTATCTTTGGATCTTTGTTACACAGAGCCAAGTGCAGGGCTCCAAGTAGTGTGATTCTGGTAATCTGAGTTGATTTGCAATAATTGATCAATTCTACATGATTCCTATGAATTTTTCTTAATACTGGGAAAACTCAAAAAGATTGCTAGAAGAAAAGTTCAAAATTTCAGTGCCCTCAAAAATGTGAGATGGCCCAAGATTAAAACAATGCCTAGTCCAGAGGCTCTAGAAAAGCATAAAGAGCAATCCCAGAGCAGTTTTATCTGTTCAGCTGCTCAGAACTCTGGGCTGCTCTTCTTCCCATACAGTAAAATTTTCATCTGGCTCCAATTTAGGGATTCTAAAAAGTTGGGGCAGATTGGAGGGAATTAGATTTCTTTTAAGGGGACTACTTATGCAGACAAGTCCGTCCTTACAGGAACATTTGAAAAAGTCAGCATAACATGTTGTGTTTTAGTCAGTAAGTCATGTCCAAGTCTTTGCGACCCCATGGACTGTAGCCTGCCAGGTTCCTCTGTCCATGGGATTTCCCAGACAAGAATACTAGAGTAGGTTGCCATTTCCTCCTCCAGGGGATATTCATGACCCAAGGATCAAACCCATGTCTCCTACATTGGCAGGAGGATTCTTCACCACTCCTCCACCTGGGAAGCCCCTGTATAGCATACTAGAGATTAAAATGCTCTCCCAGTTCGCATCCCTTCAGCTCTTTTTCTTCATCCTTTTAAAAAGAATCCTGCAAAGGAAAAGAAACTATCCCTTGTTTGTAAGCAGAAGGGAAGCTCAAAGCCTAGACTGCAGTGAAGAGGAAATTTCTAGAAGAAATAATTACTATAGTTATGACTTCTACTTCCCCAGGAAGCCAAGTTCCCGTTTGTATAGTGTACCTTAGGCCCAAGAATACCACTTTGCCCCATTGACGCTTTTCTCTTTCTCATCCTTTTCAGGAAACTCTCCAAGGTACTGAACTTTTACGTGGCACATGCAGATGATTCCAGCAAGACGGAATTGCTTTTTGCTGCTTTGAAAGCCTTGAAGTACTTGTTTAGGTTCATCATCCAATCTAGAGTACTCTACCTGAGGTAATGGTGATGGTAATAAGATGCGGATGCTCTCCACCCTGACAGTACTTTTTTTCTTATTCCTTGTGTACATGTTCAGCTCTGTGAGCTTTTGGATCATGGAACTGTCAAATTTCAGAACTCTAGAGCTGAAGATGAGAGTAGATCTGTTGTTTAGTTGCCCAGTCTTGTCTGACTCTTGGCAACCCTATGGACTGCAACCCACCAGGCTTCTATGTCCATGGGATTTCCCAGGCAAAAACAGTGGAGTGGATTGCCTTTTCATCTCCAGGGGATCTTTCCGACCCAGGGATTGAACCCATGTCTCCTGCATGCTGGCATTTTCTTTACCACTGAGCCACCAGGGAAACCTAAGGGTGGACTGTGCAACCTTGAAAGAAGGTTCACGCTGAGTCCTTCTGGGTCAGCAGAATTTCTAAGGCAGTAGTGGCAGTTGGACTGAGGGATGCAGGTGGCTACAAAGTGCAACCTAAATGAGAGCCTTTGTTGGTGACAAAAGTCTAGGAAGTCAGGTTCCTGTGGCAAGAAAGAAAAAGAAGTTGCTCAGTCATGTCCAACTCTTTGCGATCCCATGGACTGTAGCCTACCATGCTCCTCCGTCCATGGGATTTTTCCAGGCAAGAGTACTGGAGTGAGTTGTCATTTCCTTCTCCAGAGGATCTTCCCAACCCAGGGGTCGAACCTGGGTCTCCTGCATTGTAGGCAGACACTTTACCGTCTGAGCCACCAGGGAAGTAGCAAGACTATATTTAAAATAGCAAGGGGCTTCGTGATGATATTGGATGTGCAAATCTAGGATCATGAATTATTGTTGGAAGTAGATAGAAATAGTGGCAGTCATTTGGAGGATTTGTTTCTGAGGTTTGTGTTTCTTTGCTGACTTCAAGCTGAGGTACCTGGTGAAACTAAGCACTAAAAATATGATAATTCCCAATTTGAATTCCTAGGATAACTGCTCCATCAAAAACAATAGAAATCAAAAATGAAAAAATAACCTCTCTGGGAATGCCCACAACCCCATTGCCATCGCTACTGGATTTCCAAACTGTTATTTATCTAAGGCAGATTTTTACTTTGGCAACTATAGGTAACATACTAAAATGTTAATAGGCATAAAGCTGCAAGTGAGAGGGTTTCAAGCCTGTGATTTGAGCATGTGTATTTTTTTTAACCATTGTCTTTTTTGAAAATCATAAACAAAATTAAAGGCAAACAACACGGAAAAAACTTATAACTTATAGTAAAGCTCAAAGGTCAATAGATTTACTGATTAAAGGCTCTTAAAAATCAACTACAGAATGATAAATATCCTTATACAATACAAACCAAAAATATAATTTACAAAAGAAAACAAATGGTCAGTTAAATTTTTTAAAAAATGTATACTATTAAAACGTAATGCACCATCTTTATCTCTACATTTGAAAAGGTGAAAAATCTTTATCCTTTGGTAAGAGTGGACAAATTTAGCCATGTGTTTTTTTTGTTTTTTGTTTTTTTTTATTTTTTTGTCATACATTGATATGAATCAGCCATAGATTTACACGTATTCCCCATCCCGATCCCCCCTCCCACCTCCCTCTCCACCCGATTCCTCTGGGTCTTCCCAGTGCACCAGGCCCGAGCACTTGTCTCATGCATCCCACCTGGGCTGGTGATCTGTTTCACCATATATAGTATACATGCTGTTCTTTTGAAATATCCCACCCTCACATTCTCCCACAGAGTTCAAAAGTCTGTTCTGTATTTCTGTGTCTCTTTTTCTGTTTTGCATATAGGGTTGTCGTTACCATCTTTCTAAATTCCATATATATATGTTAGTATGCTGTAATGTTCTTTATCTTTCTGGCTTACTTCACTCTGTATAAGGGGCTCCAGTTTCATCCATCTCATTAGGACTGAGTCAAATGAATTCTTTTTAACGGCTGAGTAATATTCCATGGTGTATATGTACCACAGCTTCCTTATCCATTCATCTGCTGATGGGCATCTAGGTTGCTTCCATGTCCTGGCTATTATAAACAGTGCTACGATGA
This sequence comes from Cervus elaphus, assembly GCF_910594005.1. Lineage (NCBI taxonomy): Eukaryota > Metazoa > Chordata > Mammalia > Artiodactyla > Cervidae > Cervus > Cervus elaphus. The sequence continues at coordinate 38,126,615 of NC_057830.1, read as the reverse complement.
ACATTGGGGTGCACGTGTCTCTTTCAGATCTGGTTTCCTCAGTGTGTATGCCCAGAAGTGGGATTGCTGGGTCATATGGCAGTTCTATTTCCAGTTTTTTAAGAAATCTCCACACTGTTTTCCATAGTGGCTGTACTAGTTTGCATTCCCACCAACAGTGTAAGAGGGTTCCCTTTTCTCCACACCCTCTCCAGCATTTATTGCTTGTAGACTTTTGGATAGCAGCCATCCTGACTGGCGTGTAATGGTACCTCATTGTGGTTTTGATTTGCATTTCTCTGATACTGAGTGATGTTGAGCATCTTTTCATGTGTTTGTTAGCCATCTGTATGTCTTCTTTGGAGAAATGTCTGTTTAGTTCTTTGGCCCATTTTTTGATTGGGTCATTTATTTTTCTGGAATTGAGCTTCAGGAGTTGCTTGTATATTTTTGAGGTTAATCCTTTGTCTGTTTCTTCATTTGCTATTATTTTCTCCCAATCTGAGGGCTGTCTTTTCACCTTACTTATAGTTTCCTTTGTAGTGCAAAAGCTTTTAAGTTTCACTAGGTCCCATTTGTTTAGTTTTGCTTTTATTTCCAATAATCTGGGAGGTGGGTCGTAGAGGATCTTGCTGTGATTTATGTCGGAGAGTGTTTTGCCTATGTTCTCCTCTAGGAGTTTTATAGTTTCTGGTCTTACATTTAGATCTTTAATCCATTTTGAGTTTATTTTTGTGTATGGTGTTAGAAAGTGGTCTAGTTTCATTCTTTTACAAGTGGTTGACCAGTTATCCCAGCACCACTTGTTAAAGAGGTTGTCTTTTTTCCATTGTATATCCTTGCCTCCTTTGTCAAAGATAAGGTGTCCATCGGTCCGTGGATTTACCTCTTGGCTTTCTATTCTGTTCCATTGATCTATGTTTCTGTCTTTGTGCCAGTACCATACTGTCTTGATGACTGTGGCTTTGTAGTAGAGTCTGAAGTCAGGCAGGTTGATTCCTCCAGTTCCATTCTTCTTTCTCAAGATTACTTTGGCTATTCGAGGTTTTTTGTATTTCCATACAAATTGTGAAATTCTTTGGTCTAGTTCTGTGAAAAATACCGTTGGTAACTTGATAGGGATTGCATTGAATCTATAGATTGCTTTAGGTAGAATAGCCATTTTGACAATATTGATTCTTCCAATCCATGAACACGGTATGTTTCTCCATCTGTTTGTGTCCTCTTTGATTTCTTTCATCAGTGTTTTATAGTTTTCTATGTATAGGTCTTTTGTTTCTTTAGGTAGATATACTCCTAAGTATTTTATTCTTTTTGTTGCAATGGTGAATGGTATTGTTTCTTTAATTTCTCTTTCTGTTTTTTCATTGTTAGTATATAGGAATGCAAGGGATTTCTGTGTGTTAATTTTATATCCTGCAACTTTACTGTATTCATTGATTAGCTCTAGTAATTTTCTGGTAGAGTCTTTAGGGTTTTCTATGTAGAGGATCATGTCATCTGCAAACAGTTTCACTTCTTTTCCTATCTGGATTCCTTTTACTTCTTTTTCTGCTCTGATTGCTGTGGCCAAAACTTCCAACACTATGTTGAACAGTAGTGGTGAGAGTGGGCACCCTTGTCTTGTTCCTGATTTCAGGGGAAATGCTTTCAATTTTTCACCATTGAGGGTGATGCTTGCTGTGGGTTTGTCATATATAGCTTTTATTATGTTGAGGTATGTTCCTTCTATTCCTGCTTTTTGGAGAGTTTTAATCATAAATGAGTGTTGAATTTTGTCAAAGGCTTTCTCTGCATCTATTGAGATAATCATATGGTTTTTATCTTTCAATTTGTTAATGTGGTGTATTACATTGATTGATTTGTGGATATTAAAGAATCCTTGCATTCCTGGGATAAAGCCCACTTGGTCATGGTGTATGATTTTTTTAATATGTTGTTGGATTCTGTTTGCTAGAATTTTGTTAAGGATTTTTGCATCTATGTTCATCAGTGATATTGGCCTGTAGTTTTCTTTTTTTGTGGCATCTTTGTCTGGTTTTGGAATTAGGGTGATGGTGGCCTCATAGAATGAGTTTGGAAGCTTACCTTCATCTGCAATTTTCTGGAAGAGTTTGAGTAAGATAGGTGTTAGCTCTTCTCTAAATTTTTGGTAGAATTCAGCTGTGAAGCCATCTGGTCCTGGGCTTTTGTTTGCTGGAAGATTTTTGATGACAGTTTCGATTTCCTTGCTTGTGATGGGTCTGTTAAGATCTTCTATTTCTTCCTGGTTCAGTTTTGGAAAGTTATACTTTTCTAAGAATTTGTCCATTTCATCCAAGTTGTCCATTTTATTGGCATAGAGCTGCTGGTAGTAGTCTCTTATGATCCTTTGTATTTCAGTGTTGTCTGTTGTGATCTCTCCATTTTCATTTCTAATTTTGTTAATTTGGTTCTTCTCCCTTTGTTTCTTAATGAGTCTTGCTAATGGCTTGTCAATTTTGTTTATTTTTTCAAAAAACCATCTTTTAGCTTTGTTGATTTTTGCTATGGTCTCTTTAGTTTCTTTTGCATTTATTTCTGCCCTGATTTTTAAGATTTCTTTCCTTCTGCTAACCCTGGGGTTCTTCATTTCTTCCTTCTCTAGTTGCTTTAGGTGTAGAGTTAGGTTATTTATTTGGTTTTTTTCTTGTTTCTTGATGTAAGCCTGTAATGCTATGAACCTTCCCCTTAGCACTGCTTTTACAGTGTCCCATAGGTTTTGGGTTGTTGTGTTTTCATTTTCATTCATTTCTATACATATTTTGATTTCTTTTTTGATTTCTTCTATGATTTGTTGGTTATTCAGAAGCGTGTTATTTAGCCTCCATATGTTTGAAGTTTTAACAATTTTTTTCCTGTAATTGAGATCTAATCTTACTGCACTGTGGTCAGAAAAGATGACTGGAATGATTTCAATTTTTTTGAATTTTCCAAGACCAGATTTATGGCCCAGGATGTGATCTATTCTGGAGAAGGTTCCGTGTGCACTTGAGAAAAAGGTGAAGTTGATTGTTTTGGGGTGAAATGTCCTATAGATATCAATTAGGTCTAGCTGGTCCATTGTGTCATTTAAGGTTTGTGTTTCCTTGTTAATTTTCTGTTTAGTTGCTCTATCCATAGTTGTGAGTGGGGTATTAAAGTCTCCCACTATTATTGTGTTACTGTTAATTTCCTCTTTCATATTCGTTAGTGTTTGCCGTACATATTGCGGTGCTCCTATGTTGGGTGCATATATATTTATAATTGTTATATCTTCTTCTTGGATTGATCCTTTGATCATTATATAGTGTCCTTCTTTGTCTCTTTTCACATCCTTTATTTGAAAGTCTATTTTATCTGATATGAGTATTGCGACTCCTGCTTTCTTTTGGTCTCCGTTTGCATGAAATATTTTTTTCCAGCCCTTCACTTTTAGTCTGTATGTGTCTCTTGCTTTGAGGTGGGTCTCTTGTAGACAGCATATATAGCGGTCTTGTTTTTGTATCCATTCAGCCAATCTTTGTCTTTTGGTTGGGGCATTCAACCCATTTACATTTAGGGTAATTATTGATAGGTGTGGTCCCGTTGCCATTTACTTTGTTGTTTTGGGTTCACGTTTATACAACCTTTCTGCATTTCCTGTCTAGAGAAGCTCCTTTAGCATTTGTTGAAGAGCTGGTTTGGTGGTGCTGAATTCTCTCAGCTTTTGCTTATCTGTAAAGCTTTTGAATTCTCCTTCATATCTGAATGAGATCCTTGCTGGATACAGTAATCTAGGTTGTAGGTTATTCTCTTTCATTACTTTCAGTACGTCCTGCCATTCCCTTCTGGCCTGGAGGGTTTCTATTGATAGATCAGCTGTTATCCTTATGGGGATCCCTTTGTGTGTTATTTGTTGTTTCTCCCTTGTTGCTTTTAATATTTGTTCTTTGTGTTTGATCTTTGTTAATTTGATTAATATGTGTCTTGGGGTGTTTCGCCTTGGGTTTGTCCTGTTTGGGACTCTCTGGGCTTCTTGGACTTGGGTGGCTATTTCCTTCCCCATTTTAGGGAAGTTTTCAGCTATTATCTCCTCGAGTATTTTCTCATGGCCTTTCTTTTTGTCTTCTTCTTCTGGAATTCCTATGATTCGAATGTTGGGGCGTTTCACATTGTCCCAGAGGTCCCTGAGGTTGTCTTCATTTCTTTTGATCCTTTTTTCTTTTTTCCTCTCTGCTTCATTCATTTCCACCATTTTATCTTCTATCTCACTTATCCTATCTTCTGCTTCCGTTAGTCTACTCTTGGTTCCCTCCAAAGTGTTTTTGATCTCATTTATTGCATTATTCATTTTTAATTGACTCTTTTTTATTTCTTCTAGGTCTTTATTAAACATTTCTTGTATCTTTTCAATCTTTGTCTCCAGGCTATTTATCTGTAACTCCATTTTGTTTTCAAGATTTTGGATCATTTTTATTATCATTATTCTAAATTCTTTTTCAGGTAGATTCCCTATCTCCTCCTCTTTTGTTTGACTTGGTGGGCATTTTTCATGTTCCTTTACCTGTTGGGTATTTCTTTGCCTTTTCATCTTGTTTAGATTGCTGTGTCTGGAGTGGGCTTTCTGTATTCTGGAGGTCTGTGGTTCCTTTTTATTGTGGAGGATTTACCCCGTGGGTGGGGTTAGACGATTGGCTTGTCAAGGTTTCCTGGTTAGGGAAGCTTGCGTCAGTGTACTGGTGCGTGCAATTTGATTTCTTCTCTTTGGAGAGCAATGGAGTGCCCAGTAATGAGTTTTGAGATGGGTCTATGTGTTAGGTGTGTCCTTGGGCAGCCTGTATGTTGACGTTCAGGGCTATGTTCCTGCGTTGCTGGAGAATTTGCGTGGTATGTCTTGCTCTAAAACTTATTGGCTCTTGGGTGGTGGTTGGTTTCAGTGTAGGTATGGAGGCTTTTGGACAGTCACTTATTACTTAAAGTTCCATGTAGTCAGGAGTTTTCTGGTGTTCTCAGGTTTTTGGCTTAAGTCTCCTGCCTCTGGATTTCAGTTTTATTCTTCCTGTAGTCTCAGGACTTCTCCAACTATACAGCACTGATAAGAAAACTTCTAGGTTAATGGCGAAAAGATTCTCCCCCGTTAGTGACACCCAGAGAGGTTCACAGAGTTACATGAAGAAGAGGAGAGGGAGGAGGGAGATAGAGATGAGCAGGAGGAGAAAAAGGGGGACTCAAGAGGAGAGAGACAGATCTACGCAGCTGTCTGTTCCCAGAGTGTTCTCCGTAGCCCAGTCACCTACAAAGATTCACAGAATTGGATTGGGAAGAGAAGGGGAAAGGAGGAAATAGAGGTGTTCTGAGGTAGAAAACAGAGAGTCAAGATTGGGAGAGAATAATATTCGGTTTAAAAATAGGGCTTTGCTTCTTTTTTTTTTTTTGTAAGGTTATAGTGTATTGAAAATGAAAATTAAGGAGTAGTAGAGGAGTACTAGAGGACTTTATTTTTTAGAAAATAGAAGAGAAAAAGGAAAGAAAAAAAAAGAAGAAGAAAAAAAGAAAAAGAAAAAAAGAAAGAAAAAAAAATTTTTTTTTCCCCTAATTAAAAACATCGTAAAAATCTATGGAAATGAAAGTTAAGGAGTAATGGGGGAGTAATAGGGGATTTTAAAGGAAAATAAAAAAGAAAAAATAATAAAAAAGAAAAAAGAAAAAAAAAAAGAAAAAAGTAAAATTATATCTAGGAGTTTCTCTGGAGCTGTTGCGGTCAGTGTGGGTTCGGCTCAGTTTCAGATAGCTCCTCGTTCCAGCTTACACTTCTCGATATCTACAGGCCCCTTTCGGTGTAGTCAGTGTTTTCTAGAGGGATTTTAATCTGTTGCACCAGTCCCTTCTGAGGCGGTTCCCTTTGTTTATTTGGCTTCTGTTTGCCGGTCTCTTCAGAGCCTCATTTCTGCCCTGACACAGGCGGGCGGAGGTGGACTCTTATTCAGGTAGCTAGTTCCGTTGCTCTGCGGGGCAGGGAGTGGCTGGCGCTGCGGGGACGGGCTGGCGCTGCCGGGAGGGGCTGACGCTGCTTTCTCCGTCTGCGCTGCTCAGGCTCCTGGCTGTTCTGTATGGAGCGCGGCCCGCGCTGCGCGAGGTTCCAGCCCTCGGGTGCTCCACAAAAGCGCGGAACGAAAAGCTGCGCCTGCTCTCTGTGCCTTCCCCGTCAGAGCGGTCCAGGCAGCCAGGGGCTTGATGGGCGCACTATCCCCAGGTGTGGCGCACTCACTCCCTTCCGCCGACCCAGTCTCAGTTTCCGCTGACGCCAGTCGGGTGCGCGCGCCTTCCGCCCTCCGCGTCCCCAGCCCCAGTCCCCGCCTGCGCCGGTCGGGTGCCTGCGCCCTGTGTCTCGCCGCGACCTTCCCCTTCCCCCGCCTCCTGCCTGCGGCGGGGCTGGGCCGGTCCGCAGCCTACTAGGTCTTCTCTGGATTTTCTCGGTCTCTTTGTTCTGCGAACGGCCGGCAGTGTGTTCCGGCCGGTTAATTTACTCTCTCTCCTTTGGTCTCCCACAGTTCAAGTTGGCACCTCACAGAAGCTCCCTCCGATTGTCCTCAGGGCACTCAGGCCCGGACCCTACTCCAAGCAAGGCCGCCTAAGATTCCCTTCCCGGGACGGATCTCTGTCCTTAGCTCTTTTGTCTCACTTTTAATCTTTTATATTTTGTCCTACCTCCTTTCGAAGACAATGGGCTGCTTTTCTGGGCACCTGATGACCTCAGCTAGCGATCAGAAGTTGTATTGCGAAGTTTGCTCTGCGTTCAGTTATTCTTTTGATGAATTTGTAGGAGAGAAAGTGGTCTCCCCGTCCTACTACTCCGCCATCTTGATTGATACCAGCCATGTGTTTTAATGCTGTTAGGAATATAAACTCTTTAAGGATGGAAATTGGGCACTGTGAATAAAAATCAAGCAGACACACGCAAAGCAGAGGAAGATATCACACTTGTCCAGTGATAAACTATCTAAAAATTTATCTAATGAAAAGAAATCCATCAAGTATGAACAAAGATGAATGTTACAGTATGTATATTGCGGCCTTTCAAATGTAGGGTATTTGGATGAGGGAAGATAACCCTGATAGGTTCAAAACTAAGGTAGAAAACATAATATCACAATTTCAAAAATAATTTAGGACTGGATGCATAATATGCTAAAATTTTAAAAGGAGTAAAACTGTAGTAAAGAGGACTTTAAGCAGGTTTATTTTTTATCTGCATTTTTAAAGTTTCTACAGAGAATTTGTACATTTTTATGGTTTATAAACATGTTTAATGACGTAAAAGTTGAGCTGGACAAATGACAGCTCTCTTTTCCCTAGCAGAAGTTAGCGGTGTTACCTTAGTACAGGGTATATACTCACCCTCGGTTAGTCTTTGCAGATGGTCTTTTATTGTTTGGTATTTGTATTTCATAATTAATGCTGAATTTCCACATATTTGGTTAGGATGTCCTACTGAGGAAACTTTCCCTTACCTAAAGGTTTTTATAGCAAACCAAACCCTGTTGCCCAGCAATAAGAATCCTCATAAAAACATAGAAAGAAAACCTTAATTGATGAAATTTTAAAAAATCATTTCTATTAATGATCCACTGACTCTTTTACCCTTCATAACATTTCATTGCATCCAGCCCATTGTGTTCTTTCTCTCTTAACTTTGCCAACAAAGGTCCGTCTAGTCAAAGCTATGATTTTTCCGGTAGTATGTATGGGTGTGATAGTTGAACCGTAAAGAAGGCTGAGTGCCGAAGAATCAATACTTTCAAACTGTGGTGTTGGAGAAGACTCTTGAGAGTCCCTTGGCCTGCAAGGAGATCAAACCAGTCAGTCTTAAAGGAAGTCAGTTCTGAATATTCATTGGAAGGGCTGATGATGAAGCTCCAATACTTTGGCCACCTGATGTGAAGAGCCAACTCATTAGAAAAGACCCTGATGCTGGGAAAGATTGAAGGCAGGAGGAGAAGGGGACGACAGAGGATGAGATGGTTGGATGGCATTGCTGACTCAATGGACATGAGTTTGAGCAAGCTCTGGGGGATGAAGGACAGGGAACCCTGGCATGCTGCAGTCCATGGTGTCACAAAGAGTTGGACACGACCGAGTGACTGAACAACATCGTGTTCGTCATTTTCAATGTCAGATTGCATGATAACAGTGGAAAAGCCAGGTTAATTCACCCATGAAACTGAGAGAGTGACTGTGTTGAACTTAGGCCCTTATGGCCTGTTTATGATTATTTTTCACCCTGATGTTTTCTCATTCTAAAGAAGAGCTTAAGCTGGGACAGAGAGTCTGGCAATCTATATTCTCCAATCGCTTGGATTTTTTTTTAGTTTATTTTTTTTATTGAAGGATAATTGCTTTACAGAAGCTTGTTTTCGCTCGCTTGGATTTTATAGATGCAATCGGACACTGAGAAGGTTGGTTTTAATCCTGCAATCTCATGTTAGTCCCTTTTAATTAACAGTTTTTTGGTCTCTATTGAATTTGTTACAATATGCTTCTGTTTTATGTTTTGGTTTTGGCCTCAGGGCATGTGGAATCTTAGCTCCCTGACCAGTGATGGAACTCATACCCCGAGTGTTGGAGGGTGAAGTCTTAACCATTGCAATCTGAGAGAAGTCCATAGTTCCTTTTTTAAGTCACAAACGTAGGGTGTTCTGGTGTTGGGGTTCTAGCAGAGGTGAGATAAGGTTCATGCTCCGGTGATGCTTGTGGGTTACATCAAGGTCAGGGAGTCAGATAATGAAGAAACCCACAAGATCATCTCAGATGGATAAAAGCTAGGAGGGAAGGCATTGATGTGAGAGTGACCTGGGACGGCTCCTTGAGCTGGGCTGGTGGGAGAGACTTCTCCTGTGGCTGGCATTTGAGTTGAGACTGAAAGACGAGGAGCCAGCCTCTGAAAGTCTCAGGTAAGAGACGTGTGGGGAGCAGGAACAGCTATGGCAAGCGTCCTGTGGGGTCACCAAGTGACCTGTGGGAGGAATCGGGAGAAGCCACTGTTGCCGGAGCACAGAGATACACAGTGGGAGGATGGAGCCTCGCAGACAGTGATGCATGATGAAGACCTTCTTGGTCATTGGAAGGAGTTCAGATTTCATGCCAGGTGTCGTGGGAAACCACTGAAGGGTTTCAATTAGAGAGGTAGTGATATCTGGCTTACATTTTACAGAGTTGGCCAAAAAGTTCGTTTAGTTTTTTCTGTAGGATGCTGTGGAAAAACTTGAACCGACTTTTTGGCCAACCCAATACAAGATCATCTCATCTCTTAGGTGGAAAATGGATTGCCAGGGGTTAAGAGTGAAACCTGGGTGACCTCTCAATAGGCTGGTTTTTGTTGTGTTTTAAGTTTTAGTCTTTTTTTTTTTTTTGAGGGTAATTGTTTTATAGTGTTGTGTTAGTTTCAACAATGTGAATCAGCTGTAATGTATACATATATCCCCTCCCTCTTGACCCTCCCTCCAATAGGCTGTTATGGTTCAAAGGTGGGATCCGGTGGGTCTGTCTCCTGTGAGAGGCAGAGAGTGGACTGATTGAGGGATAAGAGATCATAGGACTTGCTGTTAGAATTGGTGGGAGAGTGAGAGAGAAGAATTGTAGATAACTTCTAGGTTTGGTGTGCTACTTGCCAAGATGTGGACTATTTAAAGATGAGCAGGAAAATCAAGTGAGTTCTGTTTTGCACATGTTCATTTTGAGATAACTTCATGGACTTAGTTGCAGATAAAGTTCTTTTCCAGTTCTGCAGAATGGATGAATTGAGAATTAGCAGGAACCCTCTGAATAATTTTCAGAGGAGTTCACATTCTGTAAGTACCATATAGGTTATAGAAGAATGGAGGAGACTAATATGTATATGCATGTATATTTGAGCATTTGTATAAAATTTCAAGTTCAAACTATCCCTACTCTTGACCAGTTGGCGGTAAGATGGCCCCCCAGCATAAGTGCACTTGGACTAGTTTCGGTACGTTTGTGTTTCTTGAGACTTGAGCCTTCTGATTTCTACTTTGGAGAAAAACCAACTTTTCAGTTGATAGACAAGCAGGGTACCTTACTTAAACAAGCACAAATCAGGGACTCCCCTGGAGATCCAGCAGTTAAGACTCCGAGATTCTGATGCAGGTGTATTTGATCCCTGGTTGGGGAACTAGGATCTCAACATGCCTCACAGCATGGCCAAAAGTTTTTTCTTAATTTAAAAAGCAAGAAATGAAGCACAGTATCAGTGAAGACCAAGATGGCCTATGTCCTGCGAGGGCCCTGTTGTGGAGCAGGTTGGCCAGGTCAGTAGATAGAAGAATGCTAACTGGACTCACAGACTAGATTGGTTTCAGATCATTTCTGGGTTGAAGAACTTTACTCCCTGTTGTCTGAAACTTCAGCACAAATGATCCTGATGTGATGAGGCAGAATGATTCAAGTGGCAGAGTGATTAGATAGAATGATTAGAAGAGGTAAGAGAGAGGGAGGGTTGGAGGGCAGGAGGTGGCAAGACTGAGCTGTCAATCTAGGTAGCTGAGAAAGTCCCCTGCTTATTGCACATTGTTCTAATGAGCGGAGGATGGTGGGCTTGTAGGCAGGGCTCATCTGCTACTTGAGGCAAAGCAGCTTCTGGCTGTTCCCCACTCTGTTCCAGGAATGCCCACACGCCACTAGGATGGAGGACATCACCAAGACTGGCCTTAAGACAACCTCAGGGGACCAGGAGGAGAGCTCTGTTGTAGGACTTTGCATACAAATCACTACCTTTGGTCCAGGTGGTGATGACTTCCCAGCTTCGGGTCCCCTCCCTGAACCGCCTTAGTTAGAGCGCTCGTGATGGCTCTGTGCACAGGGTGAAGAGGTGACAAGTGACGCATAGGCCTCTAGGATCATGTAGGCAGCAAAGCTTACTGAAAAATGTCTTTTAAAGATGGAATATCTGACTGCCTTCTTTTTTTTTTCCTGTTAAGATTTTATGGCCAAAGTGAAGATGGAGATGAATTTAGTAATTCAATCCGCCAGTTATTTCTTGCTTTCAATTCACTGATGGACAGGCCTCTGGAAGAAGCTGTCAAGATCAAGGTCAGCTTGGGCTACTGTTAATACTGTGGGTGAGGATGTTCTGGGGAACGAAAAACTTGCAGTACATGATAAAAAAAAATAATCCTCATTCATGGAAAACTTGTTAATTTTAGAATGACTTGTAGAAAGTAAAGGGGAAATCCCTTTGTATTCCCTTTTACGTACATTTGTATTTTCAAATGTTCATTTGCCAAAGACAAGCTACCTATTTTTATTGAAGTAGAGTTGATTTACGATGTTGTGTTAGTTTCAGGTATACAACAAAGTGATTCAGTTAAACATATGTATTTTTTTCAGGTTCTTTTTCATTACAGGTTATTATAAGATATTGAATATAGTTCCCTATGCTATATAGCAGGTCCTTGTTGTTTATCTGTTTTATATATCATGATGTATATCTGTTAATCCTAATTTATCCTTTCCTACCCTCTCCCCTTTGATTACTGTAAGTTTTTTTCCTATGTCTGTGAGTCTGTTTCTGTTTTAAAAATAAATTCATTTATGTTATATGCCACATATAAATTATATCATATGATATCTGTCTTTTTATGGCTGAGTAATATTCCATTATCGGAGAAGGAAGTGACAACCACTCCAGTATTCTTGTCTAGAGAGCTTCATGGACAGAGAAGCCTGGCGGGCTACAGTCCATGGGATGGCAGAGTCGAACATGAGCGAGTGACTCACACTTACTTACTGTATTCTGTTGCACACACACGCATACACGCACACACACATGCATGCACATGCACGCACACACACGCATACACGCACACGCACGCACATGCACACATAGCACATCTCACCTTTCCTCTGTTGACGGACACTTGGGCTGTCTCCACCTTCCGGCTGTTGTGAATAGTGTTGCTATGAACATTGGGGTGCATGTATCTTTTCAGATTTGAGTTCTTGTTTCTTCTGGGTAGATGCCCAGGAGTGGGATTGCTGGATGATATGGTAACTCTATTTTTTGTTTTTTGAGGAACCTCCATGCTGTTCTTCATAGTGGTTGTACCAGTTTTCATTCCCACCAACAGTGTAGGGGTGTTCCCTTTTCTCCACACCCTCACCAGCATTGATTGTTTATAGACTTCTGACCTCTGTGAGATAATACCTCATTGGATTTTCTTTTCTGTAATAATCAGTGATGTTGAGCATCTTTGCATGTGCCTAATTATGTCTAGATGTAATCCATGGCACCTAAAACTTCTAGAGAACATAGGCAAAACTTTATCTGACATCAATCGCAGCAGTATTTTCTTAGATCAGTCTCCCAAGGCAAAAGAAATAAAAGGACAAATAAACAAGTGGGACCTAATCAAACTAAAAGGTTTTTCATAGCAAAGGAAACCGTAAAGAAAACAAAAAGACAACCCACAGGGTGGGAGAAAATATTTGCAAACAATGCAACCTGCAAGGGATAATTTCCTAAATACACAAAACAGCTCATCCACCTCAATAACCAAACACCCCAATCAAAAAATGGGCAGAAGACCTAAATAGACATTTTCCCAAAGATGACAAGCTACCCTTTTAGACATCCCTTGCATGGCTTTTATGGCCTCTGTGAATTTAGCCAATTGATAATGATTCAAGCAGCAAGCTTTCTTCTCAGAGCTTCCCTTCTCCCCCAGAACCCAAAGTCTCCATCATCATCATCCTTAGCAGTTTTTTAAATGTAAAATATGCAATCCCTAAGGACTCATATCTGAACTTTACTTTCTCCTCTCTTTGGCAACTTTGTGAGGGAAATGTCAAGGTTTTGATTACCTCCTTGGATAGAAAAATGCATTCTAAACGGACAATGGAAAGCTGTCCAGATTTTTTTGGGAAAAAGATGATGGGAGAGATCATGTGTTAGCAATACTAGCTTTCTTCTTCACAAGAACATTCGTGTCCAGTTTACTGTTTCCCAGTGTTAGTCATTTCTTCTTGGGATCATGCAGGAAATTCTGTGTCTGTCCTGCTTGACGACTGAATCTGCCTTTTTGTTTTTCTTGCAGGGGGCAGCCTTGAAGTACCTTCCTAGCATCATAAATGACGTCAAACTTGTGTTCGATCCTATTGAACTCAGGTAAATAGCCAAAAACTATTGTTTCTTTAAAAAGAAAATTATTTGGTTGTCTGGGTGTTAGTGGCAGCCCTCAGGCTTCTCTGGGTATGTCACGTGGGCTCCAGAAAGCTTGTCCTTAAAGCTGCTTCACAGCATGTGGGATCTTAGTTCCCCGACCAGGGATGGAACCAGCATCCCCTGCATTGCATGGCAGATTCCTAACCACTGGACCACCAGGGAAATTCCTGTTATGTCTTAGCAGGAGATGCAACTCCCCTGCTTGGCTTCAGCTTGGACTACTACACATGCTGTGATTCTTCTAATACATATGGACACGTATGGACTGAACACCTTTCTGTGCTCAGTTCTAGGGAAGATAAAGGCCCCTGAGAGAGGTTTGCACTTTCTCCAAAGAAACAAAATGCACAGATATAAAATTAACTATAGGAAAAAAGTACATAAAAATATGCTTCCAGCCATACACCTAAGTACCCCAGGAATGCCAGGTCAGATGGTGATTGACACTGGGGTGGAATTAGCCAGAAAAGGCTTTTGCAGAAATTGAGTATAAAGACAGGTCTGCAAAGCAGCGATGGACCTGACTGCTTGGCAGGTCAGGCAGACTCAGCTCCCCAGCTGAGCCCTAGAGTGAATGCAGAGTATAGCCTCTCCTTGGCCTCTTAGAGACAGACTATCCGGTCATTGGGGAGAGAATTCCAGGTCAACCTCTCTACGCCCTAATAATCTCCCATGGGAGAGGAAGAGCTTATTCCCTTCAACAAGGCAGGATAGAACCACTGACTACCCAGGTTTCTCTTCTAGTGTGCTCTTCTGCAAATTCATCCAGAGCATCCCCGACAACCACTTAGTTCGCCAGAAGCTGAACTGCATGACCAAGATAGTGGAGAGCAGTCTTTTTCAGCAGTCGGGTGAGTCTCCCGCAAAAGTGGCCGCTTATGGAAATTGTCTTCCTCAGCCAATGCTGCCTTTTAAAAAAAAATTTAATTATGTCCTTGGTGCTACCTAAGCACTTCCTGGGAAACTGGTTTTAAGGAGAAGATGAAGTCAGTTCAGCATTTCACCTAGCTCCATGAAAGAGCAAACTCATGTGTTCTTTAATGTTTAATTCTATAGCGAATGTTGCATTAATTAGCAAACTTTGTCCTCAAAATACAAACCCCAGAAAGCAACAGGCAAGCAGGAAAGATGGTCCTTTTAAACAAATGCATCTCCTTTGACCTAGACATGGAGTATAATATCAGTAACCAGGGACCGGGGCAGGCAGTGATACCATGATGTCATGGCATGGGGCAGTGATGCTGTGGGGCGGTGATACCCTGTGGCAGGGATGCAGTGATGCTGTGGGGCAGTGGTACCCTATGGCAGGGACGCAGTGATGCTGTGGGGCAGTGGTACCCTGTAGCAGGGATGCAGTGATGCTGTGGGGCAGTGGTACCCTGTAGCAGGGATGCAGTGATGCTGTGGGGTAGTGATACCCTGTGGCAGGGATGCAGTGATGCTGTGGAGCAGTGGTACCCTATGGCAGGGACGCAGTGATGCTGTGGGGCAGTGGTACCCTGTAGCAGGGATGCAGTGATGCTGTGGGGCAGTGGTACCCTGTAGCAGGGATGCAGTGATGCTGTGGGGCAGTGGTACCCTGTAGCAGGGATGCAGTGATGCTGTGGGGCAGTGGTACCCTGTAGCAGGGATGCAGTGATGCTGTGGGGCAGTGGTACCCTGTAGCAGGGATGCAGTGATGCTGTGGGGCAGTGGTACCCTATGGCAGGGATGCAGGGATGTCCCGGGAAAGTGATGGACTGTTTGCTGCTTGTACTTGCTCAGCAGAGCAGGTTATGCACATTTCTCCTCCATTCCATGCCCAGTCATGTCACATCAGTGACAAAAAATCGGCCATGGTGGGAGTAGTGGCAGTCACTATAAATCAGAGAGGTTCGGGGGGAGCTGTGGGTGAGCCAGATTACCATTTGACTGCTAGGAGTGGAGGAGGACCCCAAGGGAAGAAAACTCTTACACTGGTAAAAGACTCTTCATTTTGTAACTAGTCAAGCAAGTAGCCATCAGGTGTAAATCACTGTGTTCCTGCCCCAGAGTTGACATGGGAAGGAGGTCCCATACCTGGTCCTTTCCCAGTAAACCCAAGGCTCGTCAGGGTGGGCCAGCTGTGGGAGCTGTTTTTGAAGCCCCCACCGGGTCCGGGAGCCCCAGGGGGTGATTCATGCTGTGTTGGCTGGAGGGTCCGAGGACCAGCAGGGTAGCTCAGAAGCAGGAAAAGTTGAGTAGGTTGGTGAGAGAACCCTCTTGACTTTGCCCCAGGCTAGTTATATAACTTCAGACAAAGGACCATCTCGTAAGTCTCGGCTTCTGTTTCTGTGGAAGGATGGACTTGTACTAGATCAAATCAGCAGTGTTTTTTGGCTCTGTTATTTTCTAAGCCTCTGAATTTGTGCTCAGACATTTCAGCTGTTTCAAGGACATGGTCAGGGGGAGTGCAGAAAGCTAGTGAGTGCTCTTAAGTAGAAACCTAGACTAGTCAACCTCTTATTATGCTGTGATAACTTTTGCCTCTAAGGATGTGGAAAGCATAAATGAGACCATGAAGATGAGGCATTTGAGCCGAAGAGCAAGGATGCACTGCGTAATTCCAACAGAGGAAGTAGTATCACTGTTCACAGTCATTTCTGTTCATGCCCAGAATATCTGGACTTACCAGAATAATGTTTTATCATCATGAAGTTCCCAGAAAGAAGACATAGTGGAAAGATAGCCCCTTTCTGTGTGAAGTCCATGTATCTGCAAACGCATGAAAAGAATGTCTGTGAAACTCACTGAAGTGTGCTAATGAAGCTTAGCATTCATAGGAATTTTTGAGTATATTTTATCCATTCGGTGAAACATGTCAGAAAATTAAAAGCATATAACTTGCTTAGTTTATTAATTTCCTATAACTTAGCTTACAAATATCACGTTGGCCGTTTTTTTTTTTGGCTGTACCACATGGCTTGTGGGATCTTAGTTTCCTGACTAGGGATCAAACCTGTGCACTCTGCGGTAGAAGTGCTGAGTCATAACCACTGGAATGCCAGGGAATCCCTAAGATGACCTTTTTAAATTTTATTTTATTTAAAAAAAAAATTTTAAGTCTTTTATTGAGCTTGTTCTAATAGGGCTTCTGAGGTTTGTTTTTTTTTTTTGGTCTTAAGGTATGTGGGATCTTAACTCCCTGACAGGGATTGCATCGACACCCCTCTGCCCTGGAGGGCAGAGTCTGCATCACTGCACCTCCAGGGAAGTCCTGGTCTTTTTTTTCTTTTAAGTTATATGCCTTAAAAAAAAAAAATTGCTCTTAAAAAAAAAAAAAAAATTGCTCTGTGTTAGTCTTTCCGTTGTACCCAGCTCTTTGTGACCCCGTGGACTGCAGCCCGCCAGACTCCTCTGTCCATGGGATTCTCCAGGCAAGAATACTGGAGTGGGTTGCCATTCCTGCTTCTCCAAGGGATCTTCCCAACCCAGGGATTGAACCCTGGTCTCCTGTGTCGCAGGCACACTCTTTACCATCTGAGGCAACGGAATCTCCACCCCTGTCCCCCAAAAAACTAAAGACATTGTTAAATACTTTATAAACGTGGGACTACACACTAGGTAGGATTTCCTTTGCATTTAAGCTCCAGGTAGAGGGCTGAACTTCCGTGCCTAAAAGTCGCATGCTCCCGGGTAGCCCGGAGGAGCCCCTGCAGGGCTGAGTCCGGAGCTGGGAGCTGGAGGGACAGGCAGAGAGGGGGCTGTAGGAAGGAGCCAGGCCGGTGGAGGGTGCTCCGGCAGCTGGTGAGTGTCTGCCTTCTCACCCGCAGAGTGCAGGGATGTGCTACTTGCTCTGCTGATAGACCAGCTCAGCGGCCAGCTAGACGACAACTCCAGCAAGCCTGACCACGAGGCCAGCTCGCAGCTTCTAAGCTACCTCCTGGAGGTTCTGGACAGGAAGGATGTGGTGAGTTCAAGAGTCCCTGATGTGGGGCACAGCTCACGCTGGTCCCGTGGCCGGGGACAGGAACAGCTGTGCGGCCCTGCTCATCCCAGGCAGTTGAGAATCTAGGCGGTGCCCACTTCAGAGGTGTTTAGAGAGGCTTCTCCTGGCTAGAACCTACCAGGCAAATCTAGGTCTGGGGAGGTCTGCCTGCTGTGGGGGCCGCTGCTGGCTGATTTTCCTGGCCAGCCCAGTTTGACCATCACTGAGGTCTCTGTGGGAACTTTTCAGACCCAGAGCTCTGTGTGGGCTTGTTGGGTAGAAACCTCTACCCTCTATGCCTTTGGTACCAGACGGCACTGCTCTACCTATTCTTGAGCTTCTGAGAAGTTCTCCATGTATACTCTGATGCTCATCCTTCCTTCTGAAACCTAAATTGTGTTTTCTGCTCCCTTTTTTTTAGATGATATGTCTTTTATTTGACTGAGCTATGCAGCATGCATGATCTTAACTCCAATGATCTAACCCATTCCCCCTGCAGTGGAAGCTCAGAGTCTTAACCACTGAACCATCAGTATAGTCCCTGAGGGTGGTAGTTTAGTCACTCAGTCATGTCCTATGCTTTGCAGCACCATGGACTGTAGCCTGCCAGGCTCCTCTGTCAGTGGGATTCTCTAGGCAAGAATATTGGAGTGGGTTGCCATTTCCTTCTCCAGGGGATCTTCCTGACCCAAGGATCAAACCTAGATCTCCTACATAAAGTCCCTAGACATATTTATATGTACAAACTAATTTCCTATGTCTTCTTATACCGTCTCGCCTCATTCCAGGCTCTCATTACTGGTTTATTCTTATGCCCCCCTTTTTGTATAGCCCAGTATTCCCTCCTGTTTTCCTATAACTACATCTTCACATTTCCCCCTTTCTTCAGAGTCCGGTTGCATTAAGCACCTCCATGAAGTAGTTGTTGGTGCAGTCCTGCCCAAATTCCTGCACTCTGCTAGCTGCCTTTATTCTGTCCTTACGTTTCAAGGCTCTTAGCATCCTTGAGTTGTAAATTCCACTCACAAACACTCCTTACACAGCCCCTGTGCTCCGGACACTGTGAAAGGTCTGAGTCTTCAGCGGTGAACAAGAGAAGCAAGCCCTCCCCTCTTGAAACTGACCTTCCAGGGGAACCTTTGTGTTTTGCTTATTTATATGTAAGCCCCAACCCTCCTGCTGAAGTGTAAATTTGTTAAAGACTCAGAGGGTGCGGTATGCAGGACACACCTCCTGGGGTCTAACATATGGAACTCATGTAAACAGAGGAAAACGCAACACCCCACAGAGAGGCAGGTTTTATGAGTCACTTTCACTCAAAGAAATAATAAAAAGCAAGGAAGGAAAGAAGGGATTGTAGGAGAGAGGGGGTACTAATAATACTTGCTGTTTTAATAAAAGTACAGAGATAGCAGTGATCTAGTTGTTGGAAGCATTAAGCAGGAGACTCAGATTGTCTTTCAAGAAGCAGGAATGGATACTGGCTTTGAAAAGGCAAGTTGAGTATTGATAAGTGGGAACGGAAAGAATGTAACATCCAATCACAAGAAGGAAAAAGAAAACATTCCCGAGGCAGTGTTGGGTGTATCAGCCCAGCTAATTCCTGTATAGGAACTTTTCTTTTTTTTTTTTTGTAGCTATGAATATTGAAGGCTCCGCGAAATTGCATAATTGCTCATAGACACGTGACAGAGATTATTAAATCCTTATCTTAGTCTGCTCAAGCTGCTCTAATAAAATACTGAAGGCTGTGTGGATTAAACAATAGATTTATTTCTCATAGTTCTAAGGACTGGAAGTTCAAGGTGAGCATGCCTGCGTGGTTGGGTCCTGGTGAGACCTCTCCTGGCCTGCAGAGCCACCTTCTAGCTGTGTCCTCACATAGCCTTTCCTTGGTAGGACAAGCTCTTGGGTGTCTCTTCTTAAAAGGATACTAACCCATCAATCCCAGGTTTTGTCTTCATGACCTGATTCGCTCCCAAAGCCCCATCTCCAAATACCATCACTTTAGGGGGTTAGAGCTTCAACATAGAAATTTTGAAGGCAAACCTTCAGTCCATAACAATGTCCTGACTTGAATTTCTTCTTTTTTTTTTTTAACCTCCTACACAGAAGATGGCAAGAACTTTGTATACTTGCATTTTGCTTCCCGTCTATGTGCCTAATTTTCCTGGGTGACTTGATCCACGCAGGGTCAGGACCCAGTACCTCATGCTAGTGAGGGTCCTCCCAAAACTGTCTGTTGAGTCAGCAGCTACAGGGAGCTCTCAGTGAGTCTAGATGACCTAGGTTATTAGGGAGACATTCTTCCCCTGCATCTCCATTTTCATCTTTCAAACGTTAGAGCCAATGATGTTAAGCAGATTCCTTAATAAGTTTGTATCATTCTGCAATGTTTCCCCCTTTTGGATAACAGACTGTTTTCTAGGCAAGAGCCAGAACGAGATGAAAGAGAAATCTTGACTGTCTGAGCTTTCCTTAAGAAAAGTGAAGCAAGTCAGAAGTGTGTCCATCCCTGTGTTTCCTCCTCAGGGCCCCACGGCGAAGCACATACAGCTGGTAATGGAACGGCTGCTGAGAAGGATCAACCGGACCGTGATTGGGATGAGCCGACAGTCTCCCCATATTGTGAGTGTCGTCCAGGGGACCACGCGGCCACTGCAGCTTCCCAGTGGCCCATCCCACCTACCCAGTGAGGGGCTTTGGGGACCAGTGACTTGAGACCAAATTCACGTAGGCCCCTCCCATCCCAGTTTCTAGACTGCACTGTGTGTTGGGTGGCATAGCTCCCTTGGAATTGAATGGGGCCTCGAACTTTGCAGCCTCCCTGGATGAGTGACTCTTCTTAACTGTGAGTAAATCTGATGCTGATTTTCTCTTGAGGGAAAATGATCCAACAGGAAGGTAGAGGAGATGAATGGGGGACAGTTATTAAGGATCTCACTAATACCAAGTGTGCAAATCCATTCTTAAGGAGTCTTACTCAGATGGACGGTGAAACAAAAACCTCCTCTAATATTATACATTAAAGCAGAGACCCACTGAGATATGCAGGCTCCCTAGGTGGGCTGAGAACTCAGGACCAGTTCTACCTAATGCTCGTTAAATATTTACTTAATATTTTCTTTAAGGAAAGTATGAGCCTTTGTGAGCAGAAAATTAGAAAATTAGCTTAGCTGACTGCTTTCAGCATTTCCTCTAGTATCTTGAGCAGTGTGATTGTAACTCTCAATGCCTGCGTGTTTTATGTGGATCCACCTTCATTAGAATGATAACAGTCATAGTCTGTTCAGCCAAAATGATGTTAATAGTGGTGGTCGCTGTTAGCTCATTTTTGTGTGTGTGCTAGAACATATCTTGAGCACTTTATATTTCACTGAAAACTCATAGTAAGCTCCATTTTTAAAAAGAGGAAACATGCAGAAACCTGTACAAGATTCCACAACCACCATGTGGTTGAGGTGGGCCTGGGCTCCAGACAGCTGTTCTGGAGGCAGCGCCCTGCATGCTGTCAGCCGTGCCCCCCGACAGAAGCTTACCAAGTTATGTCCCCAACTGTGCACTTTAGTCACCATGAAAGGAATTCTGATAAATTCAGTTCTCCCCTTCACATTCTGTTTCCCCTGACGCTTGATATGCTTATAGATTGGTGCCCTGTTTTACTGGACAGTCCTTTTCATTCAAAGAAAATCTTTTAAAGAACTTGGGATTAGCATGCTTTTAGAAATGCCAGTGTTGGCCTCTTATTTTCCAAATATTATGTTCGCTAAATGTCAGGTAAAAAGGATGATGGAGACCAGAGGTAACTGTTGAAAGACCAGGTTGTATCATCGTTAAAATGAAGCGTCTTTTGCCTGCAGTTGTATGAGCTACATGCATTTGTGCTTAGTTGCTCAGTCAGTCCAACTCTTGGTGACCCTGTGGACTGTAACTCATCAGACTCCTTTGTCCATAGCGTTCTCCAGGCAAGAATACTGGAGTGGGTCGCCATTTCCAATGAGATTTTAATTAGAGGATAGAAAAAGAACTCTTCTAAATTGCTACTGTAAATAAAAACCATTTATTAAAAAAATAGGTAGTAAGAAACTGCTATAAGCCAGGTATTGTTCTAGACAAGAGAAGTACATCAGGAAACAGAACAAAAATCGCTACCTTAGAGAAGCTTACAATCTAGCAAGAATAACAATAAAAAAATAAGTGCAGAATATTAGAAGGAGATAAGTGCTATGGAGGGGAAAAAAATGAGTGGAATAAGGGGATTCAGGGTCATAGAGTTACAAATTTGTGTTAAGGTCGTTAAGAATGGTTTTTTAGGGACTTCTTGGTGCTCCAACAGTTGAGACTTCACAAATGCAGAGGATGTGGGTTCGATCCCTGGTTGGGGAACTAAGATCCCACATACTACATGGTAGGACAAAAAAAAAAAACAAAAGAGTGGCTTTCCTGGGAATTCCCTGGTGGTCCAGTGGTGGTTAGGACTGGGAGCTTTCACTGCCCAGGGCCTGGGTTCCATCCCTGGTCAGGGAACTAAGATCCCACAAACCTCAGGGCATGCACCCCACCCAAAAATACCTTTCCCAAGAAGCTAAAATTTGGACAAACACTTTAACAAAGGCCTGGAGAAATAAATGTGTTAGGTGTTGATGGTAATGCAAACTGTATGCTAGTTTGGCAATAAATATCAAAGCCTTAATACAATAAATTTACATTGCTTTATAATTAGAAAAAAAATTTTTTAAAACAAAGGAGATGTAAGGCATTCATCCAGAGAGAGGTGACCATGGATAGTGTTTTATTGTTTTTGTATGTAGGAAGTTATTCTCTCCATCCCAGAATAGCTAGGTTTTCCTCTCCTCTGTGCCAAATTCATTTAAATTTGTATTGTTTTCATAACTATATGAATACAGGCAGATTCTGCCTTGGGTACGTACCCTTAGGCTAGAAAATTAAGTCTGTGACTCAAATATGATTGGACTAGGGGAAAGCCAGTTGAATATGTAATTCCTGGCCTCAAAATGGAAATGATGGTAATCACCTAATTATCCAGACCAGGGATGGCACTAGTGGTAAAGAATCCAGTTGTCAATATAAGAGATGCACGTTCCATCCCTGAGTCTGGAAGATCCCCTGGAGTAGGAAACAACAACCTACTCTGGTATTCTTGCCTGGAAAATTCTGTGGACAGAGGAGCCTGGAGGGCTACAGTCCATGGGGTCACAAAGAATCAGACACAATTGAGGGACCGAATACACATCTAGTTATCCAATCCCTTTCTTCAAACCAGGTCCACAGTTAAATAGCTTAACATGCAAGAATCACGGACTGAAGGACTCCAGAGCGGGAGGCATGACGCTGAAGTGGCCCAGCGGGGAGCTCTCCCTTCTGTCCTCTCCTCTGCTTTTCTGCTCAGTTGTACCACTTCTCTTTCTCCTCCTCGCTGTCCTCCAAGCTCAAATTTGTTTAAATGATCTAAATATTTCTGGCATTTCTCCCTGGATGTCTCTATTACCCATCTCCCTCAACAAGCAACTCAGCATCTACAAGTTGTTTCAGCCTCACTAGTCGTCTAGCTGAGATCGCAGAGTCAGTATCGCCTGACCTCCTGGATCTCAGAGGTCAGAGCTGACAACAGAATGAATCAAGCCCTCCATTCGAACCTGGAAGGAGCTTGTTTTTACCAAGAAACTGCAAAGCACATGCCTTTAGATCTTTAGAATTCAGTGTGTTTCCAGCATGGTGGGGTCTCTGCATACTTAATTGGGTAGGGAAAACCAAAGGCCATGCACCCACATCTTGCTCTGTCAGTTGGCGATCTCGGGAGCTGGGATTTATTGTGTTTTCCTTCTCCTTCCAGGGGAGTTTTGTTGCCTGCATGATCGCCATCCTGCGGCAGATGGACGACAGCCACTACAACCACTACATCAGCACTTTCAAAACCAGACAAGACATCGTCGTAAGTCGTCTTCATTGTCCTGCTCACTTTAAGACTTTTTATATTTTGGCAGAGCTGAGCATCAGTTCTGTGTGGGTTCTCTTCCTGCACATCTCTAATGCTGTGTGGCTTTGCATAGTGTTTACAAGAGGGAGAGTGTTCCTCCCAAGCTTTAAAGAAGAGTACAGTATATATGGACTTCCCAAGTGGCTCAGCGGTAAAGAATCTGCATGCCAATGCAGGAGATGCAAGAGAGTTGTTCCATCCCTGGGTCGGGAAGATCCCGTGGAGAAAGAAATGGCAACCCACTCCAGTATTCTTGCCTGGGAAGCCCCATGGACAGAGGACCCTGATGGGCTGCAATTCATGGGATCACAGAAGAGTTGGACACGACTGAGTGACTGAATGAGTTCATATACCAATAGGTCCTCATGGAGACACTGAAGTTTCTGTGATTTAGAGAGACCCTGTACTTAGAAACATTTGGCTGACCATTTTTGCTCTCAGAAGAGGACAGTGTCTCATTTTCAGGGACAATAGTCACCCTTGAAGGGATTTTAGGAGGCAGAGATGTGCATGGTCTTCTGAGATGTGGTTGATGTCATCCTTTTCAGTATTCCCTGGGAAGGGAAGCAAAAAGAGGTAGCGCCTGCCCCATGTAACATTTGTAAGTTATCTTCAGTTGAAAATATTCCATTCTCTCTTGTTTTAAACAAAATTGTTCTCTTAATAGTTTTCTATTAAGCATACAGCCAGAGGTAGCTTAAGACACTAAGTTAGGTCTCTGGTGGCTTCCCCGTGATTCTTCCTTCAGGGAACTGTTAATGGCTGTTAAACATCCCTGAAAGTGGAAATTCCCTAATGGTCCAGTGGTTAGGACTCCGCGCTTTCATTGCTGTAGCCCAAGTTCAATCCCTGGTCAGGGAACTAAGATCCTGCATAAAACAAAATATCATCCCTGACGTTATTGTCTTGTCTTGTGAAGCAATGGGCTGGATATGGAGCTGGATTAACAGTTGAGGTCTCAGTAGACTAGACTTCCTTTGGGTAACTTCCATCATTCATGCATATTCTTGTCTTCTTTATGCTCTCAGTTGTCCACTTTCTGCCTTTTTTATATGGAGAGCAGGTGGCCAGTAGTCCCAAGGATACCCAGCTCTTTCCCTGCCAGTTACTCTCCTTTCTGTGAGGTCTGCATGATGGAAAAACATAACAAAGAATTGGAGAGAAAGTTGCTGTTGTTGTTCGTCTCCAAGTCATGTCTGATTCTGCTACCGAGTGGACTGCAACATGCCAGGCCCCCCTCTCCTCCACTGTCTCCTGGAGTTTGCTCAAGTTCATGTCTATTGAGTCAGTACTGTTTTTTGTTCTTAGTTGTAATTGATCCAGTGATGAACTCTCAGAATACGGACCACAGAATACTGTTTGGACCACAATCAAGTACTGTGGCTTAGTCTGGAGACTTATGTGGATTTCTACTTCAACCATGCTCTCGCAGGCAGACTGATACAGGAGTCCATAGCCATCCATAGCTGTGCTTGCAGAGATCTGGGCGAGAGAATCACGGAGGAGAGGAGAGGGGTTGAGAGGTGGAAGCTGAGGGTGGCGGTGTTTCCCCTCCGCAGTCAGAACACCGGCTTTGGAACACCGGGATCTGGGTTTGAATTCTGAATTCTATTCTGCTTCCCTCTGCGAAATTTTGGACAAGCTATTTAACCTCACTGAACCTCGGCTTCCCCATAAGATGGTACCTACCTGGGGATGGGAGGGGGTTAATGTGAGTACTTTTTAAAAGTACTCTCAATTATATTGAGATATAATTCACATTCCATACAGTTCACCCACTTAAAGCATACAATTCATTGCTGTTTAGTATATTCACATCATTGTGTAACCGTCACAACTCTCTAATTCCAGAATATTTTCATCACTTCAAAAAAGAAATGCTTAATGTGAATACTGATGAGTGGACATATGGAAAATGCTTTGCTTTGTACCTGACAAGTGTTAACACCTATGAGAACCAACTACTTATAATAATAATTATGATGTTATACTATAACTATATATAATACTTTATTATTATGTAAAATAAAATTAATATAAAAATAGTGACTTCTTGGGACTTCCTTGGAGTTCAGTGGTTAGGACTCTGCATTCCCAGTGCAGGGGACACAGGTTCAATCCCTGGTCGGGGAGCTAAGTGAGATCCCACATGCTGCACTGTGCAGCCACAGGGGAAACAAAATGACTTTTTTTTCAGATTTCCTTTGAAAGCACGTAGAATTTATAGTAAATCCAAACTCCTGGCAATTTGGCTCCATTAAGTAAGCAAAAAAAAAAAAACAAACCCTAAACTCAGGTTTAATCTCTTGTTTTTAGGACAATGTGAACTCTTCTCCCAGCATCCTCTAATTATAAAAGGATTATTGCCCCCAAGGGAACAATGGTCATTAGTGGGGGAACTGCTGGGTACAGCTGGGCCTTTCAACCTTCAGTGGACCCGCCTTTCTCTCGGTCCTGCTGCTTCTGAAGAAATCACTTGAAGGGCCTGGGAAGCAGTGGGGAAAGAGAGGCCGGGGGTGACCTGTGAGCTGCCTGTCTTAGGCCACCGCTGTCCACAGATCACTGGGGGCACCTGGGGCTGGACGTGGAGTCGGTGTCAGCAGATAACCAGCTTTCCACAGCCTCGCTTCACAAGCCATGAGCTCCTGTTGACTTGGGGAAAAAGCTAGTGGAATAGTTAATAAGTAATGGGTAGGCTTAAAATGAATGATGAAAAACTGAAACACTTGTGCACTAGGGCTGGGATGTGCGAATGGAAGGTGGAAATGATTTGGTCTGCACTGAACCAGGGGGAAGATTTCAGGGCTGCACAGACTTCAGGGCTGCCGTCATTCCTGATCCGCCGCTGTTTGGCCTCCAAAGTGCACTGGGACTCGGGACTCTGAGGAGTACTGTTAGAACCAGGCCCCTGCCTCCGCAGCCCCGCGTTCTTCCTGTCCTTGCTGAAACTACATGGTTTAGTGCCAGAGAAATTGCACTGGGTTTTCATCTCAGGAATCTGAGTGGAAAATGTCTAAATTTAACTAACTAATAAATTTAAAAGCTCTCCAAACTTTTAAGCGCTGGTTTTTAGCCTGATTTTTCTTTTTCTGAGTTACTTTTTTCCTCTTAGCCGCCTTGTGAGTAGAATAGCTATTTTCTCGATCCTGGGCTTTTGTTAATTAGTCCTTACAGTCATCATGGTCCACTGCTGACATCTCTTTGTAAGGAGCGTTTAGGACCCTTCTCCCCAGGCCACCCATGGAAGCATTCCTGGAATAGGAAGAATCCTGACTCTGCTGCTTATTTATAGCATTTTGTTTCCGTTCTAACAGTAATAAGGGAGAACAGGACTCAGAGTTGTTAGAAGTATCAGTTTTCTCAGACTCAGATACAGAGAAGAAACTGGTAGTTGCCAGAGGGAAGGAGGGCAGAGAGGTGGACAGAAGAGGTGAAGGGGGTTAAGAGACCCCAACTGCCAGTTTATAAAGTAAATAACTACCAAGGATGTAGTGTACACAGAGGGTATTCAGTCAATAATACTCTAAAAACTCTGTAGTGTGACAGATAGTAACTGGACTAGGTGTGATGATCATGTATAAAACCTTTGAATCACTATGTAGTACACCTGAAACTAATATAATACTGTGTGTTAATTATAATTCAATTTTTAAAAGATTCCAAAAAGTTAAAAAGAAGTGTCAATTTTCTCACAATTGGTGGATGCTTTTGAGGTACGGTAGATCTATTCAGACAACACTTGGCAGTCAAGCACTAACGATATTATGGCTGCAAACTTGGGATCCAGAACCCAAAGGTCTGGATCCTGGCTCTCTGCTTCTTGGTTTCTATGGCCTTAAGCCAGTCGTTTAATTTTTCAATAGTCTATTTTATAATTTATAAAATTTGTGCAGTTTTTTCATCCTTGTCTCCCTCATCAGACTATGTGAAATTGTTAGTCACTCAAATATGTCCGACTCTTTGTGACTCCGTGGACTATAGCCTGCCAGGCTCCTCTTCCATGGGATTGTCCAGGCAAGAATACTGACGTGGGTTGCCATTTCCTTCTCCAGGGGATCTTCCTGACCCAGGGATCGAAACTGGGTCTCCTGCTTTGCAGGCACATTCTTTACCATCTGAGCCACCAGGGAAGCCAGATTGTATGCTGTAAGCATCAAATCATAGGACAGCTCTAAGAATGCTGTATTATATATACACTGTTATATTCAAAATGGATAACCAATAAGGACCTTCTATATAGCACAAGGAACAGTGCTTAATATTTTGTAGTAACCTAAATGAGAAAAGGATTTGAAAAAGACCACGTGTATGTATATGTATAACTGAATCACTTTGCTATACACCTGAAACTAACACAGCATTGTGAATCAGCTGTGCTCCAATATAAAATAAAAAAAACACACCACTGTGTTCTCCCTGTGAAACTTACTCAAAAGATAGACTGTTATGGGACCGTGGCCATCATGTTCCTTCCTTTGCATCAGTGTAATGCAGACCAGGCATATGGTGTATAACCCAGTTTTCCTCCAGCCATTCCTAATCTGTTTTCTGCAGGACTTCCTCATGGAAACTTTTATCATGTTTAAGGATCTAATTGGAAAGAACGTCTACGCTAAAGACTGGATGGTCATGAATATGACACAGAGCAGGTGAGACCGCCCATCGTGGGGCTGGCGGCATTTGAAAACTTGGGTCTGGTAACTAGATTTCCGAGCCTTATGAAACACTGTCTCGTCTCTTTGCCTCAGGTCCATCGTCTGTAAAGTCAAGGTCCTCCTGCTTCTATGGTCTTGGTGTATGGCCTCCTGTTCTTGATTTCACCCAGGCTATTTCAGTAGCTCTGACTTGGGCTCTCAACTCTCTTCTTTCTGCTGTTACCTTGTAACTCTCTCATGTTGATCATCAGCTCTGTGCCTGCCCCGTCGTCTCTGACCACCAATCTACCTCCCATTCCTTTAGGCCCTTCTCAAATGCCGTCTCCAAAGGAGTCCATTTTGACCTAGATGTCCTCTTCTCTCCTTTTGATTCCCTACACCTATTTGATACCCCGCTCCTAGAATTTTCCATATTCTTTGTTGGGTCAAGGTTCGATTTACAGGTTGGAAGTGATCCCCACCAAGCTGTAACCTTCTTAAGACCAGGAAGTGTCTCTTTCAAGGCAAAACCTAAGCCAGTGCTTTGCAGTTGCTGGTCTTCAACAAAGACTTGTTGAATTCAAGTCAAATGAACTGAAT
Organism: Cervus elaphus; assembly: GCF_910594005.1. NCBI lineage: Eukaryota > Metazoa > Chordata > Mammalia > Artiodactyla > Cervidae > Cervus > Cervus elaphus. Next base: position 38,098,242 of record NC_057830.1, on the reverse strand, counting down.
ACAGATACTTAGGGCTTCCCAGGTGGCTCAGTGGTAAAGAATGTGCCTGCCAGTGTAGGAGATGAAGGAGACTCAGTATTGATCCCTGGGTCAGGAAGATCCCCTGGAGTAGGAGATGGCAAGCCCCTCCCGTACGCTTGCCTGGAAAATTCCATGTCTAGAGGAGCCTGGTGTGCTGTATAGTCTAAGGGGTCAAAAAGAGTCAGACACAACTGAGCACGCATGCACAGATACTCAGAGTCAGGATTTTTCAAGAGCTAAATAAAGTAAATTATTATGATAAGCATTAAGTCGCCATGGTCCTGATATCTGGTTAGAAAACACTTCCCAACTTTGTACAGATTAGAGAAACAATTGCATCCAAAGTCCTAGACTTTAAAACACAAGCATCATGATGGAATAGAAAGAGCTCTGGTCTGAGGCTCAGGAGCTGGTCCTCTCAACTGGCTCAATTGTGATGCAGCCTTGAGTGATGCTAGGAGACAGTTCGAGAAACTGGCCTTCACTGTAGACTGTGCTGTTCTTGGTCTCTAAGGATCTTGATAGATCTAAAGGTCTTAGGTTAACAAATCCAGGCTTGATTTGTTTTGTTGTTGTTTTCTTTAACATAGAACATGTTAAGTCGTGTCTGACTCTCTTACCCCATAGACTGTAGCCTGTCAGGGTCCTCTGTCCATGGGAATTCCCAGGCAGGGATACTGAGTAGGTAGCCATTTCTTTCTCCAGGGGATCTTCCCAACCCAGGGGTTGAACCCAAGTCTTCTGCATTGGCAGGTGGATTCTTTACCACTGAGCCACCTGGGAAGCCCCAGAAAATGTCTCAAAGAGCATGAAGTTTGCCTTATTTATCCAGCATGTTTTTCTTTGTCCTGCCAGGGTTTTCTTCTGTGCCATAAATCAGTTTGCTGAGGTTCTCACCAGATACCACTGAGCCACCTGGGAAGCCCCAGAAAATGTCTCAAAGAGCATGAAGTTTGCCTTATTTATCCAGCATGTTTTTCTTTGTCCTGCCAGGGTTTTCCTCCGTGCCATAAATCAGTTTGCTGAGGTTCTCACCAGATTCTTCATGGATCAGGCAAGCTTTGAACTTCAGGTAAGCATGCAGTTCACCTAGGAGTGCCTTCAGTTCTCAGCTGAAGCAAGAGGATAGTTTCATTTTGGAAGACAGATTGCAGACAAGGTTCTGCTTCCGTTACAGGGTACATTTGGTTGGTGATGTGCTTCTGCTGTGTCATGGCCTGTGTTTGTATCTGTGGAACTTTGAAAGTGAAGACACAAGCAGAGGATATTGCATATATATATATACACATGTGTATGTGTGCATATGTACATATGTGTTTATATGTGTATGAAAATTTAGGTTGTTTGCATTTTCTGTTATGTTAAATAACACTTACTTAAATATTTTTTAAATACCCATTTTTATTTTTCCAGGATAAAGTCCTAAAATATTTACTAGTTCAAAAGTTTGGCAAAACACTAGGACTTTTGATAAGTTTTGCCAAACTACCTACTATAAATAGGTACACTTCTTGGCAGCAATTTTCCTTTATCCCAAGAGTAAAGACAACTATAATAGTTTAAATTTTTTTTAAAAAATCTTGGTAAAGTGTTAAAATTTTCAGGGCTGAATCATTGAAACACAAGAGAGAAAAATGTCCTGTGGATATTATTTTTTTTATTAATTTCCAGAGAGTGAATAACTATGTGTCACTGTTTTAGTATGACCCTTATTAATGTTATTTTCCATTTCTTTTCACCCACACAATTAATTTTGAGCAGCTCTGGAACAATTACTTCCATTTGGCAGTAGCATTTCTCACCCATGAGTCCCTTCAGCTTGAAACCTTCTCACAAGCCAAGCGCAACAAAATTGTAAAAAAGTAAGTGTCCTCTTAAACTTGCTTATAATTGGGAAGGGAGTTCTTCCATTTCTATTCGGAGCAGGATTTTTAATACCGCAGAAATTACTGTTCACTGGCTACTCATAGTGTTAGTGACCTTGGTCTTCAAATAATCATTTAATAAACCTCAGATTGCCCCAGATTCACATCTCTTCTCAGGGCCCCATTCATTTTCAAATCAACCATCGCATTCTTTATAGAATCCCTACATGGAGAGGCCCTGAGGCCAGAAAGTCCTCCCGTTGCCCAGGACAGCTGCCCCTTGCTGACAGTTTATCCAAATTGCAAGCTTAGTGCTGCTCTGACTCATGATTGCGGAGCGGACTCCTTTGGCCCCACTGGTCTATCTCCCAATTGTAGTTACTTCAGCTGAGAAGCCAACACTCACAAATCACTTAAAACTGCCCTCCAGTTTCCTGGCTTAGTATTCAAAATGGACTTGTGTGCAAGTGTGATGAGAGATTTAGGGAAGATTTTCATTGCTTTCATCTCAAGTCTTTTTCAAAGTTCATTGAGAGCCTAGGAACTTAAAGGCTGTGTAATTTAAAAGGGCTTAAGAAATTTATCATTTAAATGCTATGATGTTTTAGTCCTGTTTCCCTGCTAGCATGTCTGGGATTCTAGGCAAATTATTTTAGCATCTCTTTAACTCTTCCCTTAAATACTAAAATTGGTGTCTAAGAGGTAGAGATTTAGTGATTGCACTTTCAAAGATAAAAGTAAAAACTATTTTGTAGATTTCCTGGTGGGGTGGTTATCAAGAGATATTTGATTTTTAAGATGGACACCTTAGTCTTATTCTTTAAAATATCTTAATTTCATTCAGGGATGGATTTGGTTTTGGTTAAATGACCTTGAATAGAATGAGTTGACACCAAATCTGATAAATAAAGTGGCTAGTTAGGATAAATAATTCTTGTTTTGGTCATTTCAGGAAAGTGTGACTATAGGTACAATCCACATAAAAATGTATATGCATACTGGTAAAGATAAGCCTTAGGAAATAAAAGCATTTATATTAAGGTTATAGGAATGTGAATGAGGTTTTTTTCAGGACTTCTTATTTTTAGTAAAAGCATCAACAGTAGTATTAAAAAGCAATAAGAATAGTTACTTATTGTCCGGTATGTGCCAGACTGAACAACACATGCTTATATATTAATAGTAAAATTAGATACTTTTGTTAAAATGGAATAGTAAGAGAAATTTTTCAATATGATTTTTATTCTGACTTTTGAAGGCATTTCCAAAGCGGGGATTTCGAAAAAAAATGTTGGGTGCAGTAGTAACATGAGTAGAAAATGTAGATCTTTGCTGGCAGGGTAGATCATACGTCTGTACTTGAATTTCCTGGGAACAGTCTCCATATCTACTTTTGACCCATCTTATTTCCATTTTCTAAGCCCCCAACCTCTGATATGGCATGTTATGTGGAGCAGTCCCCAGCTTTTATATTCTTTAAAAGATTTCCAGGTGACTCTTAATCATCTCCACCCAAAAATCACTGTCTAGATCAATGTTTCTCTACATTTTTGTCCTCCTTTGTCAACTCCTATAAGAAACCTTTTTATTTTATTTGACTTTTTTTCTCTTTTGTCCATGCCATGCTACATGTGGGATCTTAGTTTCCTGACCAGGGATTGAACCCATGCCCCCTGCATTGGGAGCAGAGTCCCAACCACTGGACCGCCATGGAAGTCCCTGGAACCTTTTTAGAAAATGTTTTCCCAATCACACCCCCCCCCCAATGAAATATTAATACCACCTATATACTAAATATATCTGTTTATGTACTAAATGTATACGTTAATTTATATGTCAAAGCAGTAAGCTTTTTTTTTTTTGTCCCCATGGGCCAGTTTTCACCTCTTTGAAGATGTTATCACCCCATTTGAGAATGTATGTCTAGAACTTCCCAATGTGAGCGCTTTAAAGAATGTACTGGTGTGGATAAGGGTTACTCAAATATAAGTATATACAGGCAGCATATTTGTTACACATCATCAGCCACATTACTATGTAAGTCATACCTCATTCATCTTCCTTTTTTTTTTAGTATTTTATTTATTTATTTTTGCTTATGAGCAATCAGAGTGTTTCTCACTCTTCTCCCTTCAGTAAGTGTGTTGATCTCATCTTCTCAGTGGTTTTTGGCACTTACTTTGCTCCACCTTCTGCTGGACCCCGGTCTCTATGTCTGTGTCCCCTCATCTCTATGTGCATCAGTCTTTTGGGGGCTTATTCACATGTCAGCTGCATCTCTTCATGTGACTTTTGCCTCAGTATCTACCTTGATTGCGACCCAGAGGAACACGGGCTGTCTTTACTCCCCTTATCATTGTATCAGTATTATGTGTTCCCGTCTCCACCACACATTTTTTCTCCTGGTTTATGATCTTCCTAGATACGGGGACATGAGGAAGGAGATCGGCTTCAGGATCCGGGACATGTGGTATAACCTGGGTAAGTGCACACCCTGAATACCGCTCCTTCGGCTCCATGCCTCCCACGATGAAGTCTTTTTCATTTTAATGCCTTTTCATTCAATTAAAATTTCATTTTAATTGCGATTGATTTGTCTGGTGTGTCTGGAAGTACAGGTTGATGTTTGGGTCTCTTACGACAATCACGTGTTATCAGAATACAATATTTAGTCACTCACTTCTGAATTGAATTGCTTTACCCACAATTTTTTCTTTTCTTATGGGCCCTGTGTAGCACTTTACTTCTGGTGAAATTGTTTGATATCCTCACTTCCTTTCATTTCAGGTCCCCATAAAATCAAATTCATCCCATCCATGGTGGGTCCCATTCTGGAAGTCACATTAACCCCCGAAGTAGAGCTTCGGAAAGCCACCATCCCTATTTTCTTTGATATGATGCAGTGTGAGTTCAATTTCAGTGGAAACGGCAATTTCCATATGGTAAGGAGTGGTGGATCACCTTACTAGTGCATGTAGAATCCAATTCTTTTTTTTTCTAATAGAGAATCAGTAGCCTGAACAGTACAAATCAAAGTTATCTAAAATCTTCTGGTTTTGCATTTAATTTGTAAAGCAGTTAGACATAGAATTGAGATACCCTATCTTTGGTCCTAGAAGCAGTCTTTTTGGTACATGTGTTTCCTAAAGCAGCACGCTTATCTCTGGATCATTAAAATTTGACTTTAGGCATTTTACTCCTATCTCTTGCAACTGTTACAGTGGATTAAGCTTTAGTTTTTGAAGTCTTTAGTTTAGAGACCTTAGTTTGCCTGCTACATTTTTCCTGTACTTCAGTTTTCTTATCTAACAATACATAGTATATTAGTATCAAAAAGAAGATTTTTATAGCTATGAAGCTCCGAAAAAGCAATCCCATTGTAAAGACTTCAACAGGAACCAAAAATAAAATGGAAAGTTAAAACCATTAAGCTATTTTTATATGCATAGTTGAGATAGGAAAATAATATTTAGGCTAGTTTTCTTTCTGCAATTATAAAGCAAAGGACAAAGTTACGCCAGGTTGCTTTAGAAAATTTTGACATGGCCATGGTGCATTATTGGGCTTCTCAGGTGTTGCTAGTGGTAAAGAACCCACCTGCCAGTGCAGGAGACATAAGAGACCCAGGTTCAGTCCCTGGTTCGGAAGATCCCCTGGAGGAGGACATGGCAAGCCACTCCAGCATTCTTGTCTGAAGAATCCCGTGGACAGAGGAGCCTGGTGGGCTACGGTCCATGGGATCACAGAGAGTCAGACACAACTGAAGCTAGCTAGCTAGCTGGTGCGTTATTAATGAGTGATGTGAACTGTGATCTTCCTCTGTGTATATTGAAAAGAGTTCACAATTCAGTAGAAGGGTGGGTCCTAGTATAGAAATGTTGGCCATATGTCTTTCCTGTCCTCTTCTGAGGTTGTGACATTCTCCTGTGAAATTCTGACTGCTTTCAGTTTGAGAATGAGTTGATCACAAAGCTGGACCAGGAAGTAGAAGGGGGCAGAGGAGACGAACAATACAAGGTCCTTCTGGAAAAACTGTGAGTATTTCAGAAACAGAGTCTCTAGCTGACGGCATCATTTAGTGATGGACGAACACAGGCTTCTGCTGCACTTACAGACCAGTTGAGTGGTCTCAGCATCGCTGGGGTCGCCACCACACTGGTTTCCGTGAGGTTCGTGGAGTTGACACCATTCACTGCAGCCATTCATTTATCTGCTGTGAGTCAGATGTTCGTGTTTTCCTGGCTGGCCTGGCCCTCAAGAACAGGGCAGATGGAGGAGAGGGGAGATCAACTGAGTGGTGATATCTTTCCCAGTGTTTGAATTACTGAAGTTTAACAAAAGTGCTAGCTCCTGTAATTATGACTTCAAAACAGTCATTTAAAGGAGAAGGGAAAAACATTTCAAGGTCCCCTTAAAAATACCTTATGCCCTGGAAAGGATGTCTGGGAACACTAGGTACATTGTCAGTCCTTTTCATTTCCCTCCTTCCATTCCTGACTCAACTTGTCCATTCCCTTCTTCTCTGGCACCCTCTGGCACCCTTTGCATGTATGGAATAACAATATAAAGCAGTGTGTTTTATAAAACAATATATAAACAGTGTTTCAGAACACTCAGATCTAAGATTTCCCTGCTGCTCCAGTGGTTAAGAATCTCCTTACTAATGCAGGGGACACGACTTCGATCCCTAGTCTGGGAAGATCACACATGCCAAGGGGCAACTAAGCCTGTGTGCCACAACTGCTTAGCCCATGTGCCTTGAGCCTATCCCCCTCAACAAGAGAAGCCCCCAAAATGAGCTCTCACACCACAACTAGAGAGTAACTAGAGAGTAACCTGCTTGCTGCAACCAGAGAAAGCCCCGAACAACTATGAAGATCCAGCACAGGCATAAGTTAATTAATTGATTAAAGAATTAAAAAAAACACTTAGATATTAGAGTTAAAGATTGTGCTTCAAATCCCATTTTTTCCACATACTAGGATTTTGACTTTGTATTTATGTGATGCCTTTTTTTTTTTTTTTTTTTGGTCATCTACAATAATAGGATCTGTATTTTGGTGAGGATTAAATGAGATGATATATTCACACAGTATCTGTTGGAGAGATCATGCTGGATAAATGTGGGCTGTTCTGGTGTTTGTTACTGTTATTACCTGCAGATTTCCCTAGCATCCTAGGTTCTAACTACCCTAACTGTTCATTTCTTGTATTCTCTGAACTTTTATGATAATGGCTAACTCGGTCAACTGCTGATGGAATATGTGTCTAGATCATTCCGGGATTTACCTGCTTTGGGGAAGTGGTAGGCAATAGACTGAGTTGAGGACAGTGACACCCCCAACTCTATTATTCTTTTTTTCAAAAAATTTTTAAGGAATCAGCACAGAGGATGCTCAGAAATGGAACTGATGACTCATCTGTATTTTGAAGTTCTAGAAGTCTGTCTTATTTTGTTTGTAATGGGTGATAAGAACATTGGTTGATCTTTTCATCCTGTATCCGTTTGGTCTGCCTGTTTGAGTTTCAAACCTCTCAATTGATCACTTCTGCAGTTCTGATCTCATACAGGAATGAAGTGCCGGTTACCCACACATAGAAACACATGCCCACAGTGTTTACAAGTGATAAAACTACACTTTAAAAAAATCCTACAGTTGACTTTTCATGTACAGATCTTGTTTTTCCTTCATTTTTTTTGAATCATGAGTGCAGAAAAATATGACTGCACAAATCTCCGGTGCTCAAGAATAATTTTAGAGTCTGGTCTGGTGCTTTGAACCCACTTTTTGTCCTGTTCACCAAGTTTTCTTCTGTCTAATCTAAGAAGCTCCTATGGAAACTTTGCTCTATTTGGGTCCAGAGGGAGATAATTTAGACCAAAAGTTTAACTTGTTTACTTATTTACACCTGTGTCTTTTTTCCCTGAAAAATAACTTTTATGTGAAAAGCCACATGTCTGGATGTATAGTAGGTTCTTAGGTTCCTCTAGGCTGGGCATTACTCCAAGACTCTCGAGTTCCCTCAGGATGCCTGAGAATAACGACAGGATAAAGATGATCCTTTGAAATGACCAGAGGAATCAGACAGTACATGCAAACCTCTTGGGCAAAAGTTCTCATTTCTGTGGTATAGACAGAAGACAGATAGAAATAGAAGTTCAAAGAAGGGCATCATGGGCTGGGATTCTCAGTGATGGTGGGGCTTGAGCTGCAGACCTAAAGAAAATGCAGAACTTGAGTAACAGCAGAGAGCCTTTTAAATGAAGGCTCCGGGACAGGATAACCTGGAGTCGCATGACGGATGTGTGTCTCTTGGTCCAGCGCCACCTCCTGCCAGGACCTTGGGCAGCACGCACAGGTGGTGCTGGAATGTTGGTGTGGGACAAGGCATTTTGTCTCCACCTCTGCCCCCCAGGCTCCTAGAACATTGCCGGAAACATAAATACCTCTCCAGTTCCGGAGAAGTATTCGCGCTCCTGGTCAGCAGCCTCTTAGAGAATCTCCTGGACTACAGAACCATCATCATGCATGACGAGAGCAAGGAAAACCGCATGAGCTGTACCGTTAACGTGCTGGTACGTACCACATCCCTGGGTCCCCGAGAGGGCAGTGCCGCACGCCCCTGACCGCACAGCTCTAAGTAAATATGGCAGACACGAGGCTCTCCCTTGACCACCTTTCTGAAGTATGTGTCCTGCTGAGTCTAATTGGAATGGCCAAGGGAATCCCTGCCAGTCCGTGGTTAGTACTCAGCACCTTCACTGCTGTGGGTGCGGGTTCAGTGCCTGGTTTGGGAACGAAGATCCTGCAAGCTATCCCAAGTGGCCAAAAAAAGATAATTGGAATGGCCAACTCAGCTTTGAACTCACAGATAACAACTGCCTCAGACCCTGAGGATACATATAGAAACAGGAATGGAAAATGCAACATAAGCTTTTGACTCAGCTCTCTTACAGAAGGCAGAGAAACAGTTTGAGCATGGCCTTTTTTTATGTGATTGCTTTTTTGTTGAAAGTATCAGACACAGATGAACATGCATTAGAAACGATATACCATGAGTAGAGAATTAGTCCTTAAAATCCTCAAAGAGGTAGAACCCCGTGGTCTTGCCTTTTCCTAAAGAATTATAACTGGGACCAAAGACCTCAGAGATTTAGCAGCCATGGTCTCCTCTGCTTAATATAAACAAAACACCTACCATTTCTGACTCCCTAAGAAAACAGAGTATCAAGTGATTTGGGAATTATGATCTGTTGTGTACTCACCTCAATTTCCCTCACATTGGTCTTAAAAAAAATTCTTCAACTTTTCTTTTTATAAACTGAAACTTTTCCTGAGTCTTCCCTGGGGTCCAGTGGTTAGGACTCTGTGCTTCCAATGCAGAGGCCGCGGGTTCTATCCCTGGTCGGGGAAGTAGAATCCCACATACCACATTGTTGTCATTCAGATGCTCAGTTGTGTCTGACTCTTTGCGACCCCATGGACTGCAGCACACCAGGCGTCACTGATCTTTACCATCTCCCGGAGCTTGATCAAACTCATGTCCATTGATTCAGTGATGTCATCCAACCATCGCGTCCTCTGTCATCCCCTTCTCCTCCTGCCTTCAATCTTTCCCAGCATCAGGGTCTTTTCAAATGAGTCAGCTCTTCACATCAGGTGACCAAAGTATTGGAGCTTCAGCCTGAGCATCAGTCCCTCCATGAATATTCAAGATTGATTTCCTTTAGGATTGACTGGTTTGATCTGCTTGCAGTCCAAGAGACTCTCAAGAATGTTTCCAGGACACCAGTTCAAAAGCATCAATTCTTCAGCACTCAGCCTTCTTTATGGTCCAACTCTCAACATCTATACATGACTACTGGAAAAACCATAGCTTTGACTATATGGACCTTTGTTGGCAAAGTAATGTCTCTGCTTTTTAATATGCTATCTAGGTTTGTCATAGCTTTTCTTTCAAGGAGCAAGCATCTTTTAATTTCATGGCTGCAGTCACCATCTGCAGTGATACAGTATGGCCAAAAAAAGAAACCCAAAAGAAACCCCCACCGTTTCCTTATTTTGTGGGTGTATTCGTTAAAGGGAAAGAACAAAGTCTTTGGAAAAATGACACTGTTGAAAAGTACAGCTAGCGGTTTGGCTATTTTTGTGGCAAGCTCATCAGTAATTGATTTACAATTTTATTTTGTGTCTTTTTTTTTTTTCTTTGTAGAATTTTTACAAAGAAAAGAAGAGAGAGGACATCTATATAAGGTAAGCCTAAGGAAATTTTTGCTCTTGCTGTTTATATCATGGATTTATTAATTACTTTTCAAGCAATGATAAACCAGAACACCATCCTTGCTGCTTCGAGAGACACCAGATAGTATGTGATGTGTTCCCATCCTCCTGAAAAGGTAAACTCTTTAGATCAATACACGAGGAAGTGTGGGGCAAGGATTGTGTCGGGGAGGATGGAGGACACTCCAGCCAGCTAACCAGGCAAAGACCTGAAATTCACCCTCTGTCAAGGACTGTTAGCCCTGGGTTCAGGGAGCCCTGAGCAAACTTGGATGTAGAGCATGTGCATTTTCCTGGGGAAAGATTCCTTAGTTCTCATGAGCTTCCTAAAGAGGTCTGGGACATGAAAAACAAATTTAAACACTACTACCTTAAACGAAGAATACCAAGTAGAACAAATGGACTAGGAAAGATAGGAAGCAGCACAAAGACTTAAAGCAGGGGTCCTCAACCCCCTGTGAAGAGCTGAACTATGCAGCAGGGGATGAGCGGCGGGCCAGTGAATGAAGCTCCATGTGTATTTACGGTGGCACCCCGTCGCTCCCATTACTGCCCGAGCTCTGCCTCCGTCAGATCAGCACAGGCATCTGATTCTCATAGGAGCCTGACCCTTATTATGAACTGCGCAAGTGGCGGATCTAGATTGCAGACTCCTCATCAGAATCACCTGAAACCACTGCCCCCCCCTCACTCCCCGTCGGTGGAAAAAATTGTTTTCCATGAAACTGGTCCTTGGTGCCAAAAAAGTTGGGGGCTGCTGCCTTACGGGATTAGGAAGTAACTGTTCCCGCCACCTGGCTGGCTGTGGCATGGGCCCAGCGTGCCGTCAGCTCCCCGGCGGCAGAACGCCTGCTTTCCCCCTCCCGACCAGGTACCTGTACAAGCTGCGGGACCTGCACCGGGACTGCGAGAACTACACGGAGGCGGCCTGCACGCTCCTCCTGCACGCCGAGCTCCTGCAGGTGAGCGGGCCGGGGGGCTGCCAGCGCCCAGCCCTGGGGACCGCCTCACGGCATGTCCTGACTGTGCTGGCAACAACTCCTCTTCAGGGAGGACTCGCTTATCTTAGAGTATTTGTATACCTTCTACATAGGCAGAGCTATTTAGACCAAGGTTGGGAAAATGTCCATTGTTATTTATTTACTTATTTACTTGCTTTTAAGTTTATTTTGTGAAGTCTAGTTGATCAATAGTATTGTGTTGATTTCTCCTGTACAGCAAACTGCTTTCAGTTCAGTCGCTCAGTCGTGTCCAATTCTTTGTGACCCCGTGGACTGCAGCACGCCAGGCTTCCCTGTCCATCACCAGCTCCCAGAGCTTACTCAAACTCATGTCCATTGAGTCGGTGATGGCATCCAACCATCTCATCCTCTGTCGTCCCCTTCTCCTCCCGCCTTCAATCTTTCCCAGCATCAGGGTCTTTTCTAATGAGTCAGTTCTTCCAATCAAGTGGCCAAAGTATTGGAGTTTCAGCTTCAGCATCAGTCCTTCCAATGAATATTCAGGACTGATTTCCTTTAGGATGGACTACTTGGATCTCCTTGCTGTCCAAGGGACACTTAGGAGTCTTCTCCAACACCACAGTTCAAAAGCATCAATTCTTTAGTGCTCAGCTTTCTTTATAGTCCAACTCTCACATCGATACATGACTACTGGAAAAACCAAGTCTTTGACTAGATGGACCTTTGTTGGCAAAGTGTTGGACCTTTGTTGAACTTTGTTGGCAAAGTAATGTCTCTGCTTTTAAATAAGCTGTTTTGTTTGGTCATTACTTTTCTTCCAAGGAGCAAGCGTCTTTTAATTTCATGGCTGCAGTCACCATCTGCAGTGATTTTGGAGCCCAAAAAAATAAAATGTCTGTCACTGTTTCCATTGTTTCCTCATCTATTTGCCATGAAGTGATGGGACCAGATGCCATGATCTTAGTTTTCTGATTGTTGAGTTTTAAGCCAACTTTTTCACTCTCCTCTTTCACTTTCTTCAAGAGACTCTTTAGTTCTTCTTTGCTTTCTGCCATAAGTGTGGTATCATCTGCATATCTGAGGTTATTGATATTTCTCCTGGCAATCTTGAATCCAGCTTGTGCTTCTTCGAGCCCAGCATTTTTCATGATGTACTCTGCATATAAGTTAAATAAGCAGGGTGACAATATACAGCCTTGACATACTGCTTTTCCATTTTGGTACCGTGAAACCAGTCTGTTGTTCCATGTCCAGTTCTGTTGCTTCTTGTGATTTAGTTATACATTTATTTATATACATGTATATATATACATATATATACACCCACACACTCACATTTACATATATATACACACACTTTCTTTTTCATATTTGTTTCCATTCTGGTTTATCATAGGATGTTAAATATAACTCCCTTCTCTCTATAATAAGACCTTGTTGTTTTTCCATCCTATATACAATAGTTTTCATCTGCTAATCCCTAGCTCACAATCCATCCCTCCCCTACTCTTCTTCACCCTTAGCAACCATACCCTTGTTCTCTCTGTAAGTCTCTTTCTGTTTCATAGATATGTTCATTTGTGTTGTATTTTAAATTCCACATATAAACAACATCATATAGTATTTGTCTTTCTCTTCCTGACTTACTTCACATAGCATGATAATCTCTAGGATCATCCATGTTGCTGCAAATGGTTTTATTTCATTCTTTTTTATGGCTAAGTAGTATTCCACTATATATCCATATCGTATCATCTTGATTCATCAGTTGACATTTCCATGTCTTGGCTATTGTTTATGATGCTGCCGTGAACATAGGAGGTGGGTATAATTTATTTAAAATTCCTTAGGAAGCAGAGCATACCTTTCAGGCTGCTAATACACTCTAATTTCTAAAATGCACATTGATCCGTATGTTTTTAAAAATATGTAAAACTGCAGAGAAGTGACTTGTAAATAAATACAGAACTGTAGAAGTACTTTCCTACTTACCTGTCTCACTGATAACTATAGTGTGCTGTGGATATAAATACATCTCTCCATCATCAATCTCGAATAATTATTTCCAGCTCTGACAGCTCCTCCAGCTTCAGATTCTGTATAAACTGTTCTGTCAACATCAGTCTCTGAATGACTAATAGACACCTTAAACTTGGTATGTCAGTAGCACAAGCTGTTTCCTCCACTGTCTTTCTGGGTTCGTCCCTTCCTCTCCTTTCTCCCCATTTCACTAAAGGGCACCACCATCTAATAAAAGATACTGGTCATCATCTTTTACTCACATGGTCCCACATTCTCCACAGGTAAGAGTCATGGACCCTTTGTCCAAAACTTGCCCTCACTTTATCCACTTTTCTTTCTTTTTAAAAATTTTTGAATTTTATTTATCTGTCTGTTTTTGGCTGTGCTGGGTCTTCAATGCTGCACAGACTTTTCTCTGCTTGTGGCGAGCAGGGGCCACTCTGGTTGCCGTACACTGGCTTCTTGTTGCAGAGGCTTCCTTTGTCATGGAGCATGGGCTCTGGGGTGCACAGGCTTCAGTGGTTGCCGCTCCCAGGCTCTAGAGCACGGGCTCAGCAGTTGGTGGCATATGGGCTTACTTGCTCTGAGGCACGTGAGATCTTCCTGGATCAGAGATTGAACCTGTGTCTCCTGAATTGGTAGGTGGACTGTTTACCACTGAGCCAACAGGAAAGCCATCTTTTCTTTTTAATTGAGAAAATGTATGTGACAGTCTTAAATCTCCAGGAATTATTTCTCTATTAGTTGCAAGTTTATACCCTTAAACAATCTTTCTCCTATTTCCCATCTGCCAGCCCCTGGTAACCACCATTCTACTCTCTGTTTTTATAAGTCTAGATTTTTCTGATGCCATATATACATGATATCCTGCAGTGTTTGTCTTTCTCTGATTTATTTCACTTTGTATAATGCCCTTAAGGTCCATCCATGTTGTTGCAGATGGCAGGATTTCCTTCTTTCTCATGGTGAAGCACTATTCCATGGTGTGTATAAGCCACATTTGTGTTCATTCATCCATTGATGGACACTTAAGTTGTACTGTGGCTCCCGTGAGTAATGCTGCCCTGAACGTGGGGGTGCAGAGGTCTCTTCCACACTCCCCACCCTATCCATTTTTCTTTATCTCCATTGCTGCTATCCTGGTCCAAATTTCCATTTTTAGCCTCCTCCTACATCTCCCTGCCTCCAGTTTTGTCCCTAGCAATTAGTTGTCTTACACAGTTTCAATTTGGTTTTATACCTAAAGAATGCATGTACATTGTTCTAAGGTTTGAAATTAAAAACTGACGTCTTCTGCTTGACAGCTTCCCCAAGTCAGCCATTCACAGTTGATCTCCATGTCTGGGGCACCAGGAAACCTGCTGGGTTATGGGGAAGCTTGTTGCCTGGGGATCGGACACTGCAGTGTCTGTGCTGCCCTGCGGCTGTGGGACTTCCCTTTGGGTTATGGACTCTAGAGCACACAGGCTCAGCAGTTGCAGTGTGCAGACTTGATTGTTCTGTGGTACGTGGGCTCTTAGTTCCCCAACCAGGTATTGAACCGGCGTCCCTTGCATCAGAAGGCAGATTCTTAACCATTGGACCACGAGGGAAGTCCCAGTGACTAGATCTCTTCATTTTTGCTGCTCAGAAAGTTACACTCCTATCCTGGTGTAAGGTGGCACGTGTGGATGCCACTTCTTCCCCCATACTCAATAAGGATATTGCTCATGAAGTTCAGTTTCATCATTGGTATGAGATCTCATCTTTATCATGTACTGAATCGCTATATGGAGAGTCAAGGGAACCTCTTTATAGATTTTATGTATTTTGCATGGGTGTCTGTTGGATAATGCACCAGAACCACACTGTTTTAATTATCAATTCTTTACAGCATGTTTTATGACCTGGTAGTTACTCTTTATTCCTCTTCTTTTTCAGAGTTTTCCACCTTATTCCTTTCTGTTTATCTTTGCATATGGACTTTGGAATCATGAAATTTAAAAATTAATTTAGGGAGAATTTCCATGATTATGAAATAGCACTTTCTTATCCAAAAGCATGGTATGACTTTCCATTTGTTCAGATCTGCTTTTGTGCCTTCCCATGGTGTGTTAACCTTTTCTGTGTAGATGTTATGTTAAATCTCTAGATATCTTCTCTTTCTAAGGTAATTATGATAAAATAAATATAATGTAAAGTTTACTACTCTACACGTGTATAAGTACAGTTGAGTGGCATTAAGTACATTTGCATGATTGCACCTGAATATCCAGTCATTTTGAATTTATTCTTATTGGTATCTTTTCTTCCATTATCTTAATTATCTCTAAATTATTTCCAAATATGTTATTTTTTATCCCACTACTTAATTCTCTCATCAGTTGTGGTAGGTGTTTAGTAGGCACCTTTGTGAAAAGATTGATTATGAAGAATACAATTATTGCTTTCACATGAGAGGTTTTTTTTTAACCCCCTTTTCTTCATTTTTATGCTTTGATATCTTTCTTTTACCTGGGTGTATGAATGGTGACCTCCAGCAAGACCACAGTCATGCTGGTTGGCAGCCTCACCTCATTCTTGACCCTCATGGAATGCCTTCAGTATTTGTCCATTTGGCATGACACTTGTTTGTTTTGAAGCTGCTATGTGCGTATGTGTATGCAATTTTTGTGTTTAGTAAATCATTGAAAACATGGATGAATCAGATATGTACAAATATTTCTGTGAATGTTTTCAGTTGAATATTTGTTTGCATTCATCCCCTTTAATTAACTAAATGAACTGTGCTGCATTCATCTCTTGTGTTGCCTTTGTGTGTTTTCCAGTGGTCTGACAAGCCCTGTGTACCCCATTTGCTTCAGAGGGACAGTTACTACGTGTACACCCAGCAAGAGCTTAAAGAGAAGCTATATCAAGAAATCATATCATATTTTGACAAAGGCAAGGTCAGTGTTGGGGGGGGGTTGTTTTTGTATGAGGGCAAAGGGGGAAATGACTGCCACGCTTACTACGCTACAGTTCTGATCTGTACCAGCCAGAGTTAGTGCAGGGCCGACAGGCTAAGGGCACAGCTTCCAACAAGTCAGCCCAGACTTCAGCTGCAAGTGCAGGAGTCCCCATGCCACCCACAAATCACATGGATGTTGGTTCTGGCAAGGCCAGTCCCCACTCTCAGACTGTCTACGTGCCTACCATAAGTCACCTCATTAGTATCAATTCCCATGTCTCCTGAGGGGTCCATTGTAAACACCAAAGATACTTCTGTCACTGGGGAGATTCAAGAGTTTAGAAGCTCCTTCCCAGGAACTCAAGTCAAAAACCAGACAAATTCTTTATTATGCAGCAGTGACCCCAAACTTACTCTTTACTGTTCCCATGTGTATCTTTGAATTCAAAGGGGGCTGGATATTTTTAATGGGTGAGAAAATGAGTAGATAAATTAAGGTAAGAAAGTGTGAGTCACTCAGTTATGTTCGACTCTTTGCAACCACGTGGACTATAGCTCTCCAGGCTCCTCTGTCCATGAAATTCTCCAGGCAAGAATCCTGGAGTGGGTTGCATTCCCTTCCCCAGGCAATCTTGCTGACCAGGGATTGAACCCCAGTCTCCTGAGCTGCGGGCAGATTCTTTGCCTCTGAGCCACCAGGGCAGCCCAAGGTAAGGTAGGCAATAAATAAGGATCAGTTATGTGGAGGACACTTAATGTAATGGAGAATACAGGGAACAACAGCCCAGAGCCCCACTCTCATAGCCATAATTGTACCTTTTAAATACTGCTGAAGGCCAGGAGCTGGTACCATCACTGTCAGTGCGTTCTTAAGACGTTGTTGGCTAACACCTGGGGCATTTTCCGTCCCTAGGTCACTGCCTGCCTCACGCTGTAGACTGCACATAACAAGCAACTTACATCCCACAAGGGAAAGTAAACATGTAAACAGGGCCACCAAGTCATGGAATCTCTGATCATCTGGAGAAAACATGTCCAGCTGGAAGGCTTTTAAATTTAAAATTGAAAAAAAAGAAAATGCTTAGGTAGTGGGAGAGGAAAACGCTATCAAAACAAAAAGGATTTCAAGATTTGAGTCTTCTTAAGAGCCTGCCACTTTCAGCCACCACTGTTTTACCAGTGGAACCTGTTGACCAAATAAATAGGTCAAATAAATATAATGATAAAATAACTACCACCTGTTTAGTGCAAGTTAAACTATTTTGGGTGATTTCCAGACTGTTTCTAATTTAATTCTTGCTCTAACCCTGTAATATCGATCCTGTCTCTGTTTTACAGATAAAGAACTTGAGGTGCACAGAACAAGTGTATTTGCTCAGACTTTGTGGTCTCTGCACTCCTTTACTCTCTTAAAAATCACTGAAGAACCCCAAGAGCTTTTGTTCATGTGGGCTATGTCCATTAATGGTTATATTGTTAGAAATTAAAACAAAATTTTTAAATATTTTTTCTTTTAACAACAATAATAAGCTTATTACCTGTTAATATAAATCATATCCATTTATGAACAATGACCATATTGTCCAAAAAAGTAAGTGATAGGACATTTTTGCAAATCTCTTTATCATCTGGCTCCATAGAAACAGCAGGATTCGAATATCCGCCTTGACATCCAATCTGTTGTGACATCACATGTCCTGTAGCCACTGGGAAACTCCACTGTAGACTCATAAGGGAATGAGCATTGAAAAAAGGCAAATAGGGACTTCCTGGTGGTCCAGTGGCTAAGATTCCATGTTCGCAATGCAGAGGCTACAGGTTCACTCCTTGGTCAGGGAACTAAACCCCACATGCGCAACTGAAGATTCTGCATGCCACAACTAAAACCCAATGCAGACAAATACATAAACATTTAAAAGAAAAGAAAAAAAGGCAAATAGTATTTGTTTTAAGAAGATGGTTTTGACCTCCTGGATCCATGAAAGAGTCCTGGGGACTCCCAGAGACCAGGCAGGGACCACACTTTGAGAGCCTCTCTGCTAGGCTGTCTCCCCCTCTCTCTCATAGCTCGGCATTTGGCGAATAAGGAGCAAACTGGGCCCCATGGTACTGTTGACTGGCCTCCTGCATCAGTTCTAGCTGAGATGGAATGGTCTCCATTTGGCACATTTCAGAGCCTTTTGAGTGATCCAGGCCCAGAGATTTCAGAAGGGACAAATTTGGCAAATGATGACATTAGAAGATGTCGTTTTAAAGCGTTGTACAACGCTGTGTGAACTGCACATACAGTCCTTCAGCAGCCAGAAGCAATGGACCATAGTGCCTGGTTAAGACTGAAATAGGACATGTCCAGATGCTGTGTTATTAATAGTATCCAGCTGAGAGGCATTTTATGAAAAACCAAAGTGAACACAGGCTCATCAATCTGGGATACTAGCCTCAGATGCCAAGTATGTGCATTTGGCTGTGACTTGCTTGGTCATAAGTGCTCTAAGGCAGGGGTCCCCAACCTGTGTGACCTAATACCTGATGATCTGAAGTGGAGCTGATGTAATAAATAATAGAAATAAAGTGCACAAGAAATGTAATACACTTGAATAATCCCAAAACCAACCCCTTCCCCAGTCGATGAAAAAATTATCTTCCACAAAACCAGCTCCTGGTGCCAAAAAGGTTGGGGATCACTTTTCTAAGGCATTTCCTAAAGCTGTCTTTGACCAAGTAGGTAGTTTAGTTATAAATAGCAAATCAGTGCCCTGAATTGGAGAAGTAGTTTCCCAAATTCCACACAACAGTACAGTCAGACTTTCATACCCCTGCCTCCTCCCAAACAGCCTAACTCAGAAGAAACACACATGCATAGGCCCAGAACCAGAGCCCACGCCTATTTCCTTTCCCCTCCAACAAGACTTCCATGCGCCCAAGACCTAAGCTTCAAAACTGGTTCCCCCCACTTTCAGTGGTCTTCAGTGCTCTGTTCTTTCAACTAAGTATGGCTCTTTGGGGGGTCATATGATGTTCTTCATGTTCTTGCGAGCAGAACAGAAAATGCCCCCTGGCAGAGCAGCCAAGGTATGGTGGATGTATGATGTCAGAAACCAGGGTTCATTGATCCTGGCAGCGAGGCATATGGGGAAATATCCACTGAATCTGAACCCACCTGACTCCTTGGTCACGGCCCAGTGACTCTGCAATGGCTTCTGCTGCTGGATCAATGACTGCTTTGTTCTCCACTTGTAACCCTCCTTTTCTTTTTCCTGAAGATGTGGGAGAAGGCAATCAAGCTGAGCAAAGAGTTGGCGGAGACGTACGAGAGCAAAGTTTTTGACTATGAGGGCCTGGGCGATCTCCTGGTGAGTCTGGATCAGAAGATGTCTTTCCTCCTGCAGAGGAGCTGAGCATAGTGGTCATGAAAATGGTGTTACAAGTGTAAGAAAGTCACACAAATGATGTTTTCTGTGAGGGGAAAGTACATCTTGCTTGGATTAAAGATGAAAAAAGATGAGATCTAAAAGCTATCATCAGTATTTCTCCAGAGTATCCTTAACAGGGGGCTCAGGACCCCTGTCTGCAGCCCTATCTGCTGTGTGCCTTTTGCTGCTCCGTGGACCCTTCATGTCCCTAGTCGAGCTTCCCTTTCCCCTCTCGGTTACTCTGCCTTCCATGAAGACTGTCCATGCTTCCGGTGTCTTCTGACATCTTCTTTTTTTTTTTTTTGACATCTTCTGTTCATAGAATTACTTGTCCTGTGGTCCGCATCCTCAGAGCTGTGAACCTTTTCCATGCTCAGTAGGAGGCCAACACAATATGACATTGGGTTATTTTTAGTAGAAGGGTCACAAAAGGTCAGGTCACCCACTGTCATGTAATAATTTGAGGAGATAATTGTCAAGATCATTTTGAAAAATATTTGTCAGTGTATGTGGTACCTGTGCCTGCCATCATGCAAAAAGTCACATAGGAATTTCAGAAACTAAATTAAGCTCAAGTGTGAGTAACGTTACATGTTAACTTTCTAAGAAAACATTGTGATAGAAACCTTTTACGGAGGTAGTGTAGTAATACAGTGATGCTAACACCATTGTGTATGTGGGGGGTGGGGGGTGGTACCGCTGTCCAAGTCCCCAGGTCTGGCTACCTATTTTGCTTCCTTTAAACCTGATGCTGGGGACTTCCCTGCTGGTCCAATAGTTAAGACTCCACACTTCCAGTGCAGGGGACGCTGGTTCCATCCCTGGTCAGGGAGCTAAGATCCCACATGCCATGTGGTATGGCCAAAAAATTTAAAAAAAAATTTTTTTTTTAAAGCTGACCATGTACCCACTGGCCAGAAAGCCTCTCTCCAGGGGAGAAGTTAAGAATGACATCAGATATTGAAAAACAGAACATCATCACCACCTTCTGGGTACTTGTAGCTGAACCAAGGGCTTGATTCTAAACCACCTGTGTGAACTGGAAGATTCTCTCTTTCCTCCTGTGTCTCTGTTCCAGTGTAACCACCCACCTGAATCCCAAAATGTGCTTCTTAACCTTTTAGGGGTCCTGAACCCCTTTAAGCAACTGGTGAAAGCAAAACCCTGCTTTGCCCACAGATGAAATACACATGTTTGTCCTTCTGCGTATAACAGCAAGGAATCCCAGGGCTTCCCAGGTGGCAGAGACTCCACCTGCCAACGCAGGAGACGTGATTTCGATCCCTGGGTCGGAAAGATCCCGTGGAGGAGTAAATGGCAACCCACTTCAGGATTCTTGCCTGGGGAATCCTATGGACAGAGGAGCCTGGCGAGCTACAGTCCATTGGAGTCACAAAGAGGCGGACACGACTGAGCACACATCGCAGGGATTCCCAGGCCCTCTTAGGACCATTCATGGACACAGGCCCAAAACCCCCGATCCAGCAGAAGGACAAGTGTTTGGCTCACAAGATGTTTTCCAAAAACCTTTCATTTCTCTGTTTTACATAGGAAACAACAAAGCGAAGAGCCTGAACTTTTTTTTTTTACCTCTGACGATGCTCTTGTAACCTCCCCATGAAATGTCTTGTTTTGTCTTCCAGAAAAAAAGAGCCTCGTTTTATGAGAACATCATTAAGGCCATGAGGCCTCAGCCCGAGTACTTTGCTGTTGGCTACTACGGACAGGGCTTCCCTTCTTTCCTGCGGGTAAGAAGCGCGCGGGTGGTCTCCCTGGCCATTGAGCCATGCAGTTGGAGGAGGGAAGGCCTTCATCTCTTTTCCAGATGGGTCTAGTGTGTTAGCAGCTGGAGCCCTGTGTTCTCACTGTGGGCGGTCGGGGAGGAAAACCACTTCCTGAGCGGCTGGTCTCTTCACCCCCGACCGCCTTTGGTATTCTGGCAGCTCTTTTGCAAAATGACTTTTCCCAGGTGGAGTGAAAAAAGGAAAAACAGAACCATCTTCTCTGCTGGTCTGCCACTGCGGGTCAGGCTGGGGGAAGGTGTGGATTGATGTATCTCATTGTTTATTTGACTTCCAGCCAGGGCTAGTTTGAAAACAAATATTCCCCAGGACAAGACTGCAAAAGTTGCACAAAAATAAAACCAGTTTTGTTGTAATAGTGAGAAGGACCACGTTAATCTTCCTTCTCAGAAACTTTTTATCATGCGATACTGATTTTATAATCTCAAAAACAAACCTAAAAAAAAAAAGCTCATTTTCTCGCACAGAAAAGAAGCCCCTTTTAGTGCTGAGCTATGTTTTAAATCTATATTGGCCATCTTCCTTCCCCTAATTTAAAAAGACAAAAAGTGGAAAGGAAAATACATTCCTTACAGTGTCTAATAAGGAAATAGTTCATTCATTCATTCAGTAGCTATGTGGCAAGAACCTACTGCGTGCCACTCCAGTATTTCTGCCTGCAAAATCCCAGGGACAGAGAAGCCTGACAGGCTACAGTCCTCGGGGTGGCGAATAAATCAGGCTCGACTTAGCGACTAAACAACTACAGTCTGTGCCAGACATTAGAGATACAGTGCTGATTACAATCAGATGTGGTCCTTGCTCTCATGAATTTACACCCTAATGGCTGAGTTGTTAATTAAATAACCACACAAATGAATATAAAATTCAAACTGACCAAGACAGGTATTCTGTACTAGACGGGCTGGTTAAGCAAGTAGTGTGTATACACAAGTCAGATAAAAACCTATGTTGACATGAAAATGGTTCATGATTGTTTATAGCACCGTTACTCATAATCACTAAAGATTAGATACAGCCCAGAAGTCCCTGAGCTGCTGCTGAAGGGATCAACAAAGTGAGGGATAGCCATGCGGTAGAATACTGCTGAAGAAAGAAAAGGAGTAAGCTCCTGATATGCACACCACGGGGATGAATCTCAGATGCATTGTGCTGAGTAAAAGCAGTTTGACCTTAAAACCTACATATTCTGTGATTTTATTTATATGGCATTTTGACAAAGTCAGTACTTTCTCAAGGGGTAGAAAACAGATCAGTGGTTATCTGGTAATTGGAGCCAGGGGGAAGTTTGACCTACAGGGAAACACAGGGAAATGTTTGATGGTGATGAAACCATTCCGTATCCTAACTGTAGTTGTGGTTATGTCTGTCACAACCGGCAGACTTTTATACTAAGGGGGTAGATTTTACTGTGTCAGTTATACCTACTTTTTTATGAGTCAGGAAAGATTTCCCAGAAAACTTCTGCTTCAGCTGTGATTTGAAAGATGAACTGGGAGTTAAGGAGGTGACGGGGTGAGAAAAAGCATTCCAGGCAGAGGAAGGAGCAGGCAAGAGTGTGGCAGGCGCTGGGAGTGACAGACCGGTGCTGTGGGAAGAGAGGGACTCAGAAGTGGGCAGGGGGGATGAGACAGGAAGCATGGGGAGAGCGTGTCGGGCTTTGGGGTTCCACATCCTGTTTTGTCAGCATCCTGAGAGCCGTGGGGAGCCAGTGCCCATTTTTTGTGTTGACGAGGTCATCTGGCTTTGGTATGGAGTATGGATGGGATGTGCATATAGACCATGGCAGATATTCAGGGAAGAGATGACAGCCAGCCTTGGGAAGTGGCTTTAGAGAGAAGTGGAAAGTTGAGCGTCATGGAGATGAAGTAACAGTATTTGATGACTGATGGGATGAGGGTGAGAAAAAGAGGGACGCGGTAAGAACGATTGCTTGCTCTCTGGTCTCATAATTGCTGGGGCAGCGGAGCCGTCCACTAAGATAGCAGCACTGGGAAAGGACAGAGTACGGAGGAGAGTGAATCCACTCATTGAATAAATATTTACTGATCTTTTACTGTGGTGCTTGCTGTCATACAGGCCTGGGCATGTGTGCTCAGTAGTGTCAGACTCATTGCAGCCCCGGGGACTGTGGCCTGCCAGGCTCCTCTGTCCATGGAAATCTGCAGGCAAAAATACTGGAATGGGCTGCCATTCCCTTCTCTGGGGATCTTCCCGACCCAGGGGTGACACCCAGGTCTCCTGCACTGCAGGTGGATATGTTATCATCGGAGCCACAGGGGAAGCCTGCAGGCCTGGGGGCAGAGTCCAAAACAAACCCAACTCCCTGAAATTGTAGAGCTTATATTCTGGAGGGACAAGTAAATAAAAAATTACTAAGGTGGGTAAGTAGGATATTGAGTATGTCAGATGGGCTAGAACAATGCCTCAGACAGGGTAGACACTCAGCAAGTATTGTAGAGAAAATATGTCAGGGGAAGTGAATAGAGACACTGGTGATGGGGTGGAGTTGCAGTCTTTTTTTTTTAATTATTGTTTGTCTGTGCTGGGTCTTAGTTGCAGCATGCAGATTCTTTAGCTGCAGCAGGTGGACTGTAGTTCACTGAGCAGGGATGGAACCTGGGCCCCTCACATTGGGAGCGCAGAATCTTAGCCACTGGACCACCAGGGAAGTCCCTGGAGTTGCAATTTTAAACAGAGTGAACAGGAGAGACTGCAGCAAGAATGTGCCATTGGAGTCAAACCCTGAAAGAAGTGAGGGAATAAGCCAGGCAGCTCTCACGAGGGGCCAGAGAGTGAGAACAGCAGGTCCGTAAGCCATGAGGCTGGAGAAGCACGTGAAGAACACAGGGCAGGTATAGAACAGGCTCAGAGAGCTGTGGGTGCCGCCTCGCAGAGGGGTTTTTGGCATCTTTTCAGGTTGTAAAGGTTTGATTTTGGACATACTCCATGTGAGGTAGATTTGAAACATCCAAAAAAGTATGAGTGAACAATTTGCTAATGTGGATCTGGAACGCAAAGGAAAGCTCCAGGCTGGATATAAAAGATGGTGGGTTATTTATGCGTCGTTAACCCTGGTTGTGGATAAGGCAGACAAGGGAGTCAAGAGATACCTGAAAGAAAGTGAAAGTGAAGTCGCTCAGTCGTTTCCGACTCTTTGCGACCCTGTGGACTGTAGCCTACCAGGCTCCTCCTTCCATGGGATTCTCCAGGCAAGGATACTGGAATGGATTGCCATTTCCTTCTCCAGGGATCTTCCCGACCCAGGTATCGAACCCGGTCTCCCGCATTGCAGGCAGATGCTTTACCGTCTGAGCCACAGGGAAGCCCAAGAGATACCTGGAATAACAGGCGAATTTGGCGTTGGAGTACAGAATGAAGCAGGGCAAAGGCTAACAGAGTTTTGCCAAGAGAACGCACTGGTCATAGCAAATACCCTCTTACAACACAAGAGAAGACTGTACACATAGACATTACCAGATGGTCAATACTGAAATCAGATTGATTATATTCTTTGCAGCCAGAGATGGAGAAGCTCTATACAGTCAGCAAAAACAAGACTGGGAGCTGACTATGGCTCAGATCATGAACTCCTTATTGTCAAATTCATACCTAAATTGAAGAAAGTTGGGAAAACCACTAGACCATTCAGGTATGACCTAAATCAAATCCCTTACAATTATACAGTGGAAGTGACAAATAGATTCAAGGAATTAGATCTGATAGAGTGCCTGAAGAACTGTGGACAGAGGTTCTTGACATTGTATAGGAGGCAGTGATCAAGACCATCCCCAAGAAAAAGAAATGCAAAAAGGCAAAATGGTTGTCTGAGGAGGCCTTACAAATAGCTGAGAAAAGAAGAGAAGCTAAAGGCAAAGGAGAAAAGGAAACATATACCCATTTGAATGCAGAGTTCCAAAGAAGAGCAAGGAGAGATAAGAAAGCCTTCTTCAGTGATCAATGTAAAGAAATAGAGGAAAAAATAGAATAGGAAAGACTGGCGATCTCTTCAAGAAAATTAGGGATACCAAGGGAACATTTCATGCAAAGATGGGCACAATAAAGGACAGAAATGGTATGGACCTAACAGAAGCAGAAGTTACTAAGGAGAGGTGGCAACAATATACAGAAGAATTAAACAAAAAAGATCATCATGACCCAGATAACCATGATGGTGTGATCACTCACCTAGAGCCAGACATCCTGGAATGCAAAGTCAAGTGGACCTTAGGAAGCATCACTATGAGTAAAGCTAGTGGAGGTGACGGAATTCCAGTTGAGCTCTTTCAAATTCTAAAAGATGATGCTGTGAAAGTGCTACTTTGAATATGCCAGCAAATTTGGCAAACTCAGCAGGGGCCACAGGACTGGAAAAGGTCAGTTTTCATTCCAATCCCAAAGAAAGACAATGCCGAAGAGTGCTCAAACTGCCACAGAGTTGCACTCATCTGACACACTAGCAAAGTAATTCTCAAAATTCTCCAAACCAGGTTTGGTTCAGTATGAGAACCATGAACTTCCACATTTTTAAGCTGGATTTAGAAGAGGCAGCGGAACCAGAGATCAGATTGCCAACAACCACTGGATCATCAAAAAAGCAAGAGAGTTCCAGAAAAATGTCCACTTCTGCTTTATTGATTACACCAATACCTTTGACTGTATATATCACAATAAACTGTGGAAAATTCTTAAAGAGATAGGAATACCAGACCACCTGACCTGCCTCCAGAGAAATCTGTATGCAGGTAAAAAGCAACAGTTAGAACCGTACATGGAACAACAGACTGGTTCCAAATAGGGAAAGGAGTATGTCAAGGCTGTATATTGTCGCCCTGCTTGTTTAACTTACGGGCAAATTATATCATGCGAAATGCCAGGTTGGATGAAGCACAAGCTGGAATCAAGGTTGCTGGGAGAAATATCAGTAACCCCAGGTATGCAGATGACACCACTTTTATGGCAGAATGTGAAGAGGAACTAAAGAGCCTCTTAATGAAAGTGTGAGAGTGAAAACCTGGCTTGAAACTCAACATTCAAAAAACTAAGATCATGGCATTCAGTCCCATCACCTCATGGCAAATAGACGGGGAAACAATGGAAACAGTGATAAACTTTTTTTTTTTTTGGCCTCCAAAATCACTGCAGATGGTGACTGCAGCCATGAAAGAAAAAGACACTTGCTCCTTAGAAGAAAAGCTATGACCAGCCAAGACAGCGTATTAAAAAGCAGAGACATTACTTTGCCGACAAAGGTCCGTCTAGTCAGGGCTATGGTTTTTCCAGTAGTCATGGATGGATGTGAGAGTTGGACTGTAAAGAAAGCTGAGCGCCGAAGAATTTCTGTTTTTGAACTGTGGTGTTGGAGAACACTTGAGAGTCCCTTGGACTGCAAGGAGATCCAACCAGTCCATCCGAAAGGAGATCAGTCCTGAATATTCATTGGAAGGACTGATGTTGAAGCTGAAAGTCCAATACTTTGGCCACCTGATGCGAAAAACTGACTCACTGGAAAAGACCCTGATACTGGGAAAGATTGAGGGCAGGAGGAGAAGGGGATGACAGAGGATGAGATGGTTGGATGGCATCACCAACTCGATGGACATGAGTGTGAGCACACTCTGGGAGTTGGTGATGGACAGGGAAGCCTGGCATGCTGCAGTCCTTGGGGTTGCAAAGAGTCGGACGTGACTGAGCGACTGGACTGAGGGAAGCAAGAGTAGGGGATCTGGGATGGAGCCTGGCCGTAGGTTCTGGTCTTAAATTTGCTGTCGTTTTTGATGCTCTGGAGAAGGGAATGGCTATCCAGTTCAGTGGCAATCCACTCCAGTATTATTGGTGCTTCCGTGGTGGCTCAGCTGGTAAAGAATTGGCCTGCAATGCGAGAGACAGCTTGTGATCCCTAGGTCAGGAAGATCCGTTGGAGAAGGAAATGGTTACCCACTCTAGTATTCTTGCCTGGAGAATTCCATGACAGTGGCGCCTGGTAGCCTACGATCCATAGAGGTCATATAGAGTTGGACACAACTAAGTGACTAACACCTAAGATACTTATCAGTACACTCATTACATATGGTTATTATTTCACATGGAATCATGGTTATAAACGTAACGGCAGCAGTGATTCAGTGAAAATAAGAAGTCTAGACTTTCAAGTTGAAAGAGTCTGAATCATCTTTTGAGTACCTGTGATTTTAATCAAACCGTATAACCATCAAGTCTTGGTTTTCTGACCTGGACATTAGGAAAATAAGGTCCACATTGCAGGGCTGATTTGAGAATGAAATGAATATTAGATGGGAGTTCTTCTGAACTGTATAGGAGTTTGTAGATGTTGTGTGTTGTTGACGTGTCCTGAAAAATAGAGAATCCACATGAATGATGTAACCTAAATGCCCTTCTATGTTATGGAGTATTTCTCCAGACTCAGAATGTATAAATTTCCCATCCTCTCCCCTGGCCCCCAGCAGGCCTCCTTCGCATCTGTTTCTTCACTGCACCACCGTCGTTCCTGCTCTGAGACTGTCATCTGAGAATTCTCACCCACTCCCCCATCTCTGCTCTCTACCAAACACCACAGACTCCAGCACCAGATCCCTCGGCTTCTCTGTCTCCCGTGGACTCCTGCCGCAGTTCCCTACAGCTGGACACATTAGGCTGACGGCACTTCTTCCTTCATCACATTGTTCCTTCCTACCAGAACCTCCAGCGATTCCCAACCTTTGGACCATTGACCTGTCTTTCAAAGCCTTTCATATTCTAACACACCCAAACACCCTTCTTTTTTAAAAAATACTTTATTTTTAGCTGTGTTGGATCTCCTCTCTAGCTTTCTCTAGCTGCAGCGAGCAGGGGCTGCTCTTCACTGTGGTGCGTGGGCTTCTTTGCGGCGACTTTGCTTATTGTGGAGCACCAGCTCAGGAGCTGTGATGCGCAGGCCTAGTTGCTCCACGGCATGTGGGATCTTCCCCGACCAGGTCTTGAATCCATGTCCCCTGCCTCAACAGGCAGATTCTTAAGCACTGAACCCCCAGGAAGTCTCAAGAACGTTTCTTCTCCCTGCACTCCGTACTTTTTGCCTGGTTCTCCTCTCCTCTCTTTTTCTCATCTAACCCTGTCCTTCTGTCTCTACCCAGTCAAGTCCCAGGTGTGCCTTGAAACCCTCTGCTTCAGGTTGAGCACCGTTGTGCTGAGCTTCTGCCTGTCTGGTTTTCTCCACAGTTGTCATGCCCTTCCTGATTTCTTACACTCCAGTCCCTAGCTCACCATAGTTCTGCCTGAATGATGAAATCGCAAAATGCAACATCAGTCGCATAAATCTCTCCCAGCTTAGAAACATTTAATCATCAATTCCAAAAGACCGGGCAGTTTTCCCGGCCCTCTGTGTTGGGCCTAGAGGTGTATTGCCTTCAAGGTGCTTAAATTACCGGAATTATTTTATTAACTTACTCATTTAACTTGTTCTCCATTTCTTTCCACCAGAGCAGGGTCAGCATTTTACCCCTGGCATTTAGCAGATCTCATTTGCTCGATCCATGATTAGTGTATGACTGTACAAGTGACTTCTTACATTTTTTCTCCCGATTTATTTTTTTATTGGAGTCTAGTTGCTTTACAATGTTGTCCTAGTTTCTGCTGTACCGTACAGTGAATCAGCCGTACGTATAAAAACATCCCCTCTTTTCTAGTTTCTGTTCCCATGTATATCACTCCAGAGTACTGAGGAGAGTTCCCTGTGCCGTTCAGCAGGTTCATTAGTTACCTATTTTATATGTCAGTATCAGCCCAGATATGTATGTGTCACTCAACAGTCTTTCAGTCCATCCTCCTTCCCCTTCCCCCTGTGGTGTCCATCTATTTGTTCTCTATGTCAGCAGATAGGTTCATCTGTACCATATATTCCACATCTGTGTGTTAACATACGGTATTTGTTTCTCTGTTTCTGACTGACTGCACCCTGTATGACAGTCTCGAGGTCCATCCGCTTCTCTACAGACGACCCAATTTTGTTCCTTTTTATGGCTGAGTAATGTTCCATTGTACATATGTACCACATCTTCTTTATCCATTCATCTGGACTAGTGATTTTTAAGAAACATTTTACAGGATAGTATGGGCCCAGATTTTAGTTAAAAATGGATCACATGTGGGGCTTACCCAGTGGCTCAGTGGTAAAGAATCTAACTGCATTGCAGAATGTGCAGG
The DNA here is from genome assembly GCF_910594005.1 of Cervus elaphus. Taxonomy (NCBI): domain Eukaryota; kingdom Metazoa; phylum Chordata; class Mammalia; order Artiodactyla; family Cervidae; genus Cervus; species Cervus elaphus. The sequence goes on along the minus strand of NC_057830.1, from coordinate 38,068,744 downwards.
AGATATGGGTTCAGTCCCTGGGTCGGGAACATCGCCTGGAGGAGGAAATGGCAACCTACTCCAGTATTATTGCCTGGAGTATTCCAAGGACAGCAGAGCCTGGTGGGCTACAGTCCACAGGGTTGCAAAGAGTCAGACACGACAGAGTGACTGAACACACAACATACCACAACACATGTATGCTTTCAGTTCTAAGCTAAGTATTCATCTTTGTGACAATGAGAGGAGCAGGAATCATCAAAACAGTGACAATTGAAATTGCAAGAGCTGTGAGGCAAATTTCTTCTGTGTCTGGGACCTCACAAATTTCTTTTCCAAAAAATCCAATTTTATTAATTTTATTAAAGGGAAAAAAGCTGCAGTTTGGAGTGGAAAGACTAGTATTGAGAGCAGTCCTTGTCTATGAGACTTTGATGATGTCATCCACAGCCATCTCCAGGATTGGCTTGGGACTGGCTGTCGATTAATCTTATTCTCGTTCCCACCTAACCTGTTGGTTGATCTTGTTTGCACTTCCGAGCTCTCTGAGGCAGGGTCGCCCACGTCCTGATTCCCTAACTTACTGGATCATGGTGAGAAAGTAAGATCCAGTAAGCTAGGGAATGAGAAAGGAGCTTGCACTTCAGTGTACATGAACGCCCTTCATTCTTTCGTTTTCTTGCCATGAGAAATACCAGCTAAACTAAGCAGCATGCCCAGTGACATCGTGAATTTCCGATAGGGTGCAAACTGCTTCTCTCCTTGTGGATCAGTGTAGACCTTGCACACGAGTTATCATCCTAAGGCACCCTCTTGAGAAGCATTTTGACTTAACTCCCCAAATAAACTATGAGCTCTTTCAGATATGATGGTTGCTGTGAGCAAGTAGTAAGTGTTCAGTGAGACCATGGTGGCGAGGGAGGGGTTGCACTTAGCCTGAGGAGGACAGTGTCTTCCTCGAGACTTGAATCCCCAGTTGCCCTTCACTCTTCTGTTCATGTTTAATTCTTCTCCTTGCTTGTCCTGACATGCAGAACAAGATCTTCATCTACCGGGGGAAGGAGTACGAGAGGCGAGAAGACTTCAGCCTCAGGCTGCTGACCCAATTTCCCAACGCCGAGAAGATGACCAGCACCACCCCCCCAGGAGATGATATCAAGTCCTCCCCCAAGCAGTGTATCCTTGTCTCAGACCACAGCTTAGAGGCTCTTCTTCTTTGTTTTTTGTTTTAACGTTTATTATTTACTAATTTATTTGGCTCGGTCAGGTCTTGGCTGCAGTACCTGGGATCTTTAGCTGGTGGCATGCAAGCTCTTAGTTGTAGCACGTGGGATCTAGTTCCCCAAGCAGGGATCAAACCCAGTCCCCCTGCGTCGGGAGTGTGGAGTCTTAAACACTGAACCACCAGGGAAGTCCCTGCCCAGGGGCTCTGGAACCTGCGACGGCCCCAGCCCAGCCAGAGAAGGTGAGGGTCCAGTCCTGTGCCTGCATGCAGGTAGGTCCTGTCCTCAGACTCATTTAGCCATCCTGACTCAGTGTCCCGTTCTGCATAAAAGCTTCGGGACCCTAATGTCCTTAGCTCAGGGCTCTGATGTGACTGAAAGAGAGAGATGAGAAGCAAATCTTGAGTATGGAAGGACGTGTGTTATAGTCACAAGCAAAGCCCGGGGAGAACGTAGACTTCCTGTTCTGAATTCTGGATCCTGTATAAAGACACATAGCTCTCTTTTGGTAATGTATAATGTCTTACTGAAAAAAACAGTTACATGCATTTTAAAAATGAGAGATGTTATGGAATTGAACAGTAAAGGAAGTCTCCCACATACGAACAAGTTCCATTCCAAGAGTACATTTGCAAGTCCAATTTGTTCATAAGTCCAAAACATTAGCCTAAGTACCCAAGTAACATAATCAGCCATACGGTACTGCCTTGTCATAGGTTTATAATACTTTTCATACAAATAATACATAAAAGACAAACACAAAAAACACTTTTAATCTTACAGTCCCTTGAAAAGTACAATAGTACAATGCCACAGCTGGCATACAGGGACAGGTGTCGAGTGAATAGGCAAGAGGAGTTACTGATTGGAGGAGGAAGACGGTAGAGATGAGAGATCGTCAGCAACAGGAGAGGAGGGCAAGCTGCGATTTCACTGAGGCCTGATGTTGATGGCATGCCACGCACATTCACGTCTTTGAAAGCTCACAACTTGAAGGTTCATATTTAAAGGACTTACTGTCTTTTAAAAGAGGTCAGTGAGCCAGAGCAGGCGTAGAATGTTAGATAAATAAGAAGGAGCGCTCTGCAGCAAACTGCCTGGGTTCGAGTCCCAGCGCCGGCACTTCCTGTGTCACTTTGGGCAGCTCAGTTTCTCTGTGCCTCAGTTTTCTTATCAAGAAAATGGGGGTGATCATCACTCTTCCCCTTGGAGTTCTGGTAAAGATTGTCTGTAAAATACTGAGAACAGTGCCTGGCACATAATAAAATTTCAGTACATGTTAATTATTATAGGTATAGAGTGGCCAGTTACTATAGAAAGATGGACAGTAATAACGACAGAGCAGTTGACAGACATGTCTTTCAAAGGAGAGTGTAGTGGCCTGTTAACACTTAGTAGATGCTTGGGAAAGAAAGGTTTCAGTTTGGGGGTTCAGAAAATGGTTGAGATGCCTCCTTGGTGTGGCAATGAAAAGAGGTCTTTATGGATTTGATGTAGAAACAGGAATCATGGAACTCATCCCAAAGGCATATCTGCATAGCCATCTGATCTTAACTAGTTGCTTAACTTCTCCAGGCCTTGGTTTTCTGAAAGGGTAACTCTGTTTTTTTTTAAGAATTTTCTTTAAGAATTTTCCTAAAATTCTTAAAGAAATGGGAATACCAGACCATCTGACCCATCTCCTGAGAAATCTGTATGCAGGTCAAGAAGCAACAATTAGAACCAGACATGGAAGAGCGACTGGTTCCACATTGGGAAAGGAGTACGTCAAGGCTGTATATTGTCACCCTGCTTATTTAACTTAAATGCAGAGCACATCATGAGAAATGCTGGGCTGGATGAAGCACAAATTGGAATCAAGTTTGCCGGTAGAAATATCAATAACCTCGGATGTGCAGATGATACCACACTTATGGCAGAAAATGAAGAAGAACTAAAGAGCTTCTTGATGAAAGTGAAAGAGGAGAGTGAAAAAGCTGGCTTGAAGTTCAGCGTTCAGAAAACTAAGCATGGTGTCCAGTCACATGGCAAATAGATGGGGAAACAATGGAAACAGTGACAGACTATTTTTGGGGGCTCCAAAATCACTGCAGATGGTGACTGCAGCCATGAAAGAAAAAGACACTTGCTCCTTGGAAGAAAAGCTATGACCAGCCAAGACAGCGTATTAAAAAGCAGAGACATTTCTTGGCCAACAAAGGTCCATCTAGACAGAGGTTTTTTCAGTAGATGTGTATGGATGTGAGAGTTGGACTATAAAGAAAGCTGAATGCTGAAGAATCAATGCTTTTGAACTGTGGTGTTGGAGAAGACTCTTGAGAGTCCCTTGAACTGCAAGGAGAGCCAACCGGTCCATCCTAAAGGAGATCAGTGCTGAATATTCATTGGAAGGACTGATGCTAAAGGTCCAATACTTTGGCCACCTGATGTGAAGAACTGACTCATTGGAAAAGACCCTGATGCTGGGAAAGATTGAGGGCAGGAGAAGGGGACGATAGAGGATGAGATAGTTGGATGGCATCACCAACTCGATTGACGTGAGTTTGAGCAAGCTCTGGGAGTTGGTGATGGACAGGGAAACCTGACATGCTGTGGTCCATGGGGTCACAAAGAGTTGGACATGACTGAGTGACTGAACTGAACTCTTATTTTTTCACAAATATTTAATAGCATATCTGTGAAGATTAGGATAAAAAGATCATTTATGTGAAAATGCTTTTTAAGCTGTAACATTGTAAGGTATAGCTTTACAGAGTGGTTCTCAAATTGTGTTATATTTAAGAATCACCATGGAGAGATTCTGATTCACCAGCTGTGAATTCTAATTCTGCATTTTGAGTAAATCTCCAGGTGATTTTTGGTGTCAGTGGAAGGCAGCCTTCATGTTGAGAAATATGGGGAGTCGGTGTTAGGTCTGGGGCTTCCCTGGTGGCTCAGTGATAAAGAACCCGCCTGCCAATGCAAGAGACATGGGTTCGATCCTGTGTTGGGAAGATCCCCTGGAGGAGGAAATACCAACCCACCCCAGTATTGTCTGGAGAGTCCCGTGGACAGAGGAGCCTGGAAGACTGCAGTCCATGGGGTTGAAAAGAGTTGGACACGACTGAGCAACTTAACAACAACAACAATATTAGGTCCAGACCCAGTGCCAGTTTCAAAACTATAGGTTTGGAAGCTTTGTTGGTAAAGGCAGAAAAGTTCCAAGTCTAAGGTTCAAGTCTAAGGTATCCAAAGATAGAAGAAATTCCTTTTGCCTGGGCTCTGCAGTCTGAATATTTCAGATGGATGCTTGTCCAAAAGAAAGTTAAAATAATTTCTGATCACCTATTTTCCTGAAATTTCATTAATGTCTGTTTTCTTCTGGCAAGGTGGTTTAACATGTGTCTGATAAAAAAAGGTTCCAGGATTATGACTTACTAAGGCATTTCGGTAATACCTAATGGAACCTCATTTTCAGTGTGGTCTGGCCTTTAGGAGTGGTTGGTGTGGGTACCGTTTCCTTTGGTAAAGCAAGAGGACAAGGCGGTTCTTTTTGCAGTGACAGCTTCCTGGCTCTCCCTTCCTTAACGAGCTCCTCAGACATGCAGTGCTTCACTGTCAAGCCAGTGATGAGCCTTCCACCCAACTACAAGGATAAACCAGTTCCGGAGCAGATCTTAAAGTAAGTGGGGCTTTTTTTTTGGTATTTTGAACCGTGTGTCTCACACACACTTTATGTAGAAGTCTATCAAAACCAAATCCTTAAATTCATTACCGTTTGAAAGACTTTCTTTTGTCTTCATCCGTTTGCTCTACTGTAACAGACGACCGTAGACTGAGGAGGCTTATAAACCCTAGAAATTTATTTCTCACAGTTTTGGTGTCTGGTAAGGGCCTTCTGCTTCATATATGGTTCATTTTCTCAATGTGTCTTCCCATGCTGGAGTGAGGGGTGAGGGAGCTCTGTGATTCTTCTTTTTTAATATGGGCACTAACTCCATTCACAAGGGCTCCACCATCATGAGCTAATCACCACCCAAAGGCCCATCTCCTAACACCATCACATTGGACATTAAGATTTCAACATAGGGATGAGCAGGGGACCCAAATGTTCAGACCACAGCAAATGTCTATTCCATGTTCAGTATAAAGTAAGAGCTTGGTAACCCGTAGAATTTGGGGGTTTTATTTTTTTTTTCAAGCACAGGGTAGGAAATTGGGAAGTTTGCTCTTGAGTTCAGATGCCCTAGTTCTTTTTTCCACCCGGAAAGAGTCACAGGTCAGCAGTGGCTGACCTCAGCTTTGTTGGTGAGTTCCCCCATGATGAAGCCCTCGTCCCTTTTCTTAAGAAGCTAAAATGCTAGCTGACCTGATGGAACTGTTAGAAAATTATACAAATGAGATCACAAACGCTGCCATAAGTTCATTTTATTTAACAGTTTTTTTTTTATTACTTTAAGTCTTTTTTCAAAGTTTTATTATTATTATTACTTTTGGCTATACTGGGTCTTCTTTGCTCTGAGGGCTTTTCTCTAGTTCTGGTGAGTGGAGGCTGCTCTCGTTGCAGTGTTCGGGCTTCTCTTTGTGGTGGCCTGTCTTCTTGCGGAGCATGGACGCTGGGCCCATAGGTTGCAGTAGTTTTAATTCCTGGTTGTTGGAGTGCTGGCTCAGTAGTTGTTTTGCATGGACTTGGTTGCTCCACACAGCACGTGGGATCTTCCCAGATCAGGGATGGAACCTGTGTCTCCTGCATTTGTAGGTGAATTCTTTACCACTGAGCCACCAGGGAAGCCCCATATGCCTTTTAAAATTGTGAACTGGGAGATAGATGCATCAGTAATTAAGATGTGCAGTAAAATCAAGTTCTGTACCACCTCCAGCCTTCATCATGGAGGCTATATCAGTGTCCAGATAATTCAGTGGATAGTTGAATTATCAGTCCATGTGAAATGTGCCCCAGGTTTTGGTGGAGGAGTGCTTATTGTAAGAAAGAAGCTTCAGCATCGTGACTGTCTTTCCCCAGCTACTACAGAGCCAACGAAGTGCAGCAGTTCAGGTATTCTCGGCCGTTCCGGAAGGGAGAAAAGGATCCTGACAATGAGTTTGCTGTGAGTTCACCACTTGGACCTCTGAAACAAGATGAAACTGACATCCAAAATGGAGGCTGTCCACCCAGCCAGCGCCTGCAGCAGAAAGGATGGCAGCCCTGGTGTGGAGGGTCCATGTACTTGTTACTGTCAGCAGGCTGTCCTCTCAGCGGAAAGCTCTAGACCAGGGATCCAGGAACTGGGCTCCACTCCTGAGCCTGCTGCCACCATGAACTTGGCTTGAGCATGTCACACCTCTCTGGACCTGAAATTTCCCATCAAAAAGAGTGAGGGGGACCTAATAGAGAATTCCTTTCTGCTTTAAACATATCGAATCCTTAAAGTTTAGTAGAAATTTTGGGCTAATTCACTAAGGAGGCATTTAAAATAGAATCTCTAGAGAGTCGACAAGAACCTACTGTATAGCACAGGGAACTCTGTTCACAGTTCTCTAATAACCTAAATGGGAAAAGAATTTGAAAAAGAACAGATACATGTGTGTGTATAGCTGAATCACTTTGCTATACACCTGAAACAACATTGTGTTAGTTTCAGTATAAAATAAAAAATTCTTTAAATAAATAAAATATAAAGTAAATACAAAATAGAATAATAGGAAATATTAAATAAAATTAAGATTTGTTAATATAACATGAAAAATATTTAAAATAAAATTTAAAAAATAAATCCAATAGAATCTCAACTAAACCTGAGAATTTTGCTCTTTTTCCTGGGAACTGACCAACATTTCCCACTTTACCTCCTTCCACCAGACCATGTGGATTGAAAGGACCACATATACGACTGCCTATACCTTCCCTGGGATCCTCAAGTGGTTTGAAGTCAAACACATCTCAATAGTAAGTCATCTGAAAGTGGAACTCGGAATATTTCTGTCTCCAAATAAAATAAGAGCCTTTGTTAAATTCCCCCTCTGATTTTCACTAGCTCCTCCAGCCAACTTCATTTTCCAAAAGAGAAATAAAAGACATGCTTGTCGAATAGAACTCCTTTGTAAAACTGATGTTACAACACCAGTCCTAAAGGTTACTGCCAGTGAATGGCTCTTTTATAAGACCAAATGGGTCTTGTCTCCTCAAGGATCCTGCCAGCACCCAGAAACATTTTTGAAATTCCTCCTTAGAGTTTGTTATCAGTTACATTCTTCTCTCCAAGGATACTTACTCTCCTTTCATTTTTCAACTCATCACATCATCCCTTATCCTCGACTTTTCCATCTTCAGTTCAGTCACTCAGTTGTGTCCGACTCTTTGCGACCCCATGAATAGCAGCACACTAGGCTTCCTTGTCCATCACCAACTCCCAGAGTCCACCCAAACCCATGTCCATTGAGTCGGTGATGCCATCCAACCATCTCATCCTCTGTCGTCCTCTTCTCCTGCCCTCAAATCTTTCCCAGCATCAGGGTCTTTTCCGATGACTTAACTCTTCGCATCAGGTGGCCAAAGTAATGGAGTTTCAGCTTCAGCATCAGTCCTTCCAATGAACACCCAGGACTGATCTCCTTTAGGATGGACTGGTTGGATCTCCTTGCAGTCCAAGGGACTCTTAAGAGTCTTCTCCCACACCACAGTTCAAAAGCAGAAATTCTTTACCGCTCAGCTTTCTTTATAGTCCACCTCTCACATCCATCTTCAGCACTCCCCAAAGCTGGTTGTTTTACCTTTCTAATATTTATTAAGTCTGTTTTGGTTTGTTCTTCCCCCAGCCCTCCTACTATGTATGGTGCACTGTTTCTACTCCCATTCATCTCTGGCTGATGGTGTGGAAAAAGGCTCCTGATGGCCCCACCCTGCCTGGTGGGCCTCTTAGGTCTTTTCCTCTCTGCCTCAGAGTATGAGTTCCATAGTGGAAATCTGGCTGTATCACTCATGCTCAGAACCTCGCCATGGCTCCCCAGTGCCTAGACCAGAAAGCCCATGCTCCTAGCACATGTAGACAAGGTCTTTGGGACTAAAACCCTCTTTCACTTTCTTCTATGCCTGGAACTAAATGGCTTATTCTGTGCTGTTTCAACCCCCTACGACATTGGGTCATTCTCTCTGTCCAGAATGCCCTCTCCCCACTTCTTAACCTAACTCCCATTGAGATTGAGTTTAGATACCACCTTTTCCAGGAAGCCATCTCTGAAACTCCCAACCTGAATTAGATGCCCTTTTTCTATGCCCTGTCACAACCTGGGCTTATTTTAAAGAGTTACCTACCATGCTCACTTGTCTTGAGACCTCTGCATTCTGACCCTGACCCCATAAAAATCACACGCTCCTTCCAGCCATGTGCTCAGTTGCTCCATCCTGTCTGACTCTCTGCGACCCTATGGACTGTAGCCCACAGTTATTAATAAATATGACCTTGACAAGCAAAACATCACTCCTCCAGAGCTTGGTGGGAATTGTGTCCCTGTTGAGTGGAAGGCTTAGGCTTTCTCCAGAGGGGACCATGGAGCTCCATGTCTCTCCTCTCCCACGCGCTCTGTCACAGGAGGAAATCAGTCCTCTGGAGAACGCCATCGAAACCATGGAGCTCACCAATGAGAAGATCAGCAACTGTGTCCAGCAGCATGCCTGGGACCGGTCCCTGTCTGTGCACCCCCTCTCTATGCTGCTCAATGGCGTCGTGGACCCGGCTGTCATGGGGGGCTTCTCCAACTACGAGAAGGTAGGTGGGCTGCGTCCTGGGAACCCCACGGGGCCACCAGGCTGGGTGTGTCTCTCCCTCCTTCTCCAGTGGCCGCCTGCCGCTGGCGAATGAGTTTCTTAGAGTTTCTCTGAGAGGTGTCCATGCTCCCCACTTTAGGAATGGGCAAATGAAATGAATGGCAAGCTGCTTCCTGAGCTCACACCTCCTAGAGACCATCAACCGCCCACCCAGGGTCAGGCCAGTGTCTCGTAGAATCACCAAAAGATCAACCTGGTGGACCTCTGCTTGATTCACTACCTGTGAATTCCAGCCCCCACTCCCTCTCTCCTCTGGAAAGTAGAAAGCTTTCGAGTGGACTCTAGACCTGAGGATGCCCCAGAAAGGAAGCAGCGTCTGTGGGAAACAGAGCCACACTCTATTTGAAACTAGATTCTAGGAATCCCCGCCCTGACATGGTGTGCAATTGGTTTCATGAACAAATGCTGGCCCTGGCTCTACAGTTAAATTAGTTCAAGTAAGTGTCTTATCTGTTACTCTAGAAATGCATGAGTGGAATGCTCACTGTGTGGGAATCCACTGTATAGGGTTTGGGTGAAGCACCGTTTAAGTGGAGGTAATGCATTCAGTCAGAGAAGGCAATGGCACCCCACTCCAGTCCTCTTGCCTGGAAAATCCCATGGATGAAGGAGCCTGGCAGGCTGCAGTCCATGGGGTCACTAAGAGTCGGACACGACTGAGCAACTGCACTTTCATTTTTCACTTTCATGCATTGGAGAAGGAAATGGCAACCCACTCCAGTGTTCTTTCCTGGAGAATCCCAGGGACGGGGGAGCCTTGTGGGCTGCTGTCTATGGGATCGCGCAGAGTCGGACACGACTGAAGTGACTTAGCAGCAGCAGTAATGCATTCAGTATGTATAATTAATAGAGGGTTTTTAATTGTTAGGTATGGTTTCAGTGGCTAAATAATTTGGGAATCTTCCTGAAAACCTTTCCCCTGGTGGCTTAGACAGTAAAGAATCTGCCTGCAATGCAGGAGGTCCGGGTTCAGTCCTTGAGTTGGGAAGATCCCCTGGAGAACGGAATGGCAACCCATTCCAGTATTGTCGCCTGGAGGATCCATGGACAGAGAAGCCTTGTGGGCTACAGTCCATGAGGTTGCAAAGAGTTGGACACAACTGAGGGACTAAACGCTTCTTGAATATAAATATAACAAGTAACACCCCTGTTGAGTAGTGCAGAAAGTGAGGGGGAAGAGAAGGAGACAGACGGGAAGGGCAAGCAGAGGTTCAATGGGCTGATTCTCTTATAGTAAGTGCCCTACATACAGATGAGCTCCATTCCAAGAGCATGTGTGTGAATCCAGTTTGTTTGTTAAATCCAGCAAAGCTAGCCCAGGTACCCAACTAACACAATCAACTATACAGTACTATCATAGGTTTATAATACTTTTCTCACAAATAACACATGTAAACAAACAGGAAAAATAAAACATGTTTAATCTTACAGTACAGTACCATGAAAGTATAGTAGTACTAGCTACATTACAGCTGTTTCACACTTGGTTCCAGACATCCTGGGCTTGAAATACTGATCGTGTACTCCTGTACTCTGTACAGCAAAGAACGCAGAAGCACAACCACTTGCAGGGGATGCACGCACATGAGCGTGTACGCCAGACGCAAGAACTGGCTCATGTGACTGGACATGTGGATGCACGTTCACATCTTTGAAAGTTTGCAGCTTGTAGGTTCCTGTCTTTACATTTGTACACAGTGTCCTGGGAAGATGAGGGGCTTCAGAATCAGTCACTGCTGTGACCCAGTTCTGGCTTCCCATTGGCCGCTGTGTGTTCTTGGGCAAGATACTTAACTTCTCTTGAGCCCCAGTTTCATATTTGGAAAAAGTCAGGAAAATACATAACCGACAGGAGCCATGTGGGGAATGGGGACGTCCTGTCTATAAGAAGCATTGTACAGCGCCTGCCATGTGGTAGAGGCTTGATGAGTGTCCGTTTTCTTCCTGTCTCTCTCTGCCTATTTGGGATGAAACGTGTCATTTGAGTGTTCTTGATAAACTGGGCTTCCCGCTCTGAGTCTGTTGTTGCAAAGATCTTTTTTCTTCTGTCCTCTCTTCCTTTCTCTTCTCTCAGCCTTTTTTAATCTTATTATTCTCAGCAGCTAGTAAGGACTCAATACCAGAGAGCAATTCTAGTTTGCCCATGTGAGGGTTCAGTAATAATTTCCAGTGTTTCAATGGAATTCAATATTAGGACCCAGAAGGCAATACTTTTTTTTAAATACTATAATGATTTCAGTGTGTATTTTTTCCTATTAGCTATCTGGCACAAATTTTAATGTGTCTTTCCAAGTATTCATTTTTTTTTCAGAACGCCCTAAACTCTGATTTATATATGCCAATATTGGTGACTATTATATAATTTTATTTTTAATTTTATTGTGAAAGTCAAATAATATAAAACATACTATTTTAACCATATTTAACTGTACAGTTCGGTGGCACTAACTACATTCACATCTCATCATCACCCATCTCCTGAATTCTTCACTTTCCTAAACTGAAACTCTGTCCCCATTAAACACTAATTCCACATCCACCCATCCTGTGGTCCCTGGCCTCTACCAGTGTACTTTCTAACTCCATGAATTCGGCTATTACTGGTATCTTCTGTAAGTGGAATCAAGCAGCATTTGTCTGCCTCGTTGTACTATGCTTAGTCACCCAGTCATGTCCAAGTCTTTGCGACTCCATGGCCAGGCTCCTCTGTCTATGGGAATTCTCCAGACAAGAATACTGGAGTGGGTTGCCACTTCCTCCTCCAGGAGATCTTCCCAACCCAGGGATTGAACCTGGGTTTCCCACATTGCAAGTAGATTCTTTACCATCTGAGCCACCGGGGAAGCCCTCATTGTTGTGACTATTATATAATTTTATAGCAAATTTTTTCCACTATGACCATCTTCAAATTAAAATGAAAAGGGAAAGGAAGTATACATAAACAAATTTATTTTAAGAACTTTTCAAAAATATTAGTTTATACTTTTCATTAATATGTATGACTTTGTATATTTCTCAGTATAAAAAAAGAGTAAATTCATGGATCACCTTGAGCTATTGCAATCGGTTGGGGAATCCATCATTATCAGTTTGATACAGGTGACCTATTTTAGGGCAGCTCTTTAATCAGTGCCTTAGTCATTGGAACCCGGGAACCATTTGCTGTAATTTATCAGCCCTTTGTGGTGTGAGGTAGGACTCTGCTAAAAAAATTAATTTCAGAGCAGTCTGCTCTGGTGATCTGTGACTCAACTGATGCTTTGGGAATTTTAGAGCATATTATAGGTTAAAAAAAAAATTACCTTTCAAAAATGTAAGCTACCTGTACTTTTAAAATATTTTGTTTGTTTTTGGCTGTGCTGGGTCTTTGTTGCTGTGCAGACTTTTCTCTTAATTGCGGCGAGTGGGGGCTACTCTCTAGTTGGCGATGCTCAGGCTTCTCATTGCAATGACCCCTCTTATCATGGAGCACAGGCTCTAGGACACGCAGGCTTCAGTAGTTGCGGCCCATGGGCTCTAGAGCACAGGCTCAATAGTTGTGGCTCACCGGCTTAGTCGTTCCCTGGCATGTGGGATCTTCCCAGACATGAGATCGAACCCATGCCGCCTGCATTGGCATGGGGATTCTTTACCACTGAGCCATCAAGGAAGCCCTGAACTACGTGTATTTTTTAATTATTTATTTATTTGGCTGTACCTGGTCTTAGATGTGGCATGCAGGATCTTTTTAGTTGCAGCTTGCAGGATCTAGTTCCCTGACCAGTGATGGAGACGGGGCTCCTTCCATTGGGAGCACAGAGTCTTAGCCACTGGACCACAAGGGAAGTTCCAAGTACATATATTTTGAAAGGTGGCTGAAGATTTAAGCAAATACTTAAATACTTCATTTAGATCGATAATTCCTCTAAATATGAATCTGCTATAACAAGCTGCTCCATAAATGTCCCGTTTCCTTTTTGTGATTCTTGGATTCCGTACATTTATATTCTCTGTCATATTCATTTCCTAGGGCTGCCATAACAAAATACCACCAACAGAGTGGCTTAAAACAATAGGGATTGATTGCCTCACAGTCTGAAATCAAGAAGTCTGTAGCATCAGTTCCCTCTGAGGCATGTGAAGATGAGTCTGCTCCCTGCGTCTCTTCTGGCTTCTGCAGGCTACTGGCTTCCTTTGCTTTATTTAAAAAATTGTATTTGTTTTTGGCTGTCTTGAGTCTGTGTTGCTTCCAGGGCTTTTTCTCTAGTTGTGGAGAGCAGAGGCTGCTCTCTCGTTGGGGTGCACGCGCCTCTCACTGTGGCGGCTTCTCTCGTTGAGGTGAGTGGCCTCTCGGGCTCATGGGCTTCAGTAGTTGCAGTGTTTGTAAGGTCAGTAGCTGCAGCTCTGTGCTCTGAAGTAGCGGCTCAGTACTTGTGATGCATAAGCTTAGCTGCCTCACAGCATGTGGGATCTTTGCCGACCAGGGATTGAACCCATGTCCCCTGCATTGGCAGGCAGATTGTTAACCACAAGACCACCAGGGAAGTCCTGCAGGCAACCTCTGGCATCCCTTGCCTTGTCGGTTACTGTCTTCTCCTTGTCCCTTCACTGGGTGTTCTCTCTGTGTATAGGTATCTGTCTTCTCACGTCCCCTCTTTGTAAAGAGACCAGTTAGACCCCAGTGTCTAAGGGTGCCTCCTACTCTAACGTGACCTCATCTTGACTCATTACCTCTGCTGTTAGTCTGTGACCACATGAGGTCACATTCTGAGGTCCCAGGCTTAGGACTTCAACCTGTGCCTTGGGGGTCGGGGCACCACTCAACCAATCAAGGAAAAAGTTTGCACATACTCTGTTTTCTGCAGAAAATGGACTGACCTCTTTTATAACTGTATCCTATAGTTTTAGGAACTCTTGGATCTCATGTAATGGGGTGGTCTTTCTGAGGAGTGGAGGAGAAGAGTAAGGGGGAAATTTGCATGTCTCTGAAAGCATTCTTAGAAATGATGGTTATGGTGTAGGGAGGAAATAGATAACTCCAGTTTTGAACTCTGTTGGAGCACAAATGTTCACCACAGACTTGGGTTTTTCTCACCTAATGAATTCTGTCTTTAACATGATCTTGCATGTAACATTGATGTTTGTAGGTTGAGTTTGGGTTTATTTCCTTATCATAGGGCCTTTCCATCAGGGTTTATTGATGATGTCATGGGTGACATGGTCTTGACATACCATAATAAATGCAACCTGCATTTAATATTTTCAATATCGTTCCACATCTATAGCATTTCTCATGTTGTCCTTAAAAATAGCCTTTCGGATTGATGATGAGTAAAAGTGTTAAATCTTTTACAGATCTTCAGGAATTGTGATAGAGTCTGCAAGGCAGAAAAACTCTCAACCACATCTTCAGCCTGTTAATTTTCCGCTCTTTTATAAATCTAGGCGTTTAGTCTCATGAATAACTTTTTGATATTGTCACTTGGTCTTTTCTTAGTTCTTTGGGGAACTTATTTTAATGAATGACATTCTCTACTGGCGCTGTTGATTTGATGTGTATGTGTAGCTATGGTTAAGAATGTACTCTTGCTAGGAATTGCATGATTCTAGAAAGACTACAGAATATCCCATTGCTTTTTGAATTGTCCACTCTGGTAGTTTAAGGGCTATCCCAGGAATGGAATCTATGTTTACTTAATCATTCCTGGTTCACCAGAGGGAACAGAGGACGTGTTTCCCCCTTCCCATTTCCCTCCCCTTCCTTTCAGCATCAAATATACAGATAGGAATGCATTCTAATCAGTACTTTCCCATGCTCTCCTTTTAGGCATTTTTTACAGATAAGTACTTGCAGGAGCATCCTGAAGACCTGGAGAAGATTGAGCTGCTAAAGCGACTGATAGCTTTGCAGGTGTGTCCAGGGAAGGTGTGGTGGACAGCCCTCCATGCTCCTTGGGGGACTGCCTTGCAAGATGCTCTCTAGGGCAGCGGTCCCCAGCCTTTTTGGCATCAGGGACCAGTTCTGTGGACAACAATTTCTCCTCAGATGGGGGTTGGGAGTGATAGTTTTGGAATAATTGAAGCTCATTGCATTTATTGTGCACTTTATTCCTTTTATCGGTACCTCAGCTCCACCTCAGATTATCAGCCATCAGACCAGAGGTTGAAGACGCCTGCTCTGGGGCATCCATCTACAAGCCCCCATTTAGGGTTCCTTTTTTATTTAAACTCTTAGAATCACAACCTATCTTGTCTATTTGGCAAAGTGACACAGGCAGAGCATTTCATTAGACTGTGCAGTGTTGGGAGCGGTCTTCTTAGCAGGGAGGTTAAACTCCCCCAGTTGATTTACTGGCATGCGTTTCCATCTGGGAATTGTTGGTCTCAGATTCTATCTTTCACTACTTCTGTAACCAGTGGGAGGAAATGCAGTCGTACAGTTCAGTCCAAGGTGAAACCTGTCAGTTGCTCCTGCCCAGAAAGCTCCCCAGGCTCATGTGAATTTGCCTTGCTTGGTCCCCTGGTTACTTGTGTCCTAGGTGTGTGAATGCCTCTGCGTCTTTAACCCAAGGGCATCTGGTTCCCAAGCCCTGTGCTAAGAACCAGCGTTTTCATTTGATATGTTCTATGTCCATCAGTTGACCTGCCCACCCCCTACCCTCCATCCTCTGCCAGCCTCGAAATCTGAATCATCCCTCTTCCTAAACCTCATCCCATTCCTCTCATGCCTTTTTCTGCAGATGCCTCTGCTGACAGAGGGGATCCGCATCCATGGGGAGAAGCTGACGGAGCAACTAAAGCCACTGCATGACCGGTTGTCTTCCTGCTTCCGGGAACTCAAGGAGAAAGTGGAAAAGCGCTATGGGGTCATAACACTGGTAGGCTTTCTCTCAACAGCCTATGAGCTTTTCTTATTCCTGACCTTTTTCTAGTCTCTTCTACTGTTCACGATACTGATCCATTTTTCAGATGCCAAGTGAGTCAAAGTAGACTAGGAATGGCTTGAAAACACGGGGTGGGAGAGGGAGGGCTGGGTCGGAGAAGGCACGGCTTGCTCTTGATGACCTTCAACTGTTGTTGTGTTGGACAGTGGTTCTCAAACTTGAATGACCATCAGAACAGCCTGGAAGGCTTGTGAAGACACAGATCTCTGGGCCACATTGCCTGGGATTTTCATTCACTTGGTCTGGGGTGAGGCCCAAGAATTGGCACTTCCAGCATGCAGTAGGTGGTGCTGTGGGTCTAAGGACCACACTGTGGAAACCACACTGCTAAAAATTGGAATTTCCGGATCCCGGACGCTACATACTTGTGTCCTATCTAGCCCAACTCTTATAGTTTTTCCTAATCTTTTTTTTAATTTTATTTTTTGTTTTGGTGAAACGTTCACACCATTTGCACCTTGGAAGAGGAGAAAGAACTGTGAGTTACATTTGACAATGCACGTAGCAGATTTCATGATTTCTTAAGGATAATTGTAACATTTCTCACTCTGGCTGGTGGTTCAGTCAGTTAAGAATCCGCCTGCAATGCTAGAGGCCTGAGTTCTATCCCTGGGTTGGAAATATCCCCTGGAGAAGGAAATAGCAACCCATTCCAGGATTCTTCCTTGGGAAATCCCATGGACATAGGAGCCTGGTGGGCTATAGTCCACGGTGTTGCTAGAGTCAGACACAACTTAGCGACTACACCTAAAATTTCTCACAGCTACAGTTTTCTGTTTTTTCCTCCCAAGAAATTAGGTGGAGGGGTACATGGGCCAACCTTTTCTCTCCTACAGTTGATGGTATGCTGGGTTCCAGCTTCATTTAGCTGTCCTTTTTAACATAAATATATCCTACTTTCTTTAAAAGTTGAATTCTTGAATTCCAGATTTTTAAAAATTCTCTTTCCTCAAATCATAGCTCTGAATTTCTTTTCATGTATTGCTGTTCCCCAATTCCCACGCCTCCATCTCTGTTTTATTTTTCTCCCAAGTGTCTTTTTGATCCTCTCTCATAGTCATCCAAGTGTTTAGTCAGGCCTTCCTATGAATTTACCTCCTAACCTGCTGCCAGTTTTCTTTTAGGAACATTTGTCTTTTACACAAATTCCTAGATGGTAAAGACTTGGCTTTCACTCAGTGAATTTAGTTTTTATTAGACCCAGGTCAGTATTAAGATTTGGATTTGATATGGTGGCCTATGGGGATAATCAGTCCTACCAGAGACATGTCTTATGACAAAAGATCTGTGTTCCTTTACTTCCTAGGATTCACCAGGATAAGCTTTAGATTTATAGTTTCAATCTCAAACTCTTCTGTTATTCCAGTATTTGTTATTCTAGCTCTTTCAGAAGCTAAGTTGGAGAAGCAGACAAAGGGTTTTGCTATCGTATTGATGGGTAATGAACATCTTGGCTTTTCCCTTTTCATGGGACTGGCAGAAAATCAGGGTGAATTTTTCTCTAGTCTTAGAAACAAGGCAGGTTTAACCTAAATTGTGTCTATAACTAAGAATATAAGGTAGTGGCGGAGGACTACACAGGGGGAGTGAGGGAGGAATGGATTGGGAGTTTGGGGTTAGCAGATGCATGCAAATTATTATATGTAGGATGGATAAACAACCAGGACCTACTGTATAGCACAGGAAACTGTACTCAATATCTTGTGATAAGCCATAATGGAAAAGAATTTATATATATATATATATATATATATATATATATATATGTTTATCAGTCAGTTCAGTCGCTCAGTTGTTTCTGACTCTTTGTGACCCCATGGACTGCAGCACACCAGGCTTCCCTGTCCATCACCAACTCCCGGAGCTTGCTCAAACTCATGTCCATCGAGTCGGTAATGCCATCCTGCCATCTCATCCTCTGTCATCCCCTTCTTCTCCTGCCTTCAATCTTCCCCTGCATTAAGGTCTTTTCCAGTGAGTCAGTTCTTCACATCAGGTGGCCAAAGTATTGGAACTTCAGCATCAGTCCTTCCAATGAATTTTATATATATATATATATATCTGAATCACTTTGCTGTACATCAGAAGCTTAACAACATTGTAAATCAACTATACTTTAACAAAATAAATGTAGAGTTGTTAAATATACAGAAAATGAACTCACAACTTAGACTTTAAAATATTAGGATGTTGTGATATACAATTACAAAATATCTCATTATATCATATTATAATAAGCAAAATAGTACGTCAATAAAATCCTTCCAACTACAGAAGAAGAATATAAATATTTGTAGTATTTCACAGCCAGTGAAGCACAGGCACCAGCCTCCCAGAATGGGGTCCCAGCCCCGACATGGATGGGACTGGCCGTAAACCAGTGGGAACTGCGCCAGTTGCTAGGGGCTGAATTCCAGGCCAGCTAACCATGAGGGGTCATGTCTCCTTCAGCCACCCAACTTGACCGACCGGAAACAAAGCCGCACAGGGTCTATGATGATCCCCTACATCATGTCGTCCACGCTGCGGAGGTTGTCCGTCACTTCAGTGACCTCCTCTGTGATCTCCACCTCTTCTAACTCATCTGATAACGCTCCATCCCGACCAGGATCTGATGGGTAAGGCTTTAATCTCTAATTGCCGAGAAGGATGGGTAAATCTTTCCTAGTGTTTGCCTTTGGTCACCCAAGTGAAACTTGGTCAATGTGGATGTGTCATCTTCATAGGAAAATAACTCACAGTACTTGAGTTATTAGTTTTGGGATCTTTCTCATCATCTTCCTCATGAGGAATATCATTATTTAGATGATAATAACAGTTATGAAAAATAGAAAAAAAATCACCCGTAATCCTATCACACCCTATCACCCACCCAGTCATATCCTAGTTTGTCTCACAATAATTTCTAGTTATTGCTTGCCTTTTGTTTTTCATTATTTCAATTAAAATTTTTTTGGCTGGACCAGGTGGCATACGGGATCTCAGTTCCCTGCCCCGGGGTTGAACCTGGGCCATGGCAGTGAAAGCTGGGAATCCTGACCAGTAGGCCCCTGGAGAAATCCTTCATTATTTCAATTTTTAAAAATAATTTGAAATTTTATTTCATGAATAGGAAATATAATCACATATGAAATTTGAAAGGTATGAAAGGGTGTATCATGAAAAAAATCTCCCATCAGTCCCAGGCTCCCAGCTTATCGTTACCACTCTCCAGAGGCCCGTGATATTAGGTTCAGGTTTTGTTCTGCTTTTTGGCTGCCCTGCTGGACGTGTGGCTCTTTAGTTCCCTGACCAGGGATTGAACTCGTGTCCCCTGCGTTGGAAGCTTGGTGCCCCAAGCACTGGACCGCCTGGGAAGTGCCCCCAGTTCTGTTCTTGGTGCCTTTCTAGCAGCTTTTTATCTGTACAGAAGCAGTTCCTAAATATATATCCTTTCCCACATGTTTTTGATTTATAAATGGTGGTGTATAATACTCTTTGCCTTGCTTTTTTCACTTACTAGGTCTTGGAAGTCATTCCATTTCAGAACAAAGAGAGCCTCCTCTTTTCTTTGTAGTTAGATATCTGATGATACTCCTACACCATTAAACACTCCATTATTGTTTCCTGATGGACATTTGATTGATTTAAGCCTTTTACTGTCACAGTAGTGATGGCAATGAATCATCTTCAGTATATATTATTTTGGGGGTGGGATGAATTGGGAGACTGGGATTGACATATACACATTATAGATGCTGTGTATAAAACAGATAGTTGATGAGAGTCTACCGGATAGCACAGGGAACTCGACTCAGGGCTCTGTGAACGGCTAAATGGGAAGGAAATCCGAAAAGGGGGATGTATGTATCCCTATAGCTGATTCACTGTGTTGTACGGCAGAAACTCACACAACATTGGAAAGCAACTGTATCCAATAAAAATTAATTTTAAAAAAGAATGGAAAAAATTACTTTGTAAATATTTAATTATATCAATATAAGAAAAAGTCAAGAAGTGAAATTACTCTGTTAAACATATATAGCTGCAGTTCTCAAAATTATTCCCAAAATGACTTTCACAGAGATTATAACCGTTTATAGTCCCACTAGCAATATGCAAAGGTGCCTGGCCACTCACACCTTGCCACCAAATTGTGTATCATCAGGCCTTTTAGTTTTTGCCAATCCGATAGGTGGAAAATGTTTTCTTGGCATGGGGATTTTGTTTTGTTGCGTTTGTGGTTTTTTTCCTCTTGTGTGAGCATTTTTTCATTTGTTTAGTAGCTTGTATATATTCTATTTTCTGTGAGCTGTGGTCACACATGTGCATTTTTCTGTTGGATTCCGGCCCTTTGTGTTGAGTTGAAATAGTACCCCAGTTTTCCCTTTCTCTTTTGACTTTGCTTCTAAGTTTTTATTTAGTTGTGCTGATTTTTGTTTAAATGCGTTCAAATACGTTAATACTTGGTTTTATGACTTCTGGATTTTATATCATGGTTAAAGTCCTTCCCTACTGTAAGACTACGAAAAACTAATTTTACAGTTTCACTATTTATAATAAAATCTATGATTCTTTTAAGTTTATTCTATAAGGTATGAAGTATAGACCCAATTTTTTTCCATGCTTGGCTCGCCTATAATGTTAAGTGAGCAAACCATCTTTTCTCTACTGATTTGAAGTGTCCTCCTTATTTTAAAAAAAAAATCAAATTCTAGTATATTCTTTAGCTTATTCATGGACTTTCCCCCCATTTCTTAGAACTACCTATATGGTTCATGCACTTCTGCTAATGCAGTCTCATTTACTGTAGATCTTAAAGGGTTTTAAGTGTCTAATAGGTTTTTTCAGAATTTGTCTGGGTAGTTTTACTTGGTGCTTGTTTTTCAATTAACTTGTCTGGAATCCTGTTGTTATTTTTATTGGGATATGTTACATTTATGGATTGAGTTTATGGCTTTTTGATGTTCAACCTTACTTACTGGAAACATGGAGTGCCTTTCCATATGTTCAAACTTAAAATATTTTAAAGGAGTGAATTCATAATTCTGCTCAAATGGAAAAGCATTGCATGTACTGTTTTGTGACCTACTGCTTAATTTTATATAAATGATGAATATTTAACATCACTGTGAATTTTAATGTTGAATATGAGTTAAATCTTTTGACTTAAAACTTAATTTAAAATCTTTTAATTCCATGCTATAATAGCCATACCACAAAAATAACCTGTTCAAATGGCCTTCTACCTGGAAATTAAATGTTTTATATTTCTTAAATTATTTATACATCCTTTTACATTGACATAGATATCTTTACATAGTTGCAATTATCGCGCGGATAGAGTTTGGTCATTTGCTTTTTCCTCTTTGTCTTTTTATTATAAGCACTTTCCATGCTGCTATATAATCTTATTATTATTTTTTTTCATCATTTTGGATGGCTATTTATCATTGCAGCATATGAATGTGCCATAATTAATTCTTTTCCCTATAACAGGATATTTTAGCTGTGTCACTCTAAACAGATAATCATAAAAGTTCATTATAAATTTAGTATAAAAGCATTTAGGTTGTATCAATATAAAATGCATTTATATTATTAAGAATTGTAGCATATATTTGTGTACATTTAGCTTTACGATCACTTAAGATATATTCTCATATCATTTCTAAACTTTTTGCTTAACATGGAGTATAGGCTGTACTTCCAAAAGCATGTATGATCTATTCAGGAGAGGTATTTTTTTATAGTTCTTTTTTTTTTTAATTTTATTGGAGAATAGTTAATTTACAATGTTGTGCTAGTTTCAGGTGGACAACAAAGTAATTCAATTATACATATACATAAATTCATTCTTTTTTAGATTCTTTATAATTCTTGCTGTATTATCACAAATACTAATATGCAATGCCATATGAAATGTATGAGCGACTATATCATTTTTCATGATATATTCACTTATATTAGGTATTTTGATTATTTTTAATCTTTTAAATTCCTAAAGATTAAATAATACCTGGTTTGTTTTTCTCTTTTATGGTTTCAGTCATGTTGTTAAAAAGATACTATTTACTTTGTGGAAGGACTTCCCTGGTGGCCCAGATGGTAAAGAATCTGTATGCAATGCGGGAGACCTGGGTTCAATCCCTGGGTTGGGAATATCTCCTGGAGAAGGGCATGACAATCCATTCCAGTATTCTTGGCTGGAGAATCCCCATGGAGAGAGGAGCCTGGAGGGCTACAGTCCATGGGGTTGCAAAGAGTCATGTAGAAGTTCTGTTCTGTTCAGTGAGACTCTTTTCTTAATTGAACTCTGGCCCATTAAAAAAAAATTTTTTTTTTCCAAGTAGCTGTTGAGAACCAGAGACCCCGTAATTGCTGATCTTATTAGGGCAGTAAACACAGAGCAGATGACTGGGGTCCTTTTCTTGCTGTGACCCTAGGCAAGGTGGGTTATTGCTCTTGCCCACATTTGCCCAATGAGTATGAAGACATCATTGAACTTCCCTGTCAGTCCAGAGGTTAAGACTCTTTGCCTCCAATACAGGGGGTGTGGGTTTGATCCCTGGTCAGAGAACTAGGATCCCACATGCTACACAGGGTGGCCAAAAGAAAAATTTTTTTTAAATTAAAATAGTACTTACTATTTTTCCCTTTATAACTGATAAGCAGTTTAGGGAGAGAGATTTCAAAATATCTCTAGACTCTCTTGTTTCTCATCAAATTCTTCCCCTCTGTATATTAGCATCTAATCATGATTCTTATTATGGCATTTGAAAATTTGTCATTGTATTTAAAAAAATATATTTTTTTGAGAAGTTCTCCTATATGCTAGGGCTTCCCAGGTAGCACAGTGGTAAAGAATCCGCCAGCCAATGCAGGAGACAAAAGAGACACAGAGTCGACCTCTGGGTCAGGAAGATCCCCTGGAGAAGGAAATGGCAAACCCACTCCAGTATTCTTGCCTGAGAAATTCCATGGACAGAGGAGCCTGGTGGGCTACAGTCCGTGGGGTCACCAGGAGTTGGATATACTGAGCATGCATGCATCTATTTGCTAGGTACTGTTGTAAGTATTTTGTAATAACCCTTTGAAAGTGAAAAAAGTATTAGTTGCTCAGTCGTGTCCGACTCTTTGAGACCCCATGGACTGTAGCCCACCAGGCTCCTCTGTCCATGGCATTCTCCAGGCAGAAATACTGGAGTGGGGTAGCCATTCCCTTCTCCAGGGGATATTCCCAACCCAGGGATCAAACCTGGGTCTCCCACTCTGCAGGCAGATTCTTCACTGTCTAAGCCACCAGGGAAGCCCTAATAACCTTATGAGATGGGTATTACTGTATCATCCCCATTTTTATAGATAAGGAAACTGAGGTATGAAAAGATTTTCTGCCCAAGGTCACCCAGCAAGTAAATGTAGGTAAGACTTGAACGGAGGCTGTAGGGCCCCGGGACTTGCACTCTTATCCACCTGTTCATCTGCTACTGTATGAACTCTGTCTTTACCTACAAGTTTAGTAAGATCTTATCTTCCTAGCATAAGATAAATATCCACTCATGTTTTCTTGACGTGCTTGGGTGGCCTCATTTCTGTGCTTGTAGACCTTGAGATGTTCACTTGGCCGTCGGAAGTTCAGATTTAGAACCTGAGAAGGAAGCCACGGGTTAAGGTGCTGTTAAAGACTCATATCCTCTGGTTTTTTGGGCACCAGTTGTCACTGTCAGGTGATCAGTGTTTTCTGACCTTGTCCTTATTTGTAGCTGACAGGTCAGTCTTTTTTTTTTTTTTTGACATGTAGTTGATTTATAATGTGTTAATTTCTGCTGTATTGCAAAGTGATTTGGTTATACATCATATATATTCTTTTTCATAGTCTTTTTCATTATGGTTTATCACAGGATACTGAATAGAGTTTCCTGTGCTTGTGAAGTAGGACCTTGTTGTTTATCCAGCCTCTATATACTCGTTTGCATCCACTGACCCCAGCCTCCCAATCCTTCCCTCTCCCACCCCTGATAGGTCCATCCTGGAGCCACTTTTGGAGCGCAGGGCCTCGTCAGGGGCCAGAGTGGAAGATCTGTCCCTCAAAGAGGAGAGTGAGACTCGGGCGAGCAAGTTCAAGATTAAAGACTGGAGTCTGAGCAAGTCCCAGGTCATCGCAGAGAAAGTGCCAGAACCTGATCTGATGGTAAAAACAAAAAACCCAAAACAAGATGATTGTAAGTTTTCCACCGTGTTCCCTGTAGGCAGGCTTTTTACCATTGACATCATAACTGTGAGTGACCAGGAAACCTGGAGTGGTTTCTCGGGACACAGCAGCCTAGGATGGGCTCAGATCTCAGATGGTGCTAAGAAAACCATGTACAGAGATCCAACTCTAAATCAGTAACAGCGCAAGATCTACCCTCAGTGAAAATATGTGGATTGATGCTTAGAGTTGTGTTTCTCACCACCATGTTCCATGAGCCCATCCAAACATTGTCATCTCCCTTCTTTTAGTTTTAAAAAAAAATGAAAAGTACTTTTTCTTCCATAAGCCACATCATGTTGTTAAATGTGGTGGGACCAGGTATCCCTGAGAATCAGGGTGGCTCATCTCCAGACTAAATGACACGGCCCATTGGCTAGCCAGAAAAGAGTCTGTGGGCCGGTGATTCCCTATTTGTGTCTTCACCCGTGTACCCCCCACGTGCTAGTGTGGTAAACTTACAGAGGGCTCCTGGAATTTTGCCCTTTAACAAGATTCTGCTCTGCAGACAGGGTTGTTTAAGGAGTATTGATGAGTTTGACGCTCCTCACCGTGATGATGTTTTGCTCTGTTCCCCCCACCCCCCCACTAGAGCCCAGCCAAGAAATCTCAGAGACCCAAGAGCCTCCAGCTGTCGGACAATCGGCTGACACCATTTCCTGGCGCTTCACCTCCACAGTCAACGACCCTGAGCCCACCCCCACTCACTCCTAAAGCAACCAGGCCCCTGAGTAAGTGTACCTGTAGAGACCCCTTATCGTCATTTCACTAGGTGATGGAGTGTGTTTATGAATCTGGGCCATTTTTAATCAAAATAGCCACAAGGGGTCTGAGATGATAGGTGGGTTCAGTTTGGTGGTCATGGGTGTCATTCAGTTAGATTAGTGTTTGGCCAGAGTCCTTAGGTTGCTAAGACTCATTAAACTTCTCTGTACAGGGAGCCAGGGGGCTTTCCTCATGGCCCAATGGTAAAGAATCCACCTGCCAATACAGGAGACACACAGGTTCAGTCCCTGGGTGGGGAGTAGGAATCCAGGTAGGAACTCCAGCTCAATCCCTGGAGTAAGAAATGGCAACCCACTCCAGTATTCTAGCCTGGAAAATTCCATGGATGGAGACTCCTGGCGTACTACAGCTCCTGTGATCATAAAGAGTCGGATATGACTTAGCAGCAATACAGGGAGCCTCGCAGGGTTTCACTGCCCGTTTTCCAAATAAATGGGATAGACTGGACTAGGACTAACTAGACAGGAAGTAATTTAGGAACTGTTGGGCAAGTAGCCATGTGCTTTATGTGGAGAAGGGTCCGGAAGGACAAGACATAGACAAATTACACTCAGGTTTGGGGAATCAGCAGTACACAAGTCCTGAGATGAAGTACAAGGAAGCTTAACACAAAGGAGCAGTGGAAGAATAGATCATCACCCCAAATAGGAGACTGTAGTCAGCCAACGTCGGAGTTAATCAGGCACGGTTTCCTGGAGGAAGTAGATATTGCATTCTTTAAATCAAGGGTACCTAAGCTCCGGGATCTCATGCCTGATGATCCGAGATGGAGCTGATGGAATAATAATAGAGATAAAGTGCATAATAAATGTAATGTGCTTGAGTCATCCTGAACCCTTCCCCCCACCCCACCGCCACCACAGTCCATGGAAAAGTTGTCTGCCACGAAACCAGTCCCTAGTGCCAAAAAGGTTGAGGACTGCTACTTTAAATGATAAAATTGTAATAGTCCAATATAACCAGCATTTATTAACTACCTAGTTTGTGGCAGATGTTTTTTCCTAAGTACTTGGGATATATCAGAGAACAGAGTAATACTCTTAAGTTCTAGAAAATATTCTCATCTTCAGTATAATAATGACACCCTTCAACAAAACATGAAATTTTTACTTAAGAATTTCTCATGACACCTTCTGGTGAAGGAAGGGTGCCACGTGTGTCCCAGCGGGTAAGAGGTCTTCATTCTATCCACAAAAACCGTAGAATGTGACCTTAGCGATTTGATTGACCAGGTGGTTTAGGGTGGCAGTGGCCAGCGGAAGTGCCGTGAGATTCCTCGGTGAGCTCATCTCTCTGCCTTCATCTACTTTGTGTCATTTCCAGGCTCCCCATCGTTGCAGACAGATGGACCAACAATGGCTAATGTCCCACCGCCCCCTCCCCCCAAAAGCAAGCCCTATGAGGGCAGCCAGAGGAACTCCACCGAGGTAGGAAGGTGACAAGGGGACACTGGGGCTGGGGAGCACCCACCACTCGTGGGAATGTAACCTTGGATTTCCCCAGGTTTTTGATAGGCAGGTTGTCCCATTGATTTGCCACTCTGATCAGTTTTTTGATTGATTCCTGAAATGATGAAAGAGAGGGGAGTTTTCAGTGGGAAGGAAGAAGATGCTGTCTGACCTTTCATTGGATTGAAGGGCCCTCACCCTGGGTCCAGAGGAAGGAAATAAGCCAGGAGTTCTGACTCATACCTGAGTGAGTGAGGGATAGTCATTCTGGAAGGGCCTCCAGTAGTTTCATTTATTCATTCAACACGTATTTACTGAGCCCCTGCTATACATATGGGCTTCCCAGGTGGCACTTGTGGTAAAGAATATGCCTGGCAATGCAGGAGACACAAGAGATGCAGGTTTGGTCACTGGGTCGGAAAGATCCCCTGGAGTAGGAAATAGCACCTCACTCTAGTTCTCTTGCCTGGAGAATCCCATGGACAGAGGAGCCTGGTGGGCTATAGTCCATGGGGCTGCAAAGCATTATCATACACAGCTGAACACACAGTAATGCTGTTTTGGGGAGGCTTCCCTGATGGCTGAGATAATAAAGAATCTACCTGCAATGCAGAAGTTCTGGGTTCGATTCCTAGGTCAGGAAGATCCCCTGGAGAAGGGAATGGCACCCCACTCCACTCTTCTTGCTTGGAGAATTCCATGGCCAGGGAAACCTGGCAGGTTGCAGTCCATGGGGTCGCAGAGTTGGACATGACTGAGCAACACACACAGAGAAGGGAAAAGGAGGAGATTAAATTAGTCATATCCCTTTTTGCCTTGCAAAGGCTGTGTTGATAAACTCAGGTCACTTGGAAGCTAACACTGAATGTTGGAAATGTGGAGGAGAAGGCAAAATTAGAAAGAAAGGGAAGACTCATGTCTCCTTTTGTGTATCCACCCCACCAGATTGCGCCCCCACTGCCTGTCCGAAGAGAAGCCAAAGGCCCACCCCCTCCACCTCCAAAAGTACGGAAATCTGGCATCCTTTCTTCTGAGCCTGGATCCCAGTAAGGATCTTATCCTCTCTCTGGAGCTCTGAGCACCTGGACCACGGATGCCTGGGTATTGGCCTTAGAGAAGCAGGGTCCTCATTGCCCAGGGTCCCTGCTGGCTGCCTTTCCTGATCTGGAATTGGGGTTCACCAGCCCAACACTGGTTTCATCTTTTCAAAAACCTCTTTTTGGTCCATGCCTGAGGCCCTGCCATTTCTCCTCCAACCCATGTGGAATTCCACAGTTGGCCACTTCCTGTGTTTCTCCCTCACCATTATGACATTTCAGCCTCCAGCACAGAACCACCAGGGTCTCCAGGAGCCTGGATAAGTTCTTTGTTGGTGCTGGAAAAATCCTCACAAACCTACTCCTTAGAGGAATTTCCTGCTTTGCTTCTGAAAAGCTGTACTTAAGACATTGTTTTCTCATGTGGACACACCCTGTAATATAACCTATTGGAAGAGACCAACATCAAGTACTTTGGTAGCAAAATTATCTCTCTTTCTGAGGTTTCCCTGTGCTGTTTTTTTTTTTTTTTTTGGTGGGAAAGAACATCTTTTTCATGGAGATTGGCTGCTTTCAAGTAGGAATGGCTATCATCGTTGAAGAACATGGACTTAACCGAGAGCTCTGAGCGCCTGTGTTTCCCCCACCCCAACCCACCTAAACTGCCCCCCTCCACCTTCCCAGGAGTTCCCCACACTCCCGACTAACGGTCCTCTCTGCACGGCAGTCACGTCTTCCTACCATGGACTCCCGAGGCTCTGACTTTTGCACAGTTTCTTCTATTACCTCGGAGCTCAGATCACTGGATATAAGGGACTTAGAAGTCTGGATTGAACTGCTTTGCTTCGAGATCTTATTGGAATGGTTTGGTGGCCCCCCATCTGCAACCTGATTTTATCCTGGAGAATACAGTGCAATATCTCTCGTTGATTATTTATTCCTTCTTGATTGTTGAATTGATTTGATGATGTGTTCACGGTACCCTCATCAGTCCTCTTTTCAGAAGAAAAGGTGGAGTGATTCAGAGGATCAAATATTACCAGCAGATACATAAACAGCCACACAGAATTAAAGATCTTTTGAGCTTGAAGGCCCTTAAAAGTCCTACAATACCCCCGCACCATTTTGTAGATAAGGAAATTGAGGCTAAACACAGAAAATCCTACTACAGACTCTTCCTAATAACCCAGCTTGCTCATTGAGTTTATACCTGGATAACATCTCTAGAAGACAACCCTGATGAATTCTTCAATCCCTACCCCTAGCTGGAACAACAGTGGGAATGTCCCAGATAATTTCTGTACTACTTAGCTTTTTATGGCAAAATAGAAAACATTTAGGGTATGGATGCCCTGGGTCAGCCTGTGGGTACGCTCACCAGGGACTCTTGCGCAGCCTGGCCAGGTCACCTTGCCTTTGAGGTCCAGGAGAGGTGGGGGGTTTCCCAGATGGCTCAGTGGTAAAAGAATCTGCATGCCAATGTAGGAGACACAGGAGATTTGGGTTCAGTCTCTGGGTCAGGAAGATTCTTTGGAGAAGGAAAGGGCAACCCGCTTCACTAACCTTGCCTGGAGAATCCCATGGACCGAGGAGCCTGGCGGCTATAGTCCTTAGGAGCCGGACACAACTGAGTGAGCACACACACAGGGGAGAGAGAGATTTAACTTCCAAAAATTTGGGTTTGCTTGCCTGCCTCTTTGGGTGTTTCACCACTACTCCTTCTAGGAGAGACGTGTAAATTCATCACAGCATCCGGGAAGTAAAGCCTCTGAGACGTGTCTGGGGTCACTGAAGGGGATGAGAATGCATATTTGCTAGTGCTGTGTTTTCTCTTTGGCTCCACCCGGAGCACTCGCGTGTGATGTAGCAGAAAGATGTGAAGAAGCCAGGGCTCTGGAAGTAACCCGTTCAGGTTTGAATCAACCCAGCTATGGCCTCTCTCAGCTTTGCACACCCCCTTGAATTATTTTAAATTCTCCTGAGCTTTTTTCAGCTTTCAAAATGGAGGTCATCCCTCCCACACAGACTGCCGGGGGTTCAAGTGAGGCTGACTCTGTGAAGTAGATCCTCACTCTGTGGGCCTTTCTTGTCTCTGCTGGGCCTGCATAATATTTGAAGCTCTCCACAAGCATGATCAGTGTTCATTTTTGTTTTTTTAGAAGATAATTTGGAGGGTGAGTGCAGATTAGTTCTGCACACAACAGTCCCTTTCCAAAAGGTAGCATCTTGTATATAACTAGGGACAAATTGTTAATAAGACCTGAAGACAGGGGACTTCCTTGGTGGTCTAGTGGTTAAAATTCCACCCTTCCAATGAAGGGGGTGTGGGTTCGATCCCCAGTTGGGGAACTAAGATTCCACATGCCATGTAGTTCGGCCAAAAAAAATTTTTTTTAAAGATCTGGACTTGATTTTAAGTGGCATGAGAAGAGGAGGAAGAGGCAACCTGCAGGGCTGACCTGGAACCCAGAGCAGCCTCTGAGAAGTTGTGAGGCAGATTGGCTGGAAATTGATTCATGAGCTTTATATCCTGCCATTAAAATAGAAGGATGTAAGCTACATCACAAAAGAAAGAAATCTGAAGCATGTTCCTTTCAAGTCACAAGGATGACTTGTAAGTTGTGGCCTTAGGTCAGAAGTTGGGGCTTCCTGAGGGGCGCAGTGGTACAGAATTCTGCCTGCCGATGCAGGAGACAAGGGTTTAATCTCTGAGTCAGGAAGATCCCCTGGAGGAGGAAATGGCAACCCTCTCTAGTGTTCTTGCCTGGAAGATCCCATGGACAGAGAAGCCTGGAGGGCTACAGTCCCTGGGATCACAGAATTAGACGTGACTGAGCACACACACAGGGACATCCAATAGACTAGTGCCCAAATACATTTCCTTTTTTAACATAACATTTTCCCATACAATTCCCTTCCCACATTCACGCAAATCCTAGATCTCTCCTGCCTGAATACACAGGATTCCAGGTCATGTGGTGAATAAGTCCAGGGGACACTGGACTGCTCACCCTTGATCAGAAAGAGTCCCGTTTGACAAAAGATCCTAAGTAATGTCTGTCCTGAAGTCGAAGAGGGAAGCTGCAAAGAGATGCTTTAGGATTACCATAAAGGTAGGCGAAATACTGAAGAAACAACTGGTCCTTATTTTCCTTGATAAGAACTCTGAAGTATTGAAAGCCCTTGGAAGTAGCCCCCAAATTGTCAACCTTTGTGGATGTTGGTTTATGGAATTTTTGTTTGAAATCTTTTCTCCCCCCCCCACTCCATCTTGGCGACTTGTCTTGTTTTGATTTTTTTTTTCAAGAATCGTTTCATTCAGCATAGATTAAGCTCTTACTGAATGCCAGACACTGTCCTAAAGACCCAGGTTGTGACAATCCAGTGTGTTCAAAGGGAGCAGCCCCAGATACGAGGATTGTGGTGTGTCACGGGAGTGGCAAGAGAGTGGCATTGGACTTAAGGGAAGCCATAAATAAGGTGCTGGGCCAGGGGTTGCTTTCTCCTTCTCCACCTTCATGCCTTGATTCCGAAATTACAGTTGTTTTCCCCTGTCAGAGAAACCCATTAAAAAAACAACCGCCACCCTCAGATCGCTAAAACAGAGCCAGAGATCAAGCAGGATGTGAGATTATAAGCTGCCTTTTCTAACTCTAAGCTTGGAGACTTCTTTCCCTCTCCTTGCCCTTGGGTCACGGGGTGATTTCTTGTTTTGACATTAAGGCGTAACATTCAGACAGTTAAGGTCACAAATCTTAGGTGTACAGCTGAATCCAATTTGATAATAGTGTGCCCTCAAGTTAAACCACCTCAGAGAGCCACAGGCTTCCAGCCGCATGGACGTCTCCCAGGCATCCGTGCTGTCATTTATCAAAGGCATTTAGAAGGCCCTTCCATTTGTACTGTCCTTCCTGTCATTTTGCAGGTTTAATGAAAGGGGAAGGAAAAAACCCTACTATCAACACACAAGAAGACGCTATAAAGGGTGTATGTTTGGCAGGTCAATTTGGTCAGTCCCTGGACCTTAACCTGAATTTCTTCATATAAAGTACATGTATACATATATATGTGTGTGTGTGTGTGTATGTGTGTATTTGAGGTTACATGATTTTTTTTTCTTTTTTTTTTTTTTTTTTCCAGTGGGTTTTGTCATACATTGATATGAATCAGCCATGGATTTACATGTATTCCCAATCTACATGATTTTTTTAGAATCCTTTTAGGCCTAGCTAGAACTTGTAAGTGAATGAAAAAGAGGGGTGGAGAGTCAGAAGAATTTCTTCCAAAGCTTTTAAATCCTTACCTCATGACTAAGTAGTATTGTAAAGTTAAATTGGAAAAGGTAAGTTGCCCTTAGGGTGGGTTGAGAGTGGAATTACCAGTTTTACTCTACAAAAGGAGAATGCTTTCAAGTTCATGATTTCAGGCTAATGCTTACAGTCCAGCCAAGGCTTATCTCCTTTCTGTGCGTCCCAGACTCATCCATTAGCCACATTTTGTGAATTGTTCATCCAAACTTTGTCAAAAGCCCAGTTGCCTTGATTGTGTGAACTAGTTGGGTTTCAGACACAGAGGGGTAAGAAGATATGCACTGAAGTAGAAAACATTTTGTTCAGATTTGCTGTAATTTATTTTTAAATTAAAACTGGAAATGTATTTTAAAGTTTGTGTATTTAGTTGATTATTACCCTTATATTAATGAATTCATTCCTGAACAGTTTCCTATTGACATATCACACTGTATAGTCTCTTTTGGTCTCGTTTCATTCCAGGTGGTTCTATTTGTTTTAAACTTGTATTGTGGGGATCACAGAGCCATCTTTGCCTAAAAGCAATCAAAACTGCAAACTATTTGGTTCTTTCTCCACCCACACCCCATTCATCCCATGGCATGTGAGCTGATGGTTTTCTGATAGCCATTTAATACAATAATTCCTGTTTCTTCACTCATTCACCTCAAATAATTAGGCATAGTTGTGGCACTAGTGGTAAAGAACCTGCCTACCAATGCAGGGGACAGAAAGAGATGGGTTCGATCCCTGAGTCAGGAAGATTCCCTGGAGTAGGAAATGGCAACCCACTCCAGTATTCTTGCCTAGAGAATCCTATGGGCAGAGGAGCATGGAAGGCTACAGTCCGTGGAGTCACAAACAGCTGAACATGACTGAGTGACTTAGCGTAAGCACAATGGTGTTAGGAAGTGATCTAATTTCATTCTTTTACATGTAGCTGTCTAATTTTCCCAGCAACATTTATTGAAGAGGCTGTCTTTGCCCCCATTGAATATTCTTTGCTCCTTTGTCAAAAAGAAGATGCCCATAGGTGCATGGGTTTATTTCTGGGCTTTCTATCTTGTTCCATTGGTCTGTATTTCTGTTTTTGTGCCAACACCATACTGTCTTGATTAAGTGTGGCAGCTGCGACGGAGCAGAAGCGTGGCCAAGAGGAGCTACCCAACGTCCAAGGTAGGGGTAGCAGCCGAGAGGAGCTATCCCAGATCCAAGGTAAGGAGCAGCAGCTGCCCTTTACTGGAGCAGCTGTGAACAGATACCCCACATCCAAGGTAAGACAAACCCAAGTAAGATGGTAGCCACTGAGAGGGCATCAGAGGGCAGACAGACTGCAACCACAATCACAGACAACTAGCCAATCTGATCACACGGACCACAGCTGTGTGAAACTAAGCCATGTTTCAATGAAACTAAGCCATGCCATGGGGGGGTACCCAAGATGAACGGGTCATGGTGGAGAGGTCTGACAGAATGTGGTCCACTGGAGAAGGGAATGGCAAACCACCTCAGTATTCTTGCCTTGAGAACACCATGAACAGTATGAAAAGGCAAAAAGATAGGACACTGAAAGATGAACTTCCCAGGTCAATATGCTACTGGAGATCAGTGGAGAAATAACTCCAGAAAGAATGAAGGGATGGAGCCAAAGCAAAAATAACACCTAGTTGTGGATGGGACTGGTGATAGAAGCCAGGTTTGATGCTGTAAAGAGCCATATTGCCTAGGAACCTGCAATGTTAGGTCCATGAATCGAGGCAAATTGGAAGTGGTCAAACAGGGATGACAAGAATGAACATTCTAGGAATCAGCGAACTAAGATGGACTGGAAGGGGTGAATTTAACTCAAATGACCATTATATCTACTACTGTGGGCAGGAATCCCTTAGAAGAGATGGAGTAGCCATCATAGTCAACAGGAGAGTCCGAAACACAGCACTTGGATGCAATCTCAAAAACAACAGAATGATCTCTGTTCATTTCCAAGGCAAACCATTCACTATCACCGTAATTGAAGTCAGAACTAGTGCCCAGAAAAGATGTCCTTTTCATTATAGGGGACTGGAATGCAAAAGTAGGAAGTCAAGAAACACCTGGAGTAACAGGCAAATTTGGCCTTGGAGTACAGAATGAAGCAGGGCAAAGGCTAATAG
Source organism: Cervus elaphus (assembly GCF_910594005.1). NCBI lineage: Eukaryota > Metazoa > Chordata > Mammalia > Artiodactyla > Cervidae > Cervus > Cervus elaphus. Next base: position 38,034,872 of record NC_057830.1, on the reverse strand, counting down.
AGTTCTGCTGGTCATAGCAAACACCCTCTTCCAGCAACACAAGAGAAGACTCTACACATGGACGTCACCATTGGTCGACACAGAAATCAGATTGATTATATTCTTTGTAGCCAAAGATGGAGAAGCTCTATACAGTCAGCAAAAACAAGACCTGGAGCTGACGCGGCTCAGATTGGGAACTCCTTATTGCCAAATTCAAACTGAAATTGAAGAAAGTGGAGAAAACTACTAGACCATTCAGGTATGACCTAAATCAAATCCCTTGTGACTATACAGTGGGAGTGAGAAATAGATTGAAGGGACTAGATCTGATAGAGTGCCTGATGAACTATGGATGAAGTTTCGTGACATTGTACAGGAAGCAGAAATCAAGACCATCCTCATGGAAAAGAAATGCAAAAAAGCAAAATGGCTGACTGAGGAGGCCTTATAAATAGCTGTGAAAAGAAGGGAAGCGAGGGCGACGACAACGTTGAGCTGTGTTAGGTACTGGAGGGCGAGCTGGTTGTGAGTCAGAGAGCGGCTCCATTCACCTTTCTCCATCCCCTGGTGCCTCGCAGGCCTCCACACAGACATAACCATTGCGGGTTTTTTTTTACTTGCCTGAAGGCGTGGCCTCAGAATTCATTGTTTAAAGTTAAAGCTTGTGGTTCCACATACACTGAACTGTGAAATATTATTTGTTGGAGAGAAAAGATGTAGCTGCTGGTCACACTTATTCAACTATGTTTTTAATCGCTCTGTCCTTTCTGAAGAAACATCTCCGAAGTTGAAGTCCTTCCTCATTATGTCATTTGGAGGCAAAAAGGGACTAAATCGGCCTGTTTCACATGAGCAGGGCAGGAACCAAGCCAGGGTGATTTCTCCAGACGGAAGGTTTTAAACTGCTATTCCCCAAAGGCCCAGGGTTAAGAATCCGCCTGCAACTCAGGAGACGCCGGTTCGATCCCTGGGTCAGGACGATCCCTGAGTGTAGAAAGTGGAAACCCATTCTAGTGTTCTTCTCTGGGAAATCCCAGGGATAGAGGATTCTGGCGAGCTACAGTCCATAGGGTCGCAAAGACTCGGACATGTCGGAGCTCGCACTGTAAGGTCCTGTGAGGTATATGTGACTATCCCCACTTCTCAGACAAGGAAACCAGCCGGAAAAAAAAAAAAAAAAAAAAATGAGGGAAGCGAAAAGCAAAGGAGAAAACAAAAGATATTTGCATTTGAATGCAGAGTTCCAAAGAATAGCAAGGAGAGATAAGAAAGCCTTCCTCAGGAATAGAGGAAAACAATAGAATGGCAAGAACTAGAGATCTCTTCAAGAAAATTAGAGATACCAAGGGCACATTTCATGTAAAGATGGGCTCAATAAAGAACAGAAATGGTAGGGACCTAACAGAAGCGTAGGATACTAAGAAGTGGTGGCAAGAATATACAGAAGAACTGTACAAAAAAGATTGTCATGACCCAGATAATCATGATGGTGTGATCACTTACCTAGAGCCAGATATCCTGGAATATGAAGTCAAATGTGCCTTAGGAAGCATCACTACAAACAAAGCTAGTGGAGGTGATGGAATTCCAGTGGCGCTATTTCAAATCCTGAAAAATGATGCTGTGAAAATGCTGCACTCAAAATGCCAGCAAATCTGGAAAACTCAGCAGTGGCCTCAGGACTGGAAAAGGTCAGTTTTCATTCCAATCCCAAACAAAGGCAATGCCAAAGAATGCTCAAACTACCGCACAGTTGCATTCATCTCACACGCTAGTAAAGTAATGCTCAAAATTTTCCAAGCCACAATTCAGCTGTATGTGAACCGTGAACTTCCAGATGTTCAAGCTGGTTTTAGAAAAGGCAGAGGAACCAAAGGTCAAATTGCCAATGTCTGCTGGATCATCTAAAAAGCAAGAGAGTTTCAGAAAAACATCTATTTCTGCTTTATTGACTATGCCAAAGCAGTTGACTGTGTGGATCACAATTAACTGTGGAAAATTCTGAAAAAGATGGGAATACCAGACCACCTGACCTGCCTCTTGAGAAACCTGTATGCAGGTCAGGAAGCAACAGTTAGAACTGGACATGGAACTACAGACTGGTTCCAGTTAGGAAAAGGAGTACTCAAGGCTATATATTGTCACCCTGCTTATTTAACTTATATGCAGAGTACATCATGAGAAACGCTTGGCTGGATGAAGCACAAGCTGGAATCAAGATTGCTAGGAGAGATATCAATAACCTCAGATATGCAGATGACACCACCCTTATGGCAGAAAGTGTAGAGGAACTAAAGAGTCTCTTGATGAAAGTGAAAGAGGAGAGTGAAAAAGTTGGCTTCAAACTCAACATTCAGAAAACTAAGATCATGGCATCTGGTCCCATCACTTCATGGGAAATAGATGGGGAAACAGTGGCTGACTTTATTTTTGGGGGCTCCAAAATCACTGCAGATGGTGATTGCAGCCATGAAATTAAAAGACACTCCTTGGGAGGAAAGTTATGACCAACCTAGATAGCATATTGAAAAGCAGAGACATTACTTTGTCAACAAAGGTCCGTCTAGTCAAGGCTATGGTTTTTCCAGTGGTCATGTAGGGATGTGAGAGTTGGACTATAAAGAAAGCTGAGCGCCGAAGAATTGATGCTTTTGAACTGTGGTGTTGGAGAAGACTCTTGGGAGCCCCTTGGACTGCAAGGAGATCCCACCAGTCCATCCTGAAGGAGATCAGTCCTGGGTTTTCGTTGGAATGACTGATGTTGAAGCTGAAATTCCCAATACTTTGGCCACCTGATGCATTTGGTAGTGTAGTCATTTTCACAATATTGATTCTTCCTACCCAGGAACATGGTATATATCCCTCCATCTGCTTATGTCATCTTTGATTTCTTTCATTAGTGTCTAATAATTTTCTGTGTACAGTTCTTTTGTCTCCTTAGGTAAGTTTATTCCTAGATATTTAATTCTTTTTGTTGCAGTGGTGAATGGGATTGATTCCTTAATTTCTCTTTCTGATTTTTCATTGTTAGTATATAGAAATGCAAGTGATTTCTGTGTATTGATTTTGTATCCTGCAACTTTGCTAAATTCACTGATTAGCTCTAATAATTTTCTGATACTATATTTAGGATTTTCTATGTACAGTATCATGTCGTCTGCACAGTGAGAGCTTTACTTCTTTTCTGATCTGGATTCCTTTTATTTCTTTTTATTCTCTGATTTCTGTAAATAGAATTTCCAGAAATATGTTGAATAATAGTGGTGAAAACGGACACCCTTGTCTTCTTCCTGATCTTAGGAATTCTTTCAGTTTTTCATCATTGAAAATAATGTTTGCTGTAGGCTTATCATATATGGGCTTTACTTTGTTGAAGTAGGTTCCTTCTGTGTCCATTTTTTTAAGAGTTTTAATCATAAATGGGTGCTGAATTTTGTCAAAGGCTTTTTCTGCATCTATTGAGATTATCGTATGGTTTTTATCTTTCAATTTGTTAACATGGTGTATCTCATTGATTGATTTGTGTATATTGAAGAATCCTTGCATTCCTGGAATAAACCCAACTTGATCATGGTGTATGAGCTTTTCAATGTGTTGCTGAATTCTGTTTGCTAAGATTTTGTTGAGGATTTTTGCATCTATGTTCATCAGTGATATTGGCCTGTAGTTTTCTGTTTTTTTGTGTTGTCTTTGTCTGGTTTTGGTATCAGGGTGACGGTGGCCTTGTAGAATGAGTTTGGAAGTGATCCTTCCTCTGCAATTTTTTGAAAGAGTTTTAGAAGGATCGGGATTAGCTCTTGTCTAAATGTTTGATAGAATTCTCCTGTGAAGTTATCTGGTCCTGGGCTTTTGTTTTTTCGGAGATTTTTGATCACAGCTTCAATTTCAGTGCTTGTAATTGGGTTGTTCATAATTTCTATTTCTTCCTGGTTCAGTCTTGGAAGATTGAACTTTTCTAAGATTCTGTCCATTTCTCCCAGGTTATCCATTTTGTTGCCATATAGTTGTTCATAACAGTCTCTTATAACCCTTGTAATTCCGCATTGTCTGTTGTAACCTCTCCTTTTTCATTTCTAATTTTGTTAATTTGATTCTTCTCTCTTTTTTTCTTGATGAGTCTGGCTAAAGGTTTGTCAATTTTGTTTATCTTCTCAAAGAACTAGCTTTTAGTTTTATTTATCTTTCATTTCTTTTTCATTTATTTATGCTCAGATCTTTATGATTTCTTTCCTTCTACTAATTTTGGTGGGGTTTTTTGTTGTTGTTGTTCTTTTTCCAGTTGTTTTAGGTGTAAAGTTAGGTTTTCTATTCGATGTTTTTCTTGTTTCCTGAGGTAGGATTGTATTGCTATAAACTTCCCTCCTAGGACTGCTTTTGCCGCATCCCATAGGTTTTGAGTTGTCCTGTTTTCATTGTCATTTGTTTTTAGAGATGTTTTGATTTCCCTTTTGATTTCTTCAGTAACTTGTTGGTTATTTAGAAATGTGTTGTTGAATCTCCATGTGTTTGTGTTTCTTAAACTTTTCTTTCTTATAATTGATATCTAGTCTCATAGCATTGTGGTCAGAGAAGATGCTTGATATTTCAATTTTCGTAAATTTACTGAGGTTTGATTTGTGACCCAAGATGTGGTCTATCCTGGAGAATGTTCCATGTGCACTTGAGAAGAAGGTGTATTCTTCTGCATTTGGATGGAATGTCCTGAAGATATCAGTGAGATCCATCTCGTCTAAAGTATCACTTAAGACTTATGTTTCCTTATTAATTTTCTGTTTTGATGATCTCTACATTGGTGTGAGTGGGGTGTTAAAGTCTCCTACTATTATTGTGTTATTGTCCACTTCTCCTTTTATGTCTGTTAGTGTTCATCTTATGTATTGAGGTGCTCCTGTGTTGGGTGCATAGATATTTACAATTGTTATGTCTTCCTCTTTCATCATTATGTAGTGTCCTTCCTTATCTCTTCCTTATCTCATTTTTATTTTAATGTCTATTTTGTCTGATATGAGATTGCTACTCCAGCTTCCTTTTGCTTCCCATTTGCATGGAATATATTTTTCCTTCCTCTCACTTTCAGTCTATATGTGTCTTGAGGACTGAAGTGGGTTTCTTGTAGACAGCTATATATGGGTCTTGTTTTTGTATCCATTAAGCCAGTCTGTGTCTTTTTGTTTAAGCATTTAATCCATTTACATTAAGGTAATTATTGATGTAAATACTTCTGTATTTCTTAATTGTTTGGGGTTGATTTTGTAGATCTTTTTTCTTTTCTTGTATTTCTTTACTATATAAGTCCATTTAACATTTGTTGTAAAGCTGATTTGATGCTAGTGAATTCTCTTAACTTTTGCTTGTCTGGAAAGTTTTTTATTTCTCCATCAATTTTGAATGAGATCCTTGCCACGTACAGTAATCTTGGTGTTGTAGGTTTTCCCCTTTTGGTACTTTAAATAGATCCTGCCATTCCCTTATGGCCTGCAGAGTTTCTGCTGAAAGATCAGCTGTTAAGCATATGAGGTTTCCCTTGCACTTATTGCTTCTCCGTTGCTGCTTTTAATATTATTTTTTTTGTGTTTAGTCTTTGTTAGTTTGATTAATATGTGTCTTGGCATGTTTCTCCTTGGGTTTATCCTGTATGGGACTCTGTGCCTCTTGGACTCAATTGACTGTTTCCTTTCCCATGTTGGGGAAATTTTCAACTATAATCTTTTCAAAAATTTTCTCATACCCTTTCTTTTTCTCTTCTTCTTCCGGGACCCCTATAATTTGAATGTTTGTGCATTTGATATTGTCTTGGAGGTCTCTGAGACTATCCTCTGCTCTTTTCATTCTTTCTACTTTATTCTGCTCTTCAGAAGTTATTTCCACCATTTTATCTTCCATCTCACTGATTCGTTCTTCTTCAGATATTCTGCTTTTGATTCCTTCTAGAGTATTTTTAATTTCAGTAATTGTGTTGTTTGTCTCTCCATGTTTATTCTTTAATTCTTCTCGGTCTTCCTTAATTGATTCTTGTCTCCATTTTGTTTTCAAGGTTTTTGATCATCTTTACTATCATTATTCTGAATTCTTTTTCAGGTAGTTTGCCTATTTCCTCTTCATTTAGTTGGACTTCTGTATTTCTAGTTTGTTCCTTCGTTTGTGTAGTGTTTCTCTGCCTTTTCATTATATATTTTTTTGACTTATTGTGTTTGAAGTCTCCTTTTCCCAAGCTTCAAGGTTGAAGTCTTCCTTCCTTTTGGTTCCTGCCCTCCTAAGTTTGGTCCAGTGGCTTGTGTAAACTTCTTATGGGGTGAGATTTGTGCTGAGTTTTTGTTTGTTTTTCCTCTGATGGTCAAGGCTGAATGAGGTGGTAATCCTGTCTGCTGAAGATTGGGTTTGTATTTTTGTTTTGTTTGTTGTTTAGATGAGGCGTCCTACACAGGGTGCTACTGGTGGTTGGGTGATGCTGGGTCTTGCTTTCAAGTGGTTCCCTTTGTGTGAGTTCTCACTATTTGATGTTCCCTAGAGTTAGTTCTCTGGTGGTCTGGTGTCTTGGAGTCAGTGCTCCGACTCCAAAGGCTCAGGGCTTGATCTCTGATCAGGAATGAAGATTCCACAAGTGGGTTGTTATGGTGTTAAGTGAGATTGAAACAAATATCCAAAAATGAGAAACCAAAGATGATCCCCAGACAAATGGCATTTACAAAATCAGGCAAATAATAATTAACATAATGGAATATACACCCATGAGCAAAATCAAAACAGTCCAACAAAAATAAAGTACAATACATTGACCCGGTGAACAAAGGAAATCAAAAATTATATTTAACAGTTAAGGACAAAACTAAGTAAAGCACAAACTGGAAAACAAAACTAAAGTAAGGTGCTAAGTGGGGAACAAAGCAATGAAAATAAAACTAACAAATACGTTGAGGGGAAAGGAAAGAAAGCAAAGAAAGAATAGATATGAAAAGTTAAATAGAGGTAAATGCAGGAGATTTATATACATTAGAGATTAACTGCAAGGGGAAAAGAGCAGAAGGAAAGGCAAACAAAGGAATAAATGTAGAAAAAAGTAATAGGTTTAAAAAATTAAAAATTAAAATTATAAAAAAGAGGGGGAAAAAAACCGAAAAAGAAAGGAAAAACAAAAGATAGGAAAATTCCACAGAACTGCGAAAGCCCAATGTAGATGCAGAGGTTTATAGCAACAATAAAATGTGTGACTGAATATACACATATACATATACACCCATAAGCAAAATCATAACAGCCCAACAAAAATAAAGTACAATAGATTGACCCAGCAAAAAAAGGAAACCAAAAATTATATCTACCAGAACAAAACCAACTAAAGCACAAACTGAGTATACACTTACATACATTTATATACACTTAACATTTATTCAGAAAATGAATAAATAGAAAAAATAATAGTTTTTTAAAAAATTAAAATTAAAAAAGGAAAACTCCACAGAACTGCAAAAGGCCAGTGTGGAGGGAGAGGTTTATAACAACAATTAAAAAATATGACTGAGAAAAAAATTTAAAAACTCAAAAGCTTAATTAGATTTCATAGTGCCAATAAAATTGACAGCTACAGGTGGGGTGGGGGGGGCGGGGCAGGGGGAAGGAAAAAAGAATCCAAAAGAATCTATAGAACAAGTCAAAACATCAGGATAATAAATGTTTTCCTTGAGTTACTGCTGTCAGTCATTTACCTTGCTGGAAGTCACAGTCCACCTCACCTCCCTAGGATGCCTGCTAACACTCTGCTGATCTCTGGACCTGCTGTGGGGGCAGCTCAGATTTTAATCTAGTCCTATTAGTGTGTTTTCTGGCTTCCAGTGTCCACAGCTATCAGAGCTAGTGCATTTTCTTTTGTGGGAGCTCTCAGTGACCTTCTATATATTCCATAGACACAGAGTCTGCCTAGTTGATGATGTGGATTCAATCTGCAGCTTGTACAGTTGGTGGGAAGGTTTGGGGTCTTCGTCCTTCGTCACACTGCCCCTGGGTTTCACTTGTGGTTTTATTTTCACCTCTGCATGTGGATCATCAGGAGTTTGCTCCTGAGGCTTCCCCGGAGGACTTTGGTTTGTGCCTGTGAGGGGCAGGTGTGGAGGTGGTGCAGCTGCTTGTGTCGCAGAGGTTCTATCCACACCAGGTACTCAGGGGAGTTGGCGCCTAGGGCAGCAGGAAATATAGTGCTCTAGATGCACTCATCTCACACGCTAGTAAGGTGATGGTTAAAATTCTCCAAGCCAGGCTTCAGCAATACATGAACCATGAACTTCCAGATGTTCAAGCTGGTTTTAGAAAAGGCAGTGGAACCAGAGAGCAAATCACCAATGTCCACTGGATCATTGAAAAAGCAAGAGAGTTCCAGAAAAACCTCTATTTCTGCTTTATTGACTATGCCAAAGCCTTTGACTGTGTGGATCACAATAAACTGTGGAAAATTCTGAAAGAGATGAGAATACCAGACCACCTGACCTGCCTCTTGAGAAACCTGTATGCAGGTCAGGAAGCAACAGTAAGAACTGGACATAGAACAACAGACTGGTTCCAAATAGAAAAAGGAGTACGTTAAGGCTGTATATTGTCACCCTGCTTATTTAACTTATATGCCGAGTACATCATGAGAAACGCTGGGCTGGAGGAAGCACAAGCTGGACTCAAGATTGTGGGGAGAAATATCAATAACATCAGATATGCAGATGACATCACCCTAATGACAGAAAGTGAAGAAGAACTAAAGAGTTTCTTGATGAAAGTGAAAGAGGAGAGTGAAAAAGTTGGCTTAAAGCTCAACATTCAGAAAACTAAGATCATGGCATCCAGTCCCATCACACTTCATGGCAAATAGATGGGGAAACAGTGGAAACAGTGTCAGACTTTACTTTTTTGAGCTCCAAAATCACTGCAGATGGTGATTGCAGCCATGAAATTAAAAGACGCTTACTCCTTAGAAGGAAAGTTATGACCAACCTAGATAGCATATTAAAAAGCAGAGACATTAAAAAATAAATAAATAAATAAAAAGCAGAGACATTACTTTGTCAACAAAGGTCTGTCTAGTCAAGGCTATGGTTTTTCCAGTGGTCATGTAGGGATGTGAGAGTTGGACTATAAAGAAAGCTGAGCACCGAAGAATTGATGCTTTTGAACTGTGGTATTGGAGAAGACTCTTGAGAGTCCATTGGACTGCAAGGAGATCCCACCAGTCCATCCTAAAGGAGATCAGTCCTGGCTGTTCTTTGGAAGGACTGATGTTGAAGCTGAAACTCCAATACTTTGGCCACCTGATGCAAAGAGCTGATTCTTTGGAAAAGACCCTGATGCTGGGGAAGATTGAGGGCAGGAGAAGGGGATGACAGAGGATAAGATGGTTGGATAGCATCACCAACTTGATGGACATGGGTTTGGGTGGACTCCGGGAGTTGGTGATGGGCAGGGAGGCCTGGCATGCTGTGGTTCATGGGGTCGCAAAGAGACAGACATGACTGAGCAACTGAACTGAACTGAGAAGGGTATGGCAACCAATATTGGCCAATACACTCCTGTATTCTTGACTGGAGAACTCCCTTCCCTGACAGAGAAGCCTGGCAGGCCACAGTCTACAGGGTTGAAAACAGTTGGACCCTACCGAAGAGGCACAAGACTTTTTGCCTGTGGCAACTCTGCCCAGTTGAGCATGAAGGTGGCGCAGCTGCTTGGCTTGGGGGGACCCTGGGGGCACCAGTGTGCAGGGGCACGGACTTCCTGAAAGTGAAGTCGCTCAGTTGTGTCCTACTCTTTGTGACCCGGTGGACTGTAGCCCACCAGACTCCTCCATCCATGGGATTCTCCAGGCAAGAGTACTGGAGTGGGTTGCCATTTCCTTCTCCAGGGGATCTTCCTGACCCAGGGATGGAACCCGGGTCTCCAGCATTATAAGCAGACACTTTATCATCTGAGCCACCAGGGAAGTCCTCCACCACAGGAGTTATGGCCCTATCAGAGTCTTTTTTTTCAAGCCTCTTGTAGCTGGCGATTAGAAGGTCTCTTTGGCCAGTCTTTCTCCGTAACTTTGCCCATTCAGGCATTTAGAGGGCTTCTGTGACTGGGGTCCTTCTCTGTTGTTTGGCACATCAGGCACATAGAAGGGCCCCCTAGCTGGGGTCCTACTCTGTAGATCGGTGCGTCAGGCACTTCAAGGGGCACCCTGGGTGGGTCCCTACTCTGTAGTTCAGCGTGTCAGGAGTTTGATGGGCCAGCCTCTCTATTGTTCAGCTACTGATGCTGGCGTGTGGGGGGAGAGAGGCTATGGAGATGGCTCCACCCGCTGTGCATGACTGAGCAGTATCGCCTTGCTTCCATCGCTGCCTGGCTTTCCTCCACATCTGTCTCTCCGCAGTCAACAGCAGCCCTCACCCTAGGATTGCTCCACAATCCCTAAACTCCAGCTCCCAGCTGCTGCGCCCTCTGGGGTATGTATGGCTGCAGCAAGGACTGTCTGATTCTCATTCCATTTAGGCTGCCACAGATCAGCTGTTTCACACTCAACCTTAAATATTTCTCCTCTGATGCAGACAATTGCTCCCATGTAGGTATCAGACCCCTGCTTCAGTTCCCCCACCCACCGAGGGTGGGTCCAGTCCTACAAACACTCCTGTTTATCTCCCTAGTTCCTACTGAGGTTTGTGTGGTTTTATATATTCGTTTCCACTGGTCAGGTACTCCTGTCCGCTCTAAGCTGGTGTTCTGCAGGCACTTCTGTGTCTGAAGGTGTATTCCTGATGTATCCATGGAGAGAGATGTACTCCACGTCCACCTACTCCTCCTCCATCTCGTTCTCTCTCATTTCCTCATTTTAAAGGGAAGTAATAACATCCACTTTACAAGGCTGTTCCAAGGGTTAATGAAAATATTTATGCATCTGTTATACCTAGCCCATTCTGGAGAATGAATGGTGCCGGTGCTGTTTGACCAGGGGACGCGGGAACACCTGACACCTGTCTTCAACTGACTATAATCCATGTTTCTGAAGAGAATCAGAAAGATCAGGCAGGGGAACAGTATTATTTTTAGGGCTTGGTCCAAACTTCATTATGCACCTCTTGCTCTGATGAACCTAGAGGAACCAAATGGAGCCTAAAGGATCATTGGGCCAGGAGCCCAGTGAGGCCTCCTTTCCCCGAGGCCTCTCTCAGGCTCTGGTTGACTTACAAAGGGATTGGAGACAACCTGGGGGGGAGCGGGGAATCTTTGGCCTTGGCCCCATCTCACTTCTGTAGGTCAGGGAGAAAGCTTTCACCCCATAGAAAACTGGACTGAATTGGTATTGGGCTTAGAGCAATTGTCCTGTGAGTGCAGGGTGGTAGTGGGAGTGGAGGAGGAAGGGAGCCATGGGATTCCTTGCGGCAACAATAACGTTACCTTTGTGTGATCTCCTCCTCTCTGCACCTCCACCTCCCCATGCTTTTAGGAGCACCCTAACACATTTTCAGTGTTTAGGAGCACCCCCTCCAAGGTGACACTAGTGGTAAAAAAAACCTGCCTGCCAGTGCAGGAGACATAAGAGATGCTTGTTCAATCCGAGTCAGAAAGATCCCCTGGAGGAGGGCCTGGCAACCCACTCCAGTATTCTTGCCTGGATAATCCTATGGACAGAGTAGCCTGGTGGGCTATAGTCCATAAGGTCACAAAGAGCTGAACAGGAATACAACGACTTAACACACTCGTATGCATGGAGGCTTACCATGTCCCTCCCACACCAGAGTTCTGAGTTAGAGAAAGACTTAACATTTATGCCATTTTATTCCCAATACAAGCACTTCCATCATGAAATCCATGCAACCTGGTGTAAGAATTTCTGAAATTCACACAATTTACAGATGTTAAATGGGTCACAGATTTCAAAATCAGAATTATACTTCAGTGTTATCAGTTTTTCTGGTCCTGTGGATTTATATCTTCATCTGCCCAGTTTCCTCTTCAATCAGACTTTCCTGGAAAATAAGTCAATAATAAATATATCAAAGTTGATTTTCTGAGCTGAGTATCATTGTTTTGGACATTTAAATTTTTTTAAAATATTGATATTTAAATAATCCATTTTTTCCTTCACATTAAAAAGTGCTAGAGCGCTGAATCATGCTTTATAAATCAAATAAACATAAGATCTATTAATACCTTGTTTCTAAGTATGGGGTGTGAGGACAGAGGTGAAAGAGAAATTTGTCTTTTGACTTGTTCGTCTATTATTAATCCAGTCTTTGCCTCAGTTCTGTCTTTCTAGTGTCGTATTCAGAAAATGTCACAGCTTGCTTTTATTTTATCATGAGGTAAGTAGGATTGGAAAAAAAGGAAATAAAGATATTTGTCCACTTTTTTTTAAAAAGAGTGGTTTTTACATTTTAGTGATTTATTTAAAAAATTTATTTGGTTGCACCTGGCCTTAGTTGCGGCATGTGGGATCCAGTTCTCTGACCAGGGTTGGACCCGGGCCCCCTGCATTTGGTCATGGAGCCCTCACCACTGGACCACCAGAGAAGTCCCTGTCCCCTTTTTCTTCTTCCTGTCATTCATCTGCAGGTGGGATGTATTCAGGCTTTCTCTGTGCCTGGGCATAACTGAAAGTGAACTGTAATGCTTTCTCCACAGAATTCTCCAGGCAAGAATACTGGAGTGGGTAGCCATGCCCTCCTCCAGGGGATCTTCCCAACCCAGGGATTGAACCCAGTTCTCCCACACTGCAGACAGATTCTTCACCATCTGAGCCACCAGGAAAGCCTGTAATGCCTTCTAACTGCTGCAAATAAGTGGACCACATTGCTCAGAGAATATCAATATTGAATTCAGGATTCAATTTCTATATTCAAGTCTCATTATACATTTTAAAAAATAAAAAACCTACATTGAGTTAGTAGATTCCCGTTTAGGGTGGGAATTTGGAAACTGGTTTGTGCAATTAGAAAACCAGAAATCAAATCTGTGGCTCTGAATTGTAAATTGATCAGTTGGGGATTTTTTATTCCAAAGAAAAAGAAAATTCTGTAGCGCACTATTTTTTATTTCTACATTTCCCAGGGAAAACCGTGTTATACCAAGAACTCTTGAAGAATTCAGTGGAGAAGTGTGGATTAGCCTAGAGAAGAATGATCTAGAGAGTTTGATGAATATACCTGAAGCACATATAGCTGTGGAAAGAGATTTGTCAGGTATTCCTAAGGCCAGAGCTGAGATTAGTGGACACAGTTTGCAAAGAGATTTCAATTTAAGAAAAAAGGGAAAAAGGTTCCAGCCATTAGTACTGTGTAACCACTGAAAAGGGGTGTTAAGAAATGACAAGGACCCAGTACAAGAGGAATTCAGGCCGTCAGGAAGGTAAGCCCTGCCGTGGCTGAGAGGGAGTTGTCCTAAGAGGATGACCCAGGAGGTGGTACCCAGGACCCATCCATCTCTAACGCTCCATGTTGTCAACATGGTAACTCACCAGAGCTTCTTTCAGGTCCCTCAGAGGAGAATGGGACTGGTGAACAATGCACCCGCAGCGCTTAGGTTCCACTGGCTGATCGACCTCTTTGGCTATCTGCGAAAAAAGATTATTAGAGATGGAGGTAAAGAAATGAAATGGGATTTTTCATTTCCACAAAAATTTGTGTGTGGAAGGTGAAGTCAGGGGATGGTGGGACTGAGAAACTTGAGATTTGGGATGGGGACTTTATTTTTTTCAATTCTCTTTTTAAAAAATGTTTGTTTTTTTTTTTTCTGGCTGCACCATGCAACATGTAGGATTTAAAAATTTTTTTTTATGGGATGCTGTCAGACACTTTTATAGATTGGGGTGCAGCTCTGGAGGCCATAGTAAGGAGAGAGAATATTTTTCTCCCTAGAGGTGATGAGGATGAAGTACTTTGAACCTCACAAGGAGACGGTGTACAAAAATATACAAGAGCTTATTGTTATGACTAGGATTGATCTAATTTTCTAGTTTGTACTAACTATGTCATAGTTAATAGAGAATCGCTTCGCAAATAGTCTGTGGAGAGGATTCTGCGCTTCTTTATTTCATACTGTGCTGTGCTAAATCACTTCAGTTATGTCCGCCTCTTTGCAACACCATGGACTGTAGCCCGCCAGGCTCCTCTGTCCATAGGATTCTCCAGGCAAGAACACTGGAGTGGGTTGCCATTTCCTCCTCCAGGGGATCTTCCTGACCCAGAGATGGAACCCAGGTCTCCTGCATTGCAGGCAGATGGTTCTTTACCACGAAGCCACCTGGGAAGCCTTATTGTTTCTAGGTCTTTCGGCAATTCTGTATCCTTAGAGTATAGCTCCTCTGGAATCATTCCTGTTTTTTGTTCCATTGGTCTCTGTCTGAATTAAAGCAGGAATGGGACTTGACTTGGAAAGTGCCTTATCTCCCCAGGAATACCTGGGTCAGGGGGAAGAATTCGTAGCACACTTGGGCACATAGAGGATTTTAGAATCCTTCAATTGGATCACATAAGGCATGTCTTATTTTGAAGTTGAGAGGGACTTACCTCTTGGAAAGAATCAATCACGTTCTCAGCATTTCTCTTTCCTCCAGGGCGCAGCCCATAGGACCAGTGTTGACCAGAGCAACCCACCACACAGAGAGTCAGCAGGATTAGTCCAGCTAGAAGTTTGGGAGTCGGCTCCATTCTGAGGAGTATCAGCACAGTGATAAAAATAGACCCAGACTGGGTTAAGCAAAGACCTCTTTGGCGAAAAGCCTAACACTGGGGTCACTCACCCGGCAGAAGACGAAAGCGGGAGTGATCTAGTTTTCACATACAGGTACTTTCTTGCCTTGGACACAAAGCCAGTCCCTTAAACTAACATGTTGTAGTTAGTTAGTTAGTACTTTTCAGAACTAAACTCTTCTGATTTTTATTTTTTATTTGGTTATCCAAACCTCAGGATTCCTCCTTTATCAAATTCACTTTTTGCCTTAGTACTTTCTCCCCCTGTGATTGAGATTCTTTCCTGAGATAAAGAAAATTGGGCCATCTGCTCTGAAAAGTGGCTCCGACTAGAAGTCTCTGGCTGATAACAGTTGCTTGACATGAAGTGGTTACCCTACAGCGCTAATTGCATTTTGCTGAGTGTGTGTCTTCTGGTCTTCCACATGACCGCCGACTGGACCATCTGTGAGCGTGAGAGAGGACCTCACACTTTCCAAAGCTCCGAGTCCCAGACCAGCTGCCTCCCTGGCCACGGCAGCCTTGAGCCATCTGATGACATGTGGAATTCTCACAGATTAAATTTCCATTGGTGGGGAAGAAGCTAAAGACAGAATCAAATATTGGTTGATGAGCTTTTGCAGTTCCCCGTGGGCTGGAGCTCTGTGGCTGGAGGTGACAAGGACCCGGAAGGTCAAGTCTTCTTTAGACACCACACCTGGCCTTAAGCCCTTAGGGTATAAAATGCCCTATAGACAGACAATAGCATGCAGTCTAAACAAAAGTGCTAGAAATACAAAGCATTTTACCTGTTTGAGAGCAGACAGTCCCCCAGATCTCAAGCTTCCTTTGAAGTGTGTTGAATCTGACTGTTCATTTTTCTAGCTTCCCTTTTATATGAAACTTTTCCAAGACGTTGAAATCTTCCCCACTGGTAAATTGCATTGCACATGGACTATGTTGTTTTTTTTTTTTCAATAGTAATTTCTTAAAGCCTCACATCAAGCCCTTAATGGTGTATATAATTGGAATACCCACTGGTGTATCTATTAAATTTAGTTAAATCTTGGCCATTAAAATCTCACCTAAGACTTTTATAGTCGAGGTCACAATTCAGAGAGATTAAAATCTAGCTAGGTAGAATTCCCTTGAGGAAACTGACAGGCCAATCAAGAGTTCAAGGAAAATAGCTGTCTTAGACTAAGTCATGCTAAATGGCACACATGGGAACTGTCACAGAGGGGCCCATGTAATAGTAACTGTATAGTCAGGATGTATGGGAGCGGGTCTCAGCTCTTAGACTCCCCATGTGTAAAACGAGCTGAGTTATAAGTAATAAGAAGTGAGTATTGGTACTGCCCCAAACCCATAGAGAATCGCTAAAGGAAATGGTAGGAGTTTGGAAATCCCCTAGTCTTCTACCCTCCAGGTTCCTTCTTTGACTATTTATTATTTTTTTAAATCTTTATTGGAGAGTAGTTGATCGACAAGGCTGTGTTATCCTCTGTTGTTCAGCAAAGGGAACCAGCCACACACACATGTATACCTGCTCCCTCCCCCAGCTCTCCGCCCTTATAGGTCGTCACAGAGTATGGGGCAGAGTGCCCTGTGTCCACAGCAGGTCTATTTATTTAACCTTTTTGGCCCCATCATGCAGGATCTTAATTCCCCAACCAGGGATCGAACTCGCATCCTCTCCAGTGGAAGTGCGGAATCTCAACTGACCACCAGGGAAGTCTCTTTATTTTTAAACATTGGAGTATTGTTGACTTACAGTGTCTGTTAGTTTCAGGTGTATGGCAAAGCGATGTGATCATACACACGTATGTATGTATGTATGTGCTTAGTTAAAGCGATGTGATCATACACACATATGTATGTATGTATGCGTGTATGTGCTTAGTTAAAGCGATGCCATCATACACACGTATGTATGTATGTATGCATGTATGTGCTTAGTTACTCGGTTGTGTCTGATTCTGTGACCCTGTGGACTGCAGCCCACCAGACTGCCCTGTCCACGGGGATTCTCCAGGCCAGAATACTGGAGTGGGTTGCCTTGCCCTCTTCCAGGGATCTTGAACCCAGGTCTCCCTCATTGCAGGTGGATTCTTTACCAGCTGAGGGAAGCCCATATGTGTGCATGTGTATATGTGTGTGCGTGTATATATTTACATATATATACCAAAAAATGTATGTACGTATATTCTTTTTCAGGTGCTTTTCCCTTATAGGTTATTACACAATACTGAGTGTGGTTGCCTGTGCTATACACTATGTCCTTGTTGTTTGTGTTTTATATATAGTAATGTGTATCATCTGCTGATCCCAAACTCCTCATTTATCCCCCTTTTTCCTCTGGTAACCCTAAATGTGTTTTCTATGTCTCGGATTCTATTTCAGTTTTGCAAATAAGTTCATTTGTATCATATTTGAGATCTCACATATAAACAATAGGCTATGTTTGTCTGTCTGGCTCACTTAGTATGAGAATCATCTAGGTCCATCCATGGTGCTGCAAATGGTATTATTCCGTTCTTTTGTATGGCTGAGTAGTATTCCATTGTGTATATATACCACACTGTCTTTCTTGCCAGCCTTCTATAGTATCAAAAAGGTAAAGAGAAAGGTAGCAGTTTGAATGTGCCTAGTGCAAAAATAACCAGCCAGAGGTTCAGCTCATTTCAGTAGATGGTTATTGAGTTAAAAGACACAAATCCCTATGCTAAAGGTCATGGGAGTACAAAGATGAGAAATAATAGTTACCTGGCATGTGAATGAATCTAACCTTGCTCATTATTACAGCCCTGAAAAGCAGATCTCATGATCTAAATTTCAAAGATAGACATTCCACCCCAGAAGTGAGCCGCTGGACGTTATATTTACACAGTAAAAGCATTTAAAAAAGAGAACCATTACTCTTTATTATATTTATTTGAATACATCATTATCTTCCCCTAATTTACCCCAGTCTGTAAGTCATGATAGTCAAAAGATCGCATCTTATTTAAACATCTATTAATAAGTCCCCAGCATTTAGTCAGCATTCAATAAATCTAGATTGGAATGAATGAATGAAAGGTAAGGACCTCTTAACCTGATTAGATCTGTTTCCTTTTCTGCATCTAAGATGTGTTTTAACTGACTCAGAATTAAATCTTCATGTCCAGTTGGATGAAGGTATGTTACATTTGCTAAGCAGTAAAATGTTTCAAAATAACTGGATGTGTGTTCACTTTAGAGTTAAGATTGGAAATTTCTCCTTGAGTAGGATGCCAGATCAGTCACTTGTTGCCCAATGTCCTCTAGAATAAATTACATCTGCAAGGATTTTGGCATAAGAAGCAATGTTGGTCCACCCAAATAAACTTCTTTGCCCAGCCACCGCTGTGGAGGTTGTCAGATAGCGTAGGGAAGAAGATGAACTTTATTTTTTTTTTTTTCTTGTTTTTTTTTTTTTATATGGAACGCTTCACGAATTTGTGTGTCATCCTTGCGCAGGGGCCATGCTAATCTTCTCTGTATCGTTCCAATTTTAGTATATGTGCTGCCGAAGCGAGCACAGAAGATGAACTTTAATTGCAAATAGAGGGGGATTTAGAAAATAGAATGTAAGTGATTGACTTTATCTCATTTAGATACTTTGAATAATTTAAGGGCCATTGTGACATGGAGGAATGGAATCTTATCTCCCTATGAAGGTAATGAGAGGCTGGTTTTCAACAAGAGTCCATTTTGTTTGAATGATGGATGCTATTTAAGTTGTGATGTGCTTTAACAAGTATTGGTGAAGCAGATGTGTCTTTGGTTAAGACTGATGAAACGGGAGTTGAGACTTTGACCCTTGTCATGTTAATCTTTTATCCCTGGTTAAGTGTCCTTGGATTACTGGTAGCGCAGGGGCTGCGATGGCGCGGAAGCGTGGTGGAGAGGAGCTACCCCACGACCAAGGCCAGGGTCGGCGTCCAAGGTAAGAGAAACCCAAGTAAGATGCTAGGTACTGAGAGAGTGCATCAGAGGGCAGACAGACTGAAACCACAATCACAGACAACTAGCCAATCTGATCACACGGACCACAGCCTTGTTTAACTCAATGAAACTAAGCCATGCTGTGTGGGGCCACCCAAGATGGATGGGTCATGGTGGAGAGGTCTGACAGAATGTGGTCCACTGGAGAAGGGACTGGCAAACCACTTCAGTATTCTTGCCTTGAGAACCCCATGAACAGTATGAAAAGGCAAAACAATAGGACCCTGAAAGATGAACTCCCCAGGTCGGTAGGTGCCCAATATGCTTCTGGAGATTAGTGGAGAAATAACTCCAGAAAGAATGAAGGGATGGAGCCAAAGCAAAACCAACACCCAGTTGTGGATGGGACTGGTGATAGAAGCAAGGTTCAATGCTTTAAACAGCAATATTGCATAGGAACTTGGAATGTTAGGTCCATGAATCAAGGCAAATTGGAAGTGGTCAAACAGGAGATGACAAGAATGAACATTCTAGGAATCAGCGAACTAAGATGGACTGGAAGGGGTGAATTTAACTCAAATGACCATTATATCTACTACCATGGGCAGGAATCCCATCATAGCCATCATAGTCATCATAGTCAACAGGAGAGTCCAAAACACAGCACTTGGATGCAATCTCAAAAACGACAGAATGATCTCTGTTCGTCTCCAAGGCAAACCATTCAATATCACGGTAATCCAAGTCTATGCCATGACCAGTAATGCTGAAGAAGCTGAAGTTGAACAGTGCTATGAACACCTACAAGACCTTCTAGAACTAACACCCAAAAAAGATGTCCTTTTCATTACAGGAGACTCGAATGCAAAAGTAGGAAGTCAAGAAACACCTGGAGTAACAGGCAAATTTGGCCTTGGAAACAGAATGAAACAGGTCAAAGGCTAATAGAGTTTTGCCAAGAGAACGCACTGGTCATAGCAAACACCCTCTTCCAACAACACAAGAGAAGACTCTATACATGGACATCACCAGTGGTTGACACAGAAATCAGATTGATTATATTTTTTGCAGTCACAGATGGAGAAGCTCTATACAGTCAGCAAAAACAAGACCCAAGCTGACTGTGGCTCAGATCATGAACTCCTTATTGCCAAATTCAGACTGAAATTGAAGAAAGTGGAGGAAACCACTAGACCATTCAGGTATGTCCTAAATCAAATCCCTTGTGACTATACAGTGGAAGTGAGAAATAGATTCAAGGGACTAGATCTGACAGACAGAGTGCCTGATGAACTATGGACGAAGGTTTGTGACATTGTACAGGAGACATCAATCAAGACAATCCACAAGAAAAAGAAATGCATAAAAGCAAAATGGCTGTCTGAGGAGGGCTTACAAATAGCTGTGAAAAGAAGCGAAGCAAAAAGCAAAGGAGAAAAGGAAAGATATACCCATTTGAATACAGAGTTCCAAAGAATAGCAAGAAGAGATAAGAAAGCCTTCCTCAGCGATCAATGCAACGAAATAGAGGAAAACAATCAAACAGGAAAGACTAGAGATACCAAGGGAACATTTCATGCAAAGATGGGCTGAATAAAGGACAGAAATGGTATGGACCTAACAGAAGCAGAACATATTAAGAAGAGGTGGCAAGAATACACAGAAGAATTGTACAAAAAAGATCTTCACAACCCAGATAATCACGATGGTGGGATTACTCACCTAGAGCCAGACATCCTGGAATGTGAAGTCAAGTGGTCTTTAGGAAGCATCACTACAAACAAAGCTAGTGGAGGTGATGGAATTCCAGTTGAGCTATTTCAAATCCTGAAAGATGATGGTGTGAAAGTGCTGCACTCAATATGCCAGCAAATCTGGAAAACTCAGCAGTGGCCACAGGACTGGAAAAGGTCAGTTTTCATTCCAATCCCTAAGAAAGGCAATGCCAAAGAATGCTCAAAGTACCGCACAATTGCACTCATCTCACACACTAGTAAAGTTAAAATTCTCCAAGCCAGGCTTCAGCAATACATGAACTGTGAACTTCCAGATGTTCAAGCTGGTTTTAGAAAAGGCAGCAGAACCAGAGATCAAATCGCCAATGTCTGCTGGATCATTGAAAAAGCAAGAAAGTTCCAGAAAAACATCTATTTCTGCTTTATTGACTATGCCAAAGCCTTTGACTGTATGGATCACAATAAACTGTGGAAAATTCTGAAAGAGATGGGGATACCAGACTACGTGACCTGCCTCTTGAGAAACCTGTATGCAGGTCAGGAAGCAACAGTTAGAACTGGACATGGAACTACAGACTGGTTCCAAATAGGAAAAGGAGTACATCAAGGCTGTATATTGTCACCCTGCTTATTTAACTTATATATAGAGTACATCATGAGAAACACTGGGCTGGATGAAACACAATCTGGAATCAAGATTTCTGGGAGGAATATCAATAACCTCAGATATGCAGATGACACCACCCTTATGGCAGAAAGTGAAGAAGAACTAAAGAGCCTCTTGATGAAAGTGAAAGAGGAGAGTGAAAAAGTTGGCTTAAATTCGACATTCAGAAAACTAAGATTATGGCATCTGGTCCCATCACTTCATGGCAAATAGATGGTGAAACAGTGGAAACAGTGGCTGACTTTATTTTTGGGGGCTCCAAAATCACTGCAGATGGTGATTGTAGCCATGAAATTAAAAGACGCTTACTCCTTGGAAGGAAAGTTATGACCAACCTAATTAGCATATTAAAAAGCAGAGACATTACTTTGCCAACACAGGTCCGTCTAGTCAGGGCTATGGTTTTTCCAGTGGTCATGTATGGATGTGAGAGTTGGACTATAAAGAAAGCTGAGCACTGAAGAATTGATGCTTTTGAACTGTGGTGTTGGAGCAGACTCTTGAGAGTCCGTTGGACTGCAAGGAGATCCAACCAGTCCATCCTAAAGGAGATCAGTCCTGGGTGTTCATTGGAGGGACTGATGTTAAAGCTGAAACTCCAATACTTTGGCCACCTGATGTGAAGAGCTGACTCATTTGAAAAGACCCTGATGCTGGGAGGGATTGGGGGCAGGAGGAGAAGGGGACGACAGAGGATGAGATGGTTGGATGGCATCACCGACACAATGGACATGGGTTTGGGTGGACTCTGAGAGTTGGGGATGGGCAGGGAGGCCTGGCGTGCTGTGGTTCATGGGGTTGCAAAGAGTGGGACACGACTGAGCAACTGAACTGAACAGAATTTCCATCAGTTGACAGTCAGTCTTTGAAAAATGCTTTGAAATTTTTAGATGAACGCAGCCACATGGTCTGTGAATTCCTTCACTGTGAGTCATGCTCTTGAAGCCTGCCTTAGCATTGTCATAGATCTCAAGGGCAAAGGCCAAACTTGTTTATTTTCTACAGAACCATATCGGGTATCAAACAAATATACAATTAATAGAATGTGGAGGTTTAGTGACAAACTGACCCTTGCACAGTTCTAGTGACAGATCAATTTGCCATGAAGCTGAATTTAGTAAATAGGATTCAAAATAATTGAATTTTACAGTTATGCACTTTTCCCCCCTAAATTTAGAAATCTCCTAAATTTTAACGTATGGCTATATAAAGGGAAAATGGCTTCATTTTTTTAGCTTTCAAAAAAAGCACCTCAAGATTACTAAAATGTAACAATAATGATTTAGTAGGTAGAGCTATTGGTAAAGAATCTACCTCCCAATGCAGGACACACAAAAGACGTGGGTTTGATCCCTGGCTCGGGAAGATCCCCTGGAGGAGTAAATGGCAACCCACTCCAATATTCTTGCCTGGAGTAGTCCATGGACAGAGGAGTCCACGGGATCGCAATGTCAGACATGACTGAGCGACTGAATACAACACACACAATCTTGCTGAATGACAGATGGAAACCTTCTTTGTCCTAATGTAAAATCTCAGCAGGAAGGACTCATGAACTCCTGCTGACATATCTAAGGTTGTGACAGGGTTTCAGATAATTAATCCCTGCCTAAGGTACTTTGTGAAAAATAATAACTACTTTTCCTTGTAGAGTTGTACCTTTTAAAGACTATTTCCTTGGAGATTTAAAAACTGCTAGGGTTTTTCATATGTTAAAGATTTAAAGTTGACTAGGGGTAGATTTATTGCCAATTCATAAAATGAAGAGTTAGAGAAAATACCCTGTCTTGATTTATGATGGTAAGCTTTGTAAGAAAATGAATATACAGTATTTCATTGCTTTGAAATTACAGCTGAAAGACTATTACAGCATAATACATATTGCTCTAAACAGGTACATGAGTACAAATTTTCTCAATGTAGATCATTAGCTTATCTAGTTTAAAACCCTTTTCTAGCCTTTTCCGCCCCTCCCCAAACAACTGTGTTTTAAACCTATGTGTACAATCATATTTCATTACAAGGGTTAATGGGAGTTTTGCTAGTTTGAAACGTTCCTTCCTGCTTAAACTTCTTTCTCCTGGTTGTCGAGCAACAACACTTTAGGGACAATGTATTTCACAAACCCAACAAAGCTAACAGGTAAAAATGTTCATCAGCTAAACAGTAACACAAATGAGTTCTTGGAAGACAGCCTTTTCTTTTGTTCAGCATTAATGAAATGTCTGTGTTAGCATGGTGGATTTTAAGAGGAGGATCATAAAATAATCATGCTTCAAGAAATAAGTTTAAAGGCACTTTCTTCTTTTTCACACAGACCCTCAGGGCTGGTCTTAAACGCATACTGAAGAAATTAAGTAAATTTGGAAAGTTCTAATTTTCAAAAGCAAGACAAGAAACGCCTTTTCAACATTTCACATCATTTATTAATGCAGGACACATTAGATCCAAAATCTGCATTTTCTAAGCATACTGTGTTTGGATCTTTCAGATTCTTCTGCAGGTTTAGGTTATGTCTACAGAGGTACCCTTAAGTGGATGAACAACACATTCTCTAATTATTGAAAATATAGTACAGAGTGAAATGATTTAAATATAATTTAGGCACATATTGATTATGAAAATAGATTATCTCTCAATACAATACTTCTCTGTCTCGGTAAAAATAATAAAGCAAAGAAAATAATTCATTTCTGAAGTTGCTTTCCTTCGCCTGTAAAGGTCTATCTCCTCCCACTTATGCATATGTACCCTTTACTGTTAAGGAAAGCTTTGCATATGTATAGAAGAATAAGCTATGTAAATACTGAAGACATGTCATTCTCCCACAGGAGACAAAGTGGTTTTTAACGATTCCTTGCCTCACACGGATGAGTCTGGAGAATTCAGAGCCCATTTGGACACAGCTTACATCCCTGCTCTTGGGGTCGACATAAGGACACACCAGTTACTGGTAAGGAAGTTCAGGCCCTGCCCCTGCAGAGCAAGTGACTCGAGGAAGCCAGGCTAAAATGTATTAAAATACAACACACCAGAACTGTAAGAACCAAGGTGCTCACTGAATTGGTAGTCCATCTTGGCACCAGCCACATACCTTTATTTCTGTTTAAGCTTTTTGATAACTGTAGTCAAACTGTCAGTTTAAAATTCCTCGTTCCCCACTGTAGGGTCAGAGCTGCAGTTCCACTCTGTTGACTTCTAAAAGATGACTCTGCCATATTCATTCATATTTTATAGCTTTGATGGCAGTGGGTTTGGATTTCACACCTATTTCCAAGCTGGTCTTGTTTATCTGGCATTTGAGTTAAATGAATGTTAATTATGTTTTTGGTTTTCAACCCTCTTCCTGTGCTTGTTTTGACGGTACGGGGAGGGACTAAGCGAGTAGTGTAAAGAGATAAATCGCCTGGGCTGGCCTGGAGTGGAGCTTGCTGAGAATGAAATTGCAAGTTGAAAGCTCAGTTAAAAGCTGTAGGTAAATTGTTTGCCATCCACAGAGTTCCACTGAAACTTTAGCTGACAATGATGTATATATGATGTCTCTTTCCTGCCACTCTATCTCAATCAGTAACAGGGTTTCTTTAATTTAGCTACTGTTTTGTTCTTAAAAAAAAAATTCTTAAAATGAACCTGAAAAGAGAGCCTTGGGGAGTCTGATCTTACCATCTTCACATGGTGTGACAGGTACTCAAAGTAGGAGAGGCCCCACTAAAGCTATTTAGAAACCTGAACGACTTCTGCAAAATTGTAAAGTTCAACAATTTAAATATCCGCACTGCATCTAGAGAGTCAATAAATATAATTGCATATGTTGTGCTTTTCATAAATTAAAATCCTCAAATGCATTTCAAACCCAGATGGTATTTCAACATCATGCCTATTTAAAAGCAAATATAATAGATACTATTTATTCCTGGTCGCAAGGCCACCAGGCAAATCCCCCTACTCCACTCCAAAGGCAGCAATCTAATCTAGCTTCCCTAAATCTACTGAAGGAGTGCTTCTCTGTTAAAACCCAGAATGTGGGGAAAAAAGCTACTTTTTTCCTCTTATGCACCTCTGAGAACAAGCATAATCCTCTAAATGTTTTTTAATTCCCGTACAGTGTTATTTCTTCTAGGTAACTGAGTGGGCGGAGAAAGAAGAGTGACGGGGAGCACCTGGCGCCTTCGGCACGCCCCCTGCAGGCCTCTCATCTGACGCTCTGGGACATGTGCAGCGGTGTCAGCATCTCTTCAAAGATGGCGCCCTTCACGTTGGAACCCCTCAGGTTGGCTTCTTGAAGGTCACACCCAGACAGGTCACAGTTCTGCAGGACACAAACGGTATTCATGGAACTAACAGATTGAAGCGCATATCTGTTTCCTCTTAAAATGGTTCCTGGGGCCTATCAGGAAAAGGTTCCTATAGAATAAAACTCAGTTATTTATGGAAAACTTTCAGAAGTTTTACGAGAAAGCCATATTTTCTTCTATCTGTACTTTTTCTCTCTAGTTGATGCTTACTTAGGCTGACCACCACAAATATGTACCAATAAAGGTCAACAATGAAGCATGTCCCTTTAGAATTTTAAGCATTTAAAATCCAGAATGTAAAGTGTATCTAAACAATTTTATGGACTTCCCTGGGAATATGGGGCAGCTCCACTGCCAGACAAACTCAGAGGCTCTGAGTGTCAGAAACTGATTTCTGGGACCTGAGATAACCTCTGTGCTTTTTTGAAAATTTATATTGGAGTACAGTTGATTTTGAAGAAATGGCAACCCATTCCAGTATTCTTGCCTGGAAAATCCCATGGACAGGGGAGCCTGCGGGCTTCCAGTCCATGGGGTCGCATGACTTGGTGATGAAAACACACCCAGCTGATTGACCATGTTGTGTCAGTTTCAGGTATTCAGCCAAGTGATTTAGTTACACATCTCTCTGGGGCTTCCCAGGTGGCGCTAGTGGTAAAGAACCTGCCTGCAAATGCAGGAGATGTGAGTTGGATCCCTGGGTCTGAGAGGATCCCCTGGAGGAGGGCCTGGCAACTCACTCCAGTATTCTTGTCTAGAGGATCTGATGGACAGAGGAGCCTGGTGGGCTATAGTCCATTGGGTCACAAGAGAGTCCGACACGAC
Organism: Cervus elaphus; assembly: GCF_910594005.1. Classification (NCBI taxonomy): domain Eukaryota; kingdom Metazoa; phylum Chordata; class Mammalia; order Artiodactyla; family Cervidae; genus Cervus; species Cervus elaphus. The sequence continues at coordinate 38,008,723 of NC_057830.1, read as the reverse complement.
TGAGTGACTTAATGGTTTTACCACAATCCATGAACAATAATGAAAGGCATGGAGGTGGGGAAGGCTCAGATTTTTAAACAGAGAAAGGGATTTTACTTAATAAGTAAATTGTATCATGTAACTGCCTAACATTAACATTCTTAGAGTAAGGAATTGCCTTTTTTTAACCCCCCAATTATGTATAAAATTCAGTGAGTTTTAACAGATCTATATACAGCAGTGTAACCACCACAACTGAGATCAGAAAGTGACAGATGGGACAGGGATTTTTGGCTAAGTCCCTGGGGATGGTGGGGATGATGGTTAGAGAGAAGGGTGACTGCACATAACCTTTTAGGATAGAGGGTTAGCAGCTGTCCCAACAGTCATCCTGATTAGTCTTTGCAATCAAAGGGAGGCTTTCTACTGTTTAGATAAAGAACTCACATGTAGTCACATGCTAACTGAAACGAAGGGAAAAAATGCTCATCTTAGGTGACAGTAACGATATTTTAAAAATTAAATAACTGTATTATAAACCTACTGTAATACATTTATACCTTCATTCTTAGATGGTTCTTTTTGCCTTCAAGTTCAACGGGGCTTGCTGCTGTGCTGCTAAGGGCTATCAAGAGAACAAGGTGAATTCAGATGAGAACTCTAGATGCTGGCTATGAAACAGGATCACTGAATTAAGGATTGTATTGTGGACCTTAGGACTGAATAAGATTGCATAGGAAGGAAGTATAGAGTGAAAGGAGGATAGATGAAAACATTTTTTAAAAAATCAACAAGCTAAATATTGACATCCTATTCTCTAGAATCCCATCTATGCCAGATTTTCTTGTATAGGTCTATATTGTTCAGTACGATACTCCTAGTCACATATAGCAGTTTACATTTAAATGAATTTTAATTAAATACAATTTACAAATCCATCCCTCAAATAGCCAGATGTGGCTGGTAGGTGCTGGACTGAACAGCACAGCCACAGAACATGCCCGTCGTTGCAGAAAGAGCCACCAGACAGCGATACAGACCCGTTAACTGCCGTGCAGTCTGCCAGCTCGATCTGCAGCTCAAGAGGATATATAGCAGACAACTCGGATGAAAAAGATGACTGGCTGGACAGAACTGAAGTCTCAGATTGAGATTCAAAAAAGAATATGATGCCAATTTAGAACAGGTATTCCCCGAACCTGATTTCAAACACAGATATCATTTCAATTTCTCAAGAAGTTTAAGAAATAATCTGGCCCCATTTAATTCTGTTTGGAATTAAAATTTAAGAAAACCACAATCAAGTGGATTAAAAAAACATCTATCAAGTGTATCTACCTGAGGGAGATCCAAGGAAAAGAGGAGAAATCAGCTCAGACTGAATGCCAGATGAGTCTTCAAATATGCAATCTAGAAAACTGGCACTGATGAACCCGTTGGCAGGACGAGGGACGCAGAGGACAGACTTGCAGACACGGGGCAGGGAAGGAGTGAGACCACGGAGAGCGCAGCCCTGACCTTCACACCAGCGTGTGTGAAGCAGACAGCGGGCGGCGGCACGCAGCCCGGGAGCTCAGCTCAGCCCTCTGTGACGGCCGGGCGCGCGGGATGGGGAGGCGGCCCGAGAGGGAGGGGATGGACGCGTACCTGTGGCTGCCGCCGTAGTACCAGCAGATGCTAACAACACGGTAAAGGAATTCTACTCCAACGAAAATAAAGTCTGAACCTAGTGTCTGTAACTTAGGTAAGCAGATTCTGCTCTGGAATTCAAATTTGTTTAAACAAGCAACTGAAAGAAAAGCATTCCATCAGCACAGTGGCGCATTACCTGGCAGTATTGAACAGCCAACTACTTTGTTTTATTTCAATACATTTTGCAGGAGCTACTCAGTCATTCTGGATGAACAAAAACTCAGTGACTCACCTCCAAATCAGTTCCTGCCAAAGTTGCCCCTCTGAGGTTACAGTTCTTCAACTTTGCGTTCTTTAAGGTCGCAACTCTCAGGTTAATTCCTGTCATCTGACTTCCTTCCATATCCACACCTTTCAGATTAGCACCTAAAGTGAGTATATTTTAGTATTTATAGTCATTTATCTTCAAAAGATGCAAGATGACTTAACAGGGGTAAATGTTGACCTCTGCATCCTTTGGAAATGACTGAATTATATAAACTTGTCTCTTGACCAATGTACATACATATGGAGTTCTTTGTTAACAATCTGTTTGCTTACACTATGAATTAAGAATTCGTGTTTTAATCTGTATTTTTGAGGGAGGAATTCAATTTGGTCCCAGAGTTTGCACTTTTAAATATGCTTCCAAAAATTTATGGTGATGGAAATGAGTTGTGTGTCTTCTAGATATACAAATAAACAAAATGACAAGTTCATGGACAAAACAAAGCAATAAGGAATTCATAAACAAAATATTACATCCAAAAGTGATAAAAAAAAAAACTGCCTGGCTTTACGCAAACTGAAGTTCTTCATTTTGGTCCACGTTAGGACTATGGTGTTCTGTTATGGTGCCCTGGGGGAAGGATGGAGGAAGCGATAGTTATGGAGATAGGGAGGGACAGGTACACACTGCTATATTTAAAATGGATAACCAACAAGAACCGACTACATGGCATAGGGAACTCTGCTCAGTGTTATGTGTCAGCCTGGACTGGAGGGGAATTTAGGGGAGAATGCTTGTTTATGTATGGTTGAGTCCCTTTATTGTCCACCTGAAACATTATTAAATAAAAAGTTTAAAAAACAATGCTGTTCTGTTTGGACATTTAAGATGTTGATACTTATCTCCAGCTGAAGCTTCCTTAAATACTGGAGGCCACATTTCCTGAGTTCAGCATGCTGGTTTCCATTACTGAGACCAAACAATGGCTTAGCCCTTTGCAAATCCCCGAAGACAGAAGAAATGTTCCTCCCTATGGTTATGTTTTACCAGTAACAATTATTTTCCTGGGCTTTTTACTTAATGGTGTGTTTTTACTTTAGAGAAGGTAATTACAGAGAGACTCTTACCTTCTAAATTGGCTTTGAGACCAGAGGGATCTTCAAAATTACACAGCTTCAAGGATGCTCCCTCTGCATTAGAACACAGCATCTTGACGCCCTGGAGATTTGCACACTGGCCAAGGAAAGAGTAAAGTCTGTGTTTATTATGGTTCAGAATTTTGTTTGGACTAGAAAAAATTGGCTCAAACAGTAAAAGAAAAAAGAAAAAAAAATCTGATATACTCACAATCAACTGTTTTGTTTACAATAATCGTCAGAAGTTTTTTCAATAGTTGTTTTAAAAGAAAAAAAGCCAAACAAACAATAGCATTCCTGCTTTACATGAAAAGAGTTTAGAAAAAGAAGCTGGGGAGGGAGGACTATGATATCCCTATTTCTATTTTTATAAACAGCCCAGCTCATGACAGTGTAACAGTTAATGTCTGAAGAAAGCATGAAGCTGTTAGGGATCTAGATCTTCTCTTATTACTGCAAGAATGAAATTTCTGATGCTCAGTAATGTTGTCACTACCTTCATTTCAAAGGTCGGACTGCTAAGGCCAGCAATGAAAGGTGCCATCTAGCTACAAACACCACCAAGTTGCTCGTAGGGTCTTTCTGTACCAACCTTCGCTCCAAAACATTGTCAACCCTGAGTACCCAAATGAGTTCAAGATATAAAGAGGAAAAAGTCAGAAAGTATATTTTGGAACTTTAAATTCAATGCCATCAGATCTGATGTCTAACAATTACTGGATATGGTAGGAAGCTATCTATAAAGTCAGTGATAACGTTAGACCTTTGCTAATTGGGGCCAAAGTAGAAGGTAAAAAGTATTCTAAAAACCCTCAGACATTACAGAAATGATAATTGCAATTGTTATTATAATTAGATCAATGAGGAAATCTAAACGCCTAAGCCTGATTAAGTTATGTGATACCCATACCAAGAAAAATCCTTGTCTCATAAATGCAGTTTTATTCAGCCACAGCCAATTCTAGTGAACAGAAGATAAACTACAGGCCATTTCAAATCACAGATAACTGACAAACAGGTTTGCATTTCCATTCATGCCTGTGCTTTAAGACGAGGTAGTTCAGAAGCTCAGACTGACAGGTAGGATAATGAGGACCTAGAAGATAACTCAAAGATGATTAGATTTTATGTACTTGAAAATATATTGTAACAGGACAGGAAGGTGATATCTGAAAATAAATCTCTCTGGTACTCGATGTAATGCTCCCAGGTAGAATATAAGTATTATCAAAAGTTCCCAAGGTTATTATGTAAGTACTGTTCTCTACTCAAGGCTGTACTATGGAATCTCACAGAGAAATATATGAGAAACTCATGAGATTTTTTTCTCTTCAAAAACCACAAAAAGTATTTCACCCTCTATTCATCAAATGGTAAAAGCAGGTCACCAACACTGACACCTCAGCCACTCACCTGCAGCTACTAAGGAAGTCAGCATTATAGTTAGGAGATTTGGGCTATTTACTGTATCAAGGGGCAGTGGTTTTGATGAAAGCAGTTATTACTGTTTTTGAAAAGGATAATGATATTAAGACTATGCTTAGGCCTTCCTTGGTGGCTCAGTGGTAGAGTCTGCCAGCTAATGCAGGAGACATGGGTTTGATCCCTGGTCCAAGAAGGTCCCACATGCCACCAGGCATCAAAGCTTGGTGCACAACTACTGAGCCTGTGCTCTGAAACCCAACTGCCATTAACTACTCAGGTCCAAATGCTCTGGAGCTCACGCTCTGTAATAAGAGGAGCCACCGAAATAAGAAACCCACGCACTGCAACGAGAGAAAGGCCTACACAGCAACAAAGACCCAAAACAGCCAAATAAATAAATAAAACTATTAAAAAGCCAAAGATTGTTTGAAAAATGGTCCTTATCTTTAAGAGAATAAAATATTTACAGGTGAAATAAGCTGCTTCAAAAATACTCTGTGGAGAGGTATAGACAATACACAACTGTTTAAACACTGATACTGTTGATGCTGAGTAACGGAGATACAAAGGGATTCACTACACCAGCTCATTTTTGTCTATATTTCACATTTTCCAAAGGAAAAAGTCATCAAAAAAGACATAAGGAAAAGAAAACACCTGCTTTAGAGTCTAGCTCTAATGCTGCTGACGAACCAGCCTTCGCGGCTTGGGTAAGGGCACATTTCAGTTTCTGAGTCTGTAAGACAGGGTCATACTTATCATTAGTGTCCCTTCCAGGTCTTATCATCAGTTAAGTCTTGCACTAGGAATGTGCAATGCATTCATAAGAGCTGAATTATTATACCAGCTTCTACACAGCAGGCTAAAGTCAATAATGAAAGGCGGAGCAGGCGGAAGACGCATTCCACAGGCACTGACAGAACAGAGGGCGCAGCTCAGACATGAACCCTGCCAGCAGCTCAGGTCTCCTTGGTCGACAGCAGAATTGGAGGCTTCCTGCAGAAAGGTTTCACAGCCCGCAGGGAGCAATCAGGGGAGAAGTTCAACAAGGTGGGTGGGAACATCAGGTGCATCCTGTGCTTAGCTGACCTCATGCTCGGTGGGCAATACATGCGACTGTTCAGCAGCCCATCTTCAAGTGCCAAAGACAACCAGCCACTAGTGTTTACTTTCACAGCCCCACACTCTGGGCGGTGACTCCTCAACATGAGCCATGTTAATCAATAAACTTGCAGTTCTGCAGCACTTGAGTATGTATCCGTTAAAATTACATAGGCCGCTGCAAGACAAAGATGGCAGAGTAAAAGGACCTTGAGCTCATATCCTCTTATGAGCTCACCAAAATCACAATAAACAACTATCCATAAAAATGACTGGAATCTACCCAAAGAAGATACTCGACATCCAAACACATAAAGAAGGAACCCCGAGATGGTAGGAGGGGTGCACTTATAATACAGTCAAACCTCATACCACCCAGGTGGGCAACCCATAGACTGGAGAATAATTATATCACAAAAGTTCTCCCCCAGGAGTGAGAGCTCTGAAAGCCAGAAGGACTTGGTTGTAGCTTGAGGGAAACAAAGGGGACCATGGGAAAGAGACTCAACTCTTGGAGAGCTCAGATAAGATCTTACACACACTGGAACCCAGGTCAAAAGCACTGATTCCACAGAAGCCTGGGCCAGACCTACCTGCTAGTCTTGGAGGGTCTCCTAGGGAGGTGGCAAGTGGGAGGCAGTTGTAGTTCTCACTGGGTTCTTAAGCTGGTGGCGGACATAGTGGCAATCTATGTGAACTCCGGCTGGAGTCCTTGACACCAAGACCTGGCCCCACACAACAGCATGGAGGCTCCAGTGCTGGGACGCCTCAGGCCAACCAACCAACAGCCAGAAATACAGCCCCAACTATCAGCAGATGGGCTTACTGAGCCCCCAGAAACCTTTGGACATGCCCCTGGACATGGCCTTGCCCACTAGAGGGCCAGGACCCAGATCCACAGACCAGTGGGCAGGCCTGAGCCCCTCCTGCCAGAAAGACTGAACAAGCCTCTAACCAGCCTCACACACCAGGGGGAAGACACATAAAGCAAGAAAACTACGATCCTGCAAAACTAAGTCCATCAATATGAGTCAGAAACTACCCTGGGATCAGGCTGGTCCCTGGCCCTTAATGATGAGAAGGGAGTGTACTGCTAGACACATAGGGCAGCCCCCACTGAGGGCCACTTCCCCAAGGTTGAGAAATATTACTAAGCTACTACATGCATAAGAAATATAAATAGAAATTTAAACAAAGTGAGATAGCAAAGGAATATATTCCAGACAAAAGAACAAGATAAAACCTCAGAACAACTAAGTGAAGTGGAGATATGCAATCTACCTGAGAAAGAGTTCAGAGTAATGATTGTAAAGATGATCCAAGAACTTTGGAAAAGAATGGATGCAGAGAGAGAAGTTGCAAGAAATTCTCAACAAAGAGTTAGAAAATATAAAGAATAAACAGAGTTAAAGAATATAATGAGATGAAAAGCACGCAGAAGGAATCAACAGCAGAATAAATGAGGCAGAGGAACAGGAGAGAGAACTGTCTTCTAGTGAGTTGGAAGACAGACTGGTGGAAATTACTGCTATGGAAAAGAATAAGGAAAAATAATGAAAAGAAATGAGGACAGTTTAAGAGACCTCAGGGAAAAATGTCAAATGCATCAAGATTTGCATGATAGAGGTCCCAAAAGGAGATGAGGGAGAGAAAGGGCCTGAGAAAATATCTGAAGAGTAATAGCATGGGAAAGGAAACAGTCACCCAAATCCAGGACGCACAGGGCATCCCGTTCAGGGTTAACCCAAGAAGAAACACGCTCAGACACACAATAATCAAACTTAATTTAAAGACAAAATTTAAAGAGAAAATATGAAAAACAACAAGGGAAAAGCAACAAATAATATACAAGAAAATCCCCATAAGACTAGCAGCCATTTTCTTACGAGAATCTCTGCAGGCCAGAAGGCAGTGGCATGATATATTTAAAATGATGAAAGGGAAAAACCTACAACCAAGAATACTCTACCCAGCAAGACTCTCATTCAGATTCAATGGGGGAATCAAAGCCTTTACAGACAAGCAAAATTCAGCACTTAAGAGAATTCAGCATCAGCTTTACTACAAATGCTAAAGGAACTCTGCAAAGAAAAGAAAAGGCCACAACTAGGAACAAGAATATTAGGAAACAGGAAAGCTCACATACAGTAAAGGTAGGAAATCATCCACACACAAATACGATATCAAAACCAGTAATCATGAGATGAAAGGAGTATGAATGCAGAATTTTAAAAATATACTTGAAATTAAGAGATCAGCAACTTAATAATGTATCATATAGACTTCTATATCAAAACCTCATGGTAACCATAAACAAAAAAATCAGTAATATATACACAAAAAAGAAAAAGTAACCCAAATATAACATTAAAGATCATCATCAAATCACAAGACAACAAAGGAGGAAAGGAAGAAAAAAGACCTACAAAAACAAATCCAAAACAATTAACAAAATGGCAATAAGAACATACATATTGATAATTATCTTCAATGTAAATGGATTAAATGCTCCAACTAAAAGACAAAGAATGGCTGAATGGATACAAAAATTAAGACCCAGAGATATGCTGTCTACAGGAGACCCACTTCAGAACTAGACACATACAGACTGAAAGTGAGAGGGTAGAAAAAGGTATTCCATGCAAATGGAAATCAAAAGAAAGGTGGAGTAGCAATACTCAAATCAGACAGAACAGACTAAAATGAAGACTGTTACAAGAGACAAAGATGCACCCCACATAATGACCAAGGGAATAAACCAAGAAGATATAATGATTACAAATATATGTGCACCCAAAATAAGAGCACCCCAATATAAAGCAAATGTTAACATACATAAAAGAAGAAATAGGGACTAACACAGTAACAGTGGGGGACTTTAACACCCCACTTATATCAGTGGACAGAACATCCAAACAAAATCAATAAGGAAAAACAGGCCTGAAGAGGAACATTAGACCAGATGGACTTAAATTGATATTTATACAGCATTCCATCCAAAGTAGCAGAATACACATTCTTTTCAAGTGCACATGGAACATTCTCCAGAATTTATCACATGCTGGGCCACAAGGCAAATCTTGGTTAAGTTTAAAAAAACTGAAAATTGTATCAAGCATCTTTTCCAACCATAATGCTATGAGATTAGAAACCAAATCCAAGGGGGAAAAAATTACAAAAACCACAGACATGTGGAAGATGAACGATATGCTACCAATGGATCCCTGAATAAATCAAAAAACATCAGCGCCAAACAAAAATGAAAAAATGACAATCCAAACCCTATGGGATGCAGCAGAAGCAGTTCTAAGAGAGAAGTTTATAGTGATAAAAACTTACCTCAGAACAAAAGAAAAATCTCAAACAAACAACCCAGTGTTACACCTAAAGCAACTAGAGAAAGAACAAACAAAACCCAAAGTTAGTAGAAAGAAATCATAAAGATCAGAGCAGAAATCAATGAACTAGAACTACAGACTAATAACCGAAAAGATCAGTGAAACCAAAAGCTGGTTCTTGGAAAAGATAAAAACAAAAAACAAACAAACAAAAAAAACCTGATGAACCTTTAGCCAGACTCACCAAGGGAAAAAAAAAGAAGGCCCAAAGGAATAAAAATGAAAAAGAAATTACAACAAACACCATGGAAATACAAAGGACCATAAGAGACTACCACAAGCAACTACATGCCGATAAAATTGGCAACCTAGAACAAACGAACAAGTTCTTACAAAGGTACAATCTTGCAAAACTGAACCAAGAATAGAAAATATGAACAGACCAATTACAAATACTGAAATTGAATCTGTGACTTAAAAAACTCCCAACAAACAGAAGTCCAGGAGTATTAAACATCTATTAAACATTTAGAGAAGAGTTAATAGTTATCCTTCTGAAACCTTCCCAAAAAACTGCAGAGGAAGGAGCACTTCCAAACTAGCTCTGTGAGGCCAGTTTCACTCTGCTACCAGAATCAAAGATACCACACAATACCATCTTTCTAAATTCCAGATGCATGTGTTAATATATTTGTTTTTCTCTTTCTGACTTACTTATGGAGAAAGAAACATCAACATATATACACTATGACGTGTAAGATGGATAGCTGGTGAAAAGCTGCTATATATTACAGGGAGACAGTCTGGCGCTGTGTGATAATCTGGAGGGACGGGGTCGGGGAGGGGAGGGAGGCTCAGGAAGGAGGGGCTACACGTGTTATCATGGCTGTTTCGTGTTGCTGTGTGGCAGAAACCAACACAAAGTATAAAAACTAAAATACGAAAAAGAAAAAAGATACCACACAAAAAGGAAATTATAGGCCAATTTTACTGATGATATTGAACCGGACACGGAACAACAGACTGATTCAAAATTGGGAAAGGAATACATCAAGGTTGTATACTGTCACCCTGCTTATTTAACTTACATGCAGAGTACATTAGGCAAAATATTGGGCTGGATGAAGCTCAAGTTGGAATCAAGATTCCTGGGAGAATTATCAACAACCTCAGATATGCAGATGACAACCACTGTAATGGCAGAAAGTGAAGAGGAACTAAAGAGCCTCTTGATGAAGGTGAAAGAGGTGAGTGAAAAAGGTGGCTTAAAGCTCAACATTAAAAAAAACTAAGATCATGGCATTCAGTCACATCACATCCTTCATGGCCAAATACATGGGGAAAAATGGAAAATGGTGACAGACTTTGTTTTGCTGGGCTCTAAAATCACTATAGATGGTGATAGCAGCTGTGAAATTAAAAGATTCTTTCTCCCTGGAAGAAAACTTATGACAAACCTAGAAAGTGTATTAAAAAGCTGAGGCATCACTTTGCCCACAAAGGTCCCTCTAGTCAAAACTATGGTGTTTCCAATGGTCATGTACAGATGTGAGAACTGAACCATCAACCTGGAAGAGTCACTGGAAGGACTGATGATGATGCTCCAATACTTTGGCCACCTGATGTGAAGAGCCGACTCATTGGAAAAGACCCTGATGCTGGGAAAGAATGACGGCAGAAGAAGGGGACGACGGAGGATGAGATGGTTGGATGGCATCACCAACTCAATGGACATGAGTCTGAGTGAACTCTGGGAGACAGTGAAGGACAGGGAAGCCTGGCTTGCTGCATTCCATGGAGTTGCAAAGAGTTAGACACAACTGAATAACAACAAATCACTGATGAACACAGATGCAAAATCCTCAGCAAAATATTGGCAAACCGAATCCAACAATGCATTAAAAGGATCACATATTATGATCAAGTGGGATTTATCACAGGGATTCAAGGATTTTTCAGTATCCACAGACCTATCAGTGTGATTGACCACATTAACGAACTGAAGAGTGAAAACCTTATGATCATCTCAATCGATGCAGGAAAAGCTTTTAATAAAATTCAACATGCATTTATGATAAAAACTCTCCAGAAAGTGGGCACAGAGGGAACTGACCTCAACATAATAAATATATGGCAAACCCACAGCTAACATCATATTCAATCATGAAAAGCTGAAACATTTCCTTTAAGATTAGGAACAAGACAAGGATATTCACTCTCACCACTTTTATTCAACACAGTTTTGAAGTCTTAGCCACAGCAATCAGAGAAGAAAAGGAAAAAAAGCTAAGCTATATTGAAAAAGTAATACTATTACTGTCTGCATGTAACATGACACTTTACATAGAAAATCCTACTAAAGATGCTATCAGAAAACTACTAGAGCTCATCAATAAATTCAGATAAGTTGTAGGATAGAAAATTAATACACAAGAACCTGTTGTATTTCTATATATTAACAATGAAAGATCAGAAAAAGAAAGGAAACAATCTCATTTACCACTGCAGCACAAAGAATAAAATGCCTAGGAGTAAACATATCTAAGGGGGCAAAAGACTAATACTCAGTAAACTGTAAGAAGCTAGTAAAAGAAATTGAAGATGATACAAACAAATGAAAAGACACACCATGTTCTTGGACTGGAAGAATACTGTCAAGATGACCATATTACCTAAAGCAATCTACAGATTCAATGAAATCCTTATCAAATTACCAATGGCATTTTTTTTACAGAACTAGAACAAATTTTAAATGTGCATGGAAGTGCAAAAGATCCCAAATAGCCAAAGCAACAGAGACACCAAAGTTGGTGGATTAGAAGGAAGTGAGCTCGTCTTTTATGAGAACACCAAAATCACAATCAGCTACTGAACAACCATCAACAGGAGGATGTTAGAACCCGCCAAAAAAAGATACTCCGTGTCCAAGAACAAAGGAGAAGTGGCAAGAAGACGGTAGGAGGGGCACAATCAGTTTTAAAATCAAACCTCACACTCCCAGAGACTTGGAGGAAACAAACAAGTCCCTGTGCACACCAAGACCCAGGGAAAGGAGCAGTGACCCTCCACAAGAGGCTGAGCCGACCTCCCTGTGAGTGTGTGAGTGTCTCCGCAGAGGCATGGTGAGCAGTGGCCTGCCATGGGGACAGGGGCCCTAGCAGCAGCAGTCCTGGGAGGCACGGCATGTGGCCTAAGTCCTCTTGGAGGAGGTCACTATTAGCCCCACCACAGAGCCACTGGGTGGACACTCCACAGACTGGAGAAAAATAAAAACAATGAAGCTCTTGCACTCTTGTGAAAGTTCTAGGCCCTGCAAGAGACTTCCCAACATGGAGATCCAGCAAAGGGGCAGGGAACCTGACTTTGATGGTCAGCGGGATTTGATTACAGAACTTCCACAGGACTGGGGAAACAGAGCCTCTTAGAGGACACAGAAAAAGCTTTCTGTGCACCAGGACCCAGGAGAAAGGAGCACTGACTCCAGAAGTGACTGAGCCAGACTTTCCTGTGAGTGTCTGGGAGTCTGTAGCAGATGCCTGGGTTTCCAGTGGCCTGCTGCAGGGTCAAGGGCCCTGCCAGCTGTAGTCCTGGGAGGCACGGCATGCTGGTGTAGGTCCTTTTGGAGGAGGTTGCCTTTATACCTACCATAGAGTCTACAGCCTATGACAGAGACTACAGACTTTAGGTCTGGGCCACCTCAGGCCAAACTACAGGGAGGAAGCACAGTCCCACCCATCAGCAGAAAACTGGATTAAAGTTTTACTTAGCACTGGCCCTGCTCACCAGAGCAAGACCCAGTTTTCCCTACAGACAGTGACTCCTATCAGGGAGCTTACACAAGACTCTTGTCCTCATCCATCAGAGGGCAGACAAAATGAAAATCATAATCACAGAAAACCAACAAAAATGATCACATGGATCACAGCCTTGTGTAATTCAATGAAACTATGAGCCATGTCATGTAGGGACACTCAAGATGGGCACGTAATGGTCAAGAGTTCTGACAAAAGGTGGGCAACTGGAGAAGGGAATGGCAAACCACTTCAGCATTCTTGCCTGAAGAGCCCCATGTTCAGTATGGAAAGACAAAAAGATACAGCACTGAAGGAGGAACCATTCTGCTGCACCCCCCACCCCACCCCCAGGTAGGTAGGTGTTCAATATGCTATTGGAGAGGAGTCCAGAAAAACTCCAGAAGGAATGAAGAGGCTGAGCCAAAGCAGAAAGGATGCCCAGCTGTAGATGTGTCTGGTGGTAAAAGTAAAGTGCAATGCTGTAAAGAACAATACTTCATTGGAAATATTGGGAAATCCAGCATTAGGTCCATGAATCAAGGTAAACTGGAAGTGGTCAACAGGAGATGGCAAGAAAGAACATCGAGATTTTAGCAATCAGTGCACTAAAATGGACCAGAATGCGTGAATTTAACTCAGATGACCATTATATCTACTACGGTGGGCAAGGATCCCTTAGAAGGAATGAAGTAGCCCTCACAGGCAACAAAAGAGTCCAAAATGTAGTTCAGTTCAGTTCAGTCACTCAGTCGTGTCTGAACTCTCTGTGACCCCATGAATCAGGTACAATCTCAAAAATGACAGAATGATATTGGTTTGTTTCCAAGGCAAACTGTTCAACATCACAGTAATTCAAGTCTATGCCCCAACCACTAATGCCAAAAAAGTTGAAGATGAATGGTTCTATGAAGACCTACAAGACCTTCTAGAACTAACACCAAAAAAAGATGTCCTTTTCATTATAGGGGACTGGAATGCAAAAGTAGGAAGTCAAGAGATACCTGGAGTAACAGGCAAGTTTGGCCTTGAAGTACAAAATGAAGCAGGGCAAAGGCTAACAGAGTTTTGCCAAGAGAATGCACTGGTCACAGCAAACACCCTCTTCCAAAAGTGTAAGAGATGACTCTACACATGGATATGACCAGATGGTCAATACCAAAATCAGATTGAATATATTCTTTGCAGGCAAAGATGGAGAAGTTCTCTCTACACAGCCAGCAAAAAGAAGACCTGGAGCTGACTACTCAGATCATCAGCTCCTTACTGCAAAAATCAGACTTAAATTGAAAAAAGGTAGGGAAAACCACTAGGTCACCAAGGTATGACCTAAATTAAATCCCTTATGCTTATATGGTAGAAGTGACAAATAGATTCAAGGGATTAGATCTGATCGACTGCCTGAAGAACTATAGATGGAGGTTTGTACCATTGTACAGGAGGTGGTGATTAAAACCATTCCCAAGAAAATGAAATGAAACAAGGAAAAATGGCTCCTGAGTAGGCCTTACAAATAGCTAAGAAAAGAAGCGAAGTGAGTCAAAGGAGAAAAGTAAAGATATACCCATCTGAATGCAGAGTTCCAAAGAACAGCAAGGAGAGATAAGAAAGCCTTCTTAGTGCTTGCTTTGGCAGCACATATGCTAAAATTGGAACAATACAGAGAAGAAAGCCTTCTTAGGTGGACAATGCAAAAAAATAGAGGCAAACAGTAGAATGGGAAAGACGAGATCTCTTCAAGAAAATTAGAGATACCAGGGGAACATTTTATGCAAAGATGGGCACAGTAAAGGAGAGAAACATAAGAATCTCACAGAAGCAGAAGAGATTAAGAGAAGGTGGCAAGACTACACAGAAGAACTGTACAAAAAAGGTCTTAATGACCCAGACACAATGGTGTGGTCACTCACCTAAAGCCAGACATCCTGGACAGTGAAGTCAATTAGGCCATAGGAAGCATTACTACAAAGCTATTGGAGATGATAGCTCTAATAGCTGAAATACCTCCAGCTGAGGTATTTCAAATCCTAAAACATGATGCTGTTAAAATGCTGCACACAATATGCCAGTAAATTTGGAAAACTCAGCAGTGGCCACAGGGCTGGAAAAGGTTTCATTCCTATCCAAAAGAAAGGCAATGCCAAAGAACGTTCAAACTACCACACTACTGAGCTCATTTCACATGCTAGCAAGGTAATGCTCAAAATCCTTCAAGCTAGGCTTCAACAGTGCATGAATCAAGAACTTCCAGATGTTTAGGCTGAATTTAGGAAAGGCAGAGGAAACAGATCAAATTGCCATCATCCGCTGGATCATAGACAAAAGGAATTTCAGAAAAACATACACTTCTACTTCATTTTACTATGCTAAAGCCTTTGACTGTGTGGATCGCAACAAACTTTGGAATTCTTCAAGAGATGGGAATACTAGACCCCTTACCTGCCTGCTGACAAACCTGTGTACAGGTCAAGAAGCAACAGTTAGAACCAACATGGTACAACAGCCTGGTTCAAAATTCGGCAAGAAGTATCTCAAGGCTGTGTATTGTCATTCTGCTTATTTAACTTATATGCAAAGTACATCATGCAAAATGCTGGGCTGGATGAATCACAAGCTGGAATCAAGATTGCTAGGAGAAATATCAATAAACTCAGATATGCCAATAACACTACCTTAAAGGCAGAAAGTGAAGAGGGACTAAAAAGCCTCTTGATGAAGGTGAAAGATAAAAGCAAAAAGCTGGTTTAAAACTCAACATTCAAAAACTAAGATCATGGCATTCACTCCCATCACTTCATGGCAAATAGATGGAGAAAAAATGGCAACAGTGACAGACTTTATTTCTTTGGGCTCCAAAGTCACTGCAGATGGTGACTGCGGCCATGAAATTAGTACTGAATATAGTTCCCGTGATTTACAGTAGGACCTTGTTTATCTGTTTTATGTACAGTAGCATGTAAGTATTGCGTATCTTTACAATTTTGTAAGTAAACCGAGATAACCCAATAAATAGCCTACTAACACTCTCCTGGTACCCAAATATGATATGCTAGGTGACAAGGCCTTATAGAACTGGAGACCCAAAGAGTCCACTTTCTCTGACCAAGTTATGATAATAAAACAATCTCTCAAGACCAGGAGAGTTCCTGGGAATGGTGGGAGTTCCAACGTAACCCCTGCTAGGTAAGCAGATTGATTCTTGCTATAGCTGTTTGGTTAGCTGGAAGGGCAGTCCTCTATCCAGGATGCAGTTAGTGAAGGGAACATGTTCAGAATATCACGTGGATCATTCTCAGTGATGCAGTGGGTACCAGTTTACAAAGGCCTGTGAGCACCTTGGTCAGGAGAGCTTGAATTTTATTCCAAGTCAAGTGAGAATCTGCTGTGGAAATAAGATACATGCATTTCTACATAGCTCTATCACTCCTGTATATTTATCTCAAATATTTCTGCTGTGTTCACAAACGTGTAGAAGAAACAAGAGGACAGAATGAATAAACAGAAAGATGTTCAGACAAGGGAATTACTGGGTTATGATTCACTTGGAAGACTAGCATAAAAACTAGTGGAATCTATCTATTTTGATACTATCAAGGACAGAAGGAGACAAGATGATAGAGTGTGAGGTTTTAATCTTAACCTTGATGAAGGAAACTAAGAAAGCAACCACAGTGAGACATTTCCATGTTTTTGTCTCTGCAAACATTTAACCAAAGAGGTTGGACTTAGGGCAGGAAGAATGTTGGAAAAGAGAGGTGCTTGGGATGAGGGGTCAAATACAGGGGGGCTGAGATTTCTCAGGGAAGATGAAAAGATGAAAGTGTAGTATCAAGCAAACTGAAGGTCTGTCTCTGTATCAAGGTGTACATCAGAGAAGCATCAGTGTTGAGAGCAACCATTCTGTTCCTGATTGGATTAGATTTTTTGTTTGTTTCCATGAAATTAAAAGACGCTTGCTTCTTATAAGAAAAGCTATGGAAAAACCTAGACAACGTATTGAAAAGCAGAGACATCACTTTGTCCACAAAGGTCCAATTCAATAAAAACTATGGTTTCTTCAGTAGTCATGTCTGGATGTGAGAGTTGGACCATAGAGAGGGCTGAGCACAGAAGAACTGATGCTTTTGGAACTGTGGTGCTAGATAAAACTCTTGAGAGTCCCTTGGACAGCAAGAAGATCAAACCAGTCAATCCTAAAGGAAATAAACCCTGAATATTCATCAAAAGGACTGATACTGAAGTCAAAGCTCCAATACTTTGGCCACCTGATGTGATGAGCTGACTCACTGGAAAAAACCCTGATGCTGGGAAAGACTGAAGGCGGGCAGAGAAGGGGGCAACAGAGGATGAGATCGTTGGATGGCATCACCAACTCAATGGGTATGAGTTTGCTCAAACTCTGGGAGACAATGAAGGACAGGAAAGCCTGGTGTGCTGCAGTCCATGGGGGTCACATAGATTTAAGACGCTACTGAGTGACTGAACAACAACAAAGATATTGAGAAAGAAACTGGAGCTGGAGGAATCATGCTCCCTGACCACAGTAATCAAAACAGTATTGTGCTGGCACAAAACCAGAAATATACATCAATGGAATAGAAAACCCAGAAATAAACCCACACCTATTGTCAATAATGTATGATAAAAAGGCAAGAATATACAGTGAAGAAAAAATGAGTCTTTTCAACATGTGGTACTGGGAAAACTGGAAAACTACATAAGAAGAAACTAGAACAGTATCTAACATCACACACAAAACTAAACCCCACATCAATTAAAGACCTAAATGTAGAACTGGATGCTATAAAACTCCTAGAGAAAAACATAGACATAACACCCTTGTACATAAATCGTGACAGAATCTTTTTGTATTCACTTCCAAGTGAATAGAATGATGAAAATAAAAACAAAAATAAACAAGTGGGACTTAATTAAAAGCTTTTGGACAGCGAAGGAAACCATAAACAAAATGAAAAGACAAGCTATAAAATTGGAGGAAACATCTGCAAACCATGCAGCCCCCAAGGTCTTAATCTCCTTGGGGGAGAAACAGCTCATGCAGATATTTCTTCAAAGAAGACATACAGATGGCAAACAGGTACATGAAAAGATGCTCAACACTGCTAATTATTAGAGAACCTCAAATCCAAAGTACAATGAGGTATCACTTCATACCATTCAGAATGGCCATCATCCATCAAAAAATCTACAAATAATAAATGCTGGTTGAGAGTATGGATTAAAGGGAGCTCTCCTACACTACTGGGAATATAAACTGGTACAGCCACTATGGAGAACAATGTGGAGGTTCCTTAGAAAACTAAAAATAGAGCTACATATAATCCTGCAATCCCACTCCTGGGCATATATCTGAAGAAAACTATAATTCAGAAATATAAATGCACCCCAGTATTCATAGAGGCACTATTTACAATAGCCAAGACATGGAAGCAACCTAAGTGTTTACTGACAGATGAACAAATTAGAGAAGCTATGGTATATACAGACACATACACAAAGTGGAATATTATTCAGCCACAAAAAGAATTTTAAAATGCCATCTGCAGCAATATGGATGGATCTAGAGATTATCATACTAAATGAAGTAAACCAGACAGAGAAAGATAAATATGTATGATATTGCTTATATGTGGAAGCTCAAAAAAAAAAAAAAAAAGAGAAAGATAAATGAACTTGTTTCCTACACATGAAGGGACTCAGACATAGAAAACAAACCTGTGGTTACCAACAGGCAAAATGGGATGGAGGAGGGATAAATTAGCAGGTTGGGAATAACATATACACACTACTATATACAAAATAACCAACAAAGACCTACTGTGTAGCAAAGGAAACTGTAGTCAACAGTTCATAATAACCTCTAAGGGAGGAGAATCTGAAGAGGACTGTATGTATATGTATGCATACACACATGCACATACATGTATATGTAACTGAATTGCTGTACTGTATACCTGAATGCCAAATGATACTGTAAATCAACTACATTTAAATAAAAACATTATATGCAAATGATAAATAGGTATATTGGCCTTCATATCAATGACACAATATGGGTAGAAAAGCATTTAAAGAGAAGAAAATTATGGTTCAGACTCACAGTAATGCTATAATTAAACAAAATAGAGAACCAGTTATATTCAATGATCCAGTCTACCTTTTTCCCCATTCCCTAACAGAAACCAACCAAACTGTCTCTCAGCATTTCAGAATTTAAAAGCTAGGTCCTTCAAACCTTCCCTGTGTAGTGTTAGTGTTTCACTCATGTTGCTTTTCAGTTTGATCCTCCATCATAACATGGAACAAGTACGGTAAAAATAATGGAAATGTGTGTTGGCAGATTTTGTTATTAGATCTAAGTTTCACAGAAAAATACCTTGCAACTAAGGAATAAAGCCAAAATTATAAAATTCAATAAACACTTATTCAATGACTACTACAAGCAAGTTAATATATTAGGTCTTATTAATTGAAAGGGCTTTCCTGGTAGCTCAGCTGGTAAAGAATCCACCTGCAATGCAGGAGACCCCAGTTCAATTCCTGGGTTGAGAAGATCTGCTGCAGAAGGGACAGGCCACCCACTTCAGTATTCCTGGGCTTCCCTTTTGGCTCAGCTGGTAAAGAATCCGCCTGCAATGCGGGAGACCTGGGTTCAATCCCTGGGTGGGAAAGATCCTGTGGAGAAGGGGACGGCTACTCCACACAGACATGGACCTTGATATTAAGCAACTTAAAGTTCTTAGAAGTTACATTTCACTGTTGGTTTTACATATATCCTCTAACCTCAAATAGGTTATCTGTTATATAAATGCATGCATACACATATGGATACACACATACACACACACACACATTAATACTTGTAAACACACCAAGATGTTAACTTACAGATTGCTGCATACTACGTTTGTTTTAAAGTATCTGTCAAATACCCCCAGAGAAATAACATTTTCCTATTCCAGAAATTATGTGGAAGAGAAAATTTCCAAGGTCCTTTCCAGCTTTACCCTATTAATTCACAGAAAACAGAAATTCTGATAATGTGTTAAGGAGATCAGTATCTAATTTCAAGATTTAATTTCTTATCAGTTGCTATACTTTATAGGTGGATAGTTAATAAAGCATATCAAAGTTGCAAAACCAACCCATTTCACTTTCAGAACCTTAAGTTTTGTCATCAACCTAGTAAACTGATGTAAAAGCTTCATTAAGAGAGATGTAATCTGTGCTCTTCGAGAGTGTTCAATAGACTAAAAATTTAATTTTCTCTTGTAACCAAAGATGATTCTTACATCAAGGACTGATCCAGAGAGATCGGCTCGTTCTAGATTTGCACAGCAGAGATTGGCGTGGGCAAGATTGCAGCGACTTAAATTGGCCATTTTGAAGTTAATGTATCGCAGGTCCAATCGAGAAAGATCAGCACCACTGAAGTTTAAACCCTAAAATTAAAAACACAAATGGTCACAAGACATAAACCATCTGTTGTATTAAATTTAATCACAATAGTTAAGCACCGTGGTTTATAGAAGTAATTGGCAGGTCAGTCACTTGGAGTCTATTATAAAACATGATCAAATGGAACTCAGATATATAAAATCAGTATCCTTAATGGATTCTTAAAAGTCACTCGATTTACATATAACATTAGAATGCATCCTGGCTATGGCTCATTTATGTGCAGAAGTTGCTAAAAAGATAGATCTCTGCTGGTCATGCACCTGTTGATCACTATTTTTAATAAATTGTACTTATTTTATTAATTCTATAATTCAAGAACATTATATTGTTAAAAATGAGTATTACAGTTTTTAAAATCGTTATTGCTATAACACATAAAAGTGTAAGTATCTTCCACTGCCACTGACTGTTCATACATAACAGCTGTACAAATAATTGACTTTTTAATTGTTGCAATTTCTATGCATTACCAAAAACTGCTGTATGAGGCATAATTAAACAGTAAAAGATTATTACATCTCTTTTTTATGCTAACCATTTTAGGACTAACTCAATGCTATGACCCATAATTAAGATATATCTTGCATGAAAAAAGAAAATAAAGCAAGAAAAAAATTTCTAGAAGAATTTAAAACTTCCCTCACAGACTTGCTGACACAAATAACTCAAGTAAAATCTGCTTCAACTACCTGGCAACGCAATTCTGATTTGGTTGGAGTGGCGAGCAGAAACCGGACAAATTCCTTTCGAGATATGGGTGAATGATCCTCTGGTGGTTGTGAATTCTTGAAGACATATTGACAAATTAGTGGAGAATTCTGGGAGACAGTTACAATAAATATATTATTTGGCTAATGTAAAAAGAAACTTACCTTTATTGCCACTTCCAGGTGTTCAATCAATGAGTCAATACCAAAAAATCTTGCTTCTTCTAACACACCTATCATAACAAAAACAATTTGACTTTTATAGAATACTATTCACGTCAATAATCCTTTATAAAGGATTCTATAAATTCTCACAAGTGAAATGCAAGTTTTGCTGTCATTGCTCTGTGTCTGACTCTTTGTGACCCCATGGACTATAGCCCACCAGGCTCCTCTGTACATGGGATATCCCAGGAAAGAAACTGGAGGAGGTTGCCATTTCCTTCTCCAGTGGATCTTGCCGGACAAGGGATTAAATCCACGTCTCCTGCACTGGCAGGCAGATTCTTTATCATTAAGCCATCAGGGAAGCCTTAAAATACAAGTAGGGTAGGCTACCCCACTTTATACAAGAAAAATAACTAATGTTTAGAACATATGTGTAACACTTAAAAAATCTGTAAATAAAGCGGCTTTCTAAATAGTTTATATATAGCAAAAGAAAAAAACAGAAGACTAATGAATCAGAAAGAAAGCTTTCCATATTACAAAATTATTTCAGAAAACTACCTTAAATAAGCCATAGGCCAAAAAAATCCAAATTATCACACATTCTTAAATAACTGATACAGTGATTTTTAAACCCAATAATATATGGTTAGCTCACCTAATCTTAACACTTATTGACTTTTTCAATGAAGCAGATCAGAAAAAGTTTGTCATAAATATATTTTACTTACTGAATCAGAAGATTATAGAAATAAATAAAATCAAGGCAGCTTCAAAAAAAAAGTCAGAAGTATACTTTAGAAACTGTTATAGGAGAATCAATTTTTAAAAAGGGATTTCTAGGGGAGTCCAATCCGGATGGCAGAATAAAAGGACATGGAGCTCACTCTCTCCAACAAGCCTATCAAAAATTCGCCTACATCTTGAACACTTCTCACAGAATTCTTGGAATGCTGGTAGATTATGCCAAATACCCCAAATTACATGAAAGATCTCCACATAACCAGGTAGGACCAGGAAAAAAAAAAAAGAGAAACTGGGATGGTACTTGCCAACCTGGGAGGAAGTTGTAAAGAGGAAAGGTTCCTAATCCTGAGATCAGCTCTGACAGAATCAGATCCAGTGATACTAGCCTCTAAAGCTTGCTTTCTGTCCCAGCTGATCTCCCGACCTGTGAAGCAGCTTTCGAGGATGTAGGAAGTTTCCCTCTTTCACAACTTCCTCCCAGGCGTGCAAGTCTCATCCCAATACGAAGCGGGGCAAAGGGTAACAGTTTTTCCAGGAGAACACACTGCTCACAGCAAATACCCTCTTCCAACAAAGCAAGAGAGGAGGCTCACATGGACACCATCACCACATGGTCAACACTGAAATCAGACTGATTATATTCTTTGTAGCCAAAGATGGAGTAGCTCTGTACAGGCAGCAAAAACAAGACCTGGTGCTGACTGTGGTGAGATCATGAGCTCCTTATTGCAAAATTCAGACTTAAAATGAAGAAAGTGGGTAAAACCACAAGGTCCCTCAGGTATGACCTAAATCAAATCCTTATGATGTAAATCCCTTATAATGTAAATCGCTTATACAGTAGAAGTGACAAATTGATTCAAGGGATTAGATCTGATAGAGTACCTGAAGAACTAAGGACAGAGATTTGTAACACTGCACAGGAGATGGTGACAAAACCATCGCCAAGAAAATAAAATGCAAAAAGGCAAAAAACGATTGTCTGAGGAGGCCTTACAAATAGCTGAGAAAAGAAGAGAAATGAAAGGCAAAGGAGAAAAGGAAAGATATACCCACCTGAATGCAGAGTCCCAAAGAACAGCAAGGAGAGAGAAGAAAAACTTCCTAAGTGAATGCTGCAAAGAAATAGAGGCAAACAGAATGGGAAAGACTAGAGATATTTTTAAGAAAATTAGAGATACCAAGGGAACATTTTATGCAAAAATGGGCACAATAAAGTACAGAAATGGTATGGACCTAATAGTAGCAGGAGATATTAAGAAGAGGTGGCAAAAATACACAGAACTGTACTAAAGTCTTAAAGACCAGATAATCACGATCATATGGTCACTCATTTAGAGCCAATATCCTGGAGAGTGAAGTCAAGTGGGCCTTAGAAAGCATCACTATGAACAAAGCTAGTGGAGGTGATGGAATTCCAGCTGAGCTATTTCAAATCCTAAAAGATGATGCTGTGAAAGTGCTGCACTCACTATGCCAGCAAATTTGGAAAAGTCAGCAGTGGCCACAGGACTGGAAAAGTTCAGTTTTCATGCCAATCACAAAGAAGGACAATGCCAAAGAATGGTCACACTACCACACAGCTGCACTTATTTCACATGCTAGCAAGGTAATGCTCAAAATGCTTCAAGCTAGGCTTCAACAGTATGTGAACCAAGAAATTCCAGATGTACAAGCTGGATTTAGGGAAGGCAGAGGAACCAGAAGTCAAGTTGCCAACATCTGCTGGATCACAGAAAAAGCAAAAGAATTAGAGAAAAACATCTACTTCTGTTTCACTGACTGTGCTAAAGCCTTTGACTGTGTGAATCACAGCAAACTGGAAAATTCTTAAAGAGATGGGAATACCAGACCACCTGACCTGCCGCCTGAGAAATGTGTATGCACGCCAAGAAACAACAGTTATAATGACATGGAATGATGGATTGCTTCAACCTCGGGAAAGAAGTACATCAAGGCTGTATACTGCCACCCTGCTTATTTAACTTATGTGCAGAATACTCACGTGAAATGCCGGGCTTGATGAATTCCAAGCTGGAATCAAGATTTCTGGGAGAAATATCAACAACCTCAAATATGTAGATAACACCATCCTAATGGCAGAAAGTGAAGAGGAGATACCAAGTATCTCTAAAAAGCCTCTTGATGAAGGTGAAAACAACATTCAAAAACTAGGATCATGGCATCTGGTTCCCTCACTTCATGGCAAACAGATGGGAAAAAAAGGAAACAGTGAAAGACTTTATTCTGGGGGCTCCAAAATCACTGTGGATGGGGACCGCAGCCATGAAATTAAAAGACACTTGCTCCTTGGAAGAAAAGCTATGAGAAACTTAGAGTATTAAAAAAGCAGAGACAGCACTGTGCCAACAAAGGTCTGTATGGCCAAAGGTATGGTTTTTCCAGTAGTCATGGATGGATTGAAAGTTGGACCATAAAGGTTGAGTGCCAAAGAATTGATGCTTTCGAGCTGAGGTGCTAGAGTAGACGAATGAGAGTCCCTTGGACAGCAAGGAGATCAAGCCAGTCAATCCTGAAGGAAATAAATCAGCCCTGAATATTCACTGGAAGGACTGATGCTGATGCTCCAATACTTTGGCCATTTGATGCGGATACGACTCATTGGAAAAGATCCTGATGCTAGGAATCATTGAGAGCAGGAGAGGAAGGGGACGACAGAGGACAAGATGGTTGGATGGCATTACCAACTCAATGCACATGAGTTTAAGCAAACTCCGGGAGACAGTGAAGGACAGGGAAGCCTGGCTTGTTGCAGTCCATGGGATCACAAAGAGTCAGACAGACTTAGCAACTTACTAACAACAGAGGCTCAGAGAATCAGGAGGCACACATTGATGATGAAAGCTGTTCAAAACATGGGCACAGACAGAACCTACCTTAACATAATAAAGGCCATTTATAACAAACACACAGCAAACATAATCTTAACAGTGAAAACTGAAAGCATGCCCTCTAGGATCAGGAGCAAGACAAGGGTGCCTATTCTAACCACTATTATTCAACACAGTTTTGAAAGTCCTAGCTATGGCAATCAGAGAAGAAAGAGAAGTAAAAGGAATCCAGATTGGAAAGGAAGAAGAAAAATTCACTATTTGCAGATGACATTGATACTGTACATGAAAAACTCTAAAGATACTACCACAAATTTACTAGAGCTAATCAGTGAATTTATTAAAATCACAGGATAAAAAAATCAATACACAGCAATCACTTGAATTCCTATATATGAGCAACAAAAAATCAGAAAGAGAAATTAAGGAATTAAACATATTTACCACTGCAACAATAATAAAATATCTAGGAATAAACCTACCTAAGGAGACAAAAATTGGATTAAAGATTTACTGAGCACGGCCCCACCCATCAGAACAAGAACCAGTTACCCCCTCAGTCTCTCCCATCAGGAAACCTCCATAAGCCTCTTAGCCTTCTCCATCAGCGGGCAGAGAGACTGAAAACCACAGTCACAGAAAACTAACCAAACTGATCACATGGACCACAGCCCTGTCTAATGCAATGAAACTATGAGCCATGCCATATAGGGCTACCCAAGATGGACAGGTCATGGTGTAGAGATCTGAAAAGATGTGGTCCACTGGAGAAGGGAGTGGTGAACCACTTCAGTATTCTTGCCTTGAGAACCCCATGAACAGTATGAAAAGGCAAAAAGATAGGACACTGAAAGATGAACTCCCCAGGTCAGTAGATGCCCAATATGCTACTGGAGATCATGGAGAAACAACTTCAGAAAGAATGAAGAGATGGAGCCAAAGCAAAAACAACACCCAGTTGTGGATGGGACTGGTGACAGAAGCAAAGTCCAAAGCTATAAAGAGCAATATTGCGTAGGAACCTGGAGTGTTACGTCCACGAATCAAGGCAAATTGGAAGTGTTCAAACAGGAGATGGCAAGAGTGAACGTCAACATTTTAGGAATCAGTGAACTAAAATGGACTGGAATGGTAAATTTAACTCAGATGATCATTATATCTACTACTGTGGGCAGGAATCCCTTAGAAGAAATGGAGTAGGCATCATAGTCAACAGAGTCTGAAATGCAGTACTTGGATGCAATCTCAAAAGAAACAAGGCAAACCGTTCAATATCATGGTAATCCAAATCTATGCCCCAACCAGTAATGCTGACGTTGAATGGTTCTATGAAGACCTACAAGACCTTCTAGAACTAACACCCAAAAAAGATGTCCTTTTCATTATAGGGGGCTGGAAAGCAAAAGCAGGAAGTCAAGAGATACCTGGAATAACAGGCAAATTTGGCATAGGAGTACAGAATGAAGTAGGTCAAAGGCTAATAGAGTTCTGCCAAGAGAATGCACTGGTCATAGCAAACACCCTCTTCCAACAACACAAGAGAAGACTCTACACATGGACATCACCAGATGGTCAACTCCGAAATCAGATTGATTATATTCTTTGCAGCCAAAGGTGGAGAAGCTCTATACAGTCAGCAAAAACAAGACCCAGAGCTGACTGTGGCTCAGATCATGAACTGCTTATTGCCAAATTCAGACTGAAATTGAAGAAAGTGGGGAAAACCACTAGACCATTCAGGTATGACCTAAATCAAATCCCTTACGACTATACAGTGGAAGTGAGAAATAGATTCAAGGGACTAGATCTGACAGACAGAGTGCCTGATGAACTATGGACGAAGGTTTGTGACACTGAATAGGGGATAGGAATCAAGACCAACCCTAAGAAAAACAAATGCAAAAAAGCAAAATGGCTGTCTGAGGAGGCCTTACAAATAGCTGTGAAAGGAAGGGAAGCAAAAAGCAAAGGAGAAAAGGAAAGATATACCCATTTGAATGCAGAGTTCCAAAGAATGGCAAGGAGAGATAAGAAAGCCTTCCTCAGTGATCAGTGCAAAGAAACAGAGGAAAACAATCAAATGGGAAAGACTAGACATCTCTTCAAGAAAATTAGAGATAGCAAGGGAACTTTTCATGCAAAGATGGGCACAATAAAGGACAGAAATGGTATGGACCTAACAGAAGCAGAAGATTAGTATTGAGAAGAGGTGGCAAGAATACACAGAACTGTACAAAAAAGATCTTCATGACCCAGATAATCATGATGGTGTGATCACTCACCTAGAGCCAGACATCCTGGAATGTGAAGTCAAATGCGTCTTAGGAAGCATCACTACGAACAAAGCTAGCGGAGGTGATGGAATTCCAGTTGAGCTATTTCAAATCCTAAAAGATGCTGTGAAAGTGCTTCACTCAATATGCCAGCAAATCTGGAAAACTCAGCAGTGGCCATAGGACTGAAAAAGGTTAAGTTTTCATTCCAATCCCAAACAAAGGCAATGCCAAAGAATGCTCAAACTACTGCACAATTGCACTCATCTCACATGCTAGCAAAGTAATGCTCAAAATTTTCCAAGCCAGGCTTCAACAGTATGTGAACTGTGAACTTCCAGATGTTCAAGTTGGATTTAGAGAAGGCAGAGGAACAAGAGATCAAATCACCAACATCCGTTGGATCATCGAAAAAGCAAGAGAGTTCCAGAAAAACACCTATTTCTACTTCATTGACTATGCCAAAGCCTTTGACTGTGTGGATCACAATAAACTGGAAAATTCTGAAAGAGATGGGAATACCAGACCACCTGATCTGCCTCTTGAGAAATCTGTATGAAGGTCAGGAAGCAAAAGTTAGAACTGGACATGGAACAATGGACTGGTTCAAAATTGGGAAAGGAGTACATCAAGGTTATATATTGTCACCTTGCTTATTTAACTTAGATGCAGAGTACATCATGTGAAAGTCAGGCTGGACGAAGCACAAGCTGGAATCAAGATTGCTGTGAGAAACATCAATAATATCAGATATGACACCACCCTTAAGGCAGAAAGTGAAGAAGAACTAAAGAGCCTCTTGATGAAAGTGAAAGAGCAGAGTGAAAAAGTTGGCTTAAAACTCTACATTCAGAAAACTAAGATCATGGCATCTGGTCCTATCACTTCATGGCAAATAGATGGGGAAACAATGGAAACAGTGACAGACTATTTTGGGGGGCTCCAAATCACTGCAGATGGTGATTGCAGCCATGAAATTAAAAGACGCTTACTCCTTGGAAGGAAAGTTATGACCAACCTAGATAGCATATTAAAAAGCAGAGACATTACTTTACCAACAAAGGTCCATCTAGCCAAAGCTATGGTTTTTCCAGTAGTCATGTATGGATGTGAGAGTTGGACTATAAAGAAAGCTGAGCGCTGAAGAATTGATGCTTTTGAACTGTGGTGTTGAAGACTCTTGAGAGTCCCTTGAACTACAAGGAGATCCAACCAGTCCATCCTAAAGGAAATTAGTCCAGAATATTCACTGGAAGGACTGATACTGAAGCTGAAACTCCAATATTGGCCCCCTGATGTGAAGAACTGACTCATTTGCAAAGATCCTGATGCTGGGAAAGACTGTAGGCAGGAGGAGAAGGGGACGACAGAGGATGAAATGGTTGGATGGCATCACTGACTCAGTGGACATGAGTTTGGGTATACTCTGGGCGTTGGTGATGGACAGGGAGGCCTGGTGTGCTGCAGTCCATGGGGTCACAAGGAGTTAGACACAAGTGAGCAACTGAACTGAACGAGACAAAAGAGTTATACAGAATACTTATACAGAAAAGTATAAGACACTGATGAAAAAAATCAAAGATGGCATAAACAGATGTAGAGATATCCCATGATCCTGGATTGGTAGAATCAATACTGTGAAAATTACTATACTAGAAGATGCAATCTACAGATTCAATGCTGCTGCTGCTAAGTCGCTTCAGTCATGTCTGATTCTGTACGACCCCATAGACGGCAGCCCACCAGGCTCCCCTGTCCCTGGGATTCTCCAGGCAATTACACCAGAGTGGGTTGCCCATTCCTTCTCCAATGCATGAAAGTGAAAAGTGACAGTGAAGCTGCTCAGTTGTGTCCAACCCTTAATGACCCCCCATGGACCGTAGCCCACCAGGCTCCTCTGTCCATGGGATTTTCCAGGCAAGAGTACTGGAGTGGGGTGCCAATGCCTTCTCCGAGAGTCAATGCAATCTCTATCAAATTATGAATGGCATTTTTCACAGAACTAAAACAAAAAATTTCACAGTTCTTATAGAAACATGAAAGACCCTGAACAGCCAAAGCAATTCTGTGTAAGAAGAATGGAGTGGAGCAGTCACCTTACCTGATTCAGACCCACTACAAACTATAGTGTCAGAGAGCGTAGTACTGACCCAAAACAGAAACACAGACAAAGGGAACAAGACAGAAAGCCCAGGGGTAAACCCACCCGTGACTGACACCTTATCTTTGACAAAGGAGGAAGTATATACAATGGGCAAAGTCTCTTCAATAAGTGGTACTGGGACAACTGAACTAACTACTGTAAAAGAATCAGATTGGAACACTTCCTAACACCACACACAAAGATCAATTCAAATGGATTAATGGATTAAAGACCTAAATATAAGACCAGATACTATAAAACTATTGGAGGAAAACACAGGCAGAACACTGTATGACATAACTCATCCCAAGATCCTTTATGATCCACCTCCTAGAATAAGAAAAATAAAGACAAAAATGAACAAGTGGGACCTAATTAAACTTAAAAGTTTTTGCACAGCAAGGAGAACTATAAATAAGGTAAAAAGACAACCCTAAGAGTGGGAGAAAATAGCAAATTAAGCAAGTGACAAAGGCTTAAATCTCCAAAATATGCAACAGCTCATACATCTCAATGTATACATATTGATGTATGTATTACATCTAGATACAAAAATACAACTCAACTTTCAATATTGTAAAGCAATTATCCTTCAATTAAAAATAAATAAATTTTTTAAAAGATAGTGTTCTAGTTTCATTCTTTTGCAAGTGGTTGACCAGTTTTCCCAGCACCACTTGTTAAAGAGGTTGTCTTTTTTCCATTGTATATCCTTGCCTCCTTTGTCAAAGATAAGGTGTCCATAGGTTCGTGGATTTATCTCTGGGCTTTCTATTCTGTTCCATTGATCTATATTTCTGTCTTTGTGCCAGTACCACACTGTCTTGATGACTGTGGCTTTGTAGTAGAGTCTGAAGTCAGGCAGGTTGATTCCTCCAGTTCCATTCTTCTTTCTCAAGATTACTTTGGCTATTCGAGGCTTTTTGTATTTCCATACAAATTGCCATACAAATTGTGAAATTCTTTGGTCTTCTGTGAAAAATTGTGAAATTCTTTGGTCTTCTGTGAAAAATACCGTTGGTAGCTTGATAGGGATTGCATTGAATCTATAGATGGCTTTGGGTAGAATAGCCATTTTGACAATATTGATTCTTCCAATCCATGAACACGGTATGTTTCTCCATCTGTTTGTGTCCTCTTTGATTTCTTTCATCAGTGTTTTATAGTTTTCTATGTATAGGTCCTTTGTTTCTTTAGGTAGATATACTCCTAAGTATTTTATTCTTTTTGTTGCAATGGTGAATGGTATTGTTTCCTTAATTTCTCTTTCTGTTTTTTCATTGTTAGTATATAGGAATGCAAGGGATTTCTGTGTGTTAATTTTATATCCTGCAACTTTACTATATTCATTGATTAGTTCTAGTAATTTTCTGGTAGAGTCTTTAGGGTTTTCTATGTAGAGGATCATGTCATCTGCAAACAGTGAGAGTTTCACTTCTTCTTTTCCTATCTGGATTCCTTTTATTTCTTTTTATTCTCTGATTGCTGTGGCCAAAACTTCCAACACTATGTTGAACAGTAGTGGTGAGAGTGGGCACCCTTGTCTTGTTCCTGATTTCAGGGGAAATGCTTTCAATTTTTCACCATTGAGGGTGATGCTTGCTGTGGGTTTGTCATATATAGCTTTTATTATGTTGAGGTATGTTCCTTCTATTCCTGCTTTTTGGAGAGTTTTAATCATAAATGAGTGTTGAATTTTGTCAAAGGCTTTCTCTGCATCTATTGAGATAATCATATGGTTTTTATCTTTCAATTTGTTAATGTGGTGTATTACATTGATTGATTTGTGGATATTAAAGAATCCTTGCATTCCTGGGATAAAGCCCACTTGGTCATGGTGTATGATTTTTTTAATATGTTGTTGGATTCTGTTTGCTAGAATTTTGTTAAGGATTTTTGCATCTATGTTCATCAGTGATATTGGCCTGTAGTTTTCTTTTTTTGTGGCATCTTTGTCAGGTTTTGGAATTAGGGTGATGGTGGCCTCATAGAATGAGTTTGGAAGTTTACCTTCTTCTGCAATTTTCTGGAAGAGTTTGAGTAAGGTAGGTGTTAGCTCTTCTCTAAATTTTTGGTAGACTTCAGCTGTGAAGCCATCTGGTCCTGAGCTTTTGTTTGCTGGGAGATTTTTGATTACAGTTTCGATTTCCTTGCCTGTGATGGGTCTGTTAAGATCTTCTATTTCTTCCTGGTTCAGTTTTGGAAAGTTATACTTTTCTAAGAATTTGTCCATTTCATCCAAGTTGTCCATTTTATTGGCATAGAGCTGCTGGTAGTAGTCTCTTATGATCCTTTGTATTTCAGTGTTGTCTGTTGTGATCTCTCCATTTTCATTTCTAATTTTGTTAATTTGGTTCTTCTCTCTTTGTTTCTTAATGAGTCTTGCTAATGGTTTGTCAATTTTGTTTATTTTTTCAAAAAACCAGATTCAAGAGGCATCAAGAGCAAAAATAAAGCATGATGTCTCTACAGAAATGATGCAGGGCACAAGGGAGTGGCAAGATATATTTAAGGTCCTAAAAGGGAAAAATCTGCAACCTAGGATATGCTACCAATCAAGACTTTATTTACAATAGAAGGCAGAATAAAGAATTTCTCAGACAAGCAAAAACTAAAAAAACATATCAATACTAACTGGAAAGGGCCCTGATGTTGGGAAAGATTGAGGGCAAGAAGTGAAGGGGGTGATAGGATGAGATGATTGGATGGCACCAGTGACTCAATGGATGAGTTTGAGCAAGCTCCAGGACATAATGAAGGACAGGGAAAAGCTGTTGTGCTGTAGTTCATGGGGCCAAAAAGAGTCAGACATGAATTAGTGAATAAACAACAAGAAGAACAAAACGTATCCTAAAAGAAATATTGCAAGGTCTTCTATAAATAGAAGGGAAGCAAGAATATGCAATCAAGAAAAAAAATCACAATTGGAAATTAAATCACTTACCAAATTTTTTAAAAATGATGATAACTATGAGGAATAGCAAATAAATGTGAAGATGTACAGGAAGAAATCAAAATCATAAATGTGGGAGAAGTTGAGTAAGAAAATGTAGTTTTTTTGTGGAATGTGTTTATGATTATATGACAATCAGTCTAAAGGAAGTACATATAAGGGGTTAACATACTTGAAAAACAGAGTAGCCACAAATCAAAAACATGTAATAGAGGCACACAAACCAAAAAGGACAGAAGTATAATGCAAAAGAAATCAAACTATAGAAGGAAAAACAAGAAGGAAAAGATCAAAGAAGAAATACAAAAATCAACTGGAAATGGTAATAAATACATATCTATCAATAATTACCCTAAAAGTCAACAGACTAAACGCTCCAATCAAAAAATATGGAGTAGCAGATTAGATTAAAAACACAAGAGCCTACAACAGGCTGCCAATGAGAGACTCACTTTAGGGCAAAGGATATATATAGACTGAATGTGAGGGGAAGCAAACGAAAATGACAAAGTGGGGGTTACAAAACTTGCATCAGACAAAATAGACTTTAAAACAAAGGCCAAAGGTAAACAACAACAATATGTAATGACAAAAGGATCAATACAAAAAGAAGGTATTACACTCATCAACATATATACACCCAATTTATGAGATCTAAAATACATAAAATAAATAGTAAGAGACATAAAGGGAGAAATTGATAGGAAATTTAGTAACAGTCAGAGACACTGACATCCCACTCATATCAATGGATAGCTGTTCTGGATAGAAAATAAGGCAACAGAGATCATACATGATACAACAGAACAGTTAGATTTAATTTGTACTTTCAAGACATTATATCCAAAAAACGTAGAATACACATTCAAATGCACATGGAACATTCTCTAGGATTGACCACAGACTAGCATGAAAATAATCCTCAACAAATTTCAGTTCAGTTGCTCAGTCGTGTCCGCCTCTCTGTGACCCCATGAATCGCAGCACGCCAGGCCTCTCTGTCCATCACCAACTCCCAGAGTCTACTCAAACACATGTCCATAGAGTCAGTGACGCCATCCAGCCATCTCATCCTCTGTCATCCCCTTCTCCTCCTGCCCCCAATCCCTCCCAGCATCAGCGTCTTTTCCAATGAGTCAACTCTTCACATGAGGTGGCCAAAGTATTGGAGTTTCAGCTTCAGCATCAGTCTTTCCAATGAACACCCAGGACTGATCTCCTTTAGGATGGACTGGTGGGATCTCCTTGCAGTCCAACGGACTCTCAAGAGTCTTCTCCAACACCACAGTTCAAAAGCATCAATTTTTCTGCCCTCAGCTTTCTTCACAGTCCAACTCTCACATCGATACATGACCATTGGAAAAACCATAGCCTTGACCAGATGGACCTTTGTTGGCAAAGTAATGTCTCTGCTTTTTAATATGTTATCTAGGTTGGTCATAACTTTCCCTCCAAGGAGTAAGCGTCTTTTAATTTCTTGGCTGCAGTCACCATCTGCAGTGATTTTGGAGCTCCCCAAAATAAAGTCTGACACTGTTTCCACTGTCTCCCCATCTATTTCCCATGAGGTGATGGGACCAAATGCCATGATCTTAGTTTTCTGAATGTTAAGCTTTAAGTCAACATTTTTACTCTCCTCTTTCACTTTCATCAAGAGACTTTTTAGTTCTTCTTCACTTTCTGCCATAAGGGTGATGTCATCTGCATATCTGAGGTTATTAATATTTCTACCGGCAATCTTGATTCCAGCTTGTGCTTCCTCCAGCCCAGCGTTTCTCATGATGTACTCTGCATATAAGTTAAATAAGCAGGGTGACAATACACAGCCTTGACATACTCCTTTTCCTATTTGCAACCAGTCTGTTGTTCCCTGTCTAGTTCTAACTATTGCTTCCTGACTTGCATATAGGTTTCTCAAGAGGCAGGTCAGGTGGTCTGGTATTTCCATCTCTTTCAGAATTTTCCACAGTTTATTGTGATCCACAGAGTCAAAGGCTTTGGCATAGACAATAAAGCAGAAATAGAGGATGGAAATTATTTGAAGAATCTTTCCTGACCACAGTAAGATGAATGTAGAAATCAACCACAGAACAAAAATGAGAAAAAAAATGAATACATGGCGACTAAACAACATTGTTAAAAAAAACAGTGGTTCAAGGATGAAATCAAAGAAGGAATTATAAAATATGAGACAAATGACAATGAAAACACAACTATAGAAAATCTATGGGATACCGCAAAAGCAGTTCTTAGCAAAATGAGCCTTCCTCAAAAAACAAGAGAAATCTCAAATAAATACCATATAAAAGAATTAGAAAAAGAGGGAACAAACAATACTTAAAAGTCAGCAGAAGTAAGGAAATAAAGATCAGGCTGTTGTTATTGCTGTTGTTTAGCCAGCATGTTGTGTCCGACTTTTTCGAGGCCCCAGGGACTATAGCCCAGCAGGATGCTCGCCCATGGGGTTTCCCAGGCAAAAATATTGTCATTTCCATCTCCAGGGAATCCTCCTGACCCAGTGACTGAACTCACATCTCCTGCACTGGCAGGCGGATTCATCTGGGAAGCCCAAGGATCAGACAGGAAATAAAACAGAAATGATAAAAAGCAATAAAAAAATATCAATAAAACCAAGAATTAGTTTTTTTAAAGGGTACGGAAAATTTACAAATTACTGGCCAGGTTCATAAGAAAGAAGAGAGAGGACCGAAATGAAAAAGGAGAAATAACAACTGATATGTTAAAAAGTTTAAAAATCCTAAGAGAATACTATAAATCATCAGGGAATACTACATGCCAACAAACTGGACAAACCAGAAGAAATGGACACGTTTCTAGAAAGTATAGCCTATGAAAACTGAATTTAAAAAATAGACCAATTTGAACACACTGATCACTACAAGCAAAATAGAATCTGTGAAAAACAACAACAACAAAATCCTACAAAGGTCCAGGACCAGGTGGCTTCACAGTCAGAACTGACCAAACATGCAAAGAAGAACTTACACTGACCCTTCTTAAACTCATCCTAAAGACTGAAAAGGAGGGCACACCCTCAAAAACATTCTATGGAGCCACCAGTACCAAAATAAGAAAAAAAGACACCACCAGTAAAGAAAATTTAGGCCAATATATTTGATAATTTAGATGAAAAAAATTCTCACCGAAACATTATCAAACCGAATCCAAAGACATGTACAAAAGACCATATACCATGACCAAGCTGGATTCATCCTAGGGTCACAGGAATGGCCCAACATCTGCAAATCAATCTACATCAAATAAAAGACAAGACTAAAACTACACAGTCATCTCAACAGATAAAGAAAAACCATTTGATAAAATTCATCTCCCATTCATGATAAAACATTCTCCACCAAATTAAGTATACAGGGAACATATATCAACCTAATAAATGCTATTTATAAGAAACTCAGAGCCAATATAATATTCAATGGTGAAAAGCTGAAAGCCTTTATTTTACACTAAAAACTGTATTCAGACAAGGTTGCCCACTCTTACCACTTTTATTCAACATAGTATGGGAAGTCTTAGCCACAGCAATCATATAAGAGAAAGAAATAACAGGTATCCAAATTGGAAGGGAAGAGGTGAAGCTGTCATTATATTCGGATGAAATGATAACATATATGTGCATCTGCATGCTAAGTTGCTTCAGTCGTATGTGACTCTTTGTGACCTTATGGACTGGAGCCCGCCAGGCTCCTCTGTCCATGGGGATTTTCTAGGCAATACTGGAGTAGGTTGCCATGCACTCATCCAAGCAATCTTCCTGACCCAGGGATCAAACTTGCATCTCATGCAGCTCCTGTATTGCAGTTGGATTTTTATCACTGAGCCACTAAGGAACCCTTATACTATATATAGAAAACCCTAAGGATTCCACAGAAAAACTACTAGCAATGATAAATGAATTCAGCAAGGTAGCAGGATACAAAATTAGCATATAGAAATTGGTTGTACTTCTTTACACTAACAATGAAGTATCAAAAAGTGAATGTAAAAATAATTCATTTTAAAATTGCCTGAAATAAAATACTTAGAAATAAATCTCAGCAGGGACATAAAAGACTTAAACGGTGATTAATAAAGGAAACTGAGTGTGGTGATTTGAAGAGATGAAAGATGTCACATTATCACAGAAAGAATTAATACTGTGAAAATGGCCATGCTGCCCAAAACAAGCTACAGATTTAATGCAATCCCTATCAAATTACGTAAGAGAACTTTTACAGAATTAGAAAAAAAAAATCCTAAAATTCATATGGAACCATAAAAGGCGCAGAATTGCCAAAGCAATACTGAAGAAAAAGAACAATGCAGGCAGCATAACTCTCCCAGATTTCACGTAATACTCAAAGCTACAGTAATCAAAACAGCTTGGGATTGGAACAAAAACAGATATATAAATCAACGGGGCAGAGTTCCAGAGAAAAGCAGGGAAAGATAATAAGTCGTTCTTCAATGAACAATGCAAAGAAGTAGAAGAGAACAATAGAATCAGAAAGATTAGAGATCTCCTGAAGAAAACTGGGAATACCAAGGGAACATTTCATGCAAGGATGGCCACAATAAAGGACACCACTCTAATAGCACCTAATAAACCACGCTAATGGCAGAAAGTGAAGAGGAACTAAAGAGACTCTTGATGATGGTGAATGACGAAAGTGAAAAAGTTAGCTTAAAAATCAAGCTAACTTTTTCACTTTCTTCATATATGGAATTTAGAAAGATGGTAATGATAACCCTATATGCAAAACAGAAAAAGAGACACAGATGTACAGAAAAGACTTTTGGACTCTGTGGGAGAAGGCGAGGGTGGGATGTTTTGACAGAACAGCATCGAAACATGTATATTATCAAGGGTGAAACAGATCACCAGCCCAGGTTGGATGCATGAGACAAGTGCTCAGGGCTGGTGCACTGGGAAGACCCAGAGGGATGGGGTGGGGAGGAAGGTGAGAGGGGGGATCGGATGGGGAATACATGTAAATCCATGGCTGATTCATGTCAATGTATGGCAAAAACCACTACAATATTGTAATTAGCCTCCAACTAATAAAAATAAATGGAAAAAAAAAATCAATATTGAAAAAACTAAGATCACTGCATCTGTTCCCATCAACTTCATGGCAAATAGATGAGAAAAAAACAGAAACAATGACAGACTTTATTTTCTTGTACCCCAAAATCATTGTGGATGGCGACTGCAAGCCATGAAATTAAAAGACACTTGCTCCTTGGAAGAAAGTGAAAGTGAAGTCACTCAGTCGCATCTGACTCTTTGCAACTCCATGGAATGGAGCCTATGAGGCTCCTCCATCCATGGAATTTTCCCGGCAAGAGTACTGGAGTGGGTTGCCATTTCCTTGGAAGAAAAGCTATGACAAACCTAGACAATGTATTAAAAAGCAGAGACATCGCTTTGCCCACAAAAGTCCATTTAGTCAAAGCTATGGCTTTTTTATTAGTCATGTATGGATGTGAGAGCTGGACCATAAAGGTGACTGAGCATTGAAGAATTGATGCTTCCAGACTGTGGTGCTGGAGAAGACTCTTGAGAGTCTCTTGGACAGCAAGATCAAACCAGTCAATCCTAAAGGAAATAAATCAACCCTGAATACTTATTGGAAGGACTGATGCTCCAATACTTTGGCCACCTGATGCTAAGAGCCAACTTTCCTGATGCTAGGAAAGATTGAGGGCAGAAGAAGGGGGCAACAGTGGATGATATGGCTGGATGGCATCACCAATTCAATGGACATGAGTTTGAGCAAACTCCGGGAACTGGTCAAAGACAGGGAAGCCTGGCTTGCTATAGTCCATGGGACTGCAAAGAGTCAGAAAGAACTTAGTGGCTGAATAACAACAGGACTGGAGGCGAGTGCAGCGGCCAGGATACAGCAGAACACAGAAAGACCCGCACAGATGGTCCTCGGCACCATGCTCTGCTCCCCTAAATACGAGTCTGCTGGTGTGGGCAGTGGTTGAGTGATGAAACTTGAGCTTCAAGGACAGACCCAGGAGAGGGCGCAGGTTGGCTGCATGGAGATAGCCTGAAGGGGCTGAAGCATGGTACAGGCTGAAATTGGGGTATGCGGAAGAATTTCAGGCCTGCCATAGAAGGGAAGCCTTTCTTAAAGAGTAAGGAAGGGAGGGTCGGGCCAGTCATAGGAGTTTCTTCCTCTCTGTGCTTTCAGCTGACTTGGCGCTACCTCTAGTAGCTCTGCGGGCATGCCAGTGGACTGCCTAGAGGTACAGGCGGGGCTGAAATCTGAGCCCTCTCCCCGCAGCTGGGGAGATTTACATCACGGTCGCCAGCTTCATCAACTCAGCACCTACATAACATCCAAGTGGACAGCAGGTACTCCCATGGCTGGGATGGGGCTGGCCTTGGCAGCTATGGGCTTTGTGGGCACATGCATGTGGAGGCGGGACCAGAGTATGAACTGTTTCCACACTCCTATGGTGCCTCCCAGGGGCACAACCACAGCAGTCCTCACACCTCACTTCAGTGGATCTTTGCTGGCAGATCTGCTCTGTGGCTCTGTGAGCACACTGCCTAAGAGACGCCAGCACTGACCGCCTGCATTCGCACAGTGGAGGTGGGACAGAGGGCAATGCCAACAACCGTGTCTTTTGTGAGGCTGCACAACAGCGACAGGTTATTATACCACAGAACACACTCCCCAGTGGACAGCTCCAGCAGAGCAATACTAGGTGGTTCCCTTCCCCAGCAGTGCTTCAGTATCACCACCTTGCACTGCAGCTCAGAAACAGATCTGAAGGCTTCCACTCCAACAAGTAGGGAGGAGACCCCACCCGAGAGAGCTGTGAAACCGCAAAGAGGAGGCCCCCCCGGACATCCTGTGCAGGCTTTAGTCACCACACCAGTGACAGCCCCTTATCAAGGGGACACGGTAAGCACTGACTGAGGAGACAGGCAGCAGGCTTTCATGTGAAAAACAGTCCTCACAGCAAAAACGTTAAACCCACGCAAGGTACGCAGGGATGCTCGCACATGATAATAGCCCCCAAAGCCACAGTAGAGACCTGTTTCTCCTAAACTCGTAGAGCAAGACAAATACAGATAAATGCAGATGCAGAGTAACCACTCCAATTAGAAGATCAAGAAGATGCCCTGAAAGAACAAACAAATGAAACAGGGCTCTTCAGTCTAACAGACACTGAGTTCAACAAGGACATAAGGAAAACACTGAAGGCGTTAAGAAAGGCTACCAATACAAATGCAGATGGCTATAAAAGGGAACTAGAAAAAATAAAGAAGAGCCAAGGAAAATTAGAAAACTCATTGCTGAAATGAAAGCTGAGCTAAAAGCAATGAGCAGCAGGTTGAATAATAAAGAAGAACAAATAAATGATCTGCAAGATAGTGTAATGCAAATCCCCCAATCAGAAGAGCAAAAAGAAAGGCAAATTTTAAAAAAATGAAAGCAATTTAAGAGACCTATGGATTCTATAAAGCATACCAATCTACACCTAATAGACATTCAAAATGGAACAGAATGATAAAAGGGGATAAAAATTTATTTGAAGAAATTATAGCTGAAAATTTCCCAAAGCAAAAGAAGGAAACAGATATTCAGGTGTGGGAAGTGCAGAGGATCCCAAACAACATGAACCCAAACAGATCACACAGAGAGAAATATTTTAACCCAGAAATATGGAATATAGAAAGATAGTACTGATGAACCTATCTGAAGGGCAGCAACAGACATGCAGGCACAGAGAACAGACTTACGGACACTGGTGGTGTGGACAGGAAAGAGAGGGTGAGACAAATGTAGAGAGTAGCACAGTAGCGTATATACATCACCATATGTAAAACAGCCGATGGAAATGTGCTGCATGAATCAGGGAACTCAAGCTGAGGCTCTGTAACAACCTAGAAGGGTGGGAAAGGGTGGGAGAGATGGGAGGGAGGCTCAAGAGGAGAGGACAATGGGTACCTATGGGTGATTCATGTTGACGTATGGCAGAAACCAAAGGAATATAAGTAAAGCAATTATCCTTCAATTAAAAATAAATTTTAAAAAAAGTTAAAGAGAAGATTCTGAAGGCAGCAAGGGAAAAACAAAGCGCTAATTATAAGGGAAGCTGTGTAAGCTTATCAACTGGTTTCTCTTCAGAAATGTTGTAGGACAGGAGGGAGTGGCAAGATATAGTCAAAATCCTAAAAGGAAAAAGCTGCAAACTGGGGCACTTTAACTAGAAAGATTATCATTTAGAATAGAAGGCAGGATAAAGAATTTCTCAGACAAGCAAAAGTTAAAATAATATATCAATACTAATTGGAAAAGACCCTGATGCTGGGAAAGATTGAGGGCAAGAAGAGAAGGGGGCGACACAGTTTGAGACAGTTGGATGGCATCACCAACTCAATGGACATGAGTCTGAGCAAATCCGAGAGATAGTGAAGGACAGGGAAGCCTGGCTTTCCTGCAGTTCATGGGGTTTGCAAATAGTCAGATATGACTTAGTGACTCAACAACAACAAAATGTATCCTAAAAGAAATACTGAATGGTCTTCTATAAATAGAAGGGAAGAAAGAATATACAGGAAAGAAAAAAAATCATTATTGGAAATTACTTACCAAATTTTGTGAAAGTGCTGATAACCACAAAGGATAGCAAAATGATAAACATGAAGATGTACAAAGTTAAAGTGAGATCGCTCAGTTGTGTCCGACTCTTTGCGACCCCATGGACTGTAGCCTATCAGGCTCCTCCATCCATGGGATTTTCCAGGCAAGAATACTGGAGTGGGTTGCCATTTCCTTCTCCAGAAGAAGATGTACAAGAGAACATAAAAATCAAAATGTGGAGAGGTAAGTAAGAAAATGTAATTTTTTTTTTTGGAATGTGTTTGAGATTATATGACAATCATTCTAAAGGAAGTACATGTAAGGGGTTAACACACTTAAAAAAGAGTAACCACAAATCAAAAACGTATAATAGATGCACACAGACCAAAAAGAAGTGAACAGACGCATACTGCAAAAAGAAAATCATCAAACCACAACAGGAAAAGTGAAAAGGAAAAGAAATATAAAAATCAACTGGTACATATACACCATGGAATATTACTCAGCAGATTAAAAAGAATTCATTTGAATCAGTTCTAATGAGATAGATGAAACTGGAGCCCATTATACAGAGTGAAGTAAGCCAGAAAGATAAAGACCATTACAGTATACTAACACATATATATGGAATTTAGAAAGATGGTAATGATAACCCTATATGCGAAACAGAAAGACACAGATGTACAGAACAGACTTTTGGACTCTGTGGGAGAAGGCGAGGGTGGGATGTTTTGAGAGAACAGCATCGAAACATGTATATTATCTAGGGTGAAACAGATCGCCAGCCCAGGTTGGGTGCATGAGACAAGTGCTCAGGCCTGGTGCACTGGGAAGACCCAGAGGGATCGGGTAGAGAGGGAGGTGGGAGGGGGGATCGGGATGGGGAATACATGTAAATCCATGGCTGATTCATGTCAATGTATGACAAAAACCACTACAATATTGTAAGGTAATTAGCCTCCAACTAATAAAAATAAATGGAAAAAAAAATCAACTGGGAAAGAAGGTCTAAGATAGTAATAAATATATATTTATCAATAATCATCCTAAACATCAACAGATGTTGCTCCAATCAAATGCTCCAATCAAAAAACAGAGTGGCAGATTGGATTAAAAAAAGAAAAGCCTACAATAGGCTGCCTACAAGATACTCTCATTAGGGCGAAGGACAAATATAGATTGAATGTGAGGGAAAGAAAATGGAAATGACAAGAAAGTGGGAGTTACAATGCTCTTATTAGACAAAACAGACTTTAAAAGAAAGCCATAGGCAAAGATAAAGAAGGACAATATATAATGACAAAAGAAT
This sequence comes from Cervus elaphus, assembly GCF_910594005.1. Lineage (NCBI taxonomy): Eukaryota > Metazoa > Chordata > Mammalia > Artiodactyla > Cervidae > Cervus > Cervus elaphus. Next base: position 37,966,792 of record NC_057830.1, on the reverse strand, counting down.
TAATACAGAAAGGAGATAATATACTTGTCAACACATATGCACCCAATTTAGGAGAACTAAAATACATAAAACAAATAACAAACATAAAGGGAGAAACCAATAGGAATATAATAATAGTAGGAGATATTAACATCATACTCACATCAACAGACACTCATTCTGGACACAAAATGAATAAGGCGACAGAGGGTCTTACATGATATGATCGAACAGTTAGACTTGACATTTTTAAGTTTTCAAGACACTGACATTTTGTCTAGAAAACTCAGAATACACATTCTATCAAATGCATATGGAATATTCTCCAGGATTGATAACATACGAGGGCAAAAATAATCTTCAACAAATTTAAGAGGATAGAAATTATTTCAAGCATCTCTTCTGACACGTTGACATGAAAGTAGAAATCAACCACAGAAAAAGAAATGAGAAAAAACCAATTACATGGAGACTAAACAACATGTTATTAGAAAGCCTATAGTTCAATGACAAAATCAAAGAGGGAGTTAAAAAATATGAGAAAAATGACAATGAAAACACAGCTATAAATCTACAGGATGCAGCAAAAGCAGTTCTTAATAAAACAAGCCTTCCTCAAAAAACAAGACAAACCTCAAACACCCCGTAAAAGAATTAGAAGGAGAGGAACAAACAATACCTAAAGTCAGCAGAAAGAAGGAAACAATAAAGATCAAACTGTTGTCCCTGTTGCTGCCCTGTATGCACTAAGCGGAGTCCAGCTCTTTGCAACCCCAGGAACTGTAGCCCACCAGGCTGCTCCATCCATGGAATTTCCCAGGCAAGAATATGCGAGTGGGTTTCCATTTCCTTCTCCAGGGAATCTTCCCAACCCAGTGAGTGAACCCAAGTCTCCTGCATTGGCAGGCGGAGTCTTTACACTGAGTCACCTGGGAAGCCCAAAGATCAGACAGGAAATAAAATAAAATAACGATTAAAAACAGCACTAGAAAAAAAAAAATCAAACCAAGAACTGGTTCCTTAAAAGGATAAACAAAATCGACAAATCTCTGGCCAAACTCACAGAAAGAGTCCTAAATGAAACAAAATAATAAACAAAAAAGGAGAAATAACAGTGGATACTGTACTAATTAAAAAAACCTAGGAGAATACTATGAGCCACAAAAGAATACTATATGCCAACAAATTGGACAATGGATAAGAAATGGACAGGTTTCTAGAAATGTGAAGACTACCAAAACTGAATTTAAATGATAATTTGAACAGATTGACCACTACAAATGAAGTAGAATCTGTAACTTAAAAAAAAAACAAACAAACCCGACAGAGGTCCAGGACCAGATGGTTCGTTGTCAAAATTGACCAAACATCAAAGGAGACCTTATACTGATCCTTCTTAAACTCATCCTAAAGACTTGAGGAAACACTTTCAAAGACTTTCTGTGAAGCCACCATCACCTGAATATCAAAACTAGAAAAAAGGCACTACCAGAAAAGAACATTATAGGCCAATATATTTAATAAAATATCTCCCTGAAATATAAGCAAACAGAATCCAAAAACATATTAAAAAGATCACACACTATGACCAACTTGGATTCATCCCAGGGTCACAGGAATGGCTCAACATATGCAAATCAATCAGTGTGACACATGACATCAAAAAAAGAAAAGACAAAAACTACATGGTCATCTCAATAGATGCAGAAAACACATCTGATAAAATTCAACAGGCAGTCACGATTAAAAAAAAAAAAAAATCTCTCACCAAACTGAGTAAACAGGGAATATATATCAACATAATAAATGCTATTTATGACAACAGTTATAAATAGTATCAGTTGAGTCGCTCAGTCATGTCCGACTCTTTGCGACCCCATGAATCGCAGCACGCCAGGCTTCCCTGTCCATCACCAACTCCTGAAGTCTACTCAAACTCATGCCCATCGAGTTGGTGATGCCATCCAGCCATCTCATCCTCTGTCATCCCCTTCTCCTCCTGCCCCCAATCCCTCCCAGCATCAGCGTCTTTTCCAACGAGTCAACTCTTCTCATGAGGTGGCCAAAGTATTGGAGTTTCAGCTTCAGTATCAGTTCTTCCAATGAACACCCAGGACTGATCTCCTTTAGGATGGACTGGTTGGATCTCCTTGCAGTCCAATGGACTCTCAGGAGTCTTCTCCAATACCACAGTTCAAAAGCATCAATTTTTCGGCACTCAGCTTTCTTCACAGTCCCAACTCTCACATACATACATGACCACCAGAAAAACCATAGCCTTGACTAGACAGACCTTTGTTGGCAAAGTAATGTCTCTGCTTTTTAATATGCTATCTAGGTTGGTCATAACGTTCCTTTCAAGGAGTAAGCGTCTTTTAATTTCATGGTTGCAGTCACCATCTGCAGTGATTTTGGAGCTCCCCAAAATAAAGTCTGACACTGTTTCCACTGTCTCCCCATCTATTTCCCATGAGGTGATGGGACCAGATGCCGTGATCTTAGTTTTCTGAATGTTAAGCTTTAAGCCAACTTTTTCACTCTTCTCTTTCACCTTCATCAAGAGGCTTTTTAGTTCCTCTTCACTTTCTGCCATAAGGGTGGTGTCATCTGCATATCTGAGGTTATTGATATTTCTCCCCGCAATCTTGATTCCAGCTTGTGCTTCATCCAGCCCAGCATTTCTCGTGATGTACTCTGCATATAAGTTAAATAAGCAGGGTGACAATACACAGCCTTGTTGTACTCCTTTTCCTATTTGGAATCAGTCTGTTGTTCCATGTCCAGTTCTAACTGTTGCTTCCTGACCTGCATACAGGTTTCTCAAGAGGCAGGTCAGGTGGTCTGGTATTCCCATCTCTTTCAGAATTTTCCACAGTTTATTGTGATCCACAGAGTCAAAGGCTTTGACATAGTCAATAAAGCAGAAATAGATGTTTTTCTGGAACTCTCCTGCTTTTTCGATGATCCAGCGGATGTTGGCAATTTGATCTCTGGTTCCTCTGCCTTTTCTAAAACTAGCTTGAACATCTGGAAGTTCATGGTTGATGTGTTGCTGAAGCCTGGCTTGGAGAATTTTGAGCATTACTTTACTAGCGTGTGAGATGAGTGCAATTGTGCAGTAGTTTGAGCATTCTTTGGGATTGCCTTTCTTTGGTATTGGAATGAAAACTGACATTTTCCAGTCCTGTGGCCACTGCTGAGTTTTTCAAATTTGCTGACATATTGAGTGCAGAACTTTCACAGCATCATCTTTCAGGATTTGAAATACCGCCACTGGAATTCCATCACCTCCACTAGCTTTGTTCATAGTGATGCTTCCTAAGGCCCACTTGACTTCACATTCCAGGATGTCTGGCTCTAGGTGAGTGATCACACCATTGTGATTATCTGGGTCATGAAGATCTTTTTTGTACAGTTCTTCTGTGTATTCTTGCATAAATAGTATAATACTCAACTATGAAAAGGTGAACAAGCCCTTCCACTAAAATCTGGAATAAAACAAGGTTGCCAATTCTTACCACTTGTATTCAACATAGCATAGGAAGTCCCAGTTGACAGCAAACACACAAGAAAAAGAAATAAAAGGTATCCAAATTGGAAAGAAAGAGGTAAAACTGTCATTATATTTAGATGAAATGACACAATAGATGTGCCTGCGTGGTAAGACACTTCAATCCTGTTTGTCTCTTTGCGACCCAAAGGACTGTAGCTCCTGTGTCCATGGGACTTCCTAGGCAAGAACACTAGAGTGGGTAGCCATGTCCTCCTCTAGGAGATCTTCGCCACCCAGGGATCAAACCCACATTTCCTGCAGCTCCTGCACTGCAGGTGGATTCTTTACTGCTGAGTCACTGGGGAAGTCCTGATACTATATATAGAAAACCCTAAAGATTCCATCGAAAAGCCACTAGAACTGATAAAATGAATTCAGCAAGGTAGTAGGATACAAATTAACATACAGAAATGGGTTGCACATCTTTACATTCACAAAAAGTGAATGTAAAAAGAAATCCGTTTTAAAATGCCTGAAACAAAATAAAATACTTAAGAATAAATATGAACAGGAGGTAAAAGACTGATTTCATGATTCATATATGAAACTGATGGTGATTCAAAGATCAACAAGATCACCAAGATATCAAAATCTCATGGACTATAAGAATTAATATTATTAAAATGGCCACACTGCCCAAAGCAATCCAGAGATTTATTGTTCAGTTCAGTCACTCAGTTGTGTCCAACTCTTTGTGACCCCATGAACTGCAGCACATCAGACCTCCCTGTCCATCACCAACTCCCAGAGTCTACCCAAACCCATGTCCATTGAATTGGTGATGCCATCCAACCATCTTATCCTCTGTCGTCCCCTTCTCCTCCTGCCCTCAATCTTTCCCAGCATCAGGATCTTTTCAGATGAGTCAGCTCTTCACATTCGGTGGCCAAAGTATTGGAGTTTCAGCTTCAACATCAGTCCTTCCAATGAACACCAAGGACTGATCTGCTTTAGGATGGACTGGTTGGTGTGGTCCCAATCAAATTACCCACAAGATTTTTCACAGAACTAGAAAAAAAAAGTCCTAAAATTTATATGGAACCATAAAAGACCCAGAATTGCCAAAGGAATACTGAAGAAAAAAAGCAATGCAGCAGGCTTAACTGTCCCAGACTTCAGATAATACTCAAAGCTACAATAATCAAAACAGCATGGTATTAGCACAATAACAGATATATAGACCAATGGAACAGAAAAAAGAGCCCAGAAATAAACCAATACACCTACAGTCAATTAATCTTCAACAAAGATGGCAAGAATATACAAGGGAGATGAGAGACTCCTCAGTAACTGGTGCTGTGAAAGTTGGACATCAGCATGTAAATCATCAAGTTAAGAACACAGCCTCACAGCATACACAACAATAAACTCAAAATGGCTTAAAGACTTAAACATAAGACATGACACCATAAAAATTGCTAGGAGGGAACATAAACAAAACGTTTTCTGACCCGAATTGGACCAATGTTTTCTTAAGTCAGTCTCCCAAGACCAACAGAAATAAAAGCAAAATTAAACAAATGGGACCTAATCAAACATAAGCACTGCACAGCAAAGGAAGCCATAAACAAAGAGACAACCTATCAAGCAAGAGAAAATATTTGCAAATGATGCAACAAACAAGGGCTTACTTTCCAAAATATACAAATAGCTCACATAAGTCAATAACAAAAAAATAAGCAGCCCAACCAAAAAATGGGCCAAAGATCCAGACAGACATTTCTCCAAAGAAGAAATACAGACGGTCAACAGACACATGAAAAGATGCTCAACATCACTAAGTATTAGAAATATGCAATCAAAACTACAATGAGGTATCATCTCACACTGCCCAGAATGACCATCATTAAAAAGTACTTAAATACCAAATACAGGAGAGGGTATGGAGAAGAAGGAATCCTTGTACACTGTTGGTGGGAATGCAAATTGGTACAGCCACTATGGAAAACAATACAGATATTCCTCAAAACACTAAAAACAGAATTACCATATGATCTGGCAATCCCACTCCTAGGCATACATCCAGACAGGAGTATAATTCAGAGACATATACACCCCTATGTTCACGGCAGCACTATTTATAATAGCCAAGACATTAAACCAACCTAAATGACAACAGAACATGAATGGATAAAGATGTGGTACATATATACAATGGATATTACTCAGTCATAAAAAGGAACTAAAATGTGTCATTTGCAGAGATGTGGATGGACCTACAGACTATCATTTAGACTGAAGTCAAAGAAAAACAAATACTACCTGTTAACACATATATGTAGAGTCCAGAAAAAATGGCACAGGTGATCTTTTGTGCAAACCAGAGATAGAGACACTGATGCAGAGAACAAACATATGGATAAGGAAGGGAAAGAAGAGAGGTGGACTGCAGTGGGGGTGGTTGGGACTGACGTATATGCACCGCCACGTGTAAAACAGAAAACCAGTGAGAACCCACTGTGGAGCACAGGGCGAGCTCCTGGGACCGCTGTGGCGGCCTGGATGGGAAGGACGTCCGAAAGAGAGGGGATGTGTGTGTGACTCACCCATCTCACTGGACAGCAGAAACTGACACGGCAGTGTAAAGCAACTCTATGCCAACTGAGAAATAACAAAAAGAAAATGTAGTACAAACATGCAGTAGAGTATTACTCAGCCATTAAAAACAATGAAATAATGCCACTGGCAGCAACATGGGTGGACCTGGTGGAGTGAAGCACAGAGAAAGGCAACTGTCACATGAAATCACTTACAGGTAAATAGATGGGGAAACAGTGTCAGATTTTATTTTTGGGGGCTCCAAAATCACTGCAGATGGTGATTGCAGCCATGAAATTAAAAGACACTTACTCCTTGGAAGGAAAGTTATGACCAACCTAGATAGCATATTAAAAAGCAGAGACATTGCTGTGCCAACAAAGGTCCGTCTAGTCAAGGCGATGGTTTTTCCAGTGGTCATGTATCGATGTGAGAGCTGGACTGTGAAGAAAGGTGAGCGCCGAAAAATTGATGCTTTTGAACTGTGGTGTTGGAGAAGACTCTTGAGAGTCCGTTGGACTGCAAGGAGACCCAACCAGTCCATCCTAAAGGAGATCAGTCCTGGGTGTTCATTGGAAGGACTGATACTGAAGCTGAAACTCCAATACTTTGGCCACCTCATGTGAAGAGTTGACTCATTGGAAAAGACGCTGATGCTGGGAGGGATTGGGGGCAGGAGGAGAAGGGGATGACAGAGGATGAGATGGCTGGATGGCGTCACTGACTCGATGAACATGTGTTTGAGTATACTCTGGGAGTTGGTGATGGACAGGGAAGCCTGGCGTGCTGCGATTCATGGGGTGGCATAGAGTCAGACACGACTGAACAACTGAACTGAACAGGTAGAATCTAAAAAAATGATACAAATGAACTATCTACAAGGTGGAGGCAGACTATCAGACTTAGGAAACAAACTTATGGTTGCCAGTGGGAGGGATGGGGAGACTGATAGACCGGAAGTTTGGGATTTACATGTATACAATGCTATGTTTAAAACAGATTGCCAGTGGGGACGTACTACATGACACAGGGAACTCTGCTCAATATCTTATAATGGGATAACAATTTTTTTCCTAAATGTTTTCCTAAATGGGAAAACGATTTGAAAAAGATAGATGTAAATATAAACTGAATCACTTTGCTATACACCCAAAACTAGCACAACACTGTTAATCAAATATTTTTCAATATAAAAAAAATTTTCAAAAATAGCCAAGACATAGAAAGAACTTAAATGTCCATCAACAGATGAATGGATCAAGGTGTGGTACACATATACAATCGAATGCTACTCGGCCATAAAAAAGCATGAAATAAAGCCATTTGCAGCAACACAGATGAACCTAGAGACTGTCATACTAAGTGAAATTAAGTCAGACAAACAAAAGACAAATATCATATGATATCACTTATATTTGGAATCTAAAATATGACACAAATGAACTTATCTACAAAAACAAAATATAGATTCACTGACATAGAGAACACACTTGTGGTTTGCCAAGGGGGAAAAGAGAATGTGTAGAGAAGGATTCAGTGTTTGGGATTAGCAGATGTAGACTATCACATATGGAATGGATAAACAACAAGGTCCTACTGTCTAGCACGGGCAAGTATAGTCAGTATTCTGTGATAAACCATAACAGAAAAGAATACAAAAAAGAATGTCTATGTAGGTATAACTGAATCACTGTGCTGTGCAATAGAAATTTACACAACACCATAAATCAACTATACTTCAATAATGTAAATTTTAACAAATGATTTCTACATGACAAAACAGATCTTATCTATCACTTCCTTTTCTTTGGCAAAAAAAACTCTGTACCTTCTCTATGTGGCTTGGTATATATACTGTCTCATATCTGCCAATAAACATCTTCATTAGATTATGTGGGAATAAATTTGGAAATCAATTCTCCTTCAAATGAAGACCTCAGTCATTCAGTTTGCTGAGTCTACATATTAAAAAACTACAAAAGACATAAAAATCATATAGAAATAGGAGATGTAATCCCTCCCCTTCAAATAGTTCAAACATAATAAGGGTACCTATATGTAGATATAGGAAAACCAAACAGTTATTTGAGAAGGTTATAATCTTTGTCCATGGAGTCGCAAAACGTCAGACACAACTTAGCAACTGAACAACAGATGATCTTTGTAGCAATAACGAGCTCCACCCTCAGTATTCCAACTGCAAAACACAGGTCACCTGATTGTTAGCACGGTGCTCAGGTGGCCGCTCTGACGGGACAGTTTTCAGCCACACCAGGGAGGCTTCATCTCCTCAGTCCTCATGAAGGGCCAGCCACTCGCCACTCTTTTCCCCAGGTAGAGAACCACCAGAGAAGGGTGCCAGAGGGCCTTGCTCTCAGTGGGCTATGGTTTTCTGAGTAAATCAGAACTTCCTAGGGAAGGTGGTAAGCACTTGTTTTTTAATTTGAGGTTCAGAACTAAACCTCAAAAACATCCAGAAAAGTCTTATAAACACAAAATTGGACAGCTGAGAACAGGAAGAAGTATTTAGTGCTTTTTCTCTTCGCACAACGTGACCTGAATTTAAACCCCAGCTAGGGAGCTTCCCTGGTGGCACAGGTATAAGGAATCTGCCTGCCGATGGAGGAGACACGGGTTTGATACCTGGTCTAGAAAGATCCCATATCCCGCGGAGCAGCTAAGCCTATGTGGCACAAGGACTGAGCTTGTCTTCTAGAGTCCGGGAGCCACGACTGCTGAGAGCTCATGTGCTCATCTACTAAAGCCTGCATGCCCGACAGCCTGCGATCCGTAACGAAAGCCACCGCAATGAGGAGCCCGCAGACAGCAACTGCAGAGGAGCCCGTGCAGCAATGCAGACCCAGTACAGCCAAAAATAAATTATAAAAAGATTCCAGTTCTGTGCTTTGTCTTAGAGAAGCTACTGAATCTCTATTACATAGTTTTTGACATTTGAGATCGTTAATTATTTTATCAAATTAGGGTTCAGAAAACTCATCTTAAATAAACACTGAAATGCCAGAAAAGTTCTCAGGCTAAAAAAATAACTGGATTGAGGTGAGATTTAGCAAAGAGGCAGAGAATAGATGATTTAAGTCAGGGGGAGGATTTTCAAGACAAATACAAGTAAAGAAAGATGATTTATTGAAAAAATGAAGGTCATTAAAGGAAGGGAACAAGGGGAAATCATGAAGGTAAAAAAATACTCACTAATGAATATACAAACTAGTAGAAGCAAGAAATAAAAGTAGGGGAAAGACAAATATGTTAATTAGAGATCATTTTAAAGCAAGTACTGGGTTGGCCAAAAAGTTCATTCAGGATTTCTATATGTGCATGGAAACTCAAATGAATTTTTTGGCCAATCCAAATAATTGCTTGCACCAACATGACGCCAAATAAATCCACTAGAGAACTCTGTGTTTGCTGAACAACTGAATAAATAAGAACAGTGGCTGGGAAACATGAAAAAGGAAAAACAGGACCAGCTTGGCAACAGCCTGCCTTGCTGAGGTCTGAGGGAGCACGGAAATATTTACACTTCCAATGTCATTTCCTAGGCAGGTAGGATATGAAATGCTATCAATGACATAGGGAAAAATGCAAGTGGGAAATATAAAAGAGCCCACTGGCCATATAAAGCTCAAGTTTAAATGTTCTCAGAATGAGAGGGCGTCCATTAAAGTGAAAAGTGGCAGAGGGATACAGGTGGTGAAAAGATAAGGATTTGTATAAGCATAGATCACTGTTAATTTTTACAGTAATTATTACAGCAGAATGGCTGAAATGAAACATAGGCTAGAAGCTTAGAGCAATCATTGGTAGAAGGTGAAGAATAAGAGGAACAAGAGGAATATGAGTCATTGTGGAGCTAGATGAAAGGGTCAACCCATATCATCTTTTAATTAATTTATTCTAATTGGAGGATAATTACAAATATTTTGATGGTTTTTGCCATACATCAGTAGGAGTCAGCCACAGGTATACACTGGTCCCTTCATCCTGAATCCCCCTCCCAGCTCCCTCCCTACCCTATCCCTCCAGGTTGTCACAGAACACTGGCTTTGGGTAGGTAAGTTTTAAGGCAATGTAAATTTAATATGACAACACTGCAAGTAATTGAGTGTTTCGTATTTCATTATAGAGTTTGTGCCCCTTTGTGGATCACAGTCTTATCATGGGGAATGGGTCACAGTGGAGAGATCTAACGAAATGCGGTCTACTGGAGGAGGGAGGGCAAAGCCCTGCAGGATTCTTGCTGCAAGAGCTTCATGAACAGTGTGAAAAGACAAAAAGACGTAACACCCGAAGATGAGCCCCCCAGGTCAGAAGGTGTCCTATTACACTACTGGGTAAGAGCAGAGGGCAGTTAATTACCAATAGCTCCAGAAAGAGTGAAGCAGCTGGGACAAAGCAAAAACAATGCTCAGTTGTGGATGTGTCTGGTGTGAAAGTAAAGTCCAACGTTATAAAGAACAATACTGCATAAGAACTTGGAATGTTAGGTCCATGAATCAAGGTAAATTAGAGGTGATCAAGAAGGAGAAGGCAAGCATAAACATCAATATATCAGAGGAGTCTGTGAAATAAAATGGACTGGAATGGGAGAATTTAATTCAGATGACCATCACATCTACAACTGAGGGGAAGAGTCCCTGAGAAGAAATGGATTAGCCCTCGTAGTCAACAAGAGAGTCCGAAATGCAGTAATTAGGTGCAATCTCAAAAATGAAAGAAAGATCTCGGTTGGTTTCCAAGGCAAGCCATTCAACATCACAATAATCCAAGTCTATGCCCCAAGTACTGATGCCAAAGAAGCTGAAGTTGACAGGTTCTATGAAGACCTACAAGAATTCTAAAACTAATACCAAAAAAAAAAAAAAATGCCCTTTTCATCATAGGGAATTGGAATGCAAATGTAGGAAGTCAAGAGATACCTGGAGTAACAGGCAAATTTGGCCTTGGAGTACAGAATGAAGCAGGGCAAAGACCAACAGAGTTTTGTCACGAGTACACACTGGTCATAGCAGAACACCTTTTCCCAACACAAGAGATGACTTTACACATGGACATCACCAGATGGTCAATAATGAAATCAGACTGATTACATTCTTTGCAGCCAAAGATAGAGAAGCTCTATAGAGTCAGCATAAACAAGACCTGGGGCTGACTGTGGCTCACATCATGAGATCCTTATTGCAAAATTCAGACTTATATGAAGAAAGTAGAGAAAACCAATAGGCCATTCAGGTATGACCTAAATTAAATCCCTTATGATTATACAGTGAAGGTGACAAATAGATTCAAGAGATGAGATTTGGTAGACAGAGAGCCTGGAGGACTATGGATGGAGGTTTGTGCAGGAAGACGTGGGCAAAACCATCGCAAAGAAGAAATGCAAGAAGGCAAAGTGCTGGTCTGAGGAGGATTTACAAACAGCTGGGCAAGAAGAGAAGCGGGAGGCAGAGGAGAGGGGAACGATATACCCAGATGAATGCAGAGTTCCAGAGAACAGCCAGGAGAGAAAACGAAGGCCTTCTTACGAGAACAATGCAAATAAACAGAGGAAAACAATAGAATGGGAAAGACTTAAGATCTCTTCAAGGAAACCGGAGATACTAAGTGAACACTTAATGCAAGGATGGGCAAAATAAAGGACAGAAACGGTGAGGACCTAACAGAAACAGAAGAGATTAAGAAGTGGCAAGAATACACAGAGCAACTATACAAAAAAAGTCTTAATGACCCAGATAACCGTGATGGTGTGGTCACTCACCTACAGACAGACATTCTTAAGTGTGAAGTCAAGTGGGCCTTAGGAAGCATTACTACAAACAAAGCTAGTGGAGGTGATGGAATTCCAGCTAAGCTATTTCAAATTCTAAACTATGATGCTGTCAAAGTGCTGCACACAATATGCCAGCAAATCTAAAAAACTCAGCAGTGGCCACAGGACTGGAAAGGGTCAGTTTTCATTCCAACCCCAAAGAAGGGCAGTGCCAAAGAATGTTCAAACTACTGGACAATTGCACTCCTTTCACATGCTAGTGAGGTTATGCTCAAAATCCTTCAAGCTAGGCGTCAGCAGTACATGAACCTAGAAATTCCAGATGTAAAAGCTGGGTTTAGAAAAGGCAGAGGAATTGCCAGACATTGCATTACCAACATTTGATGGATCATAGAGAAAGCAAGGGAATTAAAAAAAAAAATACTTCACCAACTATACTAACGCCTTTAACTATGTGGATCACAACAAATTGTGCAAAATTCTTAGAGATGAGAATACCAGAGCATCTTACCTGCCTCCTGAGAAACCTGAATGCAGGTCAAGAAGCAAGTTAGAACCTGACATGAAACAACAGACTGGCTGAAAACTGGGAAAGGAATAAGTCAAGGCTGTATATTGTCACTCTGTTTATTCTATGCAGAGTACATCATGAAACATGTCAGGCCAGATGACCACAAGCTGGAATCAAGACTGCCAGTAGAAATATCAACAACCTCAGATACCATACTAATGGCAGAAAGCAAAGAGGAACCAATTAGCCTCTTGATGAGGGTGAAAGAGGAGAGTACAGAAGCTAACTTTAATCTTAACATTCAAAAAACTAAGATCGTGACATCCAGTCCCACCATTTCATACAAACAGATTTTATTTCCTGGGCTCCAAAATCACTGTGGATGCTAACTGCAGCCATGAAATTAAAAGACACTTGCTCCTTGGAAGGAAAGTTATGACAAACCTAGACAGCATATTAAAAAGCAAAGACATCTCTTTGCTGACAGAAGTCTGTATAGTCAAAGCTATGGTTTTTCCAATATTCATCTACGGATGTGAGAGTTCGACCATAAAGAATGCTGAGCGCCAAAGAATTGATGTTTTCAAACTGTGGTGCTGGAGAAGACTCTTGAGAGTCCCTTGGACAACAAGGAGATCAAACCAGTCAATCCTAGAGGAAATCAACCCTGAATATTCAAAAAGGACTAATGCTGAAGCTTCAATACTTTGGCCACTTGATGCAATGGGCCTGCTCATTGGAAAAGACCCTAATGCTGGGAAAGATTGAGGAGGCAAAAGAGGCGACAGAGAATTAGATGGTAGGATGGCATTGACTCAAAGGACACGAGTCTGAGCAGACTGTGGGAGACAGTGAAGCAGAGAGAAGCCTGGCACGCTGCAGTCCATGGAGCCGCGAAGAGTCAGACGTGACTCAGTGACTGAACAGCAGCTGCCTGACTCCAGTTCACATGCTCAACTCCCGAGCCCTTGATTCTGACGTGTTTGCGGAGTAGCATTTTATTTTATTTTATTTTTTGGAGTAGCATTTTTAAAGTCAGATCTTACATAAAACGTTAGATTTTCCGTTTTTCTTTAAAAATCACAGCTCTGGAATGTTAAGTCCACACATCTTCCTGACAACAGACTGCCCTAAGATCACCGCCTTCCCTACCACTCCACAGGATAGACTGGCTTCTCTCACTTGGAGGAGGCCTGTGAACTACTTTACAAGGAACCTCATGTTCACTGTCATCATGAACGTTAACAGAAATCTCACTATGCAGGCAGGGATGAATGTTGTTTTAAATTTTTTTGTCCCACCCACGCAGTGCAGCATTCTTAATTCCCTGACCAGGAACTGAACCCACAGCCCCTGCACTGGAAGAAAAAGTCTTCACCACTGGACCACCAAGGAAGCCCTGAGGTGAGAATATTTTTAACAGTTTTCAAAGGGGACTCAGACTATCCCCAGGTTAATCATGTAGTAAGTTGTAGAATCAAGATTCTAATCCAGTCCTGTGATTCCAAAGTACAATTTCCTCTCTTGACCTTACTTCTCAATATAATGGGAAGGTCCATAACCTGAATCCAAGTCGCCCTCATAATGCCATTTTAAAAACAACAGGGACTTCCATGGTGGCAATGTGGGTAATCTGTCTGCCAATGCAGGGGACGCGGGTTTGATCCCTGGTCCAGGAAGACTTCATGTGCCATGAAGCAACTAAACCCAAGTGCCACAGCTACTGAAGCCAGCGTTCCACCATAAGAGAAGCTATCACAGCGAGAAGCCCACACACTGCAACACAGAGTAGCCCCTGCTCACCGCAGCCACAGAAAGCCTGCACAAAGCAACGAAGACCCAGTGCAGCCAAAAACAAAGAAAGGACAACTTAAAAAGTAAATAGATAAAAATTTTAAAATAATAAAATCCTTTAGAGTGCTTACTGATAAATTCTAAGTCTATTCAGAATCCAAAATTGGAATTCATGGGTTATATACATACGTGAAAAGCCATTTACCTGTGGCTATACCTCTGTAACTATATATACTCGTATACACGTAAAAGCATTTAGTTTTAAAAATGAAAAAGAATTTTACTTGATGAAAATACATTATACTTAGCTAGTTAAAAAGAAAGTATAAATCCTAAACTTACAAAAATATAAGGAATTGCATTGAAAACTCACCCAATAAATTAATCCCATCATTGACAATGAGCTGTCCGTGACGTAAGTAGTTCAAAATGGGTTCAAAGTACTCAGGACTTCGGTCAATTAAGAAAGCTCCTCTATGATCTTGTTTATTTCCCCAGACACCTGTGGGGCCAACAAAATGAAGATAGCCACCCCCCCATAAGCAAAAAATAAAGTCAGAAATTTATAGGAAGCAAACTGTGTAGCAGACCAGTATGTTTTTACTCTTGTACAGATTATTACCAATACCATTAAAAAGTACAAAAGGACAGGAGTTTTTAAAGTCAATACAGCTACAGATGCAAAATGGGAAAATTATGGACTGCACTCACCTTTGTCCTTAAACATGTGGGCCAGCATACTGTCGGGTTCTTTATTCACTAAAGTGCTCCTAAGAATTCAGGGAAAAAAATGGATTTCTCCATTTGTCTTTATAAACAAACATATTTAAGTCAAGAGTATACTTGATCTCAGCTGCTCTCTCAAAAAGATGCATGCTACAACCTGGGAGGAGTGATGCTGGGAGACAAAAATGTGCAGTAAGTTGCCATTTATCAAAATCCCTTCTAATCTGGCACTTCCTTTGATTTAAACATTGATTTAGTTGACTTTAACTTCAATGCTAATCTATCCCTCTAGCACGCAACTATATCACAATTTTCATGCTTTAAAGTAGGCTGTTTTTATCCCTTTAGTATAAGCAGTTGTGTCTTAAAATTTCAGTGTTGTTAATTTTCTTACTTGTGTTACAAGTATATTGCTCAATATTTTAAAAACATATTCTAAAAATGCTAAATTCATGCTTTTTGTGCCTTCTCTGGAATGACTTATGAGCCATTTTTCTACTCTTAAAAAACTTTCTAAAAATTGGTTTCAAATCACACAGAATATTTAAGCAGCACTGGAATATCTTCTAAGGAAATCAGTCATCTGAAGGAAAGAACAGACAGCATGTAGTACCACGTCGACACACACGTGCATGTGCACCTACCGTGTGGTTGTAAAGTACCGCCCTCCAACATTTAACGTGAGCCAGTCTGTGTGAGATCCTGACAGCCCTTCAGGAAGTTTAGAATCTGTCTGAGGATCTAGAGATGACAGGTAGAAAAATTAAACATTAATTTGGGGAAGCATTAATTTGGTGATTTGGGGAAGATGGCAATACCGTAATTTTTTAAACTAAAAATACACAAAAGCATGGCAGAGCTACTAGGACCGCAAGCCCTGGACCCGTAGACAGCATCGAGAACAAAGCTAGGTAGAAGGCATACTGCCAGCACCGACGGCTAGGACAGCAGCTACGGCATCTTCTTTGACAGGAACATCGGGGTATGTGCTGATCCTAAGAATTCCAAAGTAATCCATAAAGACTCACTCCAACACTCAGCAAATCTACTTGAGAACCACCACCTGGAAGTGGAGGGGTCTGCCCACTCTTAACTGCAGGTGATTCAAGTAATGCGCAGTTAAGATCTGAAGGGGCTGAAAATGAACTCTCAAAACTCCCACCTAGGAAAAAAGCCCCACACTGAGGATAAGTTGTTGGGAAGAGGAACACATTGAAGTCAGTTCTAATGAGGTAGATAAACCTAGAGTCTATCATACAGGCTGAAGTAGGTCAGAAAGAGAAAAACAAATGCCGCATATTTAACACATATATGTGGAATCTAGAAAGATGGCACCGAGGACCCTATCTGCAGGGCAGCAGTGGACACGGGCAGAGGGGAGGAAGCAGACAGCAGCAGGGAAACATTCACTACCACACCTAAGACAGACGGCCAATGGAAACGTGCTGCGTGACGCAGGGAACTCAAACCTAGGCTCTGTGACAACCTGGGGGTGTGAAAGGGTGGGAGGTGGGAGGAGTTTCAGGGGGGAGGGCACGTATATATACCTATGGCTAATTCATGTTGATGTATGGCAGAAATGAAACCAATATTGTAAAAGCAATTATCCTTTAATTAAAAATAAATTTTTAAAAAAGATAATAAAAGTCAACAAGGTCCACTAGAATATATAAGAAGGTAATTCCCATATTTTTTCAATACTTCACAATAAAGAGAAAAGGCAAACCTAAAGCCATGAAATTAGAAAAACTTTTCTAAGTCAGGCTGTCCTTCTCCAGTAAAGGAAAATGAATTTCATGTAAAAAATGAGGAATAGAAACTCCCATACAAAATTATTTTTAAAAAGGAAGACTACATCCCTATAGATAATAAAGATGTGGCAGAAATACCCACAAAATAGGTAAACTATAATATTCCAAATATGCTAAAAGAGGTAAGTAAATAAACCAGAACCAAAAATAAAGAAATGAGACAAGAGAACTCAGAGAGAATTAGAAGTAAAAAGAAAAATCATTTCAGAAATGAAGATTACAAGAGACACAGGAGTGAAAGACCACCACAGATAATGCCTGAAGGAAGATAAAAGATGAAAGGGCAAAGCTTTAAAAATCAAAAAGAAATGAAGGAGGAGAGGCAAACTATTTAATAGATCTCAACTTGCCTAAGGAGGCGAAAGAGCTGTATACAGAAAACTACAAGACGCTGATGAAAGAAATCACAGACCACACAAACAGATGGAGAGAGAGTCCATGCTCCTGGGCTGGAAGAATCAATACTGTGAGAATGACTATACCATCAATGTAATATATAAATGCAATGCAATCCCCATCAAATTACCAATGGCACTTTTCACAGAATTAGAACAAAAAAATTTCACAATTCATATGGAAACACAAAAGACCCCAAGCAGTCAGAGCAATCTTGAGAAAGAAGAATGGAGCTGGAGGAATCAAGTTACCTGATTTCAGACTATAACACAGACACAGAGTCATCAGACAGTATGGTGCTGGCACAGAGCGCAGACCAATGGAGCAAGGTAGGAAGCCCGGAGACAAACCCACACACCCGTGGGCACCTTGTCTTTGACAAAAGAGGCAAGAATACACAATGGGGAAAAGACAGTCTCTTGAATAAGCGGTGCTGGAAGAACTGGACATCTATGTGTAAAAGAACAAACTTAGAACACTTTCTCATGCCATATACAAAGACAGACTAAAAATGGAGTAAAAACCTAAATGTAAGACCACAGACTATCAAACTCTTAGAAGAGAACATAGGCAGAATGCTATATGACATAAATCACAGCAAGATCCTCCATGACCCACCTCCAAGAATAATGGAAATAAAAACAAAAATAAACAAATGGGACCTAATTAAACTTAAAAGCTTTTGCACAGCAAAGGAAAGTATAAACAAGGTGAAAAGATAAACCACAGAATGGGAGAAAATGATAGCAAATGAAACAACCAACAGAGGATTAATTTCCAAAATATACAAACAACTCATACCAGAAAAACAAACAATCCAGTCAAAAAGTGGACAAAAGACCTAAACAGACATTTCTCTAAAGAACACACACAGATGGCTAATAAACACATGAGAAGATGCTCAACACCGCTCATTATTAGTGAAATGCAAGTCAAAACTACAACGAGTATCACCTCACTAGTCAGAATGGCCATCATCAACAAATCCCCAAACAACGAGTGCTGGAGAAAGCACGGGGAAAAGGGAGCCCTCGTGCACTGCTGGGGGGATTGTAAACTGATACAGCCACCATGGAAGACAGTACAGAGATTCCTCAGAAAACTAGGAATAAAACCACCATATGACCCAGCAATATCATTTCTAGGCATATACCCTGAAGAAACCAAACCTGAAAAAGACATGCATCCCAGTGTTCACTGCAGCATTATTTACAATAGCTAGGACATGGAAGCAACACAGATGAATGGGAAAAAAGCTGTGGTACATATATGTAATGGAGTACTACTCAGTCATAAAAAGGAGTGCATTTGAGTCAATTCTGAGATGAATGAAACTAGAGCCTATTCTATAGCGTGAAGTCAGAAAAACAAACATTGCATATTAATGCATATATATGGAATCCAGAAAGATAGTCCTGATGAACCTGTTCACAGGGCAGCAATGCAGACACACACATAGAGAACAGACATACAGACAAGGGCCAGGGAGAGGAAGGAGAGGGTGAGACAAACGGACAGAACAGCATGGAAGCATATAAACTTCCACATGTAAAACAGATAGCCACTGGAAATTAGCTGTAGGACTCAGGGAACTCAAAGTGGGCTCTGTAACCACCTAGAGGGTTGGAGGGAGGGAGTCTCCAAAGAGAGGGGACATCTGTATACCTATGACTAATTCATGTTGATGGATGGCAGAAATCAGACCAATAATGTAAAGCAATCACCAATTAAAACAAATAACTATAATTTAAAAAAGATTTTAAATACATCAACTGAAGACAAGTGTAAAAGATCCAATAGAAATCCTGAAAGGAGAAAATCAAATCATGGTGACACAACAAACAAATAAAGTTCAAGAAAACTTTTCTGAAATTAAAAAAAGTGAAACTACGTATTGAAAGGGCCCACCACATATCTGACAGAATCAACCCAGAACATCCAGAAATAGTCTTAATAAAGTTACTATACTTTAAAGAAAGAGAATCATGCTTTGGGTGATCTAGGAAAAGTAATCAGTTACAAGAAATCAGGTTTTCTTCAACACCAGTACTCTATGCTAGAAAAAAATGGAGTAACATATTTAAGGTATTTAAAGAAAAATCACAACCTAAAGATTTTTTTAAACAACTTGAGGTATAACTGATATACAATAAAAAAATATATCATTAAAGTGGCAATTTTGTCATGAAATCATCTGACATATGGTTTTATGACTAGCCAAGCTGATTTTCAGGTATAGAGGCCACCTGCAAGATGTCAAGAGAACACAGTTTTCACAAGTTCTTTATAAAGAATCTACTGGAAAATAAGTTTCAGATAGCCTCTCAGGGCATCAATTTAAGGACTGGAGGAGTAAAACTAAGTGATGGTTTTAAGGGAAAGAGTACAGTATACAATGGTGTGTGTATGTATGTCTATGTATATAGCATATTTGACAATGGATAAATACACTTTTAAATAAAGGAAGGAACAGGCATATTAAAAATGCTTAATTGTCTTTAGTAGTCATAATGTCTTTGTAGTCATATACAAAGTATTGAGATTGTTATTGAAACTTTTATGTGTATTTTGTGTAGGATGAAGGAAAACAGTAATTTCATGACACCATATATGTCCCTGGAAACTAGGGTTACTGATATGCAAGAAAGGAGACACAGTAAAAGAAAATATTAAATAAAAACCTTACAATCCTATACTCAATTTCAGCACATATAGATCTGACTTTTTTTTTTTTTTAATAGGACTGGGAGCATTCTCTTAGCTCTGAATTAAAAAACTGGAGGTCTAAGATAATCTTGGGGATGGTCTTGATCACTGCCTCCTGTACAATGTCAAGGGACTCCATCCACAGTTCTTCAGGCACTCTAACAGATCTAATCCCTTGAATCTATTTGTCACTTCCACTGTATAATTGTAAGGGATTTGATTTAGGTCATACCTGAATGGTCTAGTGGTTTTCCCTACTTTCTTTAAGTCTGAGATTGACAATAAGGAATTCATGATCTGAGACATAGTAAGCTCCTGGTCTTGTTCTTGCTGACTGCATACAGCTTCTCCATCTGTGCTGCAAAGAATATAATCAATCTGATTTCGGTATTGACCATCTGATGATGTCCATGTGTAGAGTCTTCTCTTGTGTTGTTTGGAAGAGGGTGCTTGCTATTACCAGGGCGTTCTCATGGCAAAACTCTGTTAGCCTTTGACCTGCTTCGTTTTGTACTCCAAGGCCAAATTTGCCTGTTATTTCAGGTAGCTCTTACTTCCTACTTTTGCATTTCAGTCCCCTATAATGAAGAGAACATCTTTCTGGGGTGTTAGTTCTAGAAGTTCTTGCAGGTCTTCACAGAACTGTTCAACTCCAGCTTCTTCAGCATTACTGGTCGGGGCACAAACTTCGATTACCGTGATATTGAATGGTTTGCCTTGGAAACGAACAGAGATCATTCTGTTGCTTTTGAGACTGCATCCAAGTACTGCATTTCAGACTCTTTTGTTGACTATGATGGCTACTCCATTTCTTCTAAGGGATTCTTGCCCACAGTGGTAGATATAGCAGTCACCTGAGTTAAATTCACCCATTCCAGTCCATTTTAGTTCACTGATTCCTAAAATGTCGAGGTTCACTCTTGCCACCTCCTGTTTGATCACTTCCAATTTGCCTTGATTCATAGACCTAACATTCCAGGTTTCTATGCAATATTGCATAGAATATTCTATTCTATGCAATTCTATGCAATATCTTTACAGTATCAGACTTTATACCCGTCACATCTACAACGGGGTGTTGTTTTTCTTTGATGAGGCCTTACAAATAGCTGAGAAAAGAAGAGAAGCGAAAGGCAAAGGAGAAAAGGAAAGACTTACCCATTTGAATGCAGTGTTCCGAATAGCAAGGAAAGGTAAGAAAGGCTTCCTCAGTGATCAATGCAAAGAAATAGAGGAAAACAATAGAATTGGAAAGACTAGAGACCTCCTCAAGAAAATTAGAGATACCAAGGGAACATTTCATGCAAAGATGGGCTGAATAAAGGACAGAAATGGTATGGACCTAACAGAAGCAGAAGATATTAAGAAGAGGTAGCAAGAATACACAGAACTATACAAAAAGATCTTCATGACCCAGATAACCATGATGGTGTAATCACTCATCTAGAGCCAGACATCCTGGAATGCAAAGTCAAGTGGGCCTTAGGAAGTATCACTATGAACAAAGCCAGTGGAGGTGATGGAATTCCAGTTGAGCTATTTCAAATCCTGAAAGATGATGGTGTCAAAGTGCTGCACTCAATATGCCAGCAGATTTGGAAAACTCAGCAGTGGCCACAGGACTGAAAAAGGTCAGTTTTCATTCCAATCCCAAAGAAAGGCAATATCAAAGAATGTTCAAACTACTGCACAACTGCACTCATCTCACACACTAGCAAAGTAATGCTCAAAATTCTCCAAGCCAGGCTTCAACAGTACGTGAACTGAAAACTTCCAGATGTTCAAGCTAGATTTAGAGAAGGCAGAGGAACCAGAAATCAAATTGCCAACATCTGTTGGATCATTGAAAACACAAGAGTTCCAGAAAAACATCTACTTCTGTTTTATTGACTATGCCAAAGCCTTTGACTGTGTGAATCACAACTGTGGGAAATTGTTCAAGAGATGGGAATACCAGACCACCTGACCTGCCTCTTGAGAAATCTATATGCACATCAAGAGGCAACAGTCAGAACTGGACATGAAACAACACACTGGTTCCAAATCAGGAAAGGATTTAGTCAAGGCTACATATTGTTACCCTGCTTATTTAACTTATATGCAGAGTATATCATGTGAAATGCCAAGCCAGATGAAGCACAAGCTGGAAGCAAGATTGCCAGGAGAAATACGAATAACCTCAGATACACAGATGACACCACCCTCAGGGCAGAAAGAAAAGAAGAACTAAAAAGCCTCTTGATGAAAGTGAAAGAGTACAGTGAAAAAGCTGGGTTAAAACTCAACATTCAAAAAACTAAGATCATGGCATCCAGTCCCATCACTTCATGGCAAATAGATGGGGAAAAAGTGGAAACAGTGGCTGACTTTATTTTTTTGGGCTCCAAAGTCACTGCAGATGGTGATTGCAGCCAAGAAATTAAAAGACGCCTTGCTCCTTGGAAGAAAAGCTATGACCAACCTAGAGAGCATATTAAAAAGCAGAGACATTACTTTGCCAACAAAGGTCCATCTAGTCAAAGCTATGGTTTTTCCTGTGGTCATGTATGGATGTGAGAGTTGGACTATAAAGAAAGCTGAGCACCAAAGAATTGATGCTTTTGAACTGTGGTGTTGAAGAAGACCCTTGAGAGTCTCTTGGATTGCAAGGAGAGCCAATCAGTCAATCCTGAAGGAAATGAGTCCTGTATAGTCATTGGAAGGATTGATGCTGAAGCTGAAACTCCAATACTTTGGCCACCTGATGTGAAGAACCAACACATTGGAAAAGACCTTGATGCTAGAAAACACTAAAGGCGAGAGAAGGGGACGACAAAGGATGAGATGGTTAGATGGCATCACTGACGCAATGGACATGGGTTTGAGTAGGCTCCAGGAGTTGGTGATGGACAGGGAAGCCTGGCGTTCTGCAGTTCATGGGGTTGCAAAGAGTCGGACACAACTGAGCAACTGAACTGAATTGAAAAGAGAATCAGTTCTTAAGATATTGTGTTGAATGACAGAAGCCTTATACAAAAGAATACATGTTCTGTGATTCCAACTATATAAAGGTTTATATAACAGGCAAAATTATTGTACGGTAGGGACAAATTGCCATTGCCTTCAGAGAAGGCAATGGCAACCCACTCCAGTACTCCTGCCTAGAAAATCCCATGGGCAGAGGAGCCTGGTAGGCTGCAGTCCATGGGATCACGAAGAGTCGGACACGACTGAGCAACTTCACTTTCACTTTTCACTTTCATGCATTGGAGAAGGAAATGGCAGCCCACTCCAGTGTTCTTGCCTGGAGAATCCCAGGGACAGAGGAGCCTGGTGGGCTGCCGTCTATGGGGTCGCACAGAGTCAGACATGACTGAAGCGACTTAGCAGCAGCAAGCAGCAGGCACAAAATTAGTAGTTGTCTCTGGTGGGGTAGGGGAGGGACTAAGAAAGAACCTGAGGGAAATTTCTAGGATGATTTAACATTCTATACCTTGAGAGGGGTTTGGGTTACACAGATGGGTGCATTTGTCAACACTCAGCAAGATACACTTAAAATTTATGCATTTTATACATTTAATTCAAAAATATGTAAAACATATTGAGCTCTAGTTGATGATATGTAGCTGAAATGTTCAGGGGTGAAGTGTATTGATAATGACAATCTCTTTGAAATGCATCAAAAAATAAAATGGACCTGGATCATTATGCAATAAAGAATAATAGAGAGTAGAATAGTAAACTGCTAATGAGTAGAATCTAGGTGATGAGTATATGGGTGTTTACTGAAATATTATGAAAGTAAACTGCTGGGAGGAAACAAGAAAAGGACACAAACTGGAATACTGCCCAGACGAGATAGGATTCACCATTTTAAGTGAACCATGAGGTGGTGTTTAGTGCATGCACAATGTTGTTCAACCACCACCTCTCCCTGGTTTCAAAGCTTCAGCATCATTTAGATTCTGAGAGGGGTTACATTCATTCCTAAGCATTTTATTTTTATGCGATTGTAAGTTGAACTTTTTTTTAAAGTATATTTTTGGATTGTTCATTGCCAGTATATAGAAATGCAACTGATTGTTGTGTGTTGATTTTGACTCTTGGGACTTTGCTGAATTCATTTATGAGCTCTAACTTCATGTGTGTTTAGGGTTTATCTAAATACAAGATCATGTTGTCTGAGAATAGAAATAATTTTACTTCTTGCCCATTTGCTTTGGCTGGAACCTCTAACATAATAACCTGAAGTTGCAAAAGTGGGCATTGTTCCCAATTCTCATGGAAAAGCTTTGTCTTTCACCACTGGATGTGTGTTAGCTGTGGGTTTTTCATATATGGCCTTTATCATAGTAAGTTTCCTTCTATTTCTAGTTCGCTAAGTGCTTTTATTGTGAAAAGATGTGCAATTCTGTCAAAATCATCTATTGCATCAATGGAGATATTTTGGGGTTTTTCCTTCATTCTACTAAAGTGACATATCACATTGATTCCTTTATGTCTGTTGACCCATTCTCAAATTCCAGGAATAAATCCCACTTGGTCATAGAGTATAACCCTTTCAATATACTTCTTTGGTTTGCTCATATTTTGCTCAGGATTTTAACATCAATATTCATAAAGGATATTTGCAATTTTCTCGTAGTGTCTTTGCCTGGCTTTGGTATCAGTGTAAAAGCTTGCAAAACACATTCTAGATGCAAAACAAAATCTTATAATCCTAATTATAAACCAGAGTATGAACCCATGCTTTCCTGGTGGCTCAGCTGGTAAAGAATCCACCTGCAGTGTAGAAGACCTGGGTTCAATCCCTGGGTTGGGAAGATCCTCTGGAGAAGGCAACAGCTACCCACTCCAGTATTCTTGCCTGCAGAATTCCAAGGACAGTCCATGGGGTTGCAAAGAGTCAGACACAACTGAGTCACTTTCATGAGGTATTTTATGTTATATATGACATAAAGCTTTCTATAATATAACATTTATTACATATGAATCTTATCTACCAGCTATGTATTTCAAATTTTGTTCACCAAAAACCTAGTAATGATGATGAACTCAGGAGCAATGAGCCTCCCCAGTACCCGGATTGTGTCCTGAAATGACATTTTCCACTAAAAGATATGAAAGTTTCCAATAACAAAAAACCAATCTGGGTTTAGGACAAGAGAAGTATCAGATGAACATTTTGCTTTTCCAGACAGTAAGGAATCTGTAAAAGACTAACAGATTTGTATAAAAAAGAGGAAGACTTCAAGGGATTTCCACTGGTCAAAAGTAAAATAATCTAGGTATCAATAAACACAGAGGATGAAAACATACCAAATATTTTTAACTTTGAAAGCTCAGAATAACAAAACAAAAAACACTAAATCACTTTTTATTGTTTATTTCTATGCAATGAATCAATTAAGTGACTACTGCCTGCCACTTTGTTAGGGTAACAGGTAAAAAAAGATGAGAAAATTTTTTTGTGCACAGTCTTAAGGCAAAGACAGAGAATATGCACTTACTTTTAAGTTGCCATATGATGATCCTAAGAACTACCTCCACTCAACAAATACAAATATTGAGAAGGCTTAAAAAATACTTATATATTCATAGTGTGATTCTCTGAAACTATGTCAAATACTCATTAAAGAATATCTACCTTATTTAAGCCTCAGGCTCTTTCTTTTGAGATATACACTGTACCTGTTTTCTTCAAAATTAAAGGGTAGTGTGTATATATGTGCATGAGTGTGTGTGGTTGATACCGTCATCTTTGATTTTTCTGTTGTGAATGACTGTCAAACATTACTTTTGCAAGCAACCTGTTGTTTAGTTGCTCAGTCGTGTCCGATTCTAACTCCAGAGACAGTAGCCAACCATGCTCCTCTGTCAGTGGGATTTCCCAGACAAGAACACTGGAGTGGGTTGCCATTTCCTTCTCCAGGGGATCTTTCCGACCCAGGCATCGAACCCGAGTCTCCTGTACTGGCAGGTGGATTCTTTACCACTGAGCCACCAGGGAAGCCCTCTGCAACACATACATGCTTAAAAATATGTAACATAGCAAAGAGATTTGGTAACTACCATTAGAGAAAATTTCAAAACAACGGAGTTCTAAAATCAAAACTACCTTATTGTGTCATAATTAATGGGTATGTGCACATCTAGAGCATTTTAAAATAAAAGAGACAAGCACAAAAAAGATGAGGTATCCATACTAAAATATGATCATCTAATTCAAGCTAGAAATTTACTTTCATACTCCCCCAACCCCAATGCAGAATCAAAAGAGCTATGAAGAGCTGAATACTGCCACAAGATACTTTTTAATGTTCGGCTTAGTAAAGCCAGGTAAAATATTTGAAATTTCATCTCTATTTTGGCAGACAAAATTGGCTTTTAAGGGAGTCACTTACCAATAAATGGTTCTCCTTCACACACAAACAAAACATCATCATCCCTGGGGAAATCAAAATTTAAAAAGCCACCATCAAAATCCAGAAATCACATTAATTCTCTGTTGACTAGAGGGGCTACATTATAGACAATATTATAGAAGATAGGTTTTGCTATCTATGATGTAAAGAAGTTGACCAAGTTTCCAGTGCTTTCTGTTTAAACCCAGGTTACTTAAGCCTCTTCTTGCTCCTAAATTCTAAGATCTGATGAGAATGAAATAAGGTTCACTAGACACTTTTTTAAAGGGATAATAAATTTGTCTTGGGTATTTTAAAAAAACAAAACCAAAGAAACAAACCAAAAGCCACTATTGTGGTGGATCACTGATGAGTTAACTCGATTTACTTATTTAGCAAGCTTTCACCAAAGTAGGTCTCTGTGACATTCATAAAATTCAAAGTGCTTAACCCTCTGACCTAACTGTTTCTGGATTTAAATTCAAAGAAGATTCTGCACATGAAAGTATTTTTGAAATGGAAATAAAAACAAACAAACCCACTATACAAGTTATGTGAATTCGGCTTTCTTATCAATTGAAAAATACACTAATATGCTCAAAATATATGATTAGAACTATAGCCAACTCTTCTTTTTTCACTTTATTTCTGTAACCCTAAATAAATTATTAGGGTTTTCTCCCACATCATCAGCTGTTCTTTGCTTTGGTAATGAAAATAAATTTTCATATTATATCTTGGAAGAATATAATTGGAGTTACATGGCTATAAACACTCATCCACTATATTTACCTAAATATAAACCAATACAAATAATCTGAACATCTGGATTATCAGTGTTTATCCTCCTTCCCTGCCCCACTTCACCATTAGTATAAATAAATAATCAGAGCTTATACTGTGAACCACAAATTATTAAACAGGTAGATATGATACAATATAAATAAATGCTATTTCTGATCCTTTTTAATTGAAGTATAGTTGACATACAATATTATGTTAGTTTCAAGTGTACAATACAGTGATTTGACAATGAAATATATGAAAGAATCTCTACAATAAGTCTACCATCTGATGGCCACTCCACAATAAGTAACCATCTGTCACCATACAAAATTATTACAGTATTACTGACTGTATTCTTTGTGGTGCAAATTACATGCCTGTGACTTATCTATTTTGTTTGGAAGTTTATACCTCTTAATCCGACCCTCCTTCCCCTCTGGCAGAACTCAATTTTAGTTCTAAACAGTAGGTATTCTATAGTTCAGAAGGTTTCAGTCATGACCTTCTTCAATTACAACCTATGTTGTAGAAATTTTTAATTCTATTTCTAAATAACACTACACAGGAACACAGAACTTTCCTTGGAAGCAGAGTGTGTTTCTTAAGGAGAAATTAAGGTTGATATAAATCATTCAACAATGTGATAATCCAAAGAAACCAAAGCTGGGAGATAAATACTTAAAAACTAAGAAATTCTCCCAATTTATTTGTATTTTAAATCTGTATCTTTTAAGCTTGTAACCTTTTCTGCTTGTTCACCATGCCAATTAATTTTTTAAGACTAATACAAAAATGTGTTTTCCTCTCATTAACCAAAGTCAACTATTAAACAGTATGACCTGGGTAAGTCATTCAACTTTTCAGATGTTTAATTTTCTCATGCATAAAACAAAGGGGCCAGAAGTGTTTAACGGCAGTATGTTATACTGAAATGTTATTCTAAGCTGGGTTTAAATGAAAATTAAATTTTGTATACTACCATAATTTAGAGCATTATCTTCACAACATCAACTTTAAAAAGCCCAAGCCTTTGCCAATTAAATGAGGTAACGTGAGCAAAGCAAATACAACATAACTAGCACAGTGTCAATACTTAGTATCTGCTCCCATTCCATCTTCTTTAAGCTCACTCCTGCTCCAAAAGTCTATGATCCCATGAGGATGGAATGAGGTGAACTGGACACTGGTTTTAAAATATGCCTGGCATACTTAAAAAACAAAACCCCAAAAAAAACCAACCAAAACCACTATCATGGTGGATCATGGGTAAGTTAACTATAGTTAACATTCTATCTTACTTTTGGCAAGTTTTCCCCAGAGTGGCTCTCCGTGACGCTTATAAAATTCAAAAGAGTTCTTTGGAAATGAATTGAACAATAAGCAGTACCACATAAAAGAGAGCAATTAAATTTCTAACAGTAAGAATTCATGTCTTATTAGATCCATTTCTAGTAATATAAAGAAGTCCTCACAAGCATACATGGACTCTGCAGAAAGACTATGAGTATACTGGAATGTACTCAGGGTTTTCTAGCTGATCAATGTACCAAATTATTTAAATTCCAAACAGTAAATTCCAGTCAATCATTTGCCAAAATCCTGTATTCTTAATAGGGATTAACTACCACTCAAGGGGGATAGCATAGCACCAAGAAGCTGAGGGTACACTGTAGACAGCTAATAAAAAGGTGAAGGTTACCTGATCAAAGCAATATCATCAATCAGTCCACCTTTGCCATTATACACACTGGTGGCTTTTATGCCGAGTTTATTGCTGGCCACAGAAAGCAAATCAGATAAAGTTCCATATACAGCGACCACCTGTAAACACACCAGATTAATTTGAACAACTTACATAATCAATTTTGTCACTTCCAAATTACAAACCACCACACTATAAGCAAATTTAAAAAAAAATCAGATCACATAAAAAGATTTTGAGAGATCCTTAACACATTATTGACCTGAGATGTATTAATGCTGCATGTAACGTGTTTGCGCGTCCGCACACATGCTCAGTCATATCCAACTCTCTGCGATTCCGTGGACTGTAACCCGCCAGGCTCCTCTGTCCATGGGATTTCCCAGGCAAGAATACTGGAATGTGCTGCCGTTTCCTTTTCCATGGGATCTTCCCGACCCAGGGATCAAACCCTGCATTGACAGGCACTCCACCTGGGAAGTCTGCCTGAGGGGTTAGTTTCTGCAAAATTCCCCTGGTCAATAATGTGTTAACAGTGTCTCTCTTCTTTTGATGACTCAAATATTTACTTAGTGCCACAATACTGTTGAAATCCAGAACTAGAGAAATCAGCTCTAACTAAAACCAAACTACTGATACAATCTTACAGTACGTTAAACAGTGCTCCAGTTCTGATCTAAGAGACCCACACTTGAATTTAGATTCTGCCATTTCCTAGCTGTCAGCTCAAAACAAATTTATTTGACCTCTTCATGCTTCTGTGGCTTTAAGGAGAAATGAATAGTGCACCTGCATCAGAAGGTCGTCAGGAGAATGAAATGAATTAATGCATGATCAGAGCTTCGCAAAGTGCCTGGGACTTAAGTCTTTATGTTGTTGCTTTTACATGACTTCTTTGTTAAAGGAATGATTTATAAAAAAAAAAAAAAAAACTTTACTGCTTATTAAAACATTTACCGTATCAAGTATCTTATAAACAGTTAACAACTTCTCACTTCATTTAACTTCAATAACTATATTATTTTATAAAAGCCAGATTTGGGCTAAATACAGCACAGGGCTGGGTTACGATGAATTGCTCCATGCTCCTTTAAACCAGGCAGCCTGATACTTGTGCAACATACATGCAACTGCTCGTGTAAGAGGTTCAGACTATTCACATGGAGTGAATTTTTGGCTCTGGTCCTAACTGTAACCATATGCTTCCAGTGGCTTTGTTGTATAGTTGTACCACTATCAGATCTCTGAAAATTATGAATAAAAAGTAGGCGAGGAGCTGAACCTGAAGCATGACCTGAAACTGACTTCCCATAAAATATTGGATAAAGGTGTCATGTGAAATGCGGACCAGAGCTGGTCATTTGTTCACTGGTCACTGGAGTATAGTAGACTGAATTTTTCGTTAAGTAAATGAATAATGGAGCATGGAGGGGGTTACCTGCCAGTATAGGAGTGCCCAATCTCTCAACAGCATAGTAGAGATTCCAACTGTTTTATTTTGGATCATAACCTATCAGAACTGTTGCAAGTTGGGGCACTTAGGTAAGGGCTGTAGGCAAACAGTTTAAAGGGAACTAGGTGGATTATTAAAAATAATGTACAATCCAAGTGCTCATAAACACAAGGATAAACAAAACGTGGTATATTCATACAATGGAATATCATTCAGCTATAAAAAGGAATATAATCTGATACATGCTACAACATAGATGAATCTTGAAAACATTACTCTAAGTGAAATAAACCAGACCAAAAAAAAAAAAAGGACTAATATCACATGATTCCACTTATTCGAGGTACTTAGAACAGGCAAATTCAGAGATAGAAAGCAAAACAAAGATGACCTGAGCAGACGGGGGAATGGAGAGTTACTGCTTAACGGGTACCATAGACCCTGTTTGGGATGATGCAAAAGTCTTGGAAATAAAAAGTGGTCGAGTCATATACATTGTGAATATACTTAATGCTGATGAGACGTGTTCTCAAAATGGCTCAAATGGTACTTTTATGTCATGTATATTTTACCACGATAAATAATCATGCAAAGCACTTGGCACTGTCTTTTGTACACTGCAGACCTGCCATGAATGACTGTAGCCTGAAGAAAATGTGTCCCTTCTGTTTCATATCATTTTCCACCTTTGCAGCAGAGCCTGGAATTCTGTCATTTCAGGCTCAGAGTTCCAGAGGAGAAAGATCTAGAATATTCTTAGTATAATAACTATAACAAGAATGCTGATGTTGGAAAGGATTTTCCTACTCTCCCCTAGCAGTTCCCAGGCTGTAAAAGTTGTTCTGAATTTGCTTTGGTTGGTCTCTTGGTTCTCTGCTTCTTGTGTATCTTCACATGGCTTTATTTTGCTTGACATTATCCCCTCCTTGCCCTAAGATCAACTTTCTCCACCCCATTTCTTTTTACTTCTCTCCCTCAAGTAACATAAAACGATGAAAATTTAATGTATCTCTCTATATTATGCTCCTGAATTTAAATAGTAGAGCATACCATTTTATACAACTTTTTTTTTTTCAAAACTACAAATTAAATTGTTTTCTACTTCCATATGATTGACTTGATTTTTTCTGTGGGTCAGCTGTTTCCTCATGAAAATAAAGGGCACCTACTACGTTTGAAAGCCATGCTGTCAAACTTGGAAGTAACTAGCTATGAGAGGCTATTAAAATTTTTTTAAGTTAGTTATTAAAGATCTCGCTTTTTTTTTTTAATGTAAGCATTTATCACTACTAACTTCTCTCTTAGAACTGCTTTTGCTGCACCTGATACATTTTGGGATATTGTATTTCCTCCTTACCATAATAAAGAAAATAATCAGGCATAATAATCTTTTATTTTCCATGGCGTTTCCCAGGCAAAGATACTACAGTGGGTTTCCATTTCCTTCACCAGAGGCTATTTAATTTTATTACAACTAATTACAATAGAAGTCAGTTCATCAGTTACATCAGCCATATTTCAAGTGATCAGCAGCCACATTGGCTGGTGGTTACCATATTGAACAGCACGGATATGGGAGTTTTCCTTCATCGCAGAAGTTCTTTGAATACCACTGTTTCAAAGAGCAGAATAAAGTGGAGAACAAAGAAACAACTATATTAATTGTTAGGCTTGACTATGTCATAGCGACCCACAGTGGGGTTGCAACCCAACTCTACTAACAAAGTGTTGAGTCCAACTTAAATCCTGTTTTTTTGTAGAGAAGGTGGAGTAGTTGCCATGTTTCATTTCCCACTGAAGTAAAATTTCATTATAAGGTAAAAATAAGGTTAAAAAAAGCCACACACCACACAGTTTGGCAATTTCAGGGCAATCAAAGTACAACAGGTGTTTTTTTGTAGGCTGTAGAACTTCTAATGGGCACATTCTAGACACAAATTGAGTTTGCCTTTGTTTTATGACATAAATAAGCCCTAACACAGTACTGAACACAATTTATCATTTGACCAAATATTTTCTAACCTGACTTCCTATCTAGGCTGTAAAGTTTTAATAAAAATTTAATTTGTAAAAAGTCATTATTTGTTCTGTGAATTTAGGTAATCAACAAGCCCGTGTAATTGTTGCTCCTTCAGAGCAGCACTGAAGAAGTACCTCCCCATACAACCCACATCTCTTGACACCCTCAAAAAAAAAAACACACACAAAAAAACAACTGCAGCCAGTTTAACAAGAAGGATCCTCTTAAGTGTCATGGTATGTATCTGGTTCATAATAGGACTCTGATAAATGTTTCCTGAATGTCAGATGAAATTTTCATTGCTTTCAGAGTGCTGAATGAGGACGCATCTTTTTGTGTGAGTCAATTATATTTAAGTCTTTTCCACTGACATTAGGTAACAAACAAAGTACACAGCAGAAATGCAATTCTAAAGTAATGTTCATAGAGTTCATGTAACTATGGAAAGTGGCCATCTTTGGATAGTAGAATTAAGGTTCGCTTATCTCGTGAGACTTCTTGTACTCCAGACTTGTTACAATGAACATCTGTTATTTATGCAATAAGAGAAAAAAGTTATAACTTACAGTTTCCATAGCTCTAGATACTAGATTTACAAATAAGAATTATTTTAGCAATTGACAAGTAATCTGGTAATGGACAATGTTTTTTCAATGAGATCACCAAAGGGCCATCAATGAGAGAAAATAGCACTGAAATTACTGCAAAAATCTTATGGTACTGAATATTTAAAATTTTCCTTTAAGTTGGGCCAATATACTCGTTTTTCATTTGAAAGGCAATTGTGGCATTTGTTTTCAACAAAATTGCTTTAGTTGACTCTCTTGAGTATACTAACAAATAACTCACAAATAAGACTGCAGACATAATACTTAAAATCTTTTATATAAACCAATCAGAATATCAGATTTTAAAATAGGATACAATTTTTACAATGTGATACACCTGGAAAAGATTTTAAGTTGGTGAGATTCAAACAGGCTACATATGTACCTCTCATTACATATCAACACTGTTGAGAAAAGGTGACGTTGGAAAGCTTATATGTCATGGATATGAATTCTGTTACTTACTAAGCTTATTACTCCAGTCCTCAGAGGGGCCAAGAGTCTATAAAATGTTCATGCTTACAATGGCTATCTGTTTCATGTGTGTTATACTTCCTAGTATGGACTTCAAGTTTTCATGTCACTGTGATTACCCATTTTAATAACCTAGGCACTATACTTGGAATGGAAACATTCTCTGGAGAAAGTTGAAAAGTATATCTACTAAACTTTATGGCCACTAGATTATATTAGTGTTTAACTTAATTCTTTCTTAAGTTCAGATCCCATTACAAGTGAAAACTATCCACCAACTAGGAAAGTAAAAAATGCCTACCAGGACATATCAGTTTAATGAAGTTTAATTTACCTTTAAGCACTGTTCTCAAATCATAACCTATGTTATTCAAATTTAAAAAGTAAAACCTATATTTAAAACGTGTTTTTCTTATATGTCCACAGTACCTATTACATAATATATAATCAATAAATACTTACTGGATTTATGCAGATCAATTTACCCAACTGGCCCACCAATCACAATAACTTAATGTAGAATAAAGTTATCTACACTTTCCGCTTCTTACATTTTTAAAAATTAAAATTATTTTATTCCTAAAAATGATGACTCTCCCTCAGGAAGACAAACATTAAAATATTCCAAATTTTTAAAGTCTGACCACAGCAAGTGTTGAAGAGAATATGGATTAACAAGGGGATTTATGCCATGTTCATGGGATATAAATTATTGCAATGACTTTGAAAAACTTGGCGTTCTTAAAAAAACTGATGGTGAAGGTGAAGTCGCTCAGTTGTGTCCGACTCTGCGACCCCACAGACTGTAGCCAACCAGGCTCTTCCATCCATGGGATTTTCCAGGCAAGAGTACTGGAGTGGGTTGCCATTTCCTTCTCCAAAAACTAAACATTCACAAAAAACTAACATCCAATAATTACAACCCTAGAGCAGTGGTTCTCGAAAGTGAGCTCTCTAGACCAACAGCGTTAGGACCATGGAGGGGTAGATCAAAAATTAAACTCCCAGCCTTACCTCAGACCCCGGGAATTCACAGCTCTGGGGGTGGTGTGTGCTCTGTGACCCAGGGTTCGACTCTGTGCAACCCATGGATTATAACCTGCCAGGCTCCTCTGTCCATGGAACTTTCCAGGCAAGAATACTGGAGTGGGTTGCCATTTCCTCCTCCAGATGATCTTCCCAACCCAGGGATGAAACCTGCATCTCGAGTCTCCTATATTAGCAGGCGTATTGTTTACCGCTGAGCCACCTGGGAAGCCCCTGGGGGTGGGGCCTAGCAATAGTCGATCAGTTTCTCCAGATGATTCCAATGCATGCTAAAGTGTGCAAACCATCCCCCTAGAAAGACGCTTGCACATGTGCACCAGGCCATGCCAGACTATTCATAGCAGGACTATCAATTTCATAACAAAGTATAAAGGAAATAAACACCCCAACTGTCCACTGACAGGAAAATGGGCAAATTGTGATAGTATTTGTGTATAATTTGCATAATTATTATAAAGGAGTGAAAATGACTAAAGTATCACTATGTGGGACAATATGGATGAAATCTCAGAAATGTATTCAATGAAGAACTCAAGTCCAGAAAGCAAGTTTCTTATTATTTCGATTTCAATATGCAGAAGCTTTACATAGAGTTTTCACCTTTCTTCAACTTAATACAACAAATTCAACTCTGGATACTTACCAACAACATATTTCTGACTTAATTCTAAAGCCAGATTTAAACAGGTCCTGGGCCAAGATTGTAAACATCGGTACAGAATTAAGATTTA
Source organism: Cervus elaphus (assembly GCF_910594005.1). NCBI lineage: Eukaryota > Metazoa > Chordata > Mammalia > Artiodactyla > Cervidae > Cervus > Cervus elaphus. Next base: position 37,931,786 of record NC_057830.1, on the reverse strand, counting down.
ATTCACATCCCACTATGGCTGCAGTGCCTGGCATGGTACTTCATATGAGAGTACTCAGGCACTGCTGATTTAATGAATGAATAAGGTATACAAAAAGCCTGGTTGAATATTCTGAAATAAGAAAAAGCAATTTAAGTCCACAACACTCAGAAACATGGAACTGACATCAGGTAGCTCAGAAGCCACTCAACTGCATCCTCATTTTAAATTCCTTGATGCCAACTGTTACAGACAATAGTAAAAGAGAACGGGAATTCTGAGGCATGTGGAGAAAGGATGAAAGATTCAAACCTGACTCTGGCAGCAACTTAAAAAAATGAAAATTTAAAGAGTCCAATTTTTTAGAAATATGGCCTTCAAGTTCTCTTGACTAGGCACCCATCCATGAAACACTTGGGGGATGTACTCAAACATCCATGTATTCATTTACTTATTTATAAAGTATACACCACTGTCAGGAAAAATATAATTTCCCAAATGAGAAAAGGACTTTTATTGACTTAAAACAATGAGTCAACCAGTAAAAATCCCTTAAATATATATCATTAAATTTAGTGAACTGCCAAATATAAGATTGACTTTAAACATTAAAAGAAAAAAAGTCTAAAGCGATCTTTGTGTGCTGGAAAATATTTTTAAGTATCTTGCTAATTGGGATGATCTCATCCTATCATTGGCTACTATTTCAAAGAACAATATACATTCAGGGCCAGCTGACCCACTCAAGGGACTAAAAGCACCTGTGTGCAATCTGTGTCCTTCCAGATTGGCAAAATCAAGTCTTGATGTAATTTTGTATCTTTAAGTAAAAAACAAAACAAAACCTAAAAGGTGTACTATTTTTTCTTAAAGTACTGGATCCTCTTGGACGCCCTGTGAGGTAGACAATCTCACTTGGGAAAGCATCACTTTAAAGAAGGCACAACGCACCCCTCCCCCCAACCTGTCTTCAACATCAAAACATTCAATAGTTATACTTCTGTTTACTCAACATACACAAAAGTCAAAAGTTGTGCTGAGCACATGTTGTCTTCTCCAGTGACCAAAAAATGCAGAGTTGGATACGACTCTGCCTTTCCAACCCCAAGCTTCACCACCCAGTGTTGGCAACTGCTCAACACGCTTTAAAGGAGGGAAACTTATGTGGGAAAAAAACAGGCATTACTCTTAGGGCCAGGTAACAAAAACAGAAGCTAGGTAAGTAAGGAGATAATGAAAGTGACACAGATATTCCAACTGGTGGACAAGAGACCAAACTGTTTATCTGGCAATAGTGCTTTTTCAGTTTCATGAAAATCAAGTGGAGATTATGCCAACCCTGACTAAGTACAGTCACTTCATCTATACAAAAATGCAGGCTGTTATGTATTATTCTGCTCTCTTTGGTCAAATAAGAGTAATTTTTTAAAATCAGTGGTAGTATTTTTTTTAATCAATTTAAGGGGAGGGGAGGAAACACTGAAAACTTTGGCACAGAATATGTTTTTCAGTTAAGCAGTAAAGATTATCATGTGACTTAAATTTTTTTGGTTGATTCACACTGTCTGTGGGATCTTAATTCCCTGATCAGGGATTGAACCTGCACCCTCGGCTGTGAAAGCACAGAATTCTATAACCACTGGACCACGAGGGAAGCCCCTGACTTATTTTCAATATTGAATCATATTAGTCTTTTCCAATTTGGGTTTTTATAATGTTTGCAACAAACATTTAACTATTTGAGAAGTTTTTTTCCAACTTTCTGAGATTCTCTAGAAAAATATTTAAGTAAACTAATATTTAAATCCAAAAAGCTAACCTAGTCAAAAGTACGTTTAAAAAAAAAAAAAAAAAACCACCTTAATAAAAATATGGCAAGATTAAGCCAGCCAATTTTTGACAAGAATAAAATTCAGTAGTTTCAGAAGTAGTTAAAAATTTATGGCTGGGTCTAAACATCTTGTCTTCCATGAAATAACAAAGCAGAGATGTTGAAGAAAAGGGTCAGTCCCAGGCCTGTTTTTGAGAACGAACTACAATTTTAACTTTGGATATACTAAATCTTTCTTCCAGTAACAACATATGTTTTGGGTTATGAGTAGTAGTTATCAACAGACAAAACAGGTACAGAAAAATTAATAGTCAGAAATAAAGTGAATGTTGTGAAGAATTTATGAAAACTCAATTACTTGAATTTATGCTACTTCTCTTTTAATGAGTATTAAATCTCGAAAACCAGAAGAACACGATAATTGCAGTCAAAAAACTACAGTGTGGTTCAAATCTTTAGAGCACTTTCACTCAAAACTGCAGAGTAGTTGGAAAGCCATTTTTTTATACCGTGGCACAATTGCGCTATTTAAAAATTTACAGTGTGTGCAAAACATGCGGAAAACCTGCTGGCAGATAAGACAGGGAGCCCAATCTACCTCAACTCCGACTCTAATGCTTAGTAATTTCTAGATGTCATTTAGCCACACCATAAATGTCTGCCTTGAACGGTCAAATTTTCCAAAGACGCAGAACAACTTTCCTGGGTGGGGCAAGGGGCTGAGAAGGAACAGGATACATTTTGGCTTGCTCCAGCGATGGAAAAATATTCAGCACCACACCCTCAACAAAGGCCTAACACAGCAAAGAGTAATGTCCCATCCATCCACTTCGGTCTATTGTCCCAGTCCTCTAAGAAACTAAAATAGTGCGAAATATTAATAAAGCGAGTACAGAAGTTTTGGCGGCGGTGGTGCTGTGGGCTCCTAAAAGTGTGTGTGTGGGTGGGGGGGTGACCATCAAGAAAATGTCAGCATTATTTCATCCCTCTATTCGACTTAGGCTGAGAGGACATTTTACTTAGCCACTGATAGAAAGTTTTAATTGTTTTCACCTGATCACCCTTAAATGCTTTAGTTGTTAACCAGCACTTTCTGGAGCGGACCATTACTCAGCACGAAGGTGGGAACCAGCGCCTTCTGCAGCCAGGGGCGGGGGGCAGCAGGGTCTTGGCGGAGGTGGGAAGCGGAATTTGAGCATCAGGTGACAGCGACCGTGCCCACGCCCTCCGAGTCCTCTGTACTCCAGGACCCACACCTGGGCTTGAGAACGATTGAGCACAAACTGACCTGCGCCGGTCCCCAGAGCAGCTGTGGAGTCCAAGGTCAGGCGCGGGCTAGGGATCCCGGGGCTGGGGAGGAGGCCTCTGGGACCCAAGGTCGGCCTCCTCCCGGACGCCCCCCGCCCCGGCGCACGCCCACCTCCCCGCTTCCAGTGCCTCTCCCCAACTTCAGCCCTCTGCCCCGCGAGCCCGCTCCGCACTCCGCTGCCCTCGCCCCCCGCAGCGCGGCCGCCTCGCCTCCTCCCGACCCCCTTACCTTTCCATTTTTGGGGCTGCCGTTAAGGAACAGGGTCACCCGCCTCATCGCGTTGCCCCCGCCGGATCCTGAGTGAGTCGCCACCCTCCCACCTGTCTCTCCTCCCACCTTCTTCTTCTCCCGCCCTTCCCCTCCCTCCACCCACTCGGACTCTCCTCCCTTCGCCACCTTCCTTCCTTCACTGACACACACACACACACAAGCACGCACACTCCGTCCCACACCCCAAGGTTGGCCGGTCCTCCTTCCCACCCCGCCCCTGGGCTCTTCAGTCAGTCTGGGGCCCTTCCCCCACCTCTCCCAGACTGACTCTAAGCTCCGCCAATCATCCGGCGGCGCAGGGCAGCACTCAACCAATCATCCGCCTGCACTGGGTGGGCTCTTACTAACCCAGCCCAGGTGGAAGGAGGGAAGAGAGGCTGCGGTCTAGCCGACAGGGAAGGATTATCAGCCAATCAGAGCTCAACCTGGAGCCGAACGGCGGCTCAAAGCATTACTGAGCAGGCGCAAAGCCAACACCAGGTAGGGAGAATCTGCATACGAAGGCGGGGCTTGAGAGAAGGAGGTGGAGCGCTGGAAGTGATCCATAACCAGTCAGAGCCTCCCAACTTTAACACCTCCCCCTCGCCCAACCCACAGAGGAAACGGCTGAGTCTGGGGCTCGCTGATTGGGTAAGAGCCGGTCCGCTTTTCTGTCCTGATTGGTCCAAGGATTCTTTTCGAAGTTTGCAGCATCCAATCGAAAGGCGGGAACGGAGCTAAAATCTAACCGAAGGGATCTTCCGCGAGGCTCTCACAGAAAGTAGTCCCTGCGGACAGAGGTCAACAGCTGGTCTCTTTGGTCAGTGTGTTACCGGCAGCTAGTGGTGGTGTCTCTTCGAGCCCACGAAGCCACTCTTGTTCCTGGGACGGCGATGTAGAGGCCTGGCAGGGTTCGGGGTGCGCGCGCACACGTGCAGGTGGCGGCGGCGTAGAGATTCGCAAAGTAACGCCGGAACGCCGAGGAGGCGGGGCCGGCGATTTGAATCGGGCGGCGGTCCGAGCCCTCGCGGAAGGAAGGCTGTAAGGGACTCCGGCCGCAGGTTGGCGTGTTGGTGGCGGGGGATCTGGGAGCCCCCAGCGGATGGCTTGGCGGCCGATAGTTGTTTTCTCGAGCGAATGCTTCAGGACCAAAGAGCCGAGATCTAGAAGGCACGGTAGTCCCAATATTCATCGGAGTAGCGTTCGAAATAAACCCTACGAGAGGTAAGGCAGGTGATCTGGTTGGGATTTTAGAGAGTAGTGCAGATTCAGGGCTTCCCTGGTAGCTCAGACGGTAAAGAATTCGCCCGCAATGCGGAAGACCTGGGTTCGATCCCTGGGTTGGGAAGATCCCCGGGAGAAGGGAATGGCAACCCATTACAGTATTCTTGCCTGGATAGTCCCATGGACAGAGGAGCCTGGCTGTCTACGGTCCATGGGGTCGCAGAGTCGGACACGACTAAGCGCAGCACCGTGCCACAGAGCTGTTTGTTCGGGGTGTTTTCCCAGCAGTGTGTTCCACTGGATCTCCCGCGTGCTTTTTAATATGCAAACTCCTGAGGTCTGGGCAGACCTCCTGAATTAGAATTTTGGGGAGTCTGCAAAAGGTGCGTCTCTGACAGAGTGCCCAGATGAGTCCGATGTTCCCTAAGGTTGAAAATCCTTGGCTTATGGGGTGTGCTTCGTTTCATCCCGAAGAGCAGTCTCCTCCACTCCTCTTTAATTTGAGGTCCTAAAGTAGTCTTTTGACACCTGTTTTCGTGCCAGTGTAGATTGTGTTGGGCTTCCCTGGTAAAGAATCCGGCTGTCAGCGTAGGAGCTGTCTGGTTCAGTTCGTGGGTCGGGAAGATCCCCTGGAGAAGGAAATGGCAACCCACTCCAGTATTCTTGCCTGGAATATCCCATGGAAAGAGGAGCCTGGCCGGCTACAGTCCATGGGGACACAAAAGAGTCGAACACGACTTGGCGAACTAAACAGCAACAACATGGATTGTATTAGAATTCAGTCTTGAAAGAGAATCTCAATCAAATCACATAAATCTTGGAGGTGGGTTATTTTTCTTTTTTCTCCTCTCTCTCTTTAGATGGATACTTGTTTACAAGACAGTGAGCCCCTTCAAACCAAGGAGTCTTCTATTAATAACAGTGGTATGTAGAGCCCTGTTGTCTCTTTGTGAAATTTAAGGTTTAAATATTTATCTTCTAATGATGTTTAATTTCTACCACATGTTGTCTGTTTCAGGAAACACCCCTTTCATTTTGGGAAATGGGAAGCTTGTAACTCCCCACAAGCAGGGAGCTGAAATGACTCCTAATGATTGCACATCAGAGACTTTTAAATCACCTTTGAACTTTTCCACAGTAACTGTGGAGCAATTGGGAATTACACCTGAAAGCTTTGTAAATAACTCTTCAGGTAAGAACTGTTGTCCCTTTGTTGCAGTGCTTTTAAAAGTTTAAAAATTAAACTCCATACTGTTCACCTACCCCATCTAGCTTAGTATGTTATGCATCTAAATTGATTGGCTCTCAAACTTACTAGATCAGGGTCCCAAGGGCACCAAGATGATGTTGTTCCTGAGTCAGAGCTATGCTCCATATTTAAACTGGAGAAGGATATGTGTGCAAATTGCTCTTTGACCCAACACATGGAATACAGGATGGTGTATGCCCTAAATAGTAATACATTTGACAGTCATGTATAGCAAAAATGAGAGAAAGTTGAAGGGCAACTAAGAAAATAAGAAATTGAAAGAGTAGAGTATGGCTTTTCAAACTTAGAAACAGAAAATTGACCCGGGCTAATCTCCCTTACAGAGTAGAAATAAAATTCACTTTTGAAGTCTGTTCTTGCTGGAGAAGAAAGAAATAATAGGAGAGGAATTAGAACAGCATTTAGACCTGGAGGAAAATGTGTAGAAAGCCAAAGGGCACTAACTTAATAACACATGATGGAGACAAGACCATAGTGGCAAACCAGCCTGTGCTCCCTTCCCAAGAACATCCCACTTGGCACTTCCCTGGTGGTCCAGTGGTTAAGACTCCAAGCTCCCAATGCAGGGGGCCAAGGTTGGATCTCTGATCTGGAAACTAGATCCTGCATGCCACAACTTTAAAAAAAAAACAAAAAAAACACGTTTAGACCTTTGGAAAGCTAGACTTATTTTGTGTGTTTAGGTGTGCAGCTGGAATTCAGGGTAATGTGCTGAAGGTAGACAAATATCGAGGAGAAACAAATCGTCTTGAGATAGCAGAACTTGAAAGTACGTGCCAAGGGGTAGGGCATCCTTGGAGATTAGACTAATTCAGAAAAAGGGAAATTCTTAGTCCAAAGCACGCCATTACCAATCCTGTGCAGGAAATATGAAACAAAATATGAGACGTGTTAATTCAAATGTGTTACACAACTATTTGATAAACGCTTTCTATATTCTGGGCACAGCTCCAGGGCATGGAATAAATCAGTAATCAAAACAAAGGTCCCTACCCAAAAACTGATGATGTGTGAACAGTCTTCCTTACAGTTTTCCATGTAGATTTCTGTACCACTTTTTTCCCATGTTCTCTCTCAGGCTAGTGGGTCATGGGGGTATTCAGGGCAGGATTACTGATGATTGCCTTTTGTTTTATTCCAACTTAAAAGAGAGTTTTCATTACAGGAAAGTCATCACCCTACCTTAAAAAATCCAGACGGCGCTCTACAATTGGTCTGCGGGGCCTTCCTGAAACAAATCATCTAATTCGTTTCGTTGCTGAGCAGCGGAGTTTAACGAATGCTTCTTTGACCCAGACTTCCCCTTTTCAGGTATGGTGTTCTTCTAAGTTCCATCATGAATTCTTCTAGGAGGATGTTTTGCTTGTTTAGAAAGCTTTTGTACAGGGTTGGAGCTCTGCAGTGCACCTCATCTGTTTTGAATCGGGAGAGAGAACATCTTCTTTGTGTCTTTCAGAGATTTTGACCTTAGCAGAAATGTTGATGTTGAGCATGTATCTAGTAAGAGTTATGAGATGCTGTATGGAAACGGTGTTCTGGAAGTTCTTTCTATTTTACTTCGCAAATTGTTGTCTAGTTCCTGTCTGTTTTTGTGTAATGAGGTGAGGCAGTGTTTTTCCAACCTTCTTCTTTTAATGTTTTGTCTGTAAGTGTCTGATAATAACTGCAATGCATTGGTGTGTAGGGACAAGAGTCGTGCCCTGCCCTCCCAATAAAATATATTTGGGATAACTCTGTGGAAAGGAGCTACGTATTTGTCTGTTGATGGGAAAGTATTTAGATGATTTTTCCAGTTTTTATCAGACTAATAAATGCTTCTAAAAAATCAAATAGTAGAAGACTTGTGGTGAAAGACAGTCCCTGACTTGTCCTTCTTTGGCTCTTTTGGTCTTGACCTTCCTATTTTATTTATTTATTTTTTTAAAATTTTTCTATTTTTTTTCCCAATTATTTTTATTAGTTGGAGGCTAATTACTTTACAATATTGTAGTGGTTTTTGCCATACATTGACATGAATCAGCCATGGATTTACATGTGTTCCCCATCCTGAACCCTCCTCCCACCTCCCTCCCCATCCCATCCCTCTGGGTCATCCCAGTGCACCAGCCCCGAGCACTTGTCTCATGCATCCAACCTGGACTGGCGATCTGTTTCACACTTGATAATATACATGTTTTGATGCTGTTCTCTCAGATCATCCCACCCTCGCCTTCTCCCATAGAGTCCGAAAGTCTGTTCTGTACATCTGTGTCTCTTTCTGTCTGGCATATAGGGTTATCGTTACCATCTTTCTAAATTCCATATATATGCGTTCAGTTCAGTTCAGTCGCTCAGTCGTTTCCGACTCTTTGTGATCCCATGAATCACAGCACGCCAGGCCTCCCTGTCCATCACAAACTCCCGGAGTTTACTCAAACTCATATCCATCGAGTCGGTGATGCCATCCAGCCATCTCCTCCTCTGTCGTCCCCTTCTCCTCCTGCCCCCTATCCCTCCCAGCATCAGGGTCTTTTCGAATGAGTCCACTCTTCGCATGAGGTGTGGCCAAAGTATTGGAGTTTCAGCTTCAACATCAGTCCTTCCAATGAACACCCAGGACTTATCTCCTTCAGGATGGACTGGTTGCATCTCCTTGCAGTTTAATATACTGTATTGGTGTTTTTTTTCTAGCTTACTTCACTCTGTATAATGGGCTCCAGTTTTATCCACCTTATCAGAACTGATTCAAATGAATTCTTTTTAATGGCTGAGTAATATTCCATTGTGTATATGTACCACAACTTTCTTATCCATTCGTCTGCTGATGGGCATCTAGGTTGCTTCCGTGCCCTGGCTATTATAAACAGTGCTGCCATGAACATTGGGGTGCACATGTCTCTTTCAATTCTGGTTTCCTCGGTGTGTATGCCCAGGAGTGGGATTGCTGGTTCATATGGCAGTTCTATTTCCAGTTTTTTAAGGAATCTCCACACTGTTCTCCATAGTGGCTGTACTAGTTTGCATTCCCACCAACAGTGTAAGAGGGTTCCCTTTTCTCCACACCCTCTCCAGCATTTATTGCTTGTAGACTTTTGGATAGCAGCCATCCTGACTGGCGTGTAATGGTACCTCATTGTGGTTTTGATATGCATTTCTCTGATAATGAGTGATGTTGAGCATCTTTTCATGTGTTTGTTAGCCATCTGTATGTCTTCTTTGGAGAAATGTCTATTTAGATCTTTGGCCCATTTTTTGATTGGGTCATTTTTCTGGAATTGAGCTGCAGGAGTTGCTTGTATATTTTTGAGATTAATCCTTTTTGACCTTCCTATTTTAAAAGGTACTTTTATTGGCACTTCTGTATCTTTCAGTTTTAGACCCTGTGTAGATGGAAGGCTGTTGAGTGCACTGCAAGCCTTCTCAAAAATTATCTGCAGGTTCCTGGGAATCTGAGTCCCATCCAAGAGGTCCATGAGGTCAAAAGTATGTTTTAAAACAGTACTAAGATGTTAATTTGCCCTTTTTTCACTCTATTGATGTTTACATTCATGGTGTAAAAGCTGATAGCACCAAGCAGTCATTTTACCTTCATCACTGTTCAGCATTCACAGGAAATAATAAGTCCAGTTTCACTTAACTTCCTTGATGAAGCAATAAAAAAAATCATCCATTTTAATTTTTCAACCCTGCAATATTATGTGTGATGAAATAGGAAGTGGACACCGCACACTTTCAAAGTACATGCCAAAGTGTGGTGGATGTTTCCAGAAAAATTGTGGATGTGACTGTCGGCGCTGTGAGTTGAACTAGCTATTATTTTCATGGAGCATCATATTTATATGACAAACAGTCATGGTTAGCCAGACTTGGGAATGTGGCTGGCATTTTCTCAGAAATGAACAGTGAACTTGCCATTTCAAGGAAAGACAGGTATTTCTTCCCAATGAAAAAAATTGAAGTTTTTGAGAGAAAAACAAAATTATGAAAAGCTTGTATTCACCACCACTCTGAACTTACTGGACAACTTCCCAGTGACTGCTTTTCTGATGGATCTGTGAGGCTATTAATGAATGTGATGTTTGGATATTGCATAATAAAAATATGTCAGCATTTGGAAGATATGCACAGCTGAATGAACCAGTATTTTCTGCACGACAAGTGTTTGCAAAATGTACCTTCAAGTTGCAGGATAAGCCCATGGATTCTAACATAACATAATATGAAAAGTTCATTGACCTAACTTGAACTTTTGACTAACTTTTAACTAATTTGAACTTCGTATCTGACATTGCAACTAACCTTTAAGAAATCCTTACTGAATTTTGTGGTGCATTAAAGAAAAATGTCCACAATTCTGAAAAAGTTTTTGAAATAGTCTTGAAAGATACAACCCACATGAATTGAGAGTCTTTGAAGTGCTCAGTCATTTTTTAGAGTGTGAAGACTTCTTGAGAACTGTTAGAGCAGACGGCAGCATGGCCTGTGGGGTTGTATTGCTGGCATTAGATTCTTGGGTTTATTATTAGTTCATTGTGACTTTTGGCAGATTAGTTGACTTCTGTGTCCCAGTTTCCTCATGTATAAAATGGGTTATAATAGTAGCAAGAGTTTTATGAGGATGAATAAATTAATACACATGAAGCACTTACAACTCTGCCTGGAACATGGTATTTGTTGTTGTTTTGGCTGTGCTGCACGCCATGTGAGATTTTAGTTCCCCAACCAGGGATCAAACCTGCAGCCACGACATTGGAAGCATGGAGTCTTAATCACTGGACCACCAGGCAAGTCCCTATGTTTTAGATTTGCTGTCATTGTTTTTATTTCTGTGAAAAATGAGGGTTTTGCTCTCTGACATCTCCTAACCATAACTGTTCCAACACTTTCCCCTTCCTGCCAATACAACCAATTACAATGTTGGTTTAAATAAGGTTCTTGTTTGCATTATCTGTGGTGTGTGTGTGCTTATGTGCATGTGGACACAGTTGTGTCCAACTCTTTGCAACCCCTGGACTGTAGCCCGCCAGGCTCCTCTGTCCATGGGACTCTCCAGGCAAGAATACTAGAGTGGGTTGCCATTTTCTTCAGGAAATCTTCCCAACCCGGGGATTGAACCTGCATCTCCTGCTTTTTTTTTTTTTTTTTTGGTTTAATCTTTTCTCATGTAATCTTGAGAATCCCCACACTCTGACAGAACTGTAAATCTTAGGAGTCCGTCCATTCTTTCCTCATTTCTTAGTGTCCTCTGACTTAGATTGGCTTTGATCTAGATTTGCTGGACAGCTGTCACTTCATGACTTCCTTTCACCATCCTTGGTAATGTCCTTTTTCTCTCCTATTTATATTTCCTTTCTCCATAATCTCATATCTTTTCTTGGTGTACTACCTCATTTTTCTGGAGCCTCTGCATATCTGACAAAGTTTATCCTGCCAACATAATTGAATTACCGTTTATCCTATGTAGAAATCTGGGTTGGATCTATTTTCCCTCGAAATTTTGAAAGCATTTTCTGTTGTATTTTAGCTTAGAGAATGAAAAAATCCTATTCATTCCTTCATTCATTCAACTTGTCTTTGATTCCCTATCTTTTGTTTGGCCTTTTCATTCTGGAAGCTCCATTCCTGCTGTTACAAAATATCGTGATGGACTGTCTCTCACGGTGGACTGTTGACATTATAGTTTTTTCTTCCTTAGATCTCGGGGTCTCATTTTACTATTTAATTGTTTTAGGTTCTGGCTCATGCTCAAATCTTTTCTTCAGGTGCCGAATGATCCTTGACTCTGTTCACATTTAAAAGTGCGACACTTGCAAAACTGCTGGTGCTCAGTCTCAGAGTCTGATCAAACTCCAGGAGATCGTGAAGGACAGGGAAGCCCGGCGTGTTGTGGTGCATGATGGGGCTGCAAAGTCAGAGACCCCTGAGCGACTGACCAGCAACAAGCCTTAGGATTGTTTGTTTCATTTCTGTGATATTTTAAGCACTGTTGACATTTAGACAGGGGTTGCCGTGAACCTGGAGGTTGTTTTGGGTAGTGTGGACCTTTTAACAAATGCTTCTTCCAGTCCATGAGCACAAAATACCTTTCCATTTATTTGTGCTTCTTTCAGTTCCTTTCATCAGTGTCTTAACAGTTTTCAAGATACAGATCTTTTACTTCCTTGGTTCAGTTTATTTCTTAGTATTCTTTTTGATATAGCTGTAAATGTTCTCTTAAATCTTCTTTCCTATAATTGTTTATTTGAGTGTAGAAACACAGCAGATTTTTGTGTGATCATTTGGTATTCTGCAATTTTATTGCGTTTCTTTACTCTAGCAGTTTTTAGTGTGGTTCTGTTTGTACATTTGTCATCTGAAAATAGTGATGGTTTTATTTTCCCCTTTCCTATTTTGATGTCTTTTCTTTTTTTCCTCTAGTTGCTGCTGCTTATTCTTTCAGTAGTAAGGCATTAGCTATTGACTTCCTACTGTGTTCAATGAAAAATTAGCCCTCTTTCTTCCTCATCCCTTTTATCTTAAATACAAATGCACTTCTCATCCTTTACAACTTCCCAGTAGATAAGTTACTTGAGTATTCAAATCTTTATGTTATGTGACCCTGTGTGTTATTTTCACCTGTTTTCCCTTCCGCATTGGTCTTATCCAGCCTTTTCTTTTGAGTCATTTTCCTTTAGCACAAACAAATCTTTATCCGTTCCTTTAACTTTCCCTAGGGGCCTTCCTGGTGACTCAGACAGTAAAGAATCTGCCTGCAGCGCAGGAGACCCATGTTCAGTTCCTGGGTTAGGAAGATCCCCTAGAGGAGGAATGGCGACCCACTCCAATATTCTTGCCTGGAGGATCCCATGGACAGAGGAGCCTGGTGGACTGCAGTGCATGGGGACATAGAGTCAGACATGACTGAGCAACTACCACTTAACTTTCTCTAGACCCCCATGGAGTCCCATTTCCGTGCCTGTCCCTCACAGGAAACTCCTTGAACAGTTGTCCGTCCTGTCTTACTCCTCTTCCATCATCTCCAGTGACTGTAGCCACTCCACCTGGGCTTCTGCATTGATCCCAAATGGCCCACACCTTGGCCAAGACCATGATTAATTAAGTCTTACTTTGCATCTTAATCAACCTTGCCTCAACATTTGACTGAACTCAGCTACTCCCTCCTTGAAGCACTTTGCTTGGCTCTTGGGGATCCCAAACTCACCTCATTTTCTTCTTGTTATTGTCATCCCTTCCTCTGCTGATCTCCCTTTTTTAGTTCTCCCCTCAAAAATGTTTGAGTGCCCCCAGGCTCTCCTCTGCCCCCATTTTGTTGCTTTCCTTATGTAAACTAATCCTTTCCCGTGGCTTTGGACATTGTCTATAGACTTGTGACTCCAAAATGTCTAACACTGGCCCAAAGTTCTGTAGCGCTCCATACTCAGATACCCTCTTGCCTATCCAGCATCTTCCCTTTGGTGTTTCAGTAAGCACTTGGAGCATTGCATGCTGCTGCTGCTAAGTCGCTTCAGTCGTGTCCGACTCTGTGCGACCCCATAGACGGCAGCCCACCAGGCTCTTCTGTCCCTGGGATTCTCCAGGCAAGAACACTGGACTGGGTTGCCATTACATGGTCACAGCCAGACTCTAGGTTTCCATTCCCCACCATTTCCCCATCTCAGCACACACCGTCCTCCAGTCGCTCAGGCCAACAACCTACCAGTCTTCCTCGGTTTCTTTCCTTTTAATCTCTCACATCCAACCCAGCATTGCCTTTTCACTTCATTTCAGAAACCTCTCTGTAAGCTCTCGCGTCTCTCAGCTCGGCTGCCACGGCCCTTATGTACTTTCTACCTGAATCACCAGCTGCTTCTTCCTAACTAGTCTCCTTATTTCTCACCTTCCCTGATCCATCCACCATCCCACAGAGCAGTCGGAGAGAGACATTTCAAGTACGAATAAGGGACGTCCTTGGCAGTCCAGTGGTTAAGACTCCGCCCTTCCAGTGCAAGGGGGCAAGGGTTCAATCCCTGGTCGGGGAACAAAGATTTCACATGCCGCGGAGTGCAACAGCAAGAAATAATAAAAATGCTAACGTATGAATCAGATCAGTCACTCAGCCTCTTAAAACCTTCCTGTGGATTCCTGTTATGCCTTCAATTAAACTCAAACCCCATCTTGAAGCCTTCATGCCCTCCCTGATCCAAGCCCTGCCCACTCCATCCTCAGCTCCTTGTCTCCTGCCATTTTCTGGGCACCCTTGCTTTCTTTCTGCCACATCCTCTCTGCATTCCAGGCCTCTTATTCTGCCTTGTTCTTGCAGGATGCCTCCCTCTTCCCGTATCTTCCTTTCATTCATATTCATAGTGTTGGTCAGTGAGTCTTGTCTGACTCTCTGAGATCCCGTGGACTGTAGCCCACCAAGGTCCTCTGTCCTTGGGATTCTCCAAGCAAGAATACTGGAGTGGGTTGCCATTCCCTTCTGCAGGGGATCTTCCTGACCCAGGGCTCGAACCCAGGTCTCATGCATTGCGGGTGAATTCTTTAGTCTCCCACTTACTGTTTTCGTTTCAACTCAGATGTTACTTCAGAGGGAGCGCCGTCCTGACTCAAGCAGAGCAGCACTGTTATTACCGAATCACACTCCTTTTTTAGTTTCTCAGTGACACCTCTTGTACTTGAGATTATATGAATACGTTTTCAGAATTTTACTCTAGAATGCCATTTCCTCCTGTATTCTGAGCCTTTCAAATGATTTCTGGCACAGGGAAAGAGTGTTGACCGAATGATATAATTCCAAAGACAAAAATATCCAAAAAAGCAGTATGTTTTTTAATGCTTCCTTTACTTTTCATATATGAACGTTGTTCTCTTTCTCAATCAGGAAATAGAGGAACAATGATTTTGACTGGGGAAGCTTTAATTTGTTTAAAGCAGATTTCAAAATGGGCCAGACTCCTAGGGGATTAAACCTAACCCTCCCATGTTCAAATATAAGTTTACAAAAAAGGTACATTAAACATAAATTGTCTGGCTTTAGGATAAACCCTTTCTTTCTCTGCATCTCAGATGAGAGTTGACCACCAGCTTTTTATGAATGTTATGTGCTGTTTATGTCATAAAGGTTTACACTGTCAACCTGTTTGAATTTTAAATGTTCTATTATGTAACAAAGTTTGCTTTATGAATGTATTTAACTGGGAATAAAATCAAGAGTGTGAGCAGATTCACCATCAAACATGGCTTCAAGATTTTAACAGGGTTTTCTCCATATGATATCTTAAAGGGAAGTAATTTTTTATTTTATTTTTGCTTGTTAGTGTAATTCCTTAAATTGCTGTAAGCTCCAAATCAGTGGAACTCTGCTAGTCTAAATAATACAGGCGGGAGCGGTGGGTGGGGAGAAGTTCTAGATAGAGAACTTAATCAGTAATTTATTTTATGGGTAACAGAACTCTTAAATTATACATCACTTACATTTATCTGGTACTTCTCCTGCTTCTTGTTGTTTAGTCGCTAAGTTGTGTCTCTTTTGTTACTTCATGAACTGTAGCCTGTCAGGCTGCTCTGTCCATGAGATTTCCAGGCAGGAATATTGGAGTGGGTTGCCATTTCCTTCTCCAGGGGGTCGTCCCAGATCAGGGATTAAACCCGTGTCTCCTGCATTGTCTGGAGAAGGAAATGGCAGCCCACTCCAATATTCTTGCCTGGGAAATCCCACGGAGAGGAGTCTGGTGGGCTACAGTTCCTGGGATCACAAAGCGCTGGACACGACTGGGCGACTAAACAGCTCCTGCATTGGCAGACGGGTTCTTTACCAGTGAGCCTCCAGGGAAGCTCCCTACCCCGACCCCTGCTAGTAGCAATTTAATTTCATGACGCGTCAGCTATTAGCAGAGTTTCCAGAGAGCTCCGTTTTTAACTATTTGGCTTTGTACTTTGAGTAAATGACTAGCTTTCACCTCTGAGGAAGTAAGCCCCCCATGACATCAGAAAGATTTAGCTCAGGGTTGCCAAAGGAGAGAGGGTATGTGTAGAGGGGTATCCAAGCTAAGGTTCCCAAGCTACTGCAGAACATCTGTCTCTTGTTCTGGCCCCTGGGGAGCTGGTGTGTATGGATGGAAATGAATAGAGACCAGCATGGGTGGAACTAGTTATGCTGAGACCTCCACGTGACTCAGGGGCCAAGGCAGATCGTCAGATCTTATTTTTAGCAAAATGTGGTAAAAATTTCCAAATAGTTTCTTCTTGTCCCTTCTTCATAGCTCTGTCTCTAGGATTTGTTGTTTTCTTGCAACCTTAATCTCCATATAGTCTCTCTCTCTCTCTTTTATTATTGGGTAGACCCTTCACTAACTGTGTGGACACAACATTCTTAATACTAACTTTAATTTTTAGAATTTTTACTTTTTATATAATTTCTAAAGGTTATATTCCACTTATAGGTATTACAAAGTTTTGGTTATATTCCCTGTGTTGTACAGTGTATCCTTGTAACCTGTCTTATATCCACCAGTTTGTACCTCCCACCCGCCACCCCCCCAACCCCATATTACCCCCTGTCCCATAAAAAGTAGTTTGTTCTCTATAGCTGTCTGATTCTTTTTTGTTGTATTCTCTAGTTTGCTGTGTTTTTGTTTTATTTTTGCTGTGTTTTTTAGATTCACATCTAAGTGATATCATACAGTATTTGTCTTTCTCTGTCTGTTTTCAGTTAACATGATGCCTTCCAAGTGCATTTGATGCAGGTGGCAACATTACACTCTTTTTTTATGGCTGAGCAGTATTCCAGTATATGTACATACATCGTGTATCCCTTGGTCTGTTGATGGATGCTTAGGTTGCTTCTATACCTTGGCAATTGAAAATAATGCTGCTATGAAGATTGGGGTGCATATACCTCTTCAAGTTAGAGGTTTTGGGGGGTTATATATCCAGCTGGGTCATGTGGTAGTTCTATTTGTAGTTCTTTGAGAGACCTCCATACTATTTTCCACAGTGACTACACCAATTTCCATTCCTACCAACAGCAATGAGGGTTCCTTTTTTTTGACCACACCATGTGGCATGCAGGATCTTAGTTACCAGACCAGGGATCAAACCCATGCCCCCTGCAGTGAAGCACAGAGTCTTAACCGCTGGACCTCCAGGGAGTCCTGATCTGTGATCTTTTTGATGATAGCCATGCTGAGAGCTGTGAGGTGATACCTCACTGAGGTTTTGATGTGCATTTCCCTAATGATTAGTGATGTTGAGCATCATTTCACGTGCCTGCTGTTCATCCATATTTCCTCTTTGGAAGAAAAGTTCTTCTGTACAGTTTTTAAGGGATAATATACATCATTTGTAAACAACACATATAACTCAACGTTCATGAAAGTAAAAGTGTTAGTCGCTCAGTTGGGTCCAACTCTTCATGGACTGTAGCCCGTTAGGCTCCTCTGTCCATGGAATTCTCTAGGCAAGAATACTGGAGTGGGTTGCCATTTCCTTCTGCAGGGAATCTTCCTGACCCAGGGATGAAACGTGTGTCTCTCACATTGCAGACAGATTCTTTACCATCTGAGTTACCAGGGAAGTCATCGAATGTAAAGATTTGTTTAACCCTCAAATAATTGGGATGTGTTTTGTCTGGGTGTCTTTTTAAAGCACTTCCCATCTACTCCAGACCTCTCTTGTCTCCTCCATGGGTTTGTCAGTATCACTACTGGCCAACCTGTTGCTCCATGTCAGTAGTAATATAAACCTTTAACAGCTACTGAAGAGTAGCTGTTGCTCTTTGGTAAGGCTTGCCTGGTAGCTCAGCTGGTAAATAATGGCACCTGCAATTCAGAAGACCCCGGTTTGATTCCTGGGTTGGGAAGATCTGCTGGAGAAGGGATAGGCTACCCACTCCAGTATTCTTGGGCTCAGATGGTAAAGAATTTGCCTGCAATGCAGGAGACCTGGGTTTGATCCCTGGGTTGGGAAGATCCCCTGGAGGAGGACATGGCAACACATTCTAGTATTCTTGCCTGGAGAATCCCACGGACAGAGGAGCCTGACGGGCTCCAGTCCATGGGGTCGCAAAATGAGTGACTCGGCACGAGGAGGAGAGAGGAGAGACGGAGGTGAGGGCAGCACTCTGCGTACTCAGACTGAAGACACATGATTTGGGGCTTCCCTGCCGATCCAGTGGTTAAGACTCCACGGTTCCTCTAAAGGGAATCCTTCCACTTCAGGGGCACGGGTTCGACTCTTAGTCAGGGAACTAAGATCCTACATGCTGAGTGGCGTGGCCAGAAAATTAAAAAAAATTGTTTTAAAAATGTTCGATTCAAGGGAGGAGGGTCTATTCTCTATTAACTTTTTACCTCTGATCTTCAAAAAGCCCATCTTTGGCTTGATTCGTAATGTCCTCTGTGCTTCTATATTTTAACAGGGCAGCCCTGCTTTGTATCGAAATGTTTATTCTTTAAGAGAGCAAATGTCTGCCTTCCATTTGGCTTTTAACTGCATAAAGGAAAACGAGAAAATGACTGACTGTCCTGAATTCTCAGAGGCGGAAGGAGTGTTCAAGACCAGAGACTCGAGTGAGTAGAAAGAATTCAGTCCGTTTGGACTTTTGCATCTTTTGAGACAAACCTCTGAGATATTAAAAAAAAGATTTACTTCTATAGTGTGAAAGCTGTCTTTTCTGAATAAAGCCATATTTTTCAGTGGAGCCTAACATTTAAAATTTGGGATGTTTCACACAAAAATCTAGATTTCTGATTTCTCTTGAAAAAACATCATTCCTGAGCATACACCTTATGTTTGCATATGGCCACAATTAAGTGTTAAATGTTACAATGTCAGAGTCCATGGACTCTTTTCATCTTTAAAATTGGGCATGCTGTAGATTTGCATGAACAACCCTTCTTCTTTTTTTTTTCCTTTTTTAATTTATTTGTATATTGAAGGATAATTGCTTTACAGAATTTTGTTGTTTTTCTGCCAAACCCTTGGTTTTTTAGAGGATTATTATTAAGTTTGGTAAGCATTTATATGAATACCAAACACTCAACCCTGATATTGTAAACAGATATATTTATTCTGACATCTTAATAGCCTGCCATACTCTTTACCATAAGTTTTAGATTGTAACTTTTTTGGTAATTTTTTCTGTCACTTTTGGTTTTCCAATCACAAAGCATTTCAGACCCCAGAACTAGACAAAATCCTGGCCTTGCTGTAATCGACGTAATCCTAAGGTTCCAAATGGTTTTGTTTGGTTTCTTGAACCATGGTTTCTTGAACCATCTGCAGGTACATTTCAACACCTACTTGATTGTAGGGCATTGTTAATACAAATCCAGTGCATCTACCTCTGCAGTACACAACCTTCTCCCATGTACTCAGTTATATTTGTAATTTGTAACTTACCTATTTTTCAGTTTTTATCTGAGCTTTAAGATATTTTATTTACATAATTGCTATAAATTCTGTAGACAGTTAAATTCCTTTTTTGTACCCGGGAAAAATTGTGGCTGTGTTTTTTGTAAAATCATATACAATCAGAACAGAACCAATATTGGAACATAACCACATCCTTTAAAATGTTCAAAAGAAAAGGTTTCATTTTAAATTTAAAAATAGAATGAAATATTATATTAGAAATGCAAATATATCTTGGTGTATCTTTTGAAAGCACAAAGAAAGTTCATTCTGGTAATTAAATTGTTATCTTTTTAGCAGTCATGTTCTCTTGCATTTCAGTTAGATTTCCTTTTTTGAATAAAAATGTACTACTAGATTTTCCTTTTCATTGTTAAAGGATTTATGTTCATGCATTAAATTGCATCATGAAATTATGATGATGGGTGCAATTTTCAAATGATATTGTAAAAGAAAATATTTGAACCTGTGTTTTGTTTTTGTTTTGTTCTGTGTACCTAGCCAAAAAGGAAAGTCTTGGTGAATGTCAGCTGTCTGAGTTCTCTGCACAGTCACCATCCAAACGTCGGAGGATATCCTCTCCAAGCAGCTCTGATGTAAATGTAACTGATGCGGTTCGTCTCCAGACACCCAACGTCAATGTCGCTGCTTGTCCCAGTACAGACATGAAGTGTACTGTTGAAACCTTTGCTGATCTCTCCCAGGTAATCCACTTACTGGGAACAGGAAGTGAAGTTTTGGGTTTTCTAGCTAGCCAGTTTGAGGACTATCCATGCCCTTTGCAATGTTAGCACTTACGTACGTTGTGTTGCAATGTTTGGGCTTCCCGGGTGGGTCAGTGGTAAAGGAACCCACCTGCAGTGTAGGGGACACAGGTTCAGTCCCTGGGTTGGGAAGATCCCCTGGAGGAGGAAATGACAACCCACTCCAGTATTCTTGCCTGGGAAATCCCATGGACAGAGGAGCCTGGTGGGCTGCAGTCCATAGGGTTGCAGAAGAGTCGGACATGGCTCAGCGGCTAAACAAGAACAACATGCTATTACTATATTTGAGCTGGGTTTTAAATCGTGTGTGTATGAGGGATTTCCTGCTTATTAAATTTTTTTGTGGTTGGTTGGCTTACTGGCTATGAGAGACTGCTTTGATCAATATGTTGCTTTTGATACGAAAAACACTAGGCAAAGATGAAGCCCTGTGATCTATTTGTGACGTATTATTCTAGATACCAGTGGTACCATGGTGAGAAAGTCCCAGTCCCGCCCTTGAACAGCATTTTGTCTGCCGTGGGCAGTAGACATATGAGCATCTTATTTACACAGACCTGGTGAATGAGGTGGCAGTTACACTTGGGCTGTACCCCCAAGGTCTGGGGTCTGGCATGTCTGCCTTGCAGCCCCTTACTGGTTTAACACTGGCTGGAAAGCAAGGTGTCATTAGCAATTTTTCCCTTGCTCTCCCCACTTCTTTCAAGTAGCCATAGGGATTTTTTTGTTGTTGCTTATAACTACCTAGAGGCTGTCAACATCATCAAAAGATGAGAATCAACATGCGTTCAGTAATACTGTGGCAGATCCTTGCGTGTGTGCGTACTTAATTGCTTTAGTCACGTCTGACTCTATGTGACCCTATGGACCGTAGCCCATGAGGCTCCTCTGTCTATGGGATTCTCCAGGCAAGAATACTGGAGTGGGTTGCCATGCCCTCCTCTTGGGGGTCTTCCTGACCCAGAGATCAGACCTGCATTTCTTACATCTCCTACATTGGCAGGCAGATTCTTTACCACTAGCGCCACCAACCCGAGGATCCTCGACCTTCACGCAAGTGTAAACAGGGAGCCAGTTCTCTCCCTTGGTTTTGCTTTGATGCAGTAGATTCCTGTTTCTTTAGTGAGAGAAGACACCTTATGTTGGTAGAGTGGAAGCTTTTTTCCTGCACCTTCTCTGTCATGTAGATCCAGCACATGTCCTGTTGATCCTGTCTAGACTGGCTTGGTAGATGTTTGCTGCCCTTTATGGTCAACCATCCGGACCCATGAGTTTCATGTGTATCTCAGAGTCACTTATAATCTCTGCTCTCTCTGCCCTGTTCTAGTTGATATGCAGTAATCTGAGGGTAATTCTTTTATCAGAATTTTGATTAATTTTTGGACACACATCATGATTTAGAAATGGTTTCCACATTAATAGGAGTGTGTTTTCTACCCTGACCATTAATGGTTTTCCCTTTCTAGCTATTGATATTTTCTGTTGTTTGATTAGTAATTTTGTTTTTCATTATTTTGAGAATTTCCTCTTTAAGGAAAGTAGTTAACGTAGTTTTCTAGACTTCAAACAATAAGGCAGCAAAAACTGTGCCCTATGAATGCTTCCTAGGGAATTGAGCATCATCGGATTGGATGTTTGGGAGTCAGTGAGAATGAATACTCTGTTTTTAGTTCTATTCCTACATACTTCCGTAAAAATTAACTAGATAATGAAGTGATGCATTGATTGATTTAACATCAGATTTCCAGATAATCTGTAATGCTAACTCAACTCTTTATAAAAATAGTAATCCTATAAATAATAAAGTTTAATACTTCTTTACTGTTTGTTTCCCCCCAAGAAATTTTCTGCATCTGGTTTAAATCTACAGTCTGGATGTTTAATGAATGAGTCTCCTCTACTTTCAGAACTTACAGAGGCTTCAAGTGGTAAGTTTTTCGTTCTTCCTTGGTACCTGTGCTGATTGACCCATGAAATGTTTGCTCAGTAGACTTTTATGGTTGGTTTACTTGTATGCGAACATTTAGACGCACTGAAACCATTCCTTGCATTTTAGGAGCTCATGGTTTAGTAGAAATGTTTTAGAGCTCTTGTTGTGTGAGAGATGACATACTGGCCTTTTATAGGCACAGCCGCCTCCTTCCTTCTGCGCCTCCCGGTTACTATATTTTATGTTGTCTCTTTGTCCCCAGGCCATGGAGGCTTTGACTATTGTGTTTATCATTGTATCTCTTAAGCACCCAGAATATATGTGTTACATGTCAGTCATCAGGCAGTGGTCTTCAGAGAATTTGCAGGGGGAGCCTTGCCTTGTTTAACGGCACAGGAGGGCTTCCCTGGTGACTCAGTGGTGAAGAATCCGCCTGCCACTGCAGGAAACACGGGTCCAGTCCCTGGGTCAAGAAGATCCCTGGAGGAGGAAATGGCAACCCACTCCAGTATGCTTGCCTGGGAAATCCCATAGACAGAGGACCTGGTAGGCTACAGTCCACGGGGTTGCAAAGAGTCAGACATAACTTAGCAGCTAAACAACACAGTATGTGAATTGTTTTATTTAATAATAATCTTTCTCCTCAGCATCTTGTCCTCTCCCTCCTACCAGACTGGCATCCTAGAAATGCTTCTGATTGCAGCACTAAGATTGGTCAAGATTCGTTGTCTAGCTCAGGTTAGTTTCAGGATGGCCGTCATAGGCATCATGAGTGGAGGCAAGTTAACAGTTAATAGCTGAGCCAAGGATTCCTGTTTAACTTTCCATGGAGCTGACACCCCTTCATACTTTTACTCTCAGTTAGCTCGATTTGAACTAAAAGCTGTGACCAGTGCCACTTCTCTCTCTCTCTCCCTTTTTTCTTTGTATTTCCAAGTGAAATCCCAGATGTTACACTCTAAGCAGGATGTCTTAGGGTTGAATTTCTGAGAAGCATGTTACTCCCTTTGTAAATACGCACTACGTTTGGTGTAGAATGGACTGACTCAGACGTCTGCCCCCCTCATGGTTACAACTCTGTGTTGAAGGAATCCAGGATGCTGCCTCCGTAGAAGGGAGAGGACCCAGTGATGCCGTTTCGGTTGATAAATGTACAGAAGTGAGCACAGACACAGCTCCCGAAGTCAGGTCCCTGGTTACCCCACTGTGCCAGAAGGACCCTCTGTCCTCCAAGACGTTTGTCCTACGTTCTGTCCTGAAGAAACCCGCTGTGAAGCTGTGTGTAGAAAGCCTTCAGGTCAGTAGAGAACAACACCTCCTAGAGCAGATCGAATAAAGATTGCTTTTGGCTCCCAGAAGTACCTCTGAAATGTTATGTCATACTCCTAAAGGAAATGTTATGTCATTTTCCTAACGGAAAATGTCTCACCCTAATTTTTTTGTGCCTCCTCTTTCTCACTTGTAGTAGCACTAGGCACTTTCTTTTTACTCTTTATTTTTTCATTTACACTCAGTGTGGAATATAGTATGTTGACGATTCCACATGCCTCGTGGCCAAAAAAAAAAACACACCACAAAACACAACAAAAGCAATATTGTAACAAATTCAATAAAAACCTTCAAAATGGTCCAAATAAAATAAAAATAGTGCACATTTAAAAAAAAGAAAACCAAAAGCCAAAACACCCTATTATGCTATTTACATACTTGTTTTTTTTCTTATTTTGGGGAAGGTCTTATACTTCAGATCATTTATACAGTATACTTCAGTTGACACTGTCCAGAGTACACTGTAATTCTGGCCACTCATATTTTCCTTAACTTCATTTGCCAGGCCAGATCCAAAAGGAGGAAATGAATTTAGCCCACATTATAGATTCTTGTTTTTTTCATTTTGGCTTAAAACTACTTACTAGAGTAATAACTAAGAAACCCAGTTTTTCTTTGTGGCTAATATCATGGTATTTTAAGTTAGATCAATTATGAAAGTAAAGGTAATCTGCAGTACTGTATAGTATCTATCCTTGGTAGAAAAGGAATTCCAAGTTGCCATTCTTAATGACTGTGTATGTGTATTTATATATGTAAAATTATTCATGGTTGTTTATTTTGTTTAGGAACACCATGACAACCTCTATAATGATGGGGCTTGTCCAGGCTTAACCTCCAGTCTTGCAAACTGTTGCAAAGAACAAACAGCAGGTAAGAAATTCAGGTTTATTTTGAAGCATGTGGATATAATTTTCTTGTTATTAAATACATCTGAGATAGTCTGTGATATTGTCAATGACCTGCCGATGCCTGATGCTTCTGAAATTACCTGGGAGTGAAGAATATTTGAGGGGTGAAGGATGGAATCTCTGTAGAGAGTCTTCTCAGAATTGGTTCTATCCACTTCATTTATCCATTTTTGTATAATGGTAAAATTTATAGAGGAAATGATATTCCAGTCTTGTCATCTAAAATCAGCATGCAAAATTTACTTAAAATTTATTACCACATTTTAAATTGGAAATATTGTATATCTCTTCCACTTTAAACTTTTTTTCTCTCTACAAACTATATTTTGTATTATACAAATAGCTAATCCAGTCATGTTAAGATTCTAGGATATGCCTTTTAGATATGCCAGTCATGTTAAGATTCTACAGAAGGTCAAGAAAATTGTAAAGTACTAGGCTTTCCAGTGCGGGAGACCTGGGTTCGATTCCTGGGTTGGGAAGATCCCCGGGAGAAGGGAAAGGCTACCTACTCCAGTATTCTGGCCTGGGGTACTGTATAGTCCATGGGGTGGCAAAGAGTTGGACATGACTGAGTAATTTTCACTTTGACTTTTACAGTCTTGTCAAGTACAAAGAAGAGGAAGAGAGTTACTTTCGGAGAGGACCTAAGCCCTGAAGTGTTTGATGAATCTTTGCCAGCTAACACTCCACTGCGTAAAGGACAAACACCTGTCCGTAGAAGGGATTTAAGTAGCCTCAGTCCCCCGCTACTTGAACAGTCTCCGGTTCCTGAGCGGCTGCCTCAACCAGATTTTGATGACAAGGGAGAGAATCTTGTAAGTATGGAAAGTGTGAAGCAGACTTGTTTATGATTTCTTCATACCTCACCTATTTGCATGAGCAGTAATTGTGCTTTGAAATCATGAAACA
Source organism: Cervus elaphus (assembly GCF_910594005.1). NCBI lineage: Eukaryota > Metazoa > Chordata > Mammalia > Artiodactyla > Cervidae > Cervus > Cervus elaphus. The sequence goes on along the minus strand of NC_057830.1, from coordinate 37,906,707 downwards.
AAATGAATGGTGGGTTATGATATAAGTTAATGCATTTTCTAGCTAGATTACTACCAGTTTTCTCCTGTTAAAAACAATCACTTCCATGACTCCTTGAACATAGCATATTTCCTGGAACCTTACTGATAGTGATTGTAAGATGTGCCGTTCTTTGAGAAAAAATGCTGAAAGTTAAACACACATACCATGTGCTCAGATTTCAAAGGTGTGAAGATGTGAAAGAGCAACAATCTTAGAATCAATATATTATAAATTGCTCTTCTAAATTTCTACAGGTAGGCTAACTGGATTCAGGGATATGAACAATTTTTGAATTTTTTGATACATAGTGCTAAATTAGCATTCAGAAACTATGTACTTGTTTGAACTCACAGTACTATAAGTAATCCTATTTTATTATATCTTTGTAAAGCCTGAGTATTAACTGTACTTTTTTTTAAAATAGCTTAATAGGAGAAAAAGATGACTTGAAAATTTTGTTTAGGTTTGAACATTTTCACATGTTTGTAGGCCATTTTAATTTCTTCTCTTGAGAATTACGTATTCAATTTACTTACCCATTTTACATTGGGACTGCCATTCATTCTCTCTTGCTATTATACCTTGAAATAAGAATATTCTGCTTTTGGCCAAGATGGAGTAAGAGGGACCTAATTTATATTCCTGTGAAAAAGAACTCAAAATCCAGAGAAAAAGATAAGAAACAGTGGTTCACAGACACTGTCTACTGGACGCACAGACAGTAATCCCTGGGTAACAAGGGAGGTGAACTTCAAGAGAGCCGCATCTTGCTGCCTGGGCTGGATTTCCAGGCTGCGGCACAGGAGGAGTTGCCTCGATGGAGCCTGGACGTCTCCCTGAGTTGAGAGGATGGAGTTAGGGCCTGGGAAGGTGAAGGAGTCTGGAGTTCTCTCGTAAAATACCAGAGAGGAGACTTGCACAGAGAGAACTCTGGAGATCTGCTAAGGGTCTCGCTGGAGTCACTGCTGGTCCTCACAGCCTTGTGAGTAAACTGCCCCAGGCCAGGGAGGAACCGCGCAAAGAGCTCACGCAGGGCTTCCCAGGTGGTGTTTGTGGTGAAGAACGCACCTGCTAGTGCAAGAGATGTCAGAGACTTGGGTTCAGTCCCTTCGTCGGGAAGACCCCCGTGCGGGGAGGGCATGGCAACCCACTCCCGTATTCTTGCCTAGAGAATTCCATGGACAGAGGAGCCTGGTGGGCTACAGCCATAGGGTCGCAGAGAGTTGGACACAACTAAAGTGACTTAGCATGCATTCACATAAGCCAGGAATTGTGTCCCCAGCAACCCTCGTAGCAAAACCTTATAATTTAGAGGGTGTCCGAGACTCATTAAATGGAGCAGAATTAAACTAACAGCCAACTTGTATCCATTTAGCTGCATTGCATAATGAAACCCAAGAATATAAGAAGTACTTTCAGCAACTGTGAAGCTGTGGTGATCCAAGCCAGGTTACAGGCATCAGATATAATTGTCCACCCAGCCCTTCACCCCTCCTCTGAAGGCGCTCAATAAAATGGTTTGATCCTTCCCACCAAAACAAAACTATCTAGCACCAAATAACGTTAAATTCAAAATGTCTGGCATTCAAGTAAAAATTTATAGTTGTGTAGGGAACAGTGTCCATAATGAGGAGACAAATCAATCAGTAAGAATAGACCCAGACATGATACCTACGGTAACATTTGTGGAGAGACAATCAAAGAGTTATTTTAACTGTATTTCCTGTGTGTGCAAGAATGTGAGAAAAGATTGAGCTTAAGAACACAAAAGATAAAGACCCAAATCAAACTTTATATGTTAAAATTTCCAGGAATAAAAAATGTATATTGGGTGAGATTAATAGCATATTAGAGACTGCAAGAGAAAAGATTAGTGAATTTGAAGATGTAGCAATAGAAATTATTCTCAGTAACACAGAGAAAAAGACTAAACAAGAATAAGCAGACAATTCATGATCTGGGACAACTTCAGGTGGTATAATATGCTTGTAATTAAGGTTCCCAAAGGCGAAGAGATAGTGAAAGGAACAGAAAAAACATACTTGAAAAGCAATGGCTAAAAAATGTTCAAATTCTTTAGAATTAGAAGCCCATTGATACTAAAGTTCATCAAATTCCCATCACAAGTAACATACAGAAAGCTTAAAATCAACAATAAATGGCCTAAAAGGAGCCAGAGAGAAAAAGACACTTGACATAAGACAAATCAGAAGAGAGGCAGCAGGAGACTTCTTGCCGGAACTGTGGGAACCAGAAGACAGGACAGCAGCGTCTTTTAAAGGTGTATTTAAGTACTTAGAGCAAAAAAAAGAATAAATACAAAATACCTGTGCAGTGAGAATTCTCTATCCAGTGAGACCATCTTTCAAAACAAAAAGTGAAATAGAGGCTTTTTCAGACATAGGAAAGTTGAAATAATCCTATTACCATAACAGGTTAGCCTTAGAAGAAGTATTAAAAAGGAAGCCCTTTAATCAAAAGAAAAATAGTTCTGCGTGAAAATCTGCATCTACACAGGAATGAAGAGCCATGAAAATGCTAAATATTTGGGCAGATATAACAGACTCCTTTTTAATTAGTCTTCATAAGGACAATTGTTCAAAGCAAGAGTAAGAACAATTTTTTGTTTATATGCAGCCAAATTAGTGTGGCATCAAGGTAGGGAGAGGTTCTTAGGCTATAAACAAAGTGGAAATAAGTTAAAAGATAAACCACAGTAAAATGACAAAAATACGTGGGATACAAGTAAAGCCATGCCTAGGGAAATTTTTAAAAATTAAAGGCTATATTTGAAAATGAGAGGTCTGAAATTAATGATCTCAGGCTCCTCTTGAAGAAACTAGAAAAAGAAAATCAAACTAAAATGAAAGAAAGAAAGTAATAAAAATAAGTGTAGGGCTTCCCTGGTGGCTTGGTGGTAAAGAATCTACCTGCCAATGCAGGAGACACAGGTTCGATCCCTGGTCCAGGAAAATCCCACATGCCGCAGAGCAGCTGGGCCCGTGTGCCACAGCTATTGAGCCTGCTCACTAGAGCCCGGGAGATGCAGCTACTGAGGCCTGAGCTCCCTGGAGCTTGCACTTTGCAGCAGGGGAGGCCACTGCAGTGAGAAGCCTGTGCACCTCAATGAAGAGTAACCCCTGCTCACTATAACTGGGTGAGCAGCAACAAGACCCAGCACAGCCAAAAATAAATTAAAAGTGCAGAAAATCGATGAAATAGAGAACCGAAAAACAACAGAGGAAAAAAATCATTGAAATCAAAAGATTGTGCTACAGAAAATAACGGTAAACTTCTAATCTGACTGTTTAGGAAAAGAGGATACTCGTTACCAATACAAGGAATAAGGGAGGTGACATAACTAATTTCCTAATAATAGATAAAAGGATAATAAAAGAATATTTTGAACAACTTGATGTTATGCCAGTAAATTCAAGAACTTAAGCTACATTCCTTAAAAGATACAAACTGTTAATTTCACTCAAGAAGAAATAAGTGGTGTCATTAGCTCTGTATAAACTAGAGAAATTAAACTGTAGGTAAAACCTTCCCACAAAGAAAATTGCATGTCCAAATGACTTTACTAATGAATTCTGTCATTTAAGGAAGGTGCAATACTAATTCTGCCTCAGTCAGTCAGCTCAGTCGCTCAGTCGTGTCTGACTCTTCGCGACCCCATGGACTGCAGCACGCCAGGCCTCCCTGTCCTTCACCATCTCCTGGAGTTTGCTCAAACTCATGTCCATCGAGTCGGTGATACCATCCAACCATCTCATCCTCTGTTGGCCCCTTCTCCTCCTGCCTTCAATCTTTCCCAGCATCAGGGTCTCTTCCAATGAGTCTCTTCTTTGCATTGGGTGGCTAAAGTTTTGGAGCTTCAGCATCAGTTGTTCCAATGAATATTCAGGGCTGATTTCCAATTGAGTTGGGCATGCTTCCCAATTCATCACTGTCAGCTTTAACCTGATACCATAATCAGATATTATAAGAAAAGAAAACTACAGTCCAGTATCCTCATAAACATATTAAAATATGCAAAAGGGAATAAATTATGAGTAAATAAGATTTTACCCCCAAAAGGCAAAGTTCGTTTAATATTCGAAAAACAGTCTATTGAATTCACCATATTAACAGAATAAAATAGAAAAATGATACAGGCTTCTTAGTAGGTGGAGAAAAAGCATTTGACAAAATCCAGCATTGATTTCTGATAAAAATTCTAAGCACATAGGTGATAAAGGAATTTATTTAACCTGACAGATTTTATCTATGAAAAATTAACAGCTACCATTATACTGGCTGTGTAAAAGAAAAGATTTGACATCTGCATTTATATTTACCTTGAAGCTTGCCTGAAAAATACTGTAATGTTAGGTTGTATTTGTTAATAGATTTTCTTACTTTACCAGGGTTAGGATATGGGACTTCAAATGATTCAAAAAGTAACTTATTGGTGAATCATCAATGCCTACCCTTCCCTTAAAGTTTTATTATTATTGTGGTGGATTATGGTTAGTAAATGTGGTTTCCTTTAGGATGATTGTAAATATTATAAAACAATTATATTTAGTATCTTATTTTGCTTTTTTTAATTTAGTTAATCCCTTATTGATTTCCTATCTTTATGCTTATTACAATTTGTTCTACAAAGATATATCTTATTTTCTTTGGGGCACATTTTTTATATGTCCACTGAAGTTAAAGATATCTAATTTCTACCCTTTTGTTTGTTTAGGAAAACATAGAGCCTCTTCAGGTTTCGCTTGCCGTTTTGAGTTCTCTTAATATGTCTTCAATTGCTGAGACTCTTTCAGGTAGTAACTTGTAAATAATCATAAATAACATTAAATGTACATATATATGAAGATCTCCTTAGTTTTAAATTTTTATTTTTATTATGATCATAGTTGATTTTTTTAAAAACCCAAATAGAAAAGCATGTAAGAAATCTCTTATCCATCTCATTCCATTCTGAATCGCATACTTTATAATCACCCGCATTTAAGTTCCTTCAGTGGGTAGCCCCATTTTTTCAAGTCACTGCAAGCAGAGAAGTTCCTCTCTCCACTCTTAAGGATTCACAGTGAACTCCTTATCAGGTTGCACAGTTGAAAGGATAAGGATTGTAAGCATCATTTGTAAATATACAAAATTATTCATCAACATGGCATTTTGTGCACACATATCTTCCAAGGTCTCTGGCTTTTTTTATGATCATGACAAGGCAACGAAGATCTCTCTCTGCTTTTCTGAGGAGACGCACAAACCAGGGCTTGGCCAGCAAATATCATGGGCAGAGCGGGTAGGGTGGGAACAGTTATTCATGTCTCTCCCCTAGTGGATATCCTTTAATGGGTCACCAACATATCTTGTTGGCTCTCGGACACAAACTGAGCTCATTGCACAGAATCCAATATGTGGAATGTGAAATTACTAATAGAACTAAGTTGGAAGCATAGTCTGTCATCTTCCAGAGCTTATGCTCTTTGACATGCTTCACTGAGTTCTCTTCATACCATCAGAAGTGATCACATTTCAATTTTTTTAACTTTGTGAAAGTACTTTAACGTTTTAAATTTTTTTTGAATCTCAAAATTTATTTCTCATGGTAACTAATATTTATGTTCAGATATGGGCTTCCCCAGTAGTTTAGCGGTAAAGAATCTGCCTGCAATGCAGGAGATGCAGGTTCAATCCCTGGGTCGGGAAGATCCGGGGAGAAGGAAATGGCTACCCACTCCTGCATTCTAGCCTGGGAAAATCCCATGGACAGAGGAGCTGGACAGGCTACAGTCCATGGGGTCGCATAGAATCAGATACGACTTAGTGACTGTAGGATACTAAAAGCAAAATTAGTATTCAAGAGTATCCAGTGTTTCCTAAAGGCAGCGGATCTAAAAGTTTTTGTGAGCTTCCCTAATTTTGCTGTATCTTGCTCATCAGGCCCTGATACCTCTGCCTCTTCAAGTGACCAGGAGAACATAGCCTCCTTCAGAGTCGGTAGAGCAACGCGGACCTCTGACAGAAGAAGGGTAAGTGCTTAGGTTTGTTTGTTTCTAAATCTTGCAATAGCTTTTTTTTTTTTTTTCTGTTTTCATGATCAAATGGCTTATTGGTTAAATCTTGGTTTAATCGATGTTTTAAGAGCTAATACCTTATCCTACCTACCATGTAACCCAGGGTGATGCTGTTTTCCTGATGTGATCTCAATTCTGTTAGAAGAAAAATACATTAAAACAAGATGATTTCAGAGTATGTGTTCATGTGGAAGGTCATCTGTTTAGAAAGCTTCTTTGGGATCTCCATGGTTTTATTATAAATTGCATCAAAGTGCAAAGCAGAGAAGAGTAGCATGTAATTAACAGTCAGAAAATGGCGCAACTTTTCCTAAACTGCATTCCACTGTTTTCAGTGTGAGCATGACTCCCATTGAATGCATGTCTTCTGTGATTTTATTAAATCAGTCGAACTTGGATTTTTGTCTACAGCACCATAGTGCATAAACATATAGCATACTATTTTTTGCTCATATTGTTGGATGATAAACGCAGAAGTCAAACTTAGATAATCTAACAGTTCATGATTTTCCCCCCTCATAACCCATCAGTAGTTAGGTAGTAATACTAAATTACAGGTGTTCAGTAGGTGTCTGAGACAATGATTCTTTTTTATTTTTTAAAATTTTATTGAAGTCCAGTTGATTTACCGTGTTGTATTAACTTCTGCATGTTAATACTATTAATATTGCTGTTTTAACTTGTAACTTCTGCAGAAATGGGATGTAAAATGGTAGAATCCACAGGGGAGGGAAAAGACATGTGAAATGGAAATGTAACTGCCTGTGTTTTACAGTAGCTCTGCTTTCAATTTTCTTTCTAGAAGTTGATCAGTTTTTCGGAAGAGAGTGTTAGCAACTTACTCAATGCAGAAGCTCAGCCTTGTAAAGAAAAGAAAACTAATAGGAGGAAGTCTCAAGAAAGCAAGCGTGCAGACAGAGTCCTTCCTCAAAAGAATCGGGTGAGTGTGTGTTTAAAGATGTAATGAAGAGTAGACATAGTACATTTGTTTGTGGTTTGGTTAGGAAAACACGGAAACAGATTTTTTTCTAGTCAACATTGGACCAAGAGTATTAAAAATCAAGTTATCATAGAATAGAAGGGGCCGTAGGAGATTATATACTCAATTGTGCATTACCCAAAAGCCATTTTTGCATTGTCTTCATTGGGTTGGGTTGTGTACACCCAGTGCTGGGAATCACCAACTCAAATGTGGAATTGATTCTTACCTTTGAATCTGATCTAGTCTCACTTCACCCTCTTATGGGAATCCTCTGAGGGAATTTCTCAGGAATGAGGGTGCCATCTATCACTTGTTTGACTTGGCTGCTGCCAGTGGGTTGATGGATGACCTTCCACATTGAAGGAAGAATTCAGAAACTAGCTCTGTCTTCCTCCACTCCTGGAGGCCTGTGCCGGCGCATGACATCACTGTTTCTTGGTGGAAGGCGGATCCAGCACTAAGCCAGGTCCTGGTGCTCCACACTTCAGTGACTGGACCCTCCCCTGCCACATCCACAGCTTGTTGGTACCCAAGACCTTTGTATGTGCCCCCCTCCACCCCCAGCCTCCTCTCCATCCAGCGTTCTCAAGCCATCTTACTCACACCTCCTCTAGTGTTACGTTTACTCTTAGGCTTTCAGAATTCCTATGATTTCATTTCCTATGTTTCCTCATGCATCCTAAGCTGTGTAAGCTGTTTTCAACACACTTGTCTATAATCTCAGGTCTCCATCCCTTTCATTCTGCTTCCTTCCTGGGTTAATGCCCCCATTGTCCCCTCTCCCATCCGACATTGCTGCTAGAGAGCCTCACGGGCCACTGCAGAGTCACTGTGTCAGATGTTATTATGTTAATAATTTTTCCATTATTTTTCCAGTATTTAGGTTACTAAGTTGTAACCTAGTGACTAAAATCCAGTGCATCTTTTGAGATCTTGTTCCTACTGGCTGGCCCCGCAGCATTTGACAAAATTGAAATCTCTCCTCTATGGTCTCTATTAAAGGTTTGTGTCCTTCCACCCATTCCTAAATGTTTATGTTACCCAGAGTTCTGTTTTACTCTCTGACCTTTGAAACAGCTTATTTCCTGGGTGGTTTCATGTGCAACACAGTTGATAGCGCTCATATGTTTCCTGTCTGTAAATATAGGTTCAGCTACCTGCTAGGCATCTTTCCTTAAACTACCCTGCCAACACTTCAAAAACCAACATTTCCATAACTAAATTCATCCGTTTAGACTCTGGAAGTTTAGTTTTTTAATGTTACTGGAGGAAATACTTTAGCAAAATGAGGAAGTAAGCTTGAGAATTCAGGACACAGTGGATCTAATAATAATGCCAGAGAACAGAAATCTCAGATCATAGCTGTTCAATCAGCCTGGAAGAGCAATCAACCCAAATCTGAACAAGAGAAGAGTGCTCTGGGGGTGGGAGTGGGGGGGTGTCTCTGAAGGGAAGAAGAAAAAGGCCTGTGATTGAGCAAATGAAAGTTGTGCCATATAAGAAAAAAAGGTCATTCTGTACCATCCCAAAGAAAAGTCTGTATGTAGGAGTTTTGGAGCAAATAGAAAGCAAACTTTATGGAATTCCCTAGTGGTCCAGTGGTTAAGAATTCGCCTGTCAAGCAGGGGACACAGGTTCCATCCCTGATCCAGGAAGATTCCACATGTCTGGGGGCAGCTAAGCCCACGCACCACAACTACTGGAGCTCAAGGACTCAAGACCCATGCTCTGTAACAAGAGAAGCCACCACAGTTAGAAGCCCACTCATTGCAACCAGAGAGTAGCCTCCACTCACTGCAACTAGAGAAAACCCATGTGCAGCAACAAAGACCCAGCGCAGCCAAAAATAAAATTTTTAAAAACAACAGAAAGGGAACTTTAATAAGTGTGATCTCAACCAACGGTAGGGTGTAAGGAAAAGTGTATTTTTTACCTTCCTGGGTTGCTCAGTGGTTAAGAATCCACCTGCCAATGCAGGAGTTAGGAGAGCCTGGTGGGCTACATTCCGTGGGGTCACAAAGAGTCAGACACAACTTAGTGACTAAACAGCAACAAGCCACCCAGTCTGCAGTATTTTGTTATGGTGGCTAATATGGCAAACCATATTTGGCAAACCATAAAAGGCAAAAACCATGCCTTTTATCTGAGAAAGTTAGGGAACATTAAAAAAAAAAAAAATGTGTGTGTGTATATGATGAATAACAACGAGAAAACAGAATAGATCAGAAACTAATAAAACCTGGTTAACCTGTAGGGAGAAGAGGCAGAAGAGGGAACAGAAAGGAAAAGGCTAGATTTCTTTGAATGTTTTTTACTTTTAACTGTACATGTTCTGCATGATTGTGAAGCAATTATAGTTCAATTTTTACAAGTTATAAACAAAATGAAACAAATTGATATAATTGTATATCAAGTCAGTGGCTTAACCTCATAAATTTTTTTCAGGATCAGAAGTGTGAAAACTCCAAATGGGATGTACCTTGATTTTGTTGTTTAGTTGCCAAATATATCTGACTCTTTGCGACTCCATGGACTGCAGCTTGCCAGGCTTCCCTGTTCTTCACTCTCTCCTAGAGTTTGTTCACATTCATGTCCATTGAGTCAGGTGATGCTGACTAACCATCTCATCCTTTGCTGCCCCAGGAACAAAAATAACTGCAGAAAAACTTAAACAGTAACACTCACTGATAGAAGAATTTACTCTGCAATGAAGCAAATAAGAAGGAATTTGTGTATGCGTGTCTTTTTTTAAAACTGTCATTAAGAATCCAGAGCAAATAGATGGGGAAACAATAGAAATAGTGACAGACTTTATTTTCTTGGGCTCCAAAATCACTGCAGATGGTTACTGAAGCCATGAAATTAAGATGCTTGCTCCTTAATCAGCTCCATGGCTGATTCATATCAATGTATGACAAAACCCACTGGAAAAAAAAAAAAAAAAGATGCTTGCTTCTTGGAAGAAAAGCTATGACAAACCTAGACAGCATATTAAAAAGCAGAGACATTACTTTACCAATAAAGGTCCGTCTAGTCAAAGCTACGGTTTTTCCAATAGTCATGTATGGATATGAGAGTTGGACCATAAAGAAGGCTGAGCACCGAAGAATTGATGCTTTTGAACTGTGATGTTGGAGAAGACTCTTTAGAGTCCCTTGGACTGCAAGGAGATGAAACCAGACAATCCTAAAGGAAATCAGTCCTGAATACTCATTGGAAGGACTGATGCTGAAGCTCCAATACTTTGACCACCTGATGCCAAGAGCTGACTCATTCGAAGAGACCCTGATGCTGGGAAAGATTGAAGGCAGGAAGAGAAGGGGACAACAGAGGATGAGATGATTGGATGGCATCACTAACTCAAATGGACATGAGTCTGAGCAGACTCAAGGAGATGGTGAAGGACAGGGAGGCCTGGCGTGCTGCAGTTCATGGGGACACAGAGTCAGACACGACTGAGTGACTGAACAACAATAGGAATCCAGACTCTTCACTGGAAATAAGATAAACTTTAAAATCAAATTCAAAACCTTGTTAGACTAAATTTGAATTTAAAATATCATGAACACATGCTTTTACTATTTAAAATAATTCTCTAGCTCTTTCTTTTAATAAACTGTAGAAGCACTGAGCCTCCTTTCTATCTAGATTGCCATGTCTACCATCTCAACTGAAAGGAATCAATATTACCTTAGTGAAATGACCACTTTCAGATTTACAGCAACAAATACAGAAAATGAGCCCAGATCTGGAGCAGTGTGCATGCAAGGATGCCTGAGAAACTTCTGGGGCCGTGTTAAAGGACACACAATCATTTCGAAGGGTCCTCTGCTGACCAAAGGTAGGACAGTGTGACCATCAGAGATATTGATTGCAATGGTTTGAAACAGAAACATCAAATAGGAAAAAACACTTAATTTCCCATAATGAAAAACTAACCACAAAATGTAAAGGTCACCTTAGAAGCTGTCTAGGACATCAGTTCTTATTTTTGGGTTTTTTCATTTTGGAAAGCTAGAAGATAAAATTTAAGCTATGTTTCAGGACAGATAAAGACTTTTAAGAAGAAAACACACAAGTTGCTTCAGTCACTTAATTGGAAATATTTTTTCCATCTCCCCACTAGGCCTTTGTGATAGTGAACTATCATTTGTATGATTTCTAATATTTTAGCATTCAGTTACTTTAATATTGGACCCTTTTATTTTACCCTTGCTGGCTTCCCTGGTGGCTCAAATGGTAAAGAATCTGCCTGCGGTATAGGAGACCTAGGTTTGATCCCTGCATCTGGAAGATCCCCTGGAGAAGGGAATGGCAACCCACTCCAGTATTCTTGCCAGGAGAATCCCATGGTCGCAAAGAGTCAGACATGACTGAGTGACTAACACAGTCAGGTAGACAAATAGTTTATAAGGGAAAGCTCTTTGGGATAGTTGTCACTAATCAAAAAGATGTGTTCATGAAAGCTGTTGAATGTTAGGAAGAAGCTAATGGGGGAGCCAGAGGTCATGGGCACCTGAGACCACTGGTCATTTGCAGTGCACACAGGGAGAGAATGCGGGCCTGCTGGTGCAATGCGGGCATTTACAACCTTCCATGAGATGCTTTTTCCTAAAAAGATCAAAGCTGTATCTAGTTAAGCCTGGATCTAATATCTAGTTGATAGGAAGTATCAGGAGATAGACGACTACAAAGACATACTTGAGTACAGTCACCCAAATCCAGAACTTGGTGGCCACTACAGGATAATATGCCTCAAGGACATTCACCACATAAATGGCAGGGGTATAAGCCACAGAGCAAAGGAAATCTCAACCAAATAACATGTGTGGAGACCTTGTTCAATCCTGATTTGAGCAGTTGTAAAAAGACGATTAAGGGCCACTTGGAGAAAGTGGAACTTGGAGGAAATATCAGGGCAAACTGCTATCTCGGGGTTTTTTTGCACCTAAGTTTTTATTTTGAGGTCATTTTCAAGATGCATGCTGCTCTCAGAAAAACTAGAAAGATCCCAGCTACCTTTTGCCCAGCTCCCTCCATGGTGACATTTTGCAAAACAGTTGTACAGTATCACAGTAGTAAGATAACAAAATATAGTCAAGATGCAGGACGTTTCCATTGCTGCAGAGATCTCTTCTGGCTTGTAGCTCTATCCTCTTCCTACTGCCTCCCCCACCTTAACCCCTAGCAGCCAGTCCTGGAGGGTTAAGGACCAGTCTGTCCTCCCTTCCTTTCATTTTGTCATTAATATTGATGGAATCACACTTTAGGTAACCTTTTGGGACTGGCTTTTTCACTCAGCATCATTCTCTGGAGATTTGTCCAGGGCTGTGTATATCAATAGTTCCATTTATTGCTGACTAGTATTTGTCATTTTAGAAAAAGGTAATCATTTCACAATATATATATACTTATGTGTATTCCTTAAACCTACATAATGTTATACGTCTGTTACATCTCAAAGCTGGGAAAAATAAATAAAAGTTCATTGTACAAGAGGAAAAAAATGAGCAATAAAATACAATGCCAGGTAATAGAATGTTTCTTTTTTTTTGTTTGTTTGTGTGTGTGGGGAAAACAAGAAGCCCTTATCTCTTAGAGATATTGTAGGATTTTCAGATGAGATGATGTCATGTCTGGGATTTGCTTTAAAATAATCTGAGCAAAGGGGGTTATAAATAAATCATGATTTCTGTGTTAGTAATTAGAGGAGTTAGCTGTTGGGAACATGGGATTCAAGGTCCTATTCTCTCTTCTTTTTGAGTGTTTGAAACTTTATGTTATTAAATGTTAAAAATACAGCAATCTGAGCCCCTTATTTAGAGAGATGGAGCCAACTATAGGAACTTAAAATGAGCCAATAAATAAGTAAATGGCAGGGACAGAAAAATGTTTGCTTTTCACCAGAAGCTTTCTTGTTCAGTTTGATGTGTTGCTATGTACCTGAATTATTTTTAAATAATTTTAAAGTTACTCTAAAAACAATTTAATTTAATTGTACAAATAATACAAGAAGTAAGCATTTACTTCTGTTGCATGACCTCGTTCCCTGTGTGAGAAGAAATAATGGTGATTGGGGAGTAAATAGAATCCTCTTAAGCATAATATCTTCAGTTGTCCTTTGTCTCCAACTCCTAAACTAGTCTCATCATTTCTAGATCACATGGCTTCCTGAGGATTCCAATTTTTATCTTCCCAGGTGGCTCAGTGGTTAATAATCTGCTTGCCAATGCAAGACATATAGGAGATGCGGGTTTGATCCCTGGGTTGGGAAGATCCTCTGGAGTAGGAAATGGCAACCCACTCCAGTATTATTGCCTGGAAAATCCCATGGACAGAGGAGCCTGGAGGCCTACAGTCCATAGGGTCTAAGAGTTGGACCCAACTGAGTACGCATGCACTCACATCCCTTGTTTATTAGTCTAAGGAAGGCTTTTTGTAATGGAATAAATTCAGGTATTGATAAAATTTTAACCTTTGTAGACAAAACCTTCTTGTGGGTAAGATAAGCATTGCTAGATATGTTTTCATGACAGACCACAGGCTTTCTTTCTTTTTTTTTTTTTTTAATTAATTTTTATTGGAGTTTAGTAGTTTTGCAATGTTGTGTTAGTGCATCTATTTTGTTCTTTTTGGGTGGTGTCCTTCTCTTGGTCCATGACTGTGAAAAAACAATACTAGTCTTTTCCTCATGTTTGGCAAATTTTATGTTTAACTGTACTTCTCCTTTCTCGTTCATTCATTAGTTCATTTATGTTTCTTGAGAAGCCACTAAGTTCCAGGCACTGTTGCAGATGTTGGAGACAGTTTATATAAACAAAGATTTCCAGAATCCTGTTAAAAGGGGATTTACCTGAGTCACGAATCAGAAACTGTCCTGATGACATTGATCATAGTAAACTAACCAATGTAGTAGGGCCGAGGTCACACAGTAATAACACTAAGAGCGTAATTTAATGTTAAGAATACGTCCTCCCCTATCAGTATTCAAAGCGGTAAGAAGAAAAGAATAACACACAGCCTTTCCTGTGAATCAAGCCATACTTTAAACCATTTCACATATATCGATATGATGCTCACCACAGCTTTCTGTGGTATGTGCTTTTGTGGTTCCCATTTTGCAGATGAGAAGACTAAGTTATAGAGAGGTAAGGTAACTTGCCTAAGATTACAAAGCAGTGAGTGAAGTGTCAGAGTCAGGCTTTGAACTGAAGACAGCTGGCACAAAGCCAAATATTTCTCTCTTGCAACTTAGCTATGGAGCCCAAGTAAAGATTTTTCTCTTGGTTTCCATTTCCATTGACCAAACTATTATTTTCCCAACTGTTCCTTGGAAATCAACAGATGTTCCCTGAAAAAAAAAAAAAAGTTTCATGGAAAAATATTTAACCCAGCATTTTTCTAATGTATATAGAGGTTATTTATACTGAGTACTTCTCAGAGAATTTAGTGTTCAGTGTATACTATAAATCACCAAGAGGACCATTTATCTTCTACAGTTCTAAAATTATTTTTTCATGGACTGTTTTTTTCTTGTTTTGTTTTCACAGGATATCTATAGAAATCTCAAGGAACTTAAAGCTCTGTGCCATTTCTGTACTCTTAAATGTCTTCCACTCTTCCACGCCATTCGTTTCTGTGCTGTCACCCAAATGCTCTCTTAAATGCAGACTCAGATGTTTCCACTCTGTAAATCACCCTGTGGTGAGCCCTCATTGCTTTGGGGGTATATTCATCGCAGGACCTTGCTGGCCTCGTTGGCCTCTTCTGCCACGTCTTTGTGGGCCAGTGGACCACGAACAGCTCCTTCTGCTCTGTGCTGCCTCGCTTGGATCTGTTCCCTCTGCATTCGCTTGAAAAGCCCTTCTTTGCACTCCCATCATCAACCGAAACAATTCTCACTTGTTCAAAGTTTGGCTTAGACATTCCATTTCCTGTGGACCCTGTCTTGGAAACCTCCTATAGGCCAGGTCTCCATCCTCTCAATCTATGTAGAGTCTTTCCTGGTCTGTATGTATTAAAATTACTTGCCATTAAACCAAGAGTTCCCTAAAGACTTGTTTTTACATCTCATACCTAGCAAATTATTACCTGCACAAAGCAGTTTCTCCATAAATATTTGAATGGATGCCATTTTCCAGAAGCTCTAACTGTTAGCAGTGTGTTCCTTATGTTGACCTAAAATCTGGTTCTTTCCAGTATTATCACATTGAATATATTTCATTCTTTTGCTTGTAACAACCTGTCTAATAATACTGTATTATTTCAATACAGTATTTGAGTTCCCCTCAAGTCTTCTCCATGTGAGAAGTGTTTTTATATTTTTATGAGCTGTGTGCCTAGAAGTGGCATTGCTGGAACATCCATATGCAACTTTTTTAAACAATAGAGCATTGGTGCTCAGTTACTGATAGGCAGTCAGAATTGAACACTGCATTCCAGGTAGTATTAAAGCAGTTTTAATTTTTATAGAAACCCACATGTTTTCCATCAGTTATTACCAAACCTTTTCCCCTCGTCTTCTGCTTATGCTTATTGAATTCCATCTTACTTTGACCTAGTCATTTTAATCTTGATTAGATCATCTCTTGTTTGAAGCAACTTTGCATTATCTTCAAATTTCATGTACACACCTGTTGTTTCTTCATCCACATCTCGGAACAGAAAACAAGTGTCCCATAGTTTCCAATAGAGAACTCATTCTAGGTTAATCCTGAGTCATCCTAACCCCGTCCTAGTTATAATTCCTCTTGTCTTCAGTCTGTCCAGTTCTACAGCACCTCACCTGTTTTTCACTTATCCAGAACTTATTTCAGCACATGCTTTGTGGAAATACAGACCGTGACTCTACAATTCATAAATTGAGTTCAGCTTTTTATTTTAGTTGACACCTGTAAACTACCTAGCGCCATCACCCTAACTCAAGTTTCTCAAGTTTTAAATGGAATAACTAATCTTAAGTTTTTCTGTAAAAATTTAATTTGAGGGTCAGAAGGGTACATGGTGCTCCATCCTTCTCAGTGACGGTGTTCTAATACATTTTCTCAGGTTTTAAAAAGTTGCAGAAAGAAGAAAGGAAAGGGAAAAAGAAGTGGTGTCCAGAAGTCTTTATATGGAGAAAGAGACATTGCCTCTAAGAAGCCGCTCTTGAGCCCTATCCCTGAGCTGCCCGAGGTCTCTGAGACGCCGTTGGTTGGGAGCCTCGTTCGGAGGATGTACCCAGGTAGCTGTTCTTTGTCACCACTGTATCTCTTCTCCCTCTTTGTTGCCATTTCACTCTCTTTTCTTCCCCTTTTCTCTTCATTGTGTCAAGAATACATAAATTTAAAATAGCAACTTTCCCTCCTTTTCCCACAAGAATTTTAAGCAGCAATGGGCAACTTCCCTGGCGGTTCAGTGGCTAAGACTCCAAGCTTCCAATGAGTTTGATCCCTGGTTGGGGAACTAAGATCCCCCACATGCTACAAGGTGTGGCCAAAAAAGCGTGTTTTTGTTGTTGTTGTTTTTTTTAAAAAGCAGTAGTTCTTTAACTTTCAGATCACCTAGACCCTTTTCAGACTCTGCTGGATACCCCCTCTCCCCAGAGAAACTCAGACACAGTATATTGCATATAATTTTAGGGGAAAGAATTTCCTTTTGCCCTGTCTTTGCTTTTTAAAGCATTTTGGTAAAGCAAAATGAATTCTGTTTGGTGGTGTATTCCATTGCTGAAAGTCAACAAGGTGATGGCTCAGTAATAGGTGTATCTTCTATGAATTAAAAATAAAAATTAAAACCAAAAAAAAAAAACTTGCCCTGAAAAAACTTCAGTAGAGTTGGAACTGCTAAACATCTTCTGGAAACAGGATTTATAAATCAAACTTGATTACTTGGAAAATTTTGTTGAAAAGGAAGATTAAGTCTGTTGATACCCTTATTAGATAAAAATTGGATTGGGGTTACATCTGGTTGGTTAATGCTTGAGTATAAATCGACTAAATCATCCTGAAAATTGAAAATGAGTTCATTTGGTGCGTGAATTTTGTATGGAACCAGTTTTAAAATAGCTTCGTTTGTCAATCATCAAATTTTTATAGCCTCCATTCCATTTGCAACATACTGTAAAGGATCCATCATAGATTCAGGGGTGAATATGGTACATGTCATTATGGACTCTTGGTGTCTGCTTCCCAGGTAGCACTAGGGGTAAAGAATCCGCCTCCTAATGCAGGGGACAACGGGATGGAGACACAGGAGATATGGGTTCAATCCCTGAGTCGGGAAGATCCCCTGAAGGGGAGGAAATGGCAACCCACTCCAGTATTCTTGCCTGGATAATTCCATGGACAGAGGAGCCTGGCGGGCTACAGTCCACAGGGCCACAAAGAGTCGGACACAACTTAGCAACTGAGCCCAGTGCTACTTAGCCTGTAGGACTTAGCCAGGCTGGCTGCGTTCCCAGGAAAACTCTTTGTTCACATTATACCTTTACCAGCTGGTTTATAATGATCTGTCCACCACCTTCCCCTGCAAGTTTTCCTTCCCATGAGACTGGAAACTAAGACGTATTTTCATTATATCCCCAGTTCCTCGTAGGGGTTGTTCTAAAGGCATTTGAACAGTGACTGTTAGTGCATATCTTCCATCATGCATCCTATTAGAGAATTTCTTTTCAAAAATACCTGAAGCGTTTTTTTAATCTGTAGGTTTCATCTGCTCTGAGGGTCTAAAGCCATCTCTCCATCCCTCTGTCTCTCTTCTTCCCTCCATCCTTCTCCCCTGCCTTCCTTTTCTAGTATGTTAATCTCATGAAAAATACACAAATATCAATGTTTTAAAGTTGTTTAAAGAGCCCAGTTGACATGTGGGTTGGTTGGCACCAAGGGGCGTCTGTCCTAGGTTATCTCTAGCTTTCCATGACATGATTGTAAGTACCCAAATCAGGGATGTATAAATACCTTTTCAAACTGACCGATTGTTTTGTAGGTTTGGGACTCAGCTTAGGTTTTTATCTTTCAGTTTCAATTTTGTTTGAAACATTTTTTATACACATTTGACCGACCAATTAAAAACGTTATTATCTGCAATAACCAGAAAGATGACTTCTCGTGGTGCTGCAGTTGAGAGCTCACAAAGCCTTCACTTAGGCTGTATTCTGCGACCTGAAAACCCCGATGATGTGTTTTTCACCTGTGATGTAACGCCAGGTGCCAGAAACACGAGGAAGGCTCCAGATGACATGTCTCCTTGGAGGGCAAATTATAGTCAGAGATGGACATGCAATGGGAGAGAGTTCTAGCGAATGGAAACCAACAGGGGTGTATTTCAGGGTATGGTGCAGTTCATGTTAATTTTTTAACACAGGACATAAGACCCGAGTGTCTCCAGAAGTACCCTTTTAATGAAGTCCTCAAATGCCCCCAGAATTCCATATTTTTTCTCTTCTATTTCAAGGGGGAACACGGAGAGGAAAGTTTCCAAAGCACAGTGTTGCCCGTTTTCAGTAATTCATTTTTCGGGAAATGGAAACTGTGTCTGCCTCACGCTAACTGACCTTGTAGGATGGGGAGCACATTAGAATAGAGGAAACCATTTCAGATACGGTTCTCATTTCCCTGGTCTTGGGTTGTGTGCTTTATTAATTCATGCATTAAGTACATATTTTTTTAACCTGTAGGTTGAGGAAGAACTGAGCAAGACAGGCTGCTGACAGATGGGGGTGGGGGGGGGGCAAGCATAGGGTTGTATTTGTAGGTCTTGTGACTTTTTGAAAGTTTGAAATGCAGACTGATACAATTTGGCACCTGTTTTGATTTGTGAAAGTTTGTTTCCATTGTTGCTTTTTAATTCAGTTTAACCTTATTTACATGCCCTTAGATGATTTCAACTCAAATGGTAAATTTGAAGAAGTGATGCTTCCGAAGAGAGAAAATCTTTTGTCTCAGGACCCAGAAGATTGGCAGGTGATTCAAAGCTTTAATAAAGACGATGCATCTGAGTCCTGCAGCTCTGACATGGAAAGTTCCTCATCTTTTAGTAATGCTACTTTTGAGCAAGATGCAAATATAAATTCTATAGAAATGGATGAAAATGAAAATATCCCAAAAGCAATTACATTGGAAAGTGAAAACGAACTAAAATCCGGGACTGAGTGTGAAAACAGCCATATTTCTTGTACTTTGGTGACTGTCACCCCCATCGTATCGGGTAATCCAAAACCCGATTTTCCCCTGCAGTCCCAAGAACTTTCTGCTGCTGGTCAAAATGTGGAAAACCTCTTTAAAATCTCAGAAGATATGAGCATCAAATGTGGAAAACAGAGTGGCTTCTCAATCATTCCAGAAGACAAACTACAGACTGAGCATCTCACACCCGATTCACAAAAACAATGTGATTGTTCAGAAGAGGTCTTAACTGACCGGAGAAGAGTAAGTCAAAGTCAAGGTGAGGGTTTGGGACCAAACTCCACAGCAAGTTGCAGTAGTGTGAGTGACAGAGAGAGAAAATACAGAGGACACTCTGTGGGTGGTTCTGATGGGCTGGGTTTACATTTGGAAAAAACCAGCAGCCTCCAACCTTCCTACAGCATGAGCAGCTCAGTAGAAGTTAGTTTAGAAAATTCCCAACTGTGTGAAGACTTATCTGATTGCATTGAGCAAAGCCTTCAGAGAACAAAGGGCCAAACCAAAGTAAGACGCAGCTTGAGGCTGCAGAAAAGTTTGGAAAGCGCAGGAGGGCTCGTGTGGGTTTCACCTCCACCGCCTCCCGCCTCCTGCGCTTCCCGGAGAACCAAGAGGAGGACAATAGGTACTCTTGACGGCAGAGGCTTGGAGCCTGGGTCCTCCAGGCAGGATCCTTGCACGCCCGCCTCCACATCAGGTGAGAATGGTGAGGGCTTTACCGCTGCTCCTGCTGCCCGTTTACCAGGGAAGAGGAGGAGGAGAAGCTTCTGTGTCTCTGCACTTGTCAGTCCTAAAAGCACCACCCAGGCAAGAGGCTACAAAAGAAGATCCTTTCTCAGCCAGAAGGGAGAGAACACGCTCCAAGGGACTTTGAGAGAATCAGACCCATCAGAGAACTGAAGCAGTCCCTCACTGCCAGCAGAACAATTTGGCAAGAAAGAACGTAACCCACCGTTCATGCCTGAAAGATTCTTTCATCCAGTTCCCATTTTGTTCAACCTCAGTGTTTTAAAAGTTTCAAATAAAATCATTTTGAGTTGAACCTACATTTAAGGAGAAATAAGTGAATTTCTTCATCCTTCAAACCTAAAGCATTGTATTAAATATGTCCTCCCCTCAAAGGAGAAATGTTTTGTTGGTATTCTGTTAAAAGGGATTGGTTTCAGACCTAACAACTTATCTCTTGAGTTTTATTTCCTCGTGGCACATATTTACCACTGAAGCTTTAGAGTTTCTGTTGTGAAAAAGCGTCTTTTAGAACTGATTTGTTTTATCTGGATGAGAAGAGTTTGTTTTGGTTTGATTTTTTTTTAACAATATAATGACTGTAACTTTCTGAAAGTTGAAGTTTATATAAGGTTGAGAACTTAAAGCAACCTGAGGTGGGGTATATTTTGTCTTGAAATATTGCCCCCCCCAAAACAACTAGGAAAGATGGAAATGATAAAACTTGTTTTGGGTTAAAGTTAAGAGAAGCTTTAATCATTTACTTCATCTCAAATAAAACTTTTAGCAGTTAGATTAAAAGCAAATCTTAATCATGGGATTTTGAAAAACTCTTTCAATAAGAATATTGCAAATCTGTCACTATGAAATGAATCTATAATTTAGAAATAACTAATGTGAAAGCATTTTAACCTTCAAACAAGACTCTTGTGTGCTTTATCAGGTAGGAAATGGGAGATTGGTTTTTGGTGAAAATATAAGCAGTCTAGTGGAGGACTCATCTCCCATGTTATTCAAATTAGTCACAGGTAATTTAGGATTTAATTTATGGTTCTCCATTAAAAAAAAAAAATCCAGAAAGAAACTCACTTGAAGGCCCCTAGAAAATTGGTTTGCTAGAAACCTAGTGGTAGGCTGCTGATTTCCTTCTTACCATGGCATTTTCCAGCCTTGCTAACTTTCTGTTTCACAATACCAAGTGCTAGCACTTGTTTTTTCCAGCTA
Organism: Cervus elaphus; assembly: GCF_910594005.1. Lineage (NCBI taxonomy): Eukaryota > Metazoa > Chordata > Mammalia > Artiodactyla > Cervidae > Cervus > Cervus elaphus. The sequence continues at coordinate 37,885,516 of NC_057830.1, read as the reverse complement.
AGTTTCAGCGATACATCCTGTCACTTGGCGACAGCAGTTTGAAAATCTAAATTGCTATATATCTGGAATTTGTGAATGTGCATAAATCATTGTATCATTAAACAATTGTTTTTGAAATCCTTTAAATCATTAAGCTCTCCCTCTCCCAGTGATCACAGAAACATGTTAACAAATAGGGCTCTCTATAAATAACACAACAGGGAAGAAAGCTCCTGCTGGGCGCCCATTTCCCCCTCCTCAGATAGAGACTATTTGTTACCTCCTTGGCACCAATAGGTCTGGGACTCCTGCTGCTAAAGACTAATGTATTTTACATTAACACTCGAAGTGATCCCCAATTTCTCCTGCTAAAGGGTGGATTGTTTCAGAAATTCTTTTATCTTTACAGGTAAATTATTTATGGACTTCTTTTCCCCACCCCCCACCCCATTTATACTCCGGTTTGGTTGACAAATCTCTACCACTGGAAAAAACCGAAAGGAAAAAAAAAGAACAAAACTTTTTGGTTTGGGTCATTTAAAAAGAAAAGGGGAAAAAAACTTTCAGAAACATACAATATTAGAGGGTTTTAAAAATTTTTTGTTGTTTATTCAACATAGAAGCTAAAATTACTGTTATTTTCTTCCTTTTTTACTTTATATGATCTCAGTTGTACTTGGATTTTTAGAATTTGACATGCTTTGTTTTATTTCCAAAAAAGTGCTAATGAGGATTAAGAACATATTTTGGTCTGTGTGGTTTTTTTTTTTTGTTTTCCATTGTGAATTTTTTTGGCTTGGTTTTTCAAATGTAAAATTGTTCTCTTTTCCTAGCATCTGCAGTTAAACAGATTAACACTTTACAAGTTTAAAATATTTCACTCTAAATTTTTTGTTGCTATCTGTAAAATAACAAATAGACTCTTTTCCTAAAAAAAAAAGAAGTCTTGAGAAAGCATAACCACGTGGAGGTAATTTTATCCACTGTCTCATTTATATCATAAATTTGTGAAAAGTTAATGATTTCTGTATTTTCTCATGCTTGCTTCTTTTTAACTGTTTCTTTTCATTAATGGTTGAATCAAGAACTGGCCTGATGTTTTTTACTGCAGTAACCCTTGACATTTTGCCTTAGAAACGTTTCCACGGTATCTGCCTCCATTGATTCGCACTTGTTCCAGAAGATGGCAGCATGACATCTGAAGTCATCCTGGGTTGCACCGCCTTAAACCAGGGCAGTGCTCTGCAGTTGCTATGGGTGCTTCCCCTTAACATTTGTTTTCACTCCTTTTTATCACAAAGGTCGTATGTGTCTATTGAAAAAAGAGAACTGTGCAAAATGAAAAACTTTCTTCTACCCACCTGATGCAGGCATGCCTACACACAGCTTTTTTCCCCCACCTTTCTAGGTGTCAACACCATTAACAGGGGGCAAACCTCTTCCAGACCCTTTGGCTATGTAAACATAGGTTTTGCTGTTTTGCTTTGTTTTTTTAATTTAAAAAGTGGAAAAAAATTATTTCCTGAAACTTTTCAGTAAGAAAAAAAGTTTACTTTGAGGCACTTAAAAGTTGTTTTTGTTTTGTTTTGTTTTTAACTGGAGGATAATTGGGTTTCGTTGTTTTCTGATGGGATCACTCTGTATTCCATTTTACAATTTAAAAATTTTATTCAACAAAATACCATGAATATCCCCATGATATTATGGAGAGTCCTGGTGCTACCTCATCTTTTTAACCCCTGTCTAGAGTGAGATAATTAGATCTCTATAACAGAGTTCACCATCTCCTTAATAATGGATGCTAGCTGTCTCCAGTTTTGTGTTACTGAAAATTATGCCACACTAGGCTTGTTTGGAAATGTAAGATAAATTCTTTGAAATTAAAATTAAATGGTTATTCAGTTCATTTCTCTAGATCGTACCTAGCAAAGTTGCTTTATAAAGATTTCACCTTCTTTCTGTCCACCATATTCTTCCCCCATCACTTCATGCCACATTGCTTCCATTTTTTTCTGACTGCCCCCTCTCCACTCCCCTGACTTAAGCTATAGAATTAATTGAATGTGAGACTTAGACCTGGCATACCAAGAAGGAAATAATAATGACTGATTTGTGCTTTATATCGAAAGAGCTTCTTTTTTCCATTTACTTTTTAAAGTCAGGTTTATTGAGGTGTAATTCACCTACAGTACAGTTTCCCATTTTTAAGTGCACCAGTTTGAAGTTTGGCCAATTCGCACAGTCATGTAACCACTGCCACAGTCAAGTAACAGAACATACTCATCACCCTGCAAAACATTTCCTCCTGCCGGTCGCAGCCAATCCCCTCTCCCCTAACCCCAGCCCCTCACAGTCACTCATCTGATTTCTATCCTTATAGTCTTGCCTTTTCCAGAATGTCATATAAATGGGATCATGGCAATCTATATCCTGTTGTGTCTGCCTTTTTAAACTAAGCATAATGCATTTGGGATTTATCCATGTTGTATGTGATAAGTAGTTGATTTCCTGTTTATTGCCCTGTAGTAATCCCATTTTATGGATGTACCACAGTTTATCCATTCACCCATTGATGGATATTTGGTTTGTTTCTATATTTTGGCTTCTGCAAATAAAGCTGCTATGAACATTCACATATGGATCTTTTTTATAGAATCATGTTTTCATTTTTCTTGGTTAAATACCTAAAAGTGGGATTCCTGGGACATACAGCTGGGGTGTTTTTAAGAAACTGCCAAGTTTTTCCACAGCAGTGGCACCGTTTGCATCCTTACCTGCCACACATAGTTCAGTTTCTCCACATTTTCATCACCACGTGGTGTCAGCCTTGGTGCTTGTAGGCATTCTAGTAGGTGTACAGTGGTATCCCACTGTGTATATTTCTTTTTTTTTTTTTGGTATATTTCTTTAATGACTAATGATATTGAACATATTTTATTCCCTGTGCTTTTTTGCATTCTTATATCCTCCTTATTGAAGCTTCCATTTAAATGTCTTGCCTACATTTTCTTTTTTCCTTATTGCCTTTTTTTTTGAGTTGAAAGGGTTCTGCCTATATCTGAATACAATCCTTTATTATGTATCTATCTTGCAAATATTTTTCCCCCAGTCTGTAGCTTGTTTTTTTTAACTTTTTAAATTTTCTTAGAGTATTTTTTGAAAAGACATTTTATATCAAAAGCATTTTGATGTAATCTAACTTATTATTTTTTTTTTTCCTTGAATGGAACATGCTTTTGTATACTAAGAAATCTTTGACTAATTCAAGGGTACAAAGATTTTCTCCTAGGTTTTCTTCTAGAAATTGTATTGTTTTAGTTCTCAGGTATCAGATCCACTTTGTGATGACTTTTGTATAATCTGTGAGAAGAGGGTTTTGTTTTCTTTTTAATGGAAGCCATTCAGCACCATTTGTTGAAAAGATTTTGCATTCCTTATTGAATTACAGTGGCACCTCTGTTGAAATCTGTTGACCTTATATGTGTAGGTCTTTTTCTGGACTTGATTCTTTTCCATTGATCTATGTGTCTCTTCTTAAACCAACATTTCACCATCTTAATTACTGTAAGAAAGCTTGTTTTCCCCTTTACTGTGAATCTTTGTCATGGTTTTCATTTGAAGTTCTTTTTGTGAAGGAGGAAACCTGTGGAAGCAAAAGGCTGACCAAACAATTCAATGTGGAGCCTATAATTACACCCAGACATGCATTATCATTTAAGGCAAAAAGTAATACTAAGCTATCAGAAATAAGGGAAAGGAACCAACTTCCTTGTGGCCTAATCTTCTCATGTAAAAAAGTTTGCTACAGTTCTTGATTTTTAAATTGTCACTCTGAGACACTAAGATTTAGTCATTGAGAAAGAATTCTGTTCTTGACCACTGTATATTATCAGTAAGAAAATGAAATGAGTTGAATAAAGGTTAAGAGTTAAGTTTGCTAAAAATAAGTCTGATTCAATTCTCATATATTAAGATTTGTATTATAGCTTGGTTTAGTATTACAAAAAAAAAAAAAAAAAAAGTCACTATCCTTACTTGGAAAGCAGCCTTAGCATTTGAGAATTATTTCTTAACGTGGGAAAATTTCCCTGCACATCCCAGGTAAGAAGATTGTAGATTGAGTAATACATGTGCCAGGCATTAATTTCTAAGTGTGACCACTGCCTTCAAGGTGCTCAGTTTTCATTAAGAGGGAAGTGAGGGCAGTATTTGGACTCTTGTTGACTGTGAGGGCTACAGTCTTGGTGACTGCAATCATGAAATTAAAAGACGCTTGCTCCTTGGAAGAAAAGCTATGACAAACCAAGATGGCATATTAAAAAGCAGAGACATTACTTTGCCGACAAAGGTCCGTCTAGTCAAGGCTATGGTTTTTCCAGTGGTCGTGTATGGATGTGAGAGTTGGACCATAAAGAAAGCTGAGAACCGAAGAATTGATGCTTTTGAACTGTGGTGTTGGAGAAGACTCTTGAGAGTCCCTTGGACTGCAAGGGGATCCAACCAGTCCATCCTAAAAGAAATCAGTCCTGAATACTCATTGGAAGGACTGATACTGAAGCTGAAACTCCAATACCTTGGCCACCTGATGTGAAGAGCTGACTCATTTGAAAAGACCCTGATGCTGGGAATGATTGAAGGTGGGAGGAGAAGGGGACAACAGAGGATGAGATGGTTGGATGGCATCACCGACTCAATGGACACAAGTTTGAGTAAACGCCGGGAGTTGGTGATGGACTGGGAGGCCTGGCGTGCTGCGGTTCATGGAATCGCAAAGAGTCAGACATGACTGAGCAACAACTGAACTTAGGGCAGAATTATAATACATTAGGGTACAATTATAAAGGAATGCCCTGGACCTCTCAGCCCTCAAGCTGGCACCAACTTCAAATCAGGTAAGTTCATTTCTTTTTGGAATAAATGATGCTTAAACAAAGTTCACTAGCAAAGGTTTTAGAGTAATGGGGATCCAGAGGGCACATTCTGTTCTGTATGTCTCTTCCTTATTTTTTACTGAAACTAGGCAGTGTGAGGGCTTCCCGGGTAGCTCAGCTGGTAAAGAATCCACCTCTAATTGACCCCTGTTCAATTCCTGGGTTGGAAAGTTCTCCTGGAGAAGGGATTGGCTACCCACTCCAGTATTCCTGGTTTTCCCGGTGGCTCAGGTGGTAAAGAATAAACCTGCAATGCAGGAGACCTGGGTTTGATCCTTAGGTTGGGAAGATCCCCTGGAGAAGGGCATGGCAACCCACTCCAATATTCTTGCCTGGAGAATCCCCATGGACAGAGGAGCCTGGTGGGCTACAGTCCATGGGGTCGCAAAGAGTCGGACATGACTGAGCACCTAAGCACAGCACAGGCAGTGTGAAGTTGGCCTCATCTCCTACACATTTTTAAAGTATTTTTCATCCCATTGTATTCTAACCTATGAATATATCCGGTTGAAGCATGGATTCAAAGCCAGACCAGGGATTATGAATTGTCTGTAAGAAAGTTTTTAAAAAATCTCTCTCCTTAAATGCTTCTGCACTTCTGTCTTTTATACTACCAGATTTCTTTGTAGTATGTCTGAAAGGTTGACTGTGGACTTAAATTCTTAGATCAAGTAAGCAGACTTTGGGGGGTGAAATTGAATTATTATAAATAATCACACATACAAAAAATAGTGGATTTTTATTTGGGGGGAGCCTTAGATTTATTTGAAGATTATTTTAGAACCATGATTTGGCTCTAGAAGGCCTAACTGTACTATGACCTAACAGTTCCAAGTTTGTATGTTCAGTTTTGTTCATTCTTTGATGCTTTTCTGTTTTTTTGTTTTTATGAAATTGTGGTACAGACTACAAGTAACCTAATAGCTTTAGTGAGAAGATGAGTAATTACTACCATTCTCATGATACATATTTCTTGTCCCACATCTTCAACCAAGATCATACTTAGCCTTGCTGTGACCTTAATTTTAAGATTTATTAGAAAAGTTTTGGAAAATTTTAGAATATTGGGAAGCAAGTATTTTCTGGAACTGCTTCTATCTTTTGATACTTTAAGCATTATATCACTTATATGAAAAGGGAAAATAAATGAGCATGCACATTAAAGAAAAAAAATATGCTTGCATTTTCTAAGGTTGAGATTTATAAAATTACCAATGACATGTTGGAAAGCACCCTTTTAAAATTTTCCTTTTTCTCATTTGTCCACAGCGCAATGTCTGACCAAATGGTTTAATTGATTTCTCTATGATAAAAGTAGCCTGTGTGGAGCAAACAGCTAGTTTTTTGTGGTTTTTTTTTAGATATAATTCAAGAAAATTCAGATTTTATCATTTTGTTATAAGTTCCAAATTTCTAACTCTATTTTCATATGAATTTTTTAATCTCTAAAATTTAGAGACTTCCATTTACATCTAGTAATTTTATTCTCACAGCTTTATTCACCCACTTAAAATTTGCTTTTTAAAATAAGTTCACTTTGGTAGTGTTTTGTCCTGTCAAATGTCGTCATCTGTTAATGGTGCCTTTATTTTTGCCATTTAAAAACAAACTTCATTTCTGATGTCCCGAGTGCTTGCTAGTAAGCACAATCCAATTTTTTTCTTTACTTAAACACATCAAATAACAGCCCAGGAGCGTCAGGTGTTAGCAAAACTGGGTCTTCCCAAATGTATGGTCCAAACAGTGAAATAATTGTTTTTAGTATAAATTTTATGTCAATCAACTGACACTTCCTAGAGAAAGTGAGTAAAAAGATTTTTCGGTTCAAATTAGTTTAGTTTGAGTGCTAGGCATTTGGATGTTGTTATGCCTAACATTTGGACACATACAGTGTGTTCATTTTCCAATCATTCATAACAGAGCAATAATGCAACGTGAGCAGTCTCTTATTTGAAGTGTACATTGGGAATGAAGATTTCAGAAGGAGTCCCTAACTCAAACCTGAAAAACCTGGTGTTAGTCTTGGGTGATTTCCAGTGACCCCGTGACCCCCTTCTTCCTGCCCCCTGTGTCGACTTGGAACTGGGAAGCCATTTTTGTTTTTGGAAGGGAAAGGAGACAGATATAATGAATGACTTTTATTGTGCAATATTTCAAACTCTCTTGAATGCATTCGAATGGGATGGAAACTGTTCTGCCCTATGTCACAGCCAAAACAAACAAAACATATTCCCTAAACCTGGATGTGTGTTTCTCTCAAACTGGCAGTAGTTAGAGCTAAACTCTCAAACAAGAATTTGGTTTGACAATTTTTAGCCCTTGTTCAACTAAATATGAGGGAAGGTCACAGCCAAAGCAAATACTGTGGGGAAAAATTAATACACATATTTACAGCTTGCAGGTGGCATTTGTTCTGAAACGTTAGATGTTTGTCTTAAAGAATTGCATTTGTGGTAATACTTTGAAATGGACTACTTTTTTTTTTTTTGCTAATATTTTTAAAATGAACTCCTCTTCGATAATAGTAACTCCCAATGTAAATAAATTCTGCAGAGGTCCCTGAAGAGTGATAAATGCTTGAATTTAACTATTTAAACATTTAGAAAGGCCACTAAGAATCTGAGAATTCTAGGAATATCAGACCCAGCAAATATGCCATAAAACTCCCTTGATGATAGCCTTCTCTGGCCCCCGAAGAACCCACTCGAGTGAGTATCAATGACTCCTTTATGGCAATGCCTCTGACATTGTTTACTGACTCCAACCACCCCTGTCCAGGTTGTTAAGTATTCCCACCCTTTGGATCTGTGGGAAGAATTACTCTGTACCATCTAGATAATTCATTTTGTAATGCACCATTGTGCTTCATGAGCCTGGCGAAATACATTTTTTATTAGTCACAATAGTAACTCAAATTTATGGTCACCTATGACCAACAGGCTCTTGGTTTGTGCCTTACCCAAGAAATACTGGAGACGTAAATTGTTAAGCCAGGCAATCTGCCTCTCAAAGTGGCAGCATGCAGACTTCAGTCCACCTCTTAGGTCTTCCTTTCAAAATACAAAATTCTAACTTTCAGGGACCGCTTTGTTGAGCAATATCAGACATCTGTGTGAATGGAAATAAGCCATTGGATCATGCCACCGGCCGTTAACTGTTCATTTAATAACAGTACAGATAAAACACTGCCTGCATCTTGCATTTTAGTTAGGAACACGGCACATTACCACAAAGGTTTCTACTTCCCAAGCATAGCAAGATCCAATTATATTCCTATTAGCTAGCATGACTGGCATGTTCCGGATGTAGAAATCATTTTAAGGAATGGATGCTTAGTTTTTTGCAGTCTGTCTGGATGGTGGGAAGTAGGAAGTCTTCCATGAGCCAGTAAATGGATGTCGTTGAGGTCCACGGCGCTCAGGTTGCCAAGGAGCAAACGTGAACGTGAGATTCCAGATGGGAGGGCAAGGGGGTCAGAATACAAACTTCTTAGAAAAAAGCTGGCACTCGTTTTTCCATTTTCGGTGTTATTTTCCAAGTTCTTAGTATTTAAACTTAGATGTGGTAGATAACGTGAGTTTCTTGCGTTGAGTAAGGCAGGAATAATTGAACACTCTGGTTTATCGACATTCTTCTCATTTATTTTAACCCTGCGCAGGCATTGAAGTGAAAGCGTTAGTCACTCAGTCGTGTCCGACTCTGGGACCCTGTGCGCTGTGCAGCCACCAGGCTCCTGTCCGTGGAATTCTCCAGGTAGGAATAAATACTGGAGTGGGTTGCCATTCCTTTCTCCAGGGGATCCTTCTGACCTAGGGATCGAACTCAGGTCTCCTGAATTGCAGGCAGATTCTTTACTGTGTGAGCCACCAGCAAAGAGTTCCTTTTTTTAATCTCAAATTTATTTTTAGATTTAAAACAAACGTACCTTCCCCAAATAAATTGGAGCCTTTCAATTCCCAATGAGACTGCCTTTCCCCTCAGAGAGAAACAACCCAACTTTCCTTTCAATAAATCACCCGAGGCCACCTACATATACTCTTAATTTGTAATCTAGGCTTGGACTTTACAGTTTTTTTGTCTTAACAAGTCACATGATAGGAAAACATACAAAACACCCTGCTATGGTCTTGTCATGTATTCTCATGTCTCCAGAAGTATATAACAAGACATACCATTGTTCCTATATTATAAACAAGACAAACAATAGGGGAGTGATTTTCTCTGCTTGGTAGCCAGCAACAATAAAGCGTGGAAGAGACGGGGCTCTTGGTCTATTTCACACCTAGGTGCCTAAGGAGAACAGGCCATAGGGCTGCTTGTTGGCTGTTCTTGTAAAAGTTTAGTTGGAGGAGCCCTTGAGATCAGTCACTGTTGGCACATAACATTGAGTAGAGTTCCATGTGCTACACAATAGGTCCTTGTTGGTTATCCATTTTGAACATAGCAGTGTGTACATGACCTTCCCAAACTCCCTAACTATCCCGTCCCCCCCGACAACCATAAGTTCGTTTTCTGTCTGTGAGTCTCTACTCCATGTTATGTACCAATCTGAATGGGAGAGGGGTATGGGGGAGAATGGATACGTGTTTATGTGTGACTGAATTCTTTTGCTGTTCACTTGAAACTACCACAACGTTGTTAATTGGCTATGCATGCTTGCATGCTTAAGTTGTTCCATTTGTGTCCGACTCTTTGTGATGCTATGGACAGTAGCCCACCAGACTCCTCCGTCCATGGAATTCTCCAGGCAAGAATACTGGAGTGGGTTGCCATGCCCTCCTCCAGGGGATCTTCCAGACCCAAGGATTGAACCCCTGTCTCTTATGTCTCCTGTGTTGGCAGGCGGGTTCTTTACCATACCCTCATACAAAATAAAAAGTTAAAAAAGTAGTTTAGCCAGTTTCAAAATAGATAACTGTTGGGGTTTTGAAGCCATCCAGAATCTCTCACAAATAGAAATTGCATCTATTTCCTTAAAACAAAGTGAATGATGAGTGTTGATTTACCCTTTCTTCTCTAATATAATTTGGGGGAGAGAGGGCAAAGGAGCAGGGAAGAAGTCAGAGGAAATACTGTTTAAACTAGAAAGCAGGCCCATGTCTACATTTAGATGCCAGCCCCCGAACAAGCAGCATTCTCTGCTCAGGCCCTGAAGGACGTGCCCAGAGTCCCGCAACTGTCTTGTAAATGTCCCAATGGATTTATAGCCTGTTTTCTCCAAGAGAGGAAAACCATTTTAGGCAAATTGCAAACACTTTGGAGGCGTGTGTCCTTTGACATTTCGCTGCCGTCCTGATTCTCATCCTGCCACAGCCACAAGCAAAGAGCAGTTACCACCAGGCCAAAGCTGTAACAATATTAAGATGTTTTCCTCAACCTTGTCCCCAGAAAGATACTCCGTTTCCAGAAGATTGTTCTCCCTGGGGCATTACATCATGAATTGATTCAGCTCTTGGAGGAAGAAATTGGACAAAATATAATAGATGACCTCCTGGGGAAACATACTTAGGTTGTTAAGTATTCCCACCAGAAAACTAAGAAACTGCTTATATGTGACTACTCTGTCCACATTTAACCTTTCACCTTATTGCAGCTGAGCCGGGTGGTTTTTTTTGCTACAAAGGTTTTTGTTTTAGTAGGGGTCAGAGGGAACATTTCTCCTTTATTATTTTTTTTAAGGAACACAAGTATTCTTTGTTTTTGCCATTACGCAGGCTTCCTCAGCTTCATGAGTTGCCCCCCAGATCCTGGATCAGGTTAGGATGCAGCCACTACAGAAGGGTGTCCCCACTCATTGGGTAGGCATGGCCTCCCCACGGGCAGTGGGAAGGGGGACAGCTGGGGGCAGGGGGAGCTGCTTCATCTCGTTAATTTTCCATAAGGGTTTTTCGGCTTTTGGGGCATCATGCCAACACGGAAGAAAGCCACACTTGTGAAGCATTTGGGAGACATCACTTTGGTCCATCATGCAGATGGAGTAGTCCCTGGACGCAGAATCTGCTGAAGAAAAGGATCAAGTTTCCTCTTTCCTGGGAACCCGTTTTCCAAGCAGGATGCTAGTGATTGATGAAATAACTCCCATCCAATCAAGAGTGCAGTAAGAAATGTGAGAGCTATGTTCCAAGTTTGCATGTTGGAGTAGAGAAGCGGGTGGGTGGAACTGGCCGTATATACATTGGCTGACTTCAAACAAGGACAGCTTGGAAGTGTGATTCGAGTGGATGGAAGGACTGATGAACCAGAGGAATTGGTAATAAAACAGCAAGGCTTTCATCACCCAGTGCCCAGCTGGTGACTGGAAGCTGGTCAGTATCCAGAGCCTAGTTAACAGATTAGAGGACCGTGGAGTGAGCTGGCAGTCTGAACTGGCAGGACAATTGACAACTGGATTGGCCGGGCAAAGTTCCTCTTCTGAGGCAGAAGCACTCTAACCATGGCAGCAAACCTCAGTTACTGTCTTGTTCTCTCAACTTTCAGGGCTTCTTGGCGGCTCAGTGGGAGGGAATTAGCCTGCCAGCGCAAGAGATGCGGGTTCGATTCCTGGGTCAGGAAGATTCCCGGGAGGAGGAAATGGCAACCCGTTCCAGTATTCTTGCCTGGGAAATCCCATGGACAGAAGACCCTGGTGGGCTGCAGTCCACGGAGTCTCAAAGAGTCAGACACAGTTCAGTTCCGTCGCTCAGTCGGGTCCGACTCTTTGTGACCCCATGGACTGCAGATCACCAGGCCTCCCTGTCTATCATCAACTCCCAGAGTTTACCCAAGCTCATGTCCATTGAGTTGGTGATGCCATCCAACCATCCCGTCCTCTGTCGTCCCCTTCTCTTCTTGCCTTCAATCTTTCTGAGCATCAAGTTTGTCCAGTGAGTCAGTTCTTCGCATCAGGTGGCCAAAGTATTGGAGTTTCTGCTTCAACATCAGTCCTTCCAATGAACACTCACTCAGGACTGATCTCCTCTAGGATGGACTGGTTGGATCTCCTTGCAGTTCAAGGGACTCTCAAAAGTCTTCTCGAACACCACAGTTCAAAAGCGTCTATTCTTCGGTGCTCAGCTTTCTTTATGGTCCAACTCTCACACACCACTGAGCATAATTGAGAGTTAAGCACTCTCATCTCTCCCATCAGAAGAGGAGTACAGTCTCCCTAGGGTGCTTAAATCAACTCCTTTATTTCTTACCCCAATAAAAGGCCTCCCGTGACCCCGGCCAAGCCTCTGTCGGGTTCAGAGTGTTCAACTCTGCTTCTGAGGTGTGCGCCTCGGGTAATGAGAGCAGCCTCTGTCGGACTGTAGGTCAAAGGTGAACACGGGAGGAGTCGGGTGAAAGGGACCACGACATGTCTACAATGTTTGCATCTTTTTGTGACTCTGTTATGATTTTATCTTTATTTATTTTTGCAATCAAGCACCAAATGCCACTGACTTTATGTTTTTCAATTTGTATTGGAGTGTAGTTGCTTTACATTTACAAGGGTGTGTGAGTTTCTGTTGTATAGCAAAGTGAATTTGGTGTATGTTCACACACATCCCTTCTTTTTTGGATTTCCTTCCCATTTTGGGCGCCACAGAGCACTGAGCAGAGCTCCCTGCGCCCTGCAGTGGGTTTTACTTACCTATTTTATACATGGTGTCAACAGTGTATACTTATCAATCTCAATCTCTCAGTTCCTCCCAGCCTCCTTCCCCCATTAGTATCCATATTTGTGCTCCGCTTTGTAAATGAGATCATCTATACCAAATTTTGTGGTACATATACACAATGGGATGTTGCTCAGGCATAAAAAATAAAATTGAGTCACGTCTAGAGATGTGGATGAACCTAGAGACTGTCATACAGAGTAAAATGTCAGAAAGAAAAAAACAAATATCCTAATTACCACATATATCTGAAATCTGGGGGGAAAATGGTCTATTGTGATTTTAAAATAAAAAACTAAAGTACTTAGAACAACAACAGAAGTCTCTGTGATTCTCAGCTACCCATCTGTAAAGTGGGAATACTACTGGTACCTACTTTATATACTGCTGCTATGAAAATCAGGTAATATAGATGGTGGTGCCTCTTGTTTTCGCCAGCCCAGCATCCTTCTGCACTTTGTTACAGAAGCACATTTTCCTTCTCGGGTACCATTTACCTACAGTGTAGTCACTGGGGTAGGTGTATTCTCATGTGCCCTCATTGTATGCGATCTCATCCTCATGCCTGTATTACAGACAAGGAAGCTGAGCCTTTAAGAGGTAACGTGACTTGTTCAAGATGCGATAGCTGGTGCATGGCAGAGCTGGAATCAGGAGTCTGCCTGAAAGTCCACTTTCCTCTGATGAAAGTGCTATAAGTAGAGAGGCAAGGATTTGGGGTTTGTGGCAAGAGAAGAATAAAATTTTGCAGGGAAGATGAGGATTTTCTCTGTGTCAGACTTGCTGCTGCTCTCAGAAACGCCCTGAGGGAGAGCTGCAGCTTCTGCCTCCTGATTTCAGGCAAAACAGCCCCTTTGTTCCCTTTTCCTGGGGAATCTGCCTGCAATGCAGGAGACGTGGGTTCAATCCCTGAGTCAGAAAGATCTCCTAGAGAAGGAAATAGCAACCCACTCCAGTATTCTGGCCTGGAGAATCTGTCCATGGGATTCTCCATGGACAGAGGAGTTTGGCAGGCTACAGTCCATGGGGACATAAAGCATCGGACACGACTTAGTGGCTAAGCACCCACACATGCACAACCCCACTTTTAGTCTTGCTTCAGTGTCCTTCCCAGTAGCCTTGTCCTGCTCATCTCCAAAAGGAAATCAGCCCCATCAGAACATAAATCTCAAGCGCTGCACAACCTCTCACACTCCTCACTCCTAGTCTGGATTTCTCTCTATCAAGTTATGGGGGCAGGGACTTCCCTGGTGGTCCAGTGGTTAAGCCTCTGCTCTCCCCCTTCAGGGGTCTGGGTTTGATCCCTGGTCAGGGAACTAAGATCCCACATGCTTTGAAGCCAAAAAGAAAGAAAATGTCTTGAACGGAATAAAAATGAAAATATAACATATCAACTTAAAAAATTAAAAAATTATGGGAGTGTACCTGTGAAGAGTGAGATGGTTTGTGGTGTCATCCTGCTGAACACACTCACTTTTGCTAACATTTTATATCATCTTATTCAAAACTATGGGCTTCCCAGGTGGCCCTAGAGGTAAAGAATCTGCCTGCCAACGCAAGAGATGCAAGAGATGCGGGTTTGATCTCTGGATGGGCAAGATTGCCTGGAGAAGGAAATGGCAACCTGCTCCAGTATTCTTGCCTGGGAAATCCCATGGACAGAGGAGCCTGGTGGGCTACAAAAAAGAGTTGGACACGACTGAGCGACTGAGCACACACATTCAAAACTATTAGACTTGCTCTAGTGTTTTCCTAGTCATGGAAATCAAATACAGCGATGTTTTCATCACACAAAATGTATCCATCTGTGGTTTTGCAGTGAGGGGTCAGGTGTACATGTTAGCCAAGGACTGCGGAAGCTGGCCAGGATCTTCTCACTGGTGTCTGGCAAAAGAACAGAGTATCCATCAGGGATTCTTTTCCATCCTAAATCCAGTTCTGGAGGTATTCTGAGCTAGGTACCTGTCCATCTTGTCAAGCACCTCAACTTGGGGAACAAAATCCATCTGAGCTACGGTCAGCTGTTGCCATATCTATTTGGAGATCCTGCGGGGAGAACAGGCTCAGATCCTAAGGAGGGCTTGGGGCAACCAATGCCAAAAGAAATGTTTATTAAATGATAATTAACGACCAAATAGAAAGTCCAGCATAAGTTTAGTAGGCGTGCTAGCTTTAAGTTGAGAAGTTGAGTGAAGTTAAGGAGTCCCTCCAGCTTCTTGTTCTGGCTCAGACAGGTTGACAAGACAGGCTGGGACCCGGGACGCTTCGCTGCAGTGCTGCGATGCTTGCACCTGGATACACCTCTCCTCCCATGATAAAATACAAAGAAACTTTATGGGATGAAAAATAACCTCACACAAGTACAGAACAAATTCTGGATCAAAGGATACAAAGAGACCAAAAAAGCCCAACTGCTCTTTTTGAATAGCTAGAGCAAAAGTAGGGGGTTAGAAAAAAAGCCAGGTACTGCATACATCACCACCTCATTCAGTTCAGCTCAGTCGCTCAGTCGTGTCCGACTTTTTGCGACCCCATGGACTGCAGCACTGCAGGCCTCCCTGTCCATCACCAGCTCCCGGAGATTACTCAAACTCATGTCCATTGAGTCGGTGATGCCATCCAACCATCTCATCCCTTCTCTTCCCACCTTCAGTCTTCCCAACATCAGGGTCTTTTCAAATGAGTCGGTTCTTTGAATCAGGTGGCCAAAGTATTGGAGTTTCAGCTTCAGTATCAGTCCTTCCAATGAATATTCAGGACTGATTTCTTTTAGGAGGGACTAGTTCAATCTCCTTGCTGTCCAAGGGACTCTCAAGAGTCTTCTCCAACACCACAGTTCAAAAGCATCAATTCTTCAGTGCTCAGCTTTCTTTATATGTCCAACTCTCCCATCCATACATGACTACTGGAAAAACCATAGCTTTGATTAGATGGACCTTTGTCGGCAAAGTAATGTCTCTGCTTTTTAATATGCTGTCTTGGTTGGTCATAACTTTTCTTCCAAGGAGCAAGCATCTTTTAATTTCATGGCTGCAATCACCATCTGCAGTGATTTTGGAGCCCAAAAAAATAAAGTCAGCCACTGTTTCCCCATCTATTTGCCATGAAGTGATGGAATCAGATGCCATGATGTTAGTTTTCTGAATGTTGAGCTTTAAGCCAACTTTTTCACTCTCCTCTTTCACTTTCATCAAGAGGCTCTTTAGTTCTTCTTCACTTTTTGCCATAAGGGTGGTGTCATTTGCATATCTGAGGTTATTGATATTTCTCCCAGCAATCTTGATTCCAGCTTGTGCTTCTTCCAGTCCAGCATTTCTCATGATGTACTCTGCATATAAGTTACATAAGCAGGGTGACAATATACAGCCTTGATGTACTCCTTTCCCAATTTGGAACCAGTCTGTTGTTCCATGTCCAGTTCTAACTGTTGCTTCTTGACCTGCATACAGATTTCTCAGGAGCTAGGTCAGGTGGTCTGGTGTTCCCATCTCTTTCAGAATTTTCCACAGTTTGTTGTGATCCTCACAGTCAAAGGCTTTGGCATAGTCAAAAAAGCAGAAGTAGATGTTTTTCTGGAACTCTCTTGCTTTTTCAGTGATCCAGCAGATGTTGGCAATTTGATCTCTGGTTCCTCTGCCTTTTATAAATCTAGTTTGAACATGTGAAAGTTCACAGTTCACATGCTGTTGAAGCCTGGCTTGGAGAATTTTTAGTATTACTTTGCTAGCGTATGAGATGAGTGCAATTGTGCGATAGTCTGAGCATTCTTTGACATTGCCTTTCTTAGGGATAGGAATGAAAACTGACCTTTTCCAGTCCTGTGGCCACTGCTGAGTTTTCCAAATTTGCTGGCATATTGAGTGCAGCACTTTCACAGCAGGTGCCAAAACACCTAAGTCACCCCTCCAATCCCTGGACACATTCCTATCAGTCAAGAGCTGTCAATTTGTTCTGTCATTCCCCAGCCACACAGAGCTGATGGGTCTGGCACAATCCTCTTACACGTTAACATAGAGAACGGTAACGATGATGCAATCCATTGAGGTAATGTACCCTCTAGAGATTATTAGTTCTGAGGGATTCTGACTGGATCCTTCTGGTACCAGCACTAATTCTACTTAAAATCTTTGCTTTAATCAGTGTCCTGGCTCTTGGTCATATTAAAAATTCAATAGGTAAAGAATCTTAATTCACAGACCATGCACTTTAATAGATAAAGAACACCAAGTACCTTGGAACTACTGGTAAGCCATGTTTGCCCAAGTTGAAAGACAGCATCTGGAAATATTTGGGGTCTCTGTCAATAGAGCTTGGAAATGGGGAAGTGCTTCTCATGAGAGGTGGAGAACTCAGACTCCAGAGTCAGTCTGACCTGGATTCAGATGTGAGCTCTGTGTGACCCTGAGCAAGTTCATTTCAAATTCATTGTCTGAAATGATGGCAATGTCTACCTTTCAAGAGTTTGTGAGACAATGTAAATAAAACACCTCGAACACCTCATATAGACCCTGGACCTTAAAAAATTCTCAAAAATGGTGACATTATAACAATAAATTTGAGCAAAGCAAACCCCAGTTTTTTTCTGTTTTCTTTTTCTCTGCTCCCTTTTCTCTTGCCTCCTGTTCTTTCCCTCATTCTTCCCACACCTCCCTCATTCTGCCTCCCTCCACCGCCCCAGCCCTTTTCTGGATGATCTGAAGGAAGACATTAATTATTAAAGAACATCCGGTCCTTGGCATTCCGTGTAGAAGAAATCAATGATTTGGGGGACCCTAAAGAGAATCACTGATTTTATAAAGGCTTAATAAAAAGTCAACAATCGAACACAAGCTTTTTCCCCTCTGAATCATTACATTCTGCTGTTCCTGAACATCTGTGCCGAGGGGAGGTCTGCCTTCACTCGGGCCTCCTTGAAACCCTGCTTCTTGGGCTGTAGTTATGTGTCTGTTTATGCCTCATTTGGAACACAGGCCATCATTCCAGGATTCTCTTTCTGGAGCTGCCACTAACTATGTGGGTGAATTATTTTCCAACTTTGAACTTCAGTTTTTAAAATGGAGCAAGTCAGGCGAGACTTGCTATAATTGATGAAAGTCGATGAAAATACCACTCAGGTTTAATACTTAATCGTACATTCTTATGGCGTTTCCTGCATATCCATCTCAAGTTGACAGCCAGCTCTTCATGCAGGGTGACAGTGTCCTACTCCGTAGGAAAAGAATAAAATTCAGAAGTGGAAGCCCTAGGTTCAAGTCCCAGCTCTGTAACCTGCCAGCTCATGTGACCGTGGGTGAGTCGTTACATCTCTGCCTGCCGTGCTTTCCACTACTATGAAACTGGCTCATATACCCAAACTACAGGGTTATTGTGAGGACCCGGAAGATAGGCATTAACACAGCACTTGGTTAATTTAAAAAGCATGTTCATTATTGTTAATTGTGTTCTTAAAGTTTTTATTGAATGCCATCTGCATTTTTAAAATTTTAAAAATTAATATTTTTAAAATTAAAAAAATATTTGGCTTTTTTTTTTTTTTTGGCTGTATGGCGTCTTCATTGCTGCACATGGGCTTTCTCTAGTTGTGGTGAGCGGGCACTACTCTAGTTGTGGTGGGAGCACCTCTCATTGTGGCAGCCTCTCTCGTTGTGGAGCACAGACACTCAGGCACCAGGCTCAGTAACTATACTGCATGAGCTTTGTTGCTCTGAGGCATGTGGGATCCTCCCGGACCAGGGATCGAACCCATGTCCCCACTGGCAGGCAGATTCTTAAGCACTGGACCACCAGGAAAGTTCCAGAATGCTGTCTGTCTTAAGAACAAAGCTAAGAGTTTTGCTATTACCCATTTTAAAATCACTGAAGAAAAGAATTGTTGGTATATAATTAAAACTGATTTCATTTCCAATGCAAAATTGTAAACACACCAAAAAAAAAAAAAATGCTTTCAAAACCAGTAAAACCTTTGAGTAATGTTACTAAGTGAATACTCTCTAGGTGCCTTCAGATTTATGTGGTAAGAATAAATATCAAAATTAAACCTGAAATGAAATATTAATTCTCTCAGTGGGATTGATTCCATTAGGCTGTCTTTGCAAAGTACACAGTTCTTCTGAAATTTGCATAGATAAATTTGAAGTTATTTTCTAATTATAGAAATAATATTATTGAAGATGGTAAAAGTATAAATGCAAAAACAGTTGTATTAGAGTTCTCTAGAAAAACACAAGTAATGGGATATTGGTGTCAGACTCTTTGTGACCCCATGGGCTGCAGCACACCAGGCTCCTCTGTCCTCCACTAGCTCCCAGAATTTGCTCAGATTCATGTGCATCGAGTTGGTGATGCTGTCTAACCATCTCATCCTCTGCTGCCCCCTTCTCATTTTGCCTTCAGACTTTCCCAGAAGCAGGGTCTTTTCCAATGAGTTGGCTCTTCACATCAGGTGGCCAAAGTATTGGAGCTTCTGCTTCAGCTGAAGGTGCTCAGCCTTCTTCTATGGTCTAACTCTCACATCTGTAAAATAGGCTATATGTATATATATATTATAGGATATTACATTATAATCATATGTATATATGCATATACATATAATATATATATATAAAGAGATTTATTATAAGAAATTGGCTCATGCATTTATGAATACCCTAACCCTAACTAAGAAATCCTACAATCTGCAGTTGTCAAGTTGGAGACCCAGGAAAGCCAATGGTGTAGTTCCAGTTTGAGTCTGTGTCTGTAGACAGGAGAAAAGCAATGTCCCACTTTGAAGACAGAGAGGCTCCCTCCCACCAGCCCAGTTTTCCTATTCAAGTCTTTACCCGATAGGACAAGGCCCACCCATATCGAAGCGGGCAAACTCCTTTACTCAATCAGCTCAGGTATCACTTTCATCCATTGACTAAATATTTGGACACATAAAATCAACAATCACATTAGTATTATAGAATATTTGAGAAACGCAGGAAAAAAGGGAAAAAAAATAAAAACAACTCGACTCCAAATTCAGTCACCCAAAGATAACCATCATTAGAGTTTTGACCTCTTTCTTTCCAACCTTTTTTAAAATAAAGTTTAGCTTTAAAAAAAAATTCTGTTTTGGTTTTCTGGCTACAAGGCATATGGGATCTTAGCTTCCTGATCAGAGATTGAGATTGAACCTGCACCCCTTGCACTGGAAGGCAAAATCTTAACCACTGAACAGCCGGTGAAGTCCCTCTTTTTTTTTTTTTTTTAATGAACCACAGATCAATTTTTTAAATCACCTGTTCTATTTGACTAGAGAGGTCATGCTGTCTCTTTTCTGATTTACTTAGGAAATTATCTAAAATTGTGCCTCTGATTTTGCTCTTACATAGCAATTATTAATAGAAAAACTGCCTTGCAAATATAAAAGACACCATTTTTATAAGCAAATAAAAGGAGCATGGCTTATCACACTGTCTAACCCCAAGGAGTGAGAAGTTGGCAATTAAGAGGGCAGGTCTGGGGTGGGGAGAGGTGTTAGCAATTCCTGAAAGACTTCAGGGAATTCCATCCGCCCTCTCCAAGCCAATACCCACGTCGGGGAAACATCCCCAGATATCCAGCCTATTGCTGTTTCCCCAACCCAGCACTGAAGGTGTTAATAGCCCATCTCACATTCCCTGTGTCCCAAGGCTGAGAGGTGTGAGCAACTAGGGAAACCCCCAATAAATTAGGGGTGGCAGCCCCTCTGAGGAGGGAGTGGTGGCTTGTTCAGCATTTTAAGCCTTTTAGCTGGTGTCCGTTATCAGTGATTGATTTATTGGATATTCGTGCAGCAGGCAGGGGGATTTGAAATATAACATAAGCGCTTCCGGAGATGTCAGTACTCTGACGTTAGTGGTCTGAACAAGGATGTAATTCATATCTGCAGGTGCTTACTCTAGTATCAAATACTTCAATAACATCATGCCTGTGGAATCCACTGGTCCCCGGGGCCCTATTTGTATTCTGATACGCCCACGTCTTTTCCTATGTGTGTTTTCCTTTCTTAAGGAGCTCTCATTTCCTTCAATAGGATATGTTTTATTTCATCCCTTTTCCTGCGTTTACTCATATTAATGTCACCGCATTCACTGGTAATAGTCAAGCTTGGAAATAGCCCGCATAGCCACGTAAATACTAGCCTGAAACACACCGCCTGCCATGCATTATGAGGAAAGCATGGAATGGAATCCAGTGGAAGTAACAGTTTCTTTTGGAGTTCTTACTAAATGTTACCCAGTGAGAGAACACTGGAGGGAACAGGTCCAGAGAACATGGGGCCTCTTCTGACAGGGTGGGGAGCCAGGGAGGAAAATTTAGGGTTTGGGATACTTCATTTCCAATCAAGGAAGTTCTTGGTTGATGGATAGAAGCAAAGCACAGTCAAAACATTGCTTTGGGATTTGAATTTCTTTTCTTTTTCTGACTGGGCTTCTGTGGTGGCTCAGTGGTGAAGCACCCACCTGCCACTGCAGGAGACGCAGGTTTGATCCCTGGGTCGGGAAGATCCCCTGGAGAAGGAAGTGGCAACCCACTTCAGAATTCTTGCCTGGGAAATCCCATGGACTGCATAGCCTGGTGGGCTATAGTCCATGGGGTTGCAAAAGAGTAAGACGTGACTTAGCAACTAAACAACAAATGAATGTAGGGGAGAGGGGCTCTTGTCTCACTATTAGGATCAGAGTCTTTAGAGGGAAGTCTTGAGGGTACAGAAAGACAGGCAACGGCAGCCATTCAGAGGCATGGGCTGTTGTAGGTCAACAAAAACAATACGTAGTATTATGTTGTATATTTGCTATATTATATATACGTGTGAGTGTGCGTGTGTGTGTGTGTCCTATAAGAAGATACAGGCTTTGATCCCTGGGGTTTGTTGTGGATGGCCAGCTTCCCATCTGAGGGTAATAGTTTAGAAATTCGTCTTTTTTGCATGAACTGCTCAGGTGTCAGTTCAAGTACGTATGTGCTCAGTTGCTAAGTTGTGTCTGACTCTGTGTGACCCTATGGACTGTTGCCCGCCAGGCTCCTCTGTCAATGGGATTCTCCAGCCAAGAATACTGGACGGGGTTACCATGCCCTCCTCCAAGGGATCTTCCTGACCCAGGGATTGAACATGCGTTTCTTGCGTGACAGACAGTTACTTTACTGCGGACCCACATGCACTTGAACCCTGCCAGAATTAGTCCTGGGATCTTGGAAGCTTTGGGAACATGTATTTAAAAAGATAAAGTCCTGAAGAACTTTAAGACAAATACTTCTTGGTTGCAGGAAGCCCGGCTCAGTGGAACCTTGGTTTTGCAAACTTCAAAGATCCTTTCCTTCTTTGAAAGGCTAGTTTGCAAATAAATTAGAGTCTCTAAGGCAAATAAACTGTTCTGCAGAGTCATGTAAAAGGATGGCACTGTGGGCAGAGCTGTACCTCCTCAGATTATTTTCTTTTTTAGGATACATTTCCCCCTCTACATGGATTTTGATAGTCCTCAGCTAATAAAAATGATGGTTCTTGATAAAGCCATTCCTAGATCAGGAGATCAGAGGCAAGCCCCAAGTGATGCTGATGAAGGGGCCCTGAGAAGAGACGAGACTAGGTGCTTAAAACTCAACATACGAAGGCCCACAGGAATGTCATTCCAAGATAAGTAAACCAGCCTGGCACAACGTGCTGGTGGTGGATTACGAGACTCTGATGGATGGGAGAGATTTAGGGTGAGCTACCTTGAGACCAGGGGGCTGGGTTTTCCCTGAAACTGAAAATCTGTATTGTCAATCACGCAGCAAAGGGACAGATACAGGGGTGGAAAAGGAAGAGGGGGGTGGCATCGGGGTCAGAGGAGATGGGATACTGAAGACATGAGTTTCCATGGAGAGAGGAGATGCTAGAGGTTCGTCTAGCTCCAGTGGTGGGGGAGGATTCAAGAGAAGGTGGGACCGTGAGGCCTCCCACCAGAGGACAGGAGATAGGGGTGGGGGAGAGCAACGACCTAATTAGATTAGGGAGTAGTGAGGGAATTGAAAGAGTTTTGTCCAGGGGTGATGTTTCTACTGAGTTGGTCATTGGGTGTGTTCTTTCTTTTTTGCTGCACCGTGTGGCTTGTGGGATCTTAGTTCCCCGACCTGGGATAGAAACCGTGCCCCCTTTATGAAAGCTCAGAGTTCTCACCACTGGACCACCAGGGAATTCCCACTGGGTATGTTCTGAGAGTTGTTTTCAGTGTACAAGTCTTGGATATCTTTTGTTAGATTTATCCCTAAGTATTCCTTATCTTTTGTTGCTATTGTAAATGGAATTGTTTTTAATTCCAATTTTTGATTGTTCCAAGCTACTGTATAGATACACATTTTTTTTTTTTTTGGCCACATGCATGAACTTGAGATCCCCAAATAGTGACCAAACCCTCAACCCCTGCAGTAGAAACTTGGAGTCTTAACCACTAGTCCACCAGGGAAGTGTCCCCATAATTGGGTTTTGTGTATTAATTTTTTTTATCTTGAAATCTTGCCAAAATTGCTTATCGGTTCTAGTTGTTTTCTTGCATTTGTTCTAATAACTATCTCACTTCAGTCTCTGTTTAGCTTGTTCTATCTTTCCTCTAACATCTTGAATATATGGAATACAGTTATAAAAACTTTTAATGTCCTTTTCTACTGATGCTCTCTGGACAGTTTCAATGGATTTTTTTTTCGTTTTCATTATGGGCTATCTATTTATCCTTCTTCAGACACCTGGAAATTTCTGTTGGATGCCAGACACTGAATTTCACATAATTTGGTGCTGGATATCTTTGTATTTCTGGGCTTCCCAGGTGGTGCTAGCGGTAAAGAATCTGGCTGCCAATGAAGGAGACTTAAGAGACATGGGTTTAATCCCTGGGTTGGGAAGATCCCTTGGAGAAGGGCATGGCAACCCACTCCAGTCTTCCTGCCTGGAGAATCCCATGGACAGAGGGCCCTGGCGGGCTACAGTCCATAAGATCGCAAAAGAGTCAGATATGACTGAAGTAACTTAGCACGCACATCCTTGTATTTTAACTAATAGCCTTGAGCTTTGCTCTGGGATGCAGTTAAATTACTTAAAAATGGTTCAGTCTTCTTGGATCTTGCTTTGAAGCCGTCTTAGGCAGGACCAGGGCAGTGTTTATTCTAAATTAATCGTTCTCCACTAGCAAGGAACTTGGGCGCCTCATGAACCCTGGGAGTCTCCCCTCTGGCTCTCTGAAACGGGTTCTCTTCCAGGCGGCGGGGCGGGGGGCGGTGAGCTCTCGGTGTTATTGCCCCCTAGGATTTTTGACTGGTACCTTTCCTGGCCTCGGGTAGTTCACTCACACAAACAGGCCGAGGAATACTGAGCTGAGTAATCAATGGAGACCCTCTGCCGAGCTCCAGCGTTCCATCGCCGTGCAATCTTCTCTCTCTGCCACCCCCACCCCACCCCCCGACACAGGTCTGTGAAATCCAGCTGTTCTGGCTTCCCCACACTCCCAGGAACACATCCTCAGTTCTGGGAGACTGCGGGGCTCCGCTTGGCTTCCCCCTCCATGTGGTGCAGACAGGATGCTCTCTCTGGAGCGTAAGGGTGGGGCAATGCTTAAGCTCACCTCATTTGTTCTCCATCACTCAGGGTTCTCTGCCCTTTATTTTCTGATGGCTTCTTGTCTTGAGAATCATTGCTTCATATAGATTGTTTCAGGCATGAGGGTGAATCTAGTCCCCAGTTACACCTTCTTAGCCGGAAGTGGGAGTGTGTGTCCACTCTCTAGGCTCCCACACCTCCGCGGACTTTGTCCGGATGAAAACTAGTCCTTCAGCTCCCGCTGGATACAGTGGGACTGGCTTGATGTTTACTTCCCGGGCACAATTCTGCAGCAGGAGAGGGAAGCATGTGTTTTGGTATCTCCACCACAGTGTACTTATCCTTTTCTTGGAGATGAGCAAAAAAAAAAAAAAAAGGGCGTAGGAAAGTAAAAGAAAGCTTCAACCAAGAAAAACTGGCGTGGTGGTGGTCCTGGTGGGATTTACGCTTGTCCCTCCCGCAGGATTCAGGCTCCTAAATCGTATTTCTGTTGGGGGTAGGGATTCTGAAAGCCATAAAATAGCTGACCCCACCAGCTCTCAGCGAGCCAGCCAGGAGGAGTTCTGATTGTGAGAACAATTCTCTCAGTATTCAGAAGTGGGATGCCTGTGTGGTGAAAGAAATTTTGAAAGCGAAACGGAGTTCAATTTCTAGGGAGTCTCGCTTTGTTTTCTTTATTCGACTGAAACCTCTTGTCGGAGAAGGGAATGTAATGGGAATAATTAGCCGCGATGGGTGGTAGAAATCCAAAGAGAAAAATAATTCATCAACTTTAAAGCAACTCATTTAAAGCTGTGAGTGTGGTTTATTTGACCTGCATTGGGGAGCAAATATTAATGAAGAAGTAAAGGCAGCTTATAGCTTTCTCAGTTCTTTCATTTCCCACTAGATGTCTTTGATAGAAACTAATTATCAATGCTCTTGATTTAATTTGAAAAAAAAATTGGATGAAGGTTTTTCTTGAGTCCCCTGCCAGCGTTCATAACCCAGGAGAACTAAAATTAACCTCTGACCCTTCCTCCCTAAATGCTGTAGCAGGTGGAGTCCAAGGAGTCCTCTTTAGAAAACAAGAAAAAGTATTATTATTATTATGGTGATTATTGTTTTTTAAATAAAAATTTCTTGTGGGACTGCGGGAAGGCCGGAGGAAATTTTCCCAGTGCTAAAGTTGCTTTTATTAAGCTGCTAAGCAGATACCACAAAACTTTCATTAATTGAAACTCAACTAAATTGAACTCATTTTTTTTCCTCCCACATTCTAGTTTGAAGAAAAAAAGAAGGAAAGAAAAGAAGATGCTGTCATGTCAAGAGCTTATCCTAAAATCTACTTTCAATACCAAATTTAGGGTCCCCTGCACAGGCAATCTCAGCCACACACATTATGTTCCTCTGCTGTATTTTTTAAATTGAAATATAGTTGTTTTACAGAGTTGTGTTAATTTCTGCTGTACAGAAGTGATTCAGTTATACATTATACATATATATACGTATACACACACACACTCTCTTTTTTATATTCTTTTCCATTATGGTTTATCACAAGATACTGAATATAGTTCCCTATGGTATACAGTAGGATCTTGTTTATTCATTCTATATATAATAGCTTGTATAATATATATTGTGTTTTTTTAAGATGATGAATTTATTTATTACTTACAGAATACAGACTATAAAAGCTTAGTATATCTCAAATGGATAGCTTTCATATGTGACTTCACACGTGCATCAAGGTAGAAGGCAAGCCCTGCTGCCTTCCTGCTTTTCTGTAGGGTTCTCCGCTCTGGCTACAGCACTAGCTGTCCTCCTGACAAATACCCTTCATTCAGGGAGGACACCAGTGTGGGGCTCAGGCTCCTGATTTCCACGCTAAATCCTACTCATCTTCGTGACCTTCACCCTTTGCACGGATACACCAGTCTCCCTCTAGTAACCCTTCACCATTGCATCCCTGGAAGGATCATTGTAGACATTGCACTGCTAGCCAGGGCCTGGTAATTCTATAGCTCTCTCTCTCTCGCACTTGCTCCCATCTGTGTGTTTCTTGGTCATATGATCTTGGGTTTTTGTTTGTTTTTTAAATTTTATTGAAGTACGAGATTTGCAAGGTTGTGTTAATTTCTGCTGTATAGCAAAGTGACTCAGTTATATGTGTACATATTCTTTTTGATATTCTTTTCCATTATGGTTTATCACGAGATATTGAATATAGTTCCCTGTGCTATACAGTAGGATCTTGTTTACCCATTCTAATTGCCTGGAGAATCCCATGGACAGAGGAGCTCGGTGGTCTACAGTTTATGGGGTTGCAGAGTCGGATACGTCTGAGCAACTAACACTTTCACTTTGCATATAATAGTTTGCATCTGCTAATCCCAAACTCCCATTGGATCTCCTCCCCCTTGGCAACCATAATTCTGTTCTCTTTGTCTGTGAGTCTGTTTCGTAGATCTGTCCATTTGTGTTGTATTTTAGATTCCACTTGTAAGTGATATCACATGGTATTTGTCTTTCCCTTTCTGACTTACTTTGCTTGGTGTGATAACCTCCAGGTCCATCCGTGTTACTCTAAATGGCATTATCTCATTCTTTTTATGGTTGAGTAATATTCCATTGTGTATGCGTATGCCACATCTTTTTTATCCATTCCTCTGTCAGGCTATTTTAGGTTGTTTCCAAGTCTTGCTTATTATAAATAATGCTGCTGTGGACATAGGGGTAACTGTATCTTTTTGAATTATAGTTTTGCCTGGATATATGCCCAGGAGTGGGACTGCTGGATCCTGGCTTGTTTTTTTTCATCCTCCTTGAACCTCTCAAAGCCCATCTCTTCCACAATCCAGTGTTCATTTTATCACTTACCCAACTTAGGTTTCATGGTTTGTGTTTCTACCTTTCTCTTGCCATTTAAATTGTTTCCCCTATTTCCTCATTCTGTTACATCCATTGAAAAACTCTGGATCATCTTGTGTCTGACTTCAACTTGCCTGAACCTGGATTGCGACATTGCTACAGAAAATAACATCATCCTAGAGGTTGGGGTACTCTGAACTGATGTTCTTCAGCCTTAACTGGGCCCTCTGGTTCTTTGCATTAGTGATTTCAGAACTTTTATTCTTCTCAATGGCCTTCCACCCCCTTCGTTTGAGCCCCTCTGTTAGTTCTCTGACTTCACCTCCTTCTCCTCTCTCTTGCTCTCTCATGCCTGTGCAGCCACACTGGGCTGCTTGCTGAATCTCAAACATGTCTGTGATGGTCAGTTTATGTCAACTTGACTGAGCTATCATTCTCAGTTATTCAATCTAACAGCAATCTAGGTTTTAGAGGTATTTTGTAGATGTGATTAAAGCCCATAATCAGCTGACTTTTAAGAAAGGGAGATTATTTTAGGATACTTATATACAGTAAGTCCCCCACATACAAACCTTCAAGCTGGCAAACTTTCAAAGGTTCAGACGTGCTTTTTACCAATGTGAGGCGTGAGTGAAATTGCAGTTTGCCCTCCATCTCCTATCAGTGATGATCCTTCAGTTCTACCACCTCCCACCTCCTCTCCCTTCTCCAATCAGTAACTCTTCTTGCCTGTTCAACTTGTATGCCAGCCGTTGTACTGGGCTACCGTACTTTTCAAGGTGCTGTACTATAAGATCTAAAATGTTTTATTTTTGTGTTGCTTTGTTTTTTAGGTATTATTTGTGTGAAAAGTATTATAAATGTTTTACAGTATGGTATTATATAGCCAACTGTGTTGGTTGGGTACCTAGGCTAACTTTGTGGGACCTATGAACAAATCGGAGTTAATGAATGTGCTCTCGGAATGGAGCTTGTTCACATGTAAGGGACTTACTGTACTGATTCAACCAGTTGAAAGGCCTTAAGAGCAGAGCCAAGGCTTCCTTGTATACTGCAGCCATCGTCTGCACCTGAGAATTCAGCCAGCCCTTCCTGACAGCTTGCCCTACGGATCAGTGATGTTGGGTGTCTCTTCATGCATGCTGCTGCTCTTTATCTCATTGAAAGACACCACTGTCCACCTAATTGCTGAATCTAGAAATCTGATCCTCGATGATTCCACACGGGCTTCACAAGCTGCCAATGATTAACTTCTTTTGAAGTCAGCTCCTGACTCAGGCCACCTAGGCGTCCCCTTTCCCCGCCCCAGCACATTTTCTCTTGGTCAGAGAGAAAATGCCATATTCTCTCTGCCATATTCCTGCACAAATCTTCTCACTTTGCCTCCTCACTCTGTGTTTGCTTCTCCTCTATCTGTTCTCTGTTCTACACCTTAACTGGCTTTTCTAAAAATAGCAAACAAATTAAGAATAGAACTACCATATGATCCAGCAGGTCCCCTTCTGGTCATTTATCTGAAGGAAACAAAAACACTAACTCAAAAAGACATATGTCTCCTATGTCCACCGCAGCATTTCACACTTCTTCCTTGCTAACAATTCTTCAGTAGTTTCTTTTCCCTTCAGTATAAGGACTGGACAGTTTAATAGTGTGCACAAAACTTTGCTATCTCCCTAGCCTCATTTCTTCTCATTTTCCCTGCCCATTCAGTACTCCATTCTTTTTTTTTTTTTTTCATTCTTTTTAAAATTTTTTTTTTATTCATTTATTTATTGGTTGCACCAAACAGGATGTCGATCTTAGTTCCGTAACCAGGGATCAAACCCGTGCCCACTGCAGTGGAAGGTGGAGTCTTAACCACTGAACCACCAGGGAGATCCCAATACTCTGCTATTCTAATTTTCTTTCTTTACTTTTTAAAAATATATTTATGTGTTTATGGCTGTGCTGGGTCTTTGTCACCCAAGGGCCATCTCCATTTGTGGTGAGCAGAGGGAAGGTGAAGGCCGGGTTACTCTCTAGTTCTGTGCGAGAGCGTCTCCTCGTGGTGTCGTCCCTTGTTGCGGAGCATGGCTCCAGAGCACAGATCCGGGAGTTGCTCCAGCAGGTGGACCCCCAACCACTGGACCATCAGGGACGTCCCAGACACTATTCCTTATTTGGTATGTATCCCCAGCAGACTGACTGAATTTCTGCCTATTATTCTTTTTAACTGGAAGAGAAAGGATGATCTAGCTATTTATCTATTGGGTAGATCGTTTTATGCTGGATCACGTCACTGATTAGGGATCAGCCAATAGACTGGCTAGCCTTGGAGCAGATGCCCATTTCTGGTTCCATTAATGTTCTTGTTCAGGGAATATCTTCCATCGTTTGAGGATTTATGGGTACTGAAGTCTCCTTAAAAGTTGCTGTTGGGCTTGTAAAGCATCCTGAGTGACATATCGAGTATAAAAAGCAGCTTTGGGACAGGGAGCTGAACTGGATTAGCCCACTTTTAATTTATTTCCTAGCATTCACTCTTCCTCAGAGGGTATGGGTTGGGTCAGATTGCTACCATTCAAGTGAGAGCACTTCCTAACTAATGAGCACAGGGAACGCGACGCAGTGCTCCGTGAAGATCTGAGTGAGAAGGAAGTCCAAAAAAGAGGGGATATATGTATATGTATAACTGATGCACTTTGCTGTGCGGTAGAATCTAACACAATATTGCAAAGCAACTATACTCCAATAAAAATTAAAAAAAAAAAAAAAGGTGTTTACCATGGGGCCAAGAAAATAAAAATAAAAAACAAGTGTGAGCCCTCCCGTTGAGCAGGGTCTATCTGTTTACCTGTCAGTCTTCCCTGGTCTTTGACTCTCCTCAAGCCTAGAGAACGGGTTGGTTTGCCTGTCGTTTGTATTGATTTCTGGTTCCACGTAGCCCGTGTGGGCTAACTGAGAACACATGTGCAAGAGTGAGGCAATGTCTGTAGGAGGAGAAACTCTCTTGGGGCTTACTTCCCTTCATTCAAAAGGAGTCAGTATAAATGGAAGAATTCTTGAAATTCTGGGGCTCTCTGGTGCACTTTTCCGGCATCATTACAAAGTGGGAATTCTGCATCAGTGAATCTT
The DNA here is from genome assembly GCF_910594005.1 of Cervus elaphus. Lineage (NCBI taxonomy): Eukaryota > Metazoa > Chordata > Mammalia > Artiodactyla > Cervidae > Cervus > Cervus elaphus. Next base: position 37,855,424 of record NC_057830.1, on the reverse strand, counting down.
CCAGTCAACTGAATGTGTTCTATTTTAAATGTAAACTTAGGGGGAAAATTTAAAACATCTTATGAGAATGCAGTCATCCTTCAGTATCTGGGGGTTTGGGTTTCAGTGGGCTATCTTTTCTAGACTCAGTGACTTTCCCTAACATCTTTTCCTTGCTGCGTTCAAGGTGCTGCTTGAAATCTATTGTCTGCTGAGAATCTGGAAAACCAAGGCTTGAGTGTTGGTGAATTTCTGAGTGAGGAAATTCTCTTGTCTATGAGAACTATGACCTTCCAGCTTAGATGTATTGATATTTCTCACATACTTTGGCATCATGGCTCAGACTCCTGTGGCCTGTTACCACATTATCTAATGTGCTGATTCTTAGACATTCTCGTTGAAGATCACATTCTGTATGGTTTCAGTACCTGTAGACCATGAAACTTTTGCACCTGGTTTTATGTCCCTGAATATGTTCCAATGTCTCCTGGTTTATAGTCTATGGGAACTTGAATAGAATTTGTATCCTGCTATTATGTGAAAACTGCATAAATCTTAATTATGTTGACTTGGTTCAGAGTGCTTTTCAAGTCTACTATATCCTTCTACATTTCTGTCTATTCATTCTATTAATTTTTGAGAGCTTGACATTGAAACTCCAACAAAAACATCTTAATTTATCTACTTAAAATTTATTGTAAAATATAGTAGAACTAGATGTAACTTTGTTCTGTATTTCCCAAGTCTCCTGTAAGTGTGTTATCATACTTTCATAATTTACAAAATAAAAATTAAATACATTTTAAACAATAAAAAAAGAAAATCAGAGTCAAATCTATTTGAAAAAATCTTTTCCATTTTTTTTTATTATGCTGAGATGCATTTAACATAAAACTGATTATGGCAATCATTTTAAAGTGTACAGTTCAATGTTATTAAATACACTCACACTGTTGTATAGCCATCATCCCCATCCATCTCCAGAACTCTTCACCTTCTCAATCTGAAACTCTGTACCCATTAAACAATAACTCTCCATGACTCCCTATGACCAGTCCCTGGCAATCACCACCATTCTCCCTTCCCTCCCACCTCCCTTCCTCTTTCCCTCCCTCCCTCCTATTTTCCCTCCCACCTTCCTTCCTCTCTTCCTTCACTCCCTTCTTCCTCTCCTTCCTCCCACCTTCCTTCTTTCCTTCTTCCCTTCCTTCCCTCCATTTCTCCTCTCCTTCCTCCCACCTTCCTTCCTCTCTCTCTCCCTTTCCCTCCAATTAGATTTGAAAAGATTTCTTATCATGCCCTACTTTCAGTTTCCATCCACATATTTCCGTCTATAGCATGCTCTGAGACTAGTCCATTATTCAATATTCTTTATCTTGGCTTGTTTCCTTATCTGTTAAAGGAAGTACCTTCCAGCATTGACATTGTAAGTTTTCAGGAAATAGGGATGATAACAATAACACTTAAAATAATTGCACCTTCCCTGTCTGAAAGCAATCAAGCCAGATCTTCATCTTCCATGTGAAGGATGTGTGGTTTTGGATAGAGATTGGTAGTGATGCAGGCAAGATGTTCATCTGGGAAGGGTGGCCCAGGGGCATGGGAGAAAGCTGGGGAGTCACCTTGAGGCTGTTTAGCTGGAGAGATAGGCCCAGGATGGAAAGAGGCCCAGAAATGGGATGGTGATGGGCTACATAGGAAGATAGATGAGCCTAGATATCATCTTCTACATTCTTCCCTCCTTTCTCTGTTCCTTTTCTAATCGTAGGATAAGAAGGAGCCAATCAGGTCATTGCGTGGGTTTCAGTGACTGAGTAAGCGAGGCCCTCCACCAAGCTTGGCCACATGTCCTGGAATGGTTCCCATCAATGACGGAGAAGACTTGGGAAGGAAACTGACCTGTCGTCCAGAGTCTGATAACAGGATGGGATTGAGGTCATATTTCAAAGGACCCAAGGGATATAGGCGTGGGGGCAAGAGTGGTTACAAATGACGAGGAGTATTTTGGAGACCCCAGCAGATATTCACCAGCTGTATCTTCAAAGGATTAATCTTGGTCTTCCCCAGTTTTCCTCTGCCTTGTCTTGTAAATTTAAAAAGAGTGGCCATATATCTTCTGTAGACTATATTCTTGGAATAGTAGACAAAGAAAATTGGGAAAAAATAGCCCAAGTTAAAAATCAGATATATATTTATAAAATCATAGACCCAGGGTAAAAAGGGCTTTGAAGGTTTTCTAGTCAATTGCACACTAGATCATGCACTCTGACTGTAACATTACAGATAACTCCTTGTCTTTTTTTTGAGAACTTCTAGAAACAAGGAATTCAAAACTCCTAGAATAGCGTGGGTCAGTCTTGGACAGTTTTGGTTGTTAGAGATTGTTGTCAGAAATCTGATTTTCTGCAGTTTTTACTGTTTGATAATTGCTTGTCTTACAGAATAATCTTTCTTCACATCCCAGACCTAAAACTCATGGGCATCTATTAAGGTCTTTTCAAAGCTAAATAGCCTAAGTTTGCAACTTTTGTTTTATTTAGTCAGTTTCAAGTCTTTCACTCTGCTAGCTATTCTTCTCCAGGGAAGTTTCCATGTGTTAATATTTCTCCATGTGGTAGCTATCATGGTCTAATCCACACCAGGGGGAGCAAGATGCTCTCTTCTCTTATGATGGACTCATTATCTCTGATAGTAGAGCCTGGAATCCCAATTGCTTTAAGTTCATCATTAACTGAGCACAAACTTCTGCTGCCGCTTGTATAATTGGTTGTTTGTTTGATAATGATTTGTTATGTATATACATTGCAAACAATCACCCAAATAAGCCTAGTGAACATCCATCACCATATATGTATATACAAATGACTGATCCATTTGCTATATAGTAAAAACTAACACAACATGATAAAGCAACTATACTCCAATAAAAATTAATTAAAATTTTTGTACTGCATATTTGAAAGTGGCTAAGGCTCAGACAGTAAATAATCCACCTGTAATGCAGAAGACATGGGTTTGATCCCTGGATTGGGAAGATCCCCTGGGTAAGGGCATGGCAACCCACTCCAGTATTCTTGCCTGGAGAATCCCGAGGACAGAGGATCCTGGTGGCCTACAGTCCATGGGATCGCAAAGAACTGGACACAACTGACCAACTAACACTTTTGTTTCTCAAGAGAGTAAACCTTTAATGTTTTAATTACAAGAAAATAATTGGTTTTTGAATGCAACTAACTTCAATTCTCTATCATCTGTCACAGTGGCTACAGTCCCCAAGTGTTAAGGGGCAAAGCAAGGTTGACTGGGGAACTTGGATGGCATCAGAGACCGAGCAGAGCCTGTTGCACAATGGACAGTGTAACTTGCACACAAGCCCAGGATGGTCACTGTGGACAGAAACTCCATCTCAAGGTAAGACTTGCAAGACTTGCCTTTACAAGTTCCTCACTGGGAAGGGGAACCAAACACCGGGGGCCATAACTGTTGGTTGAAACTTGGAAACTCCTTCCTGGAGAGCCAGGCGCCAAGACAAGGGACTGAGAAGTCATTCGAAGGGTCAGTGGTAAAAAGAGCCAAAGGATGAGATAAGAGATGCCGCGCCTGTTATCCTGACCACAAAACAAAACAGACCAAGAGGCTGGGAGGCAAATTGTTTCTGGTGGTCCGATCATGGAAAATGGTGGAAGCTGAGTTTTCAGCCACTCAGGCAGGGTTTTCCTGGCTTCACCCACTCTGGTCTTTTAAGAAGCTGGAGAAGGTGCTTGTCAGTGTGAACTAGGGCAGGTCCTCGCACTGGAAATTTATTAAAGTTGGCCCATTGGCTGTCTCAGACTGAGCAGAACTGGGGCCTGAAATCTGTTATCGCTCCCTCCTAGCTCCCTGTCATCTGCTGATTTAATAAGCATACCATCCCTGTCCTCATCTAAGTCACGCAAAAGTTTAGGAGAGCAGGCCAAGGACAAATAGTTCTATGGCACAGTATAAAAAACTCCCTTCAGGTGACAGCCATCTATTAATCACAACTCTGAGGATAACCATCCAAGTGCTTGTTAATCTGTTTAACGATACCAGCATTTAACTCTGTTTAATTTCTCCATTTTGTCCACAAGGATCTAATGAGAGATCCACTCAAATGCCTTGCTGAAATGTGATTTATTACCTGTCTTGCAATTCTCTGTGCTGAAAGCAGAGTGAAGGTGGGACTAGCATGAATTACTCTGCGTCTGTGCTCCGTTGCTTCAGGCGTGTCTGACTCTCTGCAACCTCTTGAACTGTAGCCCTCAAGGCTCCTCTGTCCATGGGGTTCTCCAGGCAAGAATACTGGAGTGGGTTGCCATGCCCTCCTCCAGGGGATCTTCCTGAGCCATGGATCCAACCTGGGTCTTCTGTGTCTCCCACATTGCAGGTGGATTCTTCACTGCTGAGTAACTGGGGGAGCCCTTGATTTATTCTGAGTGAACCCTTAACAGCTCTTGGTGGTCACTGCTTTCCTTTCCAAGTCCACAGAGCATTTCCATTAAAACCCACTTTGAAACTGTTCTGGAGATGACCATCAAGCCTATTGGTCTTTAGTTTCTAGAACCTTTTTTCTTCCCTTTCCTGAGAATTGGGAAAACATTCAATCCTCTCCAGTCTACTGAGACTTCTCTCACTCTTCACAGTTGTTCAGAAAGTACCCATAACATTTCAGCTTTTATTATTTCTACAAGACTTCGGTGGTATAATGTGTGCAGATCTGGAGACTCGAATGTGCTGAGAACAACGAGGTGTCTTATAACCATTTGTAGTTTCGCTCTTGAAATGTTTGCATTGAAGTGAAGTGAAGTTGCTTAGTCGTGTCCGACTCTTTGCGACCCCATGGACTGTAGCCTACCAGGCTCCTCTGTCCATGGGATTTTCCAGGCAAGAGTATTGGAGTGGGTTGCCACTTCCTTCTCCAGAGGATCTCCCTGACCCAGGGATCAAACCCAGGTCTCCTGAATTGTAGGCAGACGCTTTACCATCTGAGCCAACAGGGGAGTCCCCTGAGATAAGCTAGGAGGAAAAAAAAAAAAAGTAGACCCAAGTAGTTCTAGTTCTATCCATGATATCCATGATAGCTACTTCTGTCCCAAGCATGAAGACTTCCTTACCCTTCTCATTTAAAAAAATAAAGTATTTGTTTGTTACTATTAGTTTTTAATTTTTAATTTTTTGGCCACGTGGCATGTTAGTTCTCTGACCCTTACCCCCTACCTTAAGAAACACAGAGTCTCAACCACTGGACCACCAGAGAAGTCTCTATCCATCTTGTTCTTGACATATGCTTTCAGATTCTTTGTTGTTGTTATTATTATTGGCACTTATCAGTGCTAAAACCCAGAAAAGTGCTGATTCAGTATTCACAGGTAACTGACATCATGCTATTTTTCCCCATAATGATTGAAATTTATTTCAAAGTCACTCAATCACAGTGAGACCTAGCTCTATTTAGTTCCTGACTTTGGAGTTCTAAACCTCTGTGTGGAACAAGCACACCTTTTCTACAATTATTGCTATCATTTGCTTAAGCTAATGTGAGTGAGTTTCCATTCTTTACAATAACCAAACAAGACTAACCAGAACCATTTGTCCATCCAGTGAAGTTTTGGAAAGCTACTCTGTACCAGGAACACCTGAAACTCCCTAAGAGTAAGATTCCTCCCTTCTGCGTGCTTTGGCATTTTCCCTCCTAATCTCTCAATTCAGGATTTCATTACTCTTGATCCCATCATTTTACACAGTAGCACTTGAGGTCCATTTGACATCATTTGCCGTATCCTGTCTAGGAGACCTATGTCCTTTCCTGAGTGTCTGACATTCTGTATCTGAGCCGCCCCATGGGGTCGCCACTAGTCACTTGTGGCTGTGCTTGTATATTAGTTGTTCAGTTATATCCAACTCATTGTGACCCCATGGAGCCCACCACGCTCCTCTGTCCATGCGATTTTCTAGGCAAGAATACTGAAGTGGATTGCCATTCCCTTCTCCAGGGACTCTTCCCCACCCAGGGATTGAACCTGCATCTTCTGTGTCTTCTGCACTGCAGGCGGATTCCTTACCTGCCGAGCTATCAAGGAAGCCCACCACGTGTGGTTATCTAAATTTAAATAATTAAATAGAAAAAAAATATTAAAATCTAGTTCCTCAGTCACATTACTGACATTTCAAGTGCTCAGTAACCATGTGGCTAATGGCTTCCATATCAGACAGTGCAGTATTTTCCTGGTCGTGAAAGCTCTCACCAGCAGTGCTGGTCAAGCTCTTCCTCACCACCTTTGAAGTTCTCCTCAAGCAGTTAAGACTGGATGCCTTCAACAGAGTCGGCATTTATTATCCTTGTCCAGAAGCTGTCAAATAGATTTTATTTGACAGGAATGTTAGACTCAAGCCTGGGAGACAGTACCTCTGATGAATGCAAGAGATCTGACTCCAAGGAGGTGGGGAAGAGAAGGAGACAGGCTCTATACAAGCTTGCAACAATCTGAATATTAAACTATTACTGTTAATTAAGAGTAAACTCTCACATGAAGAGATGTAGTGATCTTCTATGTATGGGAAGATGCAAGCATCTGGGCTTGCTGAAATAATTTCTTTCATATGCATTTAGTTATCTGGGGCCAATCCTGCTTTCTTCATTTTTCACATACTAATACCCTGTTTACTGTAAGAGACAGCAAATGTGGTGGATGGCCACCTCTCACATCCCCCCCAGCTCCTCAGCCCTTACCAGGGAGGAAGTAGCTGTTGGCTTCCAAATAGCTGGCTTTGTTTCACCTGGGCTCAGAAATCTGCATGGAAAAGGCCTGTTTACTGATAGAGAGTAAAGCAGAAAACATTTCATTTCATGGGTAGTCTAAGTGCCTGGTTAGATAGACATCCCCGTAAAGGCAAGTGATTACAATACACGTCAGTTCCTTTGCTCATCTAAGAAGCAGTTTGCAATCAAATGTGAGTGAATATTACCCAGATCCCATTGAGAATCATCGCAATGATTATGCCTAACAAAATGCTGGCACTTGTAGACATTCAAAATGTTTGCTTGAGTGAGGAAATGAATCAAACATGGTGGTCTCTGAAGTCCCTGAAACATTTTCTCAAAAAGTCAAAGATAGGTACCATGGGGTTTAGGAAGGAGAGGAAGGAAGGAAGGAAGGAAAAGATAGAAAAAAAGAAAAGAAGGAAGGAAGAAAGAAGAAAGAAGGAAGATTCCATATACCTACAGAATCTCTCTCCTCCATCTTTGTTTCTCTGTTTCTGGGTCGGTCAGAGAGAGACTGAGAGGTGGGCTGGAATGCAGATTCCAGAGGAAGGAAATAGAGAGGGAAGGAAGGAAGTAAAAAAGAAGGAGCATCACATAAGAGGGAAAGACTCACAGTATTTTTTTTTTAATTTTTATTTTTTCACAGTATTTTAAAATGCAAAAGGATGCAGGGTCCATTTAGCCTAACTCCTCATGTCACAGATGAAATATGGACATTTCATTTGGCATTTAATACAAATCTGCTGAAAAAAAAAATGAAGCAATTGAGGTCGAAAGACATAGGTTAAGCGATTTGTCTAGAGTTACACAGCTAGTGAGTGTTGGAGCAGGGGCTAGAAGCCAGCCCACCTAAACCGTGATTGCTCACAGGGGGCTCTACCCACCCCTTCCCCATCCCTAGGGAGAAGAGCTAAGACCGGGACTCTGGGGTGGGAGGTCACTTGAGGGAGAGGAAAGTAAATTTGTGTGTCAGCTGTCAGCCCCTCTCGTGACTTTCTTCTTTAAGCAGAAGAAAGTTTTCAGCTGTTACACCTATTCAGTCCGAACTTTATGATATCCCCATCCCCAGGGCGATTTCTAATCAACAGCAACCTTGCCTGGACCCTCCGATGCCACAACTAGTGGGTGACCCTGGGAGAAGTCTTCCTTGACTAACTTACTCAGGTTGCACTTAGTTTAGTAATCACTTGTCCCTCATAAGCTTGGTCCAGATCCAAACTGGTTTCTGAAGCAGCCTGGCAGTTCTAACATTTCGCCTACGCTAGAGCAGGAAAACACCCTGAAAACAGACTTTGCCAAGGATTTTAAATAGTACATTTGCGTGACTTTATCAAAGCACCTCTGCCACCGACCCTAGGATAACGAAGACCTGGAGCAGGTTTTTGAAAATGTTTCCCATCCCCTTTACTTCTCGTCTCTAGAAAACTCTCCAGGTCAAGAACTTTGGCATCTGAGTTATGGAGTTGGAGGTCATACAGATCTGATTTCAAGTGCAAAATGTCACACGGTTGTTACCGCAGGGAGGGAATGAATTGTCGCAGATCCAATTTAGATGCTTCACATGAGCACTGTGAAGATGGTCCTTAATATACTGTGGGACCACACTGCCTGGGGAATTAACACGTGGTCAACACGTGTTGATTACATGGACGGGTCAGGGTGATAAGCCCCAGGTTTGAATCCTGGCACGGTTGCTTTGCAGTAGTAAGCCCTTGAGGCAAGTCCCTTGATTTCTTTCTATCTTAATTTTCTTATCTTGTGTCATAGGATTTCTCATCGTGTCCCCAGAGAAGTGAGGACAAATTGAGGTCATGCATGTAGAAGGCTTAGCACAGAGCCTGGCACTTGGTCAGCATTAGCTATCATTATTATTTCCTAATGTCCTATGATTTCTTTATGTACATTTCATTGTCCTTGGGGGCACCAAGTGAGCTGATTGCAAGTTCTCAGTCAGAAACATATGCCAAGTGGCAGCATTCACACAACACTTGTGATAAAAGTCCCAACTCCTCCTCCGCAGCCTCAGCTGGGCCAAGCGAGGTGAGTGTCGGGTTTTATGGGTCTGACGAAGATGTTTGAAATATTGTAGGAGACTGTCAAAGAATACTTAGACCCACTCCGAAAGAGGGCCGTTCTTAATTTTCATCTTTCCTGCAAGTCAGAAAGATATATACTCTCCAAATAATGGCAGTTTCCTTGTCCTGAAGTTATGGCAGCTTGGTGATACAAGAAACAGCACCCTGTCATAAGGACCACATAAAACATGGTCTGACATTTCTTTAAAAGTAAAAAGAAACACGACTGTAGCAGATGACCTCTCCTCCGAGGGCACAGCTGTTTTGTGTGGTTAGAGGGACCCGTTGTTTCATACTTAGGGGCTACGATATATGACTGGCTTTCCACAAAGTGTTTCCATGAGAAATTACAGTACATTCTAAAAGGGTGCACCAACTCTGCTGCATTCGTATGAGGGAGGAGGACTTTCTCCCCGCTCTTGATGTTTTCCAAATGATACTGTGCTGAATAGTTGTGATTAGGAACTCCTTTAGCGTGTGAATTGAAAGTGGTATCAAGATTACAGATGCGTCGTCTATTTCCCGGGATCTTTAAACTATAGGCCTTTTGTTAGGTTGGTGGGCCAGCATTTCCGAGGATTCAGCATCTATGGGAAGTCACTGCAAACACAGCGTTTCTGTGCGTGAGGACTGAGTATCTAGGGAAAAGATTTTTTAAAAAATATTTATTTGTTTAAATTACTTATTTTTGGCTGCGCTGGGCCTTCGAGGATGCACATGGCCTTTTCCCTAGCTGCGGCTGGCCCGGGCTGCTCTCTGGTTGTGGTGTGAGGGCTTCTCACGGCGGTGGCTTCTCCTGATGTGGAGCAGAGGCTCTCGGTGCTCTGGTTTGGCAGCTGTGGCTCAGGCGCTTAGTTGCTACGGGGCACGTGGGATCTTCCCAGGTCAGGGACGGAACTGCTGTCCCCTGTATCACAGGGTGGATTCTTAATCACTGGACCACCAGCAAAGCCCCCAGGAAAAATTTAAGTAGTCACATTTTAACAGATAGTAGGTGATCTCCATTTTCTCAAAAAATGTCTGTTCCTCCTATAAAATGTTATTTGTGCAATGCATCAAGTGATGATGAAAAAGTAAGAAGGGTCAAAAGTTTCTAACTGTACGTGTGTTATGTTGATGAGGCCAGGTTTTCTTTCCTTGTTTTCCAAATTATCTTTAACATGTTTTATTTACTTGGCACGTGCATGTGTGTGCGCTCAATAGTGTTCAACTCTTTGAGACCCCTGGGACTTAGCCTGCCAGGCTCCTCTGTCATTGGACTTTTTCAGGAATGAAATTAAAACGAAAGATTGTATCTCCATTTCTTTTGCAATTGGGTTTACTCTAGGCATCCATGGTTACTGCGAACATTCCCATTAAAGGATAGGGCACCCCCTGCCTCCCCAAACTCTTTTCTCTAAATTAGAATAATAAGTCCTTGGAGAGGGGAGTTTGGCAGCCTCTGCAAATGGTGGGGGGAAGTAGATGCCAATTACTGACTGGCCATGGTGTCAATAAAAAAAAAAAAAGATGTGCTCCTGTTGCTCATCTCCAAAACCCAGCTACTGACCTGCCAACATCAGGGCATTGAGCACACATCCCAGTCTGGACTGTGAGAGATTTGCTCTGATTTATCTCTGCCCTCTCACCACATCCCCTGAGTGACCAGACCTGGGCATATGCAGAGGTGGCTGGCTTGGTTTAGAAGTACAAGCTAAGATGCTGGAACAGTTGACTTATTGGTAATTAGACCACACTGGTATTGAACCCATGACCTCAGCCTCATTAGAGCTGCGTTGGGGCCAACTGAGTTGACCAGAAACAGATTCAAAACAGTGAGTGATAGAGGTCTTTGGGGCAGGGTCAAAGGCCTATTTACACTACCCCATAGCGTAAGTGGCTTCTTACTCCAGCACGTTAAAGGAGCAGGGGTTGACAAAAATGGCCATGTGGATGGCTCACTGCTCCTGCCTCCTACACATGGATTACAGAGCACTGCTGTTCCGGGCAGCCCCCACCTTCCCTTAACTGGATTGCCATGTAATTCAAGGGTTAATAAAGGGAGAGACAAGTGTTTTAACAGGACTTTTCTTTTTTTTTTTTCTCTCTCTTTCACTTCCTAATGGGTAATAGTAACAAAAACACTAGGAGTATAGCCCATTATTTTAGGAGTGATTTCCTTTGAGTGACACGCTTTGATTTAAAACTGCCCATAGCTAATCATTATTTTCACTTTTTGTTTTTCAAGGAAATCTAAAAACAGATGCCTTCAGTTTGCGTAGAAAAGGAATCAGTTTCTGGGTGGTGAAGAAGGATGCGTGGAAAAGTCAGCACACAGAATGATACCAGTCACTTTGCTAAAGCAATGAAATGGAACAGAAATCGACTCAAAATACAAGTTTTTATGGTAAGACTAGCATTTCAACCTAATGGGAAGAAAAAGGATTACCTAATAATGGCTAGCCATTTAATATAAAGATGAATTTCTGCTTCAGACCACACCCAAAATAAAAATTTCCATGTGAAAACAAAACTTTCTAGTTCTAAAAGATAAGGAAGTGATTAAAAAATAACAATCTTGGAAGGCCTAACAATATAAAAACTAGTAGAACACTACAAAAAAATATATAAATATAACATTAAATAAATATAAACTATAACAATATAAAAAACTAATAATATATTCTAACTAACATAAAAACTGTAAAGAAAAATATGAAATAATTTGACTTCATAAAAATTTATCATGAAAATTTAGGTACATCAAATACTAAAAGGCAAACTGGAGAATTTATTTTTGGTACTTATGGAAGAGTTAATCACAAGATATTTATGGTGCCTATGGAATACTTAATAATAAAGCATTTAGAAATCAACAAGAAAGAGAGCAATGAATTCAAAGACACAAAATAACTGAACATCACTTTATGTAAGAAGAAATGTAAATGGCCAGTAAACCTATGAAAATATATTTAACCTCCTTAGCAAAGGTCAAGAATTGTGTGTTTTAAACAACTGAAAGTTAATTTTTCCTCTAAAAATTCAGCAAAGGCAAAAATAAAAATGCCAGCCGTGCTGCAGGGAAATTAATACTTTCTTTATATCACTTGTGGCCATATAAATTGCTCTAACTTAGAGGGTATTTGGCACAAGAAAAAACTTAAAATTTAACATGTGCTATGACCCAAAAATTCTACTTGTAAGAATCAATCCAAAAGAAATAATCATGGTTACATGCAAAGATTTTGCTACTAGAATGTTGATCAAAGCATTTTTATGATAACTAAAAATTGGAAACAGCTTAAATCTCCAGCAATAAGGAATGTTAATTATGTGATGGTGTGTGGTGTATCATGGAACTTTCTGTAACCTTAACATGTTGTAGAAAAAATTATATTTCATGTCATAGAATAAAATTCACTTTTATCTTGTTCCGAAAATAATGTAGCTTTAAAATTGTAATATATATTACATATTATATATGTTATACATGCATAGAAAAAGATGGTAGAATAATATATATCTTACATGACAAAATGTTAAAATACTTTTCTCTAGGTATGGGAATTATGGATGATTTTAAAATGTCTTTTTCTATCAGATTTTTTTTTTCCTTTAGAGTGAACATGTTTTACTTGGAAAACAAAAGGTAAAGCAGTGTATTTTGTTTCAAATATTGTAGCTAGCACAGATTCATCCTGGAGATAAAGTGGGATAATATATAACAAAATCCTTAACACAGGATAAGAAAGATGAAATAGCCTTGGTACCCAGGATTTGAATTTGAATCTAAAATTCAAGCACTCTGGAAACTTGTAGCACTGCATTAAAGAGTGACTTACCCTAGTGGGTGGATTGCCTGAGTCCCAGCCCACTCTCTTTTTTTGTAGCTTGACTTCATTTTAACGGCTCATACATCTCTTCATAAGATGTCAGCCAAGGAACAGAAAGAAAAATAAATTCTCACCTGTCATTTTTCAGATAATCCCGATCACATTCATCTTCTTCACTATACTGTGAAGCACACTCTAGCATGACCCCTTTCTTTGAGGTAAGCTGGGGCAAGTCTTCCTTTGAAAGATCTCTGGAGTCAACAGCCACCGCTGTATGATCTGTTATGTGACACAAAGATAGAAATTATGTGCATGCAACTCCCCAAGTGGCTCAGTGGTAAGGAATCCGCCTGACAATGCAGGAGACGTGGGTTCGATCCCTGGGTCGGGAAGATCCCCTGGAAGAGGGCATGGCAACCCACTCTAGTATTCTTGCCTGGAGAATCCCATGGACAGAGGAGCCCGGTGGGCTACAGTTCACAGGGTTGCATAGAGTCAAATGTGACTGAGCATGCACACAACCAAAACATCAAAGTAAAACCCAGGTATTGATTATGGATCCCCGAGATGTTTTGGCTGACAGGAAGGGGAGGCATGCTCAGAAGGTGAGTGAGTTCTGAGGTGCCGGATGGCGCTGGCTGGAGGATAGCATTGGAGTTACCATGGAGGCTGGTTCCCTGTCAGGATCCTGGATTCACACCTCGGGCCATGGGAAATACAAACAAAAGAATGAGAACAGAATAGGGTGCTTTGTACAATGGATCCCTTTAAGATTTGGGATATAATGTACCACTTAGGTTTCCCAGGTGTCGAAATGGTTTAAAAAAAAAAAAAAGATCCACCTGCAACACAGGAGACACGAGATGCGGGTTCAATCCCTGGGTTGGGAAGATCCTCTGGAGAAGGAAATGGCACCAATATTCTTGCCTGGGAAATCCCATGGACAGAGGAGCCTGGTGGGCTACAGCCCACGGGGTTGCAAAGAGTTGGACACGACTTAGCCACTAAATAACCACCACTTCTTTGGGATTACTGTGGCAGACCTTGTCACTGACAATTGTGTGTATATGTGTGTGTGTTCACAGGGTGCAATGCTGAAAAAGTGAAAGTGAAGTTGCTCAGTCGTGTCCGACTCTTTGCGAACCCACGGACTGTAGCCTACCAGGCTCCTCCATCAATGGGATTTTCCAGGCAAGAGTACCGGAGTGGTTTGCCATTTCCTTCTCCAGGGGATCTTCCTGACCCAGGAATTGAACCTGGGTCTTCCCCATTGTAGGCAGATGCTTTTACCATCTGAGCCACCAGGGAAGGGGTTGGTGATTCCTATAGATGGGCATTAGGAATTAGAAGAGAATTTTTCCTATGTCTGTGTAATATGGTGTTGCTGCACTGCTGGCGTCTGAAGGACATGATGGCAGTCCTTTTTTGGTGACAGTAAAGGGGCAGAGAAAGAGGATGGTCAAAAGAGTATGGAGGTGGAGACCATACTATGACTGTCAGGGCTTGCGTTTATTGTAACTCCCCGCCCCACCTCACCCTGAGATTGCAAGACAACATTTGGGGAGACTTGTTGGGGGGCATTGGATATTATAGCAAGCAGGGTGGAAAAACTGAGCCAAATATGGATTGCTACTATAAATGTAACTTCCCTTTAAACCCGGAGTTAATTGCCCTGGGAATCCGCGTGTTACATAGACAAGGGTTCGTTTCTATGATTAATTCCGCTGGCTTGAGCTTGGCACTAATGAGACCAAGGCCAAGGTTATCAGCTCTAACCCCACAGGAGCTGTTAGCATCTCACGGCTCCAAAACCCAGGTGACAGCCTTCACCCTCGGACACAGTGGGACTGGGTGACAGAGTATGATGTTTGACTCCACTTTTAGTACCCAACACCCCCCACTTTCCCCTCTAACACGATGCCTCTGCGCTGAGGGCACAGGCAGTTCATTCTGTAACACGACAATGACATTGTCTCCAGAGCCACATTGCACTTAAAATGGAAACCTGGGTGAGAGACAGTAGAGACTGCCCTGTTAGTCCTTTCAATGGGCACAGGTGATGCCACTGATTGACTTTCAGAGACAAAAACAGCGTGAAAGAAACCATGCCCAGGTAACCCCATTGCCCAAGAGTTTGACTACAATTTGGCAAAAAACAAACCTCCGTTCTTTCGCCACTTTCTAAGAAGTAGTTGGCAATCCCCAGCCTGTACATTTGGAAAGGAATCAAGTGGGGTGTTTTACCTGTGTCCACTGGATTCTCTGCCTTGAAGAGTCCCGTCCCTTTAGTCTAAAGCCTTTTGTTCTGTGTTTCATCATGTAAGACCCAAGTCCTCACCGGTGTGTGCGTGCATGCTGAGTTGCTTCAGCAGTGTCCAACTCTTTTTAACCCTATGGACTACAGCCTGCAAGGCTCCTCTGCCCACGGGATTCTCCAGGCAAGGATACTGGAGTGGGTTGCCCTTCCCTTCTCCAGGGGATCTTCCTGGACCCCAGCGATTGAACCTGTGTTTATTTATCTCTCCTGCAGTTGCAGGTGGGTTCTTCACCACCAGTGCCACCTGGGAGGCCCCCAACACATCTTAAGCTCTGTATTTATTAGGATCACTCGATTTGCAACTAACTGAAACTCAACTCACGGATTCACATACCCGGGAAGAGTACTAGGTCTGTTCACAGACTCTAAAGAAGAGCTGCAGGGATCAGTCTTAGAAACTGGTTTGGGGGAGGATGGCTACATGTATGTGCATGGCAGAGTCCCGTCCCTGTCCATCTGAAACCATCACAACATTGTGTGTGTCTGTGCTCGGCTGTGTCCGACTCTTTGCAGCCCCATGGACTGGATCCTGCCAGGCTCCTCTGGCCCTGGGCTTTTTCCAGGAAGGATACTGGAGTGGGTTTCCATTTCCCACTCCAGCGGATCTTCCCCTCCCACGGATCCAGCCCATGTCTCCTGGGTCTCTTGCTGGCGGATTCTTTACCACTAGTGCCACCTTGTTTATCCTCTATGTTAAAAGTGAAAGTGTTCGTTGCTCAGTCATGGCCGGCTCTTTTGGGACCCCATGGACTGTAGCCCGTCAGACTCCTCTGTTCATGGGATTCTCCAGGCAAGAATACTGGAGTGGGTAGCCATTCTCTTCGCCAGTGGATCTTCCCAATCCAGGGATCGAACTCATGTCTATTTGAGCCACGAGGGAATACACTATAGGCCAATACAATGGAAAAAATTTTTTAAAGAAAAGAAAGAAATTGGATCTGAAACACGGCCCTCCCAGAGACCCGGCCATCTTTCCCTTCCCCTGCTCCTTGTCTTGGCTTCGCTGTGCAGAAAGCTTCTCTCCACGTGGTAGCCAGCATTCCCCAACGCACATCCCCCTGGCTTAGCAAAAACAGGACAGCTATGTTCTCTGGCATTTTGAGGGGTTTTCCTCGGTCTCAAAGATTGCTGGCTGAGGATTAAGGCACTGGAGGTCCAGGTGCCGCCTCCCCGCCCGTAGCTGCGCGCATTCATCAAGGAAGCAGGAGGCAGAGTCTGCGTGGGGCGGAGCTCTGCACCCGCCCAGGCGCCGCTTGCAGACGCAGATACGCCGCCGCCGTGCGACGGCCATGCGCGCTTTGATGCCATGAGACCGTGGGTTCTGGCGCGTCTGAGCTTCTGATGGCATTTGGGGCTCCGAGGAGCATCTAGGCTTCATCACCAACAACAGCAGCGAGATCTGCGAGGCCTATGGCTTGGACCTGCGTCAGCGCATGGGCTTCAGCCGCCCTGCGGACCTGGCACTGGAGGCGAGGTCCCGGGCCGGATCCGTTGCATCGCGCTACACCTGCGCCGGTGCCAGGCAGGCGCGCGGGGCCGCAGGTGTTCGTGCTGGACGCCTGGGGCGTGGAGCCCAAGCCGCTGCCGGGTGAACCGCCCTGGCGCCTGACTGGACAAGGCTCCAGAGCTCAAGGTGTGCGCTGTTGAGATGGCGCTTTGGCCCTCAACTTCAGTTCCATGAAGCTCTCCAAGGCCGCATTACCTGTAGCAGCCCAGCTACCTGCTCATGGGCACCAACGTGGATGACCGCTCCCACTCGAGAACTGGACGCTTCATCGTGCGTACCGGCCGGGCTGTCTGGTTCGAGCCATGGGGATGCGTGTCCCACCAAGCTGGCATCGTAGGAAGCCCAGTCGCTCCATCTTTCACTGCGTGTCCCAGGAGTATGGTGTCCACTCGGGGCGCACCTTCATGGTAGGTGGTTGCCTGGACAGAGACATCCTCCTTGGTGTCACTGTGATCTGAAGGTCATCTTCACACCCTCTGGGGTCTCCACTCTAAGGGATGTGATTTAAAAAAAAAAAAAAAAGGAATGGGAAATGTGCAAAGAATAAGTTACTGCAGTTCTCCTTAACCTTCCCTGAAGCTTAATTGGTCTGCTTGCATGCATGCAGACTCAGTCGTGTCTGACTCTTTGTGACCCCCATGGACTGTACCCCGCCAGGCTCCTCTGTCCATTGGATTATCCAGGCAAGAATACTGGAGTGGGTTGACATTTCCTTCTCCAGGGGACCTTCCCGACCAGGGATCGAACCTGCATCTCCTGCATTGGCAGGAGAAGTCTCTACCACTGAGCCACCCGGGAAGCCCTAACTGGTCTGCTTGCTGCTGCTGCTAAGTCACTTCAGTCGTGTCCGACTCTGTGCAACCCCATAGATGGCAGCCCACCAGGCTCCCCCGTCCCTGGGATTTTCCAGGTAAGAACACTGGAGTAGGTTGCCATTTCCTTCTCCAATGCATGAAAGTGAAAAGTGAAAGTGAAGTCGCTCAGTCGTGTCCCACTCTTAGTGACCCCATGGACTGCAGCCTACAAGGCTCCTCCATCCATGGGATTCGCCAGGCAAGAGTACTGGAGTGGGTTGCCATTGCCTTCTCCAACTGGTCTGCTTGGAGTATAGCATAACACTGGGATATTCTGAAGAAGCCCAGAGTAATACAGGTGCACGTCAGAGGAGAAAAGAAGTCTCTTTCTGATCATTTGGAATTTCCCTTTTATATAGTCAGAAGGAATATCATCTAGGTTCTTCTTTAATAGATAGGAAAATGGAGTCACAGATAATTGAAGTGAATTGCACAAGACAAATCACCCACTGGGTAACTGGACAAAAGTCTCAAATCTCTTACACCCAAGTTTACTACTTTTTCTTGTGTTAGCCCACCTTCAACAGATTTGTTATCCAACTTATCACTGGCTTTGATGGTGGGACGTTCAACTGATAGATGAAGATCAACCTTGATGGTCTACATAACCCTGTTGCAACCCTCTTCTCTTACCTTCAGATCCATAGGCTTATCTGCTCTTGGGTAGGGCTTGATGGAATAGGCGGGGCCAGTCAGCTGCAGACCTGGGACTCAAAGAATAAAGTCAGGCCTCCTTGTCCTGGTCATGGGGGTTTCTAGAGCCATGTCACAGTCCCTGGTCAGAAGGAAAGGAAGACAGAGATCAGAATTCAAACCCAGCCTTGGATTCTCCTTCCTCTTAAGATGTAGAAAGTCACTCGAGAACATTGCTTCTGCCCTAACAAAGAAAAAAAGCTGGGTGATCTCTAAAATCATAAGTTTTTTTTCAGCCCAGGAGAGAGCTGTGGTCACAAGGCAACTCAAACTGAATTCCAGGGTAGGAAGTGTCATAAGACCCTTCCAGAAGATGGGCACACAGGAACTGCTAATGTTTTTGCAGGGCATGAGAACAAGAGGTAACAGCCAGAAGCAATGGACATTTTAACATATTCTTAGAGGCCACGTGTAGGCTGTTACTCGTTAGTTACTTGGGCATTGCAGTGTGTTGGGCACTGTGGAGAGGAGATACCATTCCAGAGTGGTCAGCCTGGTTTGACTCTCTTTCTTAATGGAATACTGGAAAGTGAGTGTATTGGTTATCTGTTGCTATGTAACAAATGATCCTTTGAAGAAGCTTGAAACATCAGACATTTATTATCTCAGAGTTACTGTGGGTCAGGTATCCCAGTGGGGGACCTCTGACTTGTGGTCTCTTGGAAGGCTGTAGGGAAGGTTTTGGTCACTGGTCACATCAAAGCTCGCCTGGGGAAGGGTTTGCATGCAAGTTCATGCAGACGGCTGTTGGTAGGGCTCAGGTCCTCACTAACTGCTGGCTAGAGGCACAAGTTCCTTGTCACATGGCCTCTCCGCAGGGCAACTCTCAACATGGTTGCTCACCTCACTCAAAATGAGTGAGTAAATGAGATAGCCAGAGGGGAGGCCATGGGCCTTTCTGCTATATTAATAGTGAGTCACTAGGGCCATTCCAACTCAAATAAATTGCACAAGGATGTGAATACTAGGGGGCTTCTCTGATGGTGTAGTGGTAAAGAATGCTTTTGTAATTCTTTACAGATTCTTTACAGGAGATGCAAGAGATGCGGGTTCAATCCCTGGGTTGGAAAGATCCCTTGGAGAAGGAAATGGCAACCTACTCCAGTATTCTTGGCTGGAGAATCCCATGGACAGAGGGACCTGGCAGGCTATAGTCCATGGGTCACAAAAGAGTCGGACATGGCTCAGCAACTAAGCACGCACACATGAACACAGGAGGTTTGGATCATTGGCATAGTGGCTGCCCGCCACAGAGCTGAATGCTGTATTTGGGGACCCAAAGTTAACTGTTATACCCTTGGGGTAGGAGGTAGTAAGTAGAAGTGAAGGGTGTTACGTGCCAAGTTTCGCAAATCCTGGAGCCTTGACAAGAAAGTTGGAGCTAGCAAGCGTCAGGGGTTTGAGACCCAGTGGGTTAGGGCAGAAGGGCACCAAGTCCTCAGAATGACTGAAGAAGGAAGGAAACAAACACAATGTTTTTGTTGTGTCATTAAATTCTCGAACCCATGAAAAGATATTATATTAGTCCCATTTTACAGATGAAGAATTAAGGCCTGGAGAGTTTATAACTCTTTCTCATGGTTACACAGCTATTATGGTGATGTTTGCACAACCCTGTAAATATACTAAAGAATCAATGAATTGTGTACTTAAGATAGATACACACTAGGATATGTATGGGGCTCGGACAGTAAAGAATCTGCCTGCAATGCAGGAGACCCAGGTTCGATCCCTGAGTCTGGAAGATCCCTGGGAGAAGGAAATGGCAACCCACTCCTGAATTCTTGTCTGGGAAATCCAGTGGGCAGAGGAGCCTGGTGAGCTACAGTCCATGGGGTCGCAAAGAGTTGGATGTGACTTAACAACAGCAGCAAGGAAATGTGAATTATATTTCAATAAACTTTTTTTTTTTTCAAGACCACACAGGTAGTATGTGGTAGAGTGGGAAATTTCCGACCTAATTGTTTTAGGCTCTGTATTAGTTTGCTGGAGCTGCTGTAACAAAATACTACCACCCGGATGGCTTAAACAATAGGTGTTAATTTTCTGATGGTTGTGGAGGTTAGAAGTCTGAGGTCAAGGTGTTGGCAGGGTTGGTTCCTTCTGAGGCCTCTCTCCTTGGCTTGTAGACGGCCGCCTTCTGCGTCTGAACACAGTCTCTCCTCTTTCTGTACACATCCTGGGTGTCTGTGTGTGTCAGAATCCCCTCTTCTTAGCAGGACACAGGTCCCATTGGATTAAGACTCACCTTAATTGTCTCACTTTATTCACCTCTTTAGAGACTTTTTCTTCAAATATGATTATAGCCTGGGCTAACTGGGTATTATGACTTCACCATGTGAATCTGGGGAGACAATTCAGCCCATAACAGACTCCAAAGTTTATGTTTTTTTTTCAGACAGTAGAAATCCTTTTCAGACAATAGAAATCTACTGCTGTCTTTGTTAATCTACATGATAAACTGTAACCTGGATTTATTAATATGTATTTGTTCTGTTCAGGTAGAACAGTATTGGGACAATTTTAATTCCTACAGATAAGTATTTGCAAATGGTAACAGTTTAAATGAGCTCATGCTGCAGTCTCTAGATACTCTTCAAATAAATTGATTAAAAGCTCTAAAGAGGAAGAGTTGAATTGTTAAAAGAAAAAAAAAATGAAGTTGAATGACCACCAGTATTTAACATCTGTTAATATCATTTATCACAGAGATGTTAAGTAAAACAAGCATCCAAAATGTATAACAAATGCTGAGACAGTTTATAATGTGCTATTATCGCGTATCTTGTCATCTCTTTACTGGTTACTCTGCAACTGACCACACGCGAGGAGAGTGCATTCTCTGAGCAGACAGGCGTGAGCCTGGCCCAGCACAGCCTAAGCCAGCCACTGCATGTGAAAGGAACACTTGTGCACAGTCTTACATGACGAGACACACAAGGGCCTACATTCTTAAAAAGTCCGGACATGCAAGTCAACTTACTGGTGTCCTGATGTATTAAAGTTTGACATGAAAGACCCTTCGTACTGCATTTTACTTTTGTTTTTAAGGTAGCAGTAATTTTTAAAGATGGGGCTTCCCTGGTGGCATGGTGATAAAGAACCCACCTGCCAATGTAGAGACTCAAGGGCATGGCAACCCACTCCAGTCTTCCTGCCTGGAGAATCCCAGGGACTGAGGAGCCTGACAGGCTACAGTCCATGGAATCTCAAAAGAATGGGAAATGACTTAGCAACTAAACAACAGCAACAATTTTTAAAGATACTTAAACATTGGTGAGGACTTCCCTTGTGGCTCAGCTGGCAAAGAATCCGCCTGCAACGTGGGAGACCTGGGTTCGATCCTTGGGTTGGGAAGATCCCCTGGAGAAGGGAAAGGCTACCCACTCCAGTGGCCTGGAGAATTCCACGGACTGTATAGGCCGTGGGGTCACAAAGAGTTGGACATAACTGAGTGCCTTCCACTTTCAAACATTTGTGGGGACACAGTGCAACCTAGCTTTCAGATAACGCAGTCTGAAACTACCTGAAATATATCCTCAGGCTCTAATGCCTACAGGGGACCCATCTTTTTGGAAAGACAGACCCATGGCCCCTGGGCTTGTATCAGCTGCGTCAGAACCTAAATCCGGAGATGGGTAGAGGGGAAAGCCAAGTGTTGGGGAGAGGGGAAAGCCAAGTATGTGCTTGAAACAAAAATTCCAGCATCATTTGAACTGACCTCTTCATTCTGGGTTAACTAACTGGTGGGTTTAAAGAGTGACTTGAGAGTCCCTGTTATCTGTGCTCCAGATCAGCGACAAACCTTAGCATTCCTCAGGAAGAATCGAATGTCACTTAAAACTGCCTTTTCCGTCTGCTTCCTCCCTCAATTAAGAAGCCTTTGTAGGACTGAGGCCAAATGAGTCCATAAAAGGGCTTATTTCCCATTTGGTACTCAGCTGAAGCCCGTGTCGCTCACTTTCTCCCTGGTTCTCATTTCTTCTCTCTCCACACTCCTCTTTCCCATCTTTTAAACCAATTAGGGGAACTGAAGACTTGGCCCAAGGGCCAAGTATTGAGTTTTTCCGTCAACAAGGAGAGGCCAGCCAATATCCCTTTATCTGAAAGATAAACAGAGGCAGCTAATGAGGGGAGGTGGGATTAGGGGTGGTAGAGGATCATTCTGGAAGCTTTGGTAATTCTTTAGAGGAGATAACGTGATGGAGGCTGAAGTTTCTGCACTAAATCAGTTCAGTGAAGACACTTGAGATCACGCAGCGCTCATCCACTAGATGGCAACAGAGAGCCATCTATGCCTACCTCCCGGCTCCTGGCTGAACTTCACCTCCAAGCTGCTGAAGTTTAAAATCCCCTCTATTGCATGGAACAATACCAAGAATTTTGCTTAAGAGATGGCTGATTGTTGGCTGTTTAGACCTTACCTTCTAACCCTTTGCATTTATCCTATAACTTGAAGTTCAGCTGTGTTTTTCAGAGGTCTCCTTCATTGCAGGCAGATTCTTTACTGTCTGAACCACCAAGGAAGCCTGTACAAAGCATAGATTTGTGTATATATTGTCACTCCTGTTTTTTAGCCTCTGAGGGAAAGTGCCAAGCAACACTGTCCCCATTCTCTTTTATGTAAGAGGGTTTGCTGCTCTTTGAAAGTCTTTTTTGTTGTTCTTGTTGGTTTGATTCAATGAAGAAGAATTGAATAGGCAGCCTTGCTGGGTATGAAATCATTTGCCACCTACTCACAAACAACAATTTGACCTGATCCCCTGGCCTTGGGAAAGTCAGTGACTCCTGGCTTGGTTTGGCCAGCAAGGGGGCAGTGTGAGGTTTTGTGGGAGGTGTGAGAAGAGAGTGAGTAATGTCTAGGGGCTTCCTGATCCTGGGGGAGACAGTCTGGGTTGTAAAGGGCCAGCACTAAGGTCTGCAGTCACGTATGGAGGTGAGATTTGGACCATAAAAAAGGCTGAGCCGCGAAGAACTGGTGCTTATGAACGGTGGTGCTGGAGAAGACTCTCGAGAGTCCCTTGGACAGTAAGGAGATCAAACCAGTCCATCCTAAGGAGATCAGTCCTGGGTGTTCACTGGAAGGACTGATGCTGAAGCTGAAGCTCCAATACTTCGGCCACCTGATGTGAAGAGCCAACTCATTGGAAAAGATGCCGGGAAGGATTGAAAGCGGGAGGGGAAGGGGACGACAGAGGATGAGATGGTTGGACGGCATCACCCACTCATGGACCTGAGTTTGGGCAAACTCTGGGAGATAGTGAGGGAGTGGGAAGCCTGGTGTGCTGCAGTCCGTGGGGTCACAAAGAGGCGGACACGGCTGAGCCACTGAACAGCAAGAGCAGAGGCCTGCCAGGGCTGATGCTCTCCTGGGACTTAATCGACGATGTTGTTATAAAAACAAAAAGAACTGCTGAGGAGGAGTTGAAACAAGTGGGTGGGAAGATAAAAGAGCAGCTTTTTGATGGAGCCACGGAGCAAGTTTGAAATAGTCTGAAAGCTCTTTGGCCGTGAGTGTGATGTGTTGGTTGGTGTATGTGCTGGTGCCACTGGCTGGCCTGTCACTTAGGGGAAGAAGGAAGGAGAGACTTCCCTGGTGGTCCAGTGGCTAAGACTTTGTTCTTCCAATGCAGGGGGCCCAGGCTCGATCCCTGGTCAGGGAACTAGATCCCGCACGCTGCAAGTGAAGAACCCGTGTGCTGAAACTAAGACCTGGTCAGTTCAGTTCAGTCGCTCAGTCGTGTCCGACTCTTTGTGACCCCATGAATCGCGGCACGCCAGGCCTCCCTGTCCATCACCAACTCCCAGACTTTACCCAAACCCATGTCCATTGAGTCAGTGATGCCATCCAACCATCTCATCCTCTGTCATCCCCTTCTCCTCCTGCCCCCAATCCCTCCCAGCATCAGGGTCTTTTCCAGTGAGTCAACTCTTCGCATGAGGTGGCCAAAGTATTGGAGTTTCAGCTTCAGCATCAGTCCTTCCAATGAACACCCAGGACTGATCTCCTGGTACAGCCAAATAAATAAATGTTTAAAAAAAAAAAAAAAGAAGAAGAAGGGAAAAGAGAATTAAAGAAGAAAAAGAAGACCGGAAAGGAAGAGGGAGAAAGACTGAGTGGAAAAGTGATGGAACATTTTCATGATGTAGGTCGCCATTTGAGACAACCCCAGCGGGAACCCCCAGAGCCTTCTGCCTTGGGGTCAGTGGCCACTCACCCAGCTCTCTGCCCAGGGTGTGTGGGGCACTCTAAGAGTCAGATTCTGACCTTTGGGAAGTCCCAGGGGCCACAGGCTGGCTGACTGATGGATGCATAGTTGTCAAATCCCCTGGACTGCAGCTCAGAGCAGGGGTCAGAGGACATCCCCAGGGCAGTGTCTGTTTAGTGGAGAACTTGAGCAGGACTGTGCAAGTTCCAAAGGGTCTGGACCAGCAGGAGAGGCTGGAGAGGCCAGTATGAAGGACACAGGAGGAGAAAGAAGAGGCTAAGGGAGGCTGCCTGAATGCTAAGAGTGCGAATATTCAGGAGACTCACGGGTGGGGCCGCCCTGATTCTTCACAGCAGGGACTTGTCTGCAACATCTGTTGAATCAAATTGAATATAATCACAAACTGAATCAAATAACACTTCTTTGTATTAATATAGCCTTATAGAATGGGTTTCCCTGGTGACTCAGACTAGAGTCCACCTGCAGTGCAGGAGACCCAGCTTTGAACCCTGGGTTGGGAAGATCTCGGAGAAGGGAATAACAACCCACTCCAGTGTTCTTGTCTGGAGAATCCCACGGACAGAGGAGCCTTGTGCCACACAGAGTCCGTGCTGTCTCTGCCAACATCTTAGAAGAATCAGCCAGGATGGAATCAGCCATGGACCCCCATAGTCCATGGGGTCGCAAGGAGTCGAACATGACTCAAGCAGCTGAGCATGCACTGTAAGGTTAAAATGTTTTATTTTTGCATTTGTTTGTATTATTTGTGTGAAAAGTATTATACACCTATGATAGTACAGTACTATATAGCCAATTGTGTTAGTTGGGTACCTAGGCTAACTGTGTTGGACTTACGAATATGCTCTTGGAATGAAACTTGTTCGTATGTAGGAGACTTACTGTATATGTAACAACTTTACATGTTCCATAGCATGTCATTCCCATTTCCTGCTTTGCCCCATGTCGTATGTGTCCTAGTATGCTCAGCCATGTCTGACTCTTTGTGACCCCATGAACTGTAACCCCCCAGGCTCCTCTGTCCATGGGATTTCCCAGGCAAGGATACTGGAGTGGGTTGCCATTTCCTCCTCCAGGGGATCTTCCCAACCCAGGGATTGAACCCAGGTCTCCTGCATCGCCTGCATTACAGGAAGATTCTTTACCTGCTGAGCCATCAGGGAAGCCATTTAAGGGAGGGAGTGATTAGTTGTCCTGATTCTCCAGGTGCAGATGTCTTGGCCCAGAAAGAATTAAGTGCCTTATCTACGATCACCTGTAAAGTGCTAAATGCATGGGGTGGAAGTCAGGTTTCTGGTTTCCCCATCAAGTGTTTGTTTTACTTTTTAGCTTAAACAGTTATTTTTATGTATTTTTCAAGCTATTCTATTTTTGTTTATAAGGTGCTTTATTAAGTATATATTTTTCATTATTTTCTTCATTAGCTGCGTTGGTGTTCTCAACTTTCTTTATAATGGGACACCAGGACATATGACATTGGAAGAAGTGTCACAGTGTCCCATTATCTTCCCTTGCTGTGCGTGTGGCAGGGGATAGTTAGGGCGGGGGAGGACTTCAGGGCTGGAGCTTGGAAAACTGTAGGCGAGTCCATCCTCTCAGTTCTGGAACAAGCTCCCTAACATTCATAGTCCTGGCCAGAGGGTACTTGCTACTTCCCTTCTATGAGGGCAATTGTTCAAGTTGCTTGGATGCACCTTTTGTGTATCTTAAAATGACCTGGCAGCAGACTCCGAGAACTTCTGCTCATTGCAAAGGAATCTGATTTCTCATAGTCAGAGGTTTTTACCTGCTGATTAGAAGAGGGAATACTTTTTTTTTTAAGGTGAAAATATATAAGATCTTATCATCCTGAAGGATTCCTTTCGTCTTGATAATTTTCAGTGTAATGAGTTTGGGAAATCTCCCAAGCCTTATAGAAACTACCCTGGCAGACCGTGAAATGGTTTTAAAACTCTTCTTCAGGTTCACCCGTTACTGGTCGCTCTCCGTATTCTAAATCACCCAGACGTCCAGCGGGATTTGAAACTGGCCCTCGTGGAACCTCCAGCAGTAAGACTTCATTACACTATCCCTCATTTAATCTTCTCCTGTAAGATATTCCTAAACACTGGGTCCCTTGGCAAACGCCCTGAAGAAGTTTCATTTCAATATTGCTTTGTATTTATATAACCTCTATATCGAAGGAGCTTAAAAACACTTACGGCCCATGCTTCATTACTTAGTGTAACCACAAGGAAAGTCAACCCAATTCATATTAACAAATTGAAGCACGCCCTTTGAGATAGGTAAAAAGAATAGCACTTTGTCTGCATGACACGTTTCTCTTCCAAGAAACTAGAAGTAATTTCAGCAACTGAACTCCTGGAGAAAAATAAAGAACAGATAAGGCAAGTGCTTAATCTTTGTTGTTGTTTAGTCATTCAGTCGTGTCCAACTCTTTTACACCTGGCTGTAGCCTGTCAGGCTCCTCTGTCCTTGGGATGCTCCACGCAAGAATACTGGAGTGGGTTGCCATTTCCTTCTCCAGAGGATCTTCCCAACCCAGGGATCCAACCTGAATCTCCTGCATTGGCAGGTAGATTCTTCACCACTGAGCCACCAGAGAAGCCCACTTGGTCTTAGGTGCCTAGTAAAATGGGGGTGGAGTGGAAATCGGAGATCGAATATCTGACTCACCTCCCATCATGCTCCTGTTAGCACTGGTGATGATATGGTGGCAGTAAATTGTTACAGGGTGGAAGGGGCTTTCTCTTGTTCCTTGTCATAAATCTTGGGCTGTGTCATTTTTCTTCAGTGAAAAGGAAGGGTCTCCCACTCATGCCTGTGCTTCTGAATGTAGGCTGACTGCTTTATCTTTATGTCCTGGCTCATTCTCCTAAGATGGTGGCAGAGACAGGACAGAACTTGACATGTGGTGAGGTTCCAGGTAATCCAGTACCCAGGGAGTGAGT
Organism: Cervus elaphus; assembly: GCF_910594005.1. Classification (NCBI taxonomy): domain Eukaryota; kingdom Metazoa; phylum Chordata; class Mammalia; order Artiodactyla; family Cervidae; genus Cervus; species Cervus elaphus. Next base: position 37,828,228 of record NC_057830.1, on the reverse strand, counting down.
GAGGCATTTCAGTTCTCAGAAGCAAGAAGTTAAGTCAGTGTTACATTGTAAACCCTTCTCTTTTCAATGCTTGTTATATGTCCTTTAAAGGTCTGGAGCCCCTGGTTGACTTTCCTTGAGGATCCAGGCTATCAGAGTTCTTTGACCAGAGAGTAGCTCTTCACTGTCAGACCTGCCGATACATCAAACCTGAGAAATAGGAATGACTATGTTTTGATCTTTGTATGGGGTGTTTTTTTTTTTTAAATATACTTTATTTTTAAAAATTTAATGTAATTTTATTTTTTAACACCAAAAACACTTTGTATTGGGGTATAGCCAATTAACAATGTTGTGATAGTTTCCAGTGAGCAGCAAAGGGACTCAGCCATATATATGCATGTTTCTGTCTGGGCTGTTTTCACCAAATACTGAGCTGCTGTGCATTTGCCATTGGCCCCTCTTCTCTCTTCCCCTTAACCCAGTTCTTCTGGAGGCTTGGCTGGATGACTCTTCATCCCACAAGGGTCTAGCATAGTGAAGAGGCACTCGGGGTATGGGGCCAGTGTCTGAGAATCTGGTGGGGACTGTACACTGCCAGCCTGAGACTCCTGTCCTCCTTGTATACCCACTCTGTGCTACTCTTGAGAAAACTCAGAATGCAGTTTGGGAAAGGCGGCACCTTGCATGTTCTTTCTTTTTCCATATATATATATATATATATTTTTTTTTTTTTAAATAGAAATATGTTTGAAAATAAGGTTGAGGACGTTTAGGGCATACAATCAATTGATTTGACACATGTATGTATTGCAACATGATTGTCATTGGAGTGTAAACTAACAGCTCTATCTCATCCTATAATTATTTCCTTTTTGTCGTGGGAGGGATTAAGATCTAGTCTCCTAGCAAGTTGGATGTTTATATCCATATTGTATTTTTTAAGTTAATTTATTTGCCTGCACCGGGTCTTCACTGCTGTGCTGGGATTTCTCTAGTTGGGGCGAGCGGGAGCTGCTCTGAAGTTGTGGTGCTCGGGCTCCTCATCGTGGTGGCCTCTCTTGTTGTTCGGCTCAGTCACTGTGACACGTGGCCTTAGTTGCCCCGTAGCGTGTGGGATCTTCCCAGACCAGGGATCCAACCCATGTCCCCTGTACGGGCAGGTGGATTCCTAACCACTGGACCACCAGGGAAGTCACATACTGTATTTTTTTTAAACTGATTCTTGAATTAATGGCCTGTGCCCTGCACTATTCCTTTATTTGCCAGTGAAGTTGGGGGAGAAAAATAATACCCTTATGGTCTCCTGAAAAGAACACTCCAGTGCCTCCTAAGAAAAATCCATCTTCCCCGTTCTCTTCAGAAGCATGAGCTGGTTCCTCAGACGCAGCCCTGGAGGAGAACCCCTCAGGGGGAGTGCAACTGTGGCTGCTTCTGTGCTCTTAGGGTGGGGTTTCTTGCCCCCACAGAAGTCTGATTTAAGCTAAAGGGAAATGGAAGCTGAGGAATCAGTGGTCCAGAGTCTCCAGGCTTCTTAGAGCAAATATTCCATAACAGAGACCCCTGGGCTGCTTGGCGTAGATTCGGCAACCTGAACTTGGCCCCAGTCTCAGAGCGCATATGGTGTTCCAAGTCAGGATCACAGATAGCAACGTACCATACTGCGCATGGGGAAAATATTTATGGGATAATAAATGTGAGCAGAGCATGTTTGTGCTCTGTGCATAATTGGCAGTAGAATATGTAGATGAACTGACTCCTAATTGTCTCCTTTAAGGAACTGTGGCCAGATGCCCCTACAGTTTGTGCCTAGGAGAACAAACAGCTTTCAGCTCTGGGCAAGGGGATGAGGCTGGTGGAACAAGACGCTGTTAACTAGCTTAAGGACTCATGCTTGTAAAGGACACCGGGACTTCCACGTGTGGTCTGGCTGAACAATGAACACAGATTTTTTTTTTTCCTTTAAAAATGGATTATATATATTTTTATACATACAGAGTGTGGCTCAGCCCAGTGAAATGGGCTTTGTGTAGACCATTGCAGGCCCCAAGAAGGAAGCTAAGGTGATATGACCATTGTTTTGGCAAATATGAGAAAAATCCAGGGGACATTGCCTAATTTAGATAAGCCTCTCTGTTTGTGGTGGAGATTTCATTGTTCAGGGAGTCTAAGTCAAAGAATTCAGAAACTATATCTTCAACCATAAACTGCATTGGATACCATGTGATCATCCCAATAGTACAACAACATTATCAAATAATTATTGTGCTTTGATTTGTTAAAGAGCCCAGAGAGCAGAACAATTTTTAAAAAATCTCAAAAAAACAAATTCCAAAGGTTAGAGTTTAAAAAAATTCCACTTTTAGTCACTGTTGTCTAAGTCTCTTAGCAGAGGGGCAGACTTATTGAATAAAGGAAATAATTAGTGCTCAGATATCCTTTGTACAGTTGTGTAAATTTTTAAATAAAATTGAAAACTGAGGTTATGTTTCTTTTTTTGTGTGGAAGAACTCTTTTGTAGGTTTCCTGCTTGCCTGCCATTGTTACGCAGTGGGTAGATTTTCCTTCACATTCTTTTTGCATTATTGCAACAGACAAGTCTAAGACACTGTCTAATGTTAATGCTACACACTGCTGCCAATTATAATCAGAGCTAGTCAAAATAAACAAATTAAACAAATAAACATGTCAAAACAGCTCTGAGTTAGCGAAAATAAGCCAAGTCTGAACTCTCCCAGTGTTTCGGCATAAATGATGGGCTGTGGGTTGTAAAAAGCTCCATAACATTTTTTCACCTTTGCAGGGGGAAGGTGGGTCAGTTTAGAATTACAGTGCCGCTCGACTTTGAGAAAGGGGTCTGTGACTGAAAGCAAATCAAACCCAAATGTTGCTGGCTTCACCGGGGGTAGTAATGATCTGCTGCCTGCTCTCAATGCCTGAAAAAAGCAAGAAGGAAAGAAAGGAAAAGCAGTTGATTCTTTGCTGACGTGACGCCAGAACCCCTAAATCAGTGGAGAGGTTGGGCGCAATGCAGGTGAGACTCACCAAAGGCGGATGTACATTTCAATTGGAAACGTGCTGTCCCCGTGACATTTCCCAATCAGCATGTTTAAAATACTAGGCAATTAAGTGAGAAGGCTCTGTTGCCTCCAAGAAGGGATATAAAAGATGACTTTGCTACCCAAGTACGGTATCTTGGAAAGAGTCTGAAATAATGTGAGGAGGTATAAAGCAGAAGTTGTGTGTGTATAAAACTATGGAAAGAGGTTGGGGGAGAAGGCTGTCACTCTGGCAGGTGGTTTTCGTAAAAAGGTGATCTCTTGAAGTTCAAGAAATTGAAAAATATCGACACCCACTCCTGGGAAGCTTGCCACAAAGCAGGTGACTCCTGCAACCCGCCCAGCGTTCTTCATTCGATGGATACTGACTAGCACCAACCCCATGCCAGGCGCAGGGCAGCCGAGGTGAACAGGGCTCAGACCATGTCTTAGGCATCGCCCTGTGGTCCCCCCAGGGAGGCTGAGATGCTGCGTGTCAGAGGGAAGGGGGTGATGGGCAGCAAGGAAGAGCAAGAGAGACTGACATCACTTACTATTCCAATTCCACCTTTCACTTGTCAGGGAAGCGCTTTGGGTGAGGTTACCCTCCAATGAGAGGGGTCTTGCAGAGGAGCGAGAGGAGTGACAATCACTCTGTCCAGAAAACTTGATTACTTCTCTCGTCTCCCATGAGTTTTATTTTTAATGTGCGCTGTGTTTGGAAGGAAAGGGGCTGGGGGTGGAAATCATTGTGCCTTTGAAATGTTGTTTTCTGAGGACAGTCTATAGAATCTTGGTTATTAACAACCTCTCACAAGACAGTTATTTTTGGAGTGGCCTCTTAGGAGGCAACCTCTTGGAAGTGAACTCATTTATTTTGCGTCTCACTGTCCTGCCATTTCCTGCGGAGAGAGGGGAAAAGTGAAACCACATGTTTTGAGGAGCGAACGGAGGAAATCCCTTCGAAGACAAATGACGACTCCTCTCCCCTGGCAATTAGTCAAACCTGGGCTTCAGGCCAGCCCAGGTGTTCCCGACTGTGTATAAATTTGCCAAAGAACAATGAAAATAGCAGCTGATTGTGCTGACAGATTCTTCTGGTAATTTCCTGTTGTTTGGCATCTTCGGGTTACTTTCCCACAATTACGGCTGCTGTTGAAGTCTGGGGCCCTTGGAAGTCGTTTTCTAACTCTCTTCTTGCCCTTTTCTGTCATCCCACCGGGCAAGCAGCCTCTCACCCGCTGCCTCTAAGAAACGGGACAATCAAAGTCTGAAACTAAGTGAAAAAAAGTAGTTCAGGAGTTGTGGATATTTCCCCCCGCTTTCCCAGATGTTTGAATTTAATCCCCTCGCAAAATACATATTTTAATGAGTCTGAATTTAAAAGAGGGGGAAAAATTATTTGCACCTGCATCATATAGAGTTTCTTGGCAACCGCCAGCCAGAATTCTGGTTCCTTCTGATTCTCCAACGTACAAGTTGGAAGGCTTCCTTGTGTTGTCCAGGAATATCTCATCTCAGTGAAGCTGGGTCAGCTGGTTCTCCTGCTGGGATTGATTGACTCCAGTTGACTCCAGGGACCAAGATGGGGCAGTCCCCAAACAAGATTGGGTGTCATTGCGATGTCCCTTGCCTTAAAAAAAAAAAAAATGCCTCTGCTTCCCAGGTGGTGCTAGTGGTAAAGAGCCTGCCTGCCTATGCAGGAGACTTAAGAGACGTGGGTTTGATCCCTGGGTTGGGAAGATCCCCTGGAGAAGGGCATGACAACCCACTCTAGTATTCTTGCTTGGAAAATCCCATGGACAGAGTAACGTGGTGGGCCTCGTCCACAGGGTTGCAAAGAGTTGGGCACGACTGAGGCGACCTAGTACGTACTACTATTGCTGCCTGGTCCCACTTGCAGTTTAAGAAAATGAAACTACTATTATGTATGGATGGAAGCTGTCCTTGTACCCAGAGCATTTGGGGGTGAACTGAAAATAAGGCGAATTGCACAATTTTCTCAAATCTCCGCATTATCCAATCTGTCAGGAAGCTATGCATATTTTCTTGGTTAGAGCAACTATGAAAAAAAAAGTTTTTTTTTTTTTTTTGAGGGGATGGGGAGCTGGAGCTATTGTTGAGAAGCTGCCAAGAGGCTGGTTTCTTTCTTTTCACCCACCATCCCCCCTTCTCAACTCCTGGCCCCTCAAACCCCCAGAGGAGGGAGTCAATGTGAACATTACAATGTGGAGCTTGCAAAAGAGTTGCTCAGGATGTCTTCGACTAGAGCATAATGTATTGAATTTTTCTAAACAAGGCTTCATGTCCCCTATTAATCAGGACTTCTAGTCAGGAGAATTGCAAACCAAATACAAAAATTCCATGATAATCCACAGCATTTGAGAAGAGGGTAAAACTCAGAACCTATCATGTCTGACAAATGTTCTGGAGGTTGGCTTTGGAATAACTGTCAGTCTAGCCTGTGCTGGATATATTGTTGGTAGAAACACTGCATTTCTTTCTGTTTTAAGGCCAGAACATGAAAAAAACTCAGTGAATGTATACAAAGTCCAAAGGCAACTGGAAGCCATTTTTTTTCTGGATTCCTGGACCTCTTAAAAGTAATAAAAAAAAAAACATCCAGGTGGAAGTAGGCTTGGGGATGTCAGAAATGACATGGGACATGGAACATGCTGGTTACTTGATAACCTGAGTCTTGATAAGTTCCACCTCCATTCACATGCTCTGTTACAATATGTTTGGGGATGTTGATAAATAGCACTAGTTTTATGTTTTCAGAAAAACACCTTTAATTCATGGTTTTTTTTGTTCCTTTCATCAAGAAAGCTATTCATAAACTGTTTTTTAATTCATTAATCTGTTTATTCATTTGTTGTTGTTCAGTCACTAAGGCATGTCCGACTCTTTGAAAACCCATGGACTGTAGCACACCAGACTGCCCTGTCTTTCACTGTCTCCTGGAGTTTCCTCAGATTTATGTCCACTGAGTCGGTGATGCCATCCAACCATCTCACCTCCAGCACCCGCTTCTCCTACTGCCTTCAGTCTTTCGCAGCACCAGGGTCTTTTTCAATGAGTTGGCTCTTCGAACCAGGTGGCCAAAGTATTGGAGGATCAGCTTCAGCATCAGTCCTTCCAGTGAATATTCAGGGTTGATTTGCTTTAGGATTGACTGTTTTGATCTCTTGGCTGATCAAGGGACCCCTAAGAGTCTTCTCCAGCACCACAATTCAAAAGCATCTGTTCTTGAGTGGTCTACCTCTTCCTTGTGGTCTCACATCCGTGCATGACTACTGGAAAAATCACAGGTTTAACTATATGGACCTTTGTAGGCCAAGTGATGTCTCTGCTTTCTCATATACTGTCTAGGTATGAAAAAGCTTTTCTTCATTAGTTTACAATTAGTTGAATACCTTCCAGCTGTTGGATGTAGTTGAAAGTATTTCACTATATTATTGACCATAATTTCACCTCCTTTTGCCCTTTCCAAAATCTTACTCACCTATAACATCCAAGTTAAGTAGTATCTCCTCCATGCAGTCTTCCTTTCTTTGCATTCTGGTCCTTATTAATCTTCATTTTGTCTAACTAGCCACAGTACAGGTTCATTCAAACCTATTGAATGAACACTTAAATGTGCATTGTTTCTTTCTTTCTTTTCTTTTTTTGGCTGTACTGCTTGGCATGTGGGATCTTAGTTCCCCAACAGGGATGGAAACTGTGCTGCCTGCTCTGGAAGCTCAGAATCTTAACCACTGGACCACCAGGGGATTCCTAAAATGTGCATTGTTTGAGGAGGAAGGAATACTGTGTGGATTAAGACAAACCTGATTCCTTGCCTCATAGGTCTTAAAGTAAAATGGTGGCAACAGCCAGTTAAACAAATACTTACAATGTGGCACATTAAATCCTGTGATGCAGGAGGATCAGAGGCGGTGGTGGGAGCAACAGGAGCGGCCCCAGTGGGTAGTGATGTTTGAGCTGAGACTTGAAGGATGGGCAGTGGTCAGCAAGACCACTGTGTACATGTGTGTGTACATGTTCCAGGCAGGGGGAGTAGCAGGAGTGAGAGGTATGCTGGGGAAGGAACAAAGGATATGGGAGTGATGTCTTACTTCTGAATGTGTTGGAAATGGTGCAAACTTCTGGCATAGATAGAGGACCAGGGAGGAAGGAGAGTGAGGAGAAATGAGACCCCAGAGGTAAGCAGAGGCTCCATCCTGAAAGGCCTTTAAGACCATGGTGAGAAATGTGGGCTTCATCAGAGGTGGAGCCATTGCAGTGCTTTAAACAGGAAGTGATGCCCTTAGACTTGTCTTGTGGCGGGGTGACTCTGCCCGCAGTATGGAGAGTGGACAAAGCGGAAGACAGTGGAAGTGCAGGTTGTTTTTGGTGGAAGCCAGCTAATAATAAAAGCTATATATGACAAACCCACAGCAAGCATCACCCTCAATGGTGAAAAATTGAAAGCATTTCCTCTGAAATCAGGAACAAGACAAGGGTGCCCACTCTCACCACTACTATTCAACATAGTGTTGGAAGTTTTGGCCACAGCAATCAGAGCAGAAAAAGAAGTAAAAGGAATCCAGATAGGAAAAGAAGAAGTGAAACTCTCGCTGTTTGCAGATGACATGATCCTCTACATAGAAAACCCTAAAGACTCTTCCAGGTAATCAATGAATACAGTAAAGTTGCAGGATATAAAATTAACACACAGAAATCCCTTGCATTCCTATATACTAACAATGAAAAAACAGAAAGAGAAATTAAGGAAACAATACCATTCACCATTGCAACAAAAAGAATAAAATACTTAGGAGTGTATCTACCTAAAGAAACAAAAGACCTATACATAGAAAACTATAAAACACTGATGAAAGAAATCAAAGAGGACACAAACAGATGGAGAAACATACCGTGTTCATGGATTGGAAGAATCAATATTGTCAAAATGGCTATTCTACCCAAAGCAATCTATAGATTCAATGCAATCCCTATCAAGCTACCAACAGTACTTTTCACAGCTAATATGAGTCTTATGTGCTTGGTCGTGTCTGACTCTTTGCGACCCCATGGACTGTAGCCCTCAAGGCTCTTCTGTCCATGGGATTTTCCAGGCTCGAATACTGGAGTGGGTTGACATTTCCTTCTCCAGTCACCTAACGTTGTGCTTAATTATATACCGATTCTCTCTTTCACTGTTCTGTATTCATTAGCCTTTACTCTCTGGCCTGGTTACAAGCATCTTGATTGCAGGAACCATACTTTTTTCCCTCTGAGAACAATTGTTGGGCTTCTCGGGTGGCTCAGCTGGCAAACAATCCACCTGCAATGCAAGAGACCCTGGTTTGATTCCTGGGTCAGAAAGTTCCCCTGGAGAAGGGACAGGCTATCCACTTCAGTATTCTTGGGCTTCCCTTGTGGCTCAGATGGTAAAGAATCTGCCTGCAATGCAGGAGACCAGGGTTCGCTCCCTAGGTTGGGAAGATCCCCTGGAGGCAACCCTCTCCAATATTTTTGCCTGCAGAATCCCCAAAGACAGAGGAGCCTGGCAGGCTACAGTCCATGGGGTTGCAAAGAGTTGGACACGACTGAGTGACTAATCACAGCACTGCACAGCAAAGAGCACAGTTGTTAGTAGATGCTCAGTGATGGGCTTCCCCAGTGGCACTAGTGGTATAAAGAAACTGACTGCCAATGCAGGAGACATAAGAGGTGTGGGTTTGATCCCTGGGTCAGGAAAATCCCCTGGAGGAGGGCATGGCAACCCACTCCAGTGTTCTTGCCTGGAGAATCCTCATGGACAGAGGAGCCTGGTGGGTTACAGTCCATAAGATCGCAGAGTTGGACGGGACTGAAGCAACTTAGCACACACGCACATTCAGTAGATACTTGTGGTGGTGTGATTTTATTTTTATGCTGCTTCCTTTTCAGTTTGCTGTTTCGACAGCTTCTGGCATGGCTATAGCCCTGCAGTGGTCAATAAACAGAGGGAGAATTTTTCTGAGTGAGTCTCATGAAAACAGTTTCAAAACCTCAATTTACCAAGACTAAAAGCTGCCCTTTGTCTTCCTGCTTTCTTAAGTCCTAAGAGAGAAGCATGGTGATTTTATTTGCCCTGTGCAGCTCCTAACAATAAAAGTCAAAGTACTTTTGCCAAGAGGCTGTAGTAAGTGGTAAATTCCAGTCGAAGGAAAGTGGGACTTGTCCAGTCCGGCCGGAAGAGCGTGTTGGTGTTGTTGGAAAGGCCATGGAGGTTCAGATGGGTGGTTAATCCCCCTGAATTTCCCTGGAAAAGTGGCTCCCCTCCACCATTCACCAGGCACATTCCTCAGTGTCCACCAGGGAATCTGACCCCGTTAGCGCTGAGTATTTATGACCGACATTCACCAGTGATTATATTAACAGTCAAATGATTATAACTCTAAATGCTATTGTGTGTGTATGCATCAGGGGGAGGTTGGTTGGAGAAGAGAGAGTATTCTTGAAGCAAATATATTGTTTCTTTTAAATGGTGTCCCCCCACAGTAGATTGGAAATGTTGGTCATGTATTAATACTAAGAAGGGGCTTTCCTGGTGGCTCAGATGGTAAAGAATCTGCCTGTAATGCAGGGGACCTGAATTCAGTCCCTGGGTTGAGATGATCCCCTGGAGTAGGAAATTTCAACCCACTCCAGTATTCTTTTTTTTTTCACTCCAGTATTCTTGCCTGAAAAATTCCAGGGACAGAGGAGCCTGGCAATCTACAGTACATGGGGTCACAAAGAGTTAGACATGATTGAGCGAGTAACGCTTTCACTTTGTACTGGCACCAAGTATTATGACCTAATTTGATAAGTTTGATCTAAATAAAAATAGATCCATGATCATGTGTTCTTGATCAGTGGAGAGTTTATATTTGATCAAAGAAGGAAGCAGTCAAAGCAGCAACTCATTTTCTGATGTAGAAAAATGATAAGTAGTCAGAACTTCCTTTTCTGTAACACGTATTCATCACGTCTTCTGCACGCAAGGCATTGATATATAAAAGGTGTACACAACCTCTCTCTTCTTATGTCCAGAAGTCTAAATGTTTCTGTTAGGTAGAGGAGATGAGTCTAGGCGAGAGCGTGCTGAAGAGGGCTTGGGAAATGGTTCTGGTTTGGAATGGCAAGAGGCAAACGGCTCTTGGTTCTGGCAGGTTCCTTCATGTTGTAATCTTTGTGAAGAGTGCCCTCGTGGGGTGTGGCCAGTGTATTTGTATGCAGTGGTCCTAGATGGTAAAGTGTGCACGTGAAGTCCTCTAGTAGAGGCCTCTGAGTACCTTTTTGGAACTCAACTTGCCAGTCATCTACTCGGCACTTTTTTTTTTTTTAAGTCTTCATTGAGTTTATTACAATATTGCTTCCATTTTATGTATTGCTTTTTTGGCCTCCAGGCTTGTGGGATCTTACCTCCCAGATCAGGGATCGAACCCACACCCCCTGCATTGGAAGGCAAAGTCATAACCAGTGGACTGCCACGAAAGTCCCTACTTGACACCTTTTCCTTCTCAGTGCTATTGTAGGAAGTATGGGGAAGGAAATTAGGTGGAAGGTGAGCCTTTGGTCTTTGAGATGCTTGTACCCTGGGAATATGCGCCAGAGAAGGATAGAGAGTCTGTGCTCTGGAGTCAGACAGTCTGGGGTCAAATCTTTGCTATGTCACTATTAGCTGTGTGACCCTGGACCAGCTACTTAACCTCTCTGGGCCTCAGTCCTTACCCTTGAAATGAGCATAATGATAGTGCCGATTTGGAGGATTGCTGTGAAAATAAAATGATAAAATGATGCCTGGCACAGAGTAAGTGGTCAATAAATATTAACTGTTATGATTGTTAAGAAAACAATCTCAAGGTAGAAAGAGAGTCATTCCAAGATGTCGGATCATTCATTCAGTCATGATGTCATGTGGATTGTAAACCCAACACTAAAGAAATTCAAATCAAGAAAAAGATCACTGAGGACTGGAATTAGTCGCGAAAAGAATTGTCATAATGTCCTTGCATTTCCAGCATGCTTTATTTCCTCTTCAGTCTGTGAAATTATATTCCATTTATAATTTGGAACTAGGAGCAGGACTTATCACCAGCCAGAAGAAAAATCAGAAGACTCCCAGTGTCTCCATCTTGTTGAATTATTTATTGTTCCTTGCTCAGGAGCAGACTGATTGCTTCCTGCCCTACTTGCTGTAGGTGGATTGGATTTAATTCTGTCCCCATGCAGCCTGGTGAGCTTATTTTAATAAGAACAACTTAATATTGCAACTCTACAATGAGGCTTTCACGTCCCTCTAGGACATTCTGCACTACACTCTCTGAGCTAGCCTGGCTCTGCTGATTATTTCGGATGAGGAAACTGAGTTATCCTTCCTAGGAGGGCTTATGTGAGTAATCTTAGAATTGACATTTAAATTCAATCAGCATTTTTTTTTTTTTTTTTGGCATTTGTCAGGTGCCCGACACTGTGCTAGATGTCTTCATGTCTGTTATTACATTGAATGCTTAAAATAATCTTATGAGGTAGGTGTTATTATTATTAAGATTATTATTATTTTAAAGATAAGAAAGCCAAAGAAGAGGGTAAGTACCTTGCCTGAGGTCGCCAAAGTCGCATGTATTACGAAACGAGATTCGTGTTGATGTATGGCAAAAATCATCAAAATCATCAAAAAAAAATATTGTAAAGTAGTTATCCCTCAATCAAAATAAAGAAATTAAAAAGAAAAGGAAAGGAAACAAGATTTCCAGCTCTGCTGTCGTTCTCCACATCCAGTCCTAGTGTGCCCTGCTGCTCAGGGCTGCACTAGTTCACTCCTTCCTTCCTTCATCTTTCCCTACTCCCTTCCTCGTTTCTTCTTTCTTTCCTGGCATCCTTCCTTCCTTTTCTGTAATTTTATTATTGTAGAATACTGTTTCTTAGCTGTTAATAACAGCAGCAGGATAAAGTACCAGGGGCGTTGGATAAGATTAATTGTTTGATTTTTTAAAATTTTGTTTATTTATTTATGACTGTGCTGGGTTTTCCTTGCTGCTGGGGCTTTTTCTCTGGTTTCAGTGAGCAGGGGCTACTCTCTAGTGACAGTGTTTGGGCTTCTCTTCCTGCAGCGCGCAGGCTCCAGGAACGCAGGCTTCAGAGGTTGCAGTGCGTGGGCCCAGTAGTTGAGGCTCCCAGGCTCCGGAGCACAGGTTCTGCGGTTACGGCGCGTGGGCCCAGCTGTTCTGCGGCATGTGGGCTCCTCCTAGACTAGGGATGGAACCTGCGTCCCCCACGCTTGCAGGTAGAGTCTTTACCACTGAGCCCCCAGGGAAGCCCCTCGAGTTTGATTTTTCAATGCAAGATGGGAAATAAAGGAACTCTGAGTTCCTGGACTGTGCCAGGCATATGGTAACAGGTGTACACACACCTTTCAGCCTTTATTCTAAAGAGTGGTTTTCTGTGCTAGGCATTGTTATCCCCACATAGCAGACAGGAAAGTGGGTCTTTGAGAGTCATCATGATTTGCCCTCTAGGTGTATAGCTACACTGAGCAGTGGAATTGGAATTTGCAGAAGGTGTGCCTAACTAAATCCTATCTTGGTTGCATTCTTTTCTGCTTTCCTAATTAAACATTACCTTTGACCACAATTTGGAGTATGGGAGATAGGTATTAATATCAAAGGAGGAATAGGGGAGTTTGCTCAATGGCCAAAATGAGGAACAGTTCAAGATTTGGTGTCTGAATGACGCTTCCCTTGTTGGTACCAAGAGATGACCTGGAGGATGGAGATAATGTGGAGGTCAGTCAGACCATCTCAGGCCAGAACCCCAGCCTGCATTCTGTGGCCCCATCAGCGAGATCTCTGTATTCAGCCTGCCTCCTGCTGCCCAGGTCGTGACTGTGGTTTCCCCCTCCCCTGACCTCCCTCCCGTCTCCACTTCCGAGGATAAGACGCTGTTTACTCTCCATCCTGAATGAGTGTGGTTCTGCGACCTGTTAAGAAACCAACATGTTCCAGGCTCCCATGTTAATGGCATGGGGATTAAAACCAAACAAAGCAAGCCAGCGTTTGACAATAAATGAGTCGATTGGAAGTGAGTAGTGAGTGCAGAAGGGTGTGTGTGTTTCTTGCTTGTTTATTGACTCCTGATATTCAGGGGCAAGTCTGTAAACTGTGCTTTGCCTCTTTTGTGCCAGGTATAAAATGGGAGATAAAGGTAGTGCATGTCTCTAAACACTCAGAGGTGCTGAGAGGTTAATGACTTCATGCCTCAAAAACTCTTCAGGCTCCATGGCCAGGACCAGAAATTGGCAAGGTTTTCTTCCCAGACCTTATCAAGGCTCTCTCCTGTTCTGTGAGGCTCAAATCTTAGAGGGGGATTAGATGAAGAGTAAGAGAAAAATTGAAAAAGGAGAGAGAAAAAGGAAAAGAATTGTGGAGAGAGGTTTTCAGAATGCTGCCTTCAGAAGTGTTCAGCATTCCCTTAGGTGAGATGTTTCCAAGAGAAGATGCCAGTAGTCTGTTCGTGCTTATTTTGCAAACCTCTGTGCTTGCCTTGGGCTTCCCTGGTGGCTCAGTGGTAAAGAACCCTCCTGCCAATGCAAGAAACACGGGTTCGATCCCTGGATGGGGAAGATCCCCTGGAGGAAGAAATGGCAACCCATTCCAGTATTATTGCATGAAAAATCCCGTAGACAGAAGAGCCTGGTGGGCTGCAGTCCAAGGGGTCCCAAAAGAGTGGGACATCACTTGGTGACTAAACAACAACTGCTTGCGTTACCGCTCTTTGGAGAAAAGTAGTAGATAAATTGCTTCAGTTTTCGACTGTGAACCCATCCATGATCTGGGGTGGACAGTGGTTTTATTTTGGGAAAGCTTTGAATCCTCAGATTAGACCCAGGTGCTTTCCATGTGTCTCTTTCCCTCTCTCTTCTCTCAACTCATTTCTGGCCAAAATGATGCTTTAGGGCCACACCTGAAAGGAGAGCATCATCCATCCACGGGCCAGATGTCCACGGATGACACTGAGATTCTAACCTTGTTCTGTGGGACACTTTTTCCCTTTAAGACAAAGTCAGGTTTCCTATCACAGATCTCCTGAGCCCAGGTCCAGCTCTGCCTGTCCCCGCATCATCCCCTGATCCCTACCTGCCTGGCAGCTGTAGTCAACGTCACTCAGTCGTGTCCAACTCTTTGTGACCCCATGGACTGTAGCCCACCAGGCTCCTCTGTCCATGGGATTTCTCAGGCAAGAATACTGGAGTGGCTTGCCATTTCCTTTTCTCCAGGGGATCTTCCTGACCCAGGGATCAAACCTATGTCTCCTGCATTGCAGGCAGATTCTTCACTGCCTGAACCACCAGAGAAGCCAGCTGTAGGTGAGGCCAAAAGGGGAGCTGGATGCATTTGCTTTCCTAATCAGAGGGAAACATTTTTGGCTCTTAAGTTTAACAATTTTTCAGCACTTTTAACTGCAGATTCTGGAAAGTTCTGTTTTATTTTATTCCCCCCCCCCCCCATTTTAATCTCCTCAATTCCTGGGTTGGGAAGATCCCCCTGAGAAGGGAAAGGCTACCCACTTCAGTATTCTGGCCTGGAGAATTCCATGGACTGTATAGTCCACGGGATCGCAAAGAGTCGAACACAACTGAGTGATATTCACTTCAGCCAAAGGACTCTAATCAACCCTTGCTTTCTTTCATTCTTATTTCTTTTTTGGATAACCTTTGCTTTCTAATGGAATACCGACAGCACAACGAGGATGCTTAGAGAAATTTCCTACCCACGATTTTGCCAAGATGCCAAATATCTTAATGAATTAAGGATGTTTCAACAACATAATTTTGTGTCTCAGTTATTTGTACTGTATGGAAAGCTGGGTTCTCCTGTGGCCAGGTTTTTTCATAACCATGAGCATTTCTTGCAGGCGTGTCGCTCTGCCTGCACCATCCATGCACGATAGGGGTGAAGAAGTGTGATGTGTGTGGGTGCCAGGGGAATGTGGGAGTCCATGGGGCCGACCCAGTATCACGTTCCCAGGTTCCCGTGGTACACTTGAAATAGGACTTCTCTCTGACCTCTGTGGAGTAGAACGTTTTTCTCCCCGATAGAAGGACAGGTTTATCAAGCTGCTTAAAAAATAAAAAAATTATTTTAAGTAACGTAGAAATCTTCTTAAAACCCCCCTGTGCAAAGTCAAAGACCACAGAAATCTCCCCCTCGTCCAGAGCCTTGCGGGTAAGTGTGGGCCAAGAGCATCTGTGTGCTGAGGTCGCCAGAGAAAGAAGCAATTGACCTCTGGTGTTTGTTTTGCAACTGACAAAGAACCAGAGGGAACTTTTCTGAAATGTTTGCTTCGGGGGACAGTGATGAAACCGCTGTTGGCTTCTCTTAGAAAATCTGAGAGCAGAAAAAGATCTATTTTTGATTTTTTTTTTTTTTAAAGGAAAGACTTATAATGTCACATACAGGCAAGGTAATGTCCTTCTGCCCCTCACTTGCAGGAGGTGGTGGCTCCCCCGGCAGAAGAGCCAAGGCCATCCTGAGTCTCAGAGGAAACTGACTTCCCCCCAACAGCTGAGTGGGTAGGGAGGGGCCCTGATGGGGGGGCAGAAAAATCCTTGGACAGCAGCCACCGTGCACCACGCAGGGCTTTAATGCCAAATAGCTTGATACATTTCTTTCCTAGAAATGATTTCATTAGAAGAGAACGTTTCGTGGTAAGACAGGAAATAAGCATTTTAATGAAAATTGAGGATAAATTAATGTTAGATGAAATCACCAAGAATGGTTAAGAAAGTGTGAAAAAGGAGCCAAACTACACCTAGACGGTTATCACTTAACTCCTTTCATTATTTTTTAAATTTTTTGAGTCCTTTTATTAAAAATTTTTTTCAAGAACCACAGTTTTATTTATTTCTTCATTTTTGGCTACCTTGGGTCTTCACTGCTGCTCGCAGGCTTTCTCTAGTTGCAGCAACCAAGGGCTGCTCTTGAGTTGTGATGAGCAGGCTGCTCATGCGGTGGCTTCTCTTGTTGCAGATTACGGGCTCTGGAGTGCTCAGCCTTCAGTAGTGGTGGCTTCCAGGCTCTAGAGCGCAGGCTTAGCAGTTGTGGTGCCCGGGCGTGATTGCTCTGCAGCATGTGGGGTCTTTCCAGGGACAGAACCTATGTCCTCTGCCCTGGCAGATGGGTTCTGATCTACTGACCTACCAGGGAAGTCCCGCACTTAAGTCCTTTTAAAGCAGCGTATTCCTCAGTGTGGTTGCACTGGCAAGCTCTAATAATAGCTGGGAAGTGGGGCTCTTGAGTGGACCTGTGTGTTCATATTTTCATGTTGGATGTAACATAATAAAGTAAGTCTGCTGTTTAGATTGTGGGGTAACAAAAGGAATCCCCATTCACTCAGTGGTGTATACTGGGGTGTGTGTGTTTGTGCGCTCAATTGCTTAGTCATGTCTGACTCTCTGTGACCCCATGGACTGTAGCCCACCAGGCTCCTCTGTCTATGGGATTCTCCAGGCAAGAATACTGGAGTGGGTTGCCATTCCCTCCTCCAGGGGATCTTCCTGACCCAGCTAAGAAGGAAGGGCAAAATCACTGGAAATGTGGCCTATCCTCAGGTGCTTCCAGGGAGCTTTGCTGTTTTCACCAGGGGACACAGGTTAATTCCGTTTCCAGCCAGCTGCGCAGTGAGGCCCAAACCCTGGCCTTGTAAGAACTCAGTCCTCACAAAGGCAATAGATATCGGCACCTCGGGAAATACCTTGAGGTAATAGACTTCATTTAGGAAAAAATTGAGAGAACATGTAACTAGCTCTGAAGTGTTGATATGGAAATCCCAGCGTAAAGCTCTATTACCTTTTATTTTTTTCCGTCTGATGCTTATTTGGAGACTCTCTAGTGACAAGCAGTGTGAGTGCAGTCCTACTTTATACTCGTTGGGGACATCAGGAACTCAAAAGACAAACAGTCCCTTCTTAGGGACTGCGTCTTTTGGGTGGCCCACTGACTGGGTTGAGGTCAGTTGTTATGCAGAAGAGAGTGAGAGACAGAGTGGGCTGCTTTTGCTTCTGGAAAGTGAGGTGAGTCACTCTGTTGGGTTGAGTGATGTGTGTTCTTGTTTCTGGGTCTGCTCACAAGTTTTGTTGCTCAGTTGTACCTGGTTGTTTTGTGACCCCATGGACTGTAGCCCGCTCCTCTGTCCATGGGATTCTCCAGGTAAGAATACTGGAAGGGGCTGCCATTTCCTCTTCCAGGGGATCTTCCCGGTCCAGGGATCGACCCCGCATCTCTTGTGTCTCCTACATTGGCGGGCGGATTCTTCACCACTGCGCTACCTGGGAAGCCCCTTCTGGGTCTATGTGTGTGTTTTTATACATATCTCTTTAATGCAGGAAAACAGTGACTGCAACTTGAGCTAGGAAGTCCCCACATCTTGGGTTCTGTTTCTCGCTCTTTTCGACTTTATAGAATGACCTCGGGCTGGACAATGACACACGCTATTTGCCGGCTGCTTCAGCCTGTTACAAGGAAAGCTAATAAACTATAATCACAGCGTCCTAAAAATGTCAAGCTGCCGTCCCTGGGGCCTCCCGTAACTATTCTCATCTGCAAAATGGAGCTGGTAACTCTGCACCCTGCCTTCCCTACACAGATGTTGGGCAGCTCGGCTAAAGAACATCTGTAAAGCAGTTTGAGATTTGGGAACATGGGAACAATAAATGACCAGAGCAGCTATTTATCATGCGAGAGGAGATGATGATCTATTCTATATTTCAAGCCCCACGTCTCTCGTCTCCTTGAAAATAGTTTTGAGACCATGAAGTTAGTGGGGAATAAGTGTATGCAATGCAGAATGAGGTTGGGGATGACCTAAAAAGGATGCCATCCTAGTTGAAAAATTACTCTCAAAGAATGTGGAAGTGTATCTTCATGAGCTGAAATTGTCAGTGTAGCTTATAAAGAAGAAAAGAATCCTGTTGCGTCTGATGCAGTGTTCGTGAAGGATGGTGATGCCCAAAATCCAGGGACTTATTTTACCAGTGACCCGAGGTGGTCTAACTGGGTTCTGCTTTGTCACCTTTACTAGGTCAGGGATGACTTAGCAGGGAACATCTTAAGAAGATGAAGATTAGGTCCTGGGTGAGCATCACAATTCAGCAAAGCTTAAATCCTAGAGACTAATGGGAAATAATCTCTATAGACCAACTGGCTAATGTTTTAAAATTTTTTATTATTTGGCCACACTAGGTCTTCGTCGCTTTTCACAGGCTTCCTATAGTTGCTGCTCTCTAGTTGTGGAGCATGGGCTTCTCATTTCGGCGGCTTCTCTTTGCATGGGAACTCCTCCCGTGAAGGAAGGAAGCCCTCCTGACACCTCCTGCACAAAGCTAAGAATCCCGGGTCTGGGACTTTCCTTGGTACCCCAGTGGTTAAGAATTCACCCTCCAATGCAGGTGACATGATTTGATCCCTGGTCGGGGAACTAAGATCCCACAGGCCGTGGGGCAGCTAAGCCCGTGCACTGCAACTAGAGATGCCTGCATGCTGCCACAATGCCAAAGAGAAAAAGAAAAAAACTGCAGGTCTGTTTATGGTCTGCCATCTTCCCTGCCCTGGCCATGGCTTCTCACAGCCACGTGGTACCACTGTTGAATGCTGGCAGAGGCCCAAGTGGCTTTTTTGGGGAGGCTAAATGCCAGGTGATTCCACTTCTCAAGCGTTATGTCTTGTGGCCTGTTCTCCTCATCAAGTTCCTAGCTGACAGCTCATTGCCCAGACTTTTGGGTTATTTACACAGTCCTCCTCCCCTGCTGGCTCAGTGGTAAAGAATCTGCCTGCCAATGCAGGAGACTCAAGTTTGCTCCCTGGGTTGGGAAGATCCCCTGGAGGAGGAAATGGCAACCGACTCCAGTATTCTTGCCTGGGATATGCCATGGACAGAAGAGACTGGCAGACTACAGTCCATGGGGTTATAAAGAGTCAGACCCGACTTAGTAACTAAACAGTCTCCCTACTTCAGAAGACCTTTGCCAGAAAAGGTCAGGACTCAGTCACTACTGGACTCATAAGCCCTTCCTTTTTCCAGTCCTGGGGAACCCTTACCCTTGCTTTTCTTTTCAACCCCAAACAGAAGTTCTTACTCTCTCCATCCATTCCCTATCGCACTTTAATCAATGCCTTGACTCTCAGATATTCCTAGACCTCAGAATCACAAAACAACTGCTCTCCTTCACTTGAGAGAAGTATCTTCTCTATTCCAGAATGAATTTCTCCCCAAAGAATGAGAAGGAATAATCTCTATGTCCCCTCTTGCTAAAGTAGTGAAGAGCAAGACATAGTTTACATCTTCAGCAGGATGGTCTGCTATACATATTAAAAAAATAATTAAAACTATGCAAGGGAATTTTGGATGGACATGTACACACTGCTATATTTGAAATAGATAACCAGCAAGGTCCTACTGTATTGCACAGGGAACTCTGCTCAATGTTATGTGGCAGCCTGGGTGGGAGGTGAGTTTGGGGGAGAATGGATACATGTATATGCATGGCTGAGTCCCTTCACCGTTCACCTGAAACTATCACACCGTTCTTGATAGGCTACACCCTTATACAAAATAAAAAGTTAAAAATAAAAACTAGGCAAAATGCAATAACTATGAAGAGAATAATAGAGAGAGAACAATGAATGGGAACATAGATTAGGGAATATAATCTGGAGTAATCTGGGAAGGAGTGAGTGTATTAAGAATAAGAAGCAAAGACACACTTTGCTGATAAAGGTCTGTATAGTCAAAGCTATGGTTTTTCCAGTAGTCACGTACAGATGTCAGAGTTGGACCAGAAAGAAGGCATGCTTTTGAATAGTGTTACTGGAGAAGACTCTTGAGAGTCCGTTGGACAGCAAGGAGATCAAACCTGTCAATCCTAAGAGAAATCAGTCATGAATACTCATTGAAAGGACTGATGCTGAAGCTGAAGCTCCAATATTTGGCCACCTGATATGAAGCACCAACTCATTGGAAAAGACCCTGATGCTGGGAAAGATTGAGGACAGGAGGAGAAGGGGGTGGCAGAGGATGAGATGGTTGGATGGCATTACCAATTACGTGAACTTGGGCAAACTTTGGGAGATAGGAGGGACAGGGAAGCCTGGCGTGGTACGGTCCGTGGGGTCACAAACAGTAGGAGCGACTGAATAGCAACAACAATCTGGGAAGACCAGCTGAGAGAGGTGATATTTTTCCTGCCCCTTGGCTTGCAGCAGGATTTTGACAGTTGAAAGTGTGCAAGTGGTGTTGCAAGCAGAGAGGGTGAAATAAGCAGAGGCACACAGGTGGAGAGAATGTGTACTATATTTGATGACCGTGGTAGGATTGTGGTAATGGTAGGGTTCATACAGGGCCACAAAGGAGAGATATGAGAGGTTGAAGTTCGGGGCTTAGAATGTCCTGCTAATGAACCTAACCTTAAAAAGCCTTGGCCATCACCCTGTCTCCTTTCACACTGCCAGATCTCTTCTTTCTTTTTTTAATTAAAAAGTTTATTGTAGTGAAAGTCATTTACCATAAAACATACTATTTTAACCATATTTAACTGTACAGTTCAGTGGCACTGAGGACATTCACATTGTTGTGAAACTCTCACCATCATCCATCTCCTGAGTTTTTCACTTTCCTAAACTGAAACTCTGTTCCCACTAAACACTAACTCCCCATTCCCCCTCCTCACTCCCCATTTCCTGGCCCCTGGCATCTACCAATATGCTTTCTAAGTCTTATGAATTTGACCATTCTAGGTATCTTGTATAAGTGGAATCAGACAGTTTTTGTCTGCACCTAATGTATATTGGAATGCATTTTTAAGGTTAATATATGTCCTACAAATATGCCATATCTCTTCCTGATTAGCTCAAGTCACATGTCAGTCAAGTGATAAAGAAACCAGAACAACAAAAAACAGAAGTTGAAATCGGGTTGTCTCAAGGTAGCCCAATCCTACCTTTTTATTACAATCAACTACAAAATTCCCAAAGAAAAAAGTTAAACTTGTAGATTTAGGTAAGGTGAAATAGAATGTTTGAGGAATTTCAATAAGCTGCTGAATTAATGTCTACTTTTCTCCATTTTCAAACCATTTTTGAGTTATGTAAACAGGCAATACTTCACTGTCATGTCCTTGAACTGAGTCCTTTCAGTTTCAGAAAGAGACATTTAGAAGAAAATGACTCAAAAATTTCTTCCTTAAATCACCTTGTTGAAGTTTCTCCAGGGACCAAAGTCGATGACTTGTAAATTCCTTTACTCTTAAAATAAAAGGTATTTTCATAAAAGGGAAGGTGGTGGACACACCGACACCTTTTCAGGAGGGAAAAGAGCCAGAAGTAAGATGTCATTTATTTTCTTCTTCACAGTGCGACACTGTCTTACATTCAAAAGCATTCTAAGAGGAAGATGACGTCCACAAGGAGAAAAACAAAAGCTTTTTTACAGTATTTTTAAAAAGGGATAGAAATCAAGAATTTCACATAATGGTACTGTCTTCTATTTGTATAGCTCTGTAAACTTATTATCAGGCTACCTTCTAACTAACTCAGTATCTCATTTGCCCTCATTACAGCCCCATGCAAGGAGGGAAGGCTTAGATTCTCAGTTCTGGTTTTTTTTTTTTTTAATAATTTTTATTTATTTATTTCTGGCCGTGCTGGGTGTTTGTTGCCGCGCAGGCTTTTCTCTAGTTGTGGCAAGCAGAGACTACTATGCATTTGAGGTGCTCAGGCTTTTCATTGCGGTGGCTTCTCCGATTTCAGACCACGGTTCCGGAGCACTGCAGCTTCAGTAGTTGTGGCTCCCAGCCTCTAGAGCATGGGTTCAGTGGTTGCGGCTCACGGGCTTCGTTGCTCCAAGGCATGTGAGATATTTCCAGATCAGGGATTGAACCCATATCTCCTTCATTGGCAGGTAGATTCTTCTCCACTGAGGAAGCCCCGCAGTTCTATTTTACAGTTGAGAAAACCAAGGCCTGGAGAGGTAACAGCACTGGACCAGTGTGAGCAAAGAGGGGAGGCAGATGCGGCGATGGAGACTTTGCAAGCTCACCTGGGCACACTCTCCTCCTCGGTGGTCCTGTCAGACTGTCGCCCTGCTGGACCGCAAAATTCCTGGGGGGCGGGGACTGTGTCTTAACCATCTTCTGCTCCTCCCACAGTGCCCTCCGCCTAATAGGTATCCAATAAATGTTAATTAAATAAGTGCTCTAAAGCCTGAAGTCTAAATGGTTCTAAATTAGATTTTCAAAGCTTTCTGTGCCCTCACAGATTTTTATTAAAAAAAAAAAAAGAAAGAAAACCCTTCGATTTCTTAATCTGGCAATGAAGAAAGAGACTGTTAGTTCATTCTGTTCCCTGGGATATTCAGAGACAAATACTGAGAGCAGCAAGGAGGCTGAGGGTGACTCTTAGAGTAAACAGCAATAATGAATGAATCTAGAATACAATTCCGTCTCTTGTTTACATATGCCTGTTCCTTCTGGCTCATGGGTTTTCAAATGACCTTTCCTAGCAAGATCTGGAAATGAATAGTCTTTTCTTCTTTTCAGCCAGTTCTTGTATTTCCTGAAGTCAGTTACCATGTGTCCTTTGACAAATGAGTCGCAGGAGTGTTGACCTCACCTTGAAGAACACTTTCTCCTGTTTTCTCACCCCTCCCGCATGACCACCTTTTCGTCTCTGCCAGGTTGGATGTAAATAAGACCCATCTCCTCAATAATCATGAAGCAGACAAGTTTTTTCTTTTCTCAGGATAAACGTATCTTGCAAAATACACGCGTGTGTGTATGTGCCCAGTTGCTCAGTCATGTCTGGTTCTTTGCGACCCCCATGGACTATAGTCTGCCAGGTTCCCCTGTCCATGGAATTCTCCAGGCAAGAATCCTGGAGTGGGTAGCTATTTCCTTCTCCAGGGTATCTTCCTGATGCAGGAGTTGAACCTACATCTCCTGCATTGGTGGGTGGATTCTTTACCACTGAGCCATCTGGCAAATATATATGTCAACCCTCAAGGAAATAAACCCTGAATATTCATTGGAAGGACTGATTCTGAAGCTGAAGTGACAATACTCTGGCTACCTGATGTGAAGAACTGACTCATTGTAAAGACCTTGATGCTGCAAAGGGTGGAGGGCAGAAGGAGAAGAGGACAGCTGAAGATGAGATGATTAGATAACATCACTGACTCCATGGCCATGAGTTTGAGCAAGCTCCGGGAGTTGGTGATGGACAGGGAGGCCTGGCGTGCTGCAGTCCATGAGGTCGCAAAGAATTGGACACAACTTAGAGATTGAACAACATATTCTTTGAGCATTTGTGGAGAAAGAGGAAGAGGAATTTGTTGAGGAAGGAGCTTGTCCCAGTAGACGAGGTAACTTGTGTCTGGACCGCAACATACCAGCAGGCTGGCTTTGGGGGAGCAGTAGTTGACGGGTGCTGGTTGTGACGCTGTCACTATTTGAGACTCTTATCAGCCTTACCCTTTCACAGCTTTCCTGGACATCTATCTACTGCCATATCCTGAAACCAAGCATCAACAGGCTCTCTACAGTTTTTATATTCCTTCATTTATTTTTTGAAAATAGAATCGATCTTGCACATTATAGATAATTTGGGAAAAACAGAAAGAAGATAACATTTATGCCAACCTCACCGCCCCAAACAACCATCTGTAAATACATTTTTGTTTTCTTATTTTTCCCTTAGGCATAGATATTGAAGGATTTCAGCCAAGGTTATTGTCATACTGTGTAAATAATTTAGTTAATTGCTATTAGATGCCTGCATCTGGAGATAGAGTCCCAAACAAAATAAAATCTTTGCTCTTTCTCTGCCTCTCTTGAAAATAGATTTCTAGGAAGGAAGTGATGAGGTCAAAGGGTATGTTTTAAAAGAGGGGCAAATTTAAGCTGGGATGTGGAGAGGAGGATTTGCCTTTGTAACCACCTCAGTTCAGTAAGTTCAGCCACTCAGTCGTGTCCGACTCTTTGCAACCCCATGAACCGCAACACGCCAGGCCTCCCTGTCCATCACCAACTCCTGGAGTTTACTCAAACTTATGTCCATTGAGTCGGTGATGCCATCCAACCATCTCATCCTCTGTCGTCCGCTTCTCCTCCTGTCTTCAATCTTTCCCAACATCAGGATCTTTCCAAATGAGTCAGCTCTTCCCATCAGGTGGCCAAAGTACTGGAGTTTCAGCTTCAACATCAGTCCCTCCAATGAACATCCAGGACTGATCTCCTTTAGGATGGACTGGTTGGATCTCCTTGCAATCCAAGGGACTCTCAAGAGTCTTCTCCAACACCACAGTTCAAAAGCATCAATTCTTCAGTGCTCAGCTTTCTTTATGGTCCAACTCTCACATCCATACATGACCACTGGAAAAACCATAGCCTTGACTAGACAGACCTTTGTTGACAAAGTAATGTCTCTGCTTTCTAATAGCTGTCTGGGTTGGTCATAACTTTCCTTCCAAGGAGCAAACATCTTTTAATTTGATGGCTGCAATCACCATCTGCAATGATTTTGGAGCCCCAAAATAAAGTCAGCCACTGTTTCCACTGTTTCCCCATCTATTTCCCATGAAGTGATGGGGCCAGATGCCATGATCTTAGTTTTCTGAATGTTGAGCTTTAAGCCAACTTTTTCACTCTCCTCTTTCACTTTCATCAAGAGGCTCTTTAGTTCTTCTTCACTTTCTGCCATAAGGGTGGTGTCATCTGCATATCTGAGGTTATTGATATTTCTCCTGGCAATCTTGATTCCAGCTTGTGCTTCTTCCAGCCCAGCATTTCTCGTGATGTACTCTGCATATAAGTTAAATAAGCAGAGTGACAATATACAGCCTTGACATACTCCTTTCCCACTTTGGAACCAGTCTGTTGTTCCATGTCCAGTTCTAACTGTTGCTTCCTGACCTGCATACAGGTTTCTCAAGAGGCAGGTCAGCTGGTCTGGTATTCCCATCTCTTTCAGAATTTTCCACAGTTTATTGTGACCCACACAGTCAAATGGTTTGGCATAGTCAGTAAAGCAGAAATAGTTGTTTTTCTGGAACTCCCTTGCTTTTTCGATGATCCAGTGGATGCTGGCAATTTGATCTCTGGTTCCTCTGTCTTTTCTAAATCCAGCTTGAAAATCTGGAAGTTCATGGTTGATGTGTTGCTGAAGCCTGGCTTGGAGAATTTTGAGCATTACTTTACTAGCGTGTGAGATGAGTGCAATTGTATGGTAGTTTGAACATTCTTTGGGATTGCCTTTCTTTGGGATTGGAATGAAAACGGACCTTTTCCAGTCCTGTGGCCACTGCTGAGTTTTCCAAATTTGTTGACATATTGAGTGCAGCACTTTGACAGTATCATCTTTTAGGATTTGAAATAGCTCAACTGGAATTCCATCACCTCTACTAGCTTTGTTCGTAGTGATGCTTCCTAAGGCCCACTTGACTTCACATTCCAGGATGTCTGGCTCTAGATGAGTGATCACACCATCGTGATTATCTGGGTCATGAGGATCTTTTTTGTATAGTTCTTCCATGTATTCTTGCCTCCTCTTCTTAATATCTTCTGCTTCTCTTTGGTCCATACCATTTCCGTCCTTTATTGAGCCCGTCTTTGCATGAAATGTTCCCTTGGTATCTCTAATTTTCTTGAAGAGATCTCTAGTCTTTCCCATTCTATTGTTTTCCTCTATTTCTTTGCACTGATCACTGAGGAAGGCGTTCTTATCTCTCCTTGCTATTCTTTGCAACTCTCCATTCAAATGGGTATATCTTTCCTTTTCTCCTTTGCTTTTTGCTTCTCTTCTTTTCACAGCTATTTGTAAGGCCTCCTCAGACAGCCATTTTGCTTTTTTGCATTTCTTTTTCTTGGGGATGGTCTTGATTCCTGTCTCCTGTACAATGTCATGAACCTCTGCCCATAGTTCATCAGGCACTGTCTATCTGATCTAGTCCCTTAAATCTATTTCTCACTTCTACTTTATATCATGAGGGATTTGATTTAGGTCATACCTGAATGGTCTAGTGGTTTTCCCCACTTTCTTCAATTTAAGTCTGAATTTGGCAATAAGGAGTTCATGATGTGAGCCACAGTCAGATCCTGGTCTTGTTTTTGCTGACTGTATAGAGTTTCTCCATCTTTGGTTGCAAAGAATATCATCAGTCTGATTTCAGTGTCGACCATCTGGTGATGTCCATGTGTAGAGTCTTCTCTTGTGTTGTTGGAAGAGGGTGTTTGCTATGACCAGTGAGTTCTTTTAGCAAAACTCTATTAGTCTTTGCCCTGCTTCATTCTGTACTCCAGGGCCAAATTTGCCTGTTACTCCAGCTGTTTCTTGGAGAAGGCAATGGCGACCCACTCCAGTACTCTTGCCTGGAAAATCCCATGGACGGAGGAGCCTGGTAGGCTGCAGTCCGTGGGGTCGCTGAGTCAGACACGACTGAGCGATTTCACTTTCACTTTTCACTTTCATGCACCGGAGAAGGAAATGGCAACCCACTCCAGCGTTCTTGCCTGGAAAATCCCAGGGACGGCGGAGCCTGGTGGGCTGCCGTCTATGGGGTCGCACAGAGCCAGACACGACTGAGCGACTCAGCAGCAGCAGCAGCCAGGTGTTTCTTGACTTCCTACTCTTGCATTCCAGCCCCCTATAATGAAAAGGACATCTTTTTGGGGTGTTAGTTCTAGAAGGTCTTGTATGTCTTCATAGAACCGTTCAACTTCAGCTTCTTCAGCGTTACTGGTCAGGGCATAGACTTGGATTACTGTGATATTGAATGGTTTGCCTTGGAAACGAACAGAGATCATTCTGTCATTTTTGAGATTGCATCCTAGTACTGCATTTCTGACTCTTTTGTTGACCATGGTGGCTACTCAAGTTCTTCTAAGGGATTCCTGCCCACAGTAGTAGATATAATGGTCATCTGAGTTAAATTCACTCATTCCAGTCCATCTTAGTTCGCTGATTCCCAGAATGTCAATGTTCACTCTTGCCATCTCCTGTTTGACCACTTCCAATTTGCCATGATTCATGGACCTGACTTTCCAGGTTCCCATGCAATATTGCTCTTTACAGCATCGGACCTTGCTTCTATCACCAGTCACATCCACAACTGAGTGTTGTTTTTGCTTTGGCTCCATCCGTCCACTCCTTCTGGAGTTGTTTCTCCACTGATCTCCAGTAGCATACTGGGCACCTACCGACCTGGGGAGTTCATCTTTCAGTATCCTATCTTTCTGCCTTTTCATGCCTGTTCACGGTGTTCTCAAGGCAAGAATACTGAAGTGGTTTGCCATTCCCTTCTCCAGTGGACCACATTCTGTCAGACCTCTCCACCATGACCATGTACCCACCTACTTCCATTTATTTTATCCATTCATTCATTCATTTGTGTTTGCAGGCAACCACCATACAATGAACTCCTATGGAAAGCCTGGGTTTGTAGCCTGGAGCAGCTGTGTGGAGCAGGGTCGACTCGGACCAGAGGAGCCCCAGGCTTGGAGAGTTGGATTTCAGTGAATTCACCCAGAATCTCTGCCTGCCCTGGTGAGAGCCATGTAGGAGCCCAGATGGGTTGATAGGCACAGGGGCAGCCCTGGGATTCATGGTCTCATTTATTGACTTGGGCATTTATGCATTTGAACTTGGGAACCCTTCCCCATAAAGAAGCCTACCGTGATTCCTTTTGGTTCTTTGGTTTGGGCAGACATGGGTCAGCAGGAGAATTGGATTCCTCGCAGTTGAACAAGGGGTTACACTCTTTGTCTCTGTTCTTGTAGAGCTTATTGTCTGGAGGGGAAGCCATCCCTGAAACAATCATGAACACATATGTTGATTTCTCAAAGCTGTTATTACAGCTTAGGTGCTAGGGCAGAAAAGTACAGGGAGACCTGAAAACACATCATAAGGAAAATCATCCTGCCTGGGGTGGAGTGGGCTGGAAAAGTTACCTCTAGGAAGTGATCACTGAATTGTATGCCAAAGAATGTGGAGGAGTTAGTAGGTAAGGGTGGTGTGTGAAGTAAGGTTTAGAGATGTCCTTGGAAGTCCAGCAGCATGTGTGAGGGTCAAACACAAAGGAGCAGGTTTTCACCTCTGCTGGTCACCCCGGCATGGCTGGGCAAAGTATGCGCCAAGAAAGTGGGGGGGCCAACTTGTCCTGGTTTCAGCATTGACAGTGCCATGTGCTGGGAATCTCCCCAGCCCCATGTAGACTTGGAGAGCTGGTTGCCCTGTAAGTGCCCTCGGCTACAAGCTGACAAAACTCCTGAGTATCAGAGGTTGTTTGTTTATCACTGTCCTGCTCTGTTGACCTCTATTAGGATGCAAATACTTTTGGAAAATGGGAGTGCAGTTAGTCACTCAGTTTTTAGTATAAATTAGCTTATTTCTAGGGTAAATTCTTGACCAGTTAGTCTTTGGCCAGGGAATTTACCATGAGACCTGGAAAGTAATGGGAACATGGAAGAAGATGTTTTTAACACCCAGAGGCAAAAGATAAGGGCATAATGAAGACATGCTTGGCCTGCATCATTATTTGACCCATGACTAGGTTACCTTCGGCATGTATTCTCTGTGCCTTGACTTTTATCTAAGAAATGAGAACAGCAGGAATTCTTGTTCAGGTAAGAAATCACTAAGATGGCAGGTCCCTGGCACTTTTGGTTGATGACGTATGGCAGCAAGGACCTTCGTTTTCTAAAATTCCAGGGAAGTCTCTCTCAAAGTGGTCTTGGTATCCACTTGTGAGAAGCAAGTCTTAGGCGAAACAGTGACAATAAGGGTCTTCCTGAATTTTCGAGGACCTGTGTACCCATATCACATTAAGGGCCTATATTTGTGCAGGGCTCACAGACACTTTCATGCATATTCTTGCGTGTATGCATGCTAAGTCGTTTCACTCATGTCTGACTTTGTGTGACTCCATGGATTGTAGCCCACCAGGCTCCTCTGACCATAGGATTCTCCAGGCAAGAATACTGGAATGGGTTGCCATGCCCTCCTCCAGGGGATCTTCCCGACCCAGATTATCTTCTTAGCCCTCTACAAAAATTCAAGGCAAAATAACTATAGCCAGCATCCATTTAGCACTTCCTCTGTGACAAGTTCTGTCCTAAGTGCTTTAAAAAAAAAATTCTTGAAAACTGCATATGGTCTTCATTGCATCATGCAGGATCTTTCGTTGCAGTCCAGGGACTTTCTAGTTGTGGTGGGCGGGCTTAGCTGCTTTGTGGCAAGTGGGATCTTAGTTTCCTGACCAGGGACCAAATCCTGCATTGGCAGGCAGATTCTTAGCCTGTGGATCACCAGGGAAGTCCCTCCATGGAAGACTGACAGTTGGGTGTGTAGCCATTTAGAGAGTCCTGATGGATAAATATTTGGTTCGCCTTTTATAGCTACTTTCTGGTTTCCAGCTTCTGTTAATAAAAGGATATGTGAGTGAATGAATGCCTAGCCTCTGCTCAGTTCAGTCACGTGTAGACCGGGTGTTTTGGTACTATGTTTTCAGGTGAATTCAGCTCCCCTCCCCCCATGGAGTCAACTTGTCCAAAGTAAACTCTCAGAAGCGTGATAAACGGCTATGTTCGGGTTTACAGACTCTGGGTCCTAAGGACTTCAGAGAGCATTTGATTGCTGCTGGGAGACGCTTACCAAGAGTCCCCAAGTGTTCCCCAGGAATGATGCCCCATCACTTAGGGAGATGCCCCATTAGAACCTTTGCCCTTTGCTCCCTTCATTAGTTTTTCTTTCTTTCTCTTCTGAAAAGAAGCTGAGGGAAGTTTTTCACATTCCTCCGCAGTGTTGCGTACCTGCATGCTGGTGGGGAGTGGGGGAGTTAAATGGAAACAAATGTGAAGGTGACTGCCGGTGGTGCTGTGGAATGAAATTCCAGGAGGCAGACGGACGGTCCGGCCAGGGACAGAGAAATCCGTTGAGAGCAAGCATCAGCTCTGATGTCTGGATAAAGAATCATCAGGATTTGCTTTTCTATTTTTTACCCCTCTGTCAGAATAGTACTCATACTTTTATTCTCCAGGAAGCCCTTTGTTTCTAAACACCTACTGTGTGCAACCCAGGGCGGTGTGTTCGTTGGGAACCTTGTCTCTAGCCAACAGAAGCTTGAGTTCAAGGTTTTATTCTCTCTTTTAAAAACTGTTGTGTGGTCTTGAGATGGAGTGAACAGTTCAGCTAATAAATTCCTGAGACCCTTCAACACAGAGGCGAAGCCCCCATCATTCACACGTGTCTTTGACTCTTGACCTGCGTAGCCCTTTGCCGCACTGTAACAGAACCTCTTCATATTAATACCAATTTATCATTATTCCATTTAAATGCTCTTTTTTTTTTTGTCCAAGAGAATGAGACAGAAAACATCTGCATATTGAGTAATATTAGCTACAGTTGGTGTCTCAAGTGAGAACCAATCTGACAGCCCCATTTATTATATCTGGATAGATTTTATTATGGAGACTCTTACATTTGAACTTCCCCTCTGTAAGATATGAAAGAGTCTCTGATGTATTCCTACCTTGCTTTAAGAACAACACTTTGAAATACAGGGGAGATAGCAGCTATAGATAACATTTCAGTTATAATAAGAGAGGCCAAACGTTAGCCGGATTTAAAACAATAACAACAATTGAGACACTTAGAAGTGTTATTAGTTATGAAACCATATGGTTCATGTTCCGGCCCTGCTCTTTGTTCCCTGCCTGTGTTGTCAGCATTCTTGTGATGGTTGTGATTTTTCATGTCTAGAGCATCACCCTTTTCAATACATTAGGCTAATAACTCTGATCTTTAAAAGATCTGCTTTCCTCTGAGTGGGGCTGGCCATCAGTGTTGAAACGTGTCAGTGTTAAAACACACCAAATCAATACTACCACCGAAACCACACCCCCAACACAGACTCCTCTCTGTCTATTTAGGAGTCAGCCATGTGGGCTTTACAGGTGGCTCAGCAGTAAAGAATCTGCCTGCCAGTGCAGGAGATGCTGGTTTGATCCCTGGGTTGGGAAGATTCCCTGGAGGAGGGAGGGCATGGCAACCCACTCCAGTGTTCTTGCCTGGAGAATCCCAGGGACAGAGGGGTCTGGTGGGCCATAGTCCATGGGCAGGCTGCAGTCCATGGGGTTGCATGAGTCGGTCATGCAACATGTGAAGCTAAGTGATACACTGGAGTACTCAGTACATTGGGGTAGTTATGGGGAATGTTCAGAGAATTGACCTAGCAGCTAACTTTGCTCATTGTGAGTTAATGAGAACTTACGTGAAGCTCTGTTGGTGTGTATTACACATGTGTCTTGAACAGCAGTGATGTTTAATAGATATTGTTTATTCATCTCTGGCTCTTTGATGAATAGAAGGACTCTGTTTCCCCTCTAACTCCCCTGGATCAGGTGACTCTGCCGGTGCTCTCAGTCACCCCGAATCTGGGACACCAGCCCTTCCCCGAGGCCTGACAGCCAAGTAGGGATCACACTGGTTATTTTCTCCTTGCCTTCCCTCCTTACTTGTACTATTTTTTAAATGAGTCCCAGTTCTCAACACCAGGAAACAGGAATTAAAACAGGGCTCCCGTTCAGCGGACTGGTGGTCAGTGAGCAATTGTTTATGTAAATCTGCGCAAATCCAATATGTTTATTTTTTTATGTCAGTGTGTCTTAACATTTCCTGTGTGAGATAAAAGAATTTTTTTAAGGCAAACCATTTGCATGTTATAAACTTGATTTTTAAGACATTCTAAGGTTGCAGGCCTCATATTTCTATGTCAATTAAAATAAAAATGTGTAGAGAACATTCATGATCATGCCAGTACTCATGGATTTCTGTTAGTTGCAAATTAAGATGGTGTTCTTTTCCTGCTCCTCTATGGGTCTCTGCCAGATTTCTCTGGGTCTTCAGTCGTCTTTACCTAGCTCCCTCTGACCTACCCATACTTTTTTTTTTTTTTTAATTTATTGAAGTATAGATGATTTGCAATGCTGTGTTTATTTTTAAAAAATTTGGCCACGTCTTGCAGCATGTGGGACCTTAGTTCCTCAACCAGGGATCAAACCCTCACCCCTTGCATTGGAAAATGAAGTAGTAACTACTGGACCATCAGGTAAGTCCTTGACTTACCCATTTTTGATCACCAGCTCCTTTATCCTTTTGTTTATGATCTTCCTGTGGCTGGAGTCCCCACTTTTCCCTAATCCATTGTCTTCCTTGAGTTTTGTTATTTGAAGACCCTTCACTTTATTAATTTTAATTCTCCCCCCCCTCAGTTAAAACACACCTACAAAATACACACACACACACACACACACACACACACACACAATTCAGGATATCCCTTGGCCTAGAGGAGAGATTCAACATGTGTTGAATCAAAGATAATTATAAGGTAAAATGTCATAAACATTGTGGAGAAGATCAAAGCCCAGTGCATGTAAAGGTGGAGAGATCCGTTTAATGGAGTAAGGTGTCTTTTAAAAATATAGTTTGCTTTTCCTATAAAAATAACATGTTTAGAGTGATGTTAGCAAGCTGACTCATATGGAAGCGTCAGGCCCTTTTCTCCCCCAGAGACAAAGAATTAACAACAGTATACAGGCTACAATACCTTTGCAGGAACTCTGGAGATTAGTTGAGAAGTTTCAGCACCTCGACCACCATGAAACCAAGACTAGATCCCAGAAAAAGAGTTAAGAAAGTTCATTGCATTTTGCAAATTCATTCATGCTTCTCCTTCTTATCTAGCCTGGTGTGGTGTCTCTTGCACTGGGGATCATTACTTATGACAGAAACAAATGAGGGGAATGTGCAGCCAACATTTTGGCCAGTCTGAGGACTATCTGAGGGACTGGTGTCTGTCTCTCCTGAGTCAGAGTGTTGATGGGACCAGCATTCTCTTTTGGAAGCTGCGGAAAGCGGTTGACTATCACAGCAACACATTAGAGTAGCAGTTCTGCAGGCAGCAGCCAGGGGGAGCACGAGATCACAGCCTTCTGAGAAGAACCAGGGACATGCCATCTAGGGAGTTTGAGAGGACACTCCAAATTCTCCGAGAAGATACAGCCTCAGAAGAGGTTTGAGAGATCCTGGAATCTCTAAATCTGGGATGGTGAAAGTCTTATCCTGTGTGAAGCCAGTCCAAACTGCATGAAGTTTAGAAGCAGTGGTTGTTTCTTCAAATGCCTAAGTCTCAACAGCAACAAAAATATGGCACACGAAGATAAAAGGAAACATGGCCAAACCAAAAAAAACAAAGCCGACTTCCAAAAGCGGACCCTCAATAAGCAGACCTCTGAGCTGCCTGACAAAGGGTTTTAAATAACTGTGCTGAGCATCACCCTCAATGGTGAAAAATTGAAAGCATTTCCCCTGAAATCAGGAACAAGACAAGGGTGCCCACTCTCACCACTGCTATTCAACATAGTGTTGGAAGTTTTGGCCACAGCAATCAGAGCAGAAATAGAAGTAAAAGGAATCCAGATAGGAAAAGAAGAAGTGAAACTCTCACTGTTTGCAGATGACATGATCCTCTACATAGAAAACCCTAAAGACTCTGCCAGAAAATTACTAGAGCTAATCAATGAATATAGTAAAGTTTCAGGATATAAAATTAACACACAGAAATCCCTTGCATTCCTATATACTAACAATGAAAAAACAGAAAGAGAAATTAAGGAAACAATACCATTC
The DNA here is from genome assembly GCF_910594005.1 of Cervus elaphus. Classification (NCBI taxonomy): domain Eukaryota; kingdom Metazoa; phylum Chordata; class Mammalia; order Artiodactyla; family Cervidae; genus Cervus; species Cervus elaphus. Next base: position 37,794,465 of record NC_057830.1, on the reverse strand, counting down.
ACCATTGCAACAAAAAGAATAAAATACTTAGGAGTATATCTACCTAAAGAAACAAAAGACCTATACATAGAAAACTATAAAACACTGATGAAAGAAATCAAAGAGGACACAAACAGATGGAGAAACATACCGTGTTCATGGATTGGAAGAATCAATATTGTCAAAATGGCTATTCTACCCAAAGCAATCTATAGATTCAATGCAATCCCTATCAAGCTGCCAACGGTATTTTTCACAGAACTAGACCAAAGAATTTCACAATTTGTATGGAAATACAAAAAACCTCGAATAGCCAAAGTAATCTTGAGAAAGAAGAATGGAACTGGAGGAATCAACCTGCCTGACTTCAGACTCTACTCCAAAGCCACAGTCATCAAGACAGTATGGTACTGGCACAAAGACAAAAATATAGATCAATGGAACAGAATAGAAAGCCCAGAGATAAATCCACAAACCTATGGACACCTTATCTTTGACAAAGGAGGCAAGGATATACAATGGAAAAAAGACAACCTCTTTAACAAGTGGTGCTGGGAAAACTGGTCAACCACTTGTAAAAGAATGAAACTAGAACACTTTTTAACACCATACACAAAAATAAACTCAAAATGGATTAAAGATCTAAATGTAAGACCAGAAACTATAAAATTCCTAAAGGAGAACATAGGCAAAACACTCTCCGACATAAATCACAGCAAGATCCTCTATGACCCACCTCCCAGAATATTGGAAATAAAAGCAAAACTAAACAAATGGGACCTAATGAAACTTAAAAGCTTTTGCACTACAAAGGAAACTATAAGTAAGGTGAAAAGACAGCCCTCAGATTGGGAGAAAATAATAGCAAATGAAGAAACAGACAAAGGATTAATCTCAAAAATATACAAGCAACTCCTGAAGCTCAATTCCAGAAAAATAAATGACCCAATCAAAAAATGGGCCAAAGAACTAAACAGACATTTCTCCAAAGAAGACATACAGATGGCTAACAAACACATGAAAAGATGCTCAACATCACTCATTATCAGAGAAATGCACATCAAAACCACAATGAGGTACCGTTACACACCAGTCAGGATGGCTGCTATCCAAAAGTCTACAAGCAATAAATGCTGGAGAGGGTGTGGAGAAAAGGGAACCCTCTTACACTGTTGGTGGGAATGCAAACTAGTACAGCCGCTATGGAAAACAGTGTGGAGATTTCTTAAAAAACTGGAAATGGAACTGCCATATGACCCAGCAATCCCACTTCTGGGCATACACACCGAGGAAACCAGATCTGAAAGAGACACATGCACCCCAATGTTCATCGCAGCACTGTTTATAATAGCCAGGACATGGAAGCAACCTAGATGCCCATCAGCAGATGAATGGATAAGGAAGCTGTGGTACATATACACCATGGAATATTACTCAGCCGTTAAAAAGAATTCATTTGAATCAGTCCTAATGAGATGGATGAAACTGGAGCCCCTTATACAGAGTGAAGTAAGCCAGAAAGATAAAGAACATTACAGCATACTAACACATATATATGAAATTTAGAAAGATGGTAATGATAACCCTATATGCAAAACAGAAAAAGAGACACAGAAATACAGAACAGACTTTTGAACTCTGGGAGAATGTGAGGGTGGGATATTTCAAAAGAACAGCATGTATACTATCTATGGTGAAACAGATCACCAGCCCAGGTGGGATGCATGAGACAAGTGCTTGGGCCTGGTGCACTGGGAAGACCCAGAGGAATCGGGTGGAGAGGGAGGTGGGAGGGGGGATCGAGATTGGGAATACATGTAAATCTATGGCTGATTCATATCAATGTATGACAAAACCCACTGAAATGTTGTGAAGTAATTAGCCTCCAACTAATAAAAAATAAAATAAAATAAAATAAATAAATAACTGTGCTGAAGATGCTCAGTGAACCCAAAGAGAACACAGACAATTAAACAAAGTCAAGTAAATAATACATGATCAAAGTGAGAATACCAGTAAATATAGAGACACTTTGCAAAAGAACCAAACAGGGACTCACTCCCTGGTGGTCCAATGGGTAAAACTTCGTCTTTCAATGCAGGGGATGCAGGTTCGATCCCTGATCCAGGAGCTAGGATCCCTTATGCTTTGAGGCCAACTGCCCAAACCATAAATCAGAAGCAATATTGTAGCAAATTCAATAAAGATTTTTAAAATGGCCCACATAAAAAAATCTTAAAAATATATGAAAAAAAAAAAAAAAATGAAAGAACCAAAAAGATGGCTGACTCATGTTGATGTATGGGAGAAACCAACACAATATTATAAAGCGATTATCCTCTGATTAAAAATAAATAAATTAAAAACAAAAACAAATCTAAAAAAGAACCAAACAGATTCTGAAGCTGAAAAATAAATGAGCAACTGAAAGAATTTCACTAGATGGATTAAAAAACTGACTTGATGAGGCAGAAGAAAGAAATTGAAGACAAGTCAGTTGAGTCAGAGGAGCAAAAAGAAAAAGAGAATGAAGAAAAGTGAAGAGTACCTAAGAAGCTTATGGGACACTACTGAGCGGTGTGATAAACACATTATGGGAGAAGCTCAACGTATCCAACCAGGATAGATCCAAGGAGGCCCACACCAAGACCCACACCAAAGGGTAAAGACAGCATAGACAACTTTGACTCTTTATATCTTGGTAAAGAAGTGCTCCATTCTTATGAATCTCAATAGGAATTGAAAGACTGCATGCATGACACTGCCTTTCCCAATAATATATAAAGATGTACTTTGTGACATCAACAATATAAAGAAAAGGAAGGAGTTTACAGGAATAGAGTTTTTGTATGCTATTGAAATTAAGTTGTGATCAGATTAAAACAGAATGTAACTTTAAGATGTTTTATAAAATTGAAATGGTAGCTACAAAGAAAATATCTATGAAATAAACACAAAAGGAAATGAGAAGTATGTTACCACACACACACAAAAGAAAATCAATGAAACAATGGAAACTAGCAAGAGAGGAAAGTGTCGGTGAAAGTGTTAGTCGCTCAGTTGTGTCCAACTCCTTGCAGCCCCATGGACTGTAGCCCACTTTCCTTACCCAGGAATTGAATCCGTGTCTCCTGCATTGGCAGGCAGTTCTTTACCATTGAGCCACCAACGCAGCCCCAATGTAGCCTCTATAAAAACTCAAAAAAAAAACAGGTTTTGGAGAATGTCCAGTTTGGTGAGCACATGGGAATTTGGGCACATTCAGGAAGGTCTGTTCCCTTCTCCCATGTCTTGCCCTGGTCATCTCTTCCATCTGCTGCTCCTGAGTTACATCCTTTTATAATAATCCAGTGATCTTGTGAGTCAACAGGTTTCCTGAATTCTTTGAGCTGCTCTAGCAAATGAATCGGAGAAGGCAATGGCAACCCACTCCAGTACTCTTGCCTGGAAAATTCCATGGACAGAGGAGCCTGGTAGGCTACAGTCCATGGGGTTGCGAAGAGTTGGACATGACCGATCGACTTCACTTTCACTTTTCACTTTCATGCATTGGAGAAGGAAATGGCAACCCACTCCTGTGTTCTTGCCTGGAGAATGCCAGGGACGGTGGAGCCTGGTGGGCTGCCGTCTATGGGGTCGCACAGAGTCGGACACGACTGAAGCGACTTAGCAGCAGCAGCAGCAAATGAATCAAAGCCAAGGAGGAGGTCATGGGACCCTCTGATTTACAGCCAATCAATCAGAGATACAGGTAGCTACCTGGATTTGCCATGGTGTCTGAAGTTCAAGGAGAGGGTAGTCTATAGCCAGCTTGTCAGAAGCACAGGGATGACTTGGGCTTGCAACTGGCTTCTGGCGTGTATGAGGCAGTCCTGTAGGACTGAGCCCTTAATCTGTGGAATCTGATGCTTTCTCTGGGTGGACACTGTCAGAATTGAGTTGAATTCTCAGATGCCCTTCAGGTGTCTTAAGAACTGTCACAGGGAAGCACTCTTACTCCCACTGGAATTTGGTCAACACCAAAAGAAAGGGTATTAAAATTTCTTTGTCTTTCTGTACACCAGCATTCACAGCAGCATTATTCACAATGGTCAAAAGGCAGAAATAATCCAGATGGCCATCAACGGAGAAATAGATCAACAAAATGTAGATTATACATACAATGTGATATTACTCAGAGATCCTGATACATGCTACAACATGGATGAAACTTGAAATCATCATGCCATGTGAAATTAGTTATAAATGGACAAATATTGTGATTCTGCTTTATGAGGTAACTAGGATAGGTAGACTTATAGAAACAAAAAATAGAATAGAGGTTTCCATGGGCCAGAGGGAGAAGGGAGAGGGGAGTTACTGTTGAATAGGTATAGAGATCTGTTTGGGGTTTGTGAAAAAGTTCAGAGATAGATGATGGTGATGGTCACACAATATTGTGATTGTTGTCAGTGCCTCTGGAATAGGCACTTAAAAATGGCTAGGGACTTCTGTGGCAATTCACTGGTTAAGATCTGCACTCCCAACGCAGAGGGGCATGGATTCAGTCCCTGGTAGGGGAACTAAGATCCTGCAAGCTGCAAGGCACGGCCTAAAGAAATAAAATTTTTAAGAAAATGGATAAAATGGTAAATTTTTAAAGTGAATATTTCACCACAATGAAAAAAAAAATGTCTTTCTTCATCACAAACCAGCTGAGGCTCCAGTAATTGGAGGTATGGGAGTGTGCAGTAGAATGGGGAGCTAGCCAGGGCCGAATGTCATGTCATTTCACCGTGTGGCAAAGAAATGCACTGGATTTTCTCTTTCTAGCACTGTCTAGAGAAGGTTACCCGGAAGATGAAACGAGGATCTCGTGTGTGCTGAGCGCCTACTGTGGGCCTGCTGCGTATACACCAGAGCAGGTGGATGACATAGAGGGTAGGCAGGCACCCTGTGCAGCTGCTTGTCCAAGGTCAAATCCTTAATCCATCACAGACTAGCTTATATGTATATATACATTTTATATAAACACATAACATTATATATAGATAATGTTATGTGTTTATATATTTGTGTGTTTTGGGCTGTGCTGGGTCTTTGTTGTGGGCTTTTCTCTAGTTGCCCTGCGCGGGAGCTCCTCTCTAGTTGGGGTGCATGGGCTTCTCATTGTGGTGGCTTCTCTTGTGTTCTTGCCTGGCCCACAGGCTCCAGGGCAGGCGGGCCTCAGTCGTTGCAGCTTGTGGGTTTGGTAGCTGTGGCTTGCAGGCTCTGCAGCACAGGCTCAGAAATGGTACACTGGCTTGGTTGCTCCAATGCATGTGGGATCTTCCCAGATTGAGGGATCAAACCAGCATCTCCTTCTTGGCAGGCAGATTCTTTTTTTTTTTTTTTTTTTGGCAGGCAGATTCTTAACCACGAAGCCACTAGGAAAGACCCCCACAGACTAGCTTTTTGACTCCTACGTGAGTTGCTTCCTTTCCTGTGTTTCCTTTCCTTCACTAGCGCCACCTGGGAAGCCCTTTACTCGAAATACTACCACTCAATTACAGGGGGAAGCTCTCTAAAGCTCTATTCTCTGAGATGTTTTAGAGGAGCTAGCTAACAGAATAATAAAAATTCTATCTCTTTTTATTAATAGAAAGCAGGATGAGATAGGCTTATGCTTTTCTTCTCTGGGTGATCAGACTTTCTCCTTTCTCTTCGCTTGTATGGGGACAGCAGAACCAAATACTTAATATTTCTCTGCTCCCATCATTTCCTTCAGAACTAAGTTTTTTACTGACATTGTTTCCCAGCCTCTCTTTGGAATCAATCTGAAATGATAGGAGCTCTTCCGTGCTTATTGTGCAGCCTCAACCATTTAATAGCCCAGAGTAGGTGTGAAACAGTGTACCACTGAATTGCTTTCAATCAAATATGTAAAGAGCTGGGGCTTCCCCGGAAGTTGAGCTGTTGCCTTCCAACACAGGAGGCTGAGGATTGGATCCCTGGTCAGGGAGCTAAGGTGGCACATGCCTCGTGGCCAAAAAACAAAACATAAAACAGAAGCGCTATTGTAACAGCTTCAGTAAAGACTCTAAAAATGTTCCACATCAAAAAAAAAAAATTCTTAAAAAAATATGTACAGAGCCAAGATACTTTTCATCATTTTACAGTTGGAGGAACCAAGGCAAAGAATGGGAGAGTGATTTAGCTCAAGTGCAGGCTAAAGGCTAGGTATGCTAGGAATGAGGTGACTCAGCGGTAAAGAATCTACCTGCCAATGCAGGAGGTGCAGGTTCAATCCCTGGGTAGGTAAGATCCCCTGGAGAATGAAATGGCAACCCACTCCAGTATTCTTGTCTGGAGAATTCTATGGACAGAGGAGCCTCGCGGGCTACAGTCCATGGGGATGCAAAGAGTTGGACATGACTTAGGGACTAAACCACCATCACCACCATGCTAGGAATGAAAGCCTTTCACCTCACAGCCACTCTACTGACCACATGATGACGACAAGAGCCCCATGTGGGGTGTGAGGCTCAGATTTTGCTAGGGTCACCAGATAGGTTTGGAGGTCAAGGAGAAGAGACACATTTTACTCTGCACATGTAATCAACATTTACCACCACTCACTTACAGTAAGAAACATTAAACAATTTCCCACATTTCCTCTAAATGAATGGGACTCCGCAGGAAAACCCTAAAGGGAAGTGTTTGAGAAATAGGTGGCAGAGGAATTCAACTATGAGGAGAATGAGCCAGTTTGTTGTGTTTGCTTATTAATAGGTTTTGTGTCGCCAGCTCCAGGGGGAACCGGCTCTTGAATAGCTGGCAGGGAAACACATTCACGGGCTCCACTTGATGGAAATACAGAATAACAGGAAGGGAAAGGGAGGGAAATAACTTCAGAAAAGATTGGAGAGCTTGTCCTTGGGAATGAAAACCAGCAGCTGGCTGCTAATTTGACTGTATTTCTATATTTTTTTTTTGGATCATTACTTTTATTTTTTTTAATTAATTTATTTTTTAATTGAAGGATAATTGCTTTACAGAGTTTTGTTGCTTTCTGCCAAACATCAACATGAATCAGCCATAGGTGTACATCTATCCCCTCCCTTCTGAACCTCCCTCCCATCTCCCTCCCCATCCCACCCCTCTAGATTGATACAGAGCCTCTGTTTGAGTTTCCTGAGCCACACAGCAAATTCCCGTTGTCTATCTGTTTTACACATGGTAATGTAGGTTTCCATGTTACTCTTTCATAGATCTCACCCTCTCCTCCCCTCTCCCCATGTCCATAAGTCTATTCTCTATGTCTGTTTCTCCATTGCTGCCCTGTAAATAAATTCTTCAGTACCACTTTTCTAGATTCTGCATATATGTGTTAGAATATGATATTTATCTTTCTCTTCCTGATTTACTTCACTCTGTATAATTGGCTCTAGGTTCATCCACCTCATTAGAACTGACTCAAAGTCAGTCCGTTTTATGGCTGAGTAATATTCCATTGTGTATATGTACCACAACTTCTTTATCCATTCAATTGTTGATGGACATCTAGGTTGCTTCCATGTTCTAGCTATTGTAAATAGTGCTGCAATGAACACTGGGATACATGTGTTTTTTCAAGTTTGGTTTTCTCGGGGTATATGCCTAGGAGTGGGATTGCTGGGTCACATGGTGGTTTTATTCTTAGTTTTTTAAGTAATCTCTATACCGTCTTCCATAGTGGCTGTATCAATTTACATCCCCACCAACAGTACAAGAGGGTTCCGTTTTCTCCACACCCTCTCCACCCTTTATTGTTTGTAGACTTTTTGATGATGGCCATTTTGACCAGTGAGAGGTGATATCTCATTGTAGTTTTGATTGGCATTTCTCTAATAATGAGTGATGTTGAGCATCTTTTCATGTGTTTGTTTAGCCATCTGTATGTCTTTGGAAAAATGTCTGTTTAGGTCTTTTCCCCATTTTTCTTTGGGTTGTTTGTTTTTCTGGTATTGAGTTGTATGAGCTGCTTGTATATTTTGGAAGTTAATGCTTTGTCAGTTGTTTCATTTGCTGTTATTTTCTCCCATTCTGAGGGCTGTCTTTTCACTTTGCTTAGTTTCCTTTGCTGTGCAAAAGCATTTAAGTTTAATCAGGTCCCACTTGTTTACTTTTGTTTTTATTTCCATTACTCTAGGAGGTTGTCTTTCTCCTATTGTATATTCTTGCCTTCTTTGTCAAAAATAAGGTACCCTTAGGTGCATGGGTTTATTTCTGGGCTTTCAATCTTGTTCCATTGTCCTATATTTCTGTTTTTGTGCCAGCACCATACTGTCTTGATGACTGTAGCTTTGTAGTATAGCCTGAAGTCAGGAAGGTTGATTCCTCCAGCTCCATTCTTCTTTCTCAAGACTGCTTTGGCTATTTGGGATCTTTCATGTTTCCATATGAATTGTGAAATTTTCTGGTCTAGTTCTGTGAAAAATGCCTTTGGTAATTTGATAGGGATTGCACTGAATCTGTAAATTGGGTTTGCTAGTAGTCATTTTCACAATATTGATTCTTCCTACCCAGGAACTTGGTATATATCTCTCCATCAGTTTATGTTGTCTTTGATTTCTTTCATCAGTGTCTTATAATTTTCTGTGTACAGTTCTTTTGTCTCCTTAGGTAAGTTTATTCCTGAATATTTAATTCTTTTTGTTGCAATGGTGAATGGGATTGATTCTTTAATTTCTCTTTCTGATTTTTCATTGTTAGTATATAGAAATGTAAGTGATTTCTGTGAATTGATTTTATATCCTACAACTTTGCTAAATTTACTGACTAGCTCTAGTAATTTTCTGATGCTATCTTTAGGGTTTTCTATGTACAGTATCATGTCATCTGCAAACAACAAGAGCTTTACTTCTTTTCCAATCTGGATTCCTTTTATTTCTTTTTCTTCTCTGATTGCTGTGGCTAGGACTTCCAGAACTATGTTGAATAATAGTGATGAAAGTGGACACCCTTGTCTTGTTCCTGATCTTAGGGGGAATGCTTTCAGTTTTTCACCATTGAGAATAATGGTTGCTGTAGGCTTATCATATATGGCCTTTACTGTGTTGAGGTAGGGTTCCTTCTATGCCCATTTTTTTGAAGAGTTTTAATCATAAATGGGTATTGAATTTTGTCAAAGGCTTTTTCTGCATCTCTTAAGATTATCATATGGATTTTATCTTTCAATTTGTTAATATGGTGTGTCACATTGATTCATTTGTGTATATTGAAGAATCATTTCATCCTTGGAATAAACCCAACTTAATCATGGTGTGTGAGCTTTTTGATGTGCTGCTGAATTCTGTTAAAATTTTGTTCAGAATCTTTGCATCTACGTTCATCAGTGATATTGGCCCATAGTTTTCTTTTTTTGTGTTGTCTTTGTCTGGTTTTGGTATCAGGGTGATGGTGGCCTCATAGAATGAGTTTGGGTGTTCCTTCCTCTGCAATTTTTTCAAAGAGTTTTAGAAGGATAGGCTCCTCTCTAAATGTTTGATAGCATTCTCCTGTGAAGCCATCTGGTCTTGGGCTTTTGTTTTTTGGGAGATATTTGATCACAGCTTCTATTTCAGTGCTTGTAATTGGGTTGTTCATAATTTCTATTTCTTCCTGGTTCAGTCTTGGAAGATTGAACTTTTCTAAGAATCTGTCCATTTCTTCCAGGTTATCCATTTTATTGCCGTATAAGTGAAGTATGAAGTGAAGTCACTAAGTCGTGTCCGACTGTTTGTGACCCCGTGGCCTGTAGCCCGCCAGGCTCCTCTGTCCATGGGGTTCTCCAGGCAAGAATACTGGAGTGAGTTGCCATTTCCTTCTCCATTATTGCCATATAGTTGTTCATAATAGTCTCTTATAACCCTTTGTATTTCTGCATTGTCGGTTGTGACCTCTCCTTTTTCATTTCTAATTTTGTTGATCTGATTCTTCTCTCTTTTTTTCTTGATGAGTCTGGCTAAAGGTTTGTGAATTTTGTTTATCTTTAAAAGAACAAGCTTTTAGTTTTATTAATCTTTGCTATTGGTTCTTTCATTTCTTTTTCATTTATTTCTGCTCAGATCTTTATGATTTCTTCCCTTCTACTAATTTTGGTTTTTTGTTGTTGTTCTTCTTCTTCTTTTTCCAGTTGTTTTAGGTGTAAAGTTAGGTTGTCTATTCTATGTTTTTCTTGTTTCTTGAGGTAGGATTGTACTGCTATAAACTTCCCTCCTAGAACTGCTTTTGCTGCATCCTATTGGTTTTGAGTTGTCATGTTTTCATTGTCATTTGTTTCTAGAAAATTTTTAATTTCCCTTTTTATTTCTTCAGTAACTTGTTGGTTATTTAGAAACATATTGTTTGACCTCCATGTGTTTGTGTTTTTTAGTTTTTTTTTCTTGTAATTGATATCTAGTCTCATAGTGTTGTGGTTGGAGAAGATGCTTGATATGATTTCAGTTTTCTTAAATTTACTGATATTTGATTTGTGACCCAAGATTTGTGACCTGGAGAATCTTCTATGTGAACTTGAGAAGAAGGTGTATTCTTCAGCATTTGGATGGAATGTCCTGAAGATATCAATGAGATCCATCTCATCTAGTGTATCATTTAAGACTTGTGTTTCCTTATAAATTTTCTGTTTTGGTGATCTGTCCATTGGTGTGAGTGGGGTATTAAAGTCTCCTACTATTATTGCCTCACTGTCAATTTTTCCTTTTATGTCTGTTAGTGTTTGTCTTATGTATCGAGGTGCTGATATGTTGGGTGCATAGATATTTACAATTGTTTTGTCTTGCTGTTGGATTGATCCCTTGATCATTATGTAGTGTCGTTCCTTATCTCTTGTAATCTTCTTTATGTTAAGGAAGGTCTATTTTGTCTGCTATGAGGATTGCTACTCCAGCTTCCTTTTGCTTCCCATTTGCATGGAATATATTTTTCCATCCTCTTACTTTCAGTCTATATGTGTCTTGAGGTCTGAAGTGGCTTTCTTGTAGACAGCATATATATGGGTCTTGTTTTTGTATCCATTCAGTCAGTCTGTGTCTTTTGGTTGGCATGTTCAGTCCATTTACATTTAAAGTAATTATTGATATATATCTTCCTATTGCCATTTCTTAATTATTTGTGTTGATTTTGTAGATCTTTTTTCTTCTCTTGTATTTCTTGACTGTTTAAGTCTGTTTAACATTTGTTGTAAAGCTGGTTTGGTAGTACTGAATTCTCTTAACTTTTGTTTGAAAAGCTTTTATGAGGTCTTTGCCAGGTACAGTAATCTTGGTTGTGACTCTGTGCCTTTTGGACTTGATTGACTATTTCCTTTTCCATGTTGGGGTAATTTTCAACTATAATCTCTTCAAAAAATTTTCTCATACCTTTTCTTTTTCTCTTCTTCTTCTGGGACCCCTATAAATCGAATGTTGGTGAGTTTGATATTGTCCCAGAGGTCTCTAAGGCTATTCTCAGTTCTTTTCATTCTTTTCACTGTATTCTGCTCTTCAGAAGTTATTTCTACCATTTTATCTTCCAGCTCACTGATTTGTTCTTCTGTTTCAGATATTCTGCTATTGATTCCTTCTAGAGTATTTCTAATTTCAGTAATGTGTTGTCTCTGTGTATTTATTCTTTAATTCTTCTAGGTCTTCATTAATTGATTCTTGCATTTTCTCCATTCTGTTTTCAAGGTTTTCGATCATCTTTACTATCATTATTCTGAATTATTTTTCAGGTGGTTTGCCTATTTCCTGTTCATTCATTTGGACTTCACTGTTTCTAATTTGTTCCTTTGTTTGTGTAGTATTTTTCTGCCTTTTCATTATTTTTTTTTAACTTATTGTGTTTGAAGTTTTCTTTTCCCAGGCTTCAAGGTTGAATTCTTTCTTCTTTTTGGTTTCTGCCCTCCTAAGGTTGGTCCAGTGGTTTGTGTAAGCTTCGTATAGGGTGAGATTTGTGCTGAGTTTTTTTTTCCCCTCTGATGGGCAAGGCTGAGTGAGATGGTAATCTTGTCTGCTGATGATTGGGTTTGTATTTTTGCTTTGTTTGTTGTTTAGATGAGGCGTCCTGCACAGGGTGCTTCTGGTGGTTGGGTGATGCCAGGTCTTGTATTCAAGTGGTTTCCCTTGTGTTGTGCTCTCACTATCTGATATGCCCTAGGGTTAGTTCTGGAGAAGAAATGACAACCCACTCCAGTGTTCTTGCCTGGAGAATCTCAGGGATGGCGGAGCCTGGTGGGCTGCTGTCTGTGGGGTCGTACAGAGTCAGACACGACTGAAGCGACTTAGCAGCAGGGTTAGCTCTCTGGTAGTCTAGGGTCTTGGAGTCAGTGCTCCTCCTCCAAAGGCTCAGGGCTTGATCTCTTCATCTAGGACTGATGAGATGAAAACAACCTCTTTGTTTTTCCGATCTCCTGTTGTAGTTATTTCCAAAATCTGGTCGACTATATCTTCAGTTTCTCTGCATCCAGTGTGCCTCAGGAACCACAGTCTGTCTACATTTCTTCTGAGGCTGGTGAGGGCTGAACCCAGGGCTGAGTCATATTGGATGTCAGAATCTTGCTTCTCAAGTGCCATATTTGCAACTTACATGTAGCATGTTTTATGTCTGCTTCTTTGAGATAAGGCTGCATTTCAAATCTAGCATATTGCAAAAGAGAATCTGCTAAGGCTTGGGTGTTGGGTGTATATACAGCCTGATCAGTTGTTGACACTGATTGTGGATTAATGAATACACGAGAAGGATGTTTTTCTTTGTGAGGCAGTATCTAGATACAACATAGGGCAATGTCACTTTCCTGCAGAAATGTTCATACAGTCATCTGGTCAACAAATGTTTATGCCTGAACCAGACCTTGCACTGTGCTAGGGATATGAAGCCGATTGAGTGGTACACCCTGTTCTCAAAGATGATTGTGGGAAAGAGAGAAAACAGACAATCACCATACACAGTGATATAGCATCAGGGTACAGATTTGTGTGGGATTCCTCCATGGCTCAGCAGTAAAGAACCCGCCTGCCAGTGTAGGAGGTGTGGGTTTCATTCCTGGGTCAGGAAAATTCCCTGGAGAAGGAAATGGCAACCCACTGCAGTGTTCTTGCCTGGGAAATCCCATGGACAGAGGAGCCTGGCAGCCTTTAGTCCATTGGGTTGCCAAAGAATCGGACATGACTTAATGACTAAACAACAACAACATGACAGATTTGTATAGGGTCTTAAAGAAGGGGTACCTATCCGAGTGTGGGTAGGATGGAGAGGTCAGGGCACAGCAAAAGCTGCCTGGAAGAAGAGGCTTTTGGAGGAGAATAGAGGAGTTAGTTGGAAGGTTTTTCTTCCTGAATAAAACATCTGTATTTTAAGTACTTCGGAACCCACTGGCATTGTCTCCAAATTCTCTTCTGTATTATGTGCATCTGCCTTTCTTCAAAGGGCTCATAACTTTCATCCAGTTCTTAGGGACCTAAGACTATCTCTTTCCCCAGTGAGTTATTTAGAGTAACTGCACAGTGCTTTTGAATATTATGTTCAACTAGTAGACATTCTACTTCACCATGATTATTTCTGTGTTCATGTGTCTATATTTGCACATGTATATAAGGTACTATGGGCTTCCCAGCTGGCACTAGTGGTAAAGAACCCAACTGCCAATGCAGGAGATGTAAGAGCCTGGGGTTTTACCCCTGGATCGGGAAGATCTTCTGGAGGAGGGAGTGGCAACCCACTCCAGTGTTCTTATCTGGAGACTCCGCATGGACAGAGGAGCCTTGTGGGCTACTGTCCATGGGGTTGCAAAGAGTTGGACACAACTGAAGTGACTTAGCACATACACACACACGTAAGGAACTGTAGCAGACATCAGTTGTACTTAAATCTTTGTGCACACAAATGATCATTTTCCTAGAAGAGTTATTGCTTCACCAAAAAATGTGAATGTTTGAAAACTTTTGCTCCATAGTGTCAAAATTCCCTCTTCACATTTGTACAGATTTACACATTTATCAGCAGGGGTGGGGAGCCATTTTCCTAAACTCTCGCCAAGCCACTGTTTTTATTGCCTTTTAATTAAGACAAATTTTCAAGGTAAAATGGTATGAAATATAGACACTTAAAAAAATTGCAGGCTTCCCTGTTGGCTCAGTGATAAAGAATCTACCTGCCGGTGCAGGAGACACAGGTTCAATCCCTAGTCTGGAAAGATGCCACATGCCTTGGAGCAACTAAGCCTGTGTGCTGCAAGTATTGAGCCTGTGCTCTAGAGCCCATGCTCGGCAACAAGAAAAGCCACCCCAATGAGAAGCCTGCCCATCACAACTAGAGAGTAGCCCCTGCTCACCACAACTGGAGAAAAGCCCGAGCAGCAACAAAGACCCAACACAGCCAAAACTACATAAATAAATGAGCTAACTTAAAAATACTTATTTGCTCAGATTTAATAGATAGTGACAAGTTGCCATAGCGTTTCTGATCATTTAATGAAGAAATAGTATGATAAATACGGCAGAAGCCCTCTCCCGCATTCAGCTTCTTCCCACCCCCAGTATTTTTGAAGTGTGTGTTTTTATAATTTTACTTTTCACAGATTTTGAGTTGGCCAAAAAATTTGTTCAGGTTTTTCCATAAGATCTTATGGAAAGAAAACAAAACCTTTTTGACCAACTCAGTATTTTCAACAACATATAATAATGCTTGTGCCTTGAAAATACCTATGCATGGTATCACAGAGAATATAGTTATTCTAATTTCTTCTAAAAATGTGTTTATGCCCTCAACATGTTTTCACTTTTTCTTCACTTCTTTCCCCTCCTTTCCCAGCATCCCTTGACTTGAACAGTTTGTTTAGTTCCCACTTTACTTCTGCTGGCTTAGAAATTATACAGATTATCTATCTCTTAAGGGTTACCTTTATGTGCAAAGAATACTGGAGTGGGTTGTCATGCCCTCCTCCAGGGGATCTTCCCAACACAGGGATCAAACCCGCATCTCTTGTATTTCCTGCATTGGCAGGTAGGTTCTCTACCACTAGAGTCAGTTGGGAAGCCCCTAGTTTATAATATTTTAAACGGCGTTAGTGAGATGTAATTCATCAGCTAAACAGCTCATCCATTTAATGCATGGGATTCAATGGTTTCTAATATGTTCACAGAGCGGTGCAACCATCACCACAGCCTAACTTTGCAACATTTTTGTCAACCCAGGAAGAAAACCCATATCCTCTGTCAGTCACAGTATCAGCTCTTCTCCATTCCCCTCTGCCCTTGGCAACCACTAATCTATGTATGGTCTCTACGGACCTGTCTGTTCTGGATATCTCATATAAATGGAGTTGTACAATATGTAGTCTTTTGTAACTGACTTCTTCCACTTAAAATAATTTTTTCAAGAAAAGTCGTTGCCTTAGTATTTTAAAGAACACAGAAATAAAAATTTAAAAAATACTTCCATTTGAACCAAAGTAGGTAATAGCATTATAACAAGTGGTACAATTAAAAGAGATATTTTTTTAATCCTTTTTGCTATACATATAAATTTTTTAAGAGAGAACTTGTAGCTTTTAACTTTATTTTTTTATTGGAGTATAACTGTTTTACAATGTTGTGTTCGTTTCTGCTATACAACAAAGTGAATCAGCCATGAAAGTGAAAAGTGAAAGTGAAGTCACTCAGTCATGTCCGACTCTTTGTGACCACATGGACTGTAGCCTACCAGGCTCCTCCATCCATGGGATTTTCCAGGCAAGAGTATTGAAGTGGGTTGCCATTTCCTTCTCCAGGGGATCGTCCCAACCCAGGGATCGTACCCGGGTCTTCCACATTGCAGGCAGACACTTCACCTTCTGAACCACCAGGGAATCAGCTATATATATGCATATATGCCCTCCCTCTTAGACCTCCCTCCGACCCTCCCCATCCCACCCCTCTAGGTCATCACAGAGAACTGAGCTGATACCCCTGCAGAATGGGGGAAGGGGAGGGTGGGACGACTTGAGAGAGTAGCATTGACATTTACACAATGTGTAAAATACATAGCTAGTGGGAAGCTGCTGTAAAATAATGTTTTTAAGGTTCGTCCATGTGGTACTGCCTATCAATGCTTCATTTCTTTTTATGGCTGAGTAATAATCCATTGTATGCATCACCTGTATTTATTTTTCCATCCATCAGTTGGTGAACATTTGGATTGTTTCCACTTTCTGGTGATTATAAATAATGGTGCAGTGAACCTTTCATGTACAAATTTTTGGGAAGACATATGTTTTCAATTTGCACCATTTTACATCCCACTAACAATGTATGAGGGTTCCAATTTCTCCACTTCCTCACTAACATTTGGGATGACATTAAAAAAAAAAAACAACACGCATATATATAACCATCTTAATGGATGTGAAGTGGTACTTTGTTGTGGTTTTAATTTGCATTTCCCTAATGGCTAATAATGTTGAGAATTTTTCATGTGCTTTTCAGTCATTTCTATGTCTTTTTGGGAGAAATGTCTATTCAGTCCTTTGCCTGTGGTTAAACTGAGTGGGTTATTTATCTCATTGTTAGTAACTTGTAAGAATTCTTTATATATTTTGGATACAAGTCTTGTATCATATGACTTGCAAAATTTTCCCTATTCTGTGGATTGTCTTTTACTCTCTTGATGGCATCACTTGTAGCACAAAAGTTTTTAATTTTCGTGAAGTCCAATTTATCTAATTTTCTTTTTGTCACCGTTTTTTTTTCTTTCTTTTTTGTTTTTTAAATTATAAAAGTATGATAATACATTTATAAGAAACTTGGAAAATACAGAACGAGGTTACCTATAGTTCCACTATACATTGCAAGTGTTTCTTTAAGTAGATAAATAAAGATTTTTAGTTGGAGTTTCAATATCAAACTCTCAAAAGTTAATAGAATGAGTATACAGAGAAGTGGGAAGATATAGTAGGCCTGAAAAGCACTATGAACCAATTCAGTTAATTAAGATTTATACAATTTTCACACAACAGTGGGATACAAATTCCATTCATGTTTCTATAGACTATCAACTAGAAGACACTGGAATATTTCCAGGGACATAAAACAAGGTACAAAAATTTCATGGTCTAAAAGTATTGCTGTCATACGAAGTCTATTATTCTCTTATCACTGTGGAAATACGTTAGAAATCAATATCCACAGACATTTGAAAATAACCCACATATTTTCCGTGCAGTGTGACATTTACCAAGAGAGATCTTTGACTTAGCCGTTGAAAGTCTCAATAGAGCTAAAAGACTTAAAAAACACAGAGGATGATTGCAGAGAGGAAAGCATTTAAATGAGAAATTTGTATCAAAGATACTTTTAAAAATCTCATGTATTTGAAAATTAAATGTCCACTTTTAAATGATGGATGTATCTAAGAAGCCATAGCAAGGAAAATTAGAAAATATTTGTAATAGAATAAAAGAAAAGAGAATTTACCAGAATTTGTTGCATGCAGCCGAAGCTGCTCAATACAATTAAATACAATGTGGATTTTTGAATAAGGTATGAAAACAAATAATGGACACTAGCATAAAATCTTGTGTCCTTTGTGTTTTTAGTATTGCATCCCATCCAAGAAGACTTAACCCAAGTTCAGCATGGTTTGTTTGTTTGTTTTTTCTGCATTTCATTGTTTCAGCCCTTATATGTATACCTATCATCTATTTTTGAGTTAATTTTGCGGTATGGTCTAAGGAAGGGATCCAAACTTATTCCTCCATGTAGATACTTAGTTGTACCAGCACTGATCCTTAAATTTGTAACATGCCTATTTAACTTAGGAAAACCTTAGGTTTGTTATTATGCCTCCTCACCTTCCAAAAAAATCAAACTTCTACCACTTTCATCCTAATGGTTTCTCCCTCTTCCATGGTATTGAGACCTAGTATTTTTCCTCCACTTTGTTTTTAATGCTCCAAGAATTCTTACCATTAATGCTTATTTATTGTCCTTGCTCAGTGTCATTTTTGCCTTCCACTTCTTTCTCCCTGGTTCTTTTTCCTTTTTAATGGAAGGCAACCATTGGTGGCAATTACAGCTTAGGTGAGTCTTTACCGAAAGATGTCAGGAAGTTGGCTCTTAGTGTGAAAGTGAAGCAGATATCTCACTTTAAGGATACTTTATTGCCATCTGGCTTCTAGCATTGCTGCTGAAAGTTGGACAAGTAACCTGTCTTTTTAAAAATCAGCTGTAGCTAGCTGTGCTGGGCTCAGTCCTGTCTGACTCTTTGCGACCCCATGGACTGTAACCCACCAGGCTCCTCTGTCCAAGGGATTTCCCAGGCAAGAATACTGGAGTGGGTTGCCATTTCCTTCTCCAGGGGGTCTTCCTGGCCCGGGGATCAAACTCACGTCTCCTGTGTCTCCAGCATAGGCAGGCAGAGTTTTTACCACTAGCACTGCGTCTTTGTTGCTGCTCCTAGATTTTCTCTAGTTGCGGCGAGCAGAGCCTACTCTTCACTGTGATGCGAGGGCTTCTCATTGTGGAGCGTAGGTTGTAGGTGCACAGGCTCTGGTAGTTGTGGCTCATGGGCTCTAGAGCGCAAGCTCAGTAGTTGTGGTGTTCGGGCCTAGTTGCTCTGTGGGATATTCTTGAATGAGGGATCGAACTCATGTCCCTTGCACTGGCAGGCGGACAGGGAAGTCCTGTCTTTTCTTTTCATATTGTGTTTTTAAAAGATTTTTTTAATCCTCCTCTATTCTTCTTTATTTTTTGCTGTGTATTTCTCTGTAAAGTGTCTGAGGCGGAATTCTTTTCATTTGTCCTGGTTACAGACTCATTGTTTCATGAAAACGGGAACTGTTAGAAGAAACCTCCAAATTCTCAGAACCACATCTCTATGCTTCCCTACATCTCTGTCCACACGCACCACCTTCTCTTCTGTTGCTTTGGAAGAACTGACTCAAAGCCACCCCCCACTGACACAGTTGATGTCATCTTTGGTCTACTCAGAGTACCATCCCGGGAACTCTGCCCTCGCTTTCCTATGTATCCATTTCCATCTCCTGGACTTCCCATCAGAACACAAATATAATTTTTTCTTTGGACTTCCCTGGTGATCCAGTGGCTAAGACTCCGAGCTTCCAGTGCAGTGGTTCCATCCCTGGTCAGGGAACTAGATCGCACGTGCCTCATCTAAAGATCCCATGTGCTGCAGCTAAGACCTGGTGTAGCCAAGTAAATAAGTAAACATTGAAAATAATAAATAATTAAATAATTTAACCCTTTCTTGACTTCACTTCCCCTCCAGATGGCAGCCCATTCTTTTCCCTCCCTTCCCAATAAAACTCCTTGAAAGACTTGTCTGTATTTTCTGACACCAATTACTTTTTTCCCCTTTCTTCTTGTACACGTGCTAATTAGGAGGTCATGAATGACTAGGCATGTTGTTAAATCAGTGGTCAGTTCTCAGTCCCCAGTTGACTTGAACCCTTGAACACTTGTCGGTGGTATTTGACAGCTGATCCTAACTCAAAGCTCTCCTTCACCAGGTTTTCAGGCCACCACACTCTCCTAGCTCTCTTCCTGCTTCACGGCTTGACACTTTTCAGCCTACGTGTTGGTTCCGCACCATCTTCTTAACTCTAGCTTTGGAGTGTTCCCTGCTTAGGATGTGGCTATCTTCTCTCTCCTGTTTGCACTCACTCCCTTAGTGATCTCATCCGTACTTATGGGCTTAAAAATCCTTTGTAGCAAGGTCTGCAAACCTGCAGTCCAGGGGCCAAATCCTGCTTGCTACCGTGAGCTAAAGATGCCTTTTATTTTACATAAGAACATGCAAGCGGAATCACATGTGGCTTGCCAAGCCAAAGGTATTTACTGTCTGGACTTTTACAGAAAAGGTTTGTCATCCCTTAATCTATGGTGTGGTGATGACTTCCAAATTTATATCTGTGGGCTGAACCTCTCCGCTGAATTCCAGATGAGCTTATTCAGCCGCTCACTGGATATCTCCGAGGGAATGTCTTAAATGTACCTCAATATTGAGCTTTTGTGTTCTGTCTGTCTCTTCATGCTACAGTCTTCGTTGTCATAGTTGGTAGCAACTCAGTCCTTCCAACAGTCCAGGCGAAACCCCTGAGCATCATGATTGACTCCTTCGTTTGTGCTTCATGTGCAGTCATGTTTAAAATGTGTTCAGACTTCAGCCACTTTTATTGCCTTCCCTTGACCCCATTCTCCCTCATCTGGGTATCACCATAGTCTCCTAACTGGTCCTCCTTGCTCCCCATCAGTCCATTATCTACACTCTGGTCAAGGTCAAATAGAAGCCAGATGATGCTTTTGGCTCAGAAGCATCCTTGCTCAAAGCTTTCCAGGGCCTTCCCATCTCGTGCCAAGTGAAAATCAAGCCCTGCCATGGCCTTGGAGCCCAACACCTTCTGGCTCCTGTTATCTTTTTGACCTTTTCCCCTATCACTGTCCCTTACTTTCACTTCATGACAGTCACAGTGACCTCTGAGACACTTGCTCCTTGTAAGAAAAGCTATGACAAACCTAGACAGTATATTAAAAAGCAGAGACATCACTTTGCCAACAAAGGTCTAGACAGTCAAAGCTATGGTTTTTCTGGTAGTCATATATGCATGTGAGAGTTGGACCATAAAGAAGGCTGAGTGCCAAAGAATTGATGCTTTTGAACTGTGGTGTTGGAGAAGACTCTTGAGAGTCCCTTGAACTACAGGGAGATCAAACCAGTCAATCTTAAAGGAAATCAACCTGAATATTCATTTGAAGGACTGATGCTGAAGCTGAAACACCAATACTGTGGCCATATGATGCAAAGAGCTGACTCATTGGGAAGATGCTGGGAAAGATGGAGGGCAAGAGGAGAAGAGGGCGACAGAGGTTGGATGGCATCACTGACTAAATGGACCTGAGTTTGAGCAAACTCCGGGAGATAATGAAGGACAGGGAAGCTTGGAGTGCTGCAGTCCATGGGGTTGCAAAGAGTCAGACATGACTTAGCAGCTGAACAACAACAAAACAGATCAGGTTTGCTCCTGATTCAGAGCTTTTGCATCTGCCATTTCCCTGCCTGAAACATTCTTCCCAAGACATCTGCATGGTCCACTCCTTGGCACACTTCATTTATTTAGCTGCATCAAATGGGATCTTTTAGTGTGGTGCACAGGCTCTCTACTTGTTGCGTGGGCTTAGCTGCTCCAAGGCATGTGAGAGCTTAGTTCGTTGACCAGGGATCAAATCCACACCCCCTGAATTGCAAGGCAAATTCTTAATCACTGGGCCGTTGTAGTTCCTGTAACCTGTCTATTTAAAATTGTTGTTGTTGTTCAGTCGCTAAATCATGTCTGATTGTTTGTGACCCGTGGACAGTAGCACACCAGGTTCCTCTGTCCTCCAGTGTCTCCTGGAGTTTAGAAACTTGCCCCGTCCCTGCAGTCATTCCTGTTCTCATTCCCTGTTTCAGTTTTCTCCTTTCCAACCCCCATCACCGAACCTGTATGGTAGCTTACATTTCTGCTAGCATTATTTATTTTCTCCCCTGTCAGAGGGTTACACACACTCTCTGGGGCCATGCCTGTCTAGTGCAGCAAACATCCTCATTCCGGGTTTGGGTATGTGACTTGCTTTTGCCAGTAGAATGAGAGGGAACGTGACGCATGCCACTTGTAAGCAGAAGCTTTACATACAACAGTGTGATGAGCTTGGTGTTTTATATTTTTGCCCTCTGCCTCTATAATTGAGTGTTCCAGTTAAGGGCTTCTCCAGCGTGTGTCCTGGAATGAAAGGATACCTTGAATTAGACCTACAGTCAACCCACAGCCTGGAGCCAAGCCCCAGGCAATCTGCAGCCTTCCTAATATTAGCTGCACATACATGTTATTGTAAACCACTAAGATTATGGGGTTGGTTGTTGCCCTAGCAAAAGCTTAGTAATACACATAATCTATATTGCACTTAAAAATGATCCCTTTTCTGCTTGAAAGCATATGCCATGAAAGCAAGAATTTTTGTGTTTCATTCACTACTCTCTCCCTAGTATCTAAAAGCTCCTGGCCCATGGTAAGACTTTATGAATATTTATGCTGTGAACTAATAAATGCTGGAAAATTCTTAGCCTTTTTTCTTTTAAATATTGCCTCTTCCCATTTTCCCTAGTTTATTTTCCTGGAACTCATATTAAATGTATGTTGGACATTCTCATTTCATCTTTCACATCTCTTAACAGCTCTTTTATTTTCCATTTCTTTACAACTCCATGGGTAATTACCTCAGAACTTCTTCCAGCTCTTTAGTACTCTTTATCTGGGATTCACCTGCTGCTTAATTTATTCTTTGACATTTTAGTTTAATCACTATTTTTATTTCTTTAAGTTCTATTTTATTCTTTTTCCAAATGTATCTATTCTGTTTTTGTCTTTTTCTCTTGATATGGTATAGAACATTTGTTTCTTTTGATATGGTATAAAAGTATAAAACTTTTTTGAATCATCTTGGTAATTTAAAACATGGCTGAGCTGGAGCCCCAGGAGAGAGTGAGTGTTACTTATTCAGTCATGTCTGACTCCTAGCAACCCCATGGCCTGTAGCCCTCCAGGCTCCTCTGTCCATGGGATTCTACAGGCAAGAATACTGGAGTGAGTATCTGTTCCCTTCGCCAGGGGATCTTCCCGACCCAAGGATTGAACCTGGGTCTCCTGCATTGCAGGCAAATTCTTTACCATCTGAGCCACCAGGGAAGCCCAGAATTGAAAACATATTTACTTTATATTCTTCAGTTGAAGAACTTCTATAATCTGAAGTTTTAAAGGGTGGTAAATAGCCACCTTTTTTGAGCTTGTGATTTTGCTCGTGAAAGATTATTTCCTCTTGTGGTTTGTAATATTTTTGGAAGCTCATATCCAGTGAGCATTTAAAAAAATTCTTGTGAGATCCACATATGTTCTTTTAAAAAAATTCACTGACTTGGCTTTTCCTTTATCAAGAAAATAGTACTAATTTGTACTCTGTACTTGCAGGTGACATAGACTAGCATTTCACCTTCTTTCAGGAGATTTTTTTTCCCCCAGAAATCTTGTCAGATGCTTTTTCTTCCCTCAGGTACTGGATGGAATTTTTTAGCTCTCTTTTTAAAGGGGCAGCCTTTAAAGCGCCCATCCCTGGTATGCTGAGTGTGGATTCCTCCTTGACACTTAGGTCTGCATCTTTAAGATCCTTTGAAGACCCCACCCTTTACCCCTCCCCATCCCCAGCTATGAAGAATCAGCTTTCAAGCTTCCTGTTCTATCTTTAATTTTTGTGTTTTCCAGAAAATACATAGAAAGTCTTTCCTGCTGTGAGATCCCTTAAAATATCCATCTGTATTTTTTTTTTTTACTTCATTTACTTTACATAAAAACTTTCACTGGCATGAAATTTATTCTAATGTATGGTATAAGGTATATGGTATCTAACTTTACTTCTCTCTTCAAATGGTTAACCTATTGCCTAAACATAACTTATTGAATAATTCGTTCTTACTCTGTTTTTACCTTTATTTTAAATTCTTATGTGAGCTTCAGGGCTTTCTGCTTCACTTTAATGATTTGCCTGTCATTCCTTGTGCTATTATCATATTCTTTCAAGTAGTGTATCTTTCTAATACATTTTCATATTGGGTAATTCAAACTAATTTGTAGTCCTATTTTTTCTTGTCTACTAATAGGTGTTTATTCTTTTCAATGAATGGGAGAACTGTTTATTCGGCCACAAAATATATATTTGAGATTTGATTGGAATGAATCATATTTATAAATTAATGATAAAGTCATCCTAATGATATTGAGCCATCTCATGAAGTTAACAGTTCATCTTTTTCATTCAGTAATTTTTTTCTCATATGTAATTCAATAAAGATTTCAGTTATTCCTCACAGAACATTTCTCGTAAAATTTATTATGAGTCTTTTTTTTTTTGTTTTTCTTTTAAATGACTTAAATTTTAAAAATTGTGGTAAAATATACATAACATAAAATTTACCATCTTAACCATTTTCTAAGTGTACAACAGTTCAGTAACCTTAAGTGCATTCACAGTGTTGTAAAACCAATATCCAGAACTGTTTTCACCTTGCAGAATGGGTGCTCTATATACATTAAAACAAAGTCTCTCCTCTCTCCCATCCCCTAACCAACTGTTCCACTTTCTATCTCTGACTTTCTGTACTCCAGGAACCTCATATAGGTGGAATCATATGGTATTTGTATTTCTGACTGATTTATTTCACTAAGCATAGTGTCTTCAAGTTTCATCCATGTGGTAGCTTATCTCAGAGTTTCTTTTTATTTTAGAGTTGAATAATTTAGGGCTGAATATTTTAGGGCTGCAGTCCATGAGGTTGCAAAGAGTTCTATTCATTTGACTAGTAAATTTAGCAAAAATATATGTTGACTTATCAGTGTATGCTGAATTTTCTTCCCTTCCTCCCCTCCTTCCTCCCTCTCTCCCCTGCCTTCCTTCCTTCCTTCTTTCTTTCCTTCTCTTTTGATGTTTATCATGTGATTCATCTTATTGGCCCAACTGATATTTGGGAGCATATTAATGGTTGCTAATATTGGAGCTATGGGTTAGTGATACTTTATAGAGATGCTGTCTCATTTCCCACTACTTGGATCCGCGGCCCTCTGAATTGGTGCTGAGTACAGCTGCTCTGTTCGTAAAGATTCAGCCACCTTCTTTCTTCTTACCTCTGCCCCTACCTACAGGGCCTTGTTTGCTGGAACTTGCCCTTCTAAGATAGAATGTGTTACCACCTTTCTCCATATTTCCTTTCCAGATGTTTTCTGGGTGTTGCTATATCTAAATGATTGTAAAACAGATGTTAGGTGAGAGTGTGTGACAGGAGAAAGGTACTCTGCCAAGACCAAAGGCAGCATTCCCTGATAGAGGGCCAGCCCCCAGTTTTCTGGGTCTTACAACTTCTGGGCCTCTGAGTCAGCAGGCAGTGGTGCGGGGGAATAACATATCTACACCCTCCCTCTCTCTTTCCCTCTCTTCTTTCCAAATAATCACCTTTTATTAGGCAAACAGTGATATTCATGATGCAATAATTGGGCAGGTTATACTCAATAAAACTCATTTCTTCATAGGTTCTGAGGATTCCTTCCAATTTTGATATTATTTTGTCTGGCAGATTTTCTTTCCATCTGGTTGTGAATTTTTATCACTGACCACCACCCCCAAGAAGAGACTGGGAAACAAAGGTCCCTTTTCAGATACTACTTTAAACCAGAAATCTAGTATCATTTTATCTCCTTTGTGGATTTTATCTCAGATACTACTTTAAACCAGAAATCTAGTATCATTTTATCTCCTTTGTGGATTTTAATCAGGAGAATAATGTGTAGATTTGGATTAAAAGGGAGACAAGAGAAGAAGCCCAGAGACTCATAAGGAAGTTATGCTGGCATATTAAACTCTTGGAGGACACTTTAGTGCAGCATAAATTAAAGTACCAATCTGAATGTATTCAATAATTGGATATAACCAACTTACATAGTAAAAAGATCACTAGGTCTGATATCAACAGATCTGAGCTTTAGTCCTAGTTGTAACTAACCCCAACTACCCATGCAAACTTGAAAGTGAAAGTCGCTCAGTCATGTCCGACTCTTTGCGACCCCAAGAACTGTATAGTCCATGGAATTCTCCAGGCCAGAATACCAGAGTGGGTAGCCTTTCCCTTCTCCAGGGGATCTTCCCAACCCAGGGGTTGAACCCAGGTCTCCAGCATTGCAGGTGGATTCTTTACCAGCTGAACCAGATGGGAAGCCTGTGCAAACTTGAAGAACTCTCTTAAATTTCAATTTCCTTATGTGACAAGATCAAAGTAAGATTCTTGGCACTCTCCCAGCATTCTAGGTTTTGCTATTCCATATGTAAAAAATGAATGGGAGTGGATTCTTAGTGCAATCCGAGACTGCTGGAAGCAGATGGGACTTGTGATGGCCTAGGAAGAAGGTCTAGTTAGGACAGGGAGGGCTGCCAAGTCCCCGAGGGATTCCTATAGGGTCTCAGTTCAGTTCAGTTCAGTCGCTCAGTTGTGTCCGACTCTTTGCGACCCCATGGACTGCAGCACACCAGGCTTCCCTGTCCATCACCAACTCCCAGAGTTTACCCACACTCATGTCCATTGAGTCGGTGATGCCATCCAGCCATCTCATCCTCTGTCGTCCACTTCTCCTCCTGCCTTCAATCTTTCCCAACATCAGGATCTTTCCAAATGAGTCAGCTCTTCACATCAGGTGGCCAAAGTACTGGAGTTTCAGCTTCAACATCAGTCCTTCCAATGAACATTCAGGACTGATTTCCTTTAGGATGGACTGGTTGGATCTCCTTGCAGTCCAAGGGACTCTCAAGAGTCTTCTCCAACACCACGATTCAAAAGCATCAATTCTTCAGTGCTCAGCTTTCTTTATGGTCCAACTCACATCCATACATGACTACTGGAAGAACAATACCCTTGACTAGACAGAACTTTGTTGACAAAGTAATGTCTCTGCTTTTTAATATGCTGTCTAGATTGGTCATAACTTTCCTTCCAAGGAGTAAGCATTTTTTAATTTCATGGCTGCAGTCACCATCTGGAGTGATTTTGGAGGCCCCCAAAATAAAGTCAGCCACTGTTTCCACTGTT
The DNA here is from genome assembly GCF_910594005.1 of Cervus elaphus. NCBI lineage: Eukaryota > Metazoa > Chordata > Mammalia > Artiodactyla > Cervidae > Cervus > Cervus elaphus. The sequence goes on along the minus strand of NC_057830.1, from coordinate 37,767,873 downwards.
TCCCCATCTATTTGTCATGAAGTGATTGAACCTGGGTGTTCATTGGAAGGACTGACGCTGAAGCTGAAACTCCAATACTTTGGCCACCTCATGCGAAGTGTTGATTCATTGGAAAAGACCCTGATGCTGGGAGGGATTGGGGGCAGGAGGAGAAGGGGACGACACAGGATGAGATGGCTGGATGGCATCACCGACTTGATGGACATGAGTTTGAGTAAACTCCAGGAGTTGGGGATGGACAGGGAAGCCTGGCATGCTGTGATTCATGGGGTCGCAAACAGTTGGAGACGACTAAGCGACTGAGCTGAACTGAACTGATGGGACTGGATGCCATGATCTTAGTTTTCTGAATGTTGAGCTTTAAGCCAACTTTTTCACTCTCCTCTGTCACTTTCATCAAGAGGCTCTTTAGTTCTTCTTCACTTTCTGCCATAAGGGTCGTGCCATCTGCATATCTGAGGTTATTGATATTTCTCCCAACAATCTTGATTCCAGCTTGTACTTCTTCCAGCCCAGCATTTCTCATGATGTACTCTGCTTATAAGTTAAATAAGCAGGGTGACAATATACAGCCTTGATGTACCCCTTTTCATATTTGGAACCAGTCTGTTGTTCCATGTCCAGTTCTAACTGTTGCTTCCTGACCTGCATACAGGTTTCTCAAGAGGTAGGTCAGATGATCTGATATTCCCATCTCTTTCAGAATTTTCCACAGTTTTTTGTGATCCACACAGTCAAAGGGTCTCAGTGTATGCCATTTCTGGTTCACATGTCAAGGTTGAGAAGACAGTTCATTTTCAGAGGAAGGAAACAAGGAGGAGAAATATTAGACTATATTTTATTTTATTTATTTTATTTTTTAAAATTATTTATTTATTTATTTTTTATTAGTTGGAGGCTAAGTACTTCACAACATTTCAGTGGGTTTTGTCATACATTGATATGAATCAGCCATGGATTTACACGTATTCCCCATCCCGATCCCGCCTCCCACCTCCCTCTCCACCCGATTCCTCTGGGTCTTCCCAGTGCACCAGGCCCAAGCACTTGTCTCATGCATCCCACCTGGGCTGGTGATCTGTTTCACCATAGATAGTATACATGCTGTTCTTTTGAAACATCCCACCCTCACCTTCTCCCACAGAGTTCAAAAGTCTGTTCTGTATTTCTGTGTCTCTTTTTCTGTTTTGCATATAGGGTTATCATTACCATCTTTCTAAATTCCATATATATGTGTTAGTATGCTGTAATGTTCTTTATCTTTCTGGCTTACTTCACTCTGTATAAGGGGCTCCAGTTTCATCCATTTCATTAGGATTGATTCAAATGAATTCTTTTTAACAGCTGAGTAATATTCCATGGTGTATATGTACCACAGCTTCCTTATCCATTCATCTGCTGATGGGCATCTAGGTTGCTTCCATGTCCTGGCTATTATAAACAGTGCTGCGATGAACATTGGGGTGCACGTGTCTCTTTCAGATCTGGTTTCCTCAGTGTGTATGCCCAGAAGTGGGATTGCTGGGTCATATGGCAGTTCTATTTCCAGTTTTTTAAGAAATCTCCACACTGTTTTCCATAGCAGCTGTACTAGTTTGCATTCCCACCCACAGTGTAAGAGGGTTCCCTTTTCTCCACACCCTCTCCAGCATTTATTGCTTGTAGACTTTTGGATAGCAGCCATCCTGACTGGCGTGTAATGGTACCTCATTGTGGTTTTGATTTGCATTTCTCTGATAATGAGTGATGTTGAGCATCTTTTCATGTGTTTGTTAGCCATCTGTATGTCTTCTTTGGAGAAATGTCTGTTTAGTTCTTTGGCCCATTTTTTGATTGGGTCATTTATTTTTCTGGAATTGAGCTGCAGGAGTTGCTTGTATATTTTTGAGATTAATCCTTTGTCTGTTTCTTCATTTGCTATTATTTTCTCCCAATCTGAGGGCTGTCTTTTCACCTTGCTTATAGTTTCCTTTGTAGTGCAAAAGCTTTTAAGTTTCATTAGGTCCCATTTGTTTAGTTTTGCTTTTATTTCCAATATTCTAGGAGGTGGGTCATAGAGGATCTTGCTGTGATTTATGTCGGAGAGTGTTTTGCCTATGTTCTCCTCTAGGAGTTTTATAGTTTCTGTTCTTACATTTAGATCTTTAATCCATTTTGAGTTTATTTTTGTGTATGGTGTTAGAAAGTGTTCTAGTTTCATTCTTTTACAAGTGGTTGACCAGTTTTCCCAGCACCACTTGTTAAAGAGGTTGTCTTTTTTCCATTGTATTTCCTTGCCTCCTTTGTCAAAGATAAGGTGTCCATAGGTTCGTGGATTTATCTCTGGGCTTTCTATTCTGTTCCATTGATCTATATTTTTGTCTTTGTGCCAGTACCATACTGTCTTGATGACTGTGGCTTTGGAGTAGAGTCTGAAGTCAGGCAGGTTGATTCCTCCAGTTCCATTCTTCTTTCTCAAGATTACTTTGGTTATTCGAGGTTTTTTGTATTTCCATACAAATTGTGAAGTTCTTTGGTCTAGTTCTGTGAAAAATACCGTTGGTAGCTTGATAGGGATTGCATTGAATCTATAGATTGCTTTGGGTAGAATAAAAATATGGAACACTTCACGAATTTGCATGTCATCCTTGCGCAGGGGCCGTGCTAATCTTCTCTGTATTGTTCCAATTTTAGTATATGTGCTGCCAAAGCGAGCACTAGACTATATTTTAAATTTGGGTTTGGTATATTATTATCTGGGCTTCCCTGGTGGTTCAGTGTTAAAAAACCCACCTGCCAATCTTTGATCCCTGATCTGGGAAGATCCTCTGGAAAAGGAAATGATAACCCACTTTGGTATTATTGCCTGGGAAATCCCATGAACAGAGGAGTCTGGTGGTCTGCAGTCTATGGGGTCAGAAAGAGTTGGACATGACTGAGAGACTAACACTTTCACTTCATTTTTTCATATTATTATCTATGTGGACTGTCTGTGCAACAATTTTCATTGGGGAATTTTCTACATAAAGCATGATCTTCTCAGTGGGGGTGGGCCAACACTGACATCCATTAACTCATTCAGTTTGCACAGTTAACTCAACTGGGTCAATACCATGATGCTTCACTGAGGTTATGTAATGCAGGCAAACCTGCCCGGATGGTGAACGGACAGACTTCAGATTCTGTCTACATCTACATGACTCCAGAGCCTGTGGTTTCTCCACTGAGCCGAGCTGCCCTAACCCTCAGATTCTGTAGAAGCAGCAGTGTCCTTGATCGCAGAATGAAGGAAATGTGATCTGTTCTGCCTAAAATGCCATGAGCTCCTTGAGGTCAGCGGCTGCGTTGTATCAACTCTCTGAACCCAGTGACTAGGACAATTATCAGACACTACAGTAGACATGCAGTAAATATACTTAAGTGGAGTTGAATTACATATAATACCAAGTGCTGATCTGATGGCCACTCTGTCTTTTTGGACGCTCTGTCTGAATTTGTCTGGGGGGAGTCTTGGCCAGAATTCCTTGGCCCAGGTGCTTGTCAGGGAAGGAACGGCATGGACTTGAAGAATTTGCTTACAAGTTAATTTGGAGATCAGCAAGACTGACGCTTAGCACCAAGGGGAAGGAGAGGGATGCCTTCAGGCTGGCATTTTGAAACCAAACAATTAAGTTCATTAACAGTAATGGAACGCGGAAGGGGAGCAGGCAGGAAAAAGCACAAGTGTAATATGAATGATAACACCCCCTCCCCCTTCTTCCCCCTCCTCTCTTTCCCTCTCCTCTGCTCAAAGTGAAAGTTGCTGACCCTCTGGGCTTTGTTTACCCCTGTGAACTGTGAGACTGCTGCGTGCCTGAATAATAGCAACTAATCGTGGGGAAAAGAACGTTTTAAAAAGGCCTAATTTAAAGCAGCTTGGTATAAAAGGACAGATCTTGCATTTTGAAAATATAACTGGACGGATGCAGACTCTTAAGGTCTCTGAGGACCAGGAGCAAATCATATTTGTGTGTGTGTATTTCTAGTGCTATGCCATGCTTGGTACAGAACAGGTGCCCAGATGATGTTCACCAAATCACATTGGAGGGACAGGTCTTGAGCTGCAGTGTGAACTGACCTCTGTGTTAAAGCTGCCATTCAGCTCACAGTCGTCAGCTGGGGGGCTGGCTTGGCAGAATGGAGGGCCTGGACAAAAAGCAGCCCACACCTCTTTCAAAGATTCACCAGTAAAGCTGATGTGGAACTGGGGACTGGACCGGAGAGCGGGAGGGAGGGGGGCTGAGAAGAAGGTAAACTGGTCCCGTATGATTGCTGTGCTGCTAATGGGTGAAATAAAATTGTAGTCACCCCTGTAAAAGATTTCTGCTGCAATTTATTAATCAGGGTCTGGGGAGATGGATGACACTGAGTGATTATGTAGTGTTAGGCTAACCCCTTGGTCCTTTGGCAGAGCCGCTCTTTGGATGGGGTACAGATGCTCACATCTGCTTTTGTTCGCGACCCAAACTCCTGCATCCTGGTGGGAAGTTAATGAAGTCCCTTGCATTATTCCCCACATTCCTTCAGCAAAGGAAACCCTCTCTGGCCATCCAGGAAATCCAATGAGTTAATTAAGGGAGAATTGTCTATGATTTCCTTGTACATTATAACTGCCCCCCTCAACCCTTACCCACCCCCATGTGGACCTGGTCCCCTCCCCTCCCTGCAAACCTAAGCAGTGAAACTGCCTCTTGCCCCATGTGCCAGAATGATTAATGGAGGGACTACAATGAGGTCAATTAGCCAGGGTCGGCTTGAAGCTGAAAGGTGGAGTGTGTTTCTTTATTGAACACTGCATTCACACTCTAAACAGTGACCCGCGCCGCAGTGATTTATTACGAGGGCAGTCCTCTGATCACTTACCTTCAGTGCTTATACCTTGGCTTTGAAACCCGGGCTTTCACTGTCAATTAACGCCAGACAAGGAGATCCATTCAAAATCTGAAATGCATACCTAATAACAGGGTGGGGGAGGGGGTGGCGCAGGGAAGCGCGGGGAGTGAGGTGGCCCCTACCGTGGCTCTGCAGTTCGCGGGACCCCCGGGCTGCCGAGGGCTGGGAGCGTCTGGTTAGGCATTCCGAGGGGAACAGAAATGCTTGGGTTTGAAAGCAGGTTACCCTGCCTAGCAACAGAGTCTCCAAGGGTAGCTTGTCAGCCCCTAAGGGCACGCTCTTCCACTCAATTTTGTAGACATCAGAGCGCTGCAGGAAAAACTTGGCAGTTCCTGCGTATTCTTAAAGCAATGTTTGTTTCTTGTAGGCGCCTTTGAAATGGGATTCCAGAGGGGAGTCATTTGCATTTGGGGGCTTTTCAGACAGGGACTGTTAGCCTCTCTGTGTAAGACGATGGGTTGATATCTGTATTAAGGAAGCTAGGGCAAGGGCCTTCCCTGGTGGTCCAGTGGTTGGGAATCTGCCTACCAATGCAGAGGATGTGCGTTTGATCCCCGGTTGGGGAACCAAGATCCTGCATGCCATGGGGCAGCTAAGCCCACTGACCGCAAGAGAGCCTGCATGCTGCAGCTAAGACCCCACACAGCCAAAAATAAATAATTATTTAAAAAGAAAAAGAATACTAGGGCAAGAAAAAAAAAGCTTTCCAGGTGAGGTTGGGCATTTTAGTGGATGAACTGTGTTTCTTCCTATGACCACTCACAGCATTCTCAGAACAAGCCAGTGGTGTGGACTCGCCCTCCGGACTGTCCCAGGACAGTAAGTGAGTGGGGAAGAACAGGGGCCTCATCCTTTGGTCTCAAGGATGCCCGGAAGGCTCTCCCCCAACATCAGTGCGCATCACATCTTGTCACCTCCAAGGTGACAGTGTGGCGCCTTCTTAGCAAGACCTTCCCTGACCATGTATTCAACTTGCAGTTCCCCATCCCCTTTCCCACTGTGCTTTTCTCCTTAGCTTCTGTCATCATCCGACATACTCTGTTTTCCAATAATGCATGTGTTCATCTCTGTGTCCACCCCAGGAATGGAAGCTCCATCAGGGCAGAGAGTTTGGGGACCTGTTTTGTTCATTATTGTGTCCTAGTGCCAAGAATAAAAGAATGAACACAGGAAACCTCCCTTAACTTTGCAGTATTTCCCCCAAAGACTGTGTGTTTTATTGGTTCCCCAGGCTGGTGTAATTTATGTTTTAAAGCTGTGTTTTATTCAATATTTAATTCTTATTTTTTAGACCCATCTAGAGTTGATAGTGTTGGACAAGACTCTTCAGAGTCCCTGGACTGCAAGGAGATCCAACCAGTCCATCCTAAAGGAGATCAGTCCTGGGTGTTCATTGGAAGGACTGATGCTGAAGCTGAAACTCCAATACTTTGGCCACCTCATGCGAAGAGTTGAAAAGACCCTGATGCTGGGAGGGATTGGGGGCAGAAGGAGAAGGGGATGACAGAGGGTGAGATGGCTGGATGGCATCACCGACTTGATGGACATGAGTTTGAGTAAACTCCGGGAGTTGGTGATGGACAGGGAGGCCTGGCATGCTGCGATTCATGGGGTTGCAAACAGTCGGACACGACTGAGCAACTGAACTGAACTGTGAGTTGACAGACCTAAAGATAATAGTAATGATAGTAATGCCTTTTATTTGATTATAGCTCCTTAAACCTGTCAAAGCACTTTGGCATGACTCTTCCCCTCTTCATGCCTCAGTTTCCTTCTTTAGGGTGGGGATAATAACTCCTTTCTGGTTGCACCTTTGCATGGATTAACTGAGCTGACTTTTTTTTCTTTAATTGAATTATAGTTGCTTTGCTGACAAAGGTCCATACAGTCAAAGCTAAGGTTTTTCAAATAGTAATAAACAGATGTGAGAGTTAGACCATAAAGAAGGCTGAGCACTGAAGAATTGATGCTTTTGAACTGTGGTACTGGAGAAGACTCTTGAAAATTCCTTGGACGGCAAGGAGATCAAACCAGTCAATCCTAAAGGAAGTCAACCCTGAATATTCATTGGAAGGGCTGATGCTGAAGCTGAAGCTTTAGAAAAGACTCGTTGGAAAAGACTCTGATGCTGGGAAAGATTGAGGGCAAGAGGAGTAGGGGACGACAGAGGATGAGGTGGTTGGATGGCATTACTGACTTAATGGACAGGAGGTTGAGCAAACTCCGGGAGATGGTGAAGGACAGGGAAGCCTGGAGTGCGGCAGTTCATAGGGTCTCAAAGAGTTGGACGTGACTTAGGGACAATAGCTGCTTTTCAGTGTTGTGTTGGTTTCTGCCGTACAACAACATGAATCAGCCATATGTGCTCATACATGGCTTTCCTCTTAGATCTCCCTCCTATTCTCCCCCATCCCACCCCTGTAGGTCCTCTCAGAGCATGGAGCTGAGTGCCCTGCGCTACACAGCAGGCTCTCACTAACTGTCTATTCTACGCACAGTAGTGAGTATATGTCAGGGCTACTCTCCCATCTACCCCACCTTCCCCTTCCCCCACCTTGTCCACATGGCTGATGTATGTTTTGCATTTAGCAAGTGCATCTATGACGTGTGTGCTCAGTCTTTGCGACTGGACTATAGCCTGTCAGGCTCCTCTGTCCATAGAATTTTCCAGGCAAGAAATACTGGAGTGTGTTGCCATTTCCTTCTCCAGGTAAGTTACCTGATAACACCAACTCTTGTTACTTTGCATCAGCAAATCAGGGGACCCCATAACATATATGGAGGTGGATAATAAATTCCCCACACCTTGGAGGTGAAATTTCTATAATCAGAGGCATTAAATAACTGGCCCAGTGTCACCCCTTGAGTCAATGTGGGAAGTGGGTCTAAACTATTGCCTTAATGTCTTTATGTTTCTTGGCCATACATGGAAACTCCTACTCTTGGTTTTTGTTTATTTAGAAATAAAGAAATTACACTAAAAGATAAGTTATATTCAGCTTTGTAAAACTAAAGAGAGGCTGCTGATGGCATTGAGGAAAGAGATAGTTTTAAGAATATATAGGACCTCACGTGTTTTCCCATCTGGATAGAAGTGATATATTCACATTGCCAACACAGGGCCATGGGCTGCTCCCACATCATTGACCTTGACTCCACTCCTTTCTTTCCTTCTTGTGAAAGCTTATTGAAATGAGAATGATGGGAAAATTTTGAGTTCTCTAAATTACAGGAAAAATTATTTGCAAACCCAAGGTTATCTTAACAGAAACAAATTGCCCTTCCCATCCACCATGGGGGACTAACCCTTTTCCTTCTCTGGGCTTGAAAGTCATCCTCACCTTGAATTTCTTCTCCAAAATTGACATGTGGAAAGGTTAGCACAGCGGTGAACAAGTTCCTCTCCTGGCAATTAGCAGTGGTATCTCTCCACTGACTTACAACTAGACAACTTCTATAATGAGGAAATAAAAAGAATTAGACCAACCTATCCCCAAATCTGTTCTAGTTTCCCTGCCCCTTTTCCCCAGGAGGAACGTAACAACAGACATGTGAGTTTGGGAAAACCATTTCGGTTGTATCTCTCTTTACCTGTTACAGATTCGTTCCCGTGGAATATTTCTGGAAGGTACATCTAAGTCACTTTAAACGCACAAGTCAGTGGGGATCCCCTGGATTTCTCTTGGGAGGTCATTCTGCCAGCTTGAAAGTCTCTCATGATAAGCAGACAGTGGCTCCCTCTGCTTAGAATCAGCTTAGGAGTAGTAAACATGGGGATGGCGCTCTGCATCCTGATGCATTTAGCAGGCTGGAACTCTGTATCCTGATGCATTTAGCATTCTGGAACCCCAGCTGACAAGATCCTGTCACAGGCAGTTGTGTTACTGTCTACAGCTTAGTGTCATGAAGTGAGAGTGACATTTGGAGTCAGGGTGTTTAGGCAGTTCTACCACAACCACCTATGTGTGTTTCAACTCATTATGTTTTCAATTTTTGCAAAGAGTTGGACATGACTGAGCGACTTCACTTTCACTTTTCACTTTCACAACAAGATTAGCAGGACCCACTTTGTAGAAGTGTACGCAGGTGGCTCAGTGGTAAAGAATCCACTTGCCAAGCAGGAGACGTGGATTTGGTCCCTGGGTTGGGAAGATTCCCTGGAGGAGAAAATGGCAACCCACCCCAGTATTCTTGCCTGGGGAAATCTCATGGACAGAGGAGCTTGGCTGGGCTACAGACCATGGGATTTCAGGAGAGTCAGACATGACTTAGCAACTAAATCATCACCACCAACCACCAAGAGGTGTATATGCAAAAACATCTTGACTGTGCTGTGGGACCTCAGAAAAGGCGTGGGAGGAGGGGACCTGCCCTCTTCCAACAGGTGTGACCCCCAAAAGCCATCTGTGCTCTGTGAACCTCTGGGTAACTGTGAATCTGTAGGAGGGGGCAGGGGGATCTCTGGTGAAGGAATGGGGGCTGCAGGGGACATGTTCAGGTCTGCTTTCAGATGACACCTCCCCAGTTGAGGACCCAACTGTGAGTGGCAGTGTTGTCAGGCCAAGGGAAGTGGTTGTGGACAAAGTGCGGGGATCTATTGCCCTTTATCCCCCCATCAACAGCCACTGAGGGGTTCTGGAAGGTGAGCACAAGTAGCTGAAAGATGTGAACCCCAGGCCTAGGTTTGAGGCCTTCTCAAAAAGCCACATGGAAACAAATTAGGGGAAAGCAAGCGTTTGCATTTTTGTCATCATAAAAATTGAGTAAACACTGGGGCCAGACAACGGGATGCCCTGATAGGCTACAATGATGCCAGGCTTTTTTTCCCACACCTGCAGGGTCTCATGGATCCTGAGAGTAAGGAGGGAAGATTGACCTTTGCCTACTGGGTATCATCCAAGAAGAAATGGGATCTACATCTTAAATAGGCTAGGATAGAACAGAGAAGTCTAGAGCATCAAGTCCAAGCAAGAAGGCTGGGATTCAGGGGAACCCATTAAAGGGTCTACAAGGAAGGAAGGGGCTATGAAGGCCATTGGCTGGCTCACAGGACTGATAATGAAAGCTTGGCCTCTGGGCACTGGTGCTGAATCAAATCCTGGAGATGAGTTTGGGTGAAGCAGAAAAGAATAGCTTTATTGTTTTGCCAGGCAAAAGGGGACACAGTGGACTCCTGCCCTGAAAAACTGTGTATCCCCACCTGGGAGGATTTGATGGGGAGTTTCATAGCAGTGGTTCAAGGGTGGGGTTGCTGATAAGATTAGGATGTGTGCAAGGCCTGAACTCCTCAAACCTGGTCTCAGATAATCTTGTTGATGAGCTTCTCTGGTTCCTTTAATGTAGCCTCATGTGATCTTTCTCTGATATGGAGAATGCTGACATCTAACAGCTTAAAAGCATTGTTATATGTATCTCTTAAAGTGAAAGAAATTTAGACCTCATCGTCAAAGCTATGGTTTTTCCAGTAGTCATGTATGGATGTAAGAGTTGGACCATAAAGAAAGCTGAGTACCTAAGAATTGATGCTTTTGAACTGTGCTATTGGAGAAGACTCTTGAGAGTCCCTTGGACTGCAAGGAGATCCAACCAGTCCATCCTAAAGGAGATCAACCCTGAATATTCATTGGAAGGACTGATGCTGAAGCTGAAACTCTAATACTCGGGCCACCTGATGAGAAGAACTGACTCATTGGAAAAGACCCTGATGCTGTGAAAGATTGAAGGCAGGAGGAGAAGGGGACGACAGAGAATGAGATGGTTGGATGGCATCACTGACTGTATGGACATGAATTTGATCAAGCTCTGGGAGTTGGTGATGGACAGGGAAGCCCGGTGTGCTGCATGCAGTCCATGGGGTCGCAAAGAGTTGGACACTGAGTGACTAGACTGAACTGAACCGTACTGAGGTGGAACCAGGACCCTACCCCAAGTCTTCACTATTGTTTCCTGGCTGCCCCTCCCTTGTTTTTGCATCCCTTCCCTTCTTGGATTAGCAACTCTTTGAATCTGCCCTTTGGAGCTCAGGGAAGGTCATGGAGGCTGGAGTCAAGAAACAGGGAACAGAAAGACTTCTGCTCAGTTTCAAGACTAACGGGATTAGGAGTAGAACTGGACAGACACTTCTTCTCAGTGATCCCCCCATTCCCACTTATTTCTTCTTCCATCCTGCATTTGCAACAATTCAGGTCTAGGGCCAACTTCTATTAGCAAAATGTCCTTGTTCTTAAAAAGCCAAGTGACAATGTAGATGGAGTCTAGGGTGGTTTTCTCCATTTATGTGCCTAAAATGTTCATTTAAAAAGGCTCTGTGTTCAACTAATTTGGAGAAATGTTGGGTTCCATAAAATTAGGCACATTTTCTTATGGGTGGATTTCTCAGGCTCTTTTATTGGGTTGGCCAAAAAGTTTGTTTGGATTTTTCCATAGATGTTATGGAAAAATTTGAACAGGTATTTGGCCAACCCGGTGGATGCTGCATCAAAGGCTATCATACCTCTTAGACCTTTCCTTGAGTTCCGAAGAGTGGATTCAAGCAGTTACTAATTAGGGAAGTGAGGAAGTGCAGAAACAAAGGGAAAACAGTCAAGAAATAATAATTCAGGGATAAAGCAGAGTCCGAGTTCCTCTTGAAGGGACACACATAACAACCTGATATATACTTTTGAGTTCTGCAGGAACTAAAGCTCCTACTCAGGTGGAGGAGAATAACTGTTGAGAGACTGAAACCCCAGCCTGGTTGGAACCAGAAGGCTGATGATTGCGATTCTTGAAATATCACCTTGTTATCTCACATCAACCAAACAGAGGAAGTCATACAACTTGAAAACTTTCCCCCAAATTTTGCTTTTAAAAACTCTTTCCTGAAAACCATTGAGGTCTTCTGAGTGTGAGCTGCCCATTCTCCTTGCTTGGCTCTGCAATAAGGCTTTTCTGCTCCAAACTCCGATGTTTTGGTTTGTTTGGCCTCACTATGTGTTGGGCACACAAACTATGTTGTTTGTGTCAACAACATAGACACAAAACTGTGTCGTCACCTAGGTACACAAGATGACTATGCACAGTGCACACACAGACATTTGCAACCCAGCTTTCCACAGTCAAACAAACATGGAACACATGTCGTATAGATATACCGAGACTTAAAAGCAATCCTACTGACAACTGGAACATAATCTCTCCTCAGTTTTATAAAATGAGATGAAACCATCACAGACAAATAGTGAATTAGTCTCAGAATCAAAGTCCATATCAGCTGAGGGGAGAAATTCTACTGCTCGTCACGGGATTGGTCACAGATTGCTCCCTTTCTAATTTAAACCTGTGACTCTTAAAAGTTACAAATGAGAAGTATGTGGAGGGAAGGAAAGTAGATTAAGAGTCAAGAGACCTGGGTTTTCATCCTAACTCTGTGGCTAATTAGCTGTGTGACCTTGTCAAGTGATTTAATGTCTCTGGATCTCCCTCTGTAAAAAGAAGCAGTCTGCAGCAGATAATCTCGAAGGTCCTTTTCAGTTCTAAAAGGCTGCAAGTTTAATAACTAAATGAGCTCTTTAAGAGAACTTGATGGCTTCTAGAAATCTACAGCTTTTTCTTTACTGTTATAACAAGCACCTATCAAGAGCCTATTTGCATATACCAACCAACATATAATTAGCACATGTACCTTCCAGTGGGGGAGGCTGGCCGGCCTCTTCCAGGTTCTGGCCTCTCCTTGTGTGCGTGCGTGCTCAGTCTCTTCAGTCATGCCTGACTCTTTGTGACCCTTTGGACTGCAGCCTGGTAGGCTCCTCTGTCCATGGGATTCTCCAGGCAAGAATCCTGGAGTGAATTGCCATGCCCTCCTCCAGGGGATCTTCCCCACCCAAGGGTCGAACACAAGTCTCTTATGTCTCCTGCATTGGCAGTTAGATTCTTTACCACTGAGCCACCAGGAAAGCCCTTTAAGTCCTCTACCAACTATTTAATATTAATTATTATTTTAAAATTTAAGATTTATTTTTGCTAATTTTAATTGTAGTAAAATAAAATTTACTGTCACCCCATTTTTAAGCATATAGTTCAGTGGCATCAAAGTACATTCACATTGTTATGTGTTATCACCCCCATCCATCTCAGAGGTCTTTCATCTTCCCAAACGAAAACTCTGTACCCACTAAACTCTAGCTCTCCATTACCCCCTCCTTGTAGCTCCAGATAGTCATCCTTCTACTTTCTGTCTCTATGAATTTGACTATTCTAGGTACTCTAAATAAGTGGAATTATACAATATTTGCCTTTTCTTGTGACTAGTTTATTTCCCTTAGCATGGTGTCCTCAAGTTCATCCATGCTGTAGTGTGTGTCAGAATTTCCTTCCTTTTTAAAAGCTGGGTAATATTCTATATGGGCTTCCCAGGTGTCTCAGTGATAAGAAATCCTCCTGCCAATGCAGGAGACTCAGGCTTTATCCCTGGGTCAAGAAGATCTGCTGGAGTAGGAAATGGCAACCCACTCCAGTATTCTTGCCTGGAAAATCCCATGGACAGAGGAGCCTAACAGTCTGCAATCCACGGGGTCACAAAGAGTTGGACAGGACTTAGCAACTAAACAATAACAACAATTATTCCATTGCGTATATACATTGCATTTTATTCATTCATCTGTGTGGACACTGGGGTTGCCTCTACTTCTTGGTTATTGTGAGTAATGCTGCTATAAACCATGGGTGTACACACATCTCTTCCAGATTCTCTTAGTTCTTTTGAGTATGTACACTCAGAAGTGAAATTGTTAGATCATGATCCTCCTCTTTTTAATTTTTTTGAGGAATAGCATAATATTTTCCACAACAGCTGTGCCATCTTACCTCCCCACCAATAAACAGTGCACAAGGGTTCCTGTTTTCCATATCCTCACTGACACGTTTTATTTCCTGTTGTTTTTTTTTTTTTTAATTTTTTACTTTTGACATCAGCCATCCTAGTGAGCACACTTCTCTGGCGGTCCAGAGGTTAAGACTCTGTGCTCCCAATGAAGGGACCCTGGGTTCAATCCCTGGTCAGGGAATTAGATCCCACATCCTGCAGGGCTTCCTAGGTGGCTCCTTGGTAAAGAATCCGCCTCCCAATGCAAGAGGTGCAGGAGACACAGTTTCGACCCCTGGGTCAGGAAGGTCACCTGGAGGAGGAAATGGCAACCCACTCCAGTCTTGTCTGGGGAATCCCATGGACATAGGAGCCTGGCGGGGTCTCAGTCCTCAGGGTCTCAGAGATTTGGATGCAACTGAACAACTGAGCACGCACACATCCTAGTATGCAGTGGCAGTCCTTTTCCTTTAACATACTGCAGTGACTGTGATACTGTCTGGTAATGTAGACAACAGTAGACACAGGCAGAGGGTGATCATTTCTGAGGACTCATGATATTTAGTTCTTGGCTGGATTCTGGACCTAGGTTTCCATTCCTTTCTGGATTTTGACTAAGTAACTCAATCTCTTTTTGTCTCTATTTCCTCTGAAAAAGATGGTGGTGGTGCAATGGGAGTAGGGGTGACTAAAAATAGCTGCTTTCTCTCCACAGGGCTGATGAAACATCAGCTGGGATAATACATGTGAAAACACTATGAAATGAAAACATCTATTTAAATCCAAGAGGTTGTTATTTACAGTCTTGAAATCTTATTTGCCCTGCTCTAGCTGCCTGCCTTTAGCACACTCCACAGGAGCGATGGGGACTAGAAGAACTACTGAAAGTGATGATTAAATTCAGAAACTCAATCTGACCCGATCTGTTTTGGTTGGCAGTCTCCTGGTGCCGTAGTCTCCTTTCAGGCTGAAGAAGCTTTATAGATGTACTGTGTGGAGGAAGTCTGTTAGAGGCTGGTGGCAGGCTGGGCCTTCGGAGAGGGAAGCCTAGTTTTTGTTAAACCTGCTGACTGATTCCTTGTCATTTTCAGATGATTTAATGGCCATGCACTTGAACTGCCCCCTACCAAACACCCATCTGGGACGGTGTAGGAGAGAAGCGGTGAACTGTATATTGCCAGATGGAAGGGAACAGGGCAGACAGCAAAGAAATGTTTACCAAAGGCATGAACTCATTTTTAAGCATCAGTGCAACCCATTTATTGATGTATCTTATGGGAAGCCCTAAGCATAGGAGTTAAACATGTGGACTCTGGAGTCAGGCAGTTGTTCAATCGTGAAGTCGTGTCCTACTCTTTGCAACCCATGGACTGCAGCACACCAGGCTCCTCTGTCTTCCACTATTTCCCAGAGTTTGCTCAAATTCATGCTCATTGAATCAGTGATGCTATTTAACCATCTCATCCTCTGCTGTCCCCTTCTCCTTTTGCCTTCATTCTTTCCCAGGATCAGGGTCTTTTCCAGTGAGACAGCTCTTAACAATCAGGTGGTCAAAGTATTGGAGCTTCAGCTTCAGCATCAGTCCCTCCCATGGGTATTCAGGGTTGATTTCCTTTAGGATTGACTGGTTTGATATCCTTCCAGTCCAAGGGACTCTCAAGAGTCTTCTCCAGCACCTCAATCCAAAGCATCAATTCTTTGGCACTCAGCCTTGTTTATGGTCCAACTCTCACATCTGTACACGACTACTGGAAATACCATAGCTTTGATTATACGGACCTTTGTTGGTAAGGTGATATCTCTGCTTTTTAATATGCTGTCCAGGTTTGTCATAACTTTCCTTCCAAGGAGCAAGCATCTTTTAATTTCATGACAGCAGACTGACTCGAGTTCAAATTCTGGAAACTCAGGAACCAGGAGAAATTCCTTTTCCTCTCTGTGACTAAGTTTTCCTCATCAGCACAGTGATAATAAAGTTCCTACCTCTAGTGATTATTGTGAGGATAGAATGAAGCCTATGTAAGTGTTCAATAAATACAGGTATTATCATTCTTATTAGATATACAGTATCTCGTGTATTGGCCCAACTATTTTTGTTGTTTGATAGTCCTGGCACTTCCGAAGAGCATGGTGAAATAGTAGGTCATAAAGGGAGGTAAAGGGACTGGATTCTCGCATATCTGTCACTAAACAGCTCTGGGATCTCAGGCAGGTCACTTCTCTGGCCTTGCTTTGTTGGTCTGTAAAGTGAGGGTTGCTTGTGTGTTCATGACACGTGGATGGTACAGAACAGTGGCAGCTGCAGCTGTGGGCAAGCCGAGGGTTAGTGAGAAGCCGGGCAGAGGCAGGGACTCCTTGCGTGTAGAAGCCTAGCGATGGGCAGCCCGGCTGCGGAGCAGGGTTGAGAGCTGTGAGCAGCTCCTCTGGTGGGTAGGAGGAAAGAGAAGAGGCAAGGCAGTTATTGTTTAGTTGCTCAGTTCTGTCCAACTCTTTATGACCCCATTGGCTTTACCCTGCCAAGCTCCTCTGTCCATGGGGTTTCCCAGGCAAGAATACTGGAGTGGGTTACCTGCTTCCTCCTCTAGGGAATCCTCCCTACCCAGGGATCCTCTCCTTCACTGACAGGTGGATTCTTTACCACTGAGCCACCAGGGAAGCCCAGGAGGGCAGTAGCAGTTGTTAAAGGTTGCTGAGCAAATGAGCACCGGAATGGCTGAGTCAACTATAAAATAGATGCTGTAAGCCAGAATCTGGACCAGGTGGACTCTGCTGATGGCTCCATGCTGGAAGTGAACACAAGAGTTACTGCTTTCAATTCTTGCCCTCCCACCCCCAGTTTCCAGAGGAAAAAGAGAGAAGACCAGATAGCATCCCTGCAATGACAGGGAGAGTCTCCAGACACCCAAATCATGGAGGCACCCCCCCACCACCAGGGGGATGCCAGGCCCAGGTTGCAGGGGTGTCCATGGCACTGTTGATTGGCCAGTGGTGGGCCAGGTGCCCGGACCATAACAACAGGGCCCCGGTACAGCACCGGGTCCTTTCCTTAGCGGGGAGCTGATACCTGCTGGGCCCCAAACCTCACACTGAGGTGGACCCCAGCTACTGAAGTTCTGGCTGGGCATCAGCAGTTAGACACACACTTCCCACAGACTCGTTTTCTGGATGGGACCTTGCTGGGGGTGCTGTCATCACCACCACCATGTTCCTCCCCACTTCTCCCTCTCCTTTTTTATCCCCTGCCCTCACTGGCCAGCATTTCCCCTTTCATTTCACCCCGTTCCCCCCCTACCAGATCCACCCTGGCATATAAAGAGGTGTCCTCTTAGGTTGACATCCTGGCATGAAGAGGCAGCGTGTGACCTTCCCGCAGTACCATGCTGTTGATTCTACTGGTGGGGGCGGGTGGCGGTGGGCCAGGGGCAGGAGGATCTCTCACACTCCTCCTTCTGTCTCTTGGAAAAAAAAAAGAATTACTCACCTCCCCTTCCAAATTAAAAAAAAGAGAGAGAGAGAGAAAGAGACAGAGAGCGAGAGAGAATTTGACATTATTGTATAATTTAAAATTGCACAGCCTAGAGCCCACAAAACCGAGCATGTAATTACACACTTACTAGAGGTAACAGCGGTGCTGATAATTATTCTTTACACAGGAGAGACTCTGCTGATATCCCACAGTCAGAAAGTGGGAACTACAATATCTTTAATACCATCCTCAGAGACCCTCATAAGCAGAAGAAAAGTATGAGAAGGCTCACAGGGTCCAGAGCAATATCTTCATCGCGCCAGAATGTCAGGGGCTTTAGCACAACAGAAATCAATAGTTTCTAGTACGATTTTTGGTATGATTTTTTTTTTTTTTTTTTTAATGCCCCAGCCTGAGAAAGTACAGGCAAGGCAGAGGTACCGAATAGTAGGAGACAAAACCTTCTTAAGGGAAGGCCTGTCTGTTTAGGCAGGTCATGCCAGGTCAGTTTGTGAGATACACATTCTTCTTTTTATTTTTTTAATTTTTTATTTATTTAGTTATGGCTATGTTAGGTTTTCACTGCTGTGAGGCTTTTCTCTGGTTGCAGTGAGAGATGGCTATTCTCCGGGTGCAGTGTGCCGGCTCCTCATTACAGTGACATCTCTTGTTGTGGAGCAGGGGCTCTCGGGCGCGTGGGTTTCTGTGGTTGTGGTTCCCGGGCTCTAGAGCACAGGCTCAATAGTTGTGGTGCCCAGGTCCAGTGGCTCCAAGGCATGTGGGGTCTTTCCAGATCAGGGATCGAACCCGTGTCTCCTGCCCTGGGAGGTGGGTTCTTTACCACTGAACCACCGGGGAAGCCCCGAGGCACACGTTCTTTATCAGCATGGCAAAACCATGCAGCTGGAGCAGTATTCCTCCTGGAATACATTTGGTCATTGGTAAAGTCTTTTCATTTACATCTTGAATCGTTCACCTCTCCCCATGTTTCCTGATTAAGGCAGCATCTTTGATTACTATTGGCTATAAACCTACACAGTCTTACATCTTGAAAGATAGGAGATAAATAAATGGGTTCTTGTTTCTAGGCACCCAACCCTCTTCTTCCCCTTTCTCCCTCCATACAGGAAGAGTTGATTGCATTGATGACCCTGATGGGTGACATGGGGTGAGGGGATGGGAGGAAGGTCCAAGAGGGAGGGGGATGTATATATACACATATAACTGATTCACTTTGTTCTACAGCAGAAAGTAAACAACACTGTAAAGCAATTATAGAATTAAAATATATAAATAAAGACCAAGCATAAGTTGAAATATTGAGAAGATTGAAAGCAACAGTCCATGACTCAGCACAGGGGCAAAAGGGTTTTGGATAGAGAAATCTAAGTGCAAAGTCTAACATCGTACTTGTTTTCGAAAGGAGACTCCTTTGATTTTAGCATCTCTGTGCTAACCACAGAAGCTGTGATGTGTGGCTACCTATTTCTACTCTATGACCATCACCAAGTCTCAAAGTATGTCATTTGTTCTTTAAAATGTGTGGCTTTGATTGCTCACAGGTTGTGCTGATTTTCTGCTTGACATGTGCATGATTTCAGTTGGGCTCAGAAACCATTTTAATTGAGTCCATTGCTCAGTAGGAGTGACAGCCAGTGTTTGCTGGAGGCTTAGGGGAAGAGCCCTCTTGATTACTCGCTGTGTGCCAGTCATAGAGTTAGATGCACTTATGTGCATTCATAATCATATAAAATACACTCACACTGTGCTATGTAGTAGCCTCCCATTTTACAGGTGAAACAACTGAGACTCAAGCTAGTGGACTTGGCCAAGGTAACATGACTAATAAAGACTGAAGCGCTAAGTCTCAGTTTAAATCTATTGACTGTCGTGTAGTGGATATGGTAACATCATTTCATTTTGTAATTCGTGTGATAATGGCCAGAGTCTGAAAGTATATGCAGCCCAGAGCAGGGAGCTCCGTGGAGACGACTTTATAAAATACCTTTTAGTAAGGGCTTCCCAGGTGGCACTAGTGGTAAAGAACTTGCCTGCCAACACAGGAGACATAAGAGACATGGGTTTGATCCTGGGTCAGGAAAATCTCCTGGAGGAGGGAGACCCACTCCATTATTCTTGCCTGGAGAGTCCTGTGGACAGAGGAGCCTGGTAGACTACAGTTCATAGGGTCGCAAAGAGTTGGACACGACTTAATCAGCTTTGCACACACACACAAGGATGTTGTAGTAACAAACAAAGAAGCACAATGGCAGAAGACCCTTCAGTAACTCCCCGGAGATCCAGTTACAGATTCCCGGGGAGGCTGACTCCAGGCTAGTCTGCACCTCAGTTCAGTTCAGTTCAGCCACTCAGTCAGGTCCGACTCTTTGTGACCCCATGAACCGCAGCACGCCCAGCCTCCCTGTCCATCACCAACTCCTGGAGTCCACCCAAACCCACTTCCATTGAGTCGGTGATGCCATCCAGCCATCTCATCCTCTGTCGTCCCCTTCTCCTCCTGCTCCCAACCCCTCCCAGCATCAGGGTCTTTTCAAATGAGTCAGCTCTTCATATCAGGTGGCCAAAGTATTGGAGTTTCAGCTTCAGCATCAGTCCCTCCAATGAACACCCAGGACTGATCTCCTTTAGGATGGACTGGTTGGATCTCCTTGCAGTCCAAGGGACTCTCAAGAATCTTCTCCAACACCACAGTTCAAAAGCATCAATTCTTGGGTGCTCAGCTTTCTTCACAGTCCAGTTCTCATATCCATATATGACCACTGGAAAAACCATAGCCTTGACTAGATGGGCCTTTGTTGGCAATGTAGTGTCTCTGCTTTTTAATATGCTGTCTAGGTTGGTCATAAATTTTCTTCCAAGGGGTAAGCGTCTTTTAATTTCACCTGGTGCCCCAAAAAAGCAGCAGTTAATGACCTGAAGATGGGGAGTTGGAGAACAGGCAGATGTTTGCAGTGAGTGAGCGGAAAAAAAAAAAAAGATATTGGTGAAAGCCCAAGAATCTGTGATGATGAGCTGAGTTCTATCTACTGGAGGTCTTTAGGTTTGGATCTGTAAAACCAGACGGGCCATTTCTTTCTTTCTTTCTTTTTTAACTTTTTATCTTGCATTGGGGTATAGCTGATTAACAGTGTTGTGATAGTTTCAGACGAATAGCAAAGGGACTCAGCCACACATACACATGTACCTATTCTCAAAATCCTCTTCCCATTCAAGCTACCGCATGACATTGAGCAGAGCTCCCTGTGCTGTACAATAGGTTCTTCTTGGTTGTCTGTTTTAAATAAAGCAGTGTGGACATGTCCATCCCAAACTCCCTCTCCCTTCCTGTTGGCAACCATAAGTTCATTCTCCAAGTCTGTGAGTCTGTTTCTGTTTTGTAAGTTCATTTGTATCACTTCTTCTTTAGATTCCATCTATAAGGGATGTCATATGATATTTCCCCTTCTCTGTCTGACTTACTTCACTTAGCATAACAGTCTTTAGGTCCATCCATGTTGCTGCAAATGGCATTATTTCATTCCTTTTTATGGCTGAGTAATATTCCATTGCATATGTGTACCCTATCTTCTTTATCCATCCCTCTGTTGATGGACATTTAGGTTGCTTCCATGTCTTGGCTATTGTAAACAATGCTGAATGAACATTATGGTGCAGGTAACCTTTTGGCCTATGTTTCTCCTGGGTATATGCCCAGGAGTGGGACTGTGGGGTTAAATAGTATCTCTGCTTTCATTTTTTTAAGGACCCGCCATACTGTTCTCCATAGTGACTGTACCAATTTATACCCCCACCAGTAGTATAGGACGGTTCCCTTTTCTCCACACCCTCTCCAACATTTATTATTTATGGATTTTTTGGATCATCGAAAAAGCAAGAGAGTTCCAGAAAAACATCTATTTCTGCTTTATTGACTATGCCAAAGCTTTTGACTTTGTGGATCACAGTAAACTGTGGAAAATTCTGAAAGAGATGGGAATACCAGACCTCCTGACCTGCCTCTTGAGAAACCTGTATGCAGGTCAGGAAGCAACAGTTAGACTGGACATGGAACAACAGAATGGTTCCAAATAGGAAAAGGAGTACGTTAAGGCTGTATATTGTCACCCCCTGCTTATTTAACTTATATGCAGAGTACATCATGAGAAATGCTGGGCTGGAGGAAGCACAAGCTGGAATCAAGATTGCTGGGATAAATACCAATATGCCATAAGATGACACCACCCTTATGGCAGAAACTGAAGAAGAACTAAAGAGCCTCTTGATGAAAGTGAAAGAGGAGAGTGAAAAAGTTGGCTTAAAGCTCAACATTCAGAAAACTAAGATCGTGGTATCTGGTCCCATCACTTCATGGCAGATAGATGAGGAAACAGTGGAAACAGTGGCTGACTTTTTTCTGAGCTCCAAAATCACTGCAGATGGTGATTGCAGCCATGAAATTAAAAGACGCTTACTCCTTGGAAGGAAAGTTATGACCAACCTAGACAGCATATTAAAAAGCAGAGACATTACTTTGCCAACAAAGGTCCGTCTACTCAAGGCTATGGTTTTTCCAGTGGTCATATATGGATGTGAGAGTTGGACTATAAAGAAAGCTGAGCACAGAAGAATTGATGCTTTTGAACTGTGGTGTTGGAGAAGACTCTTGAGAGTCCCTTGGACTGCAAGGAGATCCAACCAGTCCATCCTAAAGGAGATCAGTCCTGGGTGTTCATTGGAAGGACTGATATTGAAGCTGAAACTCCAATACTTTGGCCACCTGATGCGAAGAGCTGACTCATTTGGAAAGACCCTGATGCTGGGAGGGATTGGGGGCAGGAGGAGAAGGGAACGACAGAGGATGAGATGGCTGGATGGCATCACCGACTCAATGGAAGTGGGTTTGGGTGGACTCCAGGAGGTGTTGATGGACAGGGAGGCCTGGCATGCTGCGGTTCATGGGGTCGCAAAGAGTCAGACATGACTGAGCAACTGAACTGAACTGAGAATAACCATTATGGGAAAACCAGCTGGGCCATTTCTGGTGAATAGTTGGCAAGCCACCCAGCCATGTTTCCTGGCTTTTCTGTAGGGTCGGAAGGAGGGCAGGGTGTGGACCTACCTGGGGCCGGTCCCCAACACTGCTGATTAAAGGGGCTGTATTGACCGATACAGACAACAGGTGAGAGAAGGCGTTGCCATGGCGGCCATAGACCACTGACTTTGTGACTGTACTGCCTGCCGAGACTGACTCCTCTGCGACTCCCACTGGTAGATAGAGTGCTTGGGTTACTGATTAGAGTTGGGTTACTCATGCTGGAACCTCAGGACGTGCTGGTAAAGAAATCAGAATTTGTCTTCTGGTTGGAGTCTCTGCTTTCAGTGACTTCAGGAACCCCAGCTCAGTCCTGGTGAACCAAGAACCTGGATGAAAACCTAAGGTGTAATCTGACTCACAGCTGGGACCCTGGATGTTACTAAAGGCTTCTAGTCTCAAGTCAATGGCATGATGAGGGAGACATGATAGACAGTGTGATTGATGTTTCAGGACAGAGACAGGGCCTTGCCCCATATCTTTGCCACTCAGTATCCTTACTGGATACAGATACTATATCCAGTATCAAGGATACAGTGGAGTATCCTTGCCACTCTGATGATTGGTGTGCATTACCCAGCTCGCTTTTGCTATCTCCATTCCTATCTGTACATTGAGGGCATGGTTTTCTGGAGAAGAAATGCAAGAGGGTTGTAAATGTCCATCAACAGAGGAATGGATAAGGAAGATGTGGTGCATAGGTATGGTGGAATATTACTCAGCCATTAAAAAGAATGCAGTAATGCCATTTGTAGCAACATGAATGGACCTA
This sequence comes from Cervus elaphus, assembly GCF_910594005.1. Lineage (NCBI taxonomy): Eukaryota > Metazoa > Chordata > Mammalia > Artiodactyla > Cervidae > Cervus > Cervus elaphus. Next base: position 37,744,790 of record NC_057830.1, on the reverse strand, counting down.
GAGATTATCATACTGAGTGAAGTCAGACGCAGAAGAGAAATATCCTATGATAAACATTATATGAGGAATCTGAAAAGAAACGATGCAAATGAACTTACTTATAAAATAGAAACAGACTCACAGACTTAGAGCATGAACTTATGGTTGCCAGCAGGGAAGCGAGAGAGGAAGAGATAGGGAGTTTGAACACGTCCACATTGCTATGTTTAAGATGGATAGCCAACAAGGACCTATTGTATAGCACAGGGAACTCTGCTCAATGTTATGGGGCAGCCTGGATAGGAGAGGGGTTGGGGGGAGAGTGGATACATGTATACATATGGCTGAGTCCCTTTGATGTTCCCCTGAAACTATCACAATGTTAATAGGCTGTACTCCAATATAAAATAAAAAGTTAAAAAGAAAGAAATACAAAAGGGTCTCCTGCTTGGTTAAGGAGGCCGTATATGTTAGAGCCTTGTTGTTGTTTAGTTGTTCAGTCTTTGTGACCCCATGGACTGTAACCCGCCAGGCTCCTCTGTCCATGGAATTTTCCAGGCATGAATCCTGGAGTGGGTGGCCATTTTCTTCTCCACGGGATCTTCCTGACCCAGGGATTGTACCCACATTTCTTGCATCTCCTGCATTGGCAGGCAGGTTCTTTACCACTGTGCCCCCTGGGAAGCCCATCCGAAGGTAAATAAAAGCCATCATGAATGCAAGAAAATAGTGTGGCGCAGTAACATGCATTTGAAGAAATAAATCTGCTAATATCTCTCTTTGCCTATCTCCAAGATAGAGAAGGTATATCGGGACAGGTTGGAGAAGGAAATGGCAACCCACTCCAGTAGTCTTACCTGGAGAATCCATGGATAGAGGAGCCTGGTGGGCTACAGTCTACGGGGTTGCAAAGTGTCGGACACGACTGAGAGACTAAACAATGAATGGAGACAGGTAATCTTAGAATCATTCATTGCTTTTGGCATTGTTATTGGGTGTTGGTGCCCAGGTCTTTAGATTGTCTGAAGCTGCAAGCCACTTATTCACCATAAAGTGGAGGAAGTGAAGTTGCTTAGTTGTGTCCAACTCTTTACAACCCTGTGGACTGTAGCCTACCAGACTCCTCTGTCCATAGAATTTTCCAGGCAAAAATACTGAAGTGGGTTACCATTTCCTCCTCCAGGGGATCTTCCCAATCCAGGGATCAAACCCAGGTCTTCTGCATTGTAGGGGTATTCTTTACTGTCAGAGGAAAGTGGAGGAAGTGAAGGTTATTTGTAGGCAGAACTACCCTGGGTGAATGTCTCCTTTTTCATTAATCATTCAGAAAGGTGGCGCTTCTCCTGGCCTCCTTGCAGCCGTCTTGGGCTTTCCTGTGGCAGTGGGCAGATTAGAGGACGTTGTAAAACACTTGACTTTGCTACCGTTCAGGTCTTTTCATTCTCTGTCCATCTCCCGCCCCGCCTACCCCGAACCCTCTCTCCTTTGTGCAAATCTGTTTTCACCACAGGAACACATGCTGTGTCTTCTAGCTACAACACTACTTGCTAATTCAACGATTCATCTTTAATGAGGCCCCCTGCCAATGTTTAAATAGCATTCAGAACAAAGAGAAGGCAGTATTTCCAAAACAGCTGCTTCTGTAGCATTCTCGTAGCTCATCTCTTCAGAAAATCAAGAAAGGTACATTGGTAGAGATAGATGTTAGAAAAATAGTTATTAAAGATAAAGGTATCTACTTATAAATTTATAGATGGATATAAATATAGATAAAATACTTGGTCTTTGTGATGCTGGAAATTTTAAATATAAGCACTGTAAAAAGTTCTGTTGGCTTCAGATAGTACTGCAGTAGGCAAGTTTTTTAAATATGGCTTTATTGTTTGTTTTTCAGAATTATATGAAATACATATGCAATAGTGGAAAGAGCATGGGATGTGGAATTAGATAAGTATGTAATGTGCTCAGTTGTGTCTGACTCTTTTGTGACCCCATGGACTGTAACTTGCCAGATTCTCTGTCCATGAAATTCTCCAGGCAAGAATACTGGAGTGGGCTGCCGTCCCCTTCTCTAGGGGATCTTCCCGACCCAGGGGAAGATTAGAGGAATACTTATTATTTTATTACTATCGTTAAGCTACTTCTATCTTTGTCTATGTCTTTCATATTCTTTATTTCTTTTCCTCCAAATACTGTTACCTCTTTCTTCTCAACCTCTTCTAAAACTTTATTGCCAACAGAAACCTTTATAGTTGCTCTTTATTCCAAAAATTAAAAAGAGTTTTGCTGATTAAAAAAAAAAAATTCGTTAATGTTTTTGAAAAGAAAAAGTCAGGAGTACAGAAATAGAAGCAGAAAGTGAAAGTTCCCATCTGGTCAACCACCCTCACACCCTGTAGTGACCACTTTTACCAGTTTGTTGTGTATGTGCTTCAAGTTTTTGTTTTTTTCATTTAACTAAAAAAGCATATTTATGTAATTGACATGTGTGTATGTGTATGTGTGCTCAGTCGTGTCTGACTCTTTGTGGAGTCAGGCTGCCAGGCTTCTCCGTCTATGGGATTTCCAGGCAAGAATACTAGAGTGGGTTCCCATTTCCTCCTCCCTGGGATCTTCCCGACCCTGGGATAAAACCTGTCCCCAGTATTGACAGAGAGAGTCTTGACCACTGAGCCACCTGGGAAGCTGAGATAAGTATAGTCCCATCTTTTCTCTGTCTCACTTCCTAGCTGTGTAAGCAGGCATACTCCTTAAGCTCTCTGCCCATGTATTGTTTTACTGATAAAATGGAGATAATATCTTCCTTGAAGGGTATGTATCAAAGTGACTAGTTCAGTGTTTGGCAAATAGCAGACACGAGATAAATGCTAGTGTCATTTCTTATTTAAATCCAGGCCCTTCTAGAACCATCACGCTTCCCTGGTGGCTCAGTGGTAAAGAATCCACCTGCAATGCAGGAGACCTGGGTTCAGTCCTGGGTGAGGAAGATCCTCTGAAGAAGGAAATGGCAACCCGCTCCAGTATCCCAAACTGTGGGCTGTGTGTCTCCAGAAGGTGCTTCAAGGGGCCCTCGCCTGTAAGTCTTCATGTTAGCTGCCCTTCAGACGTATTAATACCCTTTTCATCTCACATCAGAGTGGTTCTTTGAGTTAGGAGGTGGAGAGCGGAGTGTCATCTAAAGAAAGTGCCTTGCAAGCGTTGATTTGTGCCTTTGCTTGTTTTTAAAACAAAGATCGAAAATAACTGAGAACAGAGACTTCCCTGGTGGTCCAATGGCTAAGACTCTGCACTCCAATACAGGAGGCCTGGGTTTGATCCCTGGTCAGGAAACGAGACCCCATTTGCCAACTAAGAGTTTGCATGCCGCAGTGAAGATCTGGCGTGCTACAACTAAGACCTGGCTCAGCCAAATAAATAAAAAAAATATATTTTTTTTTAAAAAAGAAAGAAAATAACAGATTAGAAAATGAATGACAAAGTGATCTCAAGGAAACTAGAAGGAAAGAATTAATAAATTCTAGTAAGCGAATGAACTCTGTAACAGGAAAATAGGATTTATTTGAAATGATTCAAGAAATGGTTCTTTTGAAGGGGGGGGAAGGGCAAAGCTTGAAAAAAAAAATGAATCAAGAAAATAGAAGTACTCAACCTTAGGCCTGAGATAGATATAAATACAAAGAAACTTTTTAATTCTTAATGAAGGGTGGAGCAGATGTTCAGAGAGAACTGTGGAAAGATCCCAAGAAGGCAAAGAAAGGGAGTGGAAGGAGGAAGAAGCCAGGCCCAGGGTCTTCCATACTGGCTCCTCTGCTCTAAAAATCTTCCAATTTTCCATCTGATGCTTTACTTTCTTTTCTTGCTTGAGCTGTTTTGAAGCTGATTTCTACTACTTACAATTAAGAGATCATTCCTAATAATAGCATAACTAAATAGAACATTACTAAAATAGCAATTACAAAGTAGTTTGTGTAGCGTGATTCTGTTTCTGTTAAGTAAAATATGTGTAAATATCTATCAAATGGAGCCGGGGGAAGTACATACTCTCAAAATGGTAACAGTGGGTACAATTGCAGAAGGGGATTATGGGTGCATTTTCTTTTCTGCTTTTTGTTTCTATAATTCATGACGTTTGGGCTGCTCCTTTTCCACCTTCAGTAGCAGATTAGTATGATATATGATAGAGCATGGTATACTATGATTAGTGTGGAGAAGGAAATGGCAGCCCACTCCAGTCTTCTTTCCTGGAGAATTCCATGGAGAGAGGAGACTGGCGGGCTACAGTCCATAGGGCCGCAAAGAGTGGGACATGACTGAGCTGGAGCAACCATAATATAGCCAATCAGATTAGCTAGATATCAGTGGTCTCCTTGGGAGTTTAGACCCTGGCCCTCGAGGGAGGGGATGCAGGGCAGTGATGTTTCAACAGCAGGGGGACAGTGTGGCTCCAGAAAGAACCAAAGTGAGGTTGGACAGAGACCAGTAGGTGATGTTAATGGACAAGAGGTTAAGGGGCAAGAGGGAAGAAGTGCACAGGTGATTTCAGTGTTCACTGAGAAATCTCGAGAGAACAGTCTTATTGCCAAGAAAAAAGTGATTGCCGCAGCAGTTGTTGTAATCAGGAATCATTTGGTTGCAAGGAACAGAAATTCCTTTATGCTTAAGCTTTACTAAGAAGGTTTCATAAAAGGATATAGGGACATCTCGTTGAAGTCCTGTGCACTAATGCAGCCTGCCATTCTCCCCATGTCTGTCTGTCTGTCTGTCTTTTGGCCTGTTGGCCTCTCCTCACTTCCCTCTGCTCTTCCGCCCCTCATTGCCCAAATGTCTCTGCAAGCTTTCAAACCACGCCGTGCAGAAACCAGAACAAGCCAGCCTCTCCCACCCTGAGCTTTCCGAGCACTTTCCATTGTGTTGCTATTTTCTGGTTTTGTTTTTTGCTGCTCCATGAGTTCATTGATGGTAGGAACCAACTTCTTTCCTTTCTCTTTTGTTCATCACCAGGAAGCTGCTTAACTGATAAACATTAGTTTTGAGTAACAAATATGATGGTGTGCGTGGAAGTATTTTATAAATGGAAGTGCCACGTAATTGTAAGACATTCTGTTGTGTTCATTCAAGACAGCCTTTATTGTGCTCTTCCTATAGGCCTGTTTCTAGTAGAATGTTTGGGCCCACCAGTAGCAGAACTTGAATTAATTTTACACACTGATCACCTGAGAAATGTGAAAGTGCCTATACCCAGCCTGGCACATGAAAGGAGTGAAAGTGTTAGTCACTCAGCTGTGTCTGACTCTTTGTAGCCCCATGGACTATAGCCCGCCAGGCTGCTCTGTCCATGGGATTCTCCAGGCAAGAATGCTGGAGTGGGCAAGACATTCTCTTCTTCCCAATCAAGATCTTCCCAACTCAGGGGTGAACTGGATCTCCTGCATTGCAGGCATATTCTTTACCATTGGAGCCACTGGGGAAATCCCAATAGTAGCCTCTTGCGTGCTCAGGCACTTCAGTCATGTCTGTCTCTTGGTGACCCCATGGACAGTAGGCTCCTCTGTCTGTGGAATTCTTCAGGCAAGAATACTGGAATGGGTTACCATTTCCTCCTCCAGAGGATCCTCCCAACCCAGGGATCAAACCCACATCTCCGGCATCTCCTGCATTGGTAGGCAGATTCTTTACCATGGCACCTGGGAAGCCAGGAATTAGGTTAGGTGAGGATAAATCCCCATTTAAATAGCTGTTCCACTACAGTCTTGCTCACTGGCTTAAATTTAATTAAAAAATTTTTTTGGCTGTGCTGCACAACCAAACAACAGGTGGGATATTAGTTCCCCGACCAGGGATCAAACCTGTTGTTTCTATTGAGCTGACTTGTCCTGGCTATCACCTCTTACCTCTCAGGCCCTATTTCCCATCATTTTTTTTCAGTGGGACATTAATTGAACAAATATTTGTTCAGTAGTAGCATATCCCAGGTTTCTGGGTTTGCTTGTTTGGTGATGATTAAACCGGTGCTTTCAGTTCAGTTCAGTTCAGTCACTCAGTCGTATCCGACTCTTTGCGACCCCATGAACCGCAGCACGCCAGGCCTCCCTGTCCATCACCAACTCCCGGAGTTCACCGAAACCCATGTCCATTGAGTTGGTGATGCCATCCAACCATCTCATCCTTTGTCGTCCCCTTCGCCTCCTGCCCCCAATCCCTCCCAGCATCAGGGTCTTTTCAAATGAGTCAGTTCTTCGCATCAGGTGGCCAAAGTATTGGAGTTTCAGCTTCAATATCAGTCCTTCCAGTGAACACCCAGGACTGATCTCCTTTAGGATGGACTGGTTGGATCCCCTCACAGTCCAAGGGACTCTCAACAGTCTTCTCCAACACCACAGTTGAAAAGCATCAATTCTTCGATGCTCAGTTTTCTGTATAGTCCAACTTTCACATCCACACATGACCACTGGAAAAACCACAGCCTTGGTTTTTGGCTACGGAAAAACCAAAACCATAGATGGACCTTTGTTGGCAAAGTAATGTCTCTGCTTTTTAAAATGCTATCTAGGTTGGTCATAACTTTCCTTCCAAGGAGTAAGCATCTTTTAATTTCATGGCTGCAGTCACCATCTGCAGTGATTTTGGAGCTCAGAAAAATAAAGTCAGCCACTGTTTCCACTGTTTCCCCATCTATCTGCCATGAAGTGATGGACCAGATGCCATGATCTTAGTTTTCTGAATGTTGAGCTTTAAGCCAACTTTTTCACTCTCCTCTTTCACTTTCATCAAGAGGCTCTTTAGTTCTTCACTTTCTGCCATAAGGGTGGTGTCATCTGCATATCTGAGGTTATTGATATTTCTCCGGGCAATCTTGATTCCAGCTTGTGCTTCCTCCAGCCCAGCATTTCTCATGATGTACTCTGCATATAAGTTAAATAAGCAGGGTGACAATATACAGCCTTGACGTACTGCTTTTCCTATTTGGAACCATTCTGTTGTCCCATGTCCAGTTCTAACTGTTGCTTCCTGACCTGCATACAGGTTTCTCAAGAGGCAGGTCAGGTGGTCTGATATTCCCATCTCCTTCAGAATTTTCCACAGTTTACTGTGATCCACACAGTCGAAAGCTTTGGCATAGTCAATAAAGCAGAAATAGATGTTTTTCTGGAACTCTCTTGCTTTTTTGATGATCCAGCGGATGTTGGCAATTTGATCTTTGGTTCCTCTGACTTTTCTAAAACCAGCTTGAACATCTGGAAGCTCACGGTTCACATATTGCTGAAGCCTGGCTTGGGGAATTTTAAGCATCACTTTACTAGCATGTGCTTTTTCGATGATCCAATGTATGTTGGCAATTGAGTCTCTGGTTTCTCTGGTTCCCAAGATCGCACCACCCCAAAGTGTTGTCACAAAGGAAGAAATAAAAATAAGAGGGCTTCCCTGCTGGTCCAGTGGTGAGGAATCCACCTGCCAATGCAGGTTACATGGGTTTGACCCCTGGTCCAGGAAGATCCCACATGCTGCAGAGCAACAAAGTCCGTGCGGAGCAACTACTGATCCTGTGCTCGAGAGCCCATGGGCCCCAGCTAATGAAGTCTGCCTCCCTAGAGCCTGTGATCTCCAACAAGAGAAGCCACTGCAATGAGAAGCCCAAGCTCCGCAAGGAAGTGGAGCCCTCCATCGCAGCAACCAGAGGAAAGCCAGTGTAGCAACAAAGACGCAGCGCAGCCAAAAACAAACACAAAACAAGAATTTAAAAAATAGATGGGAAGTATAATCTTCTCTCCCAACTCCACCCTTTGCCCAGAGCCTGTGAAGCTTAGGAAGAAAAAGTAAACTTCTGAACCATTGGGTCCCCATTGTAAGGTAACAACAAGAATAACAACAAAAGTAATGATAACAATTATGACAAAATCAAGTTTCATCATAACCCTAAGACGGACGTATCATTCATCTCATTTTATAGAACACCATTCTGACAGAGTAAGAAATCTGGGTAATAGGCAGCGGAGCTGGGAATCAAACCGAAATCTATGTGCCTCCAACTCTTGCTCTGTCTCATGGACTCAGCTGCCGCCCTTTCATGGTCTTCTTCAAACTCTGTTGTGTCCTTCTGGGCCTCTGCAGACCTCTCCCTACTTCCTCTGTGCACGTCGTCAGAGGACATCCCTAGAGAACCCATCAATCCGAACCGCCTGTAAAAGGCCATTTCCTCACAACACGCCCTGAACATCTGTAAAAACAATTTCTCCTCAAGCCCACAACTGAACCTTGTAATAAAAACTCACCATCCAATATAGCCTCTTTTATAGAAGTTCTGATGGCATTTTAACTACGAGGGGGATGTTTAATTTCCTAGTTATCCCGGGAAGATGCTTGCCTCTTTGGGATAGGGTTATCTATGAGACACCAGGGCATTCTTTCTCCATGGGAAAGATTTTGTTGGTCTTCAGCTGTGTAGACGAGATCATGCTGCTGGGGGGGTGGTAATAGCAGTAAGTCCCTTCAGTTTGCCTATTTGTGACCCCATGGACGGCAGCCCACCAGGCTCCTCTGTCCGTGGGATTCTCCAGGCAAGAATACTAGAGTAGGTCACCATGCCCTCCTCCAGGGGATCTTCCCCACCTAGGGACTGAGCCTGCATCTCTTACATCTCCTGCATTGCCAGGCAGGTTCTTTATCACTAGCACCATCTGGGAAGCCCTATGCAGCTATAAACAATCCCCAAATATCAGGCACTTGAGTTTATTTCTCAATCACTCTGTGTTGGCTCTGGGTTCAAGCAATTCTCTAGACAATTCTAGAATTTTAGAGAATTCTCTAGACGGTTCTAGCCACATTCAGGCAGCTTCCATCTTACCATCCTGTCTCTTGCAAGGTTGCCAAACTAGAGAGAACTACACACTCACTTACACCACGCTGTTTAAAACAAGTCACATGGTCATGGCTATTCAAGGGGGTGAAGATGAACACTGTTCCAATGTCCCAAGGAGAGGAGAGTCAGAAATATGGGGAGAAGCACTGCTGATCTCCATGCAGGCTTTCTTATCCACAAGTGCAAGAGGAAAATATATTGTCACTGAGAAGGCTCAGCAGAGAGAGCGCTGGTCTAGGAGTCGGGAGACAAGGGTTTAGGGTCTTCTGGACGCTACCGCTTAGCTATGTAGCCTTGTGGGAGCTACGAGGTCTGCCCCTCAGATTGCTCATCAGTGTAATGAGAAGAGCGCTGACAATGATCACCCTCATACCTCAGTGGTTAAATTAGGTAATGAATGTGTTTCTCCACAAAAAAATTTCCTGGTTACTCACTAGTACTTCTAAAATCATGTTTCCCTTCATTATTTGCTTTCTGGTCAAGAATGAACACAGAAAAAAACAAAAGCCACAGTCGTTTCAGGTGTCCTGAGCTCATACCCTTGTTCTCACCTCTTGACTAAAGTCCCTTGATCTTTCTTAGGGTCAAATAGATTGTGATGCCATTTCTATCCATACCATATGAGTTTGTAAAATGCAAAGTACTGAATAAAATTATAAGATTCTCTACAAATGGAAGGGATGATTATTCTCCTGTCCCTCTTATTCCAAGGGTTTCCCCCTCTCCCTCACTTTCCCTTCTGGACAAGCTCAAGTCCCCTAGCCTTCAAAAAATGTTTCTTCAACCTTAATACCCAACTACCACATACTTGTTCACACAGATCTCTTTGTTTACCATGCCTCCTGAAAACAAGGCTCCATGTATTCCTGGCCCCACTCTTATCTTCTAGTCATATATATACACATACATATATGTGAGTGTGGGCTGTGTGGGTGTTTCTCTAGTTGGTGCATGGTCTTCCCACTGCGGTGGCTTTTCTTGGTTGCAGAGCACAGGCTCTAGGGGACAGGGGCTTCAGTAATGGTGCCTCACGGGCTCCAGAGCACAGGCTCAGTAGTTGTGACCCACGGGCTTTGTTGGTCCACAGCATGTGGGATCTTCCTGGACCAGGGATCGAACTCCATTGTCTCCTGCATTGGCAGGCTGATTCTTTACCACTGAGCCACCAGGGAATTCCCTCTTCATAATACTTTTATTTAGCTCGCATGCATGCATGCTAAGTCGCTTTAGTTGTGTCCAACTCTGTGACCCCATGGGCTGCAGCCCGCCAGACTCCTAGGTCCACGGGATTCTCCAGGCAAGAATACTAGAGCGGGTTGCCATGCCCTCCTCCAGAGGATCTTCCCAACCCAGAGATCGAACCCCTGTCTCTTGTGTTGCAGGAGTATTCTTTACCCACTGAGCCACCCGAGAAGCCCCTTATTTAGCTTAAGCCTCCACTATTAGAGAAAAGAGTCTCTTCTGGGTCCCGTGGCCTCCTCACTCAATTTCTATCCATTTGGCTTCTCCTTGACTGATCACAACATTTGACAACAAGAACTGTATTTAATCTGACTGATCCCCTGCCCTGTTGGTTCTCTCCAGGTTCTACTGGTTATATTTGTGAAACATCTCTGTCTTTTTCACTTTATCACTGAAACATTTCTCCTGTTCTCTTAAATTTCTTCACTACTCACTTGAATACCTGTTGACACTCTGTTACTGGCTCTGTTCCTGAAACATCTCTCATGTCTATCGCTTCTTCCTTCTCTTTGTTCCTGCCCTGGTCCAAGCTCCCAGTTATCTCCGGTGTAGGTTATTGCCGTAGCTGCCTGACTGGTCTTTCTTCACTTAGCTATAAAACATCTCATCTCTTCTTATCAGTTAGCTCTGTGACCTAGGTAATAAAACTAAAGCTACCAGACCACCACTAGGGAGACGGTTCACTAGCCTCTACACCATTCCCATCTCATCTGCTCTGGTCCTGTGCTTCCTCTTCCAGGCCTCCTTGCCCTCTTCAGAATTTACTTATTTGGCTGCCTTGGGTCTTAGTTTCTGCAATCGGAATCTCTGTTGAGTCATGCGAGATCTTTTGTTTTAGCAAGTGAGGACTTAGTTGCCCCGTAGCACATGGGACCACAGTTCCCTGACCAGGGATTGAACCCATGTCCCCTGCATTGCAAGGCAGATTTTTAACCACAGGACCACCAAGGAAGTCCTGTCACCCTCTTCTGGAAGAAGCCCTTTACTAGTCGTGAGGTGCATGTCCCAGTGAACTGTCTCCCTGATGCTGGTCTGGTGGCTTTCCTTTTACCTGGGTCACAGAACTAACTGATGAGAGGCAAAGTGTGACACTTGCACAGAAATGTGGACCAGGTGCAAGAAATCAGAATTAAGCAGTTATTCCTGGGGGTGGGGGTATTGGGTTAGAAAAAGCTTTGGAGTGAATTTAATGTTCACAGTGGGATGTGGAGCGTGGAGAGAGGATTGTTTTTTCGGACCAAGAAGAGAAGAAGCAAGTTCCAAGTGGAAGAGAGAATGCATGCAAATACACATGGGTGGTGTGTTTGGGGGACTCTGAATGGTCCAGGGGAGTGAGGAGTCTAGGTTCCAGATATCTCACTTCATTTAGGCTAAGTCCATCCAGTCCATCTGGAAGGATCTCTGTTAAAGTGGACAGTCCAAACTCCTTCCATGCAGGGAGATAGCTGGAACTGAGCTCTGATGAGGAAGTGGATCTGTGCACTGGGATTGCCCTGGCCTGCGAGCTCCCAGACATCAACAAACAATGGCTGAAATGTTCAGGAGTTGATCTGTCACCAAACAACATGTGAAAAACATCAGCAGTCCAAGGCTGCTGTGTGCCATCAGGAGACCAAGCTGTCAGCACTTCCCTGGCAGTCCAGGGGTTAAGAATCCACCTTCCAATGCGGGGGGCACCGGTTTGATCTTAGTCAGAGAACTAAGATTCCACATGCCTTGGGGGCAAACTAAGCCCTCAAGCCAAAACTAGAGTCAGCATGCCACAGCTACAGAGTCCATGCTGCCTTAAGTCCGTATGCCACAACTAAGACCAGATGCAGCCAAATAAATAAATACTTTTTTAAAAAAGAGAAAGAGAGAGAAATCCCTGAGTCATATAGCAAATTCCCACAGGCTATCTATTTTACAAATGGGAGTGTATGTGATGACCTAGATGGGTGGGATGGGAGGGAGAAGTCAAAAGGGAGGGGACATATGTATACCTATGGCTGATAGGGGTCTCTGGTGGCTCCGTGGTAAAGAATCTGCCTGCAGTGAGGGAGACCCAGGTTTGATCCCTGGGTTGGGAAGATCCCCTGGGAAAAGGAATGGCAACCCACTCCAGTATTTTTGCCTGGAGAATCCCATGGACAGAGGAGCCTGGTGGGCTATAGTCCACCGGGTCACAAAGAGTCAGACACGAGTGAGCAACTAACACACGCATGCTGCTTCATGTTGATATATGGCAGAAAACAACACAATATTGTAATTGTAAAGCAATTATCTTTAATTAAAAATAAATTAAAAAAAAAAACCTCTTTTCTAAAAGAGAGAGATAGAGCTCTCGCTCTCCCTCTCCACCAGCCCTAAAGATCACTGCCATACCTCAGGCCCCACACCCATCTGAGGCAGGGGGACGACCAACGAGGAGGCTTCACTTCTGCTTACGTTTTGCAACTCTAGCCAGGACATGGTCACTCCTGGCTGCAGGAGAATGTGGATGATTCATTCAGTGTTCTAAACTCTCAACCAGAGAAAGGCAAAGGAGAAGTGGCTGGACATGAGCATCCATACCTGCCACAGCTGAATTGAAATAGGTTTTACTGTTGCCTGTTTGTCTTTCATCTACATTCTGAGCTCCCTCAGATATGCAGATGACACCACCCTTATGGCAGAAAATGAAGAAGAACTAAAGAGCCTCTTGATGAAAGTGAAAGAGAAAAGTGAAAAAGTTGGCTTAAAACTCAGCATTCAAAAAACTAAGATCATGGCATCTGGTCCCATAATTTCTTGGCAAATACATGGGAAAACAGTGGAAATAGTGAGAGACTTTATTTTTGGGGCTCCAAAATCACTGCTGATGCTGACTGCAGCCATCAAATTAAAAGACGCTTGCTCCTTGGAAGAAAAGTTATGACCAATCTAGACAGCATATTAAAAAGCAGAGACATTACTCTGCCAAGAAAGGTCCATCTAGTCAAAGCTATGGTATTTCCAGTAGTCATGTATGGATGTGAGAGTTGGACTGTAAAAAAAGCTGAGTGCTGAAGATTGATGCTTTTGAAATGTGGTGTTGGAGATAACTCTTGAGAGTCCCTTGGACTGTAAGGAGATCCAACCAGTACATCCTAAAGGAAATCAGTCCTGAATATTCATTGGAAGGACTTATGTTGAAGCTGAAACTGCAATACTTTGGCCATCTGATGCGAAGAACTGACTCATTTGAAAAGACCCTGATGCTGGGATAGATTGAAGGTGGGAGGAGAAGGGGTCGACAGAGGATGAGAAGGTTGGAGGACATCACCGATTCAATGGACATGAGTTTGAGTAAACTCCATGAGTTGGCGATGGACAGGGAGGCCTGGCATGCTGCAGTCCATGAGATCACATAGTCGGACACGACTGAGCGACTGAACTGAACTGAACTGATCGTGGGAAGTGCATTTGGGGGCTGGAGATGCCTTCTGATTAGAAGTTGCATTTAAGTTTTAAAAGCTAAGAAGAGCCGGGAGAGGCTGAGGGAAAAGGAGCAAAATGCTGGTTGCTTAGAACTGGCTCCTGGCTAATGGTTCTAAGTGGGATGATGAAGAGGCCTTTCCACAGAGTGACATTCTGCATTGTCCAGCCTAGCTGGCCAGAGAACCCATCCAGGGTAGAATCCTGGTTAGTATTAAATAGGACTCAATGAACTGAAAGTCTTAACTGTCTCTTATCTGTCTCATCTCTAGGGTACCTCAACCAACTGCTAGGTGGAGACATTGGATACAATCAAAGAGATAGGAAGGAAATCCCCAGTGCATTGACAGGCCAACATGAAGAGTGGTCAGGTGAGTCCACAACTGATCCCATGGTCATGTCAGTAACTTTTTTCCTTCCTGTTTGAAAAGTTACTCAGTTTTGAGAGAGGACATTGGAATCTTTCCTTTCACTCAGATTTCTGAAACTTTGTTTACCGATGTAAATTTTCATGGTTGTGTGTATGTGTGTGTGATAGCTATGCCATAGCTACCCAACTATTTACTTCATTCCTTACAGTTGACTCATTTTTTTAAAAACATCCACTTTCATTTGATACTGAACAATAATATCCATGGAATCACAGCTTTTGCAGGTTTTCTTTTGTAGCACGTATGACAATAAATATGTGACTCAAATTTTTTCAAGATTATTGGCTCAGGGTCTACCTGCAGTTGTCTGGCAGAACCCTAGGAGTGCACGGGCCACGTTTTGGGGTCCCCACTCTGGAAGCCAAGGGAAGCCAGGTGGGGGGTCTTGCCTGGGGAGTTGGTGGGGCGCACCACCCAGAAGGGGGGCTCCATCTTGGTTCCTCTGCTACCATCTGCTCCACGCGAGCATCCTTTTGTGAAAAGCCCTGGATGGATCAGCCTGGCTGATTGGCTGGAGCTGTGCCCAGAGTGCCCAGATGTACAGGCGCCTGGAAGATGGGGCACAGCTGGGGTTCGCTGCCTCCCCCGAGGCTGGGCTTTGCTGGGGAGGCTCGACTGTGCCTCCCCCTCAACTGCGGGGCTTCCTGCAGGGTGGGCGGGCAGCGTGGGACACACCCTCCTTGTGCTGCGGCTCCCGGGCCGCCTCTGCCTGCCGTGTGCTGCCACTGGGGACCCTCGGGTGCTTCCATGGCAACAGAACCGTGGATTGTGCTTCCAAAAAACGTCTCAATCTCCTGTGTGTGGAGCTGGGCTGGGTGTGTGGAGCGGGTGGCAGTCACCGAGGAGGGGCAAGAAGAGGAAAAGAAGGGTTTGCAGGGTTCCCTCTCCCCCCGGCCCCGCTCCATTTTCCTGAATTCCAGGGACTTCATTGTTTTGGATGCATGTCGGAAGTCATGGCTCATCAAGAAGTGGTGTTTGGAAGGCGAGCTCATTAATTGGACGTCCTCGGCAATAGTTGCATTCTGTTTGGTCTGGATGGGTCTCTTTCTCCGGAGGTAACCCTCAGAGGAAGGAGGTGTACCGGCAGGGCAGAGAAGGCAATGGAAGGCTGTGTGCACCAAGCGTGTCCCCAGGTCTCCCTGCAGGACCCTAGTCTCTGGGTTGAATCTCTCCCACAGTCCTTTCCAGGACTACCAGGCAGGGAAATGTGGCCTCAAAGATAAATATATTTTTGTGAGCCCCTCTAGATTTCTTTCAACATCCCAATATGAAAATCTTGGATTTTCTGTCTGGGATGAAACAGCAGGTTGGACTCCTCACCAAACGGAGCCAAAGAGACAGAGTAGGTGGCACAGTGATGAGTGTTGCCAAAAAAAAAAAAAAAAAATGGGGCCAGAGAGGATGCTCAGGTTTGCGTCAGGTGAGCCCCTGGAATGCCATCCCGAGTGAGGGTCCTCGGCTTCACACCGGAAGGAAGTCAAGAGGGAGGCTTGATAAAGTGAAACCAAGTTTATTTAGGGCCATATACACTCCAAAGATAGAATGCATGAGTATCAGAAAGTGAGAGTGGCCTCGGAAGATGAGGTGATTAGTCTTTATGGGCTGGGGAATTCCATAGGCTAATGAACAAGAGGATTATTTCAACTATTTTGGGCAAGGGGCGGAGATTTCCAGGAGTTGGGGCACTGCCCACTTTTTGACGTTTTATGGTTGGTCTTGGAACTGTCATGGTGCCTGTGGGTGTGTCATTTAGCACATACGATGGTATTATAGTGAGCATGTAATGAGGCTCAAGGTCTACTGGAAGTTGAATTACCCACCGTCTTGGAACTAGTTGGTTCTAAGCAGTCATGTTCTCAGGGGCTATGTCATTCTTTTAAAGATTGTGCCCTGCCCCCTTCCTATCTTGAGAGTGGAGTTGCCTTATGCTGCCCTTCAGAAGCATAGCTGGTCAGAGAGAGAGAGATGAGAAAGAAACATCCAATGAGGAGGAAAATAGAAGGGTAGAGTTGCCACAATAGCTTGGGGATTCTTAGCACTCTGGCTTAGAGGAAGGAAGTGAGCAAAGAAGAAAAGGTATCAAAACCTTGAACCTGGGACTCCTCACGTAAGTGTTGCACTGGGATGAAGATACAACATTTTTGTGTGCCCTGTGAACTTTTGTTCCATCGTATGCTCCACCCAGTAAAATGGTGGTCCAAAAGAATGTTCTGGAATTGAAGCAATCTAGTCTATGACGTCTCCTCCTTGGGAATGGACTGTCTTGCCTCCAGAGAGAAGAGAGTGTTCTTAACCAGCCTCCTCCTCTTCCCTGTAAGGAAGGGAAATGGAGAACTTTTCCCATAGAGTGGTCAGACTTCTTTCTAGTAAGTCTCTCTTTTTCCCTTTGTGGACAATGACTTTGGGTTTGCCTGGCCTGGAAAATCCCATGGACGGAGGAGCCTGGTGGGCTGCAGTCCATGGGGTCACTAAGAGACGGACACGACTGAAGTGACTTAGCAGCAGCAGCAGCAAGTGTATATAAAAGTTAGTCATGGTGCATCTGGATCTCTAAGGGTACTAATAGAAGTAACTTCAATTGACTTGTATGAGATTCCTGGAATCTTGCTCGTGGCTCTTACTCTGCATTTAGAAGAACAGTGCCGACACATCTGTGCCCAGTAGTTAGGTAGGTGTCTCAGACTACAGCCCTATGTCACCTCTTGTGTGCTAAGTTGCTTCAGTCATGTCTGACTC
The DNA here is from genome assembly GCF_910594005.1 of Cervus elaphus. Taxonomy (NCBI): domain Eukaryota; kingdom Metazoa; phylum Chordata; class Mammalia; order Artiodactyla; family Cervidae; genus Cervus; species Cervus elaphus. Next base: position 37,728,110 of record NC_057830.1, on the reverse strand, counting down.
TGCGACTCTATGGACCATAGCCCGCCAGGCTCCTCTGTCCATGGGATTCTCCAGGCAAAAATATTGGAGTGAGTACGCCCTCCTGCAGTATATCTTCCTGACCCAGGGATTGAACCCCCATCTCTTACATCTCCTGCCTTGGCAGCCAGGTTCTTCACCACTAGCGCCACCTTGGAAACCCATGTTACCTCTTAAGAGACTGGAATCTGTCACCATGTGGCAGGAGGTTGAGCTTTTAGCAATGTGCCAGGCCTTGGGGTGTGCCTTGGGGTGCTTGGCTCAAAGCAAGCAAGCAAATAATTGTTGAATAGCCAAATCTTATTTTCCTTATTATATTCTAGGATTAGAATTCCTTTAGGAGTTAAAAGGATTTGAACAACTTTACAGGGCTTAACTTTAGAATTTGGGATTATCACAATATCTTCAAAGAAAAATCATGAGTGGTCTTTGTACCACCTATCAGCTCCAGGCCACCCTTTCTCATTTCTGTACCTTGTTCCAGTCCTCTTCACTTGGAAAGTCCTTCTCCCTATTTACCCTTCAAGTCATGTTTTGTTTCAAGACATCCTCAATGCTAATTTGTATGTATCTTTCCATCCCCTGAAGTTCTCATTGATCCCTCTCTCCATCGTCACATGGCTCTGCTGTTCTGCACCCTCATTGGGCACTTAACACCTGCTAGACTGTGTCATCTTTTGCTTTTTTGTGTGTGTGAGTTTTGCTTTCCTGACTAGATTAGAAATCAATGCTAATCTCATAACTCTTTATATCTTTCTTCCTGTTTCAGATGAATGTTTTGGAGTGGGGCTCAATTCATATTTTGGCATTGAATATCAACCTGAGGGGGACTTTCCTGGTGGTCCAGTGGTTGAGAATCCACCTTCCAATGCAGGGGGGCATGGGTTTGATTCCTGCTGGGAAACTAGGATCCCAAATGCCATGGGGGAAACTAAGCCCTTGTGATGCAATGAGGATCCCCAGTGCTAAAAGTAAATAAATAATAAATATAAAAACTCATTAAAAAAATCAACCTGAGGAAATTTCCTCCCTGGTAAAGTGAGAATCATACCAGAATCTGTTCCCAGATGATGCTATGAGGACTAGATGGGATGCTGTCGTGAAGCTCCTAGACCCTGGCGCATAGTACTGCCTCCATCAGCGTTGGTTTGCCCCCTTCTTTTGGGGCAAGGAGTCCAGCTTTGACTTCCTGAATCATAAGCAAGCCATTTGTTAGCCCTTGCTGTTTCGATCTGCTTAGTTGCTCAGTTGTGTCTGACTCTTTGCAACCCCATGGAGTGTAGCCTGCCAGGCTCCTCTGTCCTTGGGGATTTTCTAGGCAAGAATACTGGAGAGGGTAGCCATTCCCTTCTCCAGGGGGTCTTCCCAACCTAGGGATTGAACCCAGATCTCCCGCATTGCAGGCGGATTCTTTACTGTCTGAGCCACCAGGGAAACTCTTATAAAAGAAAAATGTGGTATTCCCTTACTCATTTTACTGCAGTTTTAAGGAAACTCAAAAGACCCGTGTTGGTTCTACAACCTCTACGCCTTGAATTTCCTGTCTTTTTCAGAGTTGTGGTTCTTTATACTGTTTTTTCTTCCTCCACCCCCCACCTCCCCAATACTGCATGGCATGCATTTACTTCCCAAGTGAACCACATTTCAGTTCTGTTTCAAGAGTTTCAGTATCTCCCCGCACGTCTCTGGAGAGCCATGGGATGGCTCCCAGCCCCAGGCTTCAGTGATTGCTGTAAAACATCAACCATCATTCAAGCCTGGCTCCGCAGAGCTGCCCACTTCCAGCACGTCTGTGCTCCCCATTGGCAATGCCTGCCTGGCACTCACCCAATCCGGTCTGACACTTGCTGCTGAGGATGGGGAGGGGACCCAGGCAGACTTCCAGTTCTTTCGTGAGCTGGGTGCTGCCTTTAGCCAGGAACCATGTCGCACTGTTCTAAAGGCATCAGAGGTCCCCAGCAAAGTGGACTGGGGCGCTGAGCCACGGAAGTGTATAAGCAGAGAGCGCTGAGGAAAGTAAATTAGCTCCTGGCATTGAGTCCTGCTGATGGAAGTGCTTGATTTTTTTTCACTCCTCAAGTACCACTTACCCCCCTGAGCCTGCTTCCTCGCAGACAATGGAGCCGAATGTTCATTTGTTTGCTTGGAGCGGCTTGGGTTTTCCCGTCTCAGTTCCAAAGGCTTGCTCAGCTGTCCTCTTCGCAGAAACCTGCCCCCCTTGGCTTTAGTGTCTTCTGTGTTTAATTGCAAATTATTGATTTGAAGGGAATTAATTTTTAGCTCTTGCCAGATTTGGTCGTTCTTGGGTTGGACTCCCCGGCAGGATACTCTAGGGATCCTGGCTGGGGCAGGGGGAGGACCACTCAGGGCTCGGCAGGACCGCGCTGGGCTGGAGGCTACATGCCTCTTACAGGCTGATCAGATAGATGCTGGGGCTGCGGTTGTCTAGCCCAGTGTTTGCCTCTATTTTACCAGAGAGGAACCTGAGGGCCGGTGAGTGCCGCTGATAAGCAGGAGCACCTGGGAAGTTTAAAAAATTACTAATGTTTGCATCCCGTCCCCAGAAATTCTGACTTATTTGTGGGGTGCCCTGGACAATGGGACTTTAAGAACCTTCCCAGGTGTTTTGCCTGTTTAGCACATCAATTTCGTTAGGGAGTAATGAGCTCCCTGCGCCTCCCTAAATTGTGTACAAATATGCATTCATTTGCATAGCTGTACCCTCATACACGGGGCTTCCCTGGTGGCTCAGTTGGAAAGAATCTGCCTGCCAAGACAGGAAACTTGGGTTTGATCCCTGGGTCTGGAAGATGCCCTGGAGAAGGAAATGGCAACCGACTCTAGTATTCTTGCCTGGAGAAGCCCATGGGCAGAGAACCCAGTGGGTTATAGTTCATAGGGTCATAAAGAGTCAGACACATCTGAGCAACTGAGCATACACACCCTGATACACACACACACACACACACACACACGTGTGCCTGATTTTCACATCGGTGATCTTAGAACCAAAGGAATCAAATAATTGTTATAATATTATAATAATATTTTCCCTGAGCATCTACTCTGCACCTAGCATTTTACATGCATTATCTCACTTAATGTATCACAAAATCCCTGCAAGAAGATGTTGCTTTAATGGCTAGAAAAGATCAGCTGATTCTAGTTACCATTCTTCCGTCAGGTTTGGCATAACCATGCCTACTCCATTAATGAAGCATCTGAGACTGAAAGGTCATTATTCCTGTGTGTCATGTGAGGCCACTGCCCACCCAGGTGAGGAGGTGCTGAGTTCATTTTGTGATTCTCAAGGTGGGGCCTCCTTCTGGGGAGTGGCAGCCGCAGGAGCCGAAACGTCTCAGACCAGAGGAGGCAGCTGGGGAAACAGAGAGCAGGAAAGTGTTAAGCAAGTTGTGGCCCGATTTCATTGAGCTGATTCACGGGTATGGATGTCACAGTTGTGCAAAAAAGAACCTTTTTTTCTTTCGTCGTTTGGGCACCGTGTGTGCACATGTGTGTGTGTACACTGGTGTGCCTTGGTCCTGCGCTGTGTTACATAACCCCCCCCCCCCCCGCCCACACACACACACACACACACACACACAGAGGTCCCTGCAGAGGTCTCTGCATCCTCTTTCTCTCCCCTGTGAGGTTCTACAAGTCCCCCAGCCTCTCAGAAGCAATTTGAGGAAGCATTTCCTGTGTATTGGACTCCATTATGAGCACTTTACTAACATGAACTTAATTAGTTCTCATAAAATCCTAAAAGGCAGGTATTATTATCACCCCCATTTTACTGATGAAGACTCTGAGACAAAGAGGGGTTAAGTTACTTGCGCAAACTCACATGGCAGGAGCCATAATTCAAAGTGTCACTTTGGCTCTGGAACCCACACTCTTATTGATATCATTAATTTGAGATCCTGAGTGTCCAGGAGTATGACTGCACTGGTGAAGGGATTTGATTAGATGATCTCTTAATGCTTTTCTTTTTTAAAACATTTTATTGGAGTATAGTTGCTTTCCAATATTGTGTTAGTTTCTGCAGTACATCAAAGTGAATGAGTTATACATACAGCTATCTTTTTTGGATTTCCTTCCCATTTAGATCACCACGGAGCATTGAGTAGAGTTCCTTGTGCTATACAGTAGTTTTCATTAGTTATCTATTTTATCCATAGTACCAATAGTTATCTATTAGTTCTGTTAGTTATCTGTTTTATACATAGTGTTAATACTATTTATGTGTCAGTCCCAATCTCCCAATTATCTTATCCCTCCCTTTCCCCCGTGGTGTCCACAGTTTCTTCTCTAGATGATTCCTTAATACTTTTCAACTCCGACTATATCTCCTCCCATCATATTAACCAATAGCGTTGTAAAGAAATCTTCCACTATCTGTGGTCTGTACTTCCTCCTTTCTTGCACCACTGGGGCCGTGGATCTGTTCAGATCTGAGACTCGTGGCTGTTTTCTCCTTATTACATCTTTTATGAGCATACTGTATTCCCCTTTGTAGATCTTAAATGCCTGATATATCATAGCTGCTCATCTGGTCGTAAAAGACCTGAGTGGCATTGAGGAATAGTAGCCCAAAGACTTCCTAGGTGGCCCTAGTTGTAAATAACCCACCTGCCCAATCCAGGAGTTGCAGGAGACCAGGGTTTGATCCCTGGGTTGAGAAGATCCCCTGGAGGAGGTCATAGCAACCCACTCCAGTATTCTTGCCTGAGAATCCCATAGACCGAGAGGCCTGGTGGGCTACAGTCCATAGGGTTGGAAAGAGGTGGGCATGACTGAACAACTTGGCATGCACACACAGCCCAAAGACTAAGTTTTCTTGATGAAAGCAACGGGAGGAGGAGAAGTGGAAGGGAGGTGACAGGCTGCATGGAGAACAATTCCAGGATCAAGTTCAGTGTTTTCCTTAAACTTGATTCATATTAACCTCCTGATCTGGAGTGCTTTGGAAGAAGTTTACTAGAAGAGTGTACTTAGAATTTGTCCATCATCACAATGGCTAGAGGTCTCTAAGCCAAACTGCCACCTTGCGCTCTGCTCCTTCTCTTTCGGTTTCCCAAAGCCGTGGGAGCTCTGGACCCACCGTGTCTTGAGCCACAGAACGATTCATTATACATGGGCTCTGTCTCCCCAGCCCCTCCCTGCCACAATTAACACCTCAGGGAGGGAATCTAAAATCAAGTGCTCCTTTTTCAATTACCACTTAGAAAACTGTGTAATAAAACACCACGGCAAGACTGCTTGCTCTTTTAGAAAGTCTAATTAATTCATTTGCGGAGGTTGCGTCTTGCCTGGCACTGTGTCACTGGCTCATTTAGAAAGGTGCTAAGGCTTGGAATCTGTGGGTTACCACTTGAACAAATCCATTTTCATGTCCCGATTTTGGAGGCTGATAGAAGAGCAGTGGAGGCTGAGATAGCCTGGGGGACAGCACAAATATCCCGCGATCCAACGAGAGAGTCTGCTTTTGGCTTTTCAAAGAATCCACTCTCGGCCTCACTCTCTATCCTGGGAGGCAGGAGGCCTGGGTCTAGGCCTGGGCTTGGCCACTGAATGGTCCTGTGACCTTTAGCAGTTACCACTCTTCCTTTCTCTTTAACAAAAATTAATTCATAATTGATGTATTATATTAGTTTCAAGAATATAACATAAAGACTCAATAGCTGTATATATTGTGAAATGAACACTGAGTCTAGGGATCTTCCCTGGCAGTCCAGTGGTTGGGCCTCTGCCTTCCAATGCTGGGGACGTGGGTTCAGTCCTTGACTGGGGAGCTATGATCCCACATGCCTTGCAGCCAAAAAACCAAAAACATAAAACAGAAGCAATAGTGTAACAAATTCAATAGAGTCTTTAAAAATGGTCCACATCAAAAACAACAGTAAATCTAGTTGACATCCATCACTACACATAGTTAAAAATTTTTTTCTTGTAATGAGAAATTTTTGTTTTTGAGAACTTTTAAGATCTACTCTCTTAGCAACTTTTAAAAAAAGTTTTTGTTGGAGTATAATTGGTTTACAATAGTTCTTTGTTGTTGTTGTTTATTTGATAAGTTCTGTCCAACTCTTTGTGACCCTGTGGACTCTAGCCTGCCAGGCTCCTCTGTCCATGGGATTCTCCAGACAAGAATACTGGAGTAGGTTGCTATGACCTCCTCTAGGGGATCTTCCCAACCCAGGGATTGAACCTGGGTCACTTATGTGTCCTGCATGGCCAGGCGTGTTCTTTACCGCTAGCATCACCTGGGAAGCCTTTTCAAGGATTAAATGTGTAAAATACAGTATTATCAGCCACCACACTTATCCTTTGGTTTTTTGAGCCTTCAACTTCTTGAATCATTCCCTCTAAACTCTAATCTTCAATTTCTTGAATCTTTCCCTCTAAACTCTAATCTTATAAGTTAGACCTACCTCCAGCTATCACTTTTCTCACCGAACGTGCCTTTAGCTGATTAACCTAAAACCAACTGGATTAACTGCATTTCATTTATAATGTGCCTCCTTCACAGATTTTTGGTGAAAGAATTTGTAGGGGGGGACAAAGATGAAAAGAAGTCAGTTGATTCATGAAATTTGGTGTCTCCTTGCTTCCCCAAATAGTTTGTGTGTATTCAGAGAATTCTAGCCTGCAAGGTGTTATCTAGATGGGTTTTCTCTGCGGCTTTGATTTCTCTAATCTGGTCCTCATATTGCAGTAAGAAACTAACCTGTGTATTGTTTAATTGTTTAATTCCCTGTAATATCTTCTCATTAAAAAATTTCCCACATTGCCAATCAAGCTCTTCTAAGTGTTTTTTCTTCCTGATGAAGGGCACAGGATATCATAGCCATGTTCTGAGACTCTGATCCTCCAGGGGATCTTTCCAACTCAGGGATCGAACCTGCATCTCTTGCATCTCCTGTGTTGGCAGGTGATTCTTTACCACTAGCAGCACCTGGGAAGCCCTGTGCTTCCTAAGGGAAAAAACCCATATCCTTACTCTGAGTTGAGCTGCACTGGGGTGGATAAAAAGTTCACATTGTTTGATGGATGCAGAGTTTCATTTTGAAGTGATGGGTGAAAGTGATGGTTGTACAGCAGTGTGAATTTTCTTAATGTCACTGAACTGTACACTTAAAGACAGTTATAGTGGTACATTTTATGTGGTGTGTATTTTACTGAACTAAAAAGTGCACGTAAATTTGGGAGTGTTACTCAAGGAAACTGTCAACCTTATCCAGCCTTATCCTGAATCCAATAGTGAGCGAACAATGAGCCATCAATTGCTGAGAAAGTCGGATGGACCAGATATGGATGCAGGACAAGCAGAGACCTCCCAGTCTCCCTGAGATTTGTCGCTGTCCAGACATGGACTGTATCCGCCATATGTCTTGCTGGGAGTAGTGACCTCAGCTGGATGCAGTGAGTCTAGAGACTGCCCAAGAAAGACCAGGTGGGATGAAGTTCATCTCCATGGATACTTGAGAGGAACAGAGGGAAGCTGGACAGATGAGCTCCTTCCTCTGAATGTCACGTGCACTTACCCACCTAGAGCTGGTCCCTAAAGAAGGGAAGGAGCAGACTCTTGAACTGGCTGACAAAATCCTGACTTCACCGGGGCAACGCCATCCAATAGAAATACAATGCGAGGCATGTAAGGATTTTTACATTTTCTAATAGTCATATTAAATAGAGTAAAAAGAAACAGATAAAATTTATTTTAGTAATGTATCTCTCCAGTATATCTAAAATATTTTCATTTCAACATGTCATCAATATTAAAAATGATTGAGATATTTTACATTCTTATTTGTACAGAGTCTAAAATCCAGTGTGTAATTTATATTTCTGGCACATCTCAATTTGGACCAGCACATTTCAAGAGCTCCTTAGTTAATGATGGATATGTTGGAAAGTGAAGGAGTAGAGGTTAAGCCAGAAACAGCCAAACCAAAAAAAAAAAAAAAGTCATGAATATGACAAGATTTGCTTGGATGTGGTTACATTATGTTTGTTTGGTTTTTTTTGGCTATGCTGTATGGCATGTGGGATCTTAGTTCCCCAATCAGGGATCAAACCCAGGCCCACAGCAGTGAAAGCTCTGAGTCTTAATCACTGGACTTCCAGGGAATTCCTTCCATTATGTTCTTAATCAGCGAAATGGAAATGGAAGTGATGTATGTTCTGGCTAAAGGCAGAAGCATTTATTTTATTATTTTTTTTTGTTCTTTTTTTTTTTTTTTATTAGTTGGAGGCTAATTACTTCACAACATTTCAGTGGGTTTTGTCATACATTGATATGAATCAGCCATAGATTTACACGTATTCCCCATCCCGATCCCCCCTCCCACCTCCCTCTCCACCCGATTCCTCTGGGTCTTTCCAGTGCACCAGGCCCGAGCACTTGTCTCATGCATCCCACCTGGGCTGGTGATCTGTTTCACCATAGATAGTACACATGCTGTTCTTTTGAAACATCCCACCCTCACATTCTCCCACAGAGTTCAAAAGTCTGTTCTGTATTTCTGTGTCTCTTTTTCTGTTTTGCATATAGGGTTATCGTTACCATCTTTCTAAATTCCATATATATGTGTTAGTATGCTGTAATGTTCTTTATCTTTCTGGCTTACTTCACTCTGTATAAGGGGCTCCAGTTTCATCCATCTCATTAGGACTGATTCAAATGAATTCTTTTTAACGGCTGAGTAATATTCCATGGTGTATATGTACCACAGCTTCCTTATCCATTCATCTGCTGATGGGCATCTAGGTTGCTTCCATGTCCTGGCTATTATAAACAGTGCTGCGATGAACATTGGGGTGCACGTGTCTCTTTCAGATCTGGTTTCCTCAGTGTGTATGCCCAGAAGTGGGATTGCTGGGTCATATGGCAGTTCTATTTCCAGTGTTTTAAGAAATCTCCACACTGTTCTTCATAGTGGCTGTACTAGTTTGCATTCCCACCAACAGTGTAAGAGGGTTCCCTTTTCTCCACAGCCTCTCCAGCATTTATTGCTTGTAGACTTTTGGATAGCAGCCATCCTGACTGGCGTGTAATGGTACCTCATTGTGGTTTTGATGTGCCTTTCTCTGATAATGAGTGATGTTGAGCATCTTTTCATGTGTTTGTTAGCCATCTGTATGTCTTCTTTGGAGAAATGTCTGTTTAGTTCTTTGGCCCATTTTTTGATTGGGTCATTTATTTTTCTGGAATTGAGCTGCAGGAGTTGCTTGTATATTTTTGAGATTAATCCTTTGTCTGTTGCTTCATTTGCTATTATTTTCTCCCAATCTGAGGGCTGTCTTTTCACCTTACTTATAGTTTCCTTTGTAGTGCAAAAGCTTTTAAGTTTCATTAGGTCCCATTTGTTTAGTTTTGCTTTTATTTCCAATATTCTAGGAGGTGGGTCATAGAGGATCTTGCTGTGATTTATGTCGGAGAGTGTTTTGCCTATGTTCTCCTCTAGGAGTTTTATAGTTTCTGTTCTTACATTTAGATCTTTAATCCATTTTGAGTTTATTTTTGTGTATGGTGTTAGAAAGTGTTCTAGTTTCATTCTTTTACAAGTGGTTGACCAGTTTTCCCAGCACTACTTGTTAAAGAGGTTGTCTTTTTTCCATTGTATATCCTTGCCTCCTTTGTCAAATCTTTGACAAAGGGCAGAAGCATTTAGTTGCCAGTGGGTACACAGCTGTTCTCTATAGCCATTCATGTGGTGAGTGTGAAAGCATTGACCTCCATCAGACTGAGTCCCTAAGAGTGACTAAATGGCAGAGCTGAGCCACCTAACTACTCATATTGGATAGGTGATAAGAGAAAGCCGTTAAATGGTCTGAGATTCAGGAGATGTTTGTTACTGTAGCAAACTTTAGTTTGTCCTGACCGATACCTGTGTTTTCATACTGTTTAGACTAATTAAAATTCTAAATATAAGTATAACCTTGTAGTAAAAAGGCATGTCTTCTGTTTTAAATCTTTACAGCCTTTCTAGTTAAAAGATATGGGAAATATGCCACTTAAGAATACTGTGAACTATATTAATGAAGAATTGTATGAAGAGAGATATTACACAAACAAGTAGAATATGTGTAGTTGTTAAAGATAGCTCCCAAAGAGAATTTTATCTATCAGTGTTTGTTGGGGGATACTGGCAGGCAAACTAAAATTTTAATCCTGGAAATACCAAAAAATTACTTCTATTTCAAACATTGTGATGTATAAAAGAAAAATTACCTGGCATTGGTGAGTGCTTTTCTTTAAAGAATTTGAAGCATTTTCCATTTATTTAGAAACTGATGCTTTCAACACAAGAGATTGTAGCATCATAGACAATCTGAATGTTTCATCCATTCTTAAATAAATGGAAATAATAAAGGCAGTTTCTACCAACTTCCTCAGCATTTGTACTTGTCAGCACTAGTCATTTATGGAACATATATGAGCTCATGTAAATTTATTTAAAGTGCTTTGAAACTATATATAGAATAGTACCATTGTAAAGACATTGTACATTTGGAATTTTTCATAATGAGTACTAAAAAAAAACAAAACAAACAAAAAAAAAAAACCTTCAATTCCTAAGCCTTCCTTCCACAGGTCAGAATTTTAAATTGTCTATCTCATTTTCTCTGAAACTCCCTCTGCATGAGTATGCTTCTTTTAGAACAGAGAATTACCTTTAATTGTTTCTTAGCATTCAGATAGATACAAAGAAATTAGTGCATTTCTGAAAACTTTCTCTATACCGAGTGCCTTTTTGCTTTATTTTTTTAAGCTAATTTTTATTGGAGTATAGTTGCTTTACAATGTTGTGTTAGTTTCATTGTACAGCAAAGTGAATCAGCTCTACATATACATACATCCCCTCTTCTCTGGGATTTCCTTCCCATTTAGGTTAAACACATGAAAAGATGCTCACCGTCACTAATTGTTAGAGAAATGCAAATCAAAACTACAACGAAGTACTACCTCACACTCGTCAGGATGGCCATCATTAAAAAAATCTACAAACAATGAATGCTGGAGAGGGTATGGAGAGAAAGGAACACTCTTGCACTGTTGGTGGGAGTATAAATTGTACAACCACTATGGAAAACAGTATGGCGATTCCTTAAAAAACTAAAATTAGAACTATCGTAATACCCAGAAATCCCACTACTGGGCATATACCCAGAGAAAGCTGTAATTCAAAAAGACACATGCACCCCAGTGTTCACTGAGTACCTTTTTTCAGTTGACTTGGAAATACATTCCATTTTGTTGAGTCTTTTTCAAACATTTTGTTGTTGTTCAGTCACCCGGGTGTGTCCAGCTGTTTGCGACCCCGTGGACTGCGGCACGCCAGGCCTTCCTGTCCTTCACTGCCTCCCAGAGCTTGCCCAAGTTCATGTTCATTGCATCGGTGATGCCATTCAGCCATCTCTTCATCTGACGCCTTCTTGTGCTTGGGTGCTGTGAGGAAAAAATGGATATAGAAGGTATATTCTACCCCTGGTGTATTCTCCTGATGCTGGGAAAGATTTGAGGGCAGGAGGAGAGGGGGGTGACAGAGGATGAGATGGTTAGATGCCATCACTGACTCAATGGACATGAGTTTGCACAAACTCAGGGAGACAGTGAAGGACAGCATGCTGCAGTCCATGGGGTCGCAAAGAGTCAGACATGACTGAGCACGCACACACACACACACCCCACTGTGGGAGTGCCTCTGCAAATAGTAACTCCTTACAGAGGTGTGAAAACATTAGGGAGTTAATGCATTAGGGCCAGGACCCTAATTGACTTCTCCTCATTGACTTCGATGAGACAGTGAAGAAAGAGGTAGTTCTAATAGAGGAAATCAACAACTTTGAGCTTAAAAGAAACCTAAGTCGGTGAATATGATCTTTCAACAAGAAAGTTTTCTTAGGGAAATGAGCTAAACTGACAGAACGCCAGGTACAGCAACTCGATGAGTTGGTCCAGCAGGTTATTAATATGTAGCCAAACCAAGAGAAAGCTGAGCGCCAAGAAATTGATGCTTTTGAACTGTGGTGTTGGAGAAGACTCTTGAGAATCCCTTGAACTGCAGGAAGATCAAACCTAAAGGAAATCAGTCCTGAATATTTATTAGAAGGACTGATGCTGAAGCTGAAACTCCGGTACTTTGGCCACCTAATGTGAAGAACTGACTTATTGGAAAAGACCCTGATGCTGGGAAAGGTTGAAGGCAGGAGGAGAAGGGGATGAGAGAGGATGAGATGGTTGGATGGCATCACCGACTGGATGGACATGAGTTTGAGCAAGCTCCGGGGGTTGGTGATGGACAGGGAAGCCTGGCATGCTGCAGTCCATGGGGTCAGACACGACTGAGTGATTGAACTGAACTGAAACCAAGATTCATGGTCAAGATCAAGTAATCTACAACACTAACCACAGAGGACAAACCTGGATAGAACTACTCAGCTGCTATTATGCTCTCATTTTCTCTAACACAGAGAAAGTGGGGTGGGGAATATCACAAGAGAAAAATAAAGACAGAGATGAAAACTAGCCAACTTCTCTTACATTTTAGATCTTTTATGTAGAAATGATTTTCATTGGCTCTCAGAGGAAAAACCAAACCTGGAATCTTGTTCTCTGGATAGAGGGAAGAAAGAAAGGGAAAAAAAGAAGAGTGAATTGATATAGTATATACCAGGAACCGAGCGACTAACACACACATACTGGGAACTGATACTAGACTGCTTCACATAGATTAGCTTATATTTGCATTAAAAAAAAAACCTGAAGAATTAGCTTTTTTTTTTTTTAAGAATTAGCTTTTATCTTTTCCATGTTTAAGAAGAAAAATGACATATATTGTTATGCTTAAAGTAAACCAGCTATACATTCAGAAAACTAAGACCATGGCATCTGGTCCCATCACTTCATGGCAAATAGATGGGGAAACAGTGGAAACAGTGTCAGACTTTACTTTTTTGGACTCCAAAATCACTGCAGATGGTAATTGCAGCCATGAAATTAAAAGGCTTACTCCTTGGAAGGAAAGTTATGACCAACCTGGATAGCATATTAAAAAGCAGACACATTACTTTGCCAACAAAGGTCCATCTAGTCAAGGCTATGGTTTTTCCAGTGGTCATGTATGGATGTGAGAGTTGAACTGTGAAGAAAGCTGAGTGCCGAAAAATTGATGCTTTTGAACTGTGGTGTTGGAGAAGACTCTTGAGAGTCCTTTGGACTGCAAGGAGATCCAACCAGTCCATCCTAGAGAAGATCAGTCCTGGGTGTTCATTGGAAGGACTGATGCTGAAGCTGAAACTCCAGTACTTTGGCCACCTCATGCAAAGAGTTGACTCATTGGAAAAGACCCTGATGCTGGGAGGGTTTGGGGGGAGGAGGAGAAGGGGACAACAGAGGATGAGATGGCTGGATGGCATCACCGACTTGATGGACATGAATTTGAGTAGACTCCGGGAGTTGGTGATGGACAGGGATGCCTGGTGTGCTACGATTCTTGGGGTCACAAGGAGCCGGACACAACTGAGCAACTGAACTGAACTGAACTGAAACCAGCTATAAAATGACAGAGATGGAATTTGACATGTCTCTGTGACTTCAAGTCAGTATCAGTTAAATAATTATTATAAAATGAAACAATAAAACAGGGATAAATGAATAACTGAAGACTAGAAGGAATGTACAGATGAAGTAGTTGAGAATGACTTTTCCTCTGTTACTTATATATATATATATCAGTCAGTTCAGTCAGTCATGACCAACCCTTTGCAACCCCATGGACTACAGCACAACAGGTTTCCCTGTCCATCACCAACTCCAGAGTTTACTCCAACTCATGTCCATTGAGCTGGTGATGCCATCCAACCATCTCATGCTTTGTCATCCCCGTTTCCTCCCACTTTCAATCGCTCCCAGCATCAGGGTCTTTTCAAATGAGTCTCGCATGAGGTGACCAAAGTATTGGAGTTTCAGCTTCAGCATCAGTCCTTCCAGTGAACACCCAGGACTGATCTCCTTTAGGATGGACTGGTTGGATCTCCTTGCAGTCCAAGGGACTTGGACTCTCAAGAGTCTTCTCCAACACCACAGTTCAAAAGCATCAATTCTTCGGCGCTCAGCTTTCTTTGTAGTCCAACTCTCACATCCATACATGACCACTGGAAAAACCACAGCCTTGACTAGACGGACGTTTGTTGGCAAAGTAATGTCTCTGCTTTTTAATATGCTGTCTAGGTTGGTCATAACTTTTCTTCCAAGGAGCAAGTGTCTTTTAATTTCATGGCTGCAATTACCATCTGCAGTGATTTTGGATCCCCAAAAATAAAGTCTGCCACTGTTTCCACTGTTTCCCCATCTATTTGCCATGAAGTGATGGGACCAGATGCCATGATCTTAGTTTTCTGAATGTTGAGCTTTAAGCCAACTTTTTCAGTCTCCTCTTTCACTTTCATCAAGAGGCTCTTTAGTTCTTCTTCACTTTCTGCCACAAGGGTGGTGTCATCTGCATATCTGAGGTTACTGATATTTCTCCCAGCAATCTTGATTCCAGCTTGTGCTTCCTCCAGCCCAGCGTTTCTCATGATGTACTCTGCATATCAGTTAAACAAGCAGGGCTTTGACTGTGACTTCAAAGCCTATATTTATTCTGTCATTGTTGTTGTTTAGTTGCTAAGTTGCATCTGACTCTTTGTGACCCCATGGACTGTAGCCCACAAGGCTCCTCTGTCCATGGGATTTCCCAGGCAAGAAAACTGGAATGGGTTGTCATTTCCTTCTCCAGGGGATCTTCCAGGACTGGGGATTGAACCCATGTCTCCTGCATTGGCAAGTGGATTCTTTACTGCGGAGCCACCAGGGAAGCCCATGTTAATTGTAACATAGAGTTGTGAAACTGAAGGTATGGCTGTGGACTAGCATGGGAAGGTACATAAATGAATGGAATAAAGCTTCATAAAGGAGGGAAGTTTTGACCTGAGTCTTCAAATTTGTTGGATATGATTAAGCTAAGCAAAAAAGGAAGTCATCAAAAGTGGTGTTTCAGGAGAACTGTATAGCCTGACATAATTTCATTAGAAATAAAGATAGCTTTAAATTGATGACCTAAGTGTCCATCATCAGAAGTTGTATAAATGAACAGTAGGGTGAATTCAAAGAAAATAGAAAGTAATAATTAAAATAAGAGTAGAAATTAATGCAGTAAACATCAATAACAAAAGGTCAAAGATAAACAAAGCCAAAAGTTGACCCTTTGACACAAGAACACTAGACAAATCTTTGGAAAAACTTTTCAAGAGAGTAAGAATACAAATAAATGTTATCAATTGCAATAGAGTACATAACCATATATATAGTAAAAATGCTGTAGACAACCATCTAGTAACATTTTGAAACTTACCAAGACCATGTGAAAAGCTGCTATACATCAATAAGACAAGCACAAACAATCTCGTATAAAAATGGGCAAAAGACATGAACAGGCATTTGAGAATAGGAAGCCCATATAACCAATAAAAACTTGAAGATATGTTTAACACCATTAGTAATCTAGGGAATGTGAATTGAGGTCACAACACCTATTGAATTGGCTAAAAATGACAATACCACATGCTATAAAGGGTGTGAATCCATAGGATTTCCTTTGCCTAGCTTGTTGGAGTAAAATGGCAAAACCACTTGGGAAAACAATTTGTTGTTATTTCCTGAAGTTGAACATTCACGTATCTTATGACCAATAATTCTACTCTTTGCTACACACCCAAGAGAACCTCCTGCACGTTTACAATAGGAAATATGTGTAAGGATGTTCACAGGCACTTTCCTGGTGGTCTAGCGGGTAAGAATCTGCCTTCCAGTGCAGGGGATGCAGGTTCACTCCCTGGTCAGGGAATGAAGATCCAACATGCCGTCGGTCAACTTAGCTCACATGCCGCAACTAGAGAAGCCTGCACCCTGCAAAGGATACCCAGGACAGCCACAAAAAGGGGAAGAAAATAATGTTCAAGGTGAGCTAACTGTTCACAATAGCAAAAGCCTAGAGTAATCCAAAACACCCATCAGCAGGAGAGTAAGTGAAAAACCTGCAGTATAGTCACACAATGAATAGCATATTATATATCAGAAAAACAAACTATTGCACTATCAACAGTATTATGCTCGATTTTAAAAGTCTTCCAAAATTATATTTAACATATTTTCTTAAACTCAAAAACCAAAAGAATTATGCACACGCACAATAATGTGAATATATGATAAAGAAATACATGAAATTAATGAAAAGGAAAGTGAGGGTGTGAATCAATGTAGGAACCACAACGGTAGTAATTTCAGGTGACAGGAGACAGCAGAATGGTAGGTGGAGGAGGACACACCATCATATGTAAGTTATTTTCAAGGTCCTGACTCTAATTTTGAATTGTGGTTTCACGGATATTTACTACCGAATTAAAAGAAACAAATAAATGTTGGACTATGCATAGATCAATGATGAAAACTATTATGAAGTAAGATTACAATTGATCCATTTAATCATAATTAGAGCAGAACAATCAGCACTAGAGGTCTCTGGAGCAGCTCAGTCCATAGCACTCTCTGAGATGTTGGAAATGTTCTGTGTCTATGTTGTTTAGTGGCTTCCCAGGTGACCCACTGGCAAAGAGTTTGCCTGCCAATGCAGTAGACATGGGTTCGATTCCTGGGTTGGGAAGATCCCCAGGAGGAGGAAATGGGGATTTCCACTCCAGTATTCTTGCTTGGAAAATTTCATGGACAGAGGAGCCTGGTGGGACAGAGGAGCCTGGTTGGACAAAGGGCCTGACACGACTGAACACATTGTCTAACACGGTAGCCGCTAGCCTATGTTGAGTACTTGAAACATGACTAATGCAGCTGAGGAACTAAATTTTCAGTATTAATTTGAATTAATTTATATTTAAATGTGTAAGTAGCCACACAGTACGATTTTCAGTGGTGGGAGAAAATAAGCAAAGTTCGAATGTCAATGAGGAAGTTGGTGTGGCTTAAGTAAATGATTCTTAATAGAAAGTGGCCCAGAATAAGGCTGGCCAAAGACTTAAGTTCCTTTCCTTGTGGAAAACCCAGTTCAACATTTCCAAAGTGTAGATAATGTACTTTTCCTTCCTCTTCTTGTCTTTCTGCTTTGAGGAGTATGAGAAGCCTTCTTTAATACCATAAAACTCAACTGCCTGTTATGGTATTCATTTCTCATGCATTCATTCATTCATCAGTTAATTTTTATTTCTCTCTCTTCCCAAGCCTCTTGTTTTGGTACACAAACAAGTCTCCTGAAGACATAAGTTGGTTATTATTTGAGGAAAGTCTAAGGCTGTGTGTTTAAATGTATTTACCTCCTTCTTGTTAATGGCATCATTCAATCACAGTTTAGTAGCTTCCAAGTGAGAGGATTAAACGTGCCATGGGAATTGCTCACTCAAACCAGGAAACATGGGGTTTTTAGTTCAAACGGTATCTGAAGGAAGCTGGTAAGCAACAGCTGAGAAGATGAAAGATCAGATCAACGCCTCCCTTTGAAGTAAAGACTACTCAGGCTGTGAGTATAACAATGTTCATTACTGCCAGAACTCCAAGTGGCTGTTCCTGATGCAAGCTTTAGAATGTATCATAAAATCTATAAAAATATCAACAAGATGCTTTCAAGTGACACAAAACAGCTAGAGTGCCCTATTTGCAGGGACACTGCTGTTTAAAGGCAATTTGCTGGATTGCTTTCCATCTGGGACCCACGCAAATACCTTCCAGTCTTCTTCTCCCCACTCCCCCCATCCTTCCTCCCTCCCTCCCCCCTCCTCCTATCCCCAGTTAGAAACTAAGATTTTTTTTTAATGTTTCATTTCTGCTTCCTTTGAGGGCCAGGAGGAGAAAATGAAGCTTTTCTTGGCTTGCGTCTCAACTCCTAGGAGATTTAGAGACAAAAAGATTGCTTTGGGAAAATAATAATGCCAAATGAGCATTAAAATAATAAATGGGTTTTCTGGAAATTAGGTTCTCAGAGGTCATGCAATTAAAAGTTAGGAGGAAAACACACCTCAGGCTTGATTGGAGGAGACAGCCAAGAGCCAGGGCAGGTACTTTCACCACACTTAAAGTTCCATTCAAAGTTTTAAGCACGGAGCTGGTTGATTAATCTATTTGCATACTTCCAGGACTTGATAACAAGTCAGAGTGTAGTATAATTTCATAGGCACTGATTATTAATAATAACGAGGAGTGTGATTAGAGCCCTGAATATCGAGAGGTCATAGCAGGGCACAAGGCAGACATGAGTCAGCAGCACAACATTATTTGAAAAACAACAAACAAAAGCTCTCAACTGCCTGAGGAGATGCACACATGCCTGTCCTTAATGAATGCTGATATATTAGACTTTGTCACAGCATAATTAAAATCAAGGAACTTATTTCTCGTGTACTGTCCTCAGAAATGGAGAAAGGAAATGGCCAACCACTCCAGTATTCTTACCTGGGAAATCCCACGGATAGATAAGTCTGTTGGGCTACAGTCCGTGGGATCACAAAGAATCGGACACAACTGAGCGACTGAGCATGCACGCATCTCCTTCAGGGAATGAGTCCGGTCAGTTCTCCCTAGTACTCACTGCCATTAAACTATCTGTGGATGATTGTACTTTTCCTGGAACTGGTCGTCTTGCTTCTCTTCCAATCCATTTTCAACATTTCTTCACAAATGCTGGATGTGTCTTTTCAGTTGCCTTTTTTCCATCACTGCTGTCTCAAAATTCTTCAGTGGCTGGTGGCCCCAGGATCATGTTTCATGGATTAGTTTTGGAATCTGTTGGGATGCTGTCAACTACAGGTGAAAAGAAGCTTGCACTGATTCATTTATTTTTTTAGCTGCCTTGGGTCTTAGCTGCGGCACGTGGAACCGCCATTATGGTGCATGGACTCTCTCCAGTCGTGGTGCTCAGGTTCAGTAGTTGCCACATAGAGGCTCAATTGCCTCGTGGCATGTGGGATCTTAGGCCCACCCCTCTCCTCCTGCCAGGGATCAAACTTGTGTCCTCTGCATTGCAAGGTGGATTATTAATCACTAGACCACCAGGGAAGTCCCTGCACTGGTTTAAATAAGGAAGTCTGCTCAGGATATTAAGGATCTAGTTCATTTCCATCTCTGCAGCATTGGTTTCATGCTGAGCCTGGTCTCTCTCATGTTTTAGGTTGGCTGGTGATGGCATCAGGGGTCACATGTGCCCTCAGTAACTCTGAATAGGAGATTTACTAATTGTGCCTTTTTTGAAGGATTCAGGAGAACTTTCCCAAGAGCATCCAGCAGATCTTTCCTTTCATTTCCTTATCACATTAAATTTGCCATGGCTTACAACAGGGGGTTATTTCTTGCTTATTACACATGTCCGATATGGCTTGAGTGCAGTTCTGCGTCTTGTCATCCTCACTCTGGGATCCAGATTGAGGAACAGCCCCCATCTGGGACATTGCCAGAACCACACCTGGGCTCACTTTTATTCATCAGAATGAGCCTCAGGACCAAGCCTAACATCAGTGGGGCCAGGAATCAGTGGCGTCCACAGAGAAGGCAGCGAGTGTTATGAGTGATCAAAGATCTACCACACAGGTTCAATCCCTGGGTCAGGAAGATCCCCTGGAGAAGTAAATGACAACCCACTCCAGTATTCTTGCTTGGGAAATCTCATGTACAGAGGAGCTTGACGGGCTATAGTCCATGGCATCACAAAAGAGTCGGACACGACTTAGCAGGTAAACAACAGCAACTGGGGAAAGGAAGTTTGGGACTTGCCATTATATATACATTTTTTTCAAGGCTTTAATCAATTTTGTCTTGATTTTTGTGTATAGTCTAAGGCAGTAGTTTCATTCTTTTGCATGTAGCTATCCAGTTTTCCCAACACCACTTATTGAAGAGATTATCCTTTCCCCATTGTATATTCTTGGCTCCTTTGTTTTAATTAATTGACATACATAACTCATTTTTTCTTGAGTTGATTCCTAAATGTCTTACATTTCTCTTACTAGTCTGGATAGAATCTCTTCTTTAAAGTAAAAAAAAAAATTCTTTTTCTATTAATTAAAAAAGTCATACATATTCATCACAAAAAATGCTAAACAGTGCTAAATTAAAAAAAAAACAAACATTCATAATCTCATCACTCAGAAATAATTCCTGAGAGTTATTGTATGTGTTTCTTTCCAGATAATTTCCTCTATGTGCATATTTATACATACTTTTATTCTCTACACAGTGGTTTTATGCTCTGTATAAATTTTTGTAATTCTTTTGGTTTTACTTGCAGTGTATAAACAATATTTCTCCATGGGAAAACAATATTCACCTGCAACATTCTTAAAAGACTGTATTTTGTTTAATCAACTTACAGTTGCTCACATTTTTTACTTTTACTATTAGAAACAATTGTTATTAATATTCTTATTACAAAAATCTTTGTACACATTTTAAAATAATTTCCTTAGGAAAGATTTCCAGAAATTGAATTGCTGGTTATGGGGTATATTTTGCATTTAAGATTTAATATATAGTCTTACTAAATTGTCATTTGTATACAGATTGCTAAATTACCCCAAAGAAAGTTGAACCAAATTTATATTTGCGCAAGAATAGTCAGTTGCCTTCATCATTGTTAGTCATTAGGTATTGTTCTTATCAGAAATTTCACACTTTCTAGCTTTATCAAGATATCACTGACAAATAACATTGTGTATATCTAAGGTATATAAGATGATGATTTGATATATGTACATATTATGAAATGATTAGCACCTTAAGGTTAGTTAACACATCCATCACCTTACATAGTTAGCTTTTGTTGTGTGTCGACACACACGCTTAAGATATACTTTATACCTAACTCAGTACACCAGCCTTTCTCACTGATTTGAAATATCACCTCTGAACTTTTGATTAAACATGGCAAATTGAACACACAGTTCACTTTGTGTGTTCACACAAAGAAGTGAATACACAGTTATCTCCTCATTCTCCTAAAAGCCCAATTAAAATGGCAATAAAAGAATATAGAGGCTTAATGCCCCCAAAAATTGGAAGGGGAAATTTATAGGAGTTGAAAGATGTCAACCAGAAAATCTCATAATTTACACATGCACATGGAGCTTCAATTAGTATTTCTGAAAAATCAGGTTCATTAAATATAATGTAAAGTGAAGTGTAATGTAACATACAATCAAATATACCCTTTTATTTTTTAAATATTTATTTATTTGGCTGCATCAGGTTTTACTTGCAGCATGCCAACTCTTAGTTGTGGCATAGGGGATCTTGTTCCCTGACCAGGCTGCCTGGATTGGGAGCACAGAGTCCTAGCCACTAGACCACTAGGGAAGTCCCAGTGATAGTTGTTACTTAATCTGATGGCTCTGCTTTCTTCTTGGGTGAAGATAAAAATAATACCTACCTCACAGCATTGTTATGTATGAGATAAAATTAGTTAATGTATGTAATGCACTCACATACCTCGAAGCTGAAACTCCAATATTTTGGCCACCTGATTCGAAGAACTGACTCATTGGAAAAGACCCTGATGCTTGGAAAGATTGAAGGCAGGAGAAGAAGGGGATGAGAGAGGATGAGATGGTTGGATGACATCACCGACTGGATGGACATGAGTTTGAGTAAACTCCGGGAGTTGGTAATGGACAGGGAGGCCTGGCGTGCTGCAGTCCACGGGGTCACAAAGAGTTGGACACAACTGAGTGACTGAACTTAACTGAATGCACTTAACAGTGCATGTAACAAAAGAAAATAACTATCCCGATCCCCCCTCCCACCTCCCTCTCCACCCGATTCCTCTGGATCGGGATGGGGAATACGTGTAAATCTATGGCTGATTCATATCAATGTATGACAAAACCCACTGAAATGTTGTGAAGTAATTAGCCTCCAACTAATAAAAAAAAAAAAGATAAAAAAAAAAAAGAAAATAACTAATAAATGCTGCCTACTATTATCTTATTCCAGGAGGGTTTCACATAGTGCAGCTTGTATTTACTTAATACCAGTTGGATGAATTAGCTGTCATTATTCTTCCATTTTTTGTGTGAAATTTCATGACTTTTTTTCTTCAAAATAAATTGAAGAATCATTTTATATTCCACACAAGAAATATATTTTGTTTCTGAACTTATTTAAGCCTTTTGTCCAAGAGCAAAGACAAAGACTCTCTTTATCAAGGTTTGCACATTTCTTGTTCAGTTTAAGATCATGCCACTAAGATCAAGGCATCCGGTCCCATCACTTCATGGCAAGTAGATGGGAAAACAATGGAAACAGTGACACTTTATTTTCTTGGGCTCCAAAATGACTGCAGATGGTGACTGCAGCCATAAAATTAAAAGACGCTTGCTCTTTGGAAGAAAAGCTATGACAAACCTAGACAGCATATTAAAAAGCAGAGACATTGCTTTGCCAACAAAAGTCCATCTAGTCAAAGCTATAGTTTTTCCAATAGTCATGAATGGATATGAGAGTTGGACCATAAAGAAAGCTGAGCACGGAAGAATTGATGCTTTTGAACTGTGGTGTTGGAGAAGACTCTTGAGAGTCCCTTGGACTGCAAGGAGAGCCAACCAGTCCATCCTAAAGGAAATCAGTCCTGAATATTCATTGGAAGGACTGATGCTAAAGCTGAAACTGCAATACTTTGGCCACCTGATGTGAAGAACTGACTCATTTGAAAAGACTCTGATGCTGGGCAAGATTGAGGGCAGGAGGAGAAGGGGATGACAGAGGATGAGATGGCAGGATGGCATCACCGACTGGATGGACATGAGTTTGAGCAAGCTCTGGGAGTTGGTGATGGACAGGGAGGCCTGGTGTGCTGCAGTCCATGGGGTCGCAAAGAGTCAAACACGACTGAGCAACTGAACTGACTGTTCCGTTTATTCCAAGACAGCATGAGTGAATCAGTAAATGTACATTTTTATCTCTAACTTTTATCCTTGCTCTAAATCTAGTTCTATTTTATATACTATGGTATATAAGATCTTCTGTCTTTACATGTTCTTTATATATCTCTGTGTGTGGAAACAATCTTTACTTTTGCCATCTTATTTTTTAACTTTTCTGAAATTTCTAGTCAGTTTTAATAATATCTTAGTTGGTACTCTTGTGTGTTCCTATTGTACAATCATACTATTTGCAAATTATATTTTCTCCTCATTTCTAACATGAGATTAATTTCTTTTTTCTTTTTTCTCATTTCACTTTCTGTTTTTAATTTATGGTATATAGTTATTTTATATGCAAGTTGAACTTTTTCTTATTGTTACTTTGATCTTGTTTCCGCATTGTCTTCTTGTTTTCTGTCTTTTCATTTATGATATCTTTTCCTTGTTTTTATTCTTTAATGTTTTAATTATGTTTTTGTCCCATTTTTATTTAAATAGCAATAACAATGGTAGCAATAACCTTATTATTGTCTTGTGTGTATGGTCAGCTGCTAAATCATGTTCAACTCTTCGTGATACCATGGACCATAGCCAGGCTCCTCTGTCCATGGGATTCTCCAGGTGAGAATACTGGAGTGGGTTGCCATTTCCTACGCCACTTTTATTGTCATAGTAGTCATTTATTAAAAACTTACATGCACCTAGCAATATTTGGTACTTTACAGACATTTCAATAACCCTAGTATTATTGCTAACAACATAAACAACGGTAACAGTTGCTAACAATATTGAACTTTCTATGTGCTAGACATGTTTTTAGTACTATATTTATTCATTAACTCACTTAGTTCTGACAACCCTTTATGAAAAAATTGGTATTCTATTAGTCTGGCAAAATCCCCTGAAGATTGTGTACAATCACCTCCATTTTATAATGAGAAATCGTGGTGCTCGGGTATGCCACCAAGACCTAACAATAATCCGTGGTGTCTCATACTTATCTTTAAGAGTAGTATAAGATTAGTATCTTTAAGATAAGTGTCTCTCATAATTATCTTTAAGCATCAGAAATGCTTTTCTCTGCTTACCGTTTTTTCCCTGAATCCTGTTGCTGCTTCTTCCTCTCCCTCTTCTTCCTCTTTTTGTCCTCCTCCTCCTCTGTATTTTTCATCTATAGTCACTTTCTCATCTTCTTTCCCCTCTATCACAGGCAGTTCCACTCAACATTTCCTTCTCCTTTTTCTTCTTCAAGGACCAGCAGTTCAACATCTATTTTAAAAAGAAAAGAAGGAAGAGTCAGGAAAAAGAAAAGAAAGGAAAGGAAGGGAAATGTTGGTGAAGAGAATCTTTTCAAGGCTGTGACTTCAGGTTATTCCCAGTAACCATCTTCCTTATTCCAAGATCAAGAATCCTCACCCTTGTAAAGGTTCTGCGCAGGCAGTGGAGATAGCACACACTCAGTACAGTGTGTGATGGTTCCTACAGAGGGTGGATCCTTCTGGGTTCAGGTGCCTGAAAACAACCACAGATGGTGCAAGCCATTACTCACTACCCTAAGGCGGTGCAGCCCAACCCTCACTGTTTACGGATGTAACAAAGTACTAAGATCAAGCCGGTGACAAAGGCATTCTCTCTGAGCACTAATTAGCCTCTGAGTAATTTCTCTCTGACTCCAATTTCAACCATATGTGTATACAGATGCACTGTACTTTGCACGTCTTGTCTACTTTTTACCCATCATTCTTAGATCCTTTTGCTATCCTTCTCCCCCTTCTGCATCTTTTTGATTCTGTTCATCAATTTTCTTCCATGAGATATTTAAACATTTAACTTGGGACTTGAAGGCTGATGACTTTAGGGAGCCTACATATTCTTCCATACAACTATGAGGAGCTCTTAGGAACCAATTGCTAGAGAATTCCTTTTTTTCCAAAGAGACAATCTACAGGCATAGATGCAACTGAGGCAGGTGTTGTGTCTGTTGACGTGACATTATTATTTATTTTCTTATATTTCATGTTCTTTATATTTTTTAATGTTTCCCCAAAGTTACCTATAAAAAGACCATTTTGTTATCTTGAGTACTTTTATTTCATCAGTGAAAACATGCCCAAGGTTCTTAGAGAGACCTTCTTCCTCATTTGTTCCTTTTCTTTTAATATCAGAGACTTACTTGGGTTATGACTTTCTTTAGATGATCGCATGTATATTTCTATCTGACGTTAGCTATGACTGTATTGTCACAACTTTACTTTGGGAACTTGTAGTTATTTTTCTCTGTCCCATGGGTTGACTCCTTTATTTTTTCCTTTTTTATTTTCTGTTCTCAAAAATCTGCTTCTCAAATTGCATGGCACATACTAACGATGCCTTTCATTGTCTTCCTGATTTGCATGAATTCCAAGAAGACAGTGGCATCTGCTGTAGGTTCTCCTTGCTTCCACGTCCACTCCAAATTTGTCTTAACTAAGGTTGTGTGGTTATTAACTCTGCCCGGAAGTTGCATGTAGCTATGAAAAGGGATGGCTTTAGAAAGAGGCAAGCCTGTTAAAATCTTGGTTCTACACTTTCCTAGCCATGTGATGTTGAGAAAGTTTCTTAGCCTACCTAAACCTCAGTCTACTGATGTTTAAAAATGAAGAGAACAACACCTACATTGTAATGTTGTTGTAAGCATTGAAGGTCATGTAAATTACTTAATATGTGACAAGGATGCAATTAATGAAAATTATTTTTATCATGAGTCAGTAAAGTATGGAATTCACATCTCAATTCTTCTACCTTTAGGACTTTTTAAAAGGAAATTTTTGTGTATGCTGAGTCATTTCAGTTATGTCTGACTCTTTGCGACCCTGTGGGTTGTAGCCCAACAAAGTCCTCATATTGGAATCGATTGCCATACCCTCCTCTAGGAGAACTTTCCAACCCAGGGACTGAGCCGGCATCTCTTATGTCTCTTGCATTAGCACCACCTGGGAAGCCCCAAAGGAAGTTTACTTTGTAAACTTAAAGTAACCAGTTTTGAGCTTATCTGTAGGCTTAAATGAGAATAAAGTTCCCTATTTTTTAAGAGTCCTGGGAAGACTGCAGCATTAGACAAGGTATAAGACAGTTGCAGATGCTCTCAATGAACATTCATTCTCTTCCATCTTCTGGACAAAGACATACTCTGATGGACTGGTCTGAACTTTACCTGGTGCATTGCTTTTTCACAGAACAAAACTTCTAATAGGTATTACCCTAGTGTGAAGGATTCATGTTTAGCTCAAAAGAATGCTTGTTTTGATCTCTTGGAAAAGTGGATCCATTTTCTCCTTCTGATCAATGGGAATGTTTTCATAAAAATAGTACTTTTGATTTTCTCTTTTTACAAGTAGGTACATCTTTTAACCCCAGAGCACCATGCGAATGAAACAGAAGGAGCAAGAGAGAGAAGAACCACAATTCAGTGAAGGTGGTATGTTCAGATAGTATGTAAAACAAAAGATTTGGGACTTCCCAGGTTGCTCAGTGGTTACGACTCTGCCTGCCAAGCAGGAGACTCAAGTCCAATCCCTGGGTTGTGAAGATCCTCTGGAGAAGGAAATGGCAACCCTCTCCAGTATTCCTGCCTGAAAAATCCCATGGAGAGAGGAGCCTGGTGGGCCACAGTCACAAAGAGTGGAATGCAACTTAGTGACTAAACAACAACAACAAAACAGAAGATTTAGAGAAAATCTCATTGCAGTCAAGAAATATCCATGCATTTTGATGAATTCATTTTTCACTGGAAGATAATTTTTTATTCATTTTTTTCAAGGATTTGGAAAATGCTAAATAAAAGAGAACCAATAAATTGGAGGAAACATTGCTCTCTTTAGACTATATACAGAGATTCTTTGCTTCTCACAGGACTCTGAAAAAGAAATGTTCTTCAAATGCAAACTGCCTCCCATCTTTTGTAATCCCAAAGGAACACATCTGTCTCTGATGAAATGGAGTGTGTGGGCTTTGAAATCTGACATTACCCTGATTTTAATCCAAGCTCTGCCACAAACCATCGGCAATGCATTTAACTTCCGCAAACCTCAGTTTCCTATGTTATGGTTGTTTAGTTGCTAAGTCTTGTCTCTTTTGTGATCCCATGGATTGTAGCCTGCCAGGCTCCTCTGTCCCTGGGATTTCCCAGGCAAGAATACTGGAATGGGTTCCCATTTCCTTCTCCAGGGGATCTTCCCGACCCAGGGATCGAACCAGTGTCTCGGGTTTGGCAGAAGGATTCTTTACCAATGAGCCACCAGGGAAGCCTCTCAGTTTCCTTACGGTATTAATAATAAAATGGTCAGCTTAGTTCTCCCTTTGTATAGTTTTTAGTAGAAACAAATAACACGATTGATGTGTGCTGAAGCATGTAGCCCAGTGCCTTGTATAGAGTAGAAAATAAATGTCAGAGCCCCTTCTGTTTTTCCTTTAGAGCTATCCAATAGTGTGAACTTGATAATCATAGATGATCAATACAAGTAAATAATGGAACCTGTTGGAAGAATGTATCAGTGGAATTAATCTTATTTTCAATCATTGAGGAAGCATCTAGTCAAGAGAAGCAAAATTGACTGAGTTGTTCTAATACTTGGTGTAACTTGGTTTAAATTTTGATGAAAAAATAAGGATCCCACCTGTGTTATGATGATTAATTATATCATTATTGATAAAAACAAATGCTATCATTTGTCGACTTAGTGTGAATCAGGTGCTTATGCCTTAAGGAAGGTAAGATTTGTCTTACAACTGAGAAGACAAAGGCTCAGGATTAAGAAATGTTTCCTCAAGGTTGGGGCTTCCCCGGTGGCTCAGACAGTAAAGCATCCGCCTGCCATGTGGGAGACCTGGGTTCAATCCCTGGGTCAGGAAGATCCCCTGGAGAAGGAAATGGCAACCCACTCCAATATACTTGCCTAGAGAATCCCATGGACATAGGAGCCTAGAGGGCTACAGTCCGACACGGCTAAGCGACTAATGCTTTCACTTTCCTCAAGGTTACAAAGCTCATGAGTAGAACCAGAGCATATGAACCTCCACAAATGTTTAATGTTTTTGTATCATATAGTAACAGAAATAGACTATTTGCTGCAAATAGGCACTTTATTTGGTTCATACTATAATTGAATCCATGATCAAATCTTAAAATTTTTATTTTCATTTATTCTCTGGAAGAAACATCAACAACCTAGGGGCATAATTTCATTTTTTCCACTTTTGGCATCAACCTCTATTTTATTGAGTTTATCTAAGTAAGTGATTGCAATTTTCTACCATTAGACATAAGGTGTCATCTTACTGGCAAATGAGGCCAGCCCATGGCTGAGGCATGAATACTACATATTTACTGACAAGTCAGGGAAGTAATGTATGGTACTAGTGGTAAAGAGCTTGCCTGCAAATGCAGGAGACACAAGAGATGCAGGTTTGATCCCTGGGTTGGGAAGAACCCCTGGAGGAGGGCGTGGCACCCACTCCAGTGTTCTTGCCTGGAGAATCCCATGGACAGAGGAGCCTGGCAGGCTACAGTCCATGGGTCGCAAAGAGTCAGACATGACTTGAAGCAACTTAGCAGCCACGCACGCAGGGAAGTAAGAGATTTATATGTAATTTTTCCCTTGGAGTTTTGATACTTTCAGAGTTTAGGGAAGTGAATTAACACTCAAAGTGTACTGTGGCTGGAAGTATAGGTAGAGACATTGCATGTGTTCTTTCATTTAATACTCATAACAGTGGGTGAAAAAGACGTCATCAACTCCGTCTTAGAGCTGAGGAGTGGAGGCTTTGTGAGCTTAAGTAACTTACATAAAGTAGGAAGTATAACTTGGCTTTGAGCCCTGGAAAACACTCTTATATTGTGGCTCTCATCCCATGATGATGCTAGTAAATGAAGTGTTAGAATTCTCTGTCCTGATTTCCTGTTTACCTTGACAAGAAAAATATCCATTACTTTCCCCAGTGGTGCCCTGCCTCATTCCAGGGTCAGGCTTTCTTTCAACTGAATAAGGTACAATAAAGCACAAATGACTGAACCATCTTCTGAAAACTCAGGGAGGTGGGGGGATATGGAGGAGAGATGATGGATGGGAATAAAGGAAACGATATAATGTTGTGGAAATTTAGATTTGGGAATGATTTTTAATCAAGTTGGGCCAGAAGAGCCTCTCTCTAGGTGTAACCTAGATGTAATCAATAACTGACATTCCCAGCCTTCTTGTCTCCCATGTGATTTTACTGAACGCAGGTTTAATTGACCTCAGAAAGAACTTGCTTGTTTGAAAAGCCATGTGTGCTACCAGCAAAATAAACTTTCCTCAGTTCTTGCCATGTGGGGAGCTTTGCTGGACTCTTTCACATGGTCATTCCTGCGTAGACAGCTGTCAGGCCATCAGGCTATAAATGCTTGGGAAACAAGTCTATGAGGCCACTTTGATAATGAGAGAAACTATAAAATGTCGTAAGGATTTCCTTTCGCTGGGTTTTCTCGTAGCAGAAATGGAATTGGATAGGTTACCGTGGAAGGATTCCGTTACAGCCATGCTCAAGACAGGCAAGGTGGCACAGGAGCAGATTCATGCAGGAAAAAATCTTATCTCCCTTTTATTGTGTAATCTATGAAGATCCTACCCTGAAGGAGTGGACTAGAAGTGACTGCTCAAGGGAAAATTCCATTTCTTTGTTGAATCAGACTATGCACTTTGTCTTGATGAACCCTAATTTCTGTGGCTCAGATGGTAAAAAAATCTGCCTGAAATGCAGGAGACCCAGGTTTGATCCCTGGCCTGGAGAGATCCCCTGGAGGAGGGCTTGGCAACCCATTCCAGTACTCTTGCCTGGAGAACTCCATGGACAGAGGAGCCTGGTGGGCTACAGTCCATGGGGCTGCAAAAAGTCAGACATGACTGAGTGACTAACACTTTCACTTTTCAAGATAAAATAGATCCTTCCTTGTCAGAATGATACAAAGACTTCTGGACCTCAGAAGCTGAAGAAAGTTTAAGCTAAGCTTTCTACTGATGAAATTCTTCTCCTGTCCGCTTAATATTTTGGTGGCCTGAAAAGTCTTTTCTTAGCTTCACATTACTTAGATGTGCAATGAGAGGGTTGAGCTAGATTATCTGCAAAGTGCTTCCCTTCTGTAATGCCAAATACCTCCATTTCCACTAATACCCTAAGAATAAGGCAGCCCTGCATTTACAAAATACCCTAAGCTCAAAGAACTGCTTTAGACGGCAGCCATGGCACAGAGGAAGGATCTGAGTCAGAAGACCTGCGGTCCCATCTCACTTTGGCCACATCCTTGCATGTGAACTTGATTGTTTTTTTTTTAATTTATTTACTTGGCTGTGCCAGGTCATAGCTGCACCTGTGGGATCTTCAGCCTTCATTATGACATGAAGAGCATGCTGGACCTTTAGGTGCAGCCTGTGGGATCTTCAGTTGTGGCGTGTGAACTCTTAGTTGTGGCCTGTGGGATCTGACCAGGGATGGAACCTGGACCCCCTGCACTAGGAGTGCAGAGTCTTAGTCTCTGAACCACTAAGGGAGTCCCGAGTGTGGACTTTGACAAAGCATTTCACATCCCTAAACCTGAATTTCTTAATCTATAAAATGAGGGTGATAATAACCTATAACAGGGAAAAGCTGATAGAATTTTGTCAGATTGTGTATGTGAAAGTAAACTTTTCCCACTAAGAAACCATGTATGCATTTAAATATTTTGACTGTCATCTGGCGAAGCCTTCTCACTTATTTTTTCCTCCAACCAAAAGCTTTTAAAATCCAGATTTTTAAAAAGATGTAGTTTTAATCAAAGTTATGTATGCTCATAGTTTAAAGTATCAACCATCTCTACAGAATGAATTATGTCACACAGAAGTCCATGCCCCTTCTCCATACTGTCTCTGATACCCTGTTTCCCAGAGGTGACCACTTTCAACTCTAAGTTTTGCATTTTTTGTTTTTGTTTTTAAAGAGCATTTACCTCCCTGAGAATCTTGTGATGAACTTCACCTTTCAGTGAAGGGGCTGTGGGTCAATGCCTGGTCATGGAGTTAAGATACCTTGTGCCTTGCAGCCAAAAAAAGTGAAAATTAAAACAGAAACTATATTGTAACAAATTCAATAAATACTAAAAATGATTCACATTAAAAATAGTCTTAAAAATATGTACCACCATGTATCTAAGTAATCTGTGTATAGTACCATTTTTGATTTTTCAGTCTTACACATAAAATGTGCTTAGTCACTCAGTCGTGTCTGACTCTTTGTGACCCCATGGACTGCAGCCCACCAGGCTCCTCTGTCCATGGGATTCTCCAGGCAAGAATACTGGAGTGGGTTGCCATGCCCTCCTCCAGAGGATCTTCCCAACCCAGGGATTGAACCCAGGTCTCCCGCATTGCAGTCAGATTCTTTACTGACTGAGCCACCAGGGAAGCCTACACATTAGAATAATCTGCCACTTATGAAAGATGTAGATTTTCATCCCTGTCACTTTTCTACCAGCAAATACATGCACAACATTAATATTTCCATTCTCCCAAAACAAACATATAATTTTGGGTAGATCTATCATCAGTCTTTAAATTAATGTGAGTCCGTAAATCCTATTCATGGCGGAGTCACATAGAGTACTGTAATCTTCTTCTTTCCTCACACAAGTATGTATTTTTCTGAGATTTAACCATTGTTTTGTTTATCTGCTACATTTTTCTTTTTTTAAAATTGATTAATTTATTTTAATTGGAGGCTGATGACTTTACAATATTGTAGTATTTTCTTTTGAGAAGCTTTTGTAAGTCTCTCTTTCCCCTGGTGCTCCAGAACTTCATGGTGACATACCTGGGTCTATTTTCACTTATCGTGCTGGTCCTTAGGTTGTCCAGTCCCAAGGTTTAGTGAGCCTCTTCTTGGCTGATTTTAACTGTGTACTTTAAAGTCCCTATTATACAGCTTCACAGGCACATTTCTATGACAGTTCTTATTACATTATCTTATAGTTAGTTACAAGTTCCAAAGAATAACAAGGAGAGATAAGAAAGCCTTCCTCAGTGATCAGTGGGAAGAAATAGAGGAAAAGAGTAGAATGGGAAAGACTAGAGATCTCTTCAAGAAATTTAGAGATACCAAGGGAATATTTCATGCAAAGATGGGCTCAATAAAGGACAGAAATGGTATGGGCCTAACAGAAGCAGAAGATATTAAGAAGAGGTGGCAAGAATACATGGAAGAATTGTACAAAAAAATCTTTACGACCCAGATAATCACGATGGTGTGATCACTCACATTCACCTAGAGCCAGACATCCTGGAATGTGAAGTCAAGTGGGCCTTAGGAAGCATCACTATGAACAAAGCTAGTAGAGGTGATGGAATTCCAATTGAGCTATTTCAAATCCTAAAAGATGATGCTGTGAAAGTGCTTCATTCAATATGCCAGCAAATTTGGAAAACTCAGCAGTGGCCACAGGACTGGGAAAGGTCAGTTTTCATTCTAATCCCAAAGTAAGGCAATGCCAAAGAATGCTCAAACTACTGCACAATTGCACTCATCTCACACGCTAGCAAAGTAATGCTCAAAATTCTCCAAGCAAGGCTTTAGCGATATGTGAACTGTGAACTTCCAGATGTTCAAGCTGGTTTTAGAAAAGGCAGAGGAACCAGAGATCAAATTGCCAACATCCTCTGGATCATCGAAAAAGCAAGAGAGTTCCAGAAAAACATCTATTTCTGCTTTATTGACTATGCCAAAGCCTTTGATTGTGTGGATCACAATAAACTATGGAAAATTCTGAAACAGATGGGAATACCAGACCACCTGACCTGCCTCTTGAGAAATCTGTATGCAGGTCAGGATGCAACAGTTAGAACTGGACATGGAACAACAGACTGGTTCCAAACAGGAAAAGGAGTACGTCAAGGCTGTATATTGTCACCCTGCTTATTTAACTTATATACAGAGTACATCATGAGAAACACTGGGCTAGATGAAACACAGTCTGGAATCAAAATTGCTGGGAGAAATGTCAATAACCTCAGATATGCAGATGACACCACCCTTATGGCAGAAAGTGAAGAACTAAAGATCCTCTTGATGAAAATGAAAGAGAAGAGTGAAAAAGTTGGCTCAACATTCAGAAAACTAAGATCATGGCATCTGGTCCTATCACTTCATGGCAAATAGATGGGGAAACAATGGAAACAGTGGCTGACTTTATTTTTCTGGGCTCCAAAATCACTGCAGATGGTGACTGCAACCATGATATTAATAGCCGCTTACTCCTTGGAAGGAAAGTTATGACCAACCTAGACAGCATATTAAAAAGCAGAGACATTACTTTGCCAACAAAGGTCCATCTAGTCAAAGCTATGGTTTTTCCAGTGGTCATGTATGGATGTGAGAGTTGGACTGTAAAGAAAACTGAGCACCGAAGAATTGATGCTTTTGAACTGTGGTGTTGGAGAAGACTCTTCAGAGTCCCTTGGACTGCAAGGAGATCCAACCAGTCCATCCTAAAGAAGACCAGTCCTAAATATTCATAGGAAGGACTGATGTTGAAACTGAAACTGCAATACTTTGGCCACCTCATGTGCAAGAGCTGATTCTTTGGAAAAGACCCTGATGCTGGGAAAGATTGAGGGCAGGAGGAGAAGGGCATGACAGAGGATGAGATAGTTGGATGGCATCACCAACTCAATGGACATGCGTTTGGGTAGACTCCAGGAATTGGTGATGGACAGGGAAGCCTGGCATGCTACAGTCCATGGGGTTGCAAAGAGTCGGACACGACAGAGCAACTGAACTGATAGTTATGAACATCCATGGCATAAACATACCATGCCCCATTATGGAAGATCAACTGATTTTTATTTTATAAATTTAAAAAATTACTCATGATTGGGACTTCCCTGGTGATCCAATGGCTAAGACTGTGCACACCCAATGTAAGGGACCTGAGTTTGGTCTCTGTTCAGGGAACTCGATCCCATATGCTTCAAACTGAGTTCACATGCCACAACTAAAGTTCTTGCATGCTGCAATGAAGATCGAAGATCCCATGCTGCAGCTAAGAGATGGTGCAGCCAAATAGAGACATAAAATATTTAAAAAAATACTTGTGATCTTCTGGCAGTATGGACATAGAAGCATAGTATGTTATATGGATTTGAAAAATTAATAGTGGCTAGAATTGTCCTAGTTTTCTGAAAATATACCTGTGCTTTGGAGATTTTACAGTTTGCCATACATTTTGTAACTCTTTGTAATGAGTGACTTTGCTATTAACCTGAACAAATTCTAGACTGCTCTCAACAATGACTTGGAACTTGAAGGGAGAGAAATAAAAATAGTTTGATATTCTTGAGGTTTCTAAGGGCCTTTAAACACCCATTGTTAGTTATAGCCAATATGTTTATGACCCAGGAAAAGGAAAAGTTGTAGAAATAGGCTCTCCTTTAGTATTTGTGGGGCCCAAGACAAGAATATAAATGGTGGCCCACATACATATGTCTAAATATTTAAAATTTATAATTCAGCCTTTAAAAATGTTGAATAAAATATGCTCTAGCTTCATATTTTAACAAGTACGTTTTTATCAGGACCTGGAAGGCTAGATTGTATTTAAATTCTGGGATTCCTTAGCAGCCTAGAAGGAGCCAGTCTTCAGCTTTCCTCTCATCTTCTTGCATGCGTGTGCGCTCAGTCATTCAGTCGTGTCCAACTCTTTGCGACCCCATGAACTGTAGTCCACCAGGCTCCTCTGTCCTTGGGATTTCCCAGGCAAGAATACTGGAGTGGGTTGCCATGCCCTCCTCCAGAGGATCTTCCCGACCCAGGGATTGAACCCAGGTCTCCTGAATTGCAGGTGAATTCTTTACCACTGAGCCACCTGGGAATCCCCCTGTCATCTTCTTACCTTTAACCAGATCTATCTCATCTTTGAAACATTCAACTGGCACACATATAGTTACACAGACACAACCCATGATCAAGCTCCAGTCACATACTCTGATTACAGACATCCTTTGCTCAGTGGTTGGGAAATTGGTAACCATATTTGTGGTTTAGTCAACATTTGGGAGGAGAGTCTTGGAAGAAAACTGTCCAAGACCTGAAAGTGGTCTCAGGGGCATTTGTGCCAGGAATTCCAGGGCTCCATGGAGAAATGTCTAGAGGGCAGGCATGGGTTCCAGGTGGGCATATTCCCCTTGAACCTATGTCCTCCCCCTTAGCTGTAGGGTCAAAACATGGCCCTCTGAGTGCAAGGTCCAAGGCAGAGTCTCCTCCTAACTGGGGCTGAAGACCCTAAGAGAGTAAGAGGAGTCTGATTATGGTCATTTTATGTGTATGTGTGTGCATACTGAGTCGTGTCCTACTCTTTGTGACCCCATGGACTGCAGCCCACCAGGCTCTTCTGTCCATGGGATTTTCCAGGGGAGAATACTGGGGTGGGTAGCCATTTCTTCCTCCAGAAGATGTTCCTGACCCAGGGATCAAACCTGCATCTCCTGCATTGGCAGGTGAATTCTTTACCACTGTGCCACCTGGTAAGTGTGATCATTTTGCAATTGTGGGCAAATCTGAGAAGGAAACATAAGTTGTGCTGGTCTGTTCCTTTGACCTCCAACTACCTCTGTCAGCTCTACAATCTATTCCATTAACCAGGCAGGTTCAGTCCTTTGACTTTAACTTTACATTTATAAAAACAGGGATGGAACATGAGACTTCCTGATAGCTTGTGTTGATCCAGCCTACATCATAAATCAGAATTTAAATGTCTCGTGGTTTGAGGTAAGTCCTAAGCTGACGTTATCCTCTCGCTTTATAAAGCCTTGGAGGCTTACAAACTCAGATTCAGACTTGGTGGTTTGGGTATTAAAAACTGGTTCCTTTCCCTGGGTTTTATGTTACCACTTTGAATTCCACCAAGCAAGGAGTGACGGATAGAGCAGGAAAGCTCAGTAGACAAAGAATGCCCACCAAGGGCTCTGGGAAGGGCCCTCAAGGAGAATTTGGAAACTCAAAATCTCTTTGCTCCCAATTCGGCTGACTGATGAACCTGCAAAAGGCCAAATCTCAAATTTCAAAAACTGTATAAATAACTGATGTCTTGAAAACATGTCTTTACCCACTCCACCAACCGCCTTTATTATGCTGCAGTATTTATAAAGCATCTGTAATTGCTTTCATTTCTTCTACTCTTTTTGCCAGGCTACAGGAGTGCAAAGGAAAGATAAACCAAAATAACTAAGCCATGGGGGTAGTTTTCAAATAGGAATTGCCCTTTCAGTGAGTAATAGAGTTTGGTTGTTCAATAAATATTATTCTCTCTCTCTCTCAATCTCTGTTCCAGCTCCACCCCCATATACTGTTCATGGAGATGGCGGATAAATTAAGAGCTAACTGTTTAGTTCACAGGGTGAGATGCTGAGTCCAGGCAGTTCTAGGTGTGCGGCCAGCTAAAGCAGAGGGAGAGCCGGACAACAGCCTAGTGTAAGCGTCGGCTTCTTTGTCTTGTTCTAGTAGTTCGATCTCAAATTGGGTCCTAGAATCTGGTTCTCCTAGTTACTCCGGTTTGAACTTGGCGTTGTACGCTGATTAACTCTTTCTGATCTCAGCCCTCACTCCTTTCACCTACTCAGCTCTGCTTTCCCATCTGTATTCATCCTGTTAATTTGCTTTGGTAATCATTGCGGTAGGACAGCCTGCAGGAACACTCTCAGATTTCTCCCTGAGATAGGACACCGCTGCTGCTGCTGCGGCTAAGTCACTTCAGTCGTGTCCGACTCTGTGCGACCCCATAGATGGCAGCCCACCAGGCTCCCCCGTCCCTGGGATTCTCCAGGCAAGAACACTGGAGTGGGTTGCCATTTCCTTCTCCAATGCACGAAAGTGAAAAGTGAAAGTGAAGTTGCTCAGTCGTGTCCCACTCTTCGAGACCCCATGGACTTCAGCCTACCAGGCTACTCCGCCCATGGGATTTTCCAGGCAAGAGTACCGGAGTGGGTTACCATTGCCTTCTCCATGTGAATATACTAAAACCCATTAAATTTTATACTTTAAATGTGAGAACTATATGGTAGATAAATTATATCTCAATAAAGCTATTACAAAGTTTATTGAAATGATTAATACACTATATCATTGTGGAATTCCAGCTGAGCTGTAATTATAGTATATAATTAATACACTATATCATTGTAGAATTCCATCAATCCTGAAAGATGATGCTGTTAAAGTGCTGTACTCAATATGCCCGCAAATTTGGAAAACTCAGCAATGGCCACAGGACTGGAAAAGGTCAGTTTTCACTCCAACCCAAAGAAGGGCAATGCCAAAGAATGTTCAAACTACTACACAATTGCATCATTTCACATGTTGCTAAGATCATGCTCAAAATACTCCAAGCTGGACTTCAGCAGTATGTGAACAGAGAACTTCCAGATGTACAAGCTAGACTTAGAAAAGGCAGAGGAGCCAGAGATTGAATTGCCAACATCTGTTGGATCATAGAAAGAGCAAGAGGATTCCACATGAACATATACTTCTACTTCTGCTTCATTGACTATGCTGAAGTGACTGTGTGGATCACAACAAACTGTAGAAAATTCTTAAAGGGATGGAAATACCAGACCTGCCTCCTGTGAAATCTGTATGCAGGTCAGGAAGCAACAGTTAGAACTGAACATGGAACAACAGACTGGTTCAAAATTGGGACAGGAGTGTGTCAAGATTGTATATTGTCACCCTGCTTATTTAACTTATATGCAGAATACATCAGGCAGAAAACTGGGCTGAATAAATCACAAGCTAGAATTAAGATTGCTGGGAGAAACATCAATAACCATAGATATGCAGATGATACCACCCTTATAGCAGAAAGTGAAGAGGAACTAAAGAGCCTCTTGATGAAGGTAAAAGATAAGAGTGAAAAAGCTGGCTTAAAACTCAACATTCAGAAAACTAAGATCATGGCATCCTGTCCCATCACTTCATGACATATAGATGGGGAAACAATGGAAACAGTGAAAGACTTTATTTTCTTCGGCTCCAAAATCACTGCAGATGGTGACTGCAGCCATGAAACTAAAAGACACTTGCTCCTTGGAAGAAAAGCTATGACAAACTTAGCATATTAAAGGAAAGAGACATTACTTTAATGACAAAATTCTGTATAGTCAAAGCTATGGTTTTTCCAGCAGTCATGTATGGATATGAGAGTTGGACCATAAAGAAGGCTAAACACCGAACAATTGGTGCTTTCGAACTGTGGTGTTGGAGAAGGCTCTTGAGAGTCCCTTCGACTGCAAGGAGATCAAAACTGTCAATCCTGAAGGAAATCAGTCCTGAATATTCATTGGAAGGACTGATGCGGAAGCTGAAGCTCCAGCAGTTTGGCCACCTGATGGGAAGAGCTGACTCTTTGCTAAAGACCCTGATGCTGGGAAAGATAGAAGGCCGGAGGAGAAAGGGATGACAGAGGATGAGATAGTTGGATTGCATCACCAAAAACTCAATGGACATGAGTTTGAGCAAGCTCCTGGAAATGGTGAAGGACAGGGAAGACTGGCCTGCTCCAGTCCAGGGGGTCACAAAGAGTCAGACATGACTGAGCGACTGAACAACAAACAACAAACAACAAAATGATACACTGTATCATTGATCAATACACTATATCACAGTCTTATTAGTTCAGCCATTTTTTTCCTCTTAGTCATAGAATATGTTGAAGTAAATTAAGAGCTCATATATTTAATGTTATTCATGTTAAATGTTTGTTTCTAAAGGCATCTGTCTTTAAGAGATGATCATGCTAGTGGTGGCATGGCTGAGAGGTCTAAGGTGCTGGATTAAGACTCCAGTCTCTTTGGGGGCATGGGTTTGAATCCCGTTGCCGCCAATCCTTTTAGGACTTCCCTGTAGCTCAAACAGTAAAGAACCTGCCTGCAATGCAGGAGACCAGTGTTTGATCCCTGGGTTGGGAAGTTCCTCTGGAGAAGGGAATGGTAATCCATTCCAGTGTTCTTGCCTGGAGAATCCCATGGACAGAGAAGCCTGGCGGGCCACTGTCTGTGGGGTCACAAAGAGTCGAACACGACTGAGTGGCTAACACACGCACACGTGCTAATGTTATGTGTCTGATCATCTGTTCATTTTTTTATTCATCTCTTTGTCTACATTATAGTATATATGGTATTTTACAGTTGTGTTCATATAATAATACCAAGTTAACTTTTATAGTATGTTTGAAAGGTAACAAAAACATGCTTATCTTTATATTTTGTCATATTATAATCTTGATAAAAATTAAAAACTTCTCACCATAGGAGGAAAAAAGACATGACAATCCTAGTATGTACACACTTTATAACAAAGTTTTAAAACAGAAATGAAATCCTTAACAAAATTCTAGCAAACAGAATCCAACAACATATTAAAAAAATCATACACCATGACCAAGTGGGCTTTATCCCAGGAATGCAAGGATTCTTTAATATCCGCAAATCAATCAATGTAATACACCACATTAACAAATTGAAAGATAAAAACCATATGATTATCTCAATAGATGCAGAGAAAGCCTTTGACAAAATTCAACACTCATTTATGATTAAAACTCTCCAAAAAGCAGGAATAGAAGGAACATACCTCAACATAATAAAAGCTATATATGACAAACCCACAGCAAGCATCACCCTCAATGGTGAAAAATTGAAAGCATTTCCCCTGAAATCAGGAACAAGACAAGGGTGCCCACTCTCACCACTACTATTCAACATAGTGTTGGAAGTTCTGGCCACAGCAATCAGAGCAGAAAAAGAAGTAAAAGGAATCCAGATAGGAAAAGAAGAAGTGAAACTCTCACTGTTTGCAGATGACATGATCCTCTATATAGAAAACCCTAAAGACTCTACCAGAAAATTACTAGAGCTAATCAATGAATATAGTAAAGTTGCAGGATATAAAATTAACACACTGAAATCCCTTGCATTCCTATATACTAACAATGAAAAAACAGAAAGAGAAATTAAGGAAACAATACCATTCACCATTGCAACAAAAAGAATTTAATACTTAGGAGTATATCTACCTAAAGAAACAAAAGACCTATACATAGAAAACTATAAAACACTGATGAAAGAAATCAAAGAGGACACAAACAGATGGAGAAACATACCGTGTTCATGGATTGGAAGAATCAATATTGTCAAAATGGCTCTTCTACCCAAAGCAATCTATAGATTCAATGCACTCCCTATCAAGCTACCAACGGTATTTTTCACAGAACTAGACCAAAGAATTTCACAATTTGTATGGAAATACAAAAAACCTCGAATAGCCAAAATAATCTTGAGAAAGAAGAATGGAACTGGAGGAATCAACCTGCCTGACTTCAGACTATACTACAAAGCCACAGTTATCAAGACAGTATGGTACTGGCACAAAGACAGAAATATAGACCAATGGAACAGAATAGAAAGCCCAGAGATAAATCCACGAACCTATGGACACCTTATCTTTGACAAAGGAGGCAAGGATATACAATGGAAAAAAGACAACCTCTTTAACAAGTGGTGCTGGGAAAACTGGTCAACCACTTGTAAAAGAATGAAACTAGAACACTTTCTAACACCATACACAAAAATAAACTCAAAATGGATTAAAGATCTAAATGTAAGAACAGAAACTATAAAACTCCTAGAGGAGAACATAGGCAAAACACTCTCCGACATAAATCACAGCAAGATCCTCTATGACCCACCTCCCAGAATATTGGAAATAAAAGCAAAACAAATGGGACCTAATGAAACTTAAAAGCTTTTGCACTACAAAGGAAACTATAAGTAAGGTGAAAAGACAGCCCTCAGATTGGGAGAAAATAATAGCAAATGAAGAAACAGACAAAGGATTAATCTCAAAAATATACAAGCAACTCCTGCAGCTCAATTCCAGAAAAATAAATGACCCAATCAAAAAATGGGCCAAAGAACTAAACAGACATTTCTCCAAAGAAGACATACAGATGGCTAACAAACACATGAAAAGATGCTCAACATCACTCATTATCAGAGAAATGCAAATCAAAACCACAATGAGGTACCATTACACGCCAGTCAGGATGGCTGCTATCCAAAAGTCTACAAGCAATAAATGCTGGAGAGGGTGTGGAGAAAAGGGAACCCTCTTACACTGTGGGTGGGAATGCAAACTAGTACAGCCACTATGAAGAACAGTGTGGAGATTTCTTAAAAAACTGGAAATGGAACTGCCATATGACCCAGCAATCCCACTTCTGGGCATACACACTGAGGAAACCAGATCTGAAAGAGACACGTGCACCCCAATGTTCATCGCAGCACTATTTATAATAGCCAGGACATGGAAGCAACCTAGATGCCCATCAGCAGATGAATGGATAAGGAAGCTGTGGTACATATACACCATGGAATATTACTCAGCTGTCAAAAAGAATTCATGTGAATCAGTTCTAATGAGATGGATGAAACTGGAGCCCCTTATACAGAGTGAAGTAAGCCAGAAAGATAAAGAACATTATAGCATACTAACACATATATATGGAATTTAGAAAGATGGTAACGATAACCCTATATGCAAAACAGAAAAAGAGACACAGAAATACAGAACAGACTTTTGAACTCTGTGGGAGAATGTGAGGGTGGGATATTTCAAAAGAACAGCATGTGTACTATCTATGGTGAAACAGATCACCAGCCCAGGTGGGATGCATGAGACAAGTGCTCGGGCCTGGTGCACTGGGAAGACCCAGAGGAATCGGGTGGAGAGGGAGGTGGGAGGGGGGATCGGGATGGGGAATACGTGTAAATCTATGGCTGATTCATATCAATGTATGACAAAACCCACTGAAATGTTGTGAAGTAATTAGCCTCCAACTAATAAAAAAAAAAATAAAAAAAATAAAACAGAAATGAAAATTGACAGAACTAAGAGAAAAAATTGAAAATGTTACAGTTATAGTTAAATTAATATTTTAATATCTATCAGTAATTGCTAGAACAAGTAGGAAAAAAATCAGTGAGAGTATGGGAAATTTGAACAGTATCAACCATCTTGATCTAATTGAAATTTATAGATTATTATATTCAGTAACCACATAATACACATTCTTTTTCAAGTGTATATGGAATTCTCAATAATAGAACATATACAGGACCATAATGTCTATTACATTTTTATGGATTAACTATACAGAGTGTTTCTAGAACATGACATAATTAAACTAGAAATCCATGACAGAAAGCTATCTAGAAAATTCATCAAAATTTGAAAAATGAAACAGTTCATTTCACAAATTCTTAAAATCTGTTTTTCAAAGAAAAAATTAAATTAGAAAATATTTTGAGTGAAATAATAGTGAAAATATATCAAAATATATGGAATGCTACTAAAATAATTCTGAGGGAAAATATACAGCTTGAATGCTGATGGATTAGTCACTAAGTTGTGTCTGACTCTTTCAACCCCGTGACATGGGCTGTAGCCCACTAGGTTCCTCTGTTCATGGGATTTTCCAAGCAAAAATGCTGGAGTGGCTTGCCATTGCTTTCTCCAGGGGATCTTCCCAACCCAGGAATGGAAGCTGTTTCCTGTGTTGCAGGCGGATTCTTCACCCCTGAGCCACCAGGGAAGCCCTATAGCCTAAATACATACTCATATTAGAGATGAATGAGATAAAAATCAATTACCTAAGCCTCTGCTATG
The DNA here is from genome assembly GCF_910594005.1 of Cervus elaphus. Taxonomy (NCBI): domain Eukaryota; kingdom Metazoa; phylum Chordata; class Mammalia; order Artiodactyla; family Cervidae; genus Cervus; species Cervus elaphus. The sequence goes on along the minus strand of NC_057830.1, from coordinate 37,685,372 downwards.
AATAACTAGATAAAAAAAGAACAAGCTGAATTCAAATAAGTAGAAAAAACCAATTGAGATGAAAACATATAAAGTGGGGGGAAAATAATAGAGTAAATACATAATACGAAAGTTGCCTTTTAGAAACAAATTGATAGGCTTTTAGCTAGACTGATGAAGAGAAAAAGAGAGAAGTACCAGGAGTTTTAAAAGAAAAATTCAATTTTGACTGTGCTGGGTCTTCGTTGCTCTGTGGGCTTTTCTCTAGTTGCGTCAAATGGGGGCGACTTTCTAGCTGCAGTGTGTGGGCTTCTCACGGCAGTGGCTTCTCCTGTTGCACAGATCCTGAGGTCGAGGGCTGTGGGCTTCAGTGGTCGTGGTTCCCAGGCCCCAGAACATAGGCTCAATAATTGTGGCACATGGTCTTAGTTGCCCCGCAACATGTGGGATCAAGGGATCAAGCCTGTGTCTCCTGCATTGGCAGGTTTATTCGTTGCTACTGAGCCATCAGGGAAACCCTAGAGAAATACCAGGAATTTTTAAAATGGGATAGATTTACAGACCCTCAAATTTCAAAATAAAGGGATACTGTATGCAAGTATGTGTTGAAAATTGTGATGACTTAGATGAAATTTATAAATTGTTTAGAATCAGAATGTTCTACAAAGATGCTTCAGGGACAGATGGTTTCTCTGGAAAATTCTATAAACACTTGAGAAATATAATATCAAGCTCTTTCCAAAAACAGAGGACAGAACTTATTTATTGAGTCCAGGGTTATCTTAATATGAAATCCAAACAAGGCACAAGAAAGAAAATTGCAGACCAACGTGCCGCATGACTGTGGATGGACAAATCCTTTAAAAAATGTTAGCAAATCTAATCCATTAATATATAAAAGTGATAATGCATTATAAAACAGTGGGAATTACCTCACAAATATTAGTTGGGTTCAACAGGGTTCAACCATCTAAAAATTCTATTGATAATACAATTTACCACATTAGCAGAATATAGGAGAAAATTATGTAATAATTTAAATTCATGGAGAAATGCACCCATCCATGATAAATGCTCTCGGAAATCTAGAGAGGGAAATAGATGTTCTCAATCTGATCAAGGGCACCTATGAAATCTATGAAAAGCCTGTTATTGTTGTTGTTCAGTCACTAAGTTGTGTCCAACTCTGCGACCCCATGGACTGCAGCACGCCAGCCCCCTGTCCTTCACTCTCTCCTGGAGTTTGCTAAGATTCATGCCCATTGAGTTGGTGGTGCTCTCTAACCATCTCATCCCCTCCCACCCCCTTCTCCTTTTGCCTTCAATCTTTCCCAGCATCAGGGTCTTTTCCAATGAGTCAGCTCTTCACATCAGGTGGCCAAAGTATTGGAGCTTCAGCTTCAGACATCAGTCCTTCCAGTGAATATTCAGGGTTGATTTTCTTTAGGATTGGTTGGTATATTTAACACATACTTGATGTTGTACTGAAGGTTTTTATACCCTCAGATTGGGAACAAAGCCAAGATGTACGACCTCAGTACTACTTTTCAAAATTGTTCTGGAGGTCATAGCCAATGCATGAAGAATGAAATAGAAATAAACAGCATGTGCATTAGAACAGGAGAGATAAAACTGTATTTATTTGTCTATGAAGAAAATAAACTGTATATAAAAGTCTTAAAAAGCTATATAAAAAGGATATAATTTTTTTTCATTTATTTTTATTAGTTGCAGGCTAATTACTTTACAATATTGCAGTGGGTTTTGTCATACATTGACATGAATCAGCCATGGAGTTACATGTATTCCCCATCCCGATCCCTCCTCCCACCTCCCTCTCCACCCGATTCCTCTGGGTCTTCCCAGTGCACCAGGCCCAAGAACTTGTCTCATGCATCCAACCTGGGCTGGTGATCTGTTTCACTATAGATAATATATATGTTTTGATGCTGTTCTCTTGAAACATCCCACCCTCGCCTTCTCCCACAGAGTTCAAAAGTCTGTTCTGTACATCTGTGTCTCTTTTTCTGTTTTGCATATAGGGTTATCATTACCATCTTTCTAAATTCCATATATATGTGTTAGTATGCTATAATGTTCTTTATCTTTCTGGCTTACTTCACTCTGTATAAGGGGCTCCAGTTTCATCCATCTCATTAGAACTGATTCACATGAATTCTTTTTGACAGCTGAGTAATATTCCATGGTGTATATGTACCACAGCTTCCTTATCCATTCATCTGCTGATGGGCATCTAGGTTGCTTCCATGTCCTGGCTATTATAAATAGTGCTGCGATGAACATTGGGGTGCACGTGTCTCTTTCAGATCTGGTTTCCTCAGTGTGTATGCCCAGAAGTGGGATTGCTGGGTCATATGGCAGTTCTATTTCCAGTTTTTTAAGAAATCTCCACACTGTTCTTCATAGTGGCTGTACTAGTTTGCATTCCCACCCACAGTGTAAGAGGGTTCCCTTTTCTCCACACCCTCTCCAGCATTTATTGCTTGTAGACTTTTGGATAGCAGCCATCCTGACTGGCGTGTAATGGTACCTCATTGTGGTTTTGATTTGCATTTCTCTGATAATGAGTGATGTTGAGCATCTTTTCATGTGTTTGTTAGCCATCTGTATGTCTTCTTTGGAGAAATGTCTGTTTAGTTCTTTGGCCCATTTTTTGATTGGGTCATTTATTTTTCTGGAATTGAGCTGCAGGAGTTGCTTGTATATTTTTGAGATTAATCCTTTGTCTGTTTCTTCATTTGCTATTATTTTCTCCCAATCTGAGGGCTGTCTTTTCACCTTGCTTATAGTTTCCTTTGTTGTGCAAAAGCTTTTAAGTTTCATTAGGTCCCATTTGTTTAGTTTTGCTTTTATTTCCAATATTCTGGGAGGTGGGTCATAGAGAATCCTGCTGTGATTTATGTCGGAGAGTGTTTTGCCTATGTTCTCCTCTAGGAGTTTTATAGTTTCTGTTCTTACATTTAGATCTTTAATCCATTTTGAGTTTATTTTTGTGTATGGTGTTAGAAAGTGTTCTAGTTTCATTCTTTTACAAGTGGTTGACCAGTTTTCCCAGCACCACTTGTTAAAGAGGTTGTCTTTTTTCCATTGTATATCCTTGCCTCCTTTGTTGAAGATAAAAAGAATATAATTTAAAAGAGTTTATCACATTCTCAGGATATAAATGCAATATACAAAAATTGTCTTTTTCACATATAAGCAACAAAAAATTGGAAAATAAAATATTTTAAAAATAATTTTCAATAGCATGGGGAAAAACACAAAATACTTAGGAATAAATTTAATGAAGAGGATGCAAGACCTCCTTATTGAAAATAAAAACAACAACAACAACAAAGAAATTTGCAGTGAGAAATAAAAAGAAGCCTAACTGAATGGAAAGATTCATTTGTAAATTGGGAGATTCAGTTTTGTTACAATTTCAAATCTTTCCAAATTGATGGTACAGAGTTAACATACTTCCAGTGAAGTCTTAACAATATTTTTATGTAGAAGTAGACAATCTGAATTTGAAATTTATATGAAGACGTAAAGGTCTAAACATGTCAAAACATCTTTGGAAAAAAAAAAAAAGTTCTGAGATTTACTCTACCTGATTTTAAGACCTACTAGTTTTTTGTTTTTTTTTTTAAGTCACTCAGTTGTGTCTAACTTTTTGTGGCCCCTTGGACTGTAGCCCACCAGGCTCTTCTGTCCATGGAGTTCTCCAGGCAAGAATACTGGTGTGGGTAGACATTCCCTTCTCCTGGGGATCTTCCTGACCCAGGGATTGAAGCCAGGTCTCCCTCATTGCAAGCAGATTCTTTATTGTCTGAGCCACCAGGGAAGCCCCATGCCAAAACATCTTTGAAAAAACAGTTCCAAGATTTACTCTACCTGATTTTAAGACCTACTATACAACTACAATAATCAAGACAGTGTGGTATTGGCAGGAGAACAGATAAATAGATCTGTGGGAATGAATAGAGAGTCAGGAAGTAGGTTTACACACATACAGGCAATTTGATTTCTGACAAAGTTGACAGGTTAATTGAATGAGGGAAGGACAGTCTTTTCAACAAACTGTGTTGGATCAATTGGGTACCATATGAAAAAAAATCAAACTTCGATCTCTTCTTCACACAGTACACAAAAATTAATTCAACGTAGTTCATAGAACCTAAACATAAAAGTGAAACTTTTAAAACTTCTAGGAAAAAAAAAAACTTTGACCTTGGGACAGGCAAAATACTTTTGCGTTAACATAAAAAGCATTTACCAGGGATAAAAATAAGTAAATAGGACTTCAGCAAAATTCAAAATTGTTTTTCAAAATGCGGTTGGCTGTTTTCCTCTCACGCTAACACGTCTACCCCTTCGAAGCATGAGTTTGCCATTCCTCACTTCCAGACAAAGAGCCTTTTTCTTAGCCCCTTGAATAAACCCTGGTCTTGTGGCTTGCTTGGGCCAAGAGAATGTGGCAGAAGTGATGTTTGCAAGTAGCAGAGCCAACTTCCACACATGTGAGTGAGGACATCTTGAACCTTCCAGCCCAGTCAACCCTCCAGCAGAATCAAGCCTCATGAATAATCCCAGACCAAAGAGGAGATGCTCAGACAAACCATGCAATTGTGAGAAAGAATAAATAATCTTTTTAAGCCATGAACTGTTGGGTGTGGTTTGTAATACAGCAAAGGCTAAATGAAAGAAAAATTGCTACACGGAGATGGTTAACAAAAACCTTCACCATGCGCCAGTAGCTTGGGGATCAGGTGGAAGATGCAAGCAGAAGGGATGTTGGAAGGAACAGATAATGAAGATAATGAAGACTGAGCCATCACAGGGAAGTTCTGTTGGAGGCTGGAGAATGATTCACAGTAGGTAATGTTGGAGAGACTGGCAAACTTCATGGAAGTATTAGGGTCTCAGTCATGTCCAACTCTTTGTGGCCCCATGGACTGTAGCCCACCAGACTCCTCTGTCCATGGAATTCTCCAGGCAAGAATAGTTGAGTGGGTTGCCATGCCCTCCTCCAGGAGATCTTCCTGGCCCAGGGATCGAACCCAGCTCTCCTGCACTGCAGGCAGATTCTTTACCATCTGAGCCACCAAGGAAGCCCAAACTTCATACCCATAGCAATTTAAAAGTTAGAGATAATTAACTTATGGCTATGAACAAGGAGATTTCCAGGCAGAATGTGGAAAGTATTGATGCCAATTTTTAGCTGTATATAAGATACCTGGAGTGATAAATGAACTGAGGAAAGAGCTGCTTGGCTTTCAAGGAAAAAGTAGGATATCTAATGGAAAATTAAGCTCAGTAGTGGAAAGTAAAGTTAACTTGGAAATGAAACTTAGAAAATGAAAGTATTTCTTATTCCCAGTCTTTCCCAGGAAAAAATTCTTAAAGTAGGAAATTGGGTAAAGATCGAACTATGAGTGTGGCTGTAAGATAGCTTTTTTAAAATGTTTTATTTATTTTTTTATTAGTTGGAGGGTAACTACTTTACAATATTGTAGTGGTTTTTGTCATACATTGACATGAATCAGCCATGGATTTACATGTATTCCCCATCCCGATCCCCACTTCCACCTCCCTTTCTACCCGTTCCCTCTGGGTCTTCCCGGCGCACCAGGCCCGAGAACTTGTCTCAGGCATCCAACCTGGGCTGGTGATCTGTTTTACCCTAGCGTTTGAAGAGCACAGGACAATTTAAAATGATGCCTTGAAGACCCTCTCGCCTTGACAAAGGACTTTAAAGAACCATGAGAGCCTTGTCCCCAAGGAGCCCAACAGTGACCCTAAATACAGAGAGGACTCTCAAAAATTACAGATGTAGCTTTGGGAGCACTTAATGAATCCCAGTCAAATTCATAGGAAGCCATAATGTTTTTTAACAAGTTATATTAGAAAGAACACCACCAACTTTACAGACAATGCGGCTCTTTTTTTTTATTATTGGAGTGTAATTGCTTTGTAGTGTTGTGTTCATTTCTGCTGTACCACAGAGTGAATCAGCTATGTGTATTCATTTATCCTCTCTCTCTTGAGCCTCCCTACCATCCCCACCCCAGCCCTCTAGGTCATCACAGAGCATCAACTAGGCTCCTTGTGCTACACGGCAGCTTCCCACTAGCTATCTATTTTATAACATGTGGCTCTTCTGTTTCCTCATAGTCCTCATTTTGTCTCCTGAAACGAGACTTCTGCAACTGTCGCTATAGAGAAATGCTCTCAGCGCATGATAGTCAATGCCCTCCTAATTGCACATCAAATAAACTTTGACTATTTCCTTCTTCACCTTGAACTTTTGGGAGTATCTCACTTTGCGTCTTGTTTTCCTTTTCCTGAAGTTCTTCTCTCAGTTTGACTGAACACAAACCTAGATCTTGTTTTATTTTTCCACTTACTTCTTCTCTGACCCCTTAATGGTTTTGCGTCCTCTTGCTTACTACATAAATGTAGCTCTTGGCCATCTTTTCTTCTTTCTGTATATTCACTTCCAGGCTAATCTGGTATATAATTCCATGACCTAAATGATCATTTCTACATGGAAATTTTCATCTGTGTCTTCACATCTTGCCCTCCTTCTAACAGAACTCTAGCCTTGCCATTTCAATCGCTTTTAGATCAGTAAGACTACACTTGAAGCCCACCATTTAAAGATAATTTTATTTGCAAAACAGAAGTATAGACACAGACTTAGAGGACAAATGTATGGATACCAAGGGGGGAAGGGGGTGGGTGGGAGGAACTGGGAGGTTGGTGTTGATACACATACACTATTGATACTGTGTATACAACAGACAACTAATGATAAAATGCAATGTAGGGTGGGAACTATACTTAATGCCCTGTGTGACCTGAATGGGGAGGAAGTCCAGAAATGAGGGGCTTTGTGTGTGTGTGGCTGATTCACTTTGCTGTGTGGTAAAAATAACACCCCATTGGGAAGCAGCTTTACCCCATTAAAAAAAAAATGATTGCTGATTGCTATATAACACATATATCCCCCAAAGGGAGGGGACGTATGTATTAATATATGTATGGCTGATTCATTTTGCTATACAGAAAAAACTAGCACAACATTGTAACACAACTCCAATAAAAATTCATCTTACAAGAAGGCAATAAACTTTACCACTGAATCGCCAAGAGCTTAGCACAGTGTCAGACATAGTGTCTCATATATGGTGGGTGTGAAGTTTGGTGATTTATTGGATGTTATTTGTGGGTAAGTACAAGGGTGACCCCTAACTTGAAATTTTAACTACTGCAGAGATGGTGGTTGTTAGACAGGGAATGGGGAAGGAAGAGAATGTGGAAGAGGAGGAATAAGAAAAGAAAAATAAGAATTGCTAATGCAATTTTAAGCATGCTGAGTTTGAAATCCCAGTTGTATGCTGATGCCAGAGTAAAATTCCTAAAACACAGCTTGATCATGACATGACTTCCTTGTATAAAAACCTTCAAGAGTTTGTCACTGTAGACCAAATCTGTATCAAATACTCTATCCTGGAATTTAAGGTCCTCCACAATCTGGCCATGGCTTAGCTTTCCCAAAGTGATCTCACACCCTCCGGTTTTCCCAAACATCTGCTATTCGTCTCCTGGGCATGCACCAGACCGTCCCACCTACTGAGCTGTTCCTTCCATCTGGAATGTGATGTCCTTCACCATTCTACTGGTCAAAACCCCATCCATGCTTTAAGATTCAACTCAAATAGCATTTTATACAATTAGAATTATTTCTACAATTACCCAGGCAGAAAGACTTGTCCCTCTGAGTATGTATCAATCTTGTTCTACGTACTGATTATATAACTTGCCTTCTTACTTGAGGTGTAGCTAGTCACTCATATGTTTTATGACACCTAGGAGAGTTAAAGCTTTAAGAGGGTAGAAATTATGTTTCACTTATTTTCAATGCTTCCATGTTCCAAGCCCATCATATGACATATAATAAATGCTGAATAAATTATTATAAAATGAAACAATAAAACAGGGATAAATGAATAACTGAAGACTAGAAGGAATGAATAGATGAAGTTGTTGAGAATGACTTTTCCTCCGTTACTTTTATATATATCAGTCAATTCATTCACTCAGTCATGACCAACCCTTTGCGACCCCATGGACTACAGCACACCAGGCCTCCCTGTCCATCACCAACTCCCAGAGTTTACTCAAACTCATGTCCATTGAGCTGGTGATGCAATCCAACCATCTCATCATTTGTCATCCCCATTTCCTCCCACTTTCAATCTTTCCCAGCATCAGGGTCTTTTCGAAAGAGTCAGCTCTTCGCATTAGGTGGCCAAAGTATTGCAGTTTCATCTTAGGCATCGATCCTTCCAATAAACACCCAGGTCTGATCTCCTTTAGGATGGACTGGTTAGATCTCCTTGCAGTCCAAGGGACTCTCAAGAGTCTTTGCCAACAGCACAGTTCAAAAACATCAATTCTTTGGTGCTCAGTTTTCTTTGTAGTCCAACTCTCACATCCATACATGACTACTAGAAAAACCATAGCCTTGACTAGACAAACCTTTGTTGAAAAAGTAATGTCTCTGCTTTTTAATATGCTGTCTAGGTTGATCATAACTTTTCTTCCAAAGAGCAAGCGTCTTTTAATTTCATGCCTACAGTCGCCATCTGCAGTGATTTTGGAGCCCCCAAATATAAAGTCTCTCACTATTTCCACTGTTTCCCCATCTATTTGCCATGAAGTGATGGGACCAGATGCCATGAACTTAGTTTTCTGAATGTTGAGCTTTAAGCCAACTTTTTCACTCTCCTCTTTCACTTTCATCAAGAGGCTCTTTAGCTCTTCTTCACTTTCTGCCATAAGGGTGGTGTCATCTGCATATCTGAGGTTATTGATATTCCTCCCAGAAATCTTGATTCCAGATTGTGTTTCATCCAGCCCAGTGTTTCTCATGATGTACTCTGTATATAAGTTAAATAAGCTGGGTGACAATATACAGCCTTGACGTACTCCTTTTCCTATTTGGAACCAGCCTGTTGTTCCATGTCCAGTTCTAACTATTGCTTCCTGACCTGCCTCCAGATTTCTCAAGAGGTGGGTCAGGTGGTCTGGCATTCCCATCTCTTTAAGAATTTTCCACAGTTTGTATACCTTTCAGCAAGTCCTAATAATTATCTGAGTGTGCCAACACTGAATGAAGCGTGTGTTCAAGAGAAAAGAAATCAGGCCAAGAAATCAGCTAGTCTAAAGGACCATGAAAGTTTGGGCTAATTGATCCATATCTTGGAGTTTGGGGCTGTGGGTCCCCTGTAGAACTTCTGTGCCAATTAGTAGAGTAGAGAGTAAAAACAGAAGCCCAGTGAAATGCATATAGTACTTCTCCAGGCTCACTACATATAAATTATTAATGCCTCCTGATACTACATTTCCCTGAATATATTTAAATGTAAATACTTGGATGGAAGCATATGTAAAAGAAAAATACATTTATATTTCCACTGCTCCAGTGTAATCTATAGAACTAACATTTATTACATATTTCTGATTACAAAATAAATATGTATTCATTTTAGAAAATTTGTGAAGTGCAGAAAGCACAAAGGCAAAACTAAAATCACCTATAACTTCCTTTCATGGTATAAATCTGTTAATATATTGGTATATATTCTTATGGGCTCTTTTTCCTAACTGTGGGACAATGGGTTTCCCTGGTGGCTCAGTGGTAAAGAACCTGCCTGCCCATGCTGGAGATGCAGGTTTGATCCCTGGGTCAAAAGATCCCCTGGAAGAGGAAATGGCAACCTACTCCAGTATTCTTGCCTGAAAAATTCCGTGGACAGAGGAGCCTGGCGGGCTACAACCCATGGGGTCACAAAAGAGTCAGACATGACTAAGGGACTAAGCATACAGCACATGGGACAATACCATCTTTAATTTGGTTTCTTTCTTTTAATATACTCTGAATATTTTCTGTGTAATTAAGTATTCTTGTAGAGCATACGTTTTTCTTTTTCTTAATAGATCATAAGTTTTGATGGTTGTACATCTTCTTTCATATCCATGTATCAGGAAACCATATGTTATTTTTGGACTGTATCTTGTTTTGAATACTTCATAGTTACAGATGACTCTGTGATAAAGAGCCCTATAGCCAAATCTTTAGCATCTTTCTTATAGTTTGATAAATTCTAGCCTTGGAATTCGGGTTTCCCTGGTGGCTTAGATGGTAAAGAATCTGCCTGCAATGCAGGAGACCCAGGCTCGATCCTTGGGTTGGAAAAATCTCCTGGAACAAAGAATGGCCACCCACTCCAATATTCCTGCCTGGAGAATCCCATGGACAGAGGAGCCTGGTAGTCCATGGGATTTCAAAGAGTCAGACAGACACAAATGAAAGACTAACATTTTCACTTTACTTTTTTACACTCTTCAAAACTGCATACACTCTTCAAAATTGCACGTGGAGATACCATTGATACATACTTTTGCCAAGAACTCAGTATAATCAGATTTTTTTTAGTTTTTACAAATCAGCTTAGTAAAGGACAGCATCTCAGTTTGTCTTAGTTTGCATTTCCCTGGTTACAACAAGGGTTGAACATCTCTTTACTTTTTTATTAGCCATATGATTTCCTCTTTGATGAAATTCAGAAAACCATTTTCACCTTATTGAGTTAGTTGTTTGTTTCTTATTGATATGTAGAAATTTAAAAATATATTTTTATTTTGAATATTTTATTGGTTGTATAAATATTTTCTACCAGTTCATAGTCTGATTTTTCACTTTTTTGAAGTGTCTTTTTCTGAGCAGAAGTTTTAACAGTCTTAATGTAATTGAATTTATCAATCTTTTCTTTTTAAAGCTGGTGCTTTCGGTGTATTATTTAAGAAATCCTACCCTGCCACAAGGCCAGAAAGACATTCATCCACACATTTTTTTTTTTTTCTGGAGTTGTAAAGGTTCACTTTTGACATTTATATTCTTAGAAATTTTATTTTTGGATGCTCTAGTTTCACTGGTTTTATTTTCTTTGTTTTGCTCAGTATTGAAGTGAAAGTCATTCAATTGTGTCCGACTCTTTGCGACCCCATGGACTATAGAGTCCATTGAGCTCTCCAGGCCAGAATACTGAAGTGGGTATCCTTTTCCCTTCTTCAGGAGATCTTCCCAAACCAGAGATTGAACCCAGGTTTCCCACATTGCAGGCAGATTCTTTGCCAGCTGAGCCACCCGGGAAGCCCTTTGCTCAATATTGGTACATACTTATAATCCAGGGACTCATGTCTCTCTTCATTGCTGGAAAACTATCAACAGCTGGGTTTTTTTGAATGCTACTTCTCCGTCTGTATCTCTGATTTCTCCTTACAGAATTATTTGATGGAAGTTGAGAATTCTCAACATATCATCTTTCAACAGTTCATTCTAAAATTTCTCTATTTCTCTATGTGTATTTAGAGAAAATATTTTTATGCTTTATTTCAATTTATTAATTCTTCATTTAATTATGCCCTATAAAGAGATTATCCTGTTACTGAATTTATTGGCAACTGTGTTTTTCAACTTAATGATTTTACTTTTAAAAATCCACTTGTTCTTTTTCCATTTCATAATTTTGTTCTTATTTGTAGATAGTATACCTTCGTTTCTCTCTCTGAAGACACTAAACATACTTATTTTGAAATCGATTTCAGATTTTTCTGTTATTTATTTCTACCTGTAGTGAATTCATATTCTGATTGTTGATTTTGTTGACTTTTTCATATCTTATGTGGACTTTTTTGGAAATTTATATTTTTAGGGTCATTTTGAATGGGTGGATATTTCTCTCTCTCATTTTCTTTGGACTTATTCTCCATTTAGTGGTCTTGAAATAATTGTTCCTAGGCCAGCCAGGAAAGCTTGGAAAAGACCTGGATGCTTGGAAAGATTGATGGCAGGAGGAGACAGGGGCAACAGAGGATGAGATGGTTGGATGGCATCATCGACTTAATCAAGCAAGCTCTCGGAGATAGTTAAGGACGGGGAAACCTGGTGTGCTGCAGTCGATGGGGTCACAAAGAGTCTTAGCGACTGAACAGTAACAACGCCAGCCAAAACCATGTCTTATATTGGAGGTCTAGGACTCCAGCTCTGCAGTGAAATTGGAGATGTCATAACTTCAGCCTGGCTTGTTTTTTCCCCTTGGTCTCAAAGCTCTACTTTCTCTTACCTTCCTTAGCCCAAGAAACATTTGGGAACAATAGTTAGGAGGCCTGAAAGTCAACCCCAAAGTATATTTTATTTTATATTTTCTTAAATGTTAAAGTCAAAAGTGAAATATGATCACTTGTCTCCTCCCACTTTAGATGAGGAATTTAGCATATAAATTCCTTCTTCATTTTTACTTCTTGGTTTTGCTGATACGATTTGGAATTTTAAGTCAAGATTATTGCTCTCAATTTATTGTTTTAAATAGCCCATTTCCTTCTTAAACTGGAGTGCTCCAGTGTAATAGAATAGGAACACCCATGGTTTTCTAGATTACCTTAAATGGAGCACTGATGATTATGAAGAAGATGAAGAAAGTAGAGGACAGCCAATTTTTTCCTACCTGGATGACAATTACAAAAAAAGAAAAAGAAAAGTAGCATAACTAAAATAGGTACTTTTTATGGGTCATTCTAATAGTCCTAATTTCTTTTCAGAGATGCTTTCAACTTATATCCTTATCGTAAATAGCTTACCCAGTAAGGGCCGGAAACACTCGTGAGGATGTGGAGATACCTAAATGTAAAGTATTTGCAGGCACTGAAAATAAATACCAAAACCTAATGGTTTACACCATCATGGAATTTATGGTCTAGGTGAACAAACTTAGTCATCTATAGTTCATCTCCAAGTTCACTTTCAGCACATTTTGTTCTGTCTTTCATCTCCACTGAAAAAGTGAAAGTGACTCAGTCGTGTCTTAACTCTTTGTGACCCCATGGACTGTACCCCTCCAGGCTCCTCTGTCCATGGAATTCTCCAGGCCAGAATATTGGAGTGGGTAGCTGTTCCCTTCTCCAGGGGACCTTCCCAACCCAGGGATCAAACCCAGGTCTGCCACATTGCAGGCAGATTCTTTACCATCTGAGCCACCAGGGAAGCCCTTCATTTTCACGGATCTTGTCAAAGACCCTCATGACCTTCATGTTGCCAGACCCTATAGACTAGCGCCCCTTGAGGAGGTGGGGCATAGCTCCTCAATCCTCAGATGTGAGCTGCATGTAGTGACGTCCTTCCAAAGAGTGAAGTATGGAAAACTTTACAGCAGAGAAATCTGATAAAGAAACCTGTAGCCAGGTGATCAGGGTCAACCTTGAGAGTGAAGAAGAGTCAGGAACTTCCCTGGTGGGTCACTGGTTAAGAATCTGCTTTTCAATGCAAGGGACACAAGTTCAATCCTTGGTCTGGAGACCATGATCCCACATGCTGGGGGCTGGGTGGGGGAGGGGAGAAAGGTGGAAAGGAAGGCAGGCAGCTAAGCCTGTGTACCAGAGCTGGACAGCCTGGATGCTGCAACTAGAGAAAAGCCCATGCACTACAGTGAAGAGCTCCTCCACACAACAAAGACCCAGGACAACAAAAAAATAATAATAATAATAAAGAATTTTAAGTCATATTGATAGCATGTACCCTTGAGAAGATGTGATGAGAATTCCTCCCCCAATGCCATAACGCAGTCTAGCCATGGTTCAAACATCAGGCACACTCAAGTTAAAGAATAATTTCTGAAATATCTAACCAGTGTTCTCCTCAAAACTATCCAGGTCCTGAACAATGAGGAAATTCTGAGAAAACAGTCAGAGTCCAGAGGAACTTAAGGAAACATGATGACCAAATGTAATACGGTTTCGCAGATGGGATCCTAGGATAGAAAAGGGGTACTAGGTAAAAATTAAGAAAATATGAATAAAATACCATATATGCAGATTACTCTAGGATTAGAATAAGTGGTATTTGATTTAGTCTGGTGAGTGGGGGCAGAAAGGTTTCTTTGACAAACCAGTATATAAACTAAAGCCTGAAAGGCAACTAAAAACCACCACAAGAGTGGGATGATCCACATGCTACCAGAAAAAAAACATATTCTATTGAAGAAAAGTAAACCAGCCCAATAACTTCTCCAGGGCAGCCTCTTAAGAGGCTGTGATTAATCCCAGTTTATGGATGAGGAAATGAAGACTATGTTCCCAATGCCACACGGATGAGGAAATAGCAATCATGTTCCCAGTGGCACAACAGCTGACTGGTGGTTAAAATGGAATTGGGATCCCGTCAGACTCTAAAACCTAAATCCTTTCCTCTTGAGCTCCTTTCCACTTGCCTATAAAATAGGCTGTGGTCAGGCAGTTTCTCACTTCTGAAAACGAGAACACATGGAGTTAACATGCAGATCAGCAGGAATTCTGGGAACGGCTGGCCAGAGCACCGTGAATTCTAAGTTGCTCTCACAAGAAGCCTTCTCGTACTTGCCAGGAACCAGAGCCCTCTGAATCCAGAGGTCACATTCCAACCTATGAACCCGAGGGGAATTATGTATCATGAAAATATGGCCTGGGAGCTGGAACCAAGGAGCGGGGGAAAAAAGCCTGTTACGGAAACAGGAATTAGAGCAGTGGAAAGAAGGATGAGGCTGGAGACAGGCTGTCCTTGGGTGGAGGAGCAGTGGACAAGGTGAAGAATTCAGTCTTAGCTTGGGAGGTGCCACCCAGTAGAGTCGTGAGTCAGCCCGCGGTCGTTAACTTAAGGGGCTCGCTTCCACTTCCACCTCCAGCTTTGCTCCTCATTACCACTTTGACAAGCCAGGAGGAACTGTCCAAACCTAGCACCTATCTGAGACGTTTTCCTGTGTGTCCTCATCAGCCGAGCCTGGGAATAGAGCAATGTTTCTGGAGCAGGATAGGGAAAGGGAGATACCTAACACAGAAAAACTCACATGCTAGACTGAGGCATTACAGTAGTGGTCACAAAGGGAGTGATATAAAAGTCCTTAAAATGCCAAAAAAAAAAAAAATCTCTGGAACACCCATATCAACGTAAAAAGCACTCAGAGCGGGTAGACTATTCAGCAGGCTGGTTATAATGGTTTATTAGATCAACTGCTTTTAAGTTAAAGGTCTGGGGATATGTTTAGTAATGAACAGAGCTGGAAATGTAACACTGTCCGGTATTATTGGTCAAGTGAATGTGGGGCTGGGAAGGGAACAGGGAAAAGCTGGCATTCTTTGTGGTTTTGTCACAGTTCCCAGGTGAAACCCTTAATGTGAGCAACCCGTAAGTTTAAAGTAGCATCTTTCAGCTGCTCTGGAGCCCACCTAGTCAGACTCTGGGACTTGGACTGTTCTCTCCTGGGTCCCATCCACCAATAGGATGGCCTTTCAGAGGCTGATCTGTGGTCCGCGTGCTCATCTGATAGATGGCCAGAATTTTCTCTAGGGCTCCCCTGATGACTTGGACGGTAAAGAATCTGCCTGCAGTGCAGGAGACCCGGGGTTTGATCCCTGGGTTGGGAAGATCCCCTGGAGAAGGGAATAGCTACCCACTCCAGTATTCTTGCCGGGAGAATTCTATGACCCGTGGTCTGTGTGGTCGTTTGATAGATGGCCAGAATTTTCTCTAGGGTGAATTATATTGCAGGGATCCAGCTTTGGGGCACGCCTAGTCCCTCCTAACGACTTCGCTAGAGAGACTCAGTTTTGCCACACAGATGGATTCAGGCATGTTGTTCACTTTCCAAGCAGGCTCGAATCAAAGGGAGGTGTGGTAGAAATTCAGAACTTTGAAGCTGGAAGCAATTGACATTTGGATCCTGGAGGAGGAAGGGGAAGTATTTGTGGTTGGGTGTTTATATTGGCTCGGATAACAGGGCTTGAGCAGTTGTGGTCTTACTTTCTCATCATCACGCCCTCGGCATCAGTGCCCTGAGCTGGCTACGTGGGGTCCTAGGGACATTCCTCACTAGGTGACCTTTGTCCTGGCTGTTTCTAACACAAGCACCATTAGCTATCCTGAGCTCGGGATATTAAATGTCGAGGAGCTGGGGGTAGGGTGGGAGTTCACCAGGTCAGCTTGCTGCTCTGGCTCTGAGCATAGCTTACTGTTGATCGTTGGCAAGAAGTTTGGTACCAGAAGGTAGCATGACTCTGAATTATTAACGGGCCCACATGGAGACAACTATATGAGGTATGTATATTAAGTACTATGAAGTATTTTTACAAAAAAAAATACCAGAAGATTTCGATTGAATACCACTGACTTCGATGTTCTTACTCCCTAAGGCCAGCTATACACTAATGCCATCTTGCTCTTAACACTGACCATTCTTGGTGTTGGAATTCATCTTGGGAAATGGTTTTGGAGGACTTGTCACATTCCTTTGCACATCATCAGTGGTGAGTCTTCATTCTTGGAGGATGTCTTGGGTTTGAGGAAAGAGCCAAAAGTCATGATGACCTCAGTTGTGAATGATAGGTGATTTGGCAGAGAATTCTAATTTTTGGAGAAAATAATTATTAAACACCTCCCCCCCCCCACCCACCTTAGCTCCCATCATCTCTCTGACTTACATCATAGAGTCCAAGAATTTTAGTTTTGGGAAGGGTAAGGAGAAATAATGGAAGGCATTCCAAAAGAATTTTACACTGAATGATATTTGGACAGTCTAAATTCATTTCTGAATTTGGAGTATCAATATCATTTTATTTGGGGACTATTAAAAAGGACTGGTATTTCAAGCCAATAAAATTAGTAATACTAACATTTGTGCAATGCTTTTAACTTTTTCAGAGGGCCTTTGGAACCCACATGCAGTGGTTACCAAGTTTCAGTGAGGCAATATTTGACTGCAGTGATTTTTAACCCCTTCAGGTATCATTAAAAAAGAGACGGGGCTTAAACTAATGTTGGAGATATTTTCTTGTTGCCTTGATTGGCTGAGAACTGGTCAAGAAACTCTTGATCTTTTAAAAATATACTATCATATTTTATGGTTAACAGTTAAGAACCTGGGCTTGGCAGCCAGCCTGCCTGCATTCAAATGTCTCCATTGCTTACTTAGCTCAAGTTAGCTTCTTGGAACCTGTTTCTTTATTTGTAAAATGGGGATAATAATAGTACCCACGTCATAGGGATTTTTTTTTTTTGTTAGTATCAGATGAATTTAAGATATATACATTGCACATAGCCAGCACTCAACAAAAGTTAACTGTAACTATTATTAGTATTATTATTTCCCAAACCACACTATAAAATAGGTTGGGTAGGTATTCTGAATTTCAATTTTATTTAATTGGCACAATAATCTTGATTGTTAGATGTGAAAAGACCCAGGGAATAAAGTATAAGAGGGTGAAATTTTTAAAACTCCCTATATACAAGCTGGATTATAACAATAATACTTGTTTTTTCTTTTCAGTGATTCTAGTAAATGATACTCACTCAGTTTTAGAACACCATGCTTAAACTGGAATTTGTGAACTCTGTTTAGTCTGTTACTTTTTTCTCCTCAGAGCATTTCTGAAAAAGTAAAAGGTTTAATATATATGACTATTTTACAAATTATTGTAGAGGTATTGCAGAAAATGCATTTCTGTTTCATTTGAAACTGAAGCAAATCATTGCAAAATTCCTTTTCCAGAGAACATTCTAGAAAAATTTGTGGATTTTTGGTTTTGCAATATGTGAAAAGGTCTTCCTCAAACAGTGTTGTTAATTTGGGGTTTACATGGTAGAGTTTGAGTATTTGGTGATATACGACTTCCTCCATTCACCCAAAATACTATGATACATTCATGTCCTGTGATCAAGGACAAGTCACTTCTCTTATCTGGATAATGTGTGGTCAAGTTATTCAACCACTCTAAATTTAAATTTTTTCATCAATAAAAATAGGTTAATAAAGTGCTTAGATTTAGACTGAGAAAGAGTGTTCATGTGTGATGTGTAAACAATCTACAGTCATTTGCCTAGTTATCTCTGGTAGGTAGCTACTTGTTCTGAGAAATAAGAGATGACGTATTGAAAATATTTAACACCATGCTTGGTGCTAAGCTTTATTTAAGCTCTCAATAAAGATGAGCTACTAAGATTAATATTATTATTGTTTCTACACCATGATGACAACTCTTGTATTGACTACTGTCCTTCAAGATCTCATGAGCTCACTGTCCCTCTCTAATCCCAAGAGATTGGTTCACATATCACATGATGCTATATTTAAAAATTTTTTTAAATTTTTAACTGGATGATAATTGCTTTACAATGTTGTGCCATACAATATGAATCAGCCATAGGTATACATATGTTCCCTCCTTCTTAAACCTTGCTCCCACTCCCTCCATCCCCATCCCACACCTCTAGGTTGTCACAGACCACTGGGTTGAGCTTTCTGCATCATATAGCCCCACTCCCCCCATCCCCACCCCACACCTCTAGGTTGTCACAGACCACTGGGTTGAGTTTTCTGTATCATATAGCAGTATTTTTAAAAATATATTTATTTAGCTGCGTTGGGTCTTAGTTGCGGCACACTAGATCTTCGCTGGGTTGGGCAGTATCTTTTATTGTGATGCACAGATTTTCTAGTTGTGGCGCGTAGGTTCAGTAGTTGTCTTTTGTGGGCTTTAGTTATTCCAGGGCATGGGGGATCTTAATTCCCCGACCAGAGATTCTTAACCACTGGACCACCAGGGAAGTCCCATGTGATGCTGTATTTTATTGTACATGTGCAAAACCCAGGCGCTTGACAAGATGCACACCTTTAAGAGGACTCCGTCTACTGCTCCAAGCATTAGGAGTTATGTATACTTGTGAATGTAACTAAGAAAGGCTGCTTGAGCTGGAAAAGGGAGAATGGAGAGGTTATCGTGTCTACGTGACATGGGACATGGCAGGGAGCTGCAGAGAAAATTCGAGAGAGAGGATAATACTGCTGGCAGAGTGCTTAAGATTACGGTGCGGTGAGTAGTGTGGGCAGCCCTACCCCCTTGCGCTGGGGTTAGTAAAGGCTCTTGCAGAGAGAATGAGGGTCGTACCCCTCTTGTTGAGGGGACCCAAAGCACAAGGTCTTAAGAGCTGGGAAAGAAGAGAGTCTGACAGATCCATACAGACTGCCCTGAGCCAAACACTTTGGGGTCTGAGCACTGTCTGCAACCCTATGTAGCCTCCCCAAGCATCCTGTGTACTGCATCCTCCATTGCCTTGTGCATTGTTGTTAGTACAACTGTTCAACTGCGTTACAGGCAGTTTCTTTACCATCTGAGCCACCAGGGAAGCCCCAGTATAATTGTTCAACAAAGTAAGCTCTTCCACCTGAGAAGAGATGTAACACGATGTTACCTCTTCCCCACTTGCTGCTCTCAAATATTCTGTATTGAAGGTCCATGCCCCTGCTCACTGGGAAGTGGGTCCTTAAATGACACTTTGTTCATTTTAAAAATCTAATAATTTAAAGATTTTTAGTTATAAAGACTTGGTCTGGTTCCATGTAAAACTTTAGCCTCAGGGACTTCCCTGAGGGTGCAGTGGTTAAGACTTCATCTTCCAGCACAGGGGATGTGCAGGTTCGATCCCGGGTTGGGGAACTAAGATCCCACATGCCTCGAGGCCAAAACACCAAAAACACCAGAACATAAACAGCAGAAGCAATATTGCAACAAATCCAATAAAGTAAAGAGTCCACAACAACAACAAAACATCGTAAAAAAAAAAATTAGCCTCATATATGATCCAAATCTCTTGTATCCCTCTCCCTCCTTCCCCCATGCAGAGGTGAGGCTTGTGGCTTGGGGACCGAGGGTGGGAACAAGACTGATCTTTACTCTCCCTCTGCACTTATCAAGGTGTATTTTCTCTGACACTGGGGCCAACGGAGGAAGAAAGAGGGAGGCTGCTTTTGGCTGTGGTGGCAATTCTGCCCCTGGCTCGCTCTGCCTTCATCTGCTTCTGCCTCTTACACACCTCTGCTGCGGCTGTGCTCTTGGAATAGTGGATGGCAACATTTCTTTTCTGAGGGATGCTCACCCAAGTTCCCCTCCATTGCTGGGGGCATCCTGGTGGGGCACCCATGTTGGCTGTCAGCCCTCCAAGCATCGCGCACCCTCCCTGTCCTCTGGGTTGGCCCAATAGGGCCTGGGCTGCCCATCACTTCTGCCTCTCTGCTAAGCTCTCAGCTTCTTTACCCGGCGCTGTTCCTGTGTGCCCTCTTCCTCATCCTTCAGGTCTCTATGAGAACTGGGAGGAGGAGGAATTTTCTCCATGTTCTTTCTGGGCACATGACATCACACTGCCTTTAATCCCTGACAGCTCGGGTGTTGAAGGGACCTCCTATCTTCAGAATTTCAGGATGAGAAGCAGGCGGCCCTTCATACATTTCCATATGCTCCAAACTTTAGAGAGCCCAGGTGCAGTTCTCTCTGTGTTCTGCTCACACAGCAGCTCCATAGAGGACCTGCCAGTCCCTCATTTCCGTGGGTGCCCAGGTGGGTTGAAAGAGGCAGGACTCCTTTGCTTTGGCAAGTTCTCTCAATGTATATATCTGACGCTCTTCAGGATCAGGAAAGTGCTAGCCTACAGGAGGGCAAGCCCCTCTTTCTTCTCCAAAGGGGAGGGAAGAGCTTCTAGGCACAGACACCACCCTCCCCACTGTCCACTGCTCCTCCCCTCTCCCCAACAGGAGTGGGGTGGGAGGTGATCCAGGTGAGCTGTTCTGACACCTCTTGGTGAGCTCCATGGCATAGTGTCTGCTCCCAGCCACTGACCTTTTCCCGTGGATTTCTTTTCTTTTTTTTTTCATTTATTTTTATTGGTTGGAGGCTAATTACTTTACAGTATTGTAGTGGTTTTTGCCATACATTGACACGAATCAGCCATGGATTTACATGTGTTCCCCATCCTGATCCCCCCTCCCACCTCCCTCCCCATCCCATCCCCCTGGGTCTTCCCAGTGCACCAGCCCTGAACACTTGTCTCACGCATCCAACCTGGGCTGGCAATCTGTTTCACACTTGATAATATACATGTTTCAATGCTACATGGATTTCTTTAAGGTCTGAGAGTCCTGGTGCCTTTAATTTTGGCTAGGGGGCCCAGCCCACAACCCTAGGACATTAGAAAGGTCCTCTCCTACCAACTTGTTGCTCCATCTTATTGGAATTTCCTATTTTTTTCTTGGATCCTCTATCATAAGCTTCTCAAGGACATAGCTTGTATCTTACCATATGTTTATGAGTATAGACTTCAAAATTTACAGTTGTGGTAAAATGCACATCACATAAAATTTACCATCTCAACCACTTCAAGTGTATAGTTCACTGGGATTAAGTATGTTCACCTTGTTGTGCAACCATCACCATCATCCATCTCAGATTTCTTTACACCTTCTCAACTGAAACTGTACTATTAAACAAATTTCTCCTCTCCATGTGGTTTTGTGGGAAAGAATCTGCCTACAATGCAGAAGACATGGGTTCTATCCCTGGGTTGGGAAGATACCCTGGAGAAGGAAATGGCAACCCACTCACTCCAGTATTCTTGCCTGGGAAATTTCATGGACAGGGGAACCTGGAAGGCTATGGTCCATGGAGTCACAAAGAGTCAGACACTGGTGAGTGACTGAGTACACACACACATTTCTTCTTCTTATAGTCCCTGGCAAACACCATTCTATTTTCTGTCTCTATGAATTTGACTGCTCTACCTCATGTTAATGGAATCATACGGTGTCTGTCTTTTTGTGATGGGCTTATTAATTCATTTAGCATAACGACCTCAAGGCTCATCTATGTTGCAGCATGTGTAAGAATTTCCTTATTTTTAAAGGTGGAGCAATATTCCATTGTTTGTATATAACTCATATTGTTGAACTGTCCATCCAGTGATGGATACCTGGGTTGCTTCTACCGTTTGACTTTTGTTAATAATGCTCCTATGAATATGGGTGTACAAACATTTCTTCAAGACCCTATTTTCAATTCTTCTCAATTTTAGTATATACTAGAAGTTGAATTGCTAGATCATATGGTAATTCTGTGTTTAATGAATTGAGGAATTGCTGTAGCATTTTCAGTAGCAGCTGTACCATTTTACATTTCTACCATCAGTGTACAAAAACTTCGAGTTTTGCAAATTCTTTCCAGCACTTATTTTTCTGATTTTTTTTGTAGTAGCCATTTTAATATGTGAGTGGTGGTATCTCACTGTTGTTTGAATTTGCATTTCACTGTTAATTAGTGATACTGAACATCTTTTCATTTTGTTATTGGCTATTTTTGTATCTTCTTTGGAGAAATGTCTATTCAAGTCCTTTGTCCATTTTTAATCAAACTATTTGAGTTTTCATTGCTGAGTTACATATGTATTCTAAATATTAACCCTTTATTAATAAATCGTTTGCAAATATTTCCTCCCATCCTGAAGGTTCCCTTTACACTTCATTGATTGTGTCCACTGTTGCACGAAAGTTTTTGAAGTTTGATATCATTTCATTTCTCTATTTTTCTTTTGCTGCCTGTGCTTTTGGTATTATGTCCAAGAAATCATTGCCAAATCTCATGTTATGACATTTATATCTTTGTTTTCTTCTGGGAGTTTTATAGTGTTGGGTCTTCCAGTTGGATCTTAAACCCATTTTGAGTTAATTTTGGTATATGGTGTAAGATTAGGTTCCAATTTCATTCTTTTGCATGTAATATCTCGTTTTTCAAATATCGTTTGTTTAAGAGACTGGCCTTTTCCCACTGAATGGTCTTGGAGTCCTTAAAATCATTTGATCACATACACGAGGGTTTGTTTCTGGACTCCATTCTGTTCCACTGGTGCATGCATGCATGTGTGGGTGTATGCTAAGTCGCCGGAGTTGTGTCCAACTCTTTGTGACCCCATGGACTGTAGCTTGCCAGGCTCCTTTGTCCATGGGATTTCCTAGACAAGAATACTGGATTGGGTTGCTATTTTCTCCTCCAGGGGATCTTCCTGACCCAGGAATCAAACCACATCTCTTGCAGCTTCTGCATTTCAGGTGAATTCTTTACTGCTGAACCACCAGGGAAGCCCTTCCATTGGTCCATATGTTTGTCTTTATACCAGTAATATACTATTTTGATTGCTATAGCTTTGTAATAAGTTTTGATATCAGGAAGTGTGAGACCTCCAGCTTTGCTCTGTTTTCAAATTGGGTTATTCATGGTTCCTTGAAATCCTAAGTAAGTTTTAGAAAGGATTTTTCTATTTCTGCAAAAATTACCAGGAGGTTTTGATAGGGATTGCATTAAATCTATAGATCACTTGGGTAGTATTGACATTTTAACCATACTGAGTCTTTTAATCCATGAATATGTGAGGTCTTTCCATTTATTTGTGATTTAAGTTTTTAAGCAATATTTTGTAGTTTTCAATATATAAGTATTTTGCCTCCTTCATTGAGTTTATTCCTAATCATTTTATTCTTTTAATGTTATTGGAAATTTAATTGTTTTCTTAATTTTCTTTTTGGATTATTCATTGTGAACATATAGAAACTGATTTTTTTATATTGATTGTATATCCTCTGTGTGTGTAATGTTTAGAGTTTTTTACATACAAGACTATGTCATCTTAATGACATAACAGAGATAATTTTACTCCCTCTTTTCCAATTTGGATGCTTATAATTTCTTGTTCATGTCTAATTGCTCTAAGACTTCTAGTACTATGTGAAAAGAAGGCATCCTTGTCTTGTTTCATATCTTAAAGGGAAAGCTTTCAGACTCTCTCCACTGAGTATAATATTAGCTTTCTGCTTCTCGTATGTGATCTTTATTATGTTGACATAGTTTCCTTCTAGACTTAGTCTGTTGAGTATTTTTATCACAAAGAGTGTTGAATTTTGTCACGTGTTTTTTTCCTATGTTAATTGTAGTTATCAAGTAATTTTTTTTCTTTCATTCTGTTAATTTGGTTGTTAAGTTATATTGACTGGCTTCATATGTTAAACCATCCTTGCATCCCAGGAATAAATCCCACTCGGTCATGGTTATGTTCCTTTTAATGTGCTCATTGAATACTATCTTTTAGCATTTTGTTGAAGATTTTTGTATCAATATTCATCTATTTGGATATTGATCTATAGTTTTCTTTTCTGTTTGACTTTTGTATCAGGGTAATGAGTAATGCTGACCTTATGGAATGAATGTAAATATTGATTCTTCCTCTTTAAATTTTTGGAAGAGTTTGAGGAAAATTGATGTTAATTATTCTTTTGATGCTTAGTAGAATTCACTAGTGAAGCCATCTGGTTCTGGGCTTTTCTTTGTTAGGTGGTTTTTATTATTACTGGTTCAGTCTTACTGATTATTGGTTTGTTTAAATTTTCTATTTCTTCATGATTCAGTCTTGGTAGAGTGTGCATTTCTAGGAATTTGTCCATTTCATCTAGGAGATCCAATTTGTACTTTTTAATAGCACCCTCTGATAATCCTTCTTATTTCTATAAAATTAGTTGTAATGTCTGTCCATTACTCATCATATTTTTATGTTTAACCTATCCAATGCTTATCCATGTTGAGATACCCAGAAATGATTTATTAAACTGAATACAAAAGAGAAAAACACTGGACTCTTTCAACTATGTTTTCAAATCCGTGATGGGTAGGTTCACTGAGAAGGAATGGAGCTGGAGAAGGAAGCAGCCTTAGGAAGGCCGTCAAATCAGACTTGGATCACTGGGGTAATGTTTCCAGGGCTGGCCCTGGGTGCTAGGTAGTGTGACACCTTGCGAGATGTGGTGGGTCTTTAGGCATGCTGTGGGTCAGAGAGACACAGTGGGCTTCCCATTATGCAGCCCAGAACCCATAGAATGAGTTTAACCCAGCCTCTGGAGCGAGCATCTCCCAGGTCCTCCCTTGGACAGCTCTTTGCATGCTGCTGTGGAGCCCAGTGGAGGTGCGGTGGATCAATCCACGTGGAAAGTTGCCTGCCAGGAACCACTGCTCATCAACAGGCAGAGTCCAGGCTAGGAGTCAGTCTGTGAGCTTCTTCAGGACAGAGTCGAGTAGCCCTGTTCCTTCCCTTTGGTAGTTGTGACCAGGAAGAGCCTCCAGAGAACCAGTGCGTCTGGCCACAGTGCCCCCCCTCACCAACTCTGATCTGCCTTCACAGAAGCAACCTCGTCATCTGAAGGGGCATGCCCCATCCCCGCCACGGACAGCCAAAGTGGGCAGGCTGCTGTTTTCACATACAAAGCCTGTCTTTCTGCTTGCCTGGTGGCTCAGTGGTCAAGAATCCACCTGCCAATGAAGGAGACCATCTGCAGTGTAGGAGACCTGGGTTGATCCCTGGGTTGGGAAGAGCCCCTGGAGGAGGGCATGGCAACCCACTGCAGTATTCTTGCCTGGAGAATCCCATGGACAGTGGAGCCTGGCGGGCTACAGTTGGAAAGAGTTGGACATGACTGAGCAACTAAACCACTACCATCACAGAATGACTTCAGACTCTTATCTGCAACTCTGCCTCTCCCACCTACCCCTTGCCCCACCTGGAATCTTTCTGTACCATCTTGCACCAGTCAGCTTTTGCACAATTCCCACCATTAACATAGTGCCTCGCACCTAGGCAGGTGCTGGATTCTTTCTATTAATATTACTGTCACCTTTCCAGAGTGTACTAGTTGAGAGATGATGGAAAAGAGGTGTGTTCTCTACTGTGATCACAGAGACCAAAGGGAAATGTGTGTGTCAATAAGTTTTCCCTCTATTTCATTCTTCTTATTTTTATTCAACTACCTAGAGACCAGCATTATCATTTGAGGCTTTTCAAGAAGGAAGCAAATACAGCAGATGACAGGCAATGCTAGCTAGCAATTTTTTCCCGCTTCAAAGCAGGTTAGCAGGTTCAAATAAAACAGTGAAGAGGAATTACATGAAACCAAAATGGAAACTGTGAAGTGCAAGCTGATATTTTTAGAAGTTTGCATAATGACAGGTCAGATTCCTGAAGATTAGCCAAAGTGGCGAATCTAACACCACTTATTCAAAACAGGGGCAAAAGATAGAGCAGATAATTATAGTTCGGCGGCGGTTGTGGGGTGGGGGGATCAACTCTACTTGAACTTACTGAAGGGACAGCTTGGAAAGTGTAACTTGAATATAGATGGCCGACCAGAAGGGCTTCTACGGGGAGGGGGATGGGAAGCTGGTTGAAAGGAAAGAGAAAAGGAGGGGGTTGGCCAGAAGTTTATTATTTTCATATTTTAAAGCCCTGAATAGTTTGAAAGGATGATTGCCAGAGGGGACCAGGAAAAATTAGTGGTTGTTTGATTCAGGATCAATTTTCAAATCTGCCCAGTTTATAATTGTGCGACTCCCACTGTCATCACTAATGTGGTTCAAGCGCCAGATGTTCAGGTTTGCAATGTCCCCAGGGCTCACTAGGTCCCTGGTATGCCTCCAAGCTCTCTTTTTCCCCCCACCAAACAGTTTTCCCCGGGACTTATTTATTGATATTTAGAATGCCTGCATAGGGACTGAAAAATAAAAAAAGGTGAAAACGAAACCCTGAAAAGGCAGGTCTCTGGCTTAATGGGTATTTCTGGAAGAAGCGATGTAGATTAAATCCATACTCGGACATGAAGGAAGGGCTAGGTTCTTCTCTTTTCTAAGAGTAGGTTTTAGTAAGGACAGAGTGCTGAGATCTCTGGGAGTGAGGAAGGTATGGGCATTAAAGGCAGGAGGGGAGCACAGGTGATAAATTTGGATAACCTGAGGGTGAGCGGCTCACTTGTTGTCCAGGTTGGTGTTTGTCCTTCCTGGTGTTTAGAATAATGGGGGAGTGTCAGAGTTGAAAAGGATCTTTCAGATAATCTGGTCCAAGTTTACTCAATCTGGGTTCAGCAGACTCTTGAGGTCCACAAACATATTTTTAGTCCACAAGTTTTTTAGGAGATTTAAAATTGTGTCTTCTCATTTTGATGATGATGTAAATGTATTAGCAAAATAATCAGGGCATCTGAATGCAGACCTGGAACCAGGTGATCCTAGGAGTGTGTTTACATTTGCAGGGTGGAGGATGAGGGGACCACCAAAGGGAACTTCTATTTGGTCTTCTCTGGTTGGGAGTAGCTTAAGACTTAATGTCCCAGTGACAGCCACCAAGCGGGTCCCCTCTGTCCTCACACTAAATCCTTTACCAGTAATAAACACAAGGCTTATTTTCCAAGGATAATTTACAACTGAATGACGCTTTCAGTGATTCTGGTTCTAAAGTTTTTTAATAAATTAAGACTTTGACTTGACATCATGGAAATGACATACTAAAATAGATGGCTAATGAAAAAGAACAGAGTCGGGATTAATAGATGAATTTATGCATTTCATAAAGCTAAGATGAAATACTATCATGGCATGCTGAATGAATAAGAATTTCCAGTAATTTAAAAAGAGAGACGTGATATAAGAATTTGATCATCACATAATACGCAGAAGTATAGACACCTCAAACTCCAAAGTGAGTGGATTGTAGCCTTCGACACTCGATTCATGGGGGAGATAGCAATTTAGTTTCTGCCAGACAATGCTGCTTATAATTTTAAATTAGTGAATTTTATTGCCTTTTGAGTTTTATGTCTATTCACCTTGTGAATGTGAATTTATAGTTGTTTAATAAAGAAGTTATACCTAATTTAATGTTTGCACAAAACATAATAAAAATATGGTAAGTCAACACTGCAGGTCTGCAAAAAAAATTTTTCCCACTACATCTAACTTCCCATTATATCTAACTTACCCTTGCATAACACTCATCTGGGCTCTCCAGGTGGCTCAGTGGTAAAAGAATCCATCTGCCAATGCAGGAGACACAGGTTGTATCCCTAGATCAGGAAGATCGCCTGGAGGAGGGCACGGCAAGCCACTGCAGTATTCTTGCCTGGAGAATTCCGGACAGAGGCGCCTGGCGGGCTATAGTCCACAGGGTCACAAAGAGTTCGATGCGGCTTAGCCACTAAACAACAGCAACACTAATTTAGCCCATTGTTCTCAAAGAGATGATTTCTTCGGTTTGAGTCTGTCTCAGTGTTGGAACTTCCATAGTCTTTCCAAAGAAAACTCAACCATCTTGTTCACCTAAATATAGTCTGTAATATAGTCTGTGTGGTGTCATTACACTTTCTCATTTTCTACGTCTGCTTCTCCACTCCTCGGCTTCCCTCAGTGGTCTTACATCCACCAGAGCAAATTTTTGCTTGTGTTTCAAGCCCAACTCTTTGAACTTTGCCTATTCTGTGAAACCGTGATGTGGTTTTTTTTGCTATGTGACTAAACAGTTCTCCAGTCCTCATCAGACACTGACTGGGTATCCCACAAATTTAAATCAATTCTGATACTGTCTACCTGGAGACAGCATTAGATTCCACAGGTGAAGAACTCAAGTCCAAGACGGCCCTCACTCCAGATGTCATCACAAGTCCAGGATTTCACTTGTGCTTCTGACTAACTGGCTGCAGATCTGAGGTTTCCATGACCCTCTCCTCAGGTTTGATTAAATTGCTACAGTGGTACACAGAACTCAAAAAGCCAGTTTGTTTTTTTGTTTTGTCTTATTTTTTTTTTTTAATATTTGGGATCTTAGTTTTCTGACCAGGGATTGAACCTGTGTCCCCTGTATTGGGAGCATGGAATCTCAGCCACTGAACCAGCAGGGCAGCCTCAGAAAGCCAGTTTTCTTACTAGGTTATTGCCAATTCATTATGCAGAGGATATGAATATTGCAATATTCATTAAAAATTTTTAAATTACAATACAGAATGTGAATGTACAGCTAGATGAAGAGATATACAAAGTGAGATCTAGAAGGCTCCCCCACACAAGAGTTTCCGTCCACATGGAGTTTGGAGTACATCACCCTCCTGGCACATGATATACTCTGGTTTACCAACCTGGAAGTTCTCTGAACATGTTCCTTTGAGTTTTTATGGAGACTTCATTTTTTCTTCTTTAGTCATCCATTCATGTCCAGGTCTTTGTGACCCCATGGACTGTAGCCTACCAGGCTCCTCTGTCTGGGATTCTCCAGGCAAGAACACTGGAGCGGGTTGCCATTTCCTCCTCCAGAGGATCTTCTTAACTCAGGGATCAAATGCGTTTCCTGTGTCTCCTGCATTGCAGGGGGATTCTTTACTGCTGCACCACCAGGGAAGACTTCATTACATAGTCATAATTGACTAAATCTTTGGTCACTGGTGATTGAACACTATCTCCAGGGCTTCTTCCCTGCCTAGAGATCAAGGAGGGGGTTGCAAGTTCCAACTTTTTCATCAAAGTTGGCTTCCCTGGCAACCAGCCCTCATCCTCAGTGACTTTCTGAAAGTTATCTCAGTACTGTGAACTCCAGTGTGGTTGAAAGGGGTTTGTTGTTGATAATAACACATTCCTTTCACCTTTATGGCTCTGGAACTATTTCAAGAAATGCAGACAAAAGTCTAAAACAGAAGATGCTCCCATTGTTCTTGTTGTTTAGGAAATCCCAAGAGATTTGCAAGCCAAAAAGGGGAGGAAGACCAAATGTTGCATTTCTTTTTAGGCATCACAACATCACAGGAGCTTTTCTTCTTTTCCTCACGCAGTGAGTGGCTTTCTCCTTTGTCTCCTAGAGCTGGAAGCTTCTCCCTCTCCTGCAGCTCTCTCCATGGGATGCTGAACCTGTCTTCTTACTCTCCAGACTTTTTTTTAAAAAAACTTTTTATTTTATATTGGAGTACAGCTGATTAACAATGTTGTGATAGTTTAAGGTGGACAGCAAAGGGACTCAGCTACACGTATACATGTGTACCTTCTAATCCATTCTAATTTGAACTTCTCAAAGGCATGGACCTAGCTTTATTCATCTTCTCTCTAGTCTGTGACTCTTTGTCAGTTCTTAATATAAATCTATTAAGTAACTTAGATCTCTCTATATCAAAATAATGCATTGTAATGAAATTAATCATCACACCATGCTTTCTCAGGCACAGCCTCTAATGTTATCCTTGCAAGGTTCTCAGGAGACATTTATTAAGCTGCTAGAATTTTTTTTATAACCAAATTAGAGCATGAGAGAAATAAAACAGAAACAGAGGAAAACAATTCATCAGCAAGACATTATAAAAATCCCTGGAATTAATATGCTGAAGTGGGCAGGAGGCTGTCTTTAGGATTGACTTTTGACCTTCCCATGTATGTTTGAGGCATAAGGGTTGGAAGCTAATTCGTGTGTGAATCTGGCCTTGGAATTGGTTGCAAATGGAAAGACTTTTCTCTGCAGAAAATGATGCCGCCACATGGAGAGTTGTTTTGGGGATCGGCAAATGGAAAATGCTCTTAATGAAAACACAAAATAATCAGTCTGAGTGCTAGGGAGAAGCACTGGGAGGGAAAGAGAGAAAGAATCCATATTAAATAGATGTGTCTACCAGCATACTGATGAAGAGAGGCATTTAGAGGTTATTTTAGGAGGAAAAAAACTCTTTAAATTATTATCCTAATGCTTTTTTGTAGCTTAAAAAGTGAATCCATGGTATGGGCTACAAGTAGAAGGAAAATGTCCATCAGTGGTCCCTTGGACACAGATAGGGTTGTCATTGTCTGGACTATGATCGAGTCTAACATTCTGGCCTGTCACCCTGTCTAAGCCCTCGATGTATCTTTACTTGTCATACTGTCCAAAGCTTTGTTTGGAAAATATAGTCACTAAGATATTAAGCATACGTCATAATCACCACAGTGGCTCTCCCATTTATCAAGCCCTGAGAAGGTGTTCTTAAGTGCTCACTCAGTCATGTCAGACTCTGTGACCCCATGGACTATAGCCCGCCAGGCTCCTCTGTCCCTGGGATTCTCTAGGCAAGAATACTGGAGTGGGTTGTCATTCCCTTCTCCAGGGGATGTTCCTGACTGAGGGATCAAACCGGAGTCTCCTGCATAGCAGGTGGATTCTTTACCACTGAGCCACCAGGGAAGCCCAAATACTTCCACACCACGGGCACATTTACCTATTGTGGGGTTGGTGATGAGCTCACGTCTTCTGACCAGCTCATAGTCTCAAATGGAGCTGAAGTTCTGATATTCTTGGAGGATGACACAGATGGATGATGTGGAAGTGGGGATAAAGCAGCACTGGAAATGGTATGAAATCCCATGTTGGGGGTAGGGGTGGGTTCTCACATCCTCAGCCTTCTCCCAGCCCACACTACCGATATGGTACGACAATACAGACTCTAGCTGGGAGTTCTTGGAATTCTTCCCATTGTCCTAGAAATTCCAATCTGAAGACCCAGAATCATCTCTATCAATATTTAAACCAGACTGAAGAACTGTCATCCAACCACAGCCCATTAGAAAAGGCCTTGGATTGCATAGCCAGACCCTTGGAATGCCTCCAGAATTTCAGACTGGTCCATGGACAAAGTCTACACAGTCATTATATAAACTGTGGGCTAATGAGGGACCACACTTCACACAATAGGATTTTTTTTTTTACATCAATTACCATATTATTGCGAGTTTTATCATCTAGGCTGAATATCAATTGTGTGGAGGCTTATGTTAAGTGCTTGGGACTCAGAAACAGAAAATACAATCCCGACCTTCTGAGTGCAAATGGTTCAGTGGGGAGCCAGTCCAATAAATTAGCATTTACAAAATAGGGTGAGAAGTGCTGCCTCAGTGGGCAGAAAAGAGGGCCCTGGGACTGCAGGAGAGACAATCTGTTTCCTGAGGAGGAATTGGAGGATGGGAACGGCATCCAGGCAGAGGGAGCAGCTTGTACATTGGCCTGGAGGGCTCATGGCCTGTCCCCAAAAGAGGAGAGGAGGAGCATGAGAATGTGATATGAGTCTGACAAGGAAAGGCTGAGTCATGGAGGAACCCAAAAGCCATGACAAGGAGCTTGAACTTTGCTATATATGAACAATTCTTAACCTTACCTGGGATGCAAATGATAGTGGAATCTATGGTTATTGTTTTTTATGGGAAAATAAAAGTACAGTGACACACACATTCGCACACACTTTTATATTTTACATTCAATTCAGGAATCTTCATGGCCCCCCGCCCCGGCACCCAGCTAAACTCTCCCCCCCGCACCTACGAAGAGAAGAGATCAATGAAAGATTTTAGGTTGAGCAGGGATGTGTTCATCAAATGACTGGCCATATAACCACTGGAAAGGGAGCACAGAGAATGGATAAAAGAAATACAGACTGAAGGAAAACAGGAGCACAGTGAGGAGCCTGTTGTAAAAATTCACACACAATAGTTTCATTCAGCCTCATCCATCTCTAAAACCTTTGTTGAGTGATGGGCAAGATACAGAATCCACTCGCTGGATTCCGCATTTTCTGCCCCACCCCATCCTTTCTGAGGAGGGTATTGATAGCCTTAAACTCAGCTGCAAGGGGAGGCACGGGGAGGGTAAGAAGCAAGCCTGTAGCATACAGATGGTGTCACCCGACCCCAGGGTGCGGTCACAGAGGGTCTCACCCCAGAAGTTCATCTCTGGGCACGAGTTCCTGGAGGAAATCATCTACACAATTGTGGTTGTGTCGGGAAGACCCTCTGGAGAAGGGATAGGCTACCCACTCCATTGCTCTTGGGCTACACTTGTGGCTCAGCTGGTTAAGAATCTGCCTGCAATGCAGGAGACCTGGGTTCAATCCCTGGATTGGGGAGGTTCCCTGGAGAAGGGAATGGCTACCCACTCCAGTATTTTGGCCTGGAGAATTCCATGGACTGTATAGTCCAAGGGGTCACAAAGAGTCAGACACAACTAAGTGACTTTCACTTTCACTTACAACCTCAGTGGTACCTCCCTGGAAGAGGAGGTCTCTGTGTAGCAGGACCCTCCTGGTTCTTCTGTGTTTTGGGAGGAGGGCAGGGACATGGAGGGAGAGAGTGCATTTGGTTTAGAGGTGGAAGAGGGCTTTAGGGATCTGACCTTAATCCTGACTCTTCCTGTGAGAGCCTGGGAAAGTGTCTCTGTACCTTTTTCCTTCATCTATTAAATGGGAATAACAGTAAAAATGCTAACATGCTTTGGGAGGAGTACAGAGGAGGAGATTAGAAGGCTTCTGTAAATACCAGAGGAAGGTGATGCAACAGTGATTGATAGCAGCATTCTTCGGAAGAAACAGCAGGATTATAGCCATCCTTGACTTTCTGGCAGACTTTTGATTTCTGCCCTCAGCAAATTCCCTCCTAGAACCTCTGAGAAGGGATGGAGCTCTGCATCCCTTTCTTGTTCTGCAATATCGTTGCCACGTGACATTACTACTGTGAGAAGCAGAGAAGGGAGAGTGTGGCTAGAGTGTGGGAAGGTTGCACAATTGAGTCAGCCTGATCACCTCTCTGAAATAGCTGCCTGGGAAAGCCAGGGCTGGTCACATTGTGGGTGTTTGTAACAAGTTTAATTGAATTTTATCAAAGCCAGAAGGGCTATTATTGTCCCCCACAAAGTGGACAGGAACTGCTCAGAATGGCTTAGGGTTCCTAAAGTCACATCATGGCAGACCCATTATCCATCCATTCAATTCCATGCTTGCTGGTTTCTCTTTTGGACCATCCTTACACCTGAAGAATGTGGGAATAACGAGCCCAGTCAGAATCTAGCCAATCCGACCTTCCCTTCAGGCTCCCAAGTGATTGTTCCACAGCATAATGCCTTGTTGGATTTAGGGTTGTTTTTTTAAACAGTCAGGTTTTGGCAACATCTCCATTGGTTGCACTGGAATCTAAGAGGAGGGTAGCTACAGGTAACAGATTATTTTTAATTCTGCCTTGTTATTTGGAACTGATTTCCCATATGTTGTTGTTGTTAAATTCCTTGCATGAATTTTCTCAAATATTTGTAACATATGTCATATCTATATGCAGATTTTAAATTATGGATGCCTTCATCCAATCATTGTCAAATGGGGGGGTGGGAAATCCAAGTCTGATACTCTTGAGCAGGGCCACCATCTCCTGGGCATCAAATATCGTTCAGGTAGACACATCTGGTGAAATGCATTGCATCAAATTAGTGTCAAGGGTATTGAAACTCTGAGACTGCAGGCAGACAGCCCCCTTCTAATGTACTGCTTTTTAGATTGTTGGGGAAACTTGAATCCCAATTCTCTTGTGAAATGAGTGATACTAACATGCCTGTTCAAATGCTCAAAGTGAAGATCAAAGCAGCAGTGTCCAAATTGCCTTTGCAAACAAAGCAGCCCCTTGCATCCCCCCTGGGGATACCGTGCTAATTTTATCAACTCTCCCTGGCTCTTCTGCTATTAAATAGCAATAAATAAATTTTTTTTTTCCTGGGTTTGCCAGTGGCTTATTTGTCTGACAAACAAGCTCATTTCCTTTTAAGTGTGAGGTTTTAGCTGGACTAATAGAATTAATCTATTTTTAATGAAAATGCGAGTGGCTTTTACTTAGAAATCCACCTACCCGTCCCCCTCTCTCTGTACCAGCCCCCTCCCCCAGTGCCTCCTGTGAACACATACATCCAGCCATGAATATTTCAATAACGTCTCAGGCTTTCAGATCAATATGGGCAACTCTCAAGCCCTATTGATCTTCAGAGGTTTGACTCACAAGGGTGATAAAATATTTCTCGACTTATGAAACCTGAGTTAAAGAGGCTTTGCTGGACCTTCAACTTTTAGCAGACATCTTTGTCTTCTTTTCTTTCCTCCTCCGCTATTCCTTCTGCCGGTTGTCTCTCCCTGTCTCTCCCCAGCAACCCCTCTCCGCCCCTCCTTGTTCAGTTTCCCCCTCCCACCCCCACACTCACAGCCCTGAGATGGAGATTTATGACTAAGCAATAAGTCCTGGAGTAGTAGGCACTATTTTCCCACTGGGTCCACTTCAGGTCAGAGGGAGAAGAGGCTGAGGGAACACGGGGAACAGTGAGCACGATTCGGCCCCCATCCATCTCGCCTGCAGGGACTCTGCCAGCGTTCCTCCTGTCTCTCTGATTCATTTATCAGCACAGCCGACTCCTCCTCCTGCGCGCCTCTGAAGATGTAATCCCAGAAGGCGACCCTAGCAACATACGAGGAATTCCCCACTGAGGCGCAGGAGCTGAGCTGCTCCATATGGGTAGGAAATAAGCTAATTATACAGTCAGCCATGCCCAATGCCAGGATGTATGTTATTATAAGTTTATCCAGCCTCGTTATGAAGCAGTGAGCCCAAGATTCTTGGACAGTTTTTACCAAACCTTTTGGTAGTTGATCCACTGTGATGTGCACTGAATTAGGTATTTGGAGACCTGGATATGCATTTCTGCAACTAGCCCTGGGATGCTGGTCAAATCAAATCGCTTTCCTTCTTGGGCCTCTCTTTCCTCATTTGTAAAACATACTCGTTCATTCATTCATTCATTTAAGAAATCTTTACTGAGTTCCTCCTATGTGCAGTGGACAGGAATGGCAAACAAGACAGATAAAGGCTCCTGCTCTCTCGAAGCTTAATGTCTAGCCACTAGCAAGGAACATATGAATGTTTTATCCTCCTCTGAACTCCCATACCACAAGCCTCTAGATTTCCCAGTGCACCTTGAATATAAATATACATTGATGCTATTATCATGTTTATAACTGAATCCCTTGCTAAGGCCTGTGTTGCTCGTTGGTGTCGATGGTGCCTAGAACTTGGAGATGTTTGTTCACTGGACATTAGTTGAATACGTTGGTTCTTTATAGTCTGTGTCCTGCCCAACATTAAGTAGAATTGAGATAGCAATCCTATGTGTGGAGTCTCAGGGGAAGCACCTCAGTAGTCATGGATCCTGCCCCAGTGGTTCTTCCCAAATCTTTGGTAAGGAAAGGAAAAGCAGGCAAAAGGACTTACAGAAAGCCAGGTATAAAGTATCAGTAAATTGCAGGTGCCCTTGTAATGGAAAGTTTATTCGTTCATTCAGTTGCTAGCCTATGTCCGACTCTGCGACCCCATGGACTGTAGCCTGCCAGGTTCCTCTGTTCTGGGGATTTCCCAGGCAAGAATACTGGAGTGGGTTGTCATTTCCTTCTCCAGGGGCTCTTCCTGACACAGGTATCGAACCCACGTCTCCTGCATTGGCAGGCAGATTCTTTATCACTGAGCCATCTGGGAAGCCCAAGGACAAGTTAAAGCTGATTAAAATGACCCCGTGACAGACAGACAGACAAACAGACAGGCAAAAAAATTTCTCTCTTGAAGCATAATCACATTTTGAATAAAAGTATGGTAGGATATGTTGGTGAGGAGATAGCTCATTTCTCATGGCTGTGTGATTTATTTTTGCATTTGAACCTTTAAATTTTTTTAAATTTATGTTTATTTTTAAATTAAAAAATTTTCAGCTTTTTTGAGACTTAATTAACATACAACAGTATGTAAGTTGAAGATGTACACTGTAATGATTTGATCTACATGTATATTACAAAATGATTACAATAAGTATTTGCCAGTGGATGAATGGATAAAGAGTAGTGGTATACACACACATACACATATATACATATATATAGTGGAATATTATTCAGTCACAAAAGAAGGAAATCTTGCCATTTGTGACAACATGGATGAAACTTGAGGGCATTGTGCTAAGTAAAATAGAGTAGACAGAGAAAGATGAATATATTATGAGCTCACTTATATTGGAATCTAAAGAAGCAGAACTCATAGAAACAGTGAGTAGATTGGTGGTTACCAGGGGTGGGGGTGGAAGGAAAGATGGGGTGGGGGTGGAAGGAAAGATGGGGAGGGGTGTAGAAATGGGTCAAATTGGTCAAAGGGTACAAACTTTGAATCTTTTAATTGAAATCAGGTTTGCTGCTATGTGACCTTGATCAGCTTACAAGCAGACTCAGTGGCTTGATTTAGAAAAGATGCAGAAAGCTCTTTTCAGCATTAGCATTGCCTGATTCTACATGGTAATGTCTGTCATTTATGTTAGCTCAGAAGTTCCACCCCACTCCCTTTTCTCTTCTATTCCCCCCAGTAGGTCACACAGTGCGATCATTCCTTTCTCCAGGAAGCCCTCCCTGAGAGTTTCCTTCACCCAAGACCAAAGGAAGTGCTTCTCCCACACTTATCTCTGTTGCAATGATCTGTTATCTTAATTGTCCAGCACTAAACTTATGATTTGAAATTATGTTTCATTCTTTGTTACCCTCCAAACAACTTCCTAGCACATCGCTGACACAAAACGGACAGCAATAAATGTTTACTTTGAATAAAATTGAGGCTCCTAGATTAAGTACTCTACTTAATGTGCTTCATAAATAAATGATCACACATCTGGAAACGTACAGGGCAGGGGGATGAGGGGCTGTCAGTGTTAATCCTCCTTGCTCTTGAGCCCTCAACAAGCCTGCAGGAAAGGAATTAGGAACCATTGCCTTCTGTTTCCATTTTACTGGAAGCAGATGATGACCACTGTGGTATCACAGAAGGATATTTGGAGTTTGTCCTCAGTTCTGGCACCAACCCTCTAAAATCCTTGGGATTTCCTAAGTGATTGGGTTGAAAACAGTCTCTTTTCTTCCAATGAAGCAACTCTTTCAAGTCCCTAGATAGCTTCAGGATGGGAGCTGGTCACCAGAAAGACCAAGCCTTGATTAGAAAACTGATGCTTTCAGCTCCACATCCAACCTCCAGGGAGAAGAGAAGGACTGGAGATTGAGTTAATAGCCAATCATCAATGATTTCATCAGTCATGCCTACATAATGAAGCCTCCATTAAGTCTCTGTACTGTTGGG
This sequence comes from Cervus elaphus, assembly GCF_910594005.1. Lineage (NCBI taxonomy): Eukaryota > Metazoa > Chordata > Mammalia > Artiodactyla > Cervidae > Cervus > Cervus elaphus. The sequence goes on along the minus strand of NC_057830.1, from coordinate 37,647,647 downwards.
CTTACGAGCTTCTGGGTTGGTGAACACACCGAGATGCTGGGAGAGTGGGACACCGGAGAGGCCATGGAACCTCCACCCATCCCGCTCTCAACACCTTTCCCTTTGCATTTCTCACATTTGTCTGTTGCTGAGTTGTGTCCTTTATAATAAAATGGTAATACTAGGTGAAGGGCTTTCCTGAGTTCTGTGAGCCATTCTGTTATAGCAAATTATCAAACCTAAGGGAGGATGATGGTGAAACAGGAGGGGAGAGGGCAGTGCACAACATTTAAAAGAATGACATAGCCCAAGGACACTACATAAACTGATCAGAACCATATAGATCCAAGATGGTGGAAGATGGTGGATGAGTCGACTTCCAGTAGACCTCGAGCCTCATCATACGCTCACTGTAATACTCTGATACATGCACCAGTGCCATGACAGTTCTGAGACTAACCATAAAGGGCCAGAAAGTGGGTGTAGGCCCAATTCTGGGAAATCCCCGTCGCTTCTGTGAAATAATTGGAATAATCTTCCCAACTCATTAGCCTATGAAATTACCCAGCCCGTAAAAGCTAACCACGCCATGTTTCGGGGCCTTCTTATCTTCTGATGGCCCACAGTCTGCCTGCGGAGTGTGTTTCTCTCTTCTTAATTATCACTTCATTTCTGAATTCCTTTGTGACGAAGCAAGAACCTCAGATTCACTGGGAACAACAGGGACCCCAAATTTGTTTCCAAGTCAGACAGAAGTGTTTTTTAAATTAATTAATTAATTTTGGGCTGTGCTGGGTCCTCATTGCTACTTGGGTTTTCTCTAGTGGCGAATGGGGGCTACTCTTCGTTGCGGACCCCTCACTGGGGTGGCTTCTCTTGTTGTGGGGCACAGACTCTGCAGGGCATGCAGCTCCAGAAGTTGCAGCTCTGATGTGTGCACGGTGACAGGTGTTCAGATCACACTCTCAATGTCCCCGTCGTGTTGAAGATGCTGTTGTAGTTTTTCATCATATTTTGCAGCCTACAGGGTCTTAGCATGGATGGAACTTGGGCCGCCTGCAGTGGAAGCCTGGAGTCTTAACCACTGGACCACCAGGGAAGTCCTGCGTGTTTGAGTTCTTTGATAGAAAAATTTGAAACACAGGGTTTCAAGAGTCCCGAGGTCTCATAGCTTACTGTAATGGAGCTACAACTTTCTAAAGAAACTGTGAAAATGTCAGTGTTTTAAGGCATTAATCGTGAACTTTAATTTCTTTCTCTATTTCCGAGAAGGAGAGGGGGGCAGATCGCTTTATTAGTTCAGTTTGCAAGCAGCATTTGTTCTTCGGCTTCCCATGCAGTGGTATGCCCTCCATGGCCCCCAGCTGTCCCATCATCTGTTGGGAGAATGAGAGAGACTATTATATGAATAAAGCCCAGACTTCACCAGGCAGAGCTGCCTGTGGCAGAAGTAGTTCCATGGCGTATCAACCCAGAGCATATGCCTTGGACATTTCTGACTTGGGACTCATTACTTGAAACTTACTTTTCTCTTTCCATGGAATCACAACATGGAGATCAGAAGTTACAGAGAAGTCTCAAGTGAACTTAGTTTCAGATGCCCTGTGGGGGAGCTGGCCCTCCCTTTGAGGTGCCTCCAAAGACACCAAAGTAAGCATCACCAACTTTATATAGCTTAGATTTTAAACCAGACCATCCCATGCATACTCTCAAAATTTAGCAAAAAATATTCATCCATGTGTTTACATGGGATGTAGTTAGACATGAACAGACAGCAACTTGATTTTTTAAATTTCAGATTGACTGTGCTCCCATATCATATCTTCTTTGGAAAATGTCCTCCAAGGTAATCCACCAGAGATTAGGATTTTAGAGCTCAAAGGCACCTTGAATATCACCTTGTCGAGATCTCTTACGTTAATAATGTAAAAACTGAAGCCCAGGCTTCAGTGGTGGCTCAGTGGTAAAGGATCTGCCTGCCAATGCAGAAGAACAGATTCCATCCCTGATCTGGGAAGATCCCACATGCCTCAGGGCAGCTAAGCCTGTGTGCCCCAACTACTGAGCCCATGCTCTGGAGTCCGGGAGCTGCAACTACTGAAGGCCACTTGCCTCAAGACTGTGGTCCGCAACAAGAGAAACCACTGCAATGAGAGGCCCACACACTGAAATGAAGAGTAGGCCCCACTCACTGCAACTGGAGAAAGCCCATGCAACAACAAAGACCCAGCACAGCCAAAAATTAATTAATTAACTTTTTAAAAAACCCGAAGTCCAAAGTTGTCAAGTGATTTCCCGAAAGTCATGTAATTAGCTAATAGTAAAACTGAAATAAATAGGACAGAGGTCCCCTGACTTCAATCTTTGTGCTCTCTCTTTTGTTCCAAATACCACACCATCTTGTCCATGAAGTCATGGTAGACTTTTTTTAACTATTATGTTTTAAATGAGTAGCACAGTAGCACACCTCTGCTCAGATAATGTCAGTTGGTCACTTTTCCTTGAAAACAGGGGACACATGACTTATGATGCAAACCGAGAAGTGGAAAATGATTTCTCATCGGATGTTATTGTTGAGCAAATATTCCCTCTTCTCTTCCATTTCCCATGAAAAAATGTAGACGTCCTCATGCCATTGATGGACTTAGCTGTGTGACTTGTGTGGCCAGAGAAATATGACCAGATATGAAAATTCCACATGTAAACAGGGGTATGCTGGTGTGTTCTGGGTCCCCTGAACCTCCCCTCTTCCCCGAGAAGAACATGCTCCAGCTGCCTATTGCCCCTTCATCCTGGGTCCTAAAATAAAAAGCCATGAGGTACCCTTGAACTCAGCCTGGAGCAGGGCTGTTGAAATGCTGACCCACCATCTCACAGGCAAGGATATAAATTTGCTTTTGGAAACCATGGAGATTTGGGGAACATTGTTTATCATTCAGCACAAGCTAATGCACTCAAGAAGACCTTTCCTTAGGTATTCACATCTTGCACTCACTTTTCACATTGCAGTGTGTAAGTTCAGAGACTTGTTCCATGTTTTAAGATGAGAAAACCACATCCCAGTAGATTAAATGCTTTCTACTAGGAAAACAAAGAGGCATAGCACGAGTTAAAATCTATATATCCTTTCTGACTTTCATAATTCTGTCTCCTGTGATATTTAAGCATGAATCTCTCACTGCTTTTGAGGATGAAAAAAAATGGCAAGTTGGTTTTGCCAATTTATTATCTATTAATATCTAAGAATCATTATCATCTATCTCTATTCATCCAACTGTACATTTATTCGAACTAGAGAAAGACAGTCTGAAAGTTCCATTGTGCTTACCATGGTGGGGTTGACATTTTAGTGACTGAAAAATCAGCTGAGTTGATAATGTTTAGGTTGATCTGTCTGCATCTGATTATGTTTGCTTCCAGATCCAAGCAGTTGTTAATGAAACAGTTGCTGTTTTGTTGACAGAACATTAATTACTTGATCTTAGGACTCAGTAATTGCACCAGCCCCCTCTGTATACATTACTAATTACATTAGCAATTATATGGCATTTTAAAGACAAAGAAATGACTGAAGCAATTGCAGTGTCACAGGTAACCTGCTGTTAGATTTCAATCACATTCTTAATGTGTCCATGATGTGCTGAAACAAGTTCTAGGGCATTTTATGACACCAACTTGAAGAAATGACCCAAGACTTCTTACCCATGAGCCCACTACCCAGTGGTTAGCCCATCATGTAGGCAGAGATAATGTGAGTCAAGTCTTTCTACCTCTCAAAGCCTCATTTTCTTCCTCCAAAATAATTAGAAAAAGGTTGGATTAAAAAAAAAATCAGTTCACAATTTTAACAAATATTTATTGACTATCACTATGATAAATGATAAGTTACAGACCTCATCCATGACTTTGTGAAGTTTATAATCTCATGAAGGAGTCAGATGGCAAGCAATAAACACCAAAATAAATCTGTAATAGTCAGGGTAGTGCTTGTTAGCTGCTGTAACAAACAGCCCCCCAAATTACACCATCTATCCACACACTTAACCAGGTTTGGACTGTATGGTGTCCCTCCAAGCCCTGTGCCTGTATTTTACTTATTTTTGGCTATAGTGGGTCTTCATTGCTGCACATGGGCTTTCTCTAGTTGTGGTACGTGGGCTTCTCATTGCAGTGACTTTTCTTGTTGCAGAGCACAGACTCTAGGCATGCATGGACTTCAGTAGCTGTGGCGTATGGCCTCAGTACTTGCAGCTCTTGGGCTCTAGAGCATAGGCTCAGTAGTTGTGGCACACAGACTTAGTTGTTCTTAGGCATGTGGCATCTTCCTGGACCAGCAATTGAACCTGTGTTCCCTGCATTGGCAGGTAGATTCCCATCCACTGTACCACCAGGGAAGTCCAAGCCCTGTGCTTTTAAACATACCAGCCTGTCCTGCGCTAATTAGCTAGGACACGTTAGAATGGCTCTCTCAGTTTCCTAAACTTGGTCCAAACTCACTCCCAAATTATTTTCCCTCACTCTTCACATCCCTGGCCTGTTTTCTGTATAAAGTAGCCCCTCACCCACCTCCCAAGCCTGAAGTCCATTGTGTTTCTCTGGGAGTTCCTCTGGCCCTCTCCCTCGATGGCCCCCACTGGTCCTGTTATTTATTTCTGTCCTTTATTTCTGCTTCCTTACCTGATCCAGGCTGACCCCTGAGATGCTCCCCTAGATCAGTTCCAGCCTTCAAGGAACAACACCAGTCCCCTATCCAACTTCATGGCGTCCTGGCCATTGGCCTGACCACAGCTTTCTAGAGAGCTGAGGGAATGGATGAAATAAGGAGAGTAGCAGACGCTGGATCCTGGGAAACCAGCCTGGCAACCTGAAACTGGAGAAGTTCCCCAGACGGTGTGAGGGGGCTTGTTCCCCTGACCTTTCACCTCCCCACAGCCCCAGGTCACCCTCCTCTGTTTACTGAGAACACGCACTGAGAGAAACAGGGCCTGCCTGGGCCAGCGAGTTGTGTAGGAGAGAATTTGAACTTTATCGGTCCTGACATTTCTGCCTTGGTATGTGCGACTGTTCTGACACATATGGATTGGATCAAATGAGATAATTTATGCGAAGGCGCTTTGAAATTTTCAGAGGGCTACCCAAGGTATTGCTTGTTGTTATTATTACCGTTACACAGGAAAGGCTTGCCTCTTCAACGCCACCCCAGGATTTGATTAAAATTAGGTGGCAAATTGGCAGGCCTGTTACGTGCCTTCTTGTGTAGCCTGTCACCTATAGCCATGGTGACCATATGGTCTATGTTTTCCAAGATGGCCCAGATTTCACGTGATTTTATTCTTTACAGCAGAAGTGATTTGTTACATTCTTTTTTTAATTTATTTATTTTTAATTGAAGGATAATTGCTTTACAATGTTGTGATGGTTTCTGCCATACATCAAAATGAATCAGCCATAAGTATACATATGTTCGCTCCCTCTTTAACCTACCTCCCACTCCATCCCACCTCTCTAGGTTGTCACAGAGCACCGGATTTGAGCTCCCTGGGTCATGCAGCAAATTCCCACTGTCTATCTATTTTACATATGGTAATGTATGTTTCAGTGCTACTCTGTCAATTTATACCACCCTTTCCTTCCCCCTCTGTGTCCATAAGTCTGTTCTCTGTGTCTGCATCTCCTTTGCCGTCGTGCACATAGGTTCCTCTGTACCATCTTTCTAGAGTCCATATGTGTTAATACATGATATTTGTTTTCTTTTTCTGACTTACTTCACTCTGTATAATAGGCTGTAGGTTCATCCATGTCATTAGAACTGATTCACATACATTCCTTTTTATAGCTGAGTAATGGCTTAAAGCTCAACATTCAGAAAACCAAGATCATGGCATCTGGTCCCATCACTTCATGGGAAATAGATGGGGAAACAATGGAAACAGTGTCAGACTTTATTTTGGGGGGCTCCAAAATCACTGCAGATGGTGATTGCAGCCATGAAATTAAAAGACGCTTACTCCTTGGAAGGAAAGTTATGGCCAACCTAGATAGCATATTAAAAAGCAGAGACATTACTTTGCCAACAAATGTCCATCTAGTCAAGGCTATGGTTTTTCCAGTGGTCATGCATGGATGTGAGAGTTGGACTGCGAAGAAAGCTGAGCGCAGAAAAATTGATGCTTTTGAACTGTGGTGTTGGAGAAGACTCTTGAGAGTCCCTTGGACTGCAAGGAGATCCAGTCAGTCCATCCTAAAGGAGATCAGTCCTGGGTGTTCATTGGACGGACTGATGCTGAAGCTGAAACTCCAATACTTTGACCACTTCATGCGAAGAGCTGACTCATTGGAGAAGACCCTGATGCTGGGAGGGATTGGGGGCAGGAGGAGAAGGGGACAACAGAGGATGAGATGGCTGGATGGCATCACCGACTCAATGGACATGAGTTTGAGTAAACTCTGGGAGTTGGTGTTGGACAGGGAGGCCTGGCGTGTTGCGATTCATGGGGTCGCAAAGAGTTGGACACGACTGAGCGACTGAACTGAACATTCCACTATGTGTATGCATTACATCTTCTTTATCCACTCATCTACTGATGGACATGTAGGTTGCTTCCATGTCCTAGCTATTGTATTAATAAAGAGTGCTGTGATGAACTTTGAGGTACATATGTCTTTTTCAATTATGGTTTTCACGTTCATTTTCAGGCTATATGCCCAGTAGAGGGATTGTTGATTTGTTACATTCTTAATTGTCATTTGATTATTAAGCCTCTGTCATAGTTTTCTCAAAAGTAAATTTCATAGAATAAAAAACTTTGGTCAGAACCAAAGGTTAACATTTGGAGAGGTACGTACCTCCATATTTATTAATGTCATCTGTGTAGAAAGGGGGTAAGAACTCAGGGCACCCCTTTTCTCTTGGGTGTCCACCTGGCCGGAGAAGGAAATGAGAGGGCAATCAGTTCTCCCCCTTTTTTAAGTGTATCCCCTCAAGCCAGAGTGGTCATGAGGATAGTGCCCTGGAATTTAGCTGAATCTCAGTGGAAGGTGAAGAGAATGGCAGAAGAGCTGGCAGGACCTTCGTCCCTTATTAGTGCGTTGGTCCCCCTCTGGTCATTCTGTGCTGCCCATCCTGAAGGGCTGGGTGTATCTCCAAGGGCTGGCAAGCTGAAGATGCGCGTCCTCTGTCACGTCAAGCTGCCAGTTAAGGGCTCCCTTTCACCTTGTGGAGGGAGGGGCTTGTTGCCATGGTTGCGGGGTGGGGCAGCGGCTGGGCGGGGCCTTTGCCGGACCAGCCCTTCCGGTTCTCATTATCGGCCTATTTTCCACTCGCATGGTTTGGGGAATAAGTTGTGAACAGAAACTGAGGGAGTACGGTGGAGCCTGTATTGTCTACAAGTAGAGTTCTTAGTGACAAGAAAGGAGGTTTGTGGCTTCCTTCCCTGAGACATCACTTCTTGACCTGTTTTGAAGTAGCTGCCGTCCCAGGCACCCGAGAGATGTTTCACAAACTGCAGCCGCCTCCTCGCTACTTCCCCATCTCCCATCCAGAGCACACTCTCTTCTGAGCAACCTTCTCTTAAAACCTTACCACGGGGGCTTGGTTGGTTTTGCCCCACAAGAGAGTCAGTGGAAAGGGCACACTTTTCATCTTCAAGTCAAAAGAATTTCCGTGAGTAAGAGGCCTATTTCTAGAGGACTGTATGACAGGATTTTTATTTGAGCCTCAGTTAAATCCTGTCCTGACTTCACCATCCACAGGCACTCTAAGCCAGGGCCGGCCAGTGATCTCATCAGGCTTTACTTTCCTAAATTGTGGTAGGAAGGAATGGGCCTCCCAGTTCCATGGAACAGTTCATGAACAGATCCCCTTTTGTCCAAACAGCCTTCACAGAAATTCACAATGTAAGCTTCTGTACTCAGTTCTCCCATCAGGTCCTACGGCAGCCGTTCTCCTGCTTGCATGAATCAAGTTTGATGAATGTTGGAACAAACACCTGCTTGATCCATGGCACTTGGGCTCACCGTTTTTCTCCCGGAAGCTCCTCTTCCAAACAATGAGATGACATGGACAAAAGCCCAAGAGAGAAGGAGGACTCAGCATCTCCCAGAGCTCATGCTCCTTGCCTGAGGTCATCCAGATGAGAAGCAGCCAAACCAGAATTTTAGTCCTGGTGTCATGGTTCCAAGACCAGGGTCTTCCCAACACATCACAACAATTGCTTCAAAAATTGATGTTTCTTTAAAAGAACCCCAAAATTAAGATTCAATAGCCCAATAAACACCATGTCTCCCAAAATTAAAGGATAGAGGAAAGTATAAGTCATTTTCAAAAGGAATTCAACACAGCATTGCCTGGCCAGGAAAACATTTGAAAGGAAACCAATAACTAAGAGATAACTGTGACCATTCTGACCTTTGATAGTACTATAGATTATTTTGCTTCAAACAAGTAAGCAGTTTATTCTTCAACATTCAGGCTGGCTTTGGGGACTCTGCTAGTATAAACTTAGAAAATAACTCTGGTTTCTACAAAGGGCCTTAGATAGGACATTTGGAACAACTCATTCTGGGCCAAAAGTCACATTTCTACTACATGGATCAAAATACAGGAAGGATCATGGGGATACACAGGGCACAAGGAATTGGTAATACTGAAGGGTAGAAAGGGAGAGAACTAGTTTTTAATCCTCTGATACATGCCAGGAAGTAAGAGGCATGCTTTCACCTGCCATACCTCATTTAATGACCACAGCGCCACCATGAGGCAGGTAATGAGATCCTAGTTTAACTTGGGAGGAAGTTGAAGCTAGTACTAGAATGCTGTTTAATTGCCGAGTCACGTCCAACTCTTTTGCGATGCCATGGACTGTAGCCCACCAGGCTTCAGTCTGGCATGAGCTCTGGGAGATGCTGAGTCCTCCTTCTCTCTTGGGCTTTTGTCCATGTCATCTCATTGTTTGGAAGAGGAGCTTCCGGGAGAAAAACGGTGAGCCCAAGTACCATGGATCAATCTGGATTTCCTGGGAAATCCCATGGAAAGAATACTGGAGGGGGTTGTCATTTTCTTCTCCAGGGGATCTTCCCGACCCAGAGATAGAACCCTCATCTCCTGCATTGCAGGCAGATTCTTTACTGCTAAGCCACTTGAGAAGACTTAGTACTAGGATAGTGACTTGCTTATGGTTATTAAGCTAATGAAGAAAATGGAAGAATTCATATGGAGCCCAGCTTTCTGGCTTGAACAAATGGGTGCATGATCTTACCATTTTGCTGATGTGAAAAACTTAGATTGGAGGATCTTTTTTGAGGGGGGAGAGATTCAAAAGTTAATTTTAGATATGTTGAATTGAGCTTTCTGTAAGATATCCAAGTAGGCATCTGTCTGAACTTCAAAAGAAAAAGTACAATGAGAGCGACATTAGCATAGAAGCAGGGTTGTCGCTTATCCTCCGAACCAGACATTTGAGAGCAAGCAGTATTATTACTAATAATTACACTTAGGCAGTGCCCTTGGCGAGCTAGAGCAATTAGGCCTTCTCTCCGTAGGAGGTAACCTGGCAATATCTGAAAATGACAAAAGCACGTGTTCACTCACCCACTTCTGGGCTGTATCCTTCCCACACCACAAATATTCTCACAGATGTGCAAGAGAACAAATTTATTAAACATCGATTGTATCATAATAATAGCAAAAATATTAAAATGTCGATAAATAGGGAAATGATCAAATAAAATGTTTACATTTAAAAAATGAAATATGATGCAGTGATTAAAAACAGGTTCCTCATTATGAATTATGGAAATCTTCAAACTGTATAATTGTATATTTTTTAAAAACCCACGAGATCCAAAACAGTGTGTAGTATGTGTTATTGTTTGTGGAAAATTTTAGCAAGGGATTATAGTTATATTATGTATATATTATATATATATAAAGATGTATATTATATATATATATATATATAGAGAGAGAGAGAGAGAGAGAGACAGATGACCTCTGGAAAAATGCACAAGGAATTGGAAATATTGGTTTCTTCCAGAGAAGGAAATTGGGTGGCTATGAGACAGTTGTATGAGGGAAATTTTTCATTGAACCTTTTGTCTATCTTAAATTTTAAAATGTTGTCTCTTCAAGGGGAAAAAAAAGCACATTAACTTAAAACTAATTCAATAAGGTAAAGTCAGACTGAACTTTAACCCATAGAAGAGATGTATTCATTGTGAGGCTTTCCATGTTTTGTGCATTGTTTCATACAAGGTAACGGCTATAAGTACATCAGATTACGCAGGAAGAACTCTACTCCTCATGTGTGATAACCGAGATACCTGGCTCTCGGGCCGACAGACTGACACTAAACGAAAGATGACAAAATACCATGAACTGGCATTCCAGATGACTGCCTGGAAAGGAACAGTAATAGCATCCAGATGGATACTGAAGATTAGTCTAAAGATGCTTGGGCTTCCCTGCTGGCTCAGTGGTGAAGACTCCACCTGCCAACCCAGAAGACATGGGTTAGACCCCTGATCTGGGAAGATCCCACATAGCTCGGAGCAACTAAGTCTGTGCGTCGCAAGTGTTAAAGCTGTGCTCTAGGGCCTGGGAGCCGCACTGCTGAGTCCGGAAGCTGCAACTACTGAAGCCCACACACCAGAGCCCATGCTCTGCAAGAGGAGGCCACCACGATGAGAAACCTGTACACCACAATCAGAGAGTAGCTGCGGCTGTCCCCAACCGAGAAAAGCCTGCAAAGACCCAGAAGAAATGAATCAATCAATAAAATTATATTTAAAAGATGCTCTATGCACACTTTTACCTAGCAGACACAAGACCAGGAGGATCCCTTCCTGCTAATGAATGAGCGAATAGAAGATGACCACCTGGATCTGTACAAATGTTCTGGGTATGTAAACATAAAGAATGGAGAGCCCACTGAGTCAGAGAAACAGCATATAGTTTCGAAAAAAGGGTTTTTAAAATTTTATATATGTTCATTATAATCCTTAAACTTCCTGAAAACTTGGAGTCAATGAAGCAATACATAAATTATTTAGAGAAAAAAAGAAACTGACTAAAATGTTAGGCCGAAATTTTTTTAAAAGTGACGTGAAATAACAAGAAAAAGTGTATATGTATATAATTTTAGATCAAAAATCAAAATTAAAAGTTGTAAAACATTTCAGCCCCAGTGGTATAGGCTAACCCTTCCTCCTTAAACAGCAAGAAAGCTGGACGCAATATATGGAATAACTCTTTGCAGACATTAGAAGAAAGCAGAGCAGGACTGTGACAGTGAGAGAAAGAAAACAAAAATAGTGAACCCTCCAGTTGCTGTGGTTTTCTGCCTGGAGGCACTTTCTGGACCTCAGCACGAGGAAGAGGAACTCAAGCAGAGCGTGGCAATCTTGCTGAGTTGGGGATGAGTTGAGGAAACAGATTGAAGTCTGTGAAATGAACTACTGGAGGCAAAGAAGCAATGGCAAGAGAGAGGGGAGGGGAGAGAGAGATGTCCAGAAGTCTGCATAAGGGCCTCCGAGCACTGATGTTGAGATTAAGCCATATATATTTGGATGCAATTCCATGAGGCTGTACAAAATCTACTGATGGGGATTGTAAAGCTGAACAATTGGCAGAGCTCCCCAAGACTTGAGAAATGTCCAAGTTCCAGTCCGCCAAAGTGGAGAGACATTGTTGAGCGCTTAGGTACTCAGGAGACCCCATGAGGGTCATATCTTAATGGGAGGACTGTATTAACCCTAGAGTAAAGGCTACATTCAGGCTTCTCTGGTGGCTCAGACGGTAAAGAATCTGCCTGCAATGTGGGAGACCAGGGTTTAATCCTGGGTGGGGAAGATCCCCTGGAGAAGGGGATGGCAACCCACTCTAGTATTCTTGCCTGGAGAATTCCATGGACAGAGGAGCCTTGCAGGCTACAGTCCATGGGTTTTCGAAGAGTCGGACACGACTGAGCTACTAATGCTTTCTAAAGACTACTCTAGATTTTCTCTTAATATTTTTTTGGCTCTGTCTCCTAAAGTAAAGGTCATAAAAGCAAAAAAAGGAACAAACGGGACTTAATTAAATTTAAAAGCTTTTGCATAGTAAAGGAAACCATCGACAGAATGAAAAGACAGTCTACTGAATGGGAGAAAAGATTTCTAAGTATTATGACCATTAACAGATTAATATCCAACGTATACAAACAGCTCATACAACTTAATATCAAAAAAAACATACAAATCAATTTAAAATGGACAGAAGAGTTGAACAGACATTTTTTCCAAAGAGGGCATGCAGATGGCCAACAAGCACATGAAAAGATGCTTAACATTGCTAATAGTCAGAGAAATGTATATAAAAACACAGTGCCCTATCGCCTTGTGCTGGTCAGAATGGCTGTTATCAAAAAGAACACAGAAAACAGTGTTGGTGAGGATGCAGAGTAAAGGGAACCATCATATACTGTTGGTGGGAGTGTAAATTGGTGCAGTCAGTCACTGTGGAAAACAGTATGGAGGTTTCTTTAAAAATCTAAAAATAGAGTATGCTCCAGCAATCCCAAGATGGGTGGATCTAGAGGGTATTATGCTAAGTGAAATAAATCAGACAGAGGGAGACATATACCAAATGATCTCACTTACATGGGAAATCTAAAAGAAACCAAACAAATGAACAAACAAACAGATACAGACTCGTAGATACAGAGATCAAGTGGATGGTTGCCAGAGGGAAGGGGAGCAAAATAAGTGAAGGGGATTAAGAGGTACAGGCCTCTGGTTATAATGTAAATAAGCCACAGTGATGTAATGTACAGCATATGAAATATGGCCAGTCATATTTTAATAGCTTTGTATGGAGACAGATGATTACTGGATTTATTGTGGTGATCCTTTCATAATGTATACAACCTTCAAATCACTGCCTAGTACACCTGAAACTAGCATAATATTGTACGTCAACTATGTTTCAATTTGAAATAACAAATAATAAAAATAATATAATAAAAATAGAGGGGGCCTTCCCTGGCAGTCCAGTGGTTGAGACTTTCCCTTCCAACGAAGGGGTGCTGGTTCAATCCCTGTTTGGGGAGCTAAGATCCCACATGCTTTGGGCTGAAAAACCAAAATATAAAATAGAAGCAAGATTGTAACAAATTCAATGAAGACTTTTAAAAATGGTCCACATCAAAAAATTCTTTAAAAAAAAATAAAAAGAAAAATAGAAATTAATGACTAGGTTATATAGTAAAAATCACCATTGCTTAGAAATTAGCATGGAAGCAGTAAGCACACTAAATAATCCTTTGGTCAAAAATGCAAAACCAAGATTAAGAATACTGTCAGCCCCATGGTTGGTTAAGTAAAACAAAAACCAAAACAGACAAACAAGACTGATCCCATTAACAAAATAGAAAGGTGTACTGAAAGGATCCTGTTGTAATTGAACAGTGATGTGAACAAAGAAAGCCCAGGAAAGCCCAACCACCATTGTTCCAGGACCTCATAGTGGGGCCTAATGGTTAGCCACTCAGTTGTGTCCGCCTGCTTGCGACCCCATGCACTGTAGCCCACCAGGCTCCTCTGTCCATGGAATTCTCCAAGCAAGAATACTGGAGTGGGTTGCCATTCCCTTCTCCAGGGGATCTTCCTGACCCAGTGATCGAACCCAGGTCTCCTGCATTGCAGGCAGATTCTTTACCATCTGAGCCACCAGGGAAGATAAAAAGGTTAGTTAACTTTACGTAAGTTAGAAAATAAAACATATCACCACACTATTACCCCAAAGGAAAGAAATAAGGAGAAAATGATAAAAGTAAACTTTGGCATTTTAATGGAGAATTAGTAATAAATGCATGAAGAAGGCAATGGCAACCCACTCCAGTCCTCTTGCCTGGAAAATCCCATGGATGGAGGAGCCTGGTGGGCTGCAGTCCATGGAGTTGTGAAGAGTCGGACACAACTGAGCGACTTCACTTTCACTTTTCACTTTCATGCACTGGAGAAGGAAATGGCAACCCACTCCAGTGTTCTTGACTGGAGAATACCAGGGTCGGAGGAGCCTGGTGGGCTGCAGTGTATGGGGTCGCACAGAGTCAGACATGACTGAAACAACTTAGCAGCAGCAGCAGCAGTAATAAATGCAAGAATTGGTTCTTTGAAAGAAATAATAAACTACCAAATTGCTAAAAGTTTAACCCTCCTCAAAAAATTAGACCACAAAAGATAGGAATTATGCATAATTCTGTGCTCATAAGTTTGAAATTCTCAATGTAATGGTCATTCCTACAGAAAAATTTTAAGTAAGAAAATTGACACAGGATAAAATTAAAATCCTTAATTAATCAGTAATCATGGGTAAAACAGAAAAAACTGTCAGAGAATTATCTCCAACAAAAGCTCCAGGTCCAGAAGTTTCTATGAGCAAGTTTTAAAATTTTTTTGGAGAAAAATAATTCTCTCCTGTTATGTAAGCTAAAAAAATAATGAAAGTGATTCTGCATTTCCCCCAAGAACGCAAGCATGGTACTTCTAAAGATGACAAATATAAACCAATCTTACTTTTGACTCTACTACAAATCAAATCCAGCCACTTATTTAAATGAAGAACACAGCAGAATCTGGAATGCAAAAATGGTCTAATGATAGAAGATCTGTTGATACAATTCATCATCATTATAAATCAAACAAGGAGTCACATGATTATCTTACTGGATGCCAAAATATGTTTGATAATTTTCAATACCATTCTTGATTTTTAATTAAAAAAAAAAGAAAAAACTTCTTAGTAATATAGAAAACTTTCTTAACTAGATAAAGAATATTGATGTCAAATTGGGTGATATCATATTTAATGGGGAAACCTGGATATCAAAGTCAGACATGTGAGTTGCTATCATCACGACTTTTTAATATTTTCCTGGAATTCTTGGTCAACAATACATCAACAAAAAGAAATATGAGGTATCAATATTGGATAGGAGAGAAAGATAGTTGTTTGCCTCAGAGTTGACTTGAATAATATCCTTGATGGGAAACTAAATTCTCCTTATTTTCTGCTTTTTGCCCTGTCTCATTTCTCCCCTGAGGCAATGAGCATACTGCTTTCTATCTGCCTAAAGTAGGGAGAGAAAAAAAAGGGAAATATAGAGGGAAGAAAGAACAGAAAAACTGGACTATCTCAAAATTATTACACAGACACATGTCCACAAGATAGAAAACAAATTTGGAGAAAATTATACCAGGGCTTATTTCTCTATGACAAAATAACAATTGTCTTTTTTCCCTTGTGATTTTCACCTATTTCCAGATTTTCTACAGTCAACATTATTATCCAGGTGCTGGGGGCAGGGGAAGCATTATTTTTTCAAAGTAAAAGGCAAATAGGGAGGAAAAGTTTCCAAATTGCAATAGAGAGGTGACTGTTTGGGAGCTGGCAGAACCAGAGGGGCGTGGGCATTGGGATGCATTGGAAGAACCCTGGCTTTGCCACCAGGAGACCTAGATACATGCGTCACTTCTAAGCATGTTAGCTGTTGTTTAGTTGCTCAGTGTGTCCAACTTCTTGTGACCCATGGACTGTAGCCTGCCAGGGCCCTCTGTCCATGGGATTGCCCAGGCAATAATACCAGTTGGGCTGTCATCTCCTCCTCCAGGGGACCTTACTGACCCAGGGAGGGAACCTGAGTCTTTTGCTTTGGCAGGCAGTTTCTTTAGCGCTGCACCACCATGGAAGTCCCAAGCATGTTAGTTAACTCCTGGCAAATCCCTTCACTCTCTGAGCCTGACTTTCCTTCAGGGGAGACTCTTATTCCCCGCTGAGAAGAAGTTCTCACTTGGAGGGGCATCCCTGGAGCAATAAGGTTTTCACCTTGTATGAATTTGGAGCTTATGGCTCAAGTAAACTACGCATCATAGTTTGCCCGGGATGGTTGATGCTTTTTGTCTCAGTATTTATTCATCTCTTGCTTTTCACTCTTAGAAGTGTCCTCTTTTAAACAAGAAATTGATGTGGTCAGCTCACTCCTGGTGGCTTTGTCTATGGGAAAATGGCTATTTTTAGACCGTTTTAATTAAACGTGGACTTCAGCAGACTTTGGCTGCCAGGCTTGAATGAGTAGGCTGCCGGGGTCTCAGGGAAGCCCAGTTTCCCATGTGGCAACTGAAGCTTCCCTTGGACCCACCCAGGCACCACAGGGCATTGGCAAGTATTAGGCGTTGGCAGGCAGAACTATGCTTACAGCTTTTGACTGTGGATCGGAGTCAAGCCCGCAGGCCAAAAGTTTCAATCATGTGGACAGCACACGATCTGCAGAGCGTGAAGGGGTCTTATGCCAGGTGTAAGTAAAAGCAGGACTAGATCAGAAGTCCCAGAGCCTTTGGGTTGCTTTGATCTCATTTGGCATGAGGGAGGAAATAAAAATCTAGTTGGATTCACATGGCTTGTTCACACATTCCAGAATTCACCCCCAAGTGGCTCTGAATTTTTTAGAACACATAAGCGCTGACTGTGACTTTAAATTTCAGGACCCAGTTTGTGGCTTCAGCACAGATTTTTCTCCTTTCACCCAATATTCCTGGGCCACTGGCAGCACGCAGTACTAAAGACTTGTGCTCAGATAAACGTCTCTAGTGCCTGGAGATTTCTTGTGGCTTCAGATTTTGTGCAATAGGGGGCTGATACGACGCTCGTCTTATGTGTTCCGTTAACTCCTTGAACTCTTAAACACGGGGCTCCTGAGACGCCAGAAGGGAACCACACCCATTCCCATGGCTGGAAGCCTGCTCCGCAGCTGCTGAAGGTGGAGACCCTCTGGTTGAGACTGAGCAGAATTGGAAACTGGAACGTGAAATCTGGACCTGAATTTCTTTGCATATCAAATCACAGGGAAAATGAAAAAAATTTTTTCATTTTAATTTCTTGGACTTTTAACTCCACAAGTTGAGGAAATTTAATTTTGGACTTTCAGTGCTTTTGGACTGAAACTTCCTTGGACTCTTCTTGGATGAGGATTATTTAATTTCTGGAGCCCAGTATCTTCCTTGGAATTTCCTAATGGGAGGGAGTTTATATTCAGACTTGGTTCCCTTTATGCTGCTGGTTTATATAATTGAGTGTCTTTATTTATTTTATTTGCCTATGCTGAGTCTTAGTTGAGTCATGTGGGGTCTATTTTCCTGACCAGGGATCAAACCCGCATGTCCTGCAGTGGGAGCTCAGTTTTAGCTACTGTACCACCAGGGAAGTCCCTAATTGAGTATCTTTATATTGTTATTTAACCATAATGTCAAACCTGTGAAAAGCATTGTATTAGAGAACATGGCTGAATAGTTTTTAAGGTAGGGGGAGCAGAGTGGATTTGCACTTAGTTAAATTAGTGTGGGGCTTCCCTGGTGGCTCAGATGGTAAAGAATCTGCCTGCAATGCAAGAGACCCGGGTTCGATCCCTGTGTTGGGAAGATCCCCTGAAGAATGGAAAGGCAACCCACTCCAGTGTTTTTGCCTGGAGAATTCCATGGACAGATGAGCCTTGTGAGCTACAGTTCATGGGGTCACAAAGAGTTGGACACGGCTGAAGCAAGTTAGCACGCACGCAACCATCACCTATGTTCTGCAACTCATTGTGGCACATGGGATCTAGTTCCCTAAGTAGGGATGGAACCCAGGCTTCCCTGGTGGTCCAGTGGCTGAGATTCCGAGCTCCCAATGCAGGGGGCCCAGGTTCCACCCCTGGTTAGGGAACTAGATCCCATGTGCCACAACTGAGAGTTTGCATGCCACAACTAAAGATCCTGCATGCCACAACAAAGGTCAGAGATCCCATGTGCCACAACTAAGACCCGGCACAGACAAATAAATAGATACAAATATATAAGCATTTTTTTTTAAATAAAAGGGCAGTGCCCACTGCAGTGTATTAAAAGTGAAGAGTCACCACTTACTGACTGTGCTGGGTGCTCAAGATAGCTGCTCACGATGAGTGGTTCTTGCTTAACTGACATCGTGACTTTCCTAAGTGTTGAAAAAAAAGTAAGTGCCTGCAATGGTGATGGGGGTGGCTGCAATGTAGAGAAGGCTGAGTATATGCCACAAAGAGGTGCTGGGTGTCATTTCTCATAAATACAGAAAAGAGGGGATATTGGGTATGGACACCGCCTTCTGCAGGGAGAGTTGTGAACACTCTTTTCTTCCTCAAGGTTGGAGAGGGGCATAGGTTACCCTCTTCCTCTCATTTAAGTTGATACCCCTGTGTGTCAACTTCCCATTAGCTATTCTGTCGGCACCTGGTACATCCCCAGCTGTCCGGGGAAGCCTTGTCCCCCAAGCAGAGATAATGAGACAGTGCTACTTATATAACCTGGTCTGATTAGAGTCTCAGATCTTTGCACCTCAACAGCTGTGTGTTGTCACCAGTGGAAATTTTTAACTCGTCTGCCAATTCCCTGGTTGCCCAAATAAGTGGCTGAAAGAGTGGTTGCTGTTTCATCGTTTATTAGATCGGAATTTAGGTTCTGATAAACCCTAATGCTGAAAATTAGCTCCAAGGAAACTGCCGAGGAAGTTCCTGGTCTCTGGTGGATAGGAACGGGTAGAATTTATTCAGGTGGGGTTTATATAGATATATGTATCTCCTAAAGACAGTTCAGCACACAAATTACTTCAGAGCTATTTTTAAAAACGTAATAGGACCAATACTTAGGAGAGGGAGATGCAGTGTGAGGAGGATCCAAAAGCATCTATTACGGGCTTGACATTTGGCTCTTCTGCAAAGCCTCAAAAGATATTGAAAAATCTCTTCCCAAGCTTTCTGGTGGCTGAGCCAATATTGCTGGAATCGTCTGGGGGCTGGCAGGACTTGTCATGGGTGGAGAAGCCATGGTAGCTTCCAAGTCATGTTGGAATTAGCCTTTTCTTATGGGCAAAGTTGGGGGCATCCTTCTTGATTCAGACCGTCAGTCCCATAGAAAGGTCACCCCAGGACTACATTCATTCAAAACCTGGGCAATTGAACCTTTTTTTTTGAGGTCTGCAGAAAAAGACATTTTGCATCCTTGCGTGGTATGTTCAAGTGTCTCACATTTTTTTCAGATGGAAAAAGACAGTTATTTATTTTTAAAGAGGGTATTTTTAACCTTACAGTACACTCTCTTGAAAAGTACAGTAGCATAGTGCAACAGATGGCATATGGGGGCATGTTCACATTTTTGAAAGTTCAAATCTTGAAGGTTCATGTGTAGGGGACTTACTATAGTTGATTGAGGGATGCTTAAGATGTAGGCCTAACTTCACTCTCTTGCTACAGGAATTTATGGACAGGAATTTATCTAATTTAGTCTAATCAAAGTGAAGTTTAGAACCTTTAGTTGGTAGAATGAAGTCATCCTTCTTTTACTGAATTTGAATAAAAATTGAATATCATCTTATTGCTGCCACCAATGCCACTTCCTTTGGCAGTGAAGGAAAATAGTAGTTCTAGGAGGATGTCAATGCCATAGAAAATGGAGTCAATGTATGGAAAGAGATTTAATCCTTGGTAATAGCTGTAAGCTGCCCGAACAAGCCTGGCCTGGGGCACTTGGTATCATAAACCTTTGAGTTATATAAGTCAATGTTGTTCATCTAGTTGCTAAGTTGTGTCCAACTCTTTGTGACCTCAAGGACTGTAGCCCACCAGGCTCCTCTGTCTGTGGGATTCTCCAGTCAAGAACACCAGAGTGGGTTGCCATTTCCTTCTTCATGGGATCTTCCCAATCCAGGGACCAGACCCAAGTCTCGTGCATTGGCAGGTGGATTTTTTACCACAGAGCCACCAAGGAAGCTCATGTATGAGTCAATATCTTCTCTTTATTGTTTAATCAAATTTGAGCTGGTATTCTGTTATTTGTTTTTAAGCACATTGAATGGGCAAGACAGTTATTGTGTAGAATTTTCCTTCTTGTTCTGCTGTTGTGGAGCATAAACCTTCTTTACATTACCACTCCCCTCTGATTCTTTTACACACGGTCCTTGGTGGTTTTAATGTACTTCCCGCCCCTCCCCTGACCTTTCCTGTTTCAAACTGAAATGATCACTAGATCAATCAGAAAATGCAACATTCCCAGCTGGAAACCTCAATAGGACAGGAGGAGGCCACTGAGCAGAGTTATAATATAATAGAGTTGCTGGTCTCACTGGAACTTACCATCTTGTGAACAAATTCTCTAATTTTTTTTTCAAGAAAAGTTTTCTTGTTTCTCTCCCAAGCTTTTGTCCATCTTGGCCATGTGCTTCCCAAACATTTCCAAGTTCTCCCAATTCCTTCTCTGTTTCCAAGGCCCAGCTTGAATCTTGTACGGGAAAACAATAATCTTATTTTAAAAGATTTTTAAATTTAAAAAAAAGTATGACATCTTGCTTATATTATCTAAAAATTCAAATGGGAAATCAGGAGAATTAGAGGCAAAACTGGAGTCTGGCTCTGCCTGGCTGTCAGACTTCTGGCAAGGTCCCTAACGTTTCTCAGCCTCAGTTGAGTCACTTCTAAAATGTGGGATTCAACAGTCATTTCAGGCTTGGAGCGGGAGAGTATTAGACACTAGATGTAGAACCTCATGGGTTTCCCAGGTGGTGCTAATGGTACAGAACCCACTTATCAGTGCAGGAGACACGGGTTCAACCCCTGGGTCAGGGAGATCCCCTGGAGGAGGGCGTGGCAACCCACTCCAGTATTCTTGTCTTGAGAATTCCATGGACAGTGGACCCTGGCGAGTTGCAGTCCACGGGGATCACAAAAAGTCAGACACACCTGAAGTGACTTAGCATGAATGCGTGGAACATTGTTCTGATTTCTTAAAGTGAAAAGTTTTAAGTATCTGAATCTGTAGGACATATATTAAGTCAACCTTAAAAATGCATCCAGTATACATTAGGCGCAGACAAATACTGTTGAGGATGGGGGAGTGGGATGGGGGGTGAGGTGTTAGTGTTTAATGGGGACCATTTCCGTTTAGGGAGGTGAAAAATTTGGGAGATGGATGATGGTGAAAGTTGCACAACAATGTGAATGTCCTTAGTGCCACTGAACTCTACAGTTAAATGTGGTTAAAATGTGTGTGTGTTGTGTGTGTGGGTGTGCATGTTCAGTCGCATTTGAGTCTTTTCAATCCTTGGACTGTAGCCCACCAGGCTCCTCTGTCCATGGGATTTCCCAAGCAAGAATACTAGAGTGGGTTGCATTTCCTCTTCCCGGGAATCTTTCCGACCCAGGAATCAAACCCGAATCTCTTGTGTCTCCTGCATTGACAGGCAGATTCTTTACCGCTGTGCCACCTGGGAAGCCTCAGGTTAAAATGGCATGCTTTATATTATGTGACTTTCATCACAATAAAAAAAAGTTATTTAAAAAAATATCTGAATCCTGTCCCCTTTTTATGGATTCACACAAGCCCGTGGTTCTCAAAAACAACAGCAGTGCAGCTGATTCTGGAGCTGTGTGTCTATAAACCTGTCCGTTTGTGGGCAGTGAGGTCATCCAGGAACTGCAGAGCATCAGTTCACCTGCTCATTCCCAGAGCATTGGTTCTTGTCTCTCAATTTATAAATCACTTTCACATATATTCTCATATCATCTCACTTAATCCTCTTGACAATCCCAAGAGCTAGTTGTTTGAGCTCATTTCACAGATGATAAAATGTACTCAGAAAAAAACAAGAGGTTTTTCTATTGTTGTTGTTCAGTCGCTAAGTTGTGTCTGACTCTTTGCCACTGTATGGACTGCAGCACGCCAGGCTTCCCTGTCCTTCACCGTCTCCTGGGGTTTGCTCAAGTT
The DNA here is from genome assembly GCF_910594005.1 of Cervus elaphus. Lineage (NCBI taxonomy): Eukaryota > Metazoa > Chordata > Mammalia > Artiodactyla > Cervidae > Cervus > Cervus elaphus. The sequence goes on along the minus strand of NC_057830.1, from coordinate 37,625,867 downwards.
CATGTCTGTTGAATCGGTGATCCTATCTAACCATCTCATCTCATTAATTTTTCTGTTAATACCATCAAAATGCTCATGAACAAAGCAACTTGAACATGAATCTTGGTCTTTTTGACAGTTTGTTTTGGGTCTCTTTGGCATCTCTGTACTATTCTGGGGTTCTCTGTTTCTTGCTTTTGGTACTTCTCATATGCTCAACATGCTTCTCTGGGCCTGGAGGTTAAACCACCCCCAAGTAGGCTGAAGGCTCAAGTAACCCCCAGGCTCAGGACTTCCAGGAACCATCAAATTGCCAGGTGTATCTGATGGAAGAATGGGCTTGTGACCAGGACAAGCCCAGAGGGCGTCCGCTGTCCCAGGAGCTTGCTCAGCTTATTCTGTGCACCAGAATCTTGCTTGAAACAATTCTGCAGTATCTACAAAGACTCCCTGAGTAGTTTGAAACTCCAGGCATCATTGTTATTGTTCAGTTGCTCAGGCGTGTATGATTCTTTGCAACCCCATGGACTGCAACACACCAGACTTCCCTGTCCTTCACTGTCTTCTGGAGTTTGCTCAAATTCTTATCCATAGAATTGGTGATGCCAGGCATCATGGAGGGAAAAAGGTGTAGCTGAGAATGGCTGAAACCACCCAGTTGAGCAGGTTCATGGTAAGTGGCTATAAATATGGCAGTTTTTGATCTTAAGTCCTGCTTCCTTTTCACCAAAATGATTAGCAAATTCTTTTCCTAAGTTCCTGTGTTCACTGCTCCACTCTTGTCGATCCTGAGGCATACCCAGTGTTCTGCCAGGTACTTGCTCAAGGCTCTATCTGAGCAGAAGGTTGGTCCATCCCCAAGTGCTGATCAACATGTTTCTTCCTTTCAGGGAGAAGGAAACAGCTTGTTCTGTTTCCTTGACCCTATAGTTTTACATCTCTGTTGATTCTGGAAGCTCTGTATCCTCTGATCAATGGTGATTGTGCTATAGTGAAGGGGATGGATATTCCACTCTTTAGGAAAAAAATTTTTTTAATTTTAATTGGAGGATGATTGCTTTACAATTTTGTGCTGGTTTCTGCGATGTAACAATGTGAATCAGCCGTAAGTATACACATACTGACTCCCTCTTGAGCCTCCATCCCACCCCCCCTAGGTCATGACAAGCACTGAGCTGAGCTCTATATGCTGCACAGAGGGTTCCCACTAGCTAGCTATTTTACATATTGTAATATATATACAATTCTGTGCTCTGTGTGTGTGAGAGTTGCTCAGTCACGTCCAACTCTTTGCGACCCCATGGACTTTAGCCCACCAGGATCCTCTGTTTATGGAATTTTCCAGGCAAGAATACCAGAGTATTCTTCTCCAGGGGATCTTCCTGATCCAGGGATCAGAGCTGGGTCTCCTGCATCGCAGGTGAATTCTTTACCATCTGAGCCACTAGGGAAGCCCCAATTCAGTGCTACTCTCTCAATGTGTCCCACCCTCTCCTTCCCCTGCTGTGTCCACAAGTCCATTCTCTACGTCTCTCTATTCCTGCCCTGTAAATAGTTTCATTAGTACCATTTTTTTCTATACTGATTATTAATAGATTGCATATACCTATGTTAATGTACAGTGTTTGTATTTGTCTTTCTAACTTCCTTCACTCCATATAACAGGCCCTAGGTTCATCCACTTCAGTTCAACTCCACTCTTTTTGGACAAACCATGGGTTCCAAGATAAAACTTGATTCCCTAGTAGACAAAAGCAAGGTCACCAGGACATGTTACTGACATTCCTTCTGATCACAACAGATGGAACTTTTACACTTTTTCTATTTTTATCTCGAATTATGGATGGACTTACGTGTTCAAAGAGCAGATCTTGGCAGGCATCTTCACCTGAATTGGAAGAGGAATGGGAGGCCTCTAGAGTCCTCAAGAGGTTGGGGACAATGTTCATTGTCATTCCCTTAGTTCTTTGTACAGCCCAAGGGTGCCAAGGTGGGGGCAGGATGAAGGGGAACAAAAGAGGCAATGTTTGTTTTGTTGTTCAGTTGCTAAGTTGTGTCTAACTCTTGCAACCCCATGGACTACAGCACGCCAAGCTCCCCTGTTCTTCACTGTCTCCCTGAGTTGCTCAAATTCCTGTCCATTGAGATTGCATGTTGACGCTATCTAACCATCTCATCTTCCGCCATTTGCTTCTCCTTTTGTCTTCAATCTTTCCCAGCATCAGGGTCTTTTCCAGTGAGTGAGCTCTTCTCATCAGGTGGCCAAAGTATTGGAGCTTCAGCATCAGTCCTTCCTATGAAGGGTTCAGGGTTGATTTCCTTTAGGATTGGCTGGTTTGATCTCCTGGCTGACCAAGGGACTCTCAAGAGTCTTCTCCAGCACCACAATTTGAACACATCAATTCTTCAGTGCTCAGCCTTCTTTAATGGTCCAACTTTCACATCCACGCGTGACTACTGGAAAAACCATAGTTTTGACTATAGAGACTGTCCCCCTCTGCACTAAGCCTTAGACTTTTCCTCCCCTTTTGGACTGATGTTTCTGTGTCTCTTTTTGTCTCTCTCTCTTCTTTGAAACCATTTTGTGAATGTATAATTCAGTTCAGTTCAGTCTCTCAATCATGTCCGACTCTGCAGCCCCATGGACTCCAGCACCCCAGGCTTCCCTGTCGATCACCAACTTTCAGGGCTTGCTGAAACTCATGTCCATCCTGTCAGCAATGCCATCCAACCATCTCATCCTCTGTTGCCCCCTTCTCCTCCCACCTTCAGTCTTTCCCAGCATCAGGGTCTTTTCCAATGAGTCAGTTCTTCATGTCAGGTGGCCAAAGTATTGGAGTTTCAGCTTTAGCATCAGTCCTTCCAATGAATATTGAGGACTAATTCCCTTTAGGATTGACTGGTTTGATCTACTTGTAGTCAAAGAGACTCTCAAGAGTCTTCTCCAACACCACAGTTCAAAAGCATCAATTCTTTAACGCTCAGCTTTCTTTATGGTCCAACTCTCACATCCATACATGACTAATGGAAAAGCCATAGCTTTGACTAGATGGACCTTTGTTGGCAAAGTAATGTCTCTGCTTTCTAGTATGCTGTCTAGGTTTGTCATAGCTTCTCTTCCAAGGAGCAAGCGTCTTTTAATTTCATGGCTACAGTCACCACTGGCAGTGATTTTGGAGCCCAAGAAAACAAAGTCTGTCACTGTCTCCATTGTTTCCCCATCTGTTTGCCATGAAGTGATGGGACTAGATGCCATGATCTTAGTTTTTTGAATGTTGAGTTTTAATCCAGCTTTTCATACAGAAATTCCATGTATTTAAAGCATATTCTTTGAAAGTTTTGACATATGTAAACCCCCATGAAACCATCACTAATCAAATGAGTGAATACGCCCAGCCACCTCCCAAGCCCCCCACTCCCGTTTCTAACCTTCCTGAGACCCCCCAGCAGCCACGGGTTTGCTTTGTGTCTCTGTTAGGTGAGTTTGCAGTTTCTAGAATTTTATAAAAAGGGGATCATAAAATAATGTTGTTTTTGAAAGAAAAATAATTCATTGAGATATCATTTATATACAATAAAATTCACTAGTTTTAAGTGTAGTGTTAATCAGGATTCTCTTGAGAAACAGAATATATACCTATGTGTGAGAGAGATTTAGGAAGTTGGCTCATGTAATTGTGGGCTGTCCAGTCTGAAATCTGTAGGGTAGACCAGTAGGCTGGAAACTGACAGAAATTGATGTGACAGTCTGAAGGCAGAATTTCTTTTCCTGAAAACCTGAGTTTGCTCTTAAGATCTGACAACTGATTGCAGGAGGCTCGTCCACATTATCGAGGGTAATCCCCTTTACTTCAAGTCAACTGACTGTAGGAGTTAACTGTACCTACAGAATATCTTCACTGCAACAGTAGATTAGTATTTGATTCAATAGAGACTTTGGACTGCAAGTTGACACTCAGAACTAACCATCACAGGGTACAGCTCAATAGTTTTAGTGTCTTTATTTAATAAAGTTCTGCTCCTTCAGCAAACCTAGTTCTAGAACAGTTCCATCACCCAATGTCTTCAATACTTTTCCCCTTGGATTTATATTTCTTGTCTTCTTTTGTCATCAAAATCATCAGTGGCGAAGGAACAAAAGTGAAGTCGCTCAGTCATGTCCAACTCTTTGTAACTCCATGAACTGTAGCCTGCCAGGCTCCTCTATCCATGGGAATCTCCAGGCAAGAATACTGGAGTGGGTTGCCATTTCCTTCTCCAGGGGATCTTCCCGACCCAAGGATCAAATCCGGGTCTCCCACACTGCAGGCAGACTCTATCGTCTGAGTCTCCAGGGGCTCCTAAAGGAACCAAAGCTATGTCTAATCTAATTCTTCAGATCTTCTGATCTAACTGAGTTTAGGAATGATTTCCCATAGTTATTTACTGATTATCTTTGATTTATCAATCTATTGGGATTATTAGTAATCACGCTCTAATAAGGGCTGATTCTTTGATTCATACTCAAGAGCACTGAATTCCACTGGTGGGTACGGACTTGTGCTCCATGCTGGGTACATTCACAGGAGTCAGCTCCTTTGATTCTTACCACAATCCCACAAGGTATTCCAGATTCATCCCATTTTGCAGAACAGGGAATTGAGTCTCAGAAAGGCCAAGAGCTGACACAAACAATCCACTGACACACTTGAGATTTGAAGAGACCCTCTGATGCTAAGCCCTCCCATGCGGCCCAGCAGCCCACGTTAGACATTGCTTCCTCTGTGTTCTTTAAAGAGCGTCACATGAACATGACTAGACTTGGTCAGGATAAAGAAATACCTTGTGAAGGTCCTGAAAGCAAGGGGCTTGGTTAGGACCCAAGAATACAGCTTCACCAGGTATTTCTATCCACACCCAAAAACCCACCATGAAAGGGCACTAGCATATTTATGCAGCTTTCTTCATTACAACTGTTGAAGTTCTTGGTTTTGATGAAATAGAGCATGTTGGAGAAAGAATCCTTCTTAGACTGATTCCCTCTGGTCTTTCTATTACCAACAAAGGCCTCTCTTAGGCAGCAAAAACCCAGTGCTTATAGGAAGGACCTGGAGCTTTTGGCCTAAAGCTTTCTGTCTCCTTTGGCTCCTCCCCTGCCTCCTCCAGCTGCTGTCTCTGCCTCAGACTCCTTCTTCTCTGTCAGTCTGAGGAGTGTCAGGTGATGCTCCACATTTTACCCTCACTTCCCAGGAATGGAGGCCATCAGTCACTCCACCTATACTCTCACAAAGGGACACCCCTGCCCCCTTCACTCCCCGACATCAGAATATGTCCTACAGGACACAGTCTGGGTGTTATTTCCTGTTTCTCTTCTCCTACTTGTGCCTAAGACCTCTGAGAATTTTACTGAACTGAACTTTTCTTCAGCGTGGCACTCAGTTCCTTACCAGTATACACAGCCACGCTAGAAAGTTCTTCCATTCTTTAAGATCAAATCCATAAGCTATCGCATATTTGCTATGGCTGATTCATGTTGATATATGGCAGAAACCATCACAATATTGTAAAGTAATTATCCTCCAGTTAAAAATGAAAAAGAAAATTGCTAAGAGAGGAAATCTTGAAAGTTCTCATCACAAGAAAAAGGAATTGTCATAACTATGTAGGGTGACAGATGTTAACTAGACTTAATGTTGTAGTGATCATTTCAGAATAAATACACATACCAAATCATTCCATTGTACACCTGAAACTAACATAATGTTATATGTCAGTGATGCCCCATCTTAAAAAGATCAAATACATATCATGTCCTCTCTTTGTTTTCTCTCTTTTTCCACTTCCTGACATTCCTACTGACACAAAACCAAACAAAACAGTCAAACAGTTGAGAAGGAAAGAGAGTGCTAACTAGATTGCAAACTATACACCATGCAAATTAGCATAGGCTCACAAACAGGGGCCCACAGTCAGTATGGTATGATTCAACCCAGAAGAAAAATCTAGCCTCATACATGAACATTTCCCCAGGCTTCCAGGCACACCATTGTCTCTATCATCAATATACTTTCTCTGCAAAGCATGCTGAAAGGGTCGATTTTTAGAAGGGCTTATTAAACAGAAAGAAATTTCTTTTTGGTTTTCTTGCAAAATTTGGGTAAGTTTCCCAGAAGAGCTGGTTTGATTTCTGTTCTCACCTCTTACACACTCAGTGAACTCCAGAAAGTGATATATTTTTGGGTCTGAGCCCATACATACGTAAGGATGGTGGAGACAGAACCAGTTGCTTGAAGTTCTCAAAAATAAGAAAATGAAGGCACCAGCATGTCACTTAGTAGGCGATTTTGTGGCTTATGCCATAGAACCCTGTACATCCTGGATTTTTTAGGACAGCCCCGTTTTAGATGCACTTGTAGCTGTCAAGCCATGGGTTCTGATTTTTGGCTTACAAAATATGATTGCTTTGGTTATAGGTGAGCCTATGTTTTCTGAGGTCATTTTGGGAACTCATTTTTCTTGGGTGGCGTCAAAGATGACTCTGAGTTCTACCAAACTATATGCTAAATGAGTCATATTGAGATGATACAATGCAGTTACCAGGTGGTTCTGCTAATAATTAGAAACACATTTCTATATTTCATAGAACCAAAGAAAGGAAAACATCACCAGGAAAATGTTACATGTGGGGACAATTATTCAATAGGTCCTTGGCTGGGATTTGTAGATATGAACATAATTCAGAAGCAAAAATGAAATACTGGAATAATACATGGAGATTTCTTTTTTTATCATTGCTGAATTACAAAACACAGGAATTAACATTCAGCCAAGTCTTGATTACTCAAGGAATGATGACCAATTTGTAGTTTACTTTTCCTCCCCATTCTCATTACTGCAGTCCAGTATGTCTCAAATTCAAGTAATGTACTTAGAAGAAAATCTTTAAAAGGTCACACGCGTGCTAAGTCGCTTCAGTTGTGTCCAACTCTTTGTGACCCTGTGGAACTGTAGCCTGCCAGGCTCCTCTGTACATAGAATTCTCCAAGCAATAACACTGGAATGGGTTGCCATGCCCTCCTCCAGGGGATCTTCCCAACCCAGGGATCAAACCCCTGTCTCTTATGTCTCCTGCATTGGCAGGTAGGTTCTTTACCACTAGCAGCATCTGCAAAGCCCCTTAGAAGGTCATGGTATTTCTTAAATGCTTTATATGATAATTGTATTAAAATTTACACAGAACTATAAAATGTAATATTAAATTTCTTATGCTAAACTAAAATTTAAATTTATAGATGCTGTTTTAAATAAAAATTATTCATAAAGTAAAAACAATCAAAACTGTGAGATCAATAAGTTAAATGTTAACAATATTAATTCCCAGTAATGGCTGGGTGTTTAGCTGATATCTTCCCTTGTGACCAGGAGCAGACTTGAACCAAATGTTAGAGATTAGTGGTAGAGATTTTTAACTCCCACTTCGTCTTGTAAGACAGAACAGTTCTCTCTCAGAAATTTATATATCCAACTTAAGGTGTGTGTTCAGTCATGTCCAACTCTTTGTGACGCCAAGGACTAAAGCCCATCAAGCTCCTCTGTCCATGGGATTTTCTAGGTAAGGATACTGGAGTGGGTTACCCCTTTCTACTCCATGGGATCTTTCTGACCCAGGAATCAAACCCCTGTCTCTTATGTCTCCTGCATTGGCAGGCAAATTCTTCACTACTGAGCCACCTGGGATGCCCCAAGCTTGAGGAATACTGCTTTTATCCTTGGTGGCTCAGACAGGGATAAAGAATCTTCCTGCCGTGTGGGTTTGATGCCTTGGTAGGGAAGATCCCCTGGAGAAGGGAATGGCAACCCACTCCAGTATTCTTGTTTGGGAAATCCCATGGACAGAGGAACCTGGCAGGCTACAGTCCATGGGGTCACAAAGAGTCAGACATGCCTGAGCAACTAACCCTTCTATTCCTATTTTCCTAGATCTGCAAGGGCCAAGAAACGATGTGAAACCAAAATGGCTCAGATGTCCTTCATGTTGATAAAAATTGTCACTGAAGGGAATGCAGGGTAATTTGTATATTTCAGTTAAATAAAGTTTTGACCTCTTCCCATTTGTTTCTCATCACGTGAGCTATTAGATGGTCTGTAATACTGCTCTCCAGAAATGCCTGCCAACTGCATAAAACTGACTGCAACATGGCAGGCAGACACATGTCTTTCTCCAAAGATGCTCATGCTGATTTTCAAATGACAGGAACACATCTATTAGGACTCACACTGTAAGTAGATCCACTTGAAGGAGCAGCCAACTCATGTATTGTGATGTAAATGATGCTGTACCACACCCGGCATTTTCATCTTCTAAGTGTTTCACAAACACTGACTAATTAATAATCTTTCTTTCAGGGCTGCCAGGGAGGAGCTGTAGGGAAGGGGTGATGGTGGGTTTCTAGATAAACACATGTTAATTTTTATTGGAAATGGCAACCCACTCCAGTATTCTTGCCTGGGAAATTCTATGGACAGAGGAGCCTGGTGAGCTACAGTCCATGGGGTCATAAGACTAAACGACTACCACCACCAAGCAGAAAGAAGCAAAAATGTTTAGAGCTGACACTTCTATATTCATTATTTTATTTAAACCTCAGCCTTGGCAGGAAAAGATCTGGTGTAAAAGTCTTCTTGTCACTATTTTTACAGAGGGAGAAGATAAAACTCCTTAAGATAATTTTCTGATGGTTATACAGTTATAGTAAGGGCTGGAGATGGAATTTGAACTCAGGTCTGCTCATTTCCAGCACTCCCACTCTTTCTGTTTCTCCACAGTGTCTAGAATGGACTTTTAGCATGGTCACTGTTTTAGTCATTATCATTATTATCACTGACACCAAGTGTTATTAATCTTTGATAACTTTAATATTCCAGATTTATGTAGTCACAGTCTTTGAGGCCCTTGGAGCTCTATGCAACTCTTTTGCTCTTGCTCAGTGCAGAAATGGTAAATATTTATTCAGATTTGATATTGGAAGTCATTCTGGTCTCATTCCTGTCTTAAAAGCAATATTTCATGGGTTCAGACTCTTGGACTTGAGAAAATCTGGAATGGAAAACAATGCTTGCTTTGTCCTCAGAAGTCACATTCATGACACACCAGATGTTCTGGTCTATGATAAAAACTTCTTCTTAACTTTTAATGGAAGAAAACATAGACTGGTGACTGGGCCACACATCCTTGACTTGCTTTTTTTATGATTAATATTGATTAAAGAGAACTGGGACTGTGGCTTCTCTTGGGTGTACCACTCCCAGGGACACAAAGTGCTGGAGAACTATTTCCTGGGCATCGGGCCGATTGTCCTACCCCAATTTTTACTGTTGGTGCAAATGGTATCCATGGCCAAATAATGGACTCATTACTGTTCACTCTTTTATCTCCAAAACAGACCAGAGTGAACCTTGTACTCTGACTGCTTCCCTTAGCTTCCTTCTTAGCTCCTGGCTGAGAAGCAGCTGGAACCAGGTAAGAGGAAGATGTTAACTGATTCCAAGGCAGGACCAGGTACCATAGTTTTGCTCTTTCAAAGATGATGAACCAGGGAGTGCTGAGTTTCCATGTGAACTCTATCCTTGTGCAGGCAAGTGGGAGAGCTGGGATGCAAACCTGAGTCTGTAAAGCCCATGCTGAAACTGTGGTTTTAAGTCAGTGAGCCTCTCTCACAGGTACACATTTTACATATTAATTTAATTGTTAATTTTTTTACTGAGTGCTGCTAGCTCAGTACTAAGTACTGTTTTAAATGCAGGGTATAGAGTAATAAACAGACCAAAACCAAAAAATTATCACTTATGGCGCTTAAACATCCTTTAATGTTTTATATATGTTTTCTTTTAATCATAATAACAATGACACACACATATGTAAATATACATGTTGATATAGATCCATAGCTTGTGCATGTCCTTAGTTATATAATCTTGAATAAATCACTGCACTGAGTCTTAGTCTTCTCAAATGCAAGACAAGGACAAAAGCAACTCTCTCTCTATATATGTATGTGTATAATATACATATGATATCCATGTGTGTATATATATATATGTATACACATATACGTAAAGGTGTATAGTTGTTCTTGGTTTGCATTTGAGAAGAATAAGTCTTAATGTAGTGATTTGTTCAAGTTGACATAGTTGAAGATGGCAGAATTTGAATCAGGATCTCTGAATTCTAGCCATTTCCATTTTATCATACTACCTTCTATGCATATAATTTATAAAAATAGAATTTTTCTGTTTAAAGTGGGATCAGCTTTAGAATAACCCAAAGCATGGATGGCATGACAGGTTATGTGCCATTTTATCATATTTCCAAGAGTTAGGTCCCTTTTTGTGTTTTATTCATTGTAACAAATTTCAGCTGGACAACCACTTTCAGTAGTAGTTTGGGGAATTACCTGTACCTTATTATTGTATTTGGCAGAGTCTAACAGGAAAAATTAGACAAGACTGTGGTCCTGTGATCAGATCGGCTAGTTTTCCGTGATTATGGTTTCAGTGTGCCTGCCCTCTGATGCCCTCTTGCAACACCTACCGTGTTACTTGGGTTTCTCTTAACTTGGACGTGGGGTATCTCTTCACGGCTGCTCCAGCAAAGCACAGCTACTGCTCCTTACCTTGGATGAGGGGTATCTCCTCACAGCCGCCCCTCCTGACCTTGAACGTGGAGTAGCTCCTCTCAGCCTTCCTGCCCCTGCATAATCACAGAAAACCATAATCACAGAAAACTAGCCAATCTGATCACAGGACCACAGTCTTGTCTAACTCAGTGAAACTAAACCATGCCGTGTGGGGCCACCCAAGATGGACGGGTCATGGTGGAGAGTGTGGTCCACTGGAAAAGGGAATGCAAACCACTTCAGTATTCTTGCCTTGAGAACCCCATGAACAGTATGAAAAGGTGAAATGATAGGATACATTTCCTAAGAGGAACTCCCCAGGTCGGTAGGTGCCCAAGATGCTACTGGAGATCAGTGGAGAAATAACTCCAAAAAGAAGGGATGGTGCCAAAGCAAAAACAATACCCAGTTGTGGATGTGATTGGTGATAGAAGCAAGGTCCGATGCTGTAAAAAGCAATATTGCATAGTAACCTGGAATGTTAGGTCCATGAATCAAGGCAAATTGGAAGTGGTCAAACAGGAGATGGCAAGAGTGAATGTTGACATTCTAGGAATCAGCAAACTAAAATGAACTGGAATGGTGAATTTAACTCAGATGACCATTATATCTACTACTGTGGGCAGGAATCCCTCAGAAAAAATGGAGTAGTCATCATGGTCAACAAAAGAGTCCGAAATGCAGTACTTGGATGCAACCTCAAAAATGATGAAATGATCTCTCTTCATTTCCAAGGCAAAACCATTCAATGTCATGGTAATCCAAGTCTATGCCCCAACCAATAATGCTGAAGAAGCTGACGTTGAACAGCTTTGTGAACACCTACAAGACTTTTTAGAACTAACACCCCAAAAAGATGTCCTTTTCATTATAGGGAACTGGAATGCAAAAGTAGGAAGTCAAGAAACACCTGGAGTAATAGGCAAATTTGGTCTTGGAGTATGGAATGAAGCAGGGCAAATGCTAATAGTTTTGCCAAGAGAATGCATTGGTCATAGCAAACAACCTCTTCCAACAACACAAGAGAAGACTTTACACATGGACATCACCAGATGGTCAACACTGAAGTCAGATTGATTATATTCTTTGCAGCCAAAGATGGAGAAGCTCTATACAGTCAGCAAAAACAAGACCAGGATCTGACTGTGGCTCAGATCATGAACTCTTTATTGCCAAATTCAGACTTAAATTGAAGAAAGTAGGGAAAACCACTAGACCATTCAGGTATGACCTAAATCAAATCCCTTATGATTATATAGTGGAAGTGAGAAATAGATTTAAAGGACTAGATCAGATAGACAGAGTGCCTGATGAACTATGGACAGAGGTTCATGACATTGTACAGGAGACAGGGATCAAGACCATCCCCATGGAAAAGAAATGCAAAAAAGCAAAATGGCTGTCTGAGGAGGCCTTACAAATAGCTGTGGAAAGAAGAGAAGTGAAAAGCAAAGGAGAAAAGGAAAGATATTCCCATTTGAATGCAGAGTTCCAAAGAATAGCAAGGAGAGATAAGAAAGCCTTTCTCAGTGATCAACGAAATAGAGGAAAACAACAGAATGGAAAGACTAGAGATCTCTTCAAGAAAATTAGAGATACCAAGGGAATATTTCATGCAAAGATGTGTTCGATAAAGGACAGAAATTGTATGGACCTAACCGAAGCAGAAGATATTAAGAAGAGGTGGCAAGAATACACAGAAAAAAAACTGTACAAAAAAGATCTTCATGACCCAGATAATCACGATGGTGTGATCACTCACCGAGAGCAGACATCCTGGAATGTGAAGTCAAGAGGGCCTTAGAAAGCATCACTATGAACAAAGCTAGTGGAGGTGATGGAATTCCAGTTGAGCTATTTCAAATCCTGAAAGATGATGCTGTGAAAGTGCTGCACTCAATATGCCAGCAAATTTGGAAGACTCAACAGTGGCCACAGGACTGGAAAAGGTCAGGTTTCATTCCAATCCCAAAGAAAGGCAATGCCAAAAAATGCTCAAACTATCGCACAATTGCACTCATCTCACACGCTAGTAAGTGAGTAAGTGAAGTCGCTCAGTCATGTCCGACTCTTTGCGACCCCAAGGGCTGTAGCCCACCAGGGTCCTCCATCTATGGAGTTTTCTAGGCAAGAGTACTGGAGTGGGTTGCCATTTCCTTCTCCAGGGGATCTTCCCAACCCGGGGATCGAACCCAGGTCTCCTGCATTGCAGGCAGACACTTTACCGTCTGAGCCAGCAGGGAGCCCAAAGTAATGCTCAAAATTCTCCTTCAGCAATATGTGAACCGTGAACTTCCAGATGTTCAAGCTGGTTTTAGAAAAGGCAAAGGAACCAGAGATCAAATTGCCAACATCCGCTGGATCATTGAAAAAGCAAGAGAGTTCCAGAAAAACATCTATTTCTGCTTTATTGACTATGCCAAAGCCTTTGACTGTGTGGATCACAATAAACTGTGGAAAATTCTGAAAGAGATGGGAATACCAGACCACCTGACCTGCCTCTTGAGAAATCTGTATGCAGGTCAGGAAGCACCAGTTAGAACTAAACATGGAACAACAGAGTGGTTCCAAATGGGAAAAGGAGTACCTCAAGGCTGTATATTATCACCCTGCTTATTTAACTTATATACAGAGTACATCGTGAGAAGCACTGGGCTGGATGAAACACAGTCTGGAATCAAGATTGCCGGGAGAAATATCAATAACCTCAGATATGCAGATGACACCACCCTTATGGTAGAGAGTGAAGAGGAACTAAAAAGCCTCTTGATGAAAGTGAAAGAGGAGAGTGAAAAAGTTGGCTTAAAACTCAATATTCAGAAAACTAAGATCATGGCATACGGTCCCATCACTTCATGGCAAATAGATGGGGAAACAGTGGAAACAGTGGCTGACTATTTATTTGAGCTCCAAAATCACTGCAGATGGTGACTGCAGCCATGAAATTAAAAGACGCTTACTCCTTGAAAGGAAAGTTATGACCAACCTAGATAACATTAAAAAGCAGAGACATTACTTTGCCAACACAGGTCCATCTAGTCAAGGCTATGGTTTTTCCAGTGGTCATGTATGGATATGAGAGTTGGACTGTGAAGAAAGCTGAGTGCTGAAAAATTGATGCTTTTGAACTGTGGTGTTGGAGAAGACTCTTAAGAGTCCCTTGGACTGCAAGGAGATTCAACCAGTCTATCCTAAAGGAGATCAGTTCTGGGTGTTCAATGGAAGGACTGATGCTGGAACTGAAACTCCAATACTTTGGCCATTTCATGCGAAGAGTTGACTCATTGGAAAAGACCCTGATGCTGGGAGGGATTGGGGTCAGGAGGAGAAGGGGACAACAGAGGATGAGATGGTTGGATGGCGTCACCGACTTGATGGACATGAGTTGGTGATGGACAGGGAGGCCTGGTGTGCTGCGATTCAAGGGGTCGCAAAGAGTCGGACACGACTGAGTGACTGAACTGAACTGAACAGGAAATGTGAAGAATGTAGCCAATGAGCTGGTGCCCCAAGAGCTTGTTATCAAGGGTGATCTACAAGGTCCAAGGTAGAAGAGTGGTAGAATGAAAGAGTTCATAGCCCTGTGTAGCCATCCATTTATTTGTGAATTACCAAAATGCAGAGGATATGAAGATCTCAGATGAAAATGCTATCATAAGACCTTTTCCATTAATTCCTACTCAAAAGAAAATAAGGAAATGAGAGCAAGAAGCATGAATTTCACCTTTGATGAATTTAGGAAAATTGGTTACCCCAAAACACAATTGATAAGGAAGGAAGGCAACGGCAGTGAAAGTCAAACAGGAATGTGGGTAGAGACTGAGAAAGGACACTTCAGATGCTAATGTCAAACAAAGCTGATGAGATAAATGTCACTGTCCTGAGAGTCAAAACCAACTGTCTCTTGTTGAAACAATTGGAACAAACATAGAGTCTGAATATAGACATATCTCTGGACTGTATTTGACAAAGACAGGATGCACAGTAGGCAACTGATGAGGGAATTACCCAGACAAACCAGATGTGTCAGAAGCAGCCAGTTGGGGCTTCCCTGGTGGCTCAATGGTAAAGATTCTACCTGCCATTGCAGGAGACACAGGTCCTATCCCTGGTCTGGGAAGACCCCACATGCTGAGGAGGAGCTAAGCCCTTGTGCCACAACTGTTGAGCCTGTGCACTAGAGCCCAGGACCACAGCTGTTAAGCCTACATGACGCAACTACTGAAGCCCAAGTGCCCCAGAGCCTGTGCTCCACAACAAGAGGAGCCTCCGCAAGGAGAAGCCCATGCACCACAATGAAGAGTAGCCCCTGCATGTGGTGACTAGAGAAGGCCCACACAGAAGACCCAGCACAGCTAAAAGTAAACAAATACAATTATTTTTTAAAAAAGAGTAGTATACACTGTAAGCAATTGTACACTGATTTATGTTGCCCACAAGAAGAAGTAAAGCCTAGAAGACGTCTTCCTACCCCCACCACCACTATTCTTGTGTACAAACACAGGCACATTTTTGAAATAAGAATTCCTGTTGGCCTAGTGCATTGTCCTAGTCACCCTGCTCTCAAACCTCTGGCAAATAGCTGATCCAGGAAAAACTCACTTCAATCAAAGATGAATATTCTCAAAGAGGTATCTAAATATGATTTATACACATAGACCATGAGGAGGGGAAAAAAGTAAAAAATGATAGGCAAGGACACTTACCTGAAAAAAAAAAAATCAATTTTCATGGAACAGATGGTATTTCTGATCAAGTTCTTTGTAATAATAATAATAAAATAATTTCTATATAAAACAATAGCTCAAAACAGAGATGCAATTGCTCAAAGAAAAATAAGTAACACAATACAAAACAATGATATAAGCTGGCACAGTTTATGAAAATTATATGAGAAAAATAAAATCATCTGAGAAATTAAGGCCACATGAGAAGGAATATAGAGGACAAGAGTGAGAAAAGCCAGCACATATATGCTCTAAGTGTCAAGAGAGGCTGGAGAGAATGGGATGGAGGTGAATGATGGACACTGAGGTCTAGCATATGTATAATTGGTGTCTCTAGCAACAATAGCCCTAATGAAGGAACAGAGAATATATTCAATGTTATAATTAAAGGAAAGCTTCCAGAAATAAGAGAACACTTGAATCTACATGTTGAGAGGGAATGCTACATCCCAGGAGAAAATGAATTACACAGAACAATCAATACCAAGACATATCCCAGTAAAGGTACTGGACCTCAGTACCTTTAAGAAAGATACCTTTGGGCAGACAGGCAAAAACACCAAATAATTTATAAGTAGAGGGACCAAGTGCCAATCTACTTCTGTTTTCCAGGCATGATTATTGTGCCCCTTTGACTCTCAATAGCGTTCTGATGTAGAAAAGAAATCATAGAATTGCCGTGGGCAATAAAAAAAAAAAAAAAGAGAATGAGAAAAGGAGCCATGCTTCAGAGACATTCAACACAAGAAGATACTTTTTATAAACTCCTTTGAAGTCCTCAAATAGAGAGAATTTAACTCAGGAAATTTTTATACCTAACTAAACAGCCAGTCTGGCTCAGATGGTAAAAAATCCACCTGCAGTGTGGGAGACCTGGGTTGGGAAGATTCCCTGGAGGAGGGCACAGCAACCCACCCCAGTATTCTTACCAGGAGAATCCCCATGGACAGGGAAGCCTGGTGTTCTGCAGTCCATGGGGTCACAAAAAGTTGGACACAGCTGAGCGACTAAGTACAAACAGCCAGTCAAATAAAAACAGAGCAACCATTTCTTTTTTGGATATGCATAAACCAATTAGTATAATTCTTCCAAGTCCTTCCTGAATAAACTGTAGTAAGCAATCTTCAGCTAACCAAGAAAGAAAAGGTGAAACTGTAACAGACCTGCCCAAACTTAAAATCATCGTATCTTTCCATTCTGTGCAATATGTTTCTTTTTCCCTACTTCAGCTAATGGTATCACAAAATCCAGTAGTCTAACTAGCAAATTGGGAGTTATCCTAGTCACCCTAGTACCCTCATTCTCTCATCTAATCAATCACTAAGTCATATCAAACTGCAAAGCTTTCTTTCAAATCTCTCCTCTACTTTCCATCTCTACTGCCAAGCGTTAGTTCAAATATGACTCACTCTCATCTAGATTGTTGCCATATTCTCCTAGGTTGCAGGAGTAATTTTAAAACATTTATCGATTGGCATGGCACAGACAGAAGCTACAGGGGCTTCCCTGGTGGCTCAGCTGGTAAAGAATCTGCCTGCAATGTGGGAGACCTGTGTTCAATCCCTGGGCTGGAAAGATCCCCTGGAGAAGGGAACGGCTACCCACTCTAGTATTCTGGCCTGGAGTACTCCATGGACTGTATAGTCCATGGGGTCGCAAAGAGCTGACAAAACTGAGCGATTTTCACTCGCTCACTCATGGCACGGACACTGATCAACCAAAAGGATACCAGTCACAGTGATGGTCCAGCTCCCTGGTCCTTGTCAGCTGTCTTTTATCCCTTGCCTAATTGGTCTCCATCATCTGTACTGCAGTTATGATGATTTTCTACAGCATCAAGTGGATCATGTCAACTCCTTGACTCAAGTTCTTTTAATAGTTTTCCATTACATACCTTGTGGTCCTATGGATGAAGACTAAACTCTCTGATGTGATGAAGTTCTTTTAGAACCAGATCCCCGCCTGGTTCTTTAAGTTTCAAATCTTATCACCGTCTCACTTTCAGTGCCCTCAGCCACGCTGAACCTATAAGCTCTTTGAGATTCATGTGTTCAGTCAACAAGTCAAATGGACTATCTGGAATAGGACTGGGATGTACATTCCTCTAAAAGCCCCTGATTCTAGTTCTGGAATGACATCTGAGCATCAACAGAATCTACAGTGTTCCAGGGCCAAGGGGCAAAGTGACTTATTCAACAGGATACAAGCAAGAGATCTCTTATTCCTCACTTCCTTCTCATTTTGAGTTTCCTATGTTTATTAAACAGCCAGTCACTTTATATTATAGACACATTTCATCACTTTTTTGGATTAGTTGACTGACAGTCCCTAAGGAGTGAATTCTCAAAGTGATGCTGTTTCCTATCATTTGTGACACATTAGCTACCTGTCCCCACACACCAAAGCAAGGCTGCCTCTAGGGATCAGAATTCTGTCTCTCATTTGCTGATTTAACAAGTATTCATCGGGCATCTCAAGTGCTGGGTATTTGTTGGGCATCTCAGACATGGCTGGATGTTCTACATCTAGGATTGAGACAGATATGGGCTCTGTTATGAGCCTTCAGTCTAAAGTGGCCCACAAATGACCACAAATTACAACAAGGACACAGAGTCCAGTTAAAGAGACTAGGTGGGAAATATCCATGGTCCTCCCTGAGGAGATGCTACTTAAACTATGACCTGAGGGCTGAGAAGGCACCAGGCAAAGAGGCACAGTGGTGAAGAATGTGCCTGCCAATGCAGGAGACATAAGAGATGCAGGTTTGATCCCTGGGTAGGGAAGATCCCGTGGAGAAGGAAATGGCAACCTGCTTTAGTATTCTTTCCTGGGAAATTATATGGACAAAGGAGCCTGGTGGGCTACAGTCCATGGGATAGCAAAGAGCTGGAGACAACTGAGCAACTGAGCATACACACACACACACACACACACACACACACACACACACACGCACAGTCTAGGCAGACAGCTAGTCTTCGAGGAGAAAAGCAAAACCACAGTAGCTTTCTTTGAATAGTGCTTAGAAATAGCATCTCATCCGGGACTTCCCTGGCGGTCCAGTGGTTAAGACTTTGCCTTCCAATGCAGTGGTTGTAGGTTAGATCCCTCGTCAGGGAGCTAAGATTCCACATGCCTCATGGCCAAAAGCCAAAACATAAAACATAAGCACTATTGTAACAAATTCATTAAAGACCTTAATAAATGGTCTACATTTGAAAAGAATCTTTAAAAAACAACCACAAAAAAAATAGCATCTCATTCACTTATGCAAGGAACACAGTTTCTATGGTTTGCAGATCACTAATCCTTATAGAAAGAAATAAAACCATCTTATTATGAGCAGGCTTGTGAACAGTTTAGTGGAAAGACCACATTCAGAATCCCATTCTCCTAAGTGTGCTATGTCAATTTCCCTTTACTCAACTTTGTCCATGACAGCCTTCCCCTCTGTGGTGCCCACTGACAACCCCTACCACAACATTTCTACCGTCCTTTGAAGGACCACCCAGCTCTATCCCCCCCCACGGGAACTTCTCTGACCACTCCACCTGTGATCACTGTCTTCTCTGGGCTCTATCAGTGCTTCTGTCTTCTTAGACAAGCTATTTTCCATGAATTATTTCCTCCTAGAGGCATGAGACTTGCTCTCTTCCCGTGATCTAAAGCTAAACATCATGTCTCTGTCCAGCCTCCAGTTCTTCACCCTGTACCTGATGGATCAGCTATAACATTTGTTCAGTTTTGCAGTTTCAAATCTAAATAGACTTCTCACCTACCCTAAGAATTCTGTATAACCAAAGTCCAACATTGGAAGTAGGATCATTTGGGTTTTTATGAAGGGATTTGACTAGATGGATACATAAATATATACAGAAAAATACTTAAAGTCATATGTATTCTCTCCTCCAAGTCAGCACCACAGAGCACTTACCAAGTAAGCAAAAACTGTAGTAAAATTTCCCAACAAGAGTTCAGGGACTAGCAGCCATGAAGAAAATCCCTAAACTTAAGTATAAATTCTGCGCCCCGCCCCCCCGCCAAAGAAAGAATAAATCCCAAACTTGATTTTTTCCCACTTAAAAAAAAGAGAGAGACAAGTTCCAAATTATTTTTACAGTACAAAAATTTTATTTTTTGTTAGGATAATTTAAAGTTTAAAACTGAAGTAGACATATTCATTTTACAAACAAGATATTCTTTCATAAGTAAGACCATTAAAAACAGTAAACAAAAAAGCTGTCTTTACAAAAAGCTCTGTGCATAGCAACTTTATACTGTATATAACTGACAAAGCAGAAATGATAAAATGAAACTATACAGTTTGAAAATGAGACCTTACTGTACAAAAGTTAGAGAAGGGGATGGTTTTTAAACCATGCATATTGGAATGTGCAAAGAAAAACTGGGGAGAATATGATGCTGTAACAAAAAAAGAGAGAGAGAGAGATAAATAATGCAGTAAAGTGTCCCTTTAAATGAAAAATCTTAACACAGCTCCTTTTACAAAGATAGGATAGAATTTTTAGTTACCTATAGAAATACTTATTTCAAGTGGCACAAAAATAACCTGGAACCAGAATGATTTAACAGCAATGACTAAAGAGGACAGAGTAGGTTTGTTTTTAATTTATTAGTACACTAAACATTATCCTTACACACATTTGTACACTTAAATAGATCTGTCACTGCTGAGGTTCTAGCTGAATGGTCAAAGATGTCTTGTATTTAGTTACACACATTTTTCGGTGTAAAGCTACCGAGAAATTCTACAATCATTTTGAAGACAGTACTGCACTCATCTTCATGCAAGAGCAAAATTCACAGATTCTAAAAGCAATGCTACTTAAAAAAACATTTCCTTATGTTGGATTGGCTGGAATCCAGATCTAAACATGCTTACTTTCATTCTGCCTTCACTTCTGGATGGTGGTGGTTGTCATCCACACCCTTCCTCTTCCATCAGATTTTTCACTGGGGAACGTTCTCTTGTGTTTCCCTTGTGTTTTTTGTTTTTTGGTGCTTTAGGCCCTGACTGTGAGGGACAGTCAGCAGGATTACAAGCATGCCAGGTTTCCAAACTTGGATTATCATGTGCGTAGAAATAATATTTGGGTCATACAGGGTAGTTCTGGAATAAAGGCAGATAAGACCATTGAGGGTTGAATAGATGTGGGCAAATGGAAGGGAGGGAGAATTTATGGGGTCATCTAAACTTGGCTCAGATGCGCTGAAGATGTTTCTCCAGGAGAGCTGCATCAATTTCTGATTGGAATCCTAACCTGATACCCCAAACTGAAGTCTGTGTATCACCTCTACTGTGGTGTCACTTAGCCAACAAGGGGAACCCTGGCCTGGAAAACAATGACATCCTTATTGGCCATTGAGAGAAGTCTGGATATATCTCCAAGACCACACAGACTTTTAAGACTTAGCCCCATGTTAGCAGCTCCTTCAAGATTTCTCCCGCTAAGAGCTAGTCCCAGAACTTACGAGAGCCTGTCACAGGTCTAGGGAAATACGCTATTTGGAACACGGGTGCCGCTACCCTCTGACTCTGCTAAGAATCTAGGTTTCCATTTCTTCAAATATCAGAGGAGAGAGTTAGGGCTTATAACCTGCCTCTTCCTCATCCTATCACATTCTTGCCTGGAAACTGTGTCAAGCAGGATACATAGTTTTTTTTTTCAGGTGAGTTTAATGCCATGAAAGGGGAAATCTGCAGAGATAAGGAAAGATGTGGACATCCTAATATTGATAAGGAGGAGTCTGAGAGACAGAGTCACCTTCTTCAAACCTGCTTCTGAAGTACTATGGGGCTTACATCTCTATGCTGAAGCAGATCACCAAAGAGGAGGGAATGTGGGGCTCTTAACAGGAAGATTCCACAGGGGCCAGTTGGTTGGGGAAGTCACGTGACTTTGGCTGTCTTTAAGGTGATCCCTGCCTTTTCCTGAGGGTTGCAAAGCCAAGGATGCACTGAGACAGGGGACTTCTCTGCACTTCTCAGGGGAGAATGTGGGAGCTAATGTGAATTCTTAAAAATTATATATTCACAAAGAGTGAATACCAAAAGGGACATGTAGGCTATTAGAAAGCAGACAGAGCTGGGAATGGATGGATGGGTTTGAGTATTTGTGTACGTGCAAGGACTTGCATCTTTGTCTCTGCACCGGGTTGTTCTACATAAGGTACATATTCTTGCCTGCGTGGGTCAATAAAATGATGGAAAAAGAGGGGGATGCGGGACAGGGGATAAGAGTCTAGTAAGTAACTGCAGTAATAATCACACACCTTTTAAACTTGTTACTACCTGTTTGCATCACTTCCATTTTACATCAGGAAGAGAAATTCCTCTCTCTTCCAAAAAGGTCTGAATTTCTACCTCTACTTACAATAAGTTACACATTTATTTATTTAAATAATTGTAAAACATTTTAAAATTTTTCCCTTTTTTTGTTTTTTTTTTGTTTGTTTTTTAAGGAGATTAAACTATAAGCAAACACACATACAACCACATTTCATCATTCGATTCAGGTTTCGTTTTAACAAAGTCTTTCATGCTGGTACCCTGTTTTGTTCAATTTTTTTTTCTGCATAAACTAAATTGGTATCTGAAAGGCTTCATAGAAAATAGAAACTTTCAACTTTTTTTTTTCCTACAAAGAAAAACAAATAGTATCCAAAATATTAAGCATGAATCGTTTGCCAATTTTTTTTTCTTAAATATTTTACAAACATAGGAAGGTGGTTCTCATAATGTTCGTAACAAAGAATTGCATTTCTGCTGTTAGCACTGACTACGTCAATGACATCTTTTGTCCTTGTTCCCAAGAGGGTCAGTTTGTGTAGCTACCATCAGAGCTACATGAGAAACAGGAGACCAGGTTAAGAGGTGGCTCCTTGCAAAGCCAGATCAGTCCATCATGTTCACTTGGGGGCACAACTCTCCCCAGAGAGCTCCTAGTACTTTGTTATTGGTCCATCAGAGTAAGTAGTTTTGTGCTACAAGAAAGCAGTTCTTCCTCTTCTTTACATTGGGGGCACGACAAGTCCAGTCATGGCTGCAAGGAAAGAGTGAACACAAGCGTGAGACTTACAGACTCCTTACATTAATGTCTAGAGCCCAGAGAGAGGGCTAGGGGATGGGATGGACAGTTTGGAACAATCCAGGGTGATGGTACCTTCAGCTGATATGGGAACCCACTGTCCTCAGGTCCCAGGTGGTGCAGTGTAAAGAACCTGCCTGCCAATGCAGGAGATGCAAGAGACTCAGTTTGATCCCTGGGTCAAGAAGAGCCTCTGGAGGAGGAAATGGTAACCCATTCCAGTATTCTTGCCTGGAGCGCTGTGGTCCAAGAGGTCACAAAGAGTCAGGGACACGACTGAAGTGCCTGAGCACCACACTGGTCTAGCAGACAGGCAATGACAGGCACTGAAGCCTTAATCACCGAACGTAACACAAAGCTTGCTGCCTTACTGAATCCCTGAATGTAACACAAAGCTTGCTGAAATTTTGCTTCAGAGGCCAAGAATCATGTTGTTTTATATTAATGGGTTGTATAATTGACATGTAAACATGTACTAAATTGTAATATGGGTATATGTGTAAGATAGTTTTCATTATTAGACTAAAATAACTTTTAGATCATACAGTTTCAAATCACCTAGCTGGAAGAGGAAAATAAATTCCAGGTGCCAAGCCTATTGAGTTACTTACAAGGCATCATTTATAACAAATCAAACTCTCTACCCATCCTGGGTTTCTATCCATTCTAGCTGAAATTTGATGAGGTTTCTAACTGGTTCATCTTCCTTTGGGGTGTACCACTATCTGGGCTTCCCTCATAGCTCAGTTGGTACAGAATCTGCCTGCAATGCAGGAGACCCCGGTTCTACTCCTGGGTCAGGAAGATCCGCTGGAGAAGGGAAAGGCTACCCACTCCAGTATTCTGGCCTGGAGAATTCCATGGACTGTATAGTCCATGGGGTCGCAAAGAGTCAGACACAACTGAGCGACTTTGACTTTCACTATCTGTGATGCCCATTCACTAAGGAATGCTGATTCACTGGAACAGAAGGCTTCATTTAGCCCTAATTTAGGAGTCACCCCAATCTCTACTCTTCACCCCCAATCCAAGTGCAGTGTCCAGTGCTCTAGTCCATCCATCCATCCATCCTAGCCCCTAGTGCCGTATCCATCTGGGCAAGTGGAAAATGCCTATCTGGGTGGTATCAGGTTCAAGGTGTCCCCTTGATATGAGAAATAAAGCAGCGTCCGCACAATGTAGAAAAATCACACACGAAAATGCACCCCTCTGGCCTTGGCTTTCAGGGGATGAACCCACAGAACTTGCACATTCTTGGAACCTGGCAGAGTAGTTTCCTTGTGTCCAAACGTCACACCATATCTAGAATTTGATCCTTTGAGTTTTATTGTCAAAGCCTCATCTAGAGGGCTTATCAAAAATCACTGAAGTGTTTGGCTGAATGTTGTTCACTAGGCTTATAAGCAAATGGCCAAAATTCTTCCTGCTTCTTCCAATATCTCTCTCCACCCACTTCCTTCCTTCCTCCTTCTTTCCTGCCCCTCCCCTCCTCGCTCCTCCTCCCTCTCTCTCTACCCCTTCTCTCTATGCCAGCTCGTCTTCTCAGGCAAGATTGTCAGCCGTCTATTTCCCTGCTCATACAGCCTTTATTGAATGTTTGTGAGATCTGGATTAAGGTCTTACACAGCTAGCAAAGCCTTAATTATTTTTGCCTGTATTACTATATATTGAATCGATGTAACTTTTCAATAAAGGCAGTTCAATTCTGGACACTCCCCGATGATTTGGAGATATAGGAACTCTGGTAATTATCCCAGAGTGTAGGAGGGTTTTGTTTTTTTTAATTATTCTATTTTTTTTTTCTCCTGGAGGGAGCTGGAAAATGAATCTGGCACATAGTGCATGATATTATCTTGACAATCTATACTCATCAACTGTGAATGCCTGATAAATGAGGTGGAAGGTGGGGGAAATGAATAGGGCACGTTGAGCTCCCCGGCAGCAGGTCTGGGGCTCACGTTTTCAACTTTAACTTGTCTATTACACTTCAGCCTCATCAGCCCCTTCCTTTTCCTGCATCCTCAAGAGAGTTATCTAAAGAGCTTATTAAAAGGGAAGAGCCTCTCCGAGAACAAGATCCACTGCATGTCTGGAGAACAACGTATTTCACGGAGTTTGCTTCTTCCTGGTGTCATGTTGGGCACTTGGGTGGGCGAGACTCTGCTCCATGGTGACCCTGACTTCTTGCTTGTAGAAACCATTGCCAGTGTGTACATGCCCATCACTCTGCTGTATTTAAAGTGGATAACCAATAAGGGCCTCCCGTACAGCACAGGGAACTCTGCTCAATGTTATGGGGCAGCCTGGATGGGAGGGGAGTTTGGGGGGAAATGGACACCTGTATATTATGGCTGAGGCCCTTTGATGTTTGCTTGAAACTATCACAACATTGTTAATCGGCTACACCCCAATGCAAAATAAAAAGTTTTTTTAAAAAAGAAACTGTCACCAACAGACAGAAAGCAAAAGTTAATTGGGAGAATGCGTAACCACATTGTCCAATCTCTTTTTACCTTTGACATTTTATGGGAATGTAACAGTTACTCTTCAGTTCAGGTATGGATGAATGCTGAAGAGAGGAACTACGATAATATTTCTGTCCCCGGAGAGACTAAGGGCTGCCAGAACTCAGGCTCTGGGGTCAAAATGTCTGAGTTCTTCAGTCACTGGCTGTGTGGTCCTGGGTGAGCTCCTTAACTAGACATGGTGATAATTGTATGACCTTTGCCTTTGGCTCACAGGATGCTGGAACAAGATAATTTGTGTCAAGTGCTCGGTCCAGCATCTTACACGTGGGGTCCAGACATGGTCCATGAATCTTGGAGAGTGTTGGCTGTGCAATCTTCCTGCGGGCAACTGAGACCACCTCACCTTACAGCAGGAGAAGAGAAGAACCTCCCTCTCAGCCTGTGATTTTCAGGCTCCACCTCAGACCACCTTTTCACTCTCCCACTGTCTGTCCCTAAAGAGACGGAGCATCCTGCCGTTCAGCCGCTGCCACCCCAGGCCCCTTCATTCAGCGGCTGCAGGCAGCACGTTCAAGGTCAGCTTGGCTCTGTCTCTGCACCAACCGGACACTTGGTGTTGCTGGACCTTGAACTGCTGGTCACTTGGTCCAAATGAGGAAGAACAGGACTGAGGCTTCTGAAAGGCATCCTTTGTCAGCCCCAGCCTCTCTCTGCCAGGCACGTCCTTCGCTTTTCCTAGTTCTTCACACACGTAACTTCTCAACAGCTTTGAGAGAGAGCAATCAGTTCTCTGTTTAACAGTCTAGGAACCCAAGGTTCTTGATGACAGTGCCTAGTACGGATGCCCCAGCACGTGGGAGGCTGAGCTCCAATTCTGGCAACATCTGATGAAGTCAAGTTCATATACAAGGACATACTGTGTAGCTAGCACAGGGAACTCTGGTTAATGTCACGCTCCACTGTTCCAGCATTCTTCCCACTGTGGGTAGTCTTTGAGGTTCTCCGAAGAATTCTCTCTTATTTCTCCATACACAACTTTATATTTTCATAGTTCTTTCTAAGTTTTTTAGTCTCCAATTCCTAACTTAAGTGTCCTTTTTGTTCTCTTCTCCTTCTCTTCCACCTTTTCCTTCTCCAGCCCTTCCCCACCCTCCTCCTCCTTCTTAAGGTTCAAATCACCAGGGGAATTTGGAGGGAGTTGTAAGACTCCAACCTGGAGGAGGGAAGGGCAACCCACTCCACTTTCCTTGCCTGGAGAACCCCATGGACAGAGATGCCTGGCGGGCTATGGTCCATAGGGTCATACAACTCCATTCTGACCAGTGGACCACAGAGGGCCTTGGGCATGCAGCACAGTGGGGATTCCAGGCCATGGCAGCCAGTGAAAAATTTGTCCTGGCCTCTCTGAGGGCCAAGAGCCAGGTAGGACCCCAAGGTGGGTCACCCTGGATACCACAGACCCAAAAAATCTGAGTCGACTAGCTCTGCCCCCCCAACTCAGTCCCTGCGTGAGAGAGGGCTGGCAGGTGGCAATCAAGTTATGCTTTTCTGCCTCCAAGTGAAGCTGAAAATATTGGCAAGAGTTGCCTGGAGGGAGGGAAAAGCCGTACCCTCCCTTTCCTCCTCTGACACTGGCACTCACCCTTAGCCCTTCTTGGGCCTCTCACTCTGCACTTCCCTGATGAGACCTGTGTGGCCCCCACCAGACTTAAGGGACATGACTAAAATCATAAGACTTGGAAAGGGGAGACATCACTGCTGAAGAGGTGGTGGGGAAGGGGAAGATGTGGCAAAAATTCAGCAATTGTTATACTTACAATGGATAACCAACAGGGACCTGCTATAGAGCTCAGGGAACTCTGCTCAATGTCACTGGCAGCCTGGCTGGGAGGGGAGTTTGGGGGAGAATGGATACATGTATATGTATGCTGAGCTCCTTAGCTGTTAACCTAAAACTAACTGTTAATCAGCTATGTTGTTCTTTAGTTGCTAAGTCCCGTCTGACTCTGCGACCCCATGGACTGTAGTCCGCCAGGCTTCTCTGTCCATGTGATCTCCCAGGCAAGAATACTGGAGTGGGTTGCCATGCCCCACTTCAAGGGATCTTCTTGACCCAGGGATTGGACCCACATCTCTTGCATTGGCAGGCAGATTCTTTACCACTGAGTCATCCCCATACTCCAATACAAAATATGGAAATATATATACTACCGTATATAAGATAGATAGCCGGTGGGAACTTGCTCTGTGACTCAGGGAACTCAGACTGGAGCTCTGTGACAACTTAGAGGGGTGGGTGGGAGGGGACATATCAGCTATGGCTGACTCATGTTCACGTATGGCAGAAACCAACATAATATTGTAAAGCAATTATCCTTCAATTAGAAATAAAGAAATTTTTCCCCCTTTATTTATTTATTTTTTCAGTGGGCTTTGTCATACATTGATATGAATCAGCCATAGATTTACACGTATTCCCCATCCCGATCCCCCCTCCCACCTCCCTCTCCACCCGATTCCTCTGGGTCTTCCCAGTGCACCAGGCCCGAGCACTTGTCTCATGCATCCCACCTGGGCTGGTGATCTGTTTCACCATAGATAATATACATGCTGTTCTTTCGCAACATCCCACCCTCACCTTCTCCCACAGAGTTCAAAAGTCTGTTCTGTACTTCTGTGTCTCTTTTTCTGTTTTGCATATAGGGTTGTCGTTACCATCTTTCTAAGAAATAAAGAAATTTTTAAAAATCCAGCAACTGTCCTCCTATTCCAGTCTGGAGGTAAGGCCATCATGGGGAAGGTTCTGGGCATGTCCCCTCATGCTAGGCTAGAAAGCACTGGCCTTTGATGAGAGACAGGGCAGTGGAGATGCTCAGCCTCAGGCTCAGCCTGCTTCTCACTGAATCTGACATCTGGATGAAAAGCAAAAATAAATATATATATATATATATATATTTTCCCTTCAAATATACAGATGTTTCCAACTATTCCCATGCTGGGTGGCATGTAGACCCAGCTGCTTTGTCTCATTAGAAGCAAAAGAATTTTCAGGGGCTCTTCTGAGGGCTGGGTTTTCAAATCTGATTTCACAGTTCGTCTGTCAAATCACTTGACTTCGAGACGGCACCATCACTCTCATGGTAGAAATGTGGCAGGAACATGCCATACCTCCCGGAGCCATGCTCGGCCCCACCTAGCGAAGACACCCTCACAAGCATCCCCCTCACAAGGCTTGGGGTCCCCCGTGCAATCAGAAAGCCACCAGGCAGATGCCGTTCCAAGGTCAACACAGTCCATCGAGGCTGTGCTGACCTCAGAGGCTTTGATCCACGAGGGGTTACCCGAACCTCTGCCCTCTTTGGTTTTATCCAACACCGCCTGTCGTGAATGTTTGCGTGTCAAGATGCAAGGAGCAGCCTAAAAATAATGTGGGACGTCAGGCTCCTCCAGTGCTCAGCAGTTTCCAATTTGCTCTCGCGCCATCAGCTGCTCCCATTCACAAGGAGGTGATTAGATTCTCATGTGCTCATCACATGCGTGCTACATCATGTCATATTGTATTTTAGGACATCACTGAAGAACAGGTCTGATGGGTGATATTAATACTTGTTCTGAGACACAGTATATCTTTTTTCCTTTCTTCTCTACCCCACCCCTGATCGGGCACCTGCTATCAATTTCACCAGCATGAAACCAGAATTCTCAGAACTCGCTGGTTGCTTCTGATGGATCTTGTCGATTGGTGCCACGTGACTGGGAACACAGTGTGGGTGGCAAGCCGATTCACGTGGCACCTGCTGTAGTGGGCAGGTACCTTAAGGGAAACAGTGACATGGTCTTATGAAAAGCAAGGTCTGGAGGGCTTCCCTGGCAGCTCAGTGGTGAAGAATTCGCCTGCCAGTGCAGCAGACACAGGTTTGATCCCTGATCCAGGAAGATCCCATGTACTGTGGAGGAACTACGCCCATGCACCCCAACTACTGGGCCTGTGCTCCAGAAGCTGGGAGCCGCAACCACTGAGGCCCGACACTCTAGAGCTTGTGCTCAGCAACAAGGAAAGCCCTCACACCACAACTAGAGAGCAGCCCTCACTTGCTGCAATTAGAGAAAAGTTTCCACAGCAATGAAGACCCAGAAGAACTTTATAAAAAAAAAAAAAGCAACATCTGGAGAGTCCGGACACTCTGTTCTTAGTTTCTCAGTCGTGTCTGACTCTTTGCAACCCTGTGGACTGTAGGCACTCGAAGCTTCTCTGTCCCTGGGGATTGTCCAGGCAAGAATACTGGAGTGGGTTGCCATGCCCTCCTCCAGGGGATCTTCCCAACCCAGGGATTGAACCCAGGTCTCCCACATTGCAGGTGGATTCTTTATCATCTGAGCCACCACCCTACCATAGTTAATTCTGTGTCCCTGCAGAGTCGTCTGACTCCTCTATTATTCCCCCATCTTGCCCTAGGATAGAGAACTAGCCCAGTTCTACAAGCCATGCTGGTCCCACACGGAGAACACCAGAGCATCTCCTTGTAGGGAAATGGCCAGAGATACAGAAGGATGCAGGGCTGCTTGCTCCCACTTCGTGGACTCTGTGGCCCATGGACCGTGCTGACTCCCAAGATGCTACAGCTTGCTTACCTCTGAATCCATTTCCATTGCCACTGGAGCAGGCAGGCGAAGGGGAGCCTTGGGGCCTGATGACAGGGGCAAAGGCACTCTTCTGTTTGACAGCAGGAAAAACTGAAGAGGAAAACGGGAGGATGGAGGATGTGCTGGAAGATCCAACAGTGGGACTTGATGACATGACTGGAAAGCAAAGGACAGTCCTTCTTTAGAAAGAGAAAGATCTGGAGTTATGTTCTTTCTTCAGTACATACAACCAGTACATACTGACTGCAAACTACGCGTTTGTTCCAGGCATTGTTCCAGATTCCAGGGATTTGAGAAGAAGTTGAATGTGACAACGACCCTGCCCTGTCCCTTGGGAGGAAGAGCCAAATGAAACAGTGAGTAGGGTCATCATCCTATTGGAGGAGCGACCATGATGCTAAGGAGATACATCCGGGCAGGGTGCTTTTCTGCCTGGAAGAGTCAGGAAGGCATCAGTAGGAGGTCATATTGTGATAGGTCTTAATCCACAAGTACTTGGTTGGCCAAAATGTTTGTTCAGATTTCTCTGAAAGGTATTGTAGAAAAACCCAAACAAACTTTTTGGCTAACCCGATAGAAGCTCAACACGAGAAGGCTAAGACCAACCTCTGAAAAATGATCAAGTCTACTAAAAAACAGAAACTTCTTTTTTTTTTTTTAAATCCTAAAATGTAATCCTGTCTGGGAGCCATGTGTCTCCCTGGCAGTTCTCAGGGCGCCAGAGATTTGCTCTGTAGGGTAGGCATCTTCTCGGAGCATGCCATCTCTATGGGCCACTTCCTCATTAAATGTAAAAGTTTATTAACAGTGAAGAGATTACCTCCCTTCTCCCTCTACTTTCAGAGCTCCTGGGAAATAAAGCTGCAAGTCAGCCTCCTCTGATGTAATGTGTAGAAAAAAAACACACCAGTATTAACATTAAAATGACTTCAAGGAAGCCAAAATTTAACTGTTGTGATTTCCAAGAAAAATAAAGGCAACTTACAGAACAAAGTGCCCCACCTCTTAATGTCAGATACTCCACCAACTTACATCATACAAGAAGATAATTTTCTTCCAGGTTCAATTTGCTCGAAAAAGAGGTAAACTTGAGTTCACACACGTAAAATTGTTAGAGATAGCATTTTACAGTATATGGTCAAGTTTCAGGGGCTCATTCTAGCATAATGTCCAGAATTCTGAACTGTCCCAAGTCATATGACTTAAGAATTACTGGAACCTAATGGCAAAGGCCACAATAAATGCTAAGAGTGCTGACTTCTACTTCATATCATCAGTAGTCCAGACAGTCCACAAGTAAATCTGAAATTGAGGACATGAATGTGAGTTAATGTTTCAAGTATAACGTGTATTTTGGAGGGCCGGTGTTCAGATGGCCTTTGCAAGACTCCATCCTCATTTTTCCCCTCTCCCTATAAACATAGACATTCAACTGTGCTCACACAATTGCATATATAAAGCAATAATGCGGCATGCCTCCCATGCAATGTCTTTTACAGCCAATCTACAAACCAAAGACTTAAAAAAAAAAATCTTTATCTAAAAACTGCTCATCCTGAAGTGGTCCTGATTTACAGGGCAATGCAAAAGGAAGCACTGGAATACATCCCAGTCTTCAAAAGAAAAAAATTGGTGGTATTTGTAGCAGCAGTGGTAAAGAATCTGCCTGCCGATGCATTAGACATAAGAGACAGGGGTTCGATCCCTGGGTCAGGAAGATCCCCTGGAGGAGGGCATGGCAACTCACTCCAGTATTCTTGGCTACAGAATCCCATGGACAGAGGAGGCTAGTGAGGTCGCAGTCCACGGGGTGGCAAAGAGTCGGCTATGACTGAAGCAACTTAGCACGCACGCACATGGGGTAGGAGAGAGGCTTAAGCCTGGAGCATGGGTTTTATTCACGGTCCAAGTCAGTCTCCTCTCTAGCCTTGGTTTTAGCATCAGTGAAATGTGTGTGCGCGCACAGGGTGAGTGGCTGGGCCTCTCCTCTTTCTGTGAGGCACAGAATTAGAGGCCAAAGGAAAGCTGGTATGTGGAAACCCCTGATTCTGACCACCATCCAGTCTCTGACATACCATATGATCCATGTGGGTCCCAAAGTGGTGCCTTGGCTTCTGGGTCTGCAACAGCAGAATCTTCCCTCATAGAGCATGAGAGGGGAGGGGTTTTATAAAGTGAATTAGGCGCGCACACACACACATGCACACATATACTTAATTCCACTTATATTCAGCATACGAGTCATTTCTAGTAACAGATCCTAAAGTATGCTTACTAGCGTGGCCACCTCTCAGTGGGAAAGGAGTCATCTCAGACTTCACCAAGTGACACAAAATTGCTGCAGAGTTGAATAAACACAGAGCTGTAAAGTGCCCATTTAAAATATTTTAAACAAAATGTTCGCAAAATGTCAGATTATATAAAAATTTAAAATGTAATACTTTTATAATAAAAATCCTAAAAGGAATTTTAATATGCATATGTTAGCAAACATAATTTCTATGTTTATTTTAAAAAATGCTGTAAGAGCCAGGAGTTTCATTAAAATTTTTTTAAAGAAGTCTTAATATCTTAACAGACATTAAAACTTATTATAGATCTACACCAGTGAAATCAGTGTTAGACCAGCATAGAAATAGGCAGACAAATCCTTGGAGAAAATAGAGTCCAGAAATAGACCTGGATATATAGGAGAATTAAAACTTAATAAAGGGGACATTTCAAATTAATGGGGAAATAAACACATAGTAACAATACACTAACCATTTGGAGACAAAATTTAGAGTGCTTCCTCATATTAAACACAAAAATAAATCTAAATAGATTAAAGGGTTATTTTTAAAAACAAAATTATAAAGGAGCTAGTAGAAAAATGAGGAAGTTATATAATTTAACTCATCCTTTTCACCACCCCAAAGCCTAAACAGAACATCATAAGATAGATTTGTCATATAACCAAAAATTTCTATAACACATACAGAAAAGGCAAATGACAAATTAGGAAAAATATTTTTCATAATTTATTTAGATATATTCAGATCCTCAGTAGCTAATAGGTTTTTATAAACTAATCAGAAAATGTCCCAATAGGAAAATAGGCAAAGGACATGAAAAGAAATGTCACAGAAGGAAAAATGAAAAAAACCAAAAGGCCTTTATAGACCTATAGATGGTCAGACC
Source organism: Cervus elaphus (assembly GCF_910594005.1). NCBI lineage: Eukaryota > Metazoa > Chordata > Mammalia > Artiodactyla > Cervidae > Cervus > Cervus elaphus. Next base: position 37,593,105 of record NC_057830.1, on the reverse strand, counting down.
AATTAGTAATCAGATGCAAATTAAAACAGTAATGAGATGTTATTTTCCACTTGCCAGATTGATAAAGATTAAGAAAAAATTAAGAGGGCAGGGAAACAGATACTCTCCTTTTCTAAGGGGAGTGCTAACCTCTCTGGAGGAACTTTGGTAATATGTATCAAAGTATTTGAAAACGTCCATGTCTTTTAACCCAGTAATTTAATTTCCAGAAATTAATTCCAAGGAGGTAATCATAAATGTGCAAAAAAAAAAAAAAATTCCAAGGACATTTTTATAATCATGAAAAACTGGGAAATAAGTGAAATGACTAGCAATAGGATAAACTATATTAAATCCATAAAATGGAACATTATGCAAATGTTAAAACTAAGATTAGAGAAGAATATTTAATGGCATGGAAAGATATGCATCCTCAGATGAGTAAAGCAGAATACATAATAATATAGACAATGAACCCACTTTCACTTTTTGAAAAAACATACAAAGCAAAAGTGTAATAGGATGTGATGGGCATCCCTGTTTGTTTTTGTTTTTTTTTTTTTGGCTGTACTATGTGGCTTGTTGGATCTTAGCTCCATGATCAAGGACTGAACCTGGGCCCTCCACAGTGAGAGATCGGAGTCCTAACCACTGGACTGCCAGGGAATTCCCACATCCAAATTTTTAACGACATTATCTACCAGACAGGATTGTGAAAATTCTTGAATTTCTTCCTTTTACTCTTCCATATTTTCAAAATTTTCTATAATGAATGTGTATTACTTTTGATGTAGCAGAAAAAAGTAAAAGCTGTTAAAAGAAACAAATGGAAAAATCTCTTATTTCTTTGGGAAAAAATAATACAATCCTTAGCAAGAGACATAATAGCCTTCCTGACATTAACATTTCTCTTCAATCTAAGGCTTAACTGCCTGTAAACAAGGTTACCTGTTAACCTTTCTGCTACAAAAAAAGCAAAGCACCAATAAATTTTCAAATTCCTGGGAAAACCTTGTTGATTGTAGTTAACTTTGCAATGTAAACGTCACTCCTAATATCTGTTTTCCATTCTTAGAACACAGGTCTATATCACTGCTGAATTTTATGGAGCCTAGCTTCATATCTGTGACTTGGAGAATTTTGTCATTTTTCTTCTACTCTCTTTTTCATTGATCTTATGGCAGAAGCCCATTAGCTGTGCATCAGAGCAGACGCTGCAATTTTCAAAATAAATCTATCCATGACTGCAAGGCTTACTTTAAAAGTTACCACTGGTTACCTCCGCAAAGAAATAAAGTATGTCATTTTTGTTTTCTTTTTATATAGAAATGCTTTCCAAAATGTCTATAATGAGGTTACAACTGTCATTTTGTTCAGTTGCCAAGTCATGTTCAGCTCCTTGTCATATGATTTTTCCCCCTTTCTGAAGAAAAAGACAATAGGAAACACACCAAAGTATTAACAAGGTGTTTTTGTTGTTCGTTTGTTTGTTTTGTTTTAATGGCAGGAGTAATGCTTTCTTTTAAGAGCTATTGTCAGGACTTTCCTGGTGGTCAAGTGGTTAAGAATGCACTAGCCAATGCTTGGAACACAGGTTGGATCCCCGATCCAGGAGCTATGATCCCACAGGCCTTGGAGCAGCTAAGCCCCGTGGGCCACCATTACCAAAGCCTGCACTCTATAGAGCCCGTGGTCCACAGCGAGAGAAGTCACCGCAATGAGAAGCCCCTGCTCATCACAACTAGAGAAAGCCCAAGCAGCAACACAGACCAATGCAGCAAAAATAGATGAATACATATTTTTAAATAATAATAAAATAAAAACTATCATCACCTGTGTTCTAAATGTTCTACATATTCATTTAATACCCTACAATAGAAAAAATGTCTTGATATTTATTTTTCGAAAATATGAAAACCCTGAGGTCTGGGGCATAGTCCAAGACTGTGTATGTAAGTGAAGTAAGAGTCCCTGTGATGACCTAGAGGGGTGGGATGGGGTGGGACTTGGGAATGAGGTTCAAGAGGGAGGGGACATGTACATACTTATGGCTGATTCATGTTGAGGTATGGCAGAATCCAACACGGTACTGTACAGCAATTATCCTCCAATTAAAAATAAATAAATTAAAAAAAGAAGAATCCCTGCGGACAGGTTGGATTCTGTCTGTATAGATCCTGTTTCAAACTTGGCACTGCTTGGTAAGTATTCAACTTTGGAAGAAGTGGTTCCCTTGGGAGTTTCAAGCTTGTCGAGTAGAACATCTTTGGGGACACCAGTGTGTATCGTTGTAGGAAAGTTGATCACGCATATTTGAAAATTTCTCTGGACACCTCTCTCTGCGGATAGAGACCAAAGGAAAGGCCAGTGCTTCTGGCCCAGAAATCTCTTGTGAACATGGGGAGTTCAGGAAAAACCACTTTTCTGCTTCTTAGGATTGATCGGCTCACACGGTTCCAGCTGGAACTCACTGGGCACACATCCTTCTTTGCATCGAGCCATTGCATTTGTTGGCGTGAAGGCGTCTGTCAGCATTTCATTATAACCCCCTATTGTCAGGGGTTTAGAATTCAGCCATAAAAACTTGCACTGAGCTGGAACTTGGCACACACCACTACCGCCAGGAAGTGAAGTTTGTATGTGAAATTGAAAAAACATCTGTTTGGCCATTTTTGAAGTGGTGTGAGAGCAAAAGCAGTGAAGATGCAGGGTTTTGATACGCTGCGTTGGCCGCAAGAGCAAGTCAACCTGACCAAGAGGCTTGACTTTATTTCTTTTTTAATGTCTCTGGCAAGTGATTGCTCCATGGCATGCCCTGGCCACATCAGACCAGTTTAAAAAATAAAATGAAAAATCAGAAGGGTGTTTTCAGACACAAGCAACTGAACTGATGAAATGGTATCCCCTGAGCCTTTTAGTTTCTTTTTTGTATTTCCCAGAGAATTTGAGACGTAGGTGGGTAGAAATACAGGTCATGTGCTATTGTAATGGACTCCATGGGGTATTCGGTTTTTTCGCAGAATGGAATTTTATTGTAATAGGATGCACTGTTTGGAATCCCATTCCAAATCTGCAGTTCCTTCAGACCTTCCCTCAAAAAAGGAAGGCGAAAGGGGTCTCACAGACCCAGTAGGAAATAAAAGAGGACCTTATCTAATGTGTTTCCCTCCCTCTGGGCAGGGCGCCTTCCTCTTTCTATCTGTGGATGCTCTCTTGTTTTAATCGGTGATTTGAAGACTTGGGGTGTTACTGTTTTCTTGTAGCAGTGGGATTGAGTGATCAAGAAAGGAAAGTGGACGAAGTTGTCACCGGCTGGGATGGAAAGGGTCCCTTCCTATTGAATGAATTATCTAGTAAGAAACATCACACCATCAACATCTGATGGGCAATTTTATTCATCCATTCACTCTTTCTCCCTCTCTCTCTCTCTCTGTCCATCCACACCCCACCCACCCCTTCCTGTCTTACTTTCCTCCTTCTCCCTCCCTCATCACCACACTTAACCCTACATTGTTATATTAACCTTTTTTTTTTTTTTTTGGCCATGCCATGCGCATGTGGGATCTTAGTTCCCTAAACAAGGACTGAACCCATGATCCCTGCATTGGGAGCACGAAGTCTTAACCCCTGGACCACCAGGAAAGTCCCTATATTAACTATTTTTGATCTACAAAAATGACAGTTTCACATAGTTTAACCTAACATACACATTTTATTCTTAAGTGTATGAACATAATGAAATTGCACATTTTGAGACATCAAAAAGAGATAATTCCCTATGGCTCAGCCCAATAGTATGCTATAAATACATGAAATATCTTAATATGATTGAATAATTTAAAAACATGATATCTTGGATCTGATGACACATGTTCTAGCCCCATTTTTTACTGTTTATTGGCCATGAGCCCTTGAAATAACCTTTCATATCTTAGAAGAGAAAAATGATGATGATACTAGTAAAATAAATTATATTAATTAATATAATTATATAAATATGTTAATTATATACACATAATAAATTATTATATCCATGTGTGCATGCTCAGCCACTTCAGTTGTGTCTGACTCTTTGCAACTCTATGGACTGTAGCCCACTAGGCTCCACTGTCCATGGGATTCTCTAGGTAAGAATACTGGAGTGGGTTGCCATGTCCCAGGGATCTTCCCATCCCAGGGATCAAACCCATGTCTCTTGCATCTCCTGCATTGCAGGTGGATTCTTTACCACTAGCACCACCTGGGAAGCCCCTTTCATAAGGTTATTGTGAAAATCTGATGGGACTCACGTGTGAGCACGCTTGTTAGGCTATAAGGCTGAATGTAAATGTAAATTACTTGTACTGTTGTGACCGTTATCATAGGATGTTATTTATACAGTGGTTCTTCTGCCCTTGCATCCCTTGTAGGGGCTATTAAGATGTGGTCCTTCTGCACATGGGGTCCGCTCTCCACCTGGATGCATGGGAGAATCTCTCCAAGGTCTCAGCCACTGAAAAATCAAGTTTCTCCTGAGCTTTGACTACTACTATTACTACTAATGTGTGGACATAGAATTTTATAAGAAATAGTGTTTCTCTCTTTGCCTTACCATCTTGTAAGCCAGGGGTCCCCAACCCCCAGGACCAGTCCTGGTCCATGGCCTGTTAGGAACCGGGCTATACAGCAGGAGATGAGCAACAGCAAGCAAAGCTCCTCTGTATTTGCAACCACTTCCCCTCGCTTGCCTTACCGCCTGAGCCCTGCCTCCTATCAGATCAGCGGCGGCACTAGACTCTCATAGGAGTGTGAACCCTAACCCTAAAATCAAAGTGGAACATCCTGAGATTGCTGCAAGACAGCAATAAAGCACACAATAAGTATAATGTGCTTGGATCATCCCGAAACCATTCCCTGCCCCCTAGTCCATGGAAAAACTGTCTTCCACAAAACTGGTCCCTCATGCCAAAAAGGTTGGGGACCGCTGTTGTAAGCCTCTGAACCAAGTTAATGACTCCCTTGAACAGACCCAAAGGCATCACACTAACCCTTGGATTCATCTAATTTTCCTATCCATGTGTTTTTCTTTTATCTGTTTCTTATAGTTTCCATTTTATACTTTCATACTGCTCATATGATTATTAATATTCCCCCCATACATTTTTGGAACAAGAGAAGGTAAAAACAAGTAAGGAAATAAATGAGGCAAACAACCACTTGTTTCCCTCAGTCCCTCTGATCTAACTGACCTGGACCATCTGACAGGTCACAACGCAGAACGCATGTCTCCGTGAAATGGCCCTTGCCACTCCATGGACCTTGCCACTGCCTTTCTGTCTGTGGAAAACTTTAGTCAAGGAATAAGTTTAATCAGAGAAATGTGGAAACAAAGGAAAATAGAGGACACTAAATAGTAATAATGTAGTCATTGAGCATACTCAAGGACTTTCAGTTCTTTCTCAAGGGCCATAGATAATATTCTGAGTCCTATCCTGTGAGCTGTCTTATAGATACTGAAATCCCAGGTGGAGAAGTTTACTACATCATGACCAGACTGTACCCAGGACATGAGCTACCACAATTCTGAGAACTGGCCACAGAGAAATGGGAACAAATGGACCCTAGAACTAAAGATTAACTGTACCTGGTCAATCAAGATGATGCTGGTCAGACCACCATGGACCAATCTGAAGATTACTTATCAGAGCTGATTCCTGTTTCCAGGTTTAGTCCTACCCACCCCCCACCCTGCCCACCTTCTGTCTATAAAAGCTCTTGACCCAGTGCTTGTCAGTGGGAGGAGGCGGGGGGGACTCAGCCTTTGGACAGATGTGTGCCAACCACCCCCCACCCCACCCGGCTGCCAGCATCTGAAATTAAGTAAATTTTCCTTTCCACCAACCTGGCCTGTTTATCAGCTTCTGAGCGGCAAGCAGCCAGACCCCCCACACAGTCTTTCAGTAACATCTGCAATAACAAGAGTTTCCTTGTCCTGGAGGAACCAACCTCTGCTACCTCTGCGACTTGTTACTGTATCTTCACCACACAGGGCAGAGTGCTGAGTGTAATGAGTCAAACAGATAATCCAGAAATACCTCCTGGACGAGTGTCCCCAGGGAACCAGAGGCCCAAAAACTGAGAGCGGCAGCCTCCAGACCTGAGCACGTTTCGTCCCGAACTACACTAAAAACGGCCTAACTTGCCCTTGTTCCCGGCGTGAAGGAACCACTCTGGTTGAACAGAGGACTCCCAGCAGAGCCTTGCAATCAGTTGTGGCATTTCATGGACATGCCACTCAATCTTCAGACTCTACAGGACGGCTTATCCTCTGCCCTGAAGTGGTCCCTATGTGGGCTATAAGAAGCATCTTCTCTCAGCCTCCTGGGACCATTCTACAAGGTCCCAGCTTGGCCCCCAATGCCATGCAAATGAGTTCTCATAACTTCCTAGAGCATCTTAGGCTTCCCAGGTGGCACTAGTGGTAAAGAACCCGCCTGCCAATACAGGAGATGTAAAAACCACAAGTTCGATCCCTGGATCAGGAAGACCCCCTAGAGGGAGAGCATGGCAACCCACTCCAGTATTCTTGCCTGGAGAATCCCACAGACAGAGAAGCCTGGTGGGCTCCAGTCCATGGGGTCACCAAGAGTTGGACACAACTGAAGCAACTTAGCATGCACCCAGAACATCTAGCTTGCAGTTAACCCACATTTAGGACTAATAGCTTCTGCCCCCATATATTACACAGTCACCAGCAGTCAAGTTCCATCTCCCCGGAGGTACATAAGGGAGGTGAGAGCCATGTAACAAAGTGAGAAGGGAGATGACGCGTTACACAGAAAAACTGAAGCTATCTGCTCTGTCTAGATGCTTGCCCTGCTGTATCCTAGCTGTGTGATCGTGGGTAAGTCAGTTAACTGCCGGGTACCTAAACTTCCTTGCTGATGACAAGAAGGTAATACTGACCTCAGAGAGTTCTTGTGAAGATTTAAATAAAACACTATATCTGAAAGTGCCTAATGGAGAGTATACAGAAGGACTTCCCTGGTGGTCCAGTAGCTAAGACTCCGTGGTCCCAGTGGAGGGGGCCCAGGTTCAGTGACCCCTGGTTAGGGAACTGAAGATCTTGTGTGCCATGACTAGGAGCTGGCACAGCCAAATAAATTCTTTAAAAGTATACAGAATGTTAGCTGAAATGGAGTCTTAATTCCTCGTTCCCATCCACACAAATCACATCTACTGCTTCTCTGTAAAAAGGGAATAAATAGTTTCACTCCTTTTCTTTCTCTTGAAAGGCTTTGAGTAAGTGGTGCTAGGGGTAAAGAAACCTCTGCCAATGCAGGAGACACACGTTCGATCCTTGGGCTGGGAAGATCCTCTGGAAGAGGGCATCTAGTATTCTCGCCTAGAGAATCCCATGGACAGAGGAGCCTGGTGGGCTACAGTCCATGGGATCACAAAGACTCAGATATGACGGAAGCGGCTTAGCGACATAGCTCAGTACAAACCAATAAGCCCAAGTCCACTAAAGGAGAAGTACAGATGGCAGGAAGGATGCTTCATCAGGAAATGGGACCACTCCTCCACGAGTCTAAAATGTAGATATGCTACTCTCTCTCAAAAGGCTAGACAGTAAAACCCAGGGACAGAGAGGCAGCGAGAGCTGGCCTGAGGAACAAGGCACTTACTTCCATAAGGGGAGCTGGTGGGGGAGCCGTTGAGAAATCCCGGTGACCCTGGAACGCCCAGGTTGGCCATGGGGACGTTGCTGTAGCCATTCATGCTGTTACTGGAGGTGCTGTAGTTAGACTGCTGGGGGGTGGAGCTGGAAGAATAGCCCCGTGGAGAGATGCTGCTCGTGTTGCGGATGTATCCTGGACGACAAAGAAAAGCCCAGATGAATGAGCCTGTATGCGCAGGCGCACTCACACACACAGCGGAGACCAAATATGGCGGCGTCGGTGCACCAAGCTCCCAGTCTACAGAATTCCACCAGGCTGACTGCGGGCTGCAGGGGGAAGTCTGCAGTTTGTCTTCAGACTTTTCATACCTTCCTATCTCTTCCCCGTTCTGCACAAAACCTTCCTCCTCTTTCCCATTTGCAGTCAACATCTCCAACTCACACTAAGGAGTGGTTGACGATGGGGCAGTGTGCAGTGACATCTCCCAAATCATATTTCATGTAACACTAAAGCCCTCTGAGATACTGATGGGTGTCACTGCGAAAGTATTCTCTGGTCAAATGAAGCTTGGCAGATGGTGCATACTGTGGCCATTCATTGAAGATTCATACATGATGCTGACGCTCCAATAATTTGGCCACCTGACGCAAAAAGCTGACTCTTTGGAAAAGAGTCTGATGCTTGGAAAGATTGAAGGCAAAAGGAGATGGGGGCGGGAGAGATGAGATGGTTAGATAGCATCACCGACTCAATGGACAGGAATTTGAGCAAACTCCAGGAGACAGTGAAGAATAGAGGAGCCTGTTGTGCTGCAGTCCATGGGGTTGCAAAGAGTCGGCTATGACTTGGCGACTGAGCAACAACAGAGAATAAATAAACTGGTTTAACTTTGCTAACCTAGTATTTCCCAAATTTCACACACCAGAGCATCTTTCCTGGGTGTGGTAAGGAAAAGGCATTCTAGTAACATCGCAAGGGCCGCTAGCATTCTACTGATCACAGCTATAGAAGTTTGAAGTTGTTACCATGCCCTGTTGGGTGAGGTGGGGAGTGTTTTCATTCAAAATGCATTAACAAGTTCATCTAAAGGGGCTGTCCTTTGACCAAAGACTTGGAAGCATCAGCAATGGAATGCAAGGGAGAGCCAGTTCATAAGTGGAATTGCTTCTCCCCATATTTCTGAAACCCTAGCAGAGACATCACCTAATCTAGCCTGAACTAACCTACGTTGGATAACTGTCTCTAAAGGTATTAAAGAAATGACCCAAATTTGGGGGGACAAAAGGAAACGATGTCCCACCCACATTTCTGTAGGAAGAACTTACCCTAGGCATGAGAGTGAGGAATTCCCTTATAATGGATGAATAAAATTAGAAATAAAATTATCCTAAGGTTAGGGATATCAGCAGAAACATTTACACCTTTTAAAAAGTGACTTATGATAAATGTGGCACCTTAATGAAATCAATCTCAGTGACAAAAATCTTTACACAATATGCTTTACATATAAAACCACAGTTAGCTGTGTTGCTGTCTATACATATTTGTATGTATGTGTGTGTGTGCGCTCAGCTGCTAAGTTGTGTCCGACTCTTTGCAGCCCTATGGACTGAAGCTGCCAGGCTCCTTGGTCCATGGAATTTCCCAGGCAAAAATACTGGAGTGGGTTGCCATTTCCTCCTCCAGGGGATCTTTCCCAACCCAGGGGTTGAACCTGCATCTCCTACATCTCCTACATTGGCAGGCAGATTCTTTGCCACTGAGCCACCTGAGTTTCCCATATATTTGCATACATTTGTATATATTCATATATGAGATAGTATACAAACAGAGGTTACCAAACAAATCTAAGCCATCCACCCTTGGTACTAGTAATTGGCGTGCAGGTAACAATAATGGCAATAACTCTGTTTCTTTCTCTTATTCACTTTGATGATTACAATAGCAGAAGTGTATATTTTATTCAAATAATACCTGTACATCTGGTTGCAATAAGCCTAAACTCTTCTAAATTCATAATACTTCATCATATCCTTAAATATTTCCATTGAAGGATTCTACCTGGTACTTAAAAAGCTGAAAATCTAACAATACATCTAATGTTGAGATAATCCAATGACTGTATTGCTTATCTGGGACACTTTTTTTTTTTTTTTTTTTGAGTAGTGAGACAAGGAAAGTGTTTATTAGGAGGAAAACAAGTATGGATAGACACACAGGCGGGCTCAGAGAGAGAGAGTTGCACCCTCTCTGGAACTTTGAATCACTTTGATGGAGCATTTTTTCTGGGTTTCCTTCAGGCACTCATTTTGATTTGCCTGGTTGTGAGTAGGACACACTCTTTTCATGACATAAGAATCAAACTTTCACTTCTTTCAACTCCAGCAGAGCCAGTCTTTTAACTGTATAAGATGTTTGTGTTTTGAGTCTGAGAAAGGCAGTACCTTGATTGTTTCCCTGTGTTGACTCTGAGATGCTGACCCCAAGCTGGCTGCCATATGAATTGATGCCCATCATGCCGCTGTGAGCTGGGGAGCTGGAGAGAGCTGGGATCTGGCTGGGATTCCTGGGGACGCTGTAGAGGGCTTCAGCGATGTCCGCAGCTCGCTTCAAGATGATGTCCTACAAGATGGCAGGTGGAGGTGAGTGTTTGTATTGAGCAATAGGAGTCAAACTGTACTCAGTATTTTGTAATAACCTGGAAGGAAAAATAGTCTGAAAGAAGATATATATGTGTGTGTATAACTGAATCACTTTTATGTACACCTAAAACTAACACAACATTGTAAATCAACTGTGTTGGCAGGTGTGTGTTCAGTTGTGTCCAACTCTTTCTGACCCCATGGACTGTAGCCCACCAGGCTCCTCTGTCAAGCGATTTCCCAGGCAAGAATACCGGAGTGGGTTGCCATACGCTCCTCCAGGGGTTCTTCCCCACCCAAGGATCGAACCCAGGCCTCCTGTGTCTCCTGCACTAGCACGTGGATTCTTTATCATTTGAACTACCAAGTGAGGAATTGGGCTTAATCAACTGTATAAACTATGTGAAAAAAGTGAGTTGCTCAGTTGTGTCTGACTCTTTACAACTCTTTGTAACCCGCCAGGCTCCTCTCTCCATGGAATTCTCTAGGTGAGAATACTGGAGTGGGTAGCCATTCCCTTTTCCAGGGGATCTTCCCAGCCCAGGGATCAGTCTACTTCAATTTAAAAAAAAAAAAAGAAGAGAATCAATTTCAAGAGAGTGTAAGATGTGAACTTCTAACCTGGTTATTGTGTGGTGTTCCATAGAGCGCCTCCACCAGATCTGCAGCTCTTTTCAATAGCATTTCCTGGAAAAAGAAAAGAAAGCTGGATATCAGCAAAGGTAAAACCTCAACTGGCCAACACAAAGGAAAATTACCTATAAAAATCAAAAGTCCAGGTATCCCCCTAAAATGTAAGTAACTAGCCACGATGGCTTCTATTCACTTTGACAGGTAGAAAATAAATAATTTCACATATAAACTCCTCTATAAGTATGTATCTGCATGAAACTCATCTCACTGAAAAGGCTTCATAAACAGCTGGGCTACCAACACAAAAAGCAACCAGATCAAGGGTGGAGTCAGTTAACATTAGTAATGTCATGGGAGTTCCATTAAAAACTACTTTCAGACTATTCCATTAAAAAAAATCTGGTACTCTAATTAACCAAATATTCTCAAAATGATTGATTGGCCTGAGTTGAACCACTTGCCAAGGAGTTGTCCAGAGTCCTGAAATGATCTTGGCAATGCCTTCTGCAAAATTTTACTCTAATAAAGATGAATTCTTTCAATAATATTTCCCCCTGTTCACTTTAACCAGAGAGAATTAGTAATCAGTAATCCCTTTCCTCTCATTGTGTCTTTTCCACCTCCTGTTTTTAACAGCCTTTTAAATTGCTATTAACCTACTTTCCAGATATCATCTAATTTAATGGGGGGGCTGGGGATTTTCTGAGAGGAAAATAAAGGTGCAATGGTGCAGCAACTGCAGTACTTGAATTCCACTCACTACAGAAAAGAAAACATGGAATTTTGTAATGTTTAGCTTACAGGGCAAATGTAAATGTTGAAACTTCATAATTTCTCATTAATCAATACCTAATAAACTGATGTGATTTTAAATAAAGAAAGTGAAAATAATGGACCAAATTTACAATAGAATTTTTGTGAGCAAGTTCATTTAAAAGGGATACATTTCATAGAAGTTTATTAATATATGGGTGTTTTTCACTTCCATGAATATCTGTGTATATACTGGGCCCTCAGTGAATACTTGATTGTGGATTAATATGTCCCTGTAATTATGGGTAAATAAAATTACATTTAAATACAGAGGAGTGGGAACTTACACTTTTAGACAATTATTCGATTATTTATTTTTCATGAAGTTGGCAGTGTTTTATAAGTTGAATACTCACAGGTCCAAAATTTCAGATTTCGTATTTGCTCAGAGATTCATCATAACATATTTCATAGTTAGTAGATATTTTATGAGCCTCTTGTACCTCAAGCTTAGCCCAGTTTCAAGGCCTAATTTAATTTTTATTATAATATATTTTATTTAACCCAATACATGCAAAATATTACCATTGCAACATGTAATTAATGAGACAGATTGTATTCTTTTTTTTTTCATACTAAGTCTTTTCAATCTGGTGCGTGTTTTATAGTACATCTCAATTTGAACTGGCCTCATCTCACAGGCCCAACAGCCCCAGCAAGCTGGGAGTTACTGTATTGGATGCTGAACGTATAGTTTCTCTTGTGGAAAACATTATATAGTAACATTATAATATTTATAGAGCTATACACCTCCAGAAATTACACACTCCTTTATTTACTGATTCCCCCCAGCTTTTTTGAGACATTACTGACATACAACATGTGTAAGTTGATGCTATAAAGCATGATGATTTGAGCCACATTATATTGTGAAATGATTACTACAATAATGTTAGTTACCACCTCCATCCCCTTCACAGTAATTACCTTTTTTTGTTTTCATTTTGTGGTGATAATTGTTAAGACCTATTCAAGTATACAATACAGGATTATTAACTATAGTTACCATGCTGTACATTAGATCCCCAGAAATCACTCATCTTACAACTGGAAGCTTGTATGTCGGACAAGGGATGCCTAATTTAATTTTAAAGAGACCTAAGTCTCTAGGTTTATCTAAGTTTACTGAAATTTTACAAGAAGGTTTTCACATGTCATTTTCCAAAGTGTATTACCTTAGCTAATCTCTCAGGATCTCCGGGATGTCTTGGGATGACCTTCTGCAGTCTCTGAAAGCCATAGTCTATGGTGGGTTCATTTAATGCTGAAAAACAAAAGTCCTCTTCTTGAGGATGTAAACTGGCTATAGAGCAAGGCATCTGGTTAAGTCTGCTATGGATAATAGAAAGGTTCTGATATTATCTTTCTAAGAATTGACACAGTGGTTTCAATCAGTTAAGGATTTTTGCTGTTGACATTGGTTAACATTTATAAGTTTCGAATTAATAGTAATTTAGTCATTAGAATGATGTCTCCAGACGTCAAGATTATTATAATTACTTTATCATTTCTGCCTTCAGTGCACACTTATCATTCTTTGCTCACTCTCAACTCCTCAGAAACATTACACAATCAGTCACATCCCATCCCAGTTTCTCATGAAGACAATAAAGTATTAATACCTTCCCATGTCTTTCCCTTCTTCCCTCCTTGCCTCTTCCCCAATGTCATCATCATCTAGTAATTCTTCTCCTAAATACCACTTTTTCTTAATTATGTTCTTAAATATTTATATTTATACATATATATATATCTTCTGTGAGTTTACAAAACTCTGTTCTTAGGCATAATATGATTCCAGAATTTTCAGTTATATTTTGTTACACCTACATTCATGTTATGTCAGGCCCCATCAGATACTGCAAGTTCCATAACAGCAGAACTCACACTTATTTTGCTCCTGTGTTCTCACTGTTAGAGACAGTGCCTGGACATAGTTGGCACTTACTGTCAGCAATTGTGAAATGAGTGAGAGAGTGAAAGAATGAATGAAGGACTTATTTCAGCACTTCTACTATGCTAAAGAGTTTGGGGGGATTGATTCCTTTATCCTTTGTCTTTCTTCCTCTCTTTCTTTACTTTTTAGAAGTTTGGCTGCTTAAATTTTATGGTTTTAAAATTAATACATGATCAAAGTAAAGGAAAAAGATACAAAGAATAAAATAATAACCACCTGCACTCCCATTAGGCAGCAGTAAACACAGGAGGGTGTATTTTCTTTTTAATCTTCCTTTTTGCATATATGTTTTATGAATATTTGTTGCTATTATTTGAATTCTCAAAGCAACACCTTTTATTTAAAGTAATTATTAAAATTTTTAAATATAGAAGGAAAAATAAAATCATCCATAATCTCATCATTTTAGAGATGATCTGGGTTAACATTTTTGTATATATCCTCCAAGACTTAAACACACACACATACTAAAAATTATTCAGAGACATACTATTCACACTGTTACATAACCTACTTTTTATTCATTTAACAATATATCAAACTTTTCCCCAGGTTATTAAATATTCTTTTATAACATTATTTAAAATTCCTGCATATTTTTTCCATGACATGGTCTGTAATTTATTTAAATGGCTTCCTAATGTTTGGTATTTAACATGGTCCTAATTTCTCACTATTATAAAAATCAGAGCAATAATTATCCTTTGTGCATAACTTTGATTATTTCAATTGGAAAATTCCAAGAACTAGAATTACTGGACCAAAAATTATGATTCATATTTAAGGCCTTTTACACATACTGTCAAATCACTCCTTAGAAGAATATATAAATTTATACTCCCTCCAGCAGGGCATGTGGTCATTTTAACTTATTTCTTTATTCATCAGTTAGGTTGAAGAGTTTTTTCTAATACTTGCTGAATATTTCGATTTCTTCTTCTATGAGCTGCTTATTAATACTTTCTGCACTCTCTTCTTTTGAAAAACAGGCCTTTTTAAACTTGTAAAAACACTTTACATGTTAATATTTTTAACATTCTATCACCATGTTACAATAACATATCCAAATTTGTTCTTAGGTATTATAGGTAGAAAGACCATCCCAGCTCCAAGATCTGGCAAATACACACATACATGGGTCAGGGGGTGTTTGCATATACATACCTATAAATACATGAAATCTTTAGGTCTACCTGTAAAATGTGTACTGCTCACTATTTAGGTAGTAAGTGTTTTTTTTTTTTGCTATGTATTTCATCGTCTGTCGATTATATTGTGAATATGATTACTCCCTCATCACATTTTCTATGAGTTTTACTAGCACCTAGAAAAACTTTGGTTTTTATGTGTCTGCACAGGCAGTGTGTGAGGGTAGTGTGTGGCAGTATACGGTATAGTCATTAAGAGAATCAGCTTTAGAGTCAAGTGGATCTTGGGTTTGAATCCAGCTCTACCATTAATTTCTGTGAGCTTCTGTTTAAAATCTAGCTCATGGGTTTGCTGTCAAAATTAAATGAAACAGTGTATATCATGTTCCCAGCACAGTTCTTTGCAATAGAAGATCTTAACCTATAGTAACCCCTGACAGATGTCTTTTTTTCGTTTATTCTTAGGCTTGAACATTCAGAGCATCTACACTTCATGATCAGCTTGTCTTCTTTTGATAAGTATATTAATTCCATTTAGTTCTCTTAATCTCATCCTTGTACTGGCTGAAACTTCCCAAAAATGATCTGAAAAAAGGATGATAGTGGATATTCTTGCTTTTGTCCCCCTTTAAATGGGAATGACACACTTCCATACCAAATGTGATATTGGCTATTTGAGATAAATATTAGTTATAGTTTTTAAAATTTATTTATAAATATTATATATTATGTATGGATGTGAGAGTTGGACTGTAAAGAAAGTTGAGCACCGAAGAATTGATGCTTTTGAACTGTGGTGTTGGAGAAGACTCTTGAGAGTCCCTTGGACTGCAAGGAGAGCCAACCAGTCCATCCTAAAGGAGATCAGTCCTGGGTGTTCATTGGAAGGACTGATGCTAAAGCTGAAACTCCAATACTTTGGCCACCTCATGCAAAGAGTTGTCTCATTGGAAAAGATCCTGATGCCGGGAAAGATCAAGGGCAGGAGGAGAAGGGGACGACAGACGATGAGATGGTTGGATGGCATCATCGACTCGATGGACATGGGTCTGGGCGGACTCCAGGAGTTGGTGATGGACAGGGAGGCATGGCGTGCTGCGGTTCATGGGGTCGCAAGGAGTCGGACACAACTGAGCAACTGAACTGAGCTGATTATATATCATGGGCTTCCCTGGTGTCTCAGACAGTAAAGAATCTGCCTGCAATGCAGAACTAGGTTCAGTCCCTGAGTCGGGAAGATCCCCTGGAGAAGGGAATGGCTACCCACTCCAGTATTCTTGCCTGGAGAATTCCATGGACAAGAGGAGCCTGACAAGTTATATAGTCCATGAAGTTGCAAAGAGCTGGACATGACCAAGTGACTAACACTTTCACTTTAGTTATCATGCTTTGATAAGGGCTTTTATCAGGAATTCTTGGAATTTTAGAAAACTACAATCATATGAAATTCTCTCCCTGGACCAATTTAGATTGTATTTTAGAATATATTTCTCAATATTTCACAATTAAGTGTCGACTCATGGATGCAGTATATAATTTGCTTAGTATATTTCTGAATGTAATTCGTTAATATCTTCTTATGTTTGCTAGTATGGGGATGAAATCAATTACATCACTGAGAATGGCACCTGGCACATTCTGAGCCCTCAACAAGCATCTGTTACTGTTATTATTGCTGGGATTTGTGTGCCCATATTAATAACTGGGATACTGTGCATGGTGTTGTTGGCTTCTGATTGATTTTTATTTTATACCCACTTTGAAAAATAAATTGAGAGGCTTTCTATATTTTATCCTATGTACTATAAAATTTATATAGCACGGGTAGTATCTCTTGACTAAAAGCTAGAAAGAACCCCCGTGAAATTGTTCTTTTCAAAGTCACCAATAACGTCTTAGCCAAACAAAGAGGAACTTTTCCATTGTTACCTTAAACTCAAGTTAGCATTTGACACCACTCTCCTGCTGGCAATATGTCTACTCACTGACTTTCCCGAACGCACATTGCCCTGTTTCACCCCTACCACTAGTCATTCCATCTCAGCCTACCTTGAGGACTGCTCTTCCTCTGTCCATCTGATGCTTCTTGTTGCCAAGGCAACAAGAAATGCTGATGTTTCTCGTGGCCAAGGCAGTCTTCTGCTTGCCTATACCTTCTTCCTCAGCAACCTCATAAGTGCCCACATGATTCCCATGTCAAGCTACATCCTGTCACAAATCTTTATCTGTGGTTCAGGTAACTTGCCCAATATTCAGCTTTATTTTTCCAAGTATTGGCTGGAAATGTCCACATCGATAGCCCATAGACTCCTGCCATTCAAGATATTGCAACCTCATGCTACTCACACCACATAGCCATCAGCCATCAAAAAGTCATGCGTTTCATGCTTCCCTGGGGGCTCAGTGGTAAAGAATCCATGTGCTAATGCAGGAGGCACGGGTTCAATCCCTCATCTGGGAAGATCCCACAAGCTGCAGAGCAGCTAAGCCTGTGCACCACAATTATTGAGCCTGTTCTCTGGGGCCCGGGAGCCGCCACTGCTGGGCCCCTGTGCCACAGTCACTGAAGCCTGTGTGCCCCAGAGCCCAGCCTCTGCAACAAGAGAAGCCGCCACAATGAGAAGTCCACACACTGCAACTAGAGAGCAGCCCCCACTCACCACAACTAGAGAAAACCCACGCAGCAGTGAAGACCCAGCACGGCCAAAAATGAAACATAATAAATAAAATTATTTTTAAAAAAGAAATCATGCATTTCATTAAGGTTTTAAATGTTTTAGCATAAATTTTAATATAGTATTTGCTTAAAATTTCTAATCTCCTATTTATGACTCTCCACACGGTAACCCCACCGCCGACACCAACTTTGTTACACTTTCTGAGCAGTCCTATTTCTAATTTTGTCTTCCTTTAGTTCCAAAGAGAATATCCTAAAATTTCTAGGTGATTGAGTATTAAATTGTTAATTATTTATTCTAATTAATTGCACTGGATTCAAAAAGGTGGTGTACAGAATATCTGCCTTTTGGAATTTATTAAGTTTTTTTGTGAATTCATATTAGTCTTGTCTGTGTTCCATGGGAAATGCTTTAAATGTATTATTTAATATATCTTTTTGATCATATTATTTAACATCTTTTCTACATAATTGCTGCTATAAATTTACCCTTCCACATGCTCCTTGTATGTCTAATAGTTTTTTAATGTATATATATTTTCTCTAGTGACTAGGAAGATGCACACTCTATTTTAATTTAGAATAGTACCTCTGACTTTCTCTGAAAATATTTTGCTTTTCCTAATTGCTTGAGTCTGTGGAGCCCCTCCACATATATAAAATGTTGCTTACCTTTAATTCCCCCACTGCATTCTGTCTACCTTTACATTTTTGTTGGTTTATCCTCTTCAGCTAATATTCCTATTACTAGATTTTCTATGATCTGTCTCTTTTAGACATTAATTTCCGTATTTCTGTTAAAGCATGTCCTCATATTAACAATAATTCAGATACTGTATGTTTCACCGCTTTTTCTGCTAACCAGTGGTCCTGTGGAACCATAACTTTTCCATTCTTGATTGATCCAATTCTCCAGTCGTCAGGTTAGTTTAGTAGGAATAAGAATCGAATTCTGTCGGGGTCCTTGAAATAAGAGAATATCTTTCTGTCTTCCTCACACATTAATGACACCCTCTCTGGACACAGAATGGTTGAGGATTCTCTTTGCATTCTAGATCAAGTTTTTGCCGTTTCACTTGTCCTCACTCTGAGCGGGGCACCGGGGAGGTTTTGTCAGGGTTCTCCCTGATTTCCTGGCTCGCCTCATCTGTTCCCATGAGCAGAATGTCACACCCTCCAACACGACCCCGCCTGCACACATCATCACAGGGACACAGAATCTCTGGCATCGTGATGAGACCAGTTTAGCTTCACACACAAATACCAGGTCTCCCTTATTTTTATGCTTTCTTGAAAATATCCTTCCATAGATTGTGGATGGGGGCCAATTAAATACTTGTACTCATGTTACCGGGGCTTCCCAGGTGGCGCTAGTGGTAAAGAACCTGCCTGCCAATGCAGGAGACATAAGAGACCCAGGTTGATCACTGGGTCCAGAAGATTCCCTGGAGGAGGGCATGGCAATCCACTCCAGTTTTCCTGCCTGGAGAATCCCAGGGACAGAGGAGCCTGGCGGGCTACATAGGGTTGGAAAAGAGTCAGACACAACTGAGGCAACCGAGCACAGACGTACGCACTCATATTACCATCTTACCCAGAAACACATGTAAGAATAGCTGGCGGTGTAATAGGAATCATTCTGTAAACTGTTTTTTCCCTGCTTAACACTATAATGTCAGCAATTTCTGAAGGCTTTTTCTTTAATAATAGGATTTTTAGTGGCTATAATATTCAACAATGAAAACTGTTATGATAGCTGTTAGAATGTACTGAAGGCTTACTCTGTTACAGGCATTATGCTAATGCCTTTTACATATATTAGCTCATTTAATCCTCATTACAACCCTATGACATGCATTTTATCCCCATTTTAAATGCAGCTCCAAGGTGGTGCTAGTGGTAAAGAATCCACCTGCCAATACAGGAGACACGGGTTCGATTCCTGGGTTGGGAAGATCCCCTAGAGAAGGCAATGGCAACCCTCTCCAGTGTTCTTGCCTGGAGAATTCCATGGACAGAGTAACCTGGTGAGCTACAGTCCACGGGGTCACAAAGAGTCAGACATGACTGAGCAGCTAACAACAGCATGCTTACACCACGCTGACCATAAAGTAAGGGAATAACCCATAAGATAGGGAATCTAGCAACCGCCAACCAAGGTCCCCACTGTCTCCGTGACTGTCCTTGTCCCTTCCCTCCCATCTGCATTGCTACCAGATTCTCGCCCCCTCTCAATGGAGCCCTAGAGGTCTATCCTCAGCCTGCCACTAATACCCTTATTCCTAGGTCCTTCCTGCTGCTCACAGTAATCTGCTAAAACTGGGCTCTCATTAGCACACAGAAGGCTTCCTCTTTCATCGACTCTATTTGTATATAACTTTATTTATTTGGGGTTGTGCTGGGTCTTCGTTGCTGCACGGGCTTCTGTTGCGAGCAGTGGCTACTCTCCTCTCGGGCTTCTCATTGTGGTGACCTCTCTTGTTTCAGAGCACGGGCTGGAGGGCATGAGGCTTCAGTAGCTGCGGCTCCTGGGCTCCAGAGCACAGGCTCAGTAGCTGGGGCACACGGGCTTAGTTGCCCTGAGGTGTGTGGGATCCTCCTGGACCAGGAATTGAACCTGCGTCTCCTGCACTGGCAGGCAAGTTCTTTACCACTGAGCCACCAGGGAAGCCCTCTCTTTTGTAAACTTTATCACACAGTTGTACCCATTGTTGTCCCTGTTAGATGAAAACCACCAGGACCCCCAGGGTGATGTCTGGTTTATCTCATCTGCCCGCTAGTCCAGGCTCCTCATCTACATCAGAAACAGCAGGCACTCCTGACCACGTGGAATTAGCAATTCACATTTTAAGCTGATGAAGCAAAATAGACATATTCATCTCTTTCTCATGTTGAGAAAGAGGGCCCTGCCAGGCTTCCTAGGCATATGCTGTGGATGGGTTCTGTGTGTATCCAAGATGAGAAAGATGGTGAAATACACTGTTGTGTATATCTACATGGACAGGGAATAATCACACAGATGTGTGCATGAGCACACACACAGCATGCCAGTTAAGTGAAATTTTGAAGTAAAAATCATGAAGCCCAAACTGTTTAGTCAACACCAAAGTGTAAGAAGAAAAATCAGTCAATCCCTCAATAGTTCAGCCTTCAAAACCTCAGGGTTGGGAATCTCCCTGATGGTCCAGTGGTTAAGACCCATACCTTCCAATGCAGGGGGTGTGGGTTCGATCCCTGGTCAGGGAACTAAGATCCCACATGCCTCTGGACCAAAAATCCAAAATATAAGACAGAAACAATATTGTAACAAATTCAATAAAGACTTTAAAAATGGTCCACATCTTAAAAAAAAAAAATCAGGGTTGCATTGAACAGTTTTTATTCTGGATCCAAACTCACTTCCCATTGGACCAGCTGTTTTGCATCCTATCACTTCAGCCTCACCTTGAGTCCCAGCTTTCCCCGCTCCCCACCTCCCTGGGTGTTCTCTGACTTTTCAGGCCTGATGCGAGCCAAGTAAACCTCAATTAGCTAATGAGGTGCCCGAGACCAGCCCCAAGACTGTCTCTAAGGGCCAACAGATCATTAACCGCCATCATCAGTGTGAATTTACAGCCTCCGCTACCACATGGAGTGCGGGGGTGGTGTGAAGTCCTGCCAACCTCTTGGCTGAGAGGGACACAGAGAAAAGCTGGCAAGGCAAAAACAGAGTAAATTAAAAATAGGCTTCGATCTATAGGCTCTATTTATCTATGTCTTTCTTTGGTAACATTAACATTAAGGTAAAAGGTCAAATCCCCACTGAAATATAATTTATATTTACCTTTTATTAAATAATTATGGCATGGCATGAAGTTAAATATTACAGAAGCTAATCAAGGGGGAATTCAATGGAGAAAACTCAGACATGAGAATTTCGTCTTTGCTATACATAGAATGTCTTAATCCTCCACTGGGAGTCATTCGGGTTTGCTTAAGGAGTTTAATAATACACATTTCAACTGCCACAGAATCTAAATCCCATTTGGATCAGCCTTGGAAAAACTTTCATCAATACCTTGAGATTTCATAATATTTCTCCTGAGAGCCTGGATCTTATGTGTCATTTCTCATTTTGATTGCGGGTATAATATATGAGGTTGCTTACATATCTTTGACCCAGTGAATAGATATAAACCATAAGCAATGTGTGAAGGGTTTCTTTTAAAAGTAAATAGTATTTAACTAAAAATATCTACTGGGAACCACTCATTTAAAAAAAAAAAACTGGCTGTTGCTCAATATTAATTCTCCCAAAGGGTTAGTGAGACGGATAAATTCTATATGATTGTTTCTTTTCCTTAAGAGGAGGCATGGAGAGCAGATAATGCTTACCCCAGTTTTTGCCTCTATTTCTGTTTCCCAGAAATAGAGGTTCTTTCCATGGCCAACATAGAAAGGGGACTTCTGGTTAGAGTTCTGGTCTACCCTCAACAAAGACAGCATTGACTTTGCAGGCAGGTGGTCATTTCTGCCTTTGACTAACAGAAGTACTGACCACCAAGATGGCAATAGCAAGGGCTGGTTGAGTTCCTTTGCAGAAATTTGAGAGAAGACAAGTAAAACGAGGGGCCTAGGAGATCTGAGTACTCTGTCAGACTACGACCCTGGGATGTTGATCTCGGTTGCAGCTTTCTTCATTAGTAAGTCTTCAGCTGGCACCTCGGATGGTCATGGAGCCTACGGATGGCCAAGAAGAGGCTGACAAAAGTCTAAAAAGTCTGAGCCTAGTTGTCTGTCTGCATCTGTGTGCATCCATCTGCAGCAGAGGGTCTTCACTTTCATCACAAAGCCCACGGGCCCCTGAGGGGTCCAGGCCACAGAATTAGAGGATCCCTCCAGCCCTAACTCTAAATCTCAACCTTCTCCAAGAATTAAAGAAAGCAATGGAAAAAGAATCCTGCTCAAGAAACCTCAAATCTATGTAATGTGGCTGCCAGGCAAGTACCAGATCAGAAAGTGGACTTTGAGATGCAGGCACAAAAGAAAACATGCTTGAGGAAGCTCTCTCCTTGGATAACCATCAAAGACCTACTGGATGGCACATGGAACTCTGTTCACTGGTATGTGGCAGCCTGGATGGGAGGGGAGTTGGGGAGAAATGGATTCATGATTATGTATCACTGTGTCCTTTTACTGTTCACTGAAACTGTTACAACACTGTGAATACGCTATACCCCAATACAAAATTAAAAGTTTAAAAAAATAAAAAGAACACCTCTCCATATGGTGCTGGTCTAAGACAGTTAGTCTCCATTGACAGGACAGGAAGGCTTGCTTGGGGAGGAATTTACATGCATGCAAACTAGCCCCTGCCTTCAAGCCCCCTTTAGGAAGTCTGTTCTGGTCTTCCCTCGGTGAATATGTCTTCAAAGTGCTTTGATCTTATGTGTTGATTCCTGTGAGGCTTCCCAAGTGGTGCTAGTGGTAAAGAACCTGCCTGCCAGTGCAGGAGACATAAGAGAATCAGGTTCGATCCCTGGGTCAGGAAGATCCTCTGGAGGAGGGCATGGCAACCCACTCCAGTACTCTTGCCTGGAGAATCCCATGGATAGAGGAGCCTGGCAGGCTACAGGCCTTGGGGTCAAAAAGAGTTGGACACAGCTGAAGCGATTACCCATACATGCACACATGCGTATTTATTTCTGTGAGGTCTGCCTTGTTTGTGCTGTGATTTTGGTTTCTCTCTCTTGCTCCCAGTCCTCCCAATTTTCTCGTCCATTTATCTATCATCTGCCTTACTCCTCAGGTGTCCAACATTCAAGGCTATCTGCTCCCAAGGTCAATTTTTTCATAGCATTTGATGGTGTGATAGAGATAAAGCTGTCCCTTGTCTGGGATCTGCCTTAATTCCTAACCTTGACCAAATTTACCACCTTCAAAGGCAGGTAGACTTTGGTTTATCTCTCTGCAAAAACAAAAAGTTAGATTAAATGTTTTCTCAGACCCCTTGTAAGTTCTTGCATTATGATTCTAAGACTATTACTTATTTCTTGCTGTTCTTCAGTTATTAAGTCATGTCTGACTCTTTGCGACCCCATAGCTGGGAGCCCACCAGGCTCCTCTGTCCATGGGATTTCCCAGGCAAGAATACCTGAGTAGGTTGCCATTTCCTTCTCCAGGGGATCTTCCTGACCCAGGGATCAAACCCGAGTCTCTTACATCTCCTGCATTGGCAGGCAGATTCTTTACCGCTGAGTCACCTGGGAAGCCCATTATTTATTTATTTGGTGAAAGCGAAATTCTTCAAGAAGTGGAGATGGGTAGAGTTGAAGCCCTGGGCTGTTGAATTGTCTTTAACTTTTGCTACACTGAAATCTCTCCCTATATCCATCTGTTTCAATGTAGCAAAGGTTCAGTGTCACCAATTTTTTAAAAAAGAACAAAGATAATATAGGAACACATTATTAAGAAGTGGTACCTGCCTTTGTGGATATAGGAACAAGAACACGAGGTGAGAACCAGCAGTGCACAAGTGAAAGATTAGATGGAAGCCTCTGATATTTAATTTTAAATGAAATATTAATTTAATATTTAATTACGCTTTGGTTTCAAGAAAAACTGCAGCAGCAAGACAGATTGTTTGAAGAAGGGAGTAATATACATGGTTAAGGAGACAACTGTAAAAATTAAAGATAAATTTCAAGGGTAAATCTAAATGCCACCACGGAGCAGTTATGAATATGCTCTGCTCTCTGTAATATGTATTTAGAATATTATAGCTGAGAGCACCAGGCCATTAAGAGGCTGGGACGTCTCTAGCAAAACAACGGCCCCCTATTCTGGGACTTCCAACGGAGACATCATTCCTCAGGCTCAGCCGAATGATGGATCCAAATTTTATAGGCGATGGGGGTGGAGGCAACTTCAGTAAAACTGCAGGCTACCAGGGGGGCCATTCATCCAACCTGTTTCTAGTGCAAACAGGGAACAATTGTACTCAGGCCAGTTTTTGATATCCGAATTGGGTATTTTTAACTAAAAATCAGATTCATTTCTTAAATGAGAATTTTTTTTTTCAGGATAATGCTATAGGAAGAAAAAAAGAAGAAGAAATGTGATGTGGGTGAGCTATTAACATCTGAATCCAGAGTGCACATCAATGCAGTGTGGCCCAGTGGAACCCCATGCCCAGCCCCAGGAGGAGACTGTGTAGGGTATGATCCAGGGGGGCCGTGGAATAACCTCGGCTTTTTGTTTCTCCACACAACTGCTTCCTGATCTTGGCTACTTTCTTGTTGATTAACACCTGCTCCCAAATAATGAACAGAGTGATTAAATACTTCGTTTGTGCTAAAGTACTGGGTTGGCCAAAAAGTCCATTCAGGTTTTTCCATAAGCTATTTTTTCCATGATATCTTATGGGAAAACCCAGAATAACTTTTTGGCAAACCAATAAAAGATGAGGATTGTTTTGGGGAGGAGGTGAGTTGACGTGAATTGTTTGGTTTCTATGGGTGTCTCCATAGCTAGGGTGATTTGACAGCTTCTGAGTTCAACCACACACCTTGGGAAGCAGTTCTTGGGCCTGCACCTGAGCCAGCTGGGCCCAATTGGCTCTTCCTTTGAAAACTCATTTCCCTTCAAACCACTTGCAGAGAGCACACATGCTCTCTGGCTGCCCTGACCTTCCCTGTCACCTAAAACCCTGATTTCTAACCCAGACCCAGATAGTAAAGGCATGATATGGTGGGTCTTTCAAGAATTCACCTTCTACAGTAGAGAATACATGCAAAAATATCTGCTGTTGTTTAGTCGCTAAGTCGTCTCTGACTCTTTGTGACCCCATGTTCTGTAGCCCGCCAGGCTCCTCTGTCCATGGGATTCTCCAGGCAAGAATAGTAGAGTGGGTCGCCATTTCCTTCTCCAAGGGATCTTCCCAACCCAGGGATCGAACCTGTGTCTCCTGCATTGGCAGCCAGATTCTTTACCAGTGAGCCACCTGGGAAGCCCGCAAAAAAGTCCACCTTTGATCAAACAGCAGTGAGGAAGGAAGCCAAAGAGAACTCATCATAGAAATTATGTATCCCACGCCAAACACTTACAATAGTAAATTTTGTTTATATCTGTGTATTTCTATACAAAATATACTTGCATATCTACATTTCACATTCCCAGTGAGATAAATATCTTCCAATTTTTAGGTTAGAAGATTAAGGTGAGGGACTTCCCTGGTAGTCCAGTGGATAAGAACCCACCTGTCAATGCAGGGGACACGGGTTTGATCCCTGATCCAGGAAGATTCCACTCGCTACAGGAAACTAAAGCCCATGTGCCACAACTACTGAGTCTGTGCTCCTAGAGCCCGTGCTCCACAACTAGCAGAGACCCCGCGCAACCAAAAATATATAAAGAAGTAATTTTTCAAAAGAAAACTAAGGCAAAGAATGGTTATGGGATTTGTCATAAAATTCAGACTCAAATCCAGACCTGTAAACTCTATCACTGACAGTCTTCCTCTCCAGTGCTAAGTTCTCTCAAGTTTAATGACAAAGTGGAGTTCCATTCTCAAATGCCTTGCTACAGACCTCCTCTCCCTGCATCCTTAAGATGCAGTAACCATGGTTACCTGAAAAACGAGTAACCGTGGTCTCACTGGGTGCCCCTACCGGGATTATTTTTCTGCACTGCCAGTTTTCTGCAGCAAAGTCGGCCAGTGGAGTGGGGGACCTCTCCCGCTCACAAGCCTTGGCTTGTGCCGCCTCTAGGTCTCAAAGTGGACAGAGGCAGTGGGACGTTTCCTGATGATCTGGATGCTCGTGTGGCGCTCTTGACTCTGCAGCAGCAAGCTGCACTTCAGTAAATCGTGGTGGTTGGAGGAAAATACACCTTCCTACATGTGCGAATAAAACGTGTTGTTTTTCAGAGCCCTGATGTTGTTTATGCGGTCCTTGGCAGCAACAACCGTGGGGAGCTGATTATTGCATTTTGCCTAATTATACCAGGTAAGTCCCATCTAATAGGCTTGGGTTTATTGTGGTGGTGTGTCCTTGGATACGGAAACCATCAACAGTTGGACCATGATCCATAAGATGTGAGTGGTGGGGTGAGGGCTGAGGGAGGGGAGGTTTGCTGGAAATTTCCTTCCCACCTCCTGCTTTTGGAGTCTCTTTCTAGAAAGTTCCACATACGAGTTAATACTATTATGTTTGTGGGGTAATACTATTGTGTTTGTCTGAAAAGAACTGCCCCATGTTGTCCAATACTTTACAAGCCAGGAAGTCACTGCAGCAGCCTGATGAGCAGGACTCAGCATTCCCAAACTCATTTCTTTGTTTAAAATACAGATTCTCAGACCCTCCCAAAAGATCAGAACGCAATATGCTGGAACAGGGTCCAGCATGATTGGTGTGTGTGTGTGGGTGTGCACGTGTGCGCATGTGTGCTCAGTCGTGTCTGACTCTTTGTGACCCCATGGACTGTAGCTCACCAGGCTCCTTTGTCCATGGGGTTCTCCAGGCAAGAATACTGAAGTGAGTTGCCATTTCCTTCTCCAGGGAATCTTCCCGACCCAGCAATCAAATTAGACTCTCTTGCATCTCCAGAGACCATATTGTACATACAGTTTTTAAGCTTTATTTTTTTCAATATATCACCAATGTCTTTCTTTTTTTTTTTAATTTTAATTTTTTTTCATTTATTTTTATTAGTTGGAGGCTAATTACTTCACAATAGTATAGTGGTTTTTGCCATACATTGACATGAACCAGCCATGGATTTACATGTGTTCCCCATCCCGCCTCCCTCCCCATCCCATCCCTCTGGGTCTCCCCAGTGCACCAGCCCTGAGCACTTGTCTCATGCATCCAACCTGGGCTGGTGATCTGTTTCACCCTTGATAGTATATTTGTTTCAATGCTATTCTCTCAGAACATCCCACCCTTGCCTTCTCCCACAGAGTCCAAAAGTCTGTTCTGTACATCTGTGTCTCTTTTTCTGTTTTGCATACAGGGTTATCGTTACCATGTAATTAAATATCCATCCACAGCATTTCTTTTGGAAGAGGAAATGGCAATCCACTCCAGTATTCTTGCCTGGGAAATCCCATGGACAGAAGATCTTGGTTGGCTACAGTCCATGGGGTTGCAAAGAGTTGGACACAACTTCTGAGCGTGTCCTGAGCACTGAGCGACTGAGCACCCACAGCATTACTTTTAATATCTAAGATGTTTTTCAGTATAAGGATGTTTTGTTATTTATGATTGTTTACAGTTTTTCACTCTTATTAACAGTGCTTCAACAGTGCTTATTAACAGTGCTTCAGAATAAACAACCTTCGGGCAAACTCAATTATTTCCCAAGTATATATTCCTAAAAGTAGAATTGTTGGGTTAAAGGGCACATACATTTTTTTTTAAGGCTAGTACCATCAGGGTACTCTCCTGAGACTGGAGAACTGTGTGTTAGAAAACCCCCACTTTCTTCTAATTTTGTTTAAAAAAAAATCTTTGCCACCTTGATAGAAAGAAAATGTTATCCTGTAGTTGCCTTAATTTGCTTTTATCTGATTATTAATGTGGTTGGGATTTTTACAAACATGTTTTTTGCTTGATTATATTCCTTCCTGAATTAGCTCCTGATGGTCTTTGCTAGTTTTTAGGGAGTTTTTCCCCCTGAATTTATAAGACCTCTAACATTCACTTGTTTATCCATAATGTATAACATAGTGGCTGACAAAGAGTAGGCATAAAATGAACTTTGCTCAACAAGTAAATGAATATTTTTATGTGTAGGATATTATGTCATAGATAACAAATATGGTTTCAGTTTGTCCTTATCCTTTCGATTTAATAATTGAAACTTAGACATGCAAACATTTTCTTTTCATGTAATCACATATTTATGCTCAGTGATTTCTGTCTTTGGGATCAAGCTTTTAGCAAGGCTCAAGTGTAATAATTTTTTGAAATGCCTACATTTTAAAAAATTAATTAATTAATGCCTACATTTAATTAAAATATTTAATTCAAGTATGCTTCACTTTGTGATATGAAATTAGATATATAACTTTTAAAAATGCTTAATTAGTTGGCCCCACACCATTTGTTAAAAATTCCATATTTTCCATGTTGACTTGAGATGTCTCCTCACCCATACAAATACTTCTGTATTTGTACTAGTTGTGTGCACAGAAACTGTTTATTTTTAAGTGTTTTCTTCTGTTGCATGACATTTCTATGTGTTCCTGCAAAACCCCATATTCTTCTAATTACCGAAACTTAACATAGGTTTTAAAGTCTGGTAGGGCAGAGCCCTCTCATTTTTCAAACCTAAAGGTGCTATTTTAGCACCTTTATTTTTGCAGGTGAACTTTTGTAAAGTTTTCCCCAAACATTTTGTTGGTCCTTTGATTGGCATTGTGTTAAATTTATTCATTAATCGACATCTTTACAATATTAAATCTTCCCACCTCTCCACCAGCTGGAAGTATTTTGTCCTTCCTCTGAACTCCCTCAGCACTTTATACCTTTTTTAAAAATCACTTTCTAAGCTATACCCACCCAATTTTTCAAACCTGAAACCTGAGTCATTCCCTCCCTTTCCTTCCCCAACCTTCACCCCATCCAATCAATCATCAAGTCCCGTCAATGCTACCTCCTAAATTTCATCCACTTCTGCCTGTCCCCACCACTGGCACTCCAGTCCAAGTTGCCATCATTTCTGGCTGGGGCCACCACACTGGCCTCAAACTGACCTCCCTGAATCCATCCTAGGTTCCAAACCATTCTCTCTGCGGCAGCCAAAAGGCTCTTTGAAAAGGCAAATCTGATCATGGCGCTCCCAGCTTTAAACTATTCCAGTAGCTCCCCATGGCACTTGGGATGCAGCCAAACAAGCAGGTTCAACCTCTCTTCCTGTTTGAACCCAACCTCTCTTTCACATTCTTCCCTGTCCCTAGTTACCGTCAAATACATCCCACATTCTTTCCTACCCCAGGGCCTTTGCATGTACTGTTTTCTATGTTTGAACTGTCCTTAATCTTCTCCATTGGCTTAAGATTCCTCTGATATATATCCCCAGCATCCTGTATCACTCATCACATTTGTAATTCCTTGTTCAAGTCAGCTTCCATGATGATAACACTAGTATCACCAATAATATTAATAATATACACCTTTTCAATAATAAGCTATAGCTGCTCTCTATTTCAAACGCTTTCCATGCACAGGTGTTCTAGACCTGGCTTGTACCATTTTATGAGAGCAGGTTGTTGAATTTTCAGGAATGCTGTGAGCCAGCTGATGTCATATTGGTAGTTTGAAATCAGCCCTGGTGACAGTACCTGCACCATGGAAATCAGCAAACACAACAAACCAACGTGGGGCATGTTCCACTGATACTTGCTTCAGGGATAAGTCAACCATGTCTCAGCACATCAGGAAAACAGAAGTATTTGCTGATGTGCATGCATGTTAAGTCACTTCAGTCATGTCCTACTCCCTGCTACCCTATGATTTGCTGACACTGCTTTGCTTAACATAAGTCAGCGGGCTGGATAGCCAGAGACCTGAGTCCTTGTTCTGACTCCACCTTGAATTGAACAGGCAAGTCATTTCTCCCTGGTCTTAGCTTTCTCATCTGCAGCAGATGGAGTTTGATCCAATGTTCTTTGGTGTCTTATTATCTTTAAAATTCTTAGATTTACGGGCAACATAAAATCTATTATCTTTACTGCTGTGTGGGCTCCTTTTCTTTCTTTTTAACCAGGCACCGTGTTTTCCATGATCTGTGAATCATTTAGGCTCCTCTATTCTGTCTGGCAAGTTCCTTCTTTACTTTTGAAATGTCACTCTATGGTCAGTTCCTCCAGAAAGCCTTCCCTGGTTTCCCAAAGTGAGCCACCCCTGTTCAATGCTCCTATAGCCCCTTTTGCATTTATATCTCCTTTAGGGCTCAGCATGATGATTATGATCCACAAGTGTCTCTCTCTCTATCTAGAACTGTAAGCTGCTAGAGGAATACTGCTATTACTGACTTTGTGCCTTGAGTGATAATTTAGAGCTGATGTTTGTTTATGGAATATATAGATGACATGATTACCTGGGTCCTATCTTCAGAACTTCAGATTTAATTAGTCTGGGATCCAGCCTGAGCATTGATGCATTAAAGCGCAGCCAAGGATGAGAACCTCTGCTTTTGAAGGAACTTTATACGTTTACACAGACACACACATATACACATGTAAACATATATGCACACAACACCTGGCTCCAAACATCTATAGCCCCACTGAGTATTGCTTGTTTGTTACTTCGGAAGAGAATTGAAGATTAATTGCAATGCAGTTTTTATTCATCCTACCTATTACCTTACAGGGCAGACCTGTCATCCATATTACAGTGGGTGCATTTGAGAAAGCAAAACTCTATGTGTGAAGTGAAACCCATTCCTCACCTGACTCCAGGGACAGTCCAGGCTCCTGTTTCCTCCTACCCACTGACCACTCCCTTTCTGTGTCCTTCACAGGCTCCTCCCTGTTTTCTTGAGCCCTACACTTAGCGCTTCGGATGCACCTGCCATCTTTAGACCTCTTCCATCTTGTAGCTATACGCCCTTCCATGGCCCCTCATCCAGCCCAGTGGCTTTAAATCTCATCTGGATGCTGACTACTCCCTTGTTTGGCATCCTCAAAGTTTT
The DNA here is from genome assembly GCF_910594005.1 of Cervus elaphus. NCBI lineage: Eukaryota > Metazoa > Chordata > Mammalia > Artiodactyla > Cervidae > Cervus > Cervus elaphus. The sequence goes on along the minus strand of NC_057830.1, from coordinate 37,561,918 downwards.
CCCATGTATACTATTGTCCTACCTGCCTTTCCTGCCTCATTTCCCATTGAATCCACTCTGGCCACACTGGCATTCTTGCTCTTCCCCAATGATGCCAGGCTTATCCCTGCCTCTCAGACTGTCGTCTTTTCTCTGTCTGGGACATTTGCCCCCAGCCGATTGACTGCCAGGGGCTATTCTAGCTAACAGTGGTGAACCACACAGAAAACACAGCCCTGAGGAGGCTAGGGATAGAGGAAAGGTGAACGGACAGGAGAGGAAGTCAAAGAGATAAGGGGGGGGGGGGGGGGACAGATTTCCACACCTGCGATATACATCGTGGGATTCCCTGGTGGCTCAGATGGTAAAAGAGTCTGCCTGCAATGCAGGAGACCTGGATTCCATCCCTGGGTTGGGAAGATCCCCTGGAGAAGGAAATGGCAACCCACTCCAGTATTCTTGCCTGAAAAATCCCATGGGCGGAGGAGCCTGGCAGGCTACAGTCCATGGGGTCACAAAGAGTCGGACACGACTGAGAGACTTCACTTCATTTCACTTAAACATACATCTCTGATCAATGTTCCTTTCTCAGAGAGACCCTCCCTCATTCTCTATCCCTTCCTTATCACTGTCTGAAATTATATCATGTATGTTCTGTGTTGACTGTCTCCGCCTATAGTATGCAAGGTTTATTAAGATGGAGGGCTTTATCTTGCCCACTTTTATATCCCAGAGCCTAGAGCTGTGCTAGCCTGTGGTAGGCATGTAATAAATGTTCATTTGAATGACTGAAAAAGCTGTATCCCTTTGGGAGCTAGAATAGTAAATATTTTATTGCAACTGCAATAGAATAGATCCACAAAAAAGTAATCCAACCAAGACATGCCTATCTCAAGAGAGAAAACTCAATGACAAAATGTTAAACATATACCTAAAATCATCCTTTTCCTTCTACTCCTAATTGATTGCTAATCAGACAATTTACACTTAAATAATAATAGGAGGCTAAGTCCAAATGAAGAAGAAAACACTATAAAATATATTATTAGAAATTTGTAATAGGTCTGATATATTTTCTTGATTTCTATACTTCTTTCCCTATACGCCTTATTTTTTTGTTCAGAGTAACAATATTCTGACTTCCCTGGTGGCTCAGTGGTAAAGAATCTGTCTGCCAATGCACAAAATGCAGGTTCAATCCCAGGGTCAGGAAGATCCCCTGGAGGAGGAAATGGCAACCCACTCCAATATTCTTTGCCTGGAGAATCCCATAGACAGAGGAGCCTAACGGGCTACAGTTGATGGGGTCGCAAGAGTCAGACACAACTTAGGGACTAAACAACAATATTCTAGTGGGTCTCCCTGCCCTCAGCTGTTCCCCAACTAACTCAGGTTCCCTTTCCTACCATGCCTAGCTAAGTTCTAGTCTAAGTTCCATCTCATGGATCCCCACAGCTATTGAACCAGCTTTTTCTCTCCTCCAGACATCAACTCACCTTATCCTCTGCGTCTTTGTACTTAAGACTCCCATAGGAGGAACACGCTTCCTTTTTCTCTTTGCCTGTCCAAATCCTCCCATCCTTAAAAATGGTCTTCAGTATCATCTCCTCCTTGAACCCCATCCCTCTACTCTAGTTCATAGTAAACTCCCTTTTTGTGAAATTCATATTCCATCCTTTGGAAATACTAAACAATTTGAACACTCTTAATTCACCAGCTGCTCTGTTGCCTTCTCCAATAGTTTCTAAATTTCCAAATAGGGACCATGTCTTCTATGTTATTGTACCTTCCACCTGGAAAAAAGTAGTAGATACAATGTAGGCGTTCAATAAATATTGAACCAATTAGATCATTTCTACTTTCATAAAGTTTTAATATAATTTGAATCCCTCTGCAGCATCATTAGGCAACTTTCCTGAATCCTTTTCAAGAAAATTTCGTTATAGCCAGCAACTCTGTCAAATATTTTATCTGATTTGTTTGGATAAAAGTCTATTCTAGCATGGTTCCAGCTGAGTTAAATTCATAAGGATGGAATCCTGAAATGAGCTGCCATGACCATTTCCCAGACTGTGCAGAAATTGCTTACATAAAACACAAAATTAGATCAACACATCCCCTTTCAATGCCTATGACCCGGTCCGCTCTTGCCACACCAGTAGAAAGACCTATAAAAGTTAGAATGATTATAAAGTGGATAGACTAGGAACCAGAGCAAAAATGAACCAGGAACCAGTCTCCCTTGGAATAATTTTCTCACCCACCTGTGTAAATGAACCTCCCTGGAGCTCCTTTGCAGAACTGTTTGGATTTATAAGACAATGTCACTTCTACGACCCCAGGGATGTGCCGAGGAGGAGTCTGCACTCTGATGGCATGAGGAGTTATTAGCTGAGGAATGAACAGGCAGGGAAATAGAGTATTTATTATATGTTATCACGGATATACTGAACACAGAAGCATCATCCACTGCTATCTCCCAGAGCAAACTGGTGCACTCATGGCGCCCCATGTGCCATGAACGCCCTGTCCCATTCCACTCAAGCGTTTCTGTCTCTCACCCTGGAATTACCTTTCAACCCAACCTGTCTATCCTTCCCTTCCTATTAGCCCAGCTCAAGTACCCCCCCACCTCCTGTGTCCACCTGACCCCCATCCCTGAAGTCATTCCCTCCCCCAGTTCCTACACTGCCATGACCTCACAGATTGATTTGGCAATTTCCATATCCAACTTAGCACTGTTATATATCTTGTTGTGACTTGTCTTGTTTTTTTTCTCATCACAGTAGAAAAATTGGAAACTAGAGAAAAATTTTTAAAAAGTTACCATTGCATAACCCAGAGACAGCCATTATTCATCTTTGGCACATTTCCAGTACTTTTCTAAGGATGTGTTATATATTTACATTTTACATCCATAGATACTGTTGTCCTGATTTTTTTTCATTTAGCATTATAGTGTAAGCATGTTCCCTTTTCCTGTGTCATTAGAAATCTTTCAAATATAATTTCTAAGTAAATGATGATACGTCATCATTTATTTAACCATTCTCTTAGTACCCAATGTCTAGCCAATTTCTAATTTTTCATAATTATAAACAATACTTATTACAGTGAATATTTCTTTTTAAGGGGTCCATGCCTGCAGGAAATTGTGGCTTACATGTCTTTTAATCCTACTGCCCCACTTATAATAAGTACTCAATAGTGTGTGTGTGTGTGTGTGTGTGTGTGTGTGTGGGTGTGGGTGTGTGTGTGTTCATGTTGCTGACATTGCAGAATTAGTAGTTTTCCCAGGTCAAAACAAAGGAAATCAGGGAACTGAGTTGTCTTTGCCTACCTCACTCCATACAAGCATGGTCCCAAACACCACTTGGAGGCCATCAAAGAAGTTGTCCCCAATAATGATCACCATGGCTCCTCCAGTGGTCCAGCCTTCACTTGGACTAATGGCTTTGATGCATGGAGTTGCTAAAAAGATAGGAAAGAAAAAGTCAAGTCTGTCTTTTGGTGGTTGAAGTTTGGAGTTTGGGGACTGACTGCTCTTGAAAGCTCTTGGTTATCTAAGAAGTTCAAGTTGAGCTTTGCTGACTTGCCATCATTCCCTAATTGGTTGTTGGTTTTCACCAGGTCATTAAAGCCTAATGAGTTGACCACTATATATGAAAACACTTAGCTAATTGTGCAAAGGGTGTTTTTAAATCTCTGTTGTTTTTCCCCATATTTTATAAGTTGATCACACTGGAAATGTGTAAATCCCTTTTCTCTCCCCACCTCCTCTGCCCCAAGATGTTAAGATTTACAAGGTCTGTTAACGTGCTAGAGAAAGAAGGAGAAAGTAAAATCTACCATAGTTGAAGACTTTTTTTTTTTTCTGGCTGTATCAAGAGACAATTTCTAATCACTTTCCTACCTTTGTAGGAAGGATTTTCCCTCCCTTCTTCCATATGTTCGAGGCCTCTGGACTTTACATCCCAACAGGAACCCAATATGGTTTTCAGGCCATAACTAAAGTCAATCCATCACTCCATTTCCAGAGCTGACAGGGTCAGAGGTGGAGGAGAACTTTGGCAGGACTCCAAAAACATGAGCCCCCTTTGAACAGCCAGTCAATCACATCCAATCAGTCAAAAGAAACTGGATGGGTTCCTAGTTCTGAACCCTGGGATTTTCTTCTCCCCTTTCAGTGCCCGCTGCGGGAGAATTAACACCACTCCAAATTCTTTACTGATTCAATCATTTTCTTTCAGTTCATTAATTCCTATTTGAAATGATACAAGACACATTTTAAGGGCTGAGTTGGGGTGGGGGCTGGTGGGCAGTATACAGCAAGACAGTACACAAAAATAGGAGCCTCACCTAGCCATTCATTCTGTATTACAAGAGCTTCTTACACCAATGAGTTGGGGAGCATGCACAAAAAAAGAACTTGGATGGGATTTGCTTAGGTTTGTCAGTTATCTTCCTTGATATACTTTAATTTTTCAGACAACTTGAAGTTTAACTGTTACCGGTATTCCTAATTACTTTAATGCACTTGGAAAAATTACCCAGAGCAGACCATGATTTTTTCTTGTCCAAGCAAACAAAAATCAATTAGTGTCAGTTTCATTCTGCACATTGTTTTGTTTTGCCCACAATCTGTTTAAGCGCACATCTGACACTTATTCATACATGTCTGGCATGGTAATGTTCCTGTTTAACTAAGATGTCATAGCACTACATTTGCCTGAAATGCCCACCTAGCAAAAAAATAAAGAGAGAGAGAGAAAGAAAAACTGACAGAACTGCATGAAAGAGCCAGAGAGTTGCAAGGACCTGAACATTGGCTGGGAGATGTGTGGGGGCCATAACAGAGCAGGCAGAAGTCAACGTTTACAGCTTCATTTTTTTTTTTTTTAACAGCTTCATTTTTAAATCCACACAGTCTTGCGGACATTCTCCACTCCTACTCAGAGACATCAATTTCAAATTCAAACCAGGAAAAATTTGTGAAGAGCGTCATTTGTCTGCCAGGCTCAGTCCCTCAGGAAAGCACAGCCCTACCTTCCGACGGGTCCAGCCTTCTGGCTCTCCGTCCATGCTTCGAGTTGTTGTGAACAAACATGTTGTCGGAAACAGCCAGCACATGTCCATCCACATTCACTGTTGTTGACAATACGACCTGCAGATTTCAGCGAAAAAGGATGGCGGGGAGGGGGTTGAGTTAATTTCTCAGTAAGTCATAAAAGTCACAAAACTGTTTTGTCAGACTTCCGTGTGGCTAATGAGAGATGGACCAGAATTTAGGGACGGGCCATGTTGTTGGCATCTGAATGGGTTCTCCTCCTCCTATAACAATCACAGAGCATTATGGAAAAACAGGCCACCCTTCACCCATGTGTTGTCACCTATCTGTACTCAAACTATGCCCAGGTGAGGAAGTGGGGAAGTTGGCAATCTGCCCATGGGTTCTAGAAACTTCATCTTGATCAAAGGACTTGGACCATCATTCCCAGGTGACCCTCAGGCTGGAGTCACAACAAGGAGCTGATTGTGTCTGATCGGGAAGTTAAGATGGAAACACCAGCTGGGAGGTCACTTCTCAGGAGCGGGTTCTTGAACATCTGACATTTGCTAAAGTAGTGCTGGGCATGCATGTACTGCCTGGTGAGTTATATCTGGTTTCTCCCACACCAGAGAGCAGCGACTGAGATGCTCAGACTTTGGGTGAGAAAGTAAAGTTGCGGAATTCAGCGTTGAAAACGCAGGACATTTAGTATCTAACCAGATGAAAGGGGAGAGATGGGTGTGGCACAGTGGAAGGGTGTGGATTTGCAGTCAGAGAGAACTGAACCCAAATCCCACGCCTGCTCCTTCCGAGTTGAGAACCTCTGATGGATTACTTGGGCTTCCCTGGAGGCTCAGACAGTAAAGAATCTGTCTGCACTGTGGGAGACCTGGGTTCGATCCCTAGGTTGGGAAGATCCCCTGGAGAAGGGAATGGCAACCCACTCTAGTATCCTGGCCTGGAGAATTCCACGGACTGTATAGATGGATTATTTAACCTTTTTGGATCTCCACTTCCCTGGTCTGTAAAACATACACAACATTGCCTATCTTGTGCTGAATGGCATAAAAGAAGAATAAAATGAGAAAATACATGTAAAACATTCATAGATGAGTTCCCATCCTCGTGGCCTCACTCCTGCCTTTTTTTGGCTAGTCAACAGAACAGAGGACTTTACTCATGGAACCCCTCCAATAGTCTAAGCTCTGGGGCAAGAGAAGGCTCCAGTGGGGGGAATAAACCCCCACATGTTACAAGGCATGGTCCCTACCCTCAAAGAGCTCACTCTCACGCTGGAGGAGCGTGGCAAACAAGTCAAACAAGCAGCATATAGAATGAAGTCGGTCTGAGTTCTATGTGTGCGCCGCGCATCAGGGCGCAAGGGAAATTCAAAGAGCTGGTGATCAGTCAAGGCTGGAGCAGTGGGAAAACACAGCAGAAATGCATGGACTTGGGCACATCCACCACCTTCTTACTGACCCAGGACAGTGAGTCACTTGTTAGTTACATGTGGCAATTGTTTTTGTTTGAGAAAGGAACTTCTTATATACATACTCAAGTATATGTATAGACCTGAGGAAAGAATTTGAACAGATATGTCCATTCCCAAATTAAACTCACTGATACTTTACTTGGAATTTTTTGGCCACCCCTGAAGAGTTTGCCTGCAATGCAGGAGACGCAGGAGACCCAGGTTCAATCCCTGGGTCAGGAAGATCCCTTGGAGAAAGGCATGGTAACCCACTCCAATATTCTTGCCTGGAGAATCCCATGGACAGAGGAGCCTAGCAGGCTACAGCTCACAGGGTCACAAAGAGTTGGACATGACTGAAGCAACTTAGCACACACTTCCTTACTTATTAAATAAAGAGGGGACAAACCTGGACCTTGCCTTAGCTCTTAAGAGGTAATATTTTATATTAATACAAAACAAGATTCACTCAATGGCACATCACATCTCTTTACCAAGAATTATTTCAAACGAACAAAATAAACATAATGAATCTCCTTTTAAGTGAAATTTACATGCAATTACTGTACAATTTTGATAAATGGATATACCCAGGTAATCAACACCATATCACAATATAAAACATTTCTGTCTCCCCAGAGAGTTATTTGGGCCTCCTTTCAGTCCATCCTACCCAATACACTTTTCCAAAGCAATACTCTCCTGTTTTTTTTTTAACCTCAAATAGGATTTCAGAGGGCATCCTTTTTTTCTTTTTTCAATTGAGGTGCAGTTGCTTACAATATTGTGTTAGTTTCTGATATACAATGAAGTAAAAATTTTATATATATATTGTAATATAATAAGGATTTGGAAGAACCCTTAAAATTATGAGCCCACAAAGTATGTCACCTAGCCTGGTGTCACTGGCATGACAGCCGCACTCAGGAGTTTTTACACGACACAGGGGGCTGCAGTTACTAATTCAGACGCAGTCCCTGAGTGTCTGCTAAATATCAGGTATCATTACATCAGGCCATGGAGACTCTAAGACCACAGAACGATGTGTTCCTAGTCGACGAGTGTGTCTCCCACACTTCAGCGCCTCCACTAGTGCATTCACTACCTGTTTCATGTCCCTGCTCACTGTGAAATCAGAATGAACTTAAAGGAGACTCCATAGTCATTCAGAAAATTACTATCAGTGTAATTGCTCACGATTCAGGGATGCAGCCGTCTAGCTCCACGTCTATTTTCAATTGTGTCCTTGTTAACACGTTAAGAGTCTGGGGAAAGGCCTTCCAGAAAGTTCCTATCATGCAGTGGCCACCAGAAGGCAAAGACCTGCATCACTTTCTGCCAGGACGTAAGGCACATACTCTGAGAGGGCCTCTCAGCAGAGCAGAGGGTGGCCTCACAGTCAAAGGGAGGAAGGAGCCAAGGGTCTCCTGGTTCCCAGAGTTAAGATGAGCAGGAAGGCTGAAAGCAACCACCTCTGTCTCTGCTTACCCTCTGAAAATAACAGGAGAAGGTGGAGGGAAAAAGTGAGGAATCGGATCAATTTTATAAATTGTGTGCATGAATGGACTCTGCTCTCATCCATGGGGAAAAAAGAAAAGAACAGAGGGTGCTTCAGGCTTTCACTGCTAATGAGCTGTGCTGGGCACAGGAGGGGAAGCCGCGCCCAGGTGAGGATTATGTGGACATGAAGAGCGTTCTCCCCGAGACCACTTTAATTCATTCCACAGGCTCCTTGTTACACTGTACGTTCATGCTCCTCGTGCATTCCTGCCACAAAATATGGGGCTTTCTTGAGCCAGCTGATTTCATCATTGTCCATTTGGGTGGAGTGAGACTCAGTTCCAAAGAGAACATTTCCCGAATGACATACCCTGATGGTTCAGATGCACTTCATTATTTTCTATTAACAATGGAAATAAATTTTAATCTCTTGCTGGCTAGCGCTGGCCTTTCCTGACAGCAAGGGAATTAACCTGAATTATTTCAGTGTCTGCAAAATTTATTACAAGATTTTAAATTATGTCCAAATGTATGTGCGTGTGGCTGTATATATATCGATATGAGGCAAGTCCCCGTTTTTTAATATTCCAAATATCTTAAGACAGTGAGGTATCTAGGAAGGGCTGCCAATTTCACTGAATTTGCAAAATGTAAAGGATTTGATACACAAACTCCATCAAGTGAAACCAGACATATTTGATTGTTGTTCTTTTTTTTTTTTTTCTTTTAAGGAATGGTTGTTGTTCTTGTATGTGAAGACACACACAAATACTGACTTTTCCATGCATTCATTCTCCTTCTGAAAGAACGAAATACATGAGGGAGGCGAAGATACATTTGGTACACTCAAAGCTTCCAATTTAACTTCCTTCACTGTTTTCTGATGAACGATGACAACGCTGATATTATTCTATTCAGAGAAGTTAAAGTTTCTGAATGTTTGAAGACTGAAGGAAGTGGACTGTGCATTCCAGCATCGTCTCCCTCCCAGGCCTTCCCCTTCCACAAGCCAACTTCTTTCCCCCAGTGAGTATTTCCTGGGTCATGAAGGCTGACCTTTCCCATCTGGAATCAATCAGTCAACCCCTGACAACTTCCTGAAACACCTCACTCCATTTCCTGTTCTCTCCCCCTTCTCCCTTTCCCCCTGGTTTGCTTCACTCTTCAAAACTGCAGGCCACAGCAGCTTAATGTTAGAGGGTCAGACACAGTTAGACTCCAAAACACTACACAAGGACACCTTTGACCTTCAAAAATCTTTACATCTTAGCCAAACAAATCAAGGTCAACATTTCTTACCATTACCTTGTTAACTATTTGTAGGCATCTTTGCCAACGATCTTCTGATCCTGGAATCATCCATACCACTTGTTCTTCTAAGATCATAAACTGATCTGTCTTAGAAGTAGCAAGTGGAGTACTGACAAAGCGTGCCATTAGGAGGTACCTGAAACTAGAAAATCTAAGGTATTTTAACAAACATATGGAGAGTATTCCTTCCAAAAGGACTTCTCGATCTCATCAATGTCTCCTATCGCCTAAACCTGATACCTGGTTTTTCTAAAGCTCTCAGACTCTCTTGGCATTGCTTTTTCACTGGCACAGTCCAAAAGGATGACAATTAGGAATACAGATGTCCATAATTTGTGTGGGATGGACCCCCGGCTTTTGCTGTTGACATTGGTGACAGCTTTCATTTGTTTCTCAGAGTCTGTGTATCTGTATTTCAACTCAAAGCTCCAGTAGGAAGACCTGCAGATCTGAAAACTAAGCATTGTAGGTGATGGCTATCCTCCACTGGCACGCTTCAACTCAACACATAAACAATAACTAATGATGTTCACGCAAACGGGTTTCCCGGGTGGCTCAGTGGTAAAGAACCCGCGTGCCAATGCCGGAGACTCGATTCGATCCCTGGGTCGGGCAGATCCCCTGGAGAAGGAAATGGCAACTCACTCCAGTATTCTTGCCTGGGAAATCCCATGGACAGAGGGGCCGGGCAGGCTACAGTCCATGAGGTTGCAAAAGTGTCGGACACAACTTAGTGACTAAACAGCAACATTCACACAAATATCATTTATGACTCAGTTGCTTTCAGTCAAGTTGCCAAGAAAGAGAAATAGGGATCAACAGAAATCACTTTCATTTTTTTAAAGCGAGAGTAGCTTCCCACATTTTGCCATTCCTCATTTTTGCTTAACACCATCTCTCATTTTTAGTGAGACCAGATCAATAAATAGGAACCAACTGGAGCAGTTGGCACAGTGACAGTACAGATTCCATTTTGAATCATCCAATTAAGTGGGAGTTTTAGCTAAATATACAGAAATGGAAACATCAGTAAAACTTCTGTGTCTCCCCTTAAAAAAAAAAAAAAAAGTAATGTAAGAACAAAGGCTGTAACTGTGTTAGCAGTCCACTCAAAGTCCTCAAGAAAATGGATGGCTTTCTCACATTATATTTTTCTTCTTATCACCCAAGAGCAATCCTGTGACCCCCACTCTAATAATTTATGCAAAGCAGGAGCTGAGTTGTTAAGAGCTCCTTCCTGCCTATTAAAGGCCATGGTGGGAGTTACCCTTTTGGTGGACACATCTGTTAATCTGCCTGTAAAACCAGTTTTCCAATAGAGGAGCTGTTCCTTTGGTATCAGCAATGATATCATGTGACAGGAGGATTTTTACCACCCTGATTTACTCCCACCCTTGGGTTATTTTGGGGACTCCCAGGTGGTGCAGAACCCACCTGGCAATGCAGGAGACTCAAAAGACTCAGTTTGATCCCTGGGTGAGGAAGAGGCCCTGGAGGAGGAAATGGCAACCCACTCCAGTATTCCTGCCTGAAAAAAATCCCATGGACAGAGGAGCCTGGCGGGCTACAGTCCATGGGGTCACAAAGAGAGTTACTTTCACACCTCACTCTGAAATGTCTATGGATTTTTGGAACATCACACTTCAAAAAAAAAACATCTATGCTTCTCAAAACTCTGTAACTGTGTGATTTAGTTGAGTCAGAGATCAGCTTGAATCCTATTCCCAGCCAAGCTTTCTCAGCTCATACCCAGGTGTTCCTACAAAGACCCTAAGTCTCACACAAGAGGGTAAAAAGAAAAAGAGAAGTCAAAATGAAAAATGTGTGGAATGATTAACTGGTCTGCTCCTTGAAACAGACGAGAAACCCAGTGTCTATCTCTGTAAGTCGCTGGAGAATCATCACGTTGGCTGGAAACCTCCCTGAATGGATCAGAGCTCTGGCTTTGAAAATACACCCAATTCTACCATTAGTCAGACACATTTCCCCTCCATTTCAACAAGGGCATGGACAGAGGAGCCTGGCGGGCTACAGTTCATGGGGTCGCAAAGAGTCAGACATGACTTAGCAACTGAACAATAATAACATGTACCTTCTAGCTGAAGGTGGGGGCCTATGGTAGTTTAATCTATGTAAAGTTACAATATGTAGCATTGATAGCCCACTCGAAGTGGAAGGCTCTGATACCTACTTATAAACATGCACCCACCAAGCTAAATAAAATGGCTTCAAAAATTCCTGTTATTTTGCCAAGTATGGGAAAAAAATTCTTTATGACATTTTACATCTGGAAATGGAATTAAATTCATGATGTGCTTTTCCCTTATAACTGTTCAGTTGCTCTATATGTTATTTCAGCTTTCCCAAAGCATAACTATTATGTGGGATTTTATTTTCCACCTGTGGAAGGAGGAAAGAGACACAGAGACCATTAAAGGGACAGAGAAAATCAAGACAAGCTCCTGGCTGTGGTGGGCGATCAGCTTTGGGAGTCCACACTGTGAGAAGAAATACTCCATTGAAGTTTTTATACCCTGGCGAATTCTCACATTCGACCGGGGGAATCTGATGAAACGATTTTGTCTAAGCCTCCATAATTCAACCCAGGCAAAGAACAAACAAACTAGCTACTGCAAGTTGTTTCCCTCTGCCTTTTATTCTTGGCACACATCATATTTTCAAGCCAGATTTAAAGCCCGGATTCTGCTTTGTTACTAGACTCCAGAGTCTCCAAAATTACCTTTAAACACCTACATACCCCGTAAGTATGGATTCTGTCATCTTTTTTTTTTTTAAAGGAATTCCCAGAATTCTTAGCAATTGCTGTTGTTTCATATTCCCCGAGGCTACATTTTCTGTTCAGTTGAGTATCAAGTAGCAATCGAGAGAACGCCAAGCTGATTGCTGTTGAGACAGATGTGGGGCGTTCTGGAGTTGCTCACAGCCAGGGAGGGGGGCCATGGCATGCATGACCTAAGTACTGAGAAGATACGTTCTGAAGGCACCAGACAGCTCTGTTCCAGTGGGTCAGAGGCATCTTGTGACCTTCCCGGCACCATGCCACATGCAGGGCAGGCCTACAGAAAATCCCGTCCTGCCTCACGGTGCTTACTACGCAACTGGTCCGCCTGTGTCAGAAGCTCAGTCATGTCCAACTCTTTGTGACCCCATGGAGCCCTCCAGGCTCCACTGTCCATGGAATTCTCCAGGCAAGAATACTGGAGTGGGTAGCCATTCCCTTCCCCAGGGGATCTTCCCCACCCAGGGGTTGAACCCAGGTCTCCTGCATTGCAGGCAGATTCTTTACCATCTCAGCCATCAGGGAAGCATGCAATCAATACAGCAGAACAAATGCCACACTGGGACTCCCCCGTGGTCCAGTGGCTGAGACTCCAAGTTCCCAAAGCAAGGAGCCTGGGTTTGATCCCTAGTTGGGAAACAAAGATGCCACAGGCTGCAATTAAGACTCAGCCTAGCCAAATAAATAAATATTTAAAAAAAAAAAACAAAAAACACTACACATAATCAGGAGGTATTACTATATGGTAATACATAATTGAGGACTGAACTATGTGACCACTGCATCCTCTAGGAGTCCGAAGGTAAGAAAATTATCCTGCACTGAAGGCAGTAACCAATATTTTCATCAAGGAAATGAGAGCTGAGACGGACCTTGAAGAGTTGAAAAACTCATTATGCAATTCAAGGTTGCTGAAACGATTATTCTGGCAAAAAAAAAAAAATTCTAATTGGCATTAAGTGGGGCAATATGCCAAAGAACGTTTCTGCTGGCATATTTTGGCAAATTTGGCTTAGGATGGACACCTTTTAGAGCTTGCTTGTAAAAAAAAAGAAAAAAAAAAAAAACCCAGTTGGATATGTACAGAAATCAAGCGGCAGTTTTTTGAACATTTTTTTATTTCTTTTTTTTGACATCTACACATTGCTTTATTTATTCATCCACTTTAGGCCGTGCTGAGTCTTCGTTGCTGCACTTGGGCTTTCTCGAGCTGTGGGAAGCAGGGGCTGCTTTCTAGTTGTGGTGCTGGGGCTTCTCTTCGTGAAGCCCAGGGTCTTGGTAGGTGGGCTTCAGTAGTTGCAGTACGAGGGCTCAGTAGTTGTGGCTCATGGGCTCTAGGGTGTGCAGACTCAGTAGTTGTGACGCACAGGCTGAGTTGCTCCGCAGCATGTGGGATCTTTTCAGACCAGGGATCAAACCCGTGTCCCTGCTTTGGCAGTATATTCTTATCCACTGCACCAAGGAAGTCCTCAACCTGCTTTTTAGGTCATCATGAAGCCCAAAGGTCATTAACCTGCTTTACAACCAAATTTCCCTTCATCCCAAAGGCCAGAGATATTGATACTTGCTATATCCACCTCACCTCATTGTATTCCATCGAGGTCATTGCTTTTCCCATCTGAAAGGTACACCAAGTGGGATGGTTATGGTCAAGGGCAGTGTTTTACTGGCAAACATTTTGAGGGCCACAGAGGAGCCTTAATACATTCAATGCAGTTCTTGATTTGGCTGGGCCAGTCTTATTTCCCAAATGCTGTCCTCATGGACCTTGTGAATCACCTGGTATCCATCAAAATCCAGGAACACGCAGGGTCCATGAGCAGCTTAAGAATCTATGCACTCTTACTGCAAGACTAAGAAAACTTTTCTTTCCAGGAAGTTCTGCATCTGATGGTCCTGGAATATGTTCAAGGGTTGGTTTTAGTGCCCAAATTTGAGTCTCTTAAAATGTTGGGAAGATCCCCTGGAGAAGGAAATGGCAGCCCACTCCACTATTCTTGCCTGGGAGATCCCATGGACAGAGGAGCCTGGCGGGCTACAGTCCATGGGGTCATAGAGTCAGACACGACAGAGCAAGCAAGCGCAGCACAGCTCGAGTCTGACATGGAATCTCCCGAGAGTTAGGGAGGCAACAACCTGCTTTGGTTTCTCTCCATTTCCTCCCACAAATAATTCAAAACCCATCTCTTATGTGAACTGGTCAAAATCCTTAAACCCTAATTCCTGTCCCCATTTGAGATATCAAAAGCGGGGGATGAGGGGTGGACAGATACATCCCACAGACAAGAGCTTGAAGGACCCACAGCAAGCTTTCCCTAAGCTTAAAGCATTAGGCTGAGCAAAAGATCCCTGAACCCTCAGAGGTGGTGGTGGTTTTTTTTTTTCCTGACTCCAAATAGATAATTATTCTTTCTTAACTTGGACTCTCTGGTTTGTTCTCCCACCAGATAATGGACTCACCTGTTGATCAGAGAGGCCGTAAGTCAAGTGGTTTTCATTATGTGCTTGAAAAGTGTGGCTCAGTAGCCCCGCAGCCTTCCCATGGTGGGTGAGATCACACGGCAGCTGCGGTGGCTCCTGCTCCGAGAGATTTTGAACTGAAGAAACCTGCAGGCAGCTGGCGCTGTATTAAATTTTTACCATTTGGAGTTAATTTAAACTCTTGTTTCCCTCTTCCACGGTGTGAGAGAAACATTCACCATTTTTTTACTTAAGGAAAATAGATGGTGGTGCCATGAAAAGGTTTTATATAAGAGCTGGGGTTTAGGAAATCATACGGGTTTGTTGGATGGAGCCTGGCCCTGTTCCAAGACATGAGCAGCCCTGCCCTTTGCTCTCACGTCGATCAGTCAAATAGACGAATGGCCGCTGCCCAGCTGTGCGGACTAAGGGTCTCTGCCATCTATCCATGCGAACTTCCCCATTGTTCCTATGTGGTGGGTGCATCCAGCATGTTGCAGTCAGAGGCTCTAGGATTCCCAGATTATCCAGCTATTCCAGTGATGTCAGTCCACCCTCACACGCCTCACTTCCATTCTCCGTGCTGATGGGGAAGATTGTAGTGTCTTCTGACCACCACGCATTCCTGCTCTCTTTCCCAGAGGTCTACCAGACCTGCTCGGCGTGTCCTGACAAAGCACCAACCCTTCCCCAGCTCCTCCAGGAACCCCCCAACGAGGGTCCTTCCAACAGGCCCAGGGTTGTGTACAGATTACCATAACCAGACAGGCATCAATTCAACCCTGATTATCTTTCCCAATTTGGGCCCGGACATGACTTCATTCTTTTTTTTTTTAAATAATTTTATTTATTTTTTACTTCACTGGGTCTTTGTTGCTATGCAGGCTTTTCTCTGCTTGTGGCGAGCAGGGTTTTGGTGTTTGGACTTCTCACTGCCGGGGCTTCTCTTTTTGTGGAGCATGGGCTCTGGGGCAAGTGGACGTCAGTAGCTGTGGTTCCCAAGCTCTAGGGCACAGGCTCAGCAGATGCGGTGCATGGGCTTAGCTGCTCTGCAGCATGTGGGATCTTTCCGGCTAAGGGATCAAACCCACATCTCCTGAGTTGGTAGGCAGGTTCTTTACCACTGAGCCATCAGGGAAGCCCATGACTTTTCTTTCACCTGAAATGTACGCCCCCACCCACAACTTTTGACCTCTTATCTCTTGAAGCAAGGGATGGCAAGACCTATATATGTATCTCTGTTCTCTCCCTTATATATAGCTATATAAGAAAATGATTACTTTGGTGGGCCTTTCTATTGTTAAAAACGGAATAATGTAGGGGTAGGGGCCTTTCTGGTGGCTCAGACGGTAAAGAATCCACCTGTAGTGTGGGAGACCTGGGTTTGATCCCTGGGTTGGGAAGATCCCCTGGAGAAGAAAATGGCAACCCACTCCAGTATTCTTGCCTGGAGAATCTCTATGGACAGAGGAGCCTGGCGGGCTACAGTCCACGGGGTTGCAAAGAGTCGGATATGACTGAGCAGCTAAGCACAATGTAGGGGTGAACTTGAGACATCTGAGAGTCACCCAGAAAAATTCAGCAAATGACAGTAAGAATCTTTATCCCAGTAATAAAGCTACAAGTGGAAAGAAAGGGGTTCATTTTAAATGATTCTGGAGTTGGAGATCCAAGGAACCTGCTACCAACTCCAAAATGAGTAATGTAACAGTTGGTGCTGCCCATCCCAAGTGGCACTAGTGGTAAAGAAACCACCTGCCAATGCAGGAGATATAAGAGATGCGAGTTTGATCTCTGGGTTGGGAACATCCCCTGGAGAAGGAAATGGCAACCCACTCCAGTATTCTTGCCTGGGAAATCCCATGGACAGAAGAGCCTGGAGGGCTACAGTCCATGGACTTGCAAAAGAAATAGACATGACTTATCGACCAAACACACACACATATCCGTCCAGCACCTAGGATAGTGCCAGGCACATAGAATTTCCTCAACAGCATTGGTTGGGTGAATGAATCAATGAAAGAGGGCATCTGTGTTTTCATTATGACTTGG